>NC_052644.1:23502835-24702835 GCF_016161935.1 Mauremys reevesii | reverse complement strand
GACCTCACTGGGTTTTATTTTCCTTGTAGTTCCGGAACCAAAAGTGCAAACAAGGAAGTTAATTGCAGCTTCTGGGTCCCTAGTCCAGAGCTGCAGGTTCCAGACCTGGCTCCAGAGCACAGATCCCAGAAAAGGCAGGTCTAGATTCATCCCTGCAGGTTCTAGCGTCCTGCCAAGGCCTAGGTTAGCCAGATATCCCCTGGTAACCCCACCGACGCCATGGGGCTCGTGGGGGATGGCAGGGACTACGTGGGGTAACGCTGGAAGCTGCCATCCTCTTGCTCACATTCGGAGGGTGGTGGCGTGAAGAAGCAGCCTGGGGAGGACGTGGGTGTCTGGCCGGGGGCTCCGGGGGTCGCTGGCGATCCCTCGGCCAGCCCCAGCTCCCTTTCAAAGTCCAGCAGCTGCCCCATGAAGTTGAAGTTGGGCGAGATGTCGGCCTTCTTGCGCTTGACCAGGTCGTAGGCGTCGTTGAGTGACAGGTTGAGGCGCTGCATGAGGTAGGCCACCGTCACCGTCACCGAGCGGCTCACACCCGCCAGGCAGTGAACCAGGATGCCGCAGTTCTGGGACACGGCCTCGTCTGGGGAGGGGGAGAGACGGGGATGGGGGGGGTTACGGGAGCGTCCCTCTCTAGGGTATGGCCGTCGGTAGCAGACCCTTGAAGTCAGAGAACTGCATAGAGGAGCTCCGCTGGGGTCTCCAGTCCCTGGGGGAGGACGGGGGGAAGGGATGGAGAGGGGGCTCATGGGGTGGGATGGGAACTCAGGCAGTGGGGAGGAGGAAGGGGGATGGAACGGACCACGGTCACTGGTCCATAGGGAGTCGGGGGACTGAAGACGGGAAGGACATACAGGGACATACAGGGCGCCGTGGGGCCGGCAGGGCTCCCGGCATGGGGGGCAGAGCGGCTGCACTGGGACTGGGGCACGGCAGGGGCGCCGTGGGGCCGGCAGGGCTCCCGGCACGGGGGGCAGAGCGGCTGCACTGGGGCGGGGGCCCGGCAGGGGGCGCGGTGGGGCCGGCGGGGCTCCCGGCGCGGGGGGCAGAGCGGCTGCACTGGGACTGGGGGTACAGCAGGGGCGCTGTGGGGCCGGCAGGGCTCCCGGCACGGGGGGCAGATCGGCTGCACTGGGACTGGGGGAACAGCAGGGGCGCCGTGGGGCCGGCAGGGCTCCCGGCACGGGGGGCAGAGCGGCTGCACTGGGGCTGGGGGTACAGATGGGGGCCCCCGTGGGGCCGCCAGGGCTCCCGGCACGGGGGGCAGAGCGGCTGCACTGGGACTGGGGGCACGGCAGGGGCGCCGTGGGGCCGGCAGGGCTCCCGGCACGGGGGGCAGAGCGGCTGCACTGGGACTGGGGCACGGCAGGGGCGCCGTGGGGCCGGCACTCACCGATGAAGGCGATGGCCTCCGGGAAGAAGCGGGCCAGGTTCTGGCTCCAGTGGTCCGAGATGGGGATCTGCTTGTAGCGGAAGCCGCCCTGCTCCTCGAAGAGGTTGGGCAGGTTGGGGGTGACGTTGAGGACGTAGCGGATGCCGAGCCGGGCCAGCGTCTCCATGTTGGCCGAGTCTCGGGCGCTGCCCAGGTAGAGGTGAGGCAGGATCTGCACCGGGTAGGACGGGGGGCTGGCTGCCTCCGAGTCCCCCCCCACACCGCTCAGGGGTCCCGAGGCCAGGCACAGCCCCCCCAGCCCCACCACCGGGCTCCCCGTAGGAGCGGGGGAGCTGCTGGCGCCGGGCACCTCCGGGCTGCTCTCGCAGTGATCTGGCCACTCGGACTGGAACTTGGAGAAGCCGCCTGCGGGCGGAGCAGCTGTGTTAGTATCAGCGATATTCTAGCGGGGCCTGGGGCGGGGCCCTCACCCCCAGCTCCGCTCAGACCCCCCCTCCCGCCTGGGATCGCACCGGGGAAACTGAGGCACAGCCAGACCCTCCCCCCAGGCCGCTGCTCTGCAGTGAGGGGCGGGGGCCCGGCCGCGGCACCGACCTTGCAGGTAATACGCCGTGCAGCCTTCCTCCCGCAGCTTGCGCAGGAGCGTGGCCAGCACCGACTCCTGGCCGCAGCGCGGCAGCGTGGCCGTGGCCTCGTCGTACAGCAGGACGGCGCCCGGCGTGGGCGGGAGCAGCGCCCGCACCGACAGCTTCCCCTTGCGCAGCCGCCTCAGCAGCAGCCCCGGCAAGGCCACGCTCAGCGCCCGGGCCACGTGGCAGGAGTCGTAGCGCTCCCGGCTGCGGCAATCCAGGATGTGCAGCCGGGCAGCCGGGGACGCCAGCTCCCCGCAGAGCCACAGGCTGGATTTCCCCAGGGCTTCCATGTCCCACGGCGCCACGGCTCGGCGTGGACACAGGCTGGCGAGGCGGCCGCCTGGGCTCAGGTCACCGGCTGCCCAGCCGCCCCTGGAGGGGCCAGCGGACGCCCCCGGCGCTGCCCTCTGTGCGCATGGGGGTGAGGCCAGGGCAGATCTCAACCCCTGGAGCGAGGGCAGCTCGGGGTCACGGCTCCAGCGTCCCCCGATCCCAGGAGCAGCTTCCTCCCCAGTCGCCGCTGCCTGGCTGGGCTGCAGAGCCTGGGCTGGGCGGAGAAAGGCCTGAGCCCGGGATGGAGCCGGGGCACAAGGGGCATCTGGGTGGGGAGGGAGACGAGGCCCAGCTGCCACTCGGGGCTCCACGCAGACCTGCCAGGGAGAGCGGATGGGAGTCAGCGAGCCGCAGTGGGGGGAGGGAGAGCAGGAGATCCTAGCACCATGCCGGCCCCCTGCATCCTGCCCCAGAGCCGTGACACATCCCCTGGGAGTGCAGGCCGTGGGGCGGGAAGGGTGACTGCTGGCGCCCCTCACTCCCGACCCGCAGCCCCTGCTAGCCCAGCAGCCCTGCCGGTGCCCCTCACTCCTGACCCGCAGCCCCTGCCCCCCCAGCCCTGCCCCCCCGCAGCCCTGCCGGCCCCCCTCACTCCCGACCCGCAGCCCCTGCCAGCCCAGCCCTGCCGCCCCGCAGCCCTGCCGGTGCCCCTCACTCCCGACCCGCAGCCCCTGCCAGCCCAGCCCTGCCCTCCCGCAGCCCTGCCGGTGCCCCTCACTCCTGACCCGCAGCCCCCGCCCCCAGCCCTGCCGGTGCCCCTCACTCCCGACCCGCCGCCCCCGCCCCCAGCCCGGCCGGTGCCCCACACTCCCGACCCGCAGCCCCGGCCCCCAGCCCTGCCGGTGCCCCTCACTCCCGACCCGCAGCCCCCGCCCCCAGCCCTGCCGGTGCCCTCACTCCCGACCCGCAGCCCCAGCTAGCCCAGCCCTGCCCCCCCGCAGCCCTGCCGGGGCCCCTCACTCCTGACCCGCAGCCCCTGCCCCCCCAGCCCTGCCCCCCCGCAGCCCTGCCGGCCCCCCTCACTCCCGACCCGCAGCCCCTGCCAGCCCAGCCCTGCCGTCCCGCAGCCCTGCCGGTGCCCCTCACTCCTGACCCGCAGCCCCCCCAGCCCTGCCGGTGCCCCTCACTCCCGACCCGCAGCCCCTGCCAGCCCAGCCCTGCCGGTGCCCCTCACTCCCGACCCGCAGCCCCTGCCCCCCCAGCCCTGCCGGTGCCCCTCACTCCCGACCCGCAGCCCCTGCCCCCCCAGCCCTGCCGGTGCCCCTCACTCCCGACCCGCAGCCCCTGCCAGCCCAGCGCCCCCCAGCTCTGCCGGTGCCCCTCACTCCCGACCCGCAGCCCCCCCAGCCCTGCCGGTGCCCCTCACTCCCGACCCGCAGCCCCTGCCCCCCCAGCCCTGCCGGTGCCACTCACTCCCGACCCGCAGCCCCTGCTAGCCCAGCCCTGCCCCCCCGCAGCCCTGCCGGTGCCCCTCAGTCCCAACCCACAGCCCCTGCCCCCCCAGCCCTGCCGGTGCCCCTCACTCCTGACCCGCAGCCCCCTGCCCCGGCTCCAGGCTGTAGCTGGCTCCCTGCTCATGGGGGGAGGGGAGCGGCTCAGCTGGCGTCCATGGGCCAGGCCCGGTGAAGGGCCGGGCCGAGGGTCTGGCCAGCTCCCAAGCGCTGATGTCAGCGTTAATTTGGCACCGGTATGAATAATTGATACCAACAGGAACCACAGACGTCCTCCGCCAGAGCATCCCCCTGGGACCCTGCCTGGGCTGGGGGGTCAGGACACCTGGGTTCTCTCCCAGCTCTGCCCCCATGCTGCTGTGTGACCTTGGATAAGTCGCCTCCCATCTGTGCCTCAGTTTCCCCTATCACTTCTTTGTCTGTCCATGGCAGCGAGCCCTGGTGGGCAGAGCCCGGGACTCAGGACTCCTGGCTCGTGTTCCCTGCTTTGCCACTGCCCTCCGGGGTGAACGTGTGCAATTCACAGCACCGCTCGGTGCCTCGGTTCCCCCACCGGGAAGGATGCCGCCGAGCCTCCAGGAGCGGCTGCTGAAATGCGCTGGACAGGAGCAAGTCGCCGTGCGGGCTCCCAGGGGACGACGGTTCTAGTGCGCACAGGCCCAGGAAGAGGGGCTGAGTGGGCAGGACGGTTCTACCTCTGTGCTCTGCCAGCACCTGTGGCCTCACCTGCGCTGGCTCCTGCTCAGCAGTGCCCTGTGAGGTGGGGGCAAGCAGTGCTCACTGCAGGTGGGAAACTGAGGCACAGAGCAGGAAAGCGATTTGCTCACCTCTGCTCTAGTCCTGAATCTGTCATCAGGAGTCCTGGCTCCAAGCCCCTCCTGTTCTAACCACCAGCCCCCACCCCTCTCCCAGAGCCGGGAGAGAACCCAGGAGTCCTGGCTCCCAGCCCCCCCTGCTCTAACCACCAGCCCCCACTGCCCTCCCAGAGCCGGGAGAGAACCCAGGAGTCCTGGCTCCCAGCCCCCCCTTGCTCTAACCCACCAGCCCCCTCCCAGAGCCGGGGAAAGAACCCAGGAGTCCTGGCTCTCAGCCCCTCCTGTTCTAACCAGCACCCCCCACTCCCCTCCCAGAGCCGGGGAGAGAACCCAGGAGTCCTGGCTCCCAGCCCCCCCTGCTCTAACCCACCAGCCCCACTCCCCTCCCAGAGCTGGGGAGAGAACCCAGGAGTCCTGGCTCCCAGCCCCCGCGGCTCTAACCCACCCGCCCCCCGCCCCGCCCAGAGCCGGGGAGAGAACCCAGGAGTCCTGGCTCCCAGCCCCTGCTGCTCTAACCCACCAGCCCCCCTCCCCTCCCAGAGCCGGGAGAGAACCCAGGAGTCCTGCCTCCCAGCCCCCCCACGCTACCCACCAGCCCCCACTCCCCTCCCAGGGCCGGGAGAGAACCCAGGAGTCCTGGCTCCCAGCCCCCCCGGCTCGAACCACCCGCCCCCACGCCCCTCCCAGAGCCGGGGAAAGAACCCAGGAGTCCTGGCTCTCTCACCACAATGACCCCAGCCCCTCTCCGTCTGGATCCCGCCCCCTGCTCCGCTCCGCTCCGCTCCCCCTGGCCGCTGGGCGCCGCCCGCAGTCCGCGGAGCCCCTGGGCCCCGCCCGAGGCCCCGCCAGGCTCCCGGCGCTGGGGCTGGGGCTGGGGCGGGCGGTGCGCAGGGCCCGCCCGGCTCCACGTGCGGGCTGTGTACAGCCCGGGGCCACGCCCAGCCCGGCCCGGATTGGTGGGGAAGAGCCTGAGTGGGCGGGGCCTGACAACCTGGGGGGCTGGGAGCCAGGACTCCTGGGTTCTCTCCCCAGCCCTGGGAGGGTGGTGGGGCTGGTGAGTTAGAGCAGGGGCTGGGAGCCAGGACTCCTGGGTTCTCTCCCGCTCTGGGAGGAGTGGGGCTGGTGGGTCAGAGCAGGGGCTGGGAGCCAGGACTCCTGGGTTCTCTCCTGGCTCTGGGAGGAGTGGGGCTGGTGGGTCAGAGCAGGGGCTGGGTGCCAGGACTCCTGGGTTCTCTCCCGGCTCTGGGAGGGGAGGCTGGTGGGTCAGAGCGGGGGCTGGGTGCCAGGACTCCTGGGTTCTCTCCTGGCTCTGGGAGGAGTGGGGCTGGTGGGTCAGAGCGGGGGGGCTGGGTGCCAGGACTCCTGGGTTCTCTCCCTGGCTCTGGGAGGGGAGTGGGGGCTGGTGGGTCAGAGCGGGGGGGCTGGGTGCCAGGACTCCTGGGTTCTCTCCTTGGCTCTGGGAGGGGAGCGGGGGCTGGTGGGTCAGAGCGGGGGGGCTGGGTGCCAGGACTCCTGGGTTCTCTCCCTGGCTCGGGGGTGGGGGGCGTGTCTGGTGGGAGAGAGGAGGGTGGGGTTCTCCTCCTGCCTGTGGAACAGAGTGTGATTTTGGAAAGGAGGAAGCGGCAGGACTCCTGGGTCCTTTACCTCTCCATGCCTTTGGAGGCAGGCCAAATACCATGGCCTCTGTGTGTGACTCAGTTTCCCTGTTGGGTGCTCTGTCAGGCCCGGCTCGGCGCCCCGCAGGCTGACTCAGAGCACCGGGGAGCCCAGAATAGTCGAACAATCTCACCCTCCCACAACACAGCTCCTGTCGCCTTGGCAACGAGCAGAACTCCTAGTGCCGAGTGGGAGGGGGCTGGGGGGGAGATGGCTCGCTGGGAGGCTGACCCCTCATCGCCAGCCACAGGGCAGGTAACTGAGTCACAGGCCTGCAGCCATGTCCCCCTCCCCCAGGAGGGGTGAGTCAGAGGCACGGGGCGGCCTGATGCTCACTCCCTGTTCTGGCAACCAAATCAGACCCCTCTCTGCAGCTGAGGGGACCCAGGAGTCCTGGCCGCCAGCCCCGCACCCCCTGCTCCACCCAGGCCCCAGCTCAGGGCTGGTTAGTCACCCGGAGCGGGCGGAGGGTGTCATCTGGGCCCATGACGAGTCCCCAGAGACACGCTGGAACTCAGCGACTCATGGCAAACCCACGCAGCCTGCAGTGCGCCCCCAGGACACGCGCTCACATCCGCCCCCCAGCACCCTCGCACACAGGGCCCCTGCTCTAACCCACCAGACGCCACCCCCCTCCCGGAGCCAGGGAGAGAACCCAGGAGTCCTGGCTCCCAGCCCCCCTGCTCTTACCCACCAGACGCCACCCTCCCAGAGCCAGGGAGAGAACCCAGGAGTCCTGGCTCCCAGCCCCCCTGCTCTGACCCACCAGACGCCACCCCCCTCCCGGAGCCAGGGAGAGAACCCAGAAGTCCTGGCTCCCAGCCCCCCTGCTCTAACCCACCAGACGCCACCCCCCTCCCAGAGCCAGGGAGAGAACCCAGGAGTCCTGGCTCCCAGCCCCCCTGCTCTGACCCACCAGACGCCACCCCCCTCCCGGAGCCAGGGAGAGAACCCAGGAGTCCTGGCTCCCAGCCCCCCTGCTCTAACCCACCAGACGCCACCCCCCTCCCAGAGCCAGGGAGAGAACCCAGGAGTCCTGGCTCCCAGCCCCCCTGCTCTGACCCACCAGACGCCACCCCCCTCCCGGAGCCAGGGAGAGAACCCAGGAGTCCTGGCTCCCAGCTCCCTACCCCACCCTATTAAAGCCATAGCTTTCTCTCCAGCCCTGCCACCCCCCTCCCAGCTCCAGGCTCGCTGCTGAGATAATCTTCAGGGCTGGGGGAGGGGAGACACGCCAGCAGTGGGGGCAGGAGGGAAGGATGGGCACAGCCCCCTACCTGCCCACAACATGCTGGCTGGCTGGGAGGGCCACCAGCCCCACAGGGTCCCGCTAGGGAGGGAGCAGGATGAATACGTTTGGCCGCTGCCCGGGCCATGACTCCTGCAGTGCTGGGGGGCACTGGTCCCCTCTGGGGGGCGCCAGCTCCCATCCGGTCTCAGTGCGGCACTGCCCGGGGCAGGGGGGCAGGGAATGGGACCCGGGGCCTCTCCCCTTGCGCCAGTCCTTAACCACCAGCCTGGGCCAGA
The DNA here is from genome assembly GCF_016161935.1 of Mauremys reevesii. Taxonomy (NCBI): domain Eukaryota; kingdom Metazoa; phylum Chordata; order Testudines; family Geoemydidae; genus Mauremys; species Mauremys reevesii. Next base: position 24,695,028 of record NC_052644.1, on the reverse strand, counting down.
GCGGGGCCGAGCTTGGAGCCGGGCTACCGGGCTCGATGGGCCTCGCGCCAGCCTGCCCGTCGCTCCGTTCCTGCAGCACAGCCGGGGCTTCTTCCTGTTTCTCCTGCTGCTCTAAATTTAGAGCGAGAGCAGAGCGGGTCCATGTGCCACCAGCTTCCCACGCAGCCCCGGAGCCGCAGGGCGCGGCAGGAGGAGATGCCTGGGGGCTGAGGTAGCCCCAGAGGGGGGGCCGTGCAGTGACAGGCCACAGGCCACTGGGCTGAGCAGTGGCACCTCCGCAAGACCAGAGGGGAGGGAGAGGAGGGTCATTGGGGCCTGAGAACGCTCACATGGGGCCCCGGGGTCTGGGTGGCACCGGGGCCCCTGATCTCGGCCGGGGTCTGGGTGGCACCGGCACCGAGGGCCCCGATCTCGGCCGGGGTCTGGGCGGCGCCGGCACTGGGGGACCCGATCTCGGCCGGGGTCTGGGTGGCACCGGCACCGAGGGCTCCAATCTCGGCCGGGGTCTGGGCGGCACCGAGGGCTCCAATCTCGGCTGGGGTCTGGGTGGCACCGGCACCGGGGCCCCCGATCTCGGCCGGGGTCTGGGCGGCACCGGGGCCCCCGATCTCGGCCGGGGTCTGGGTGGCACCGGGGCCCCCGATCTCGGCCGGGGTCTGGGCGGCGCCGGCACTGGGGGACCCGATCTTGGCCGGGGTCTGGGTGGCACCGAGGGCCCCGATCTCGGCCGGGGTCTGGGCGGCGCCAGCACTGGGGGACCTGATCTCGGCCGGGGTCTGGGTGGCACCGGGGCCCCCGATCTCGGCCGGGGTCTGGGTGGCACCGAGGTGTCACGGAGTGTGGGGGACCCAGGGCCTTCACCCCCGTGCTCCCTACGATTCACCAGGACTCTCAGCCATCCAGTAAAGCAGAAGGTTTATTTAGACGACAGGAACACAGTCCAACACAGGTCTTGCAGGCACAGATAATCAGATTCCCCGGTTAGGCCCATCTTGGGGGGCCTCACAGCCCCCCCCCCCGGGGATCAGAGCTCGGTCTCCCCGCTCCTCTCTCTTCTCCAGCCCACCTTCTTCTCCCAGTCCTCTCCGGCCCCTCCTCTCTCCTCCGCCTCCTTCCTTTGTCTCCCCTGGCCAGAGGTGTCACCTCCCCTCCCCCAGGCCAGGCTCAACTCACCCTTTGAATTCCTGCATCTCACCTAAACCTCTGGCTCTCCCCTCCCCCGCACAGACAGTCTGTGCTTCCTACTCCTTCACACCTCTCCCCCCTCCGAGACTGAACTGAGCGGGGTCACTCCAGCCAGTGACCCGGGGAAGTTCGGACCCACCTACAACCTTATGCCGCCCGCGCCCTTTCCCCACCCCAGTACCCCTGGGGTGCACCCTGGGCTGGGGCCTTCTCCCCACGTTCCAGTCTGGGGGGCTGTGATTTGGGCTCTCTCGGTTCAGAGCCCCCCTTCTGACCCGGGCCCCCCTCTGGACAGGCTCCTCAGGGCGGGGCGAGGGCCTTACAGCCATCTCCCCCCTGTCCCGGGCCTTCCCCCCCCTCCGGCAGGGGCCACAGGAGCGGCAGTGCTGCCGGACATGGGCAAAGACCCCAGGCCAGTAATAGTTCTGCAGCAGCCGCTGCTGGGTACGCCAGGCTCCCTGGTGCCCTGAGGGGGGAATGTCATGGGCCTGGCACAGCAGCTGGTGGCGATACTCCTGGGGTACCACCAGCTGCCTCCTGATCCCCCCTGACTCCATCTTCCCTGGGGGAGCCCATTCTCGGTACAGGAGCCCCTTCTCCCACAGGAACCTTTTCCGGCCACCTCGTCCCAGGGTCTGTCCCCCCCCGAGGCTGGCCAGGTCCCTTATCCTCCGCAAGGAGGGGTCTTCCCGCACCGCGGCCTGGTACTCAGCCGCTGGGGCAGGGGCGGGGATCTGTCCTCTCTCACCGGCTGGGTCTGGGACCACAGCCTCTCTGGGCCCTGTCCTGGGCGTTCCCCTCCTACCGGGTCCGGGTCCGGTGTCCCGGCCAGAGTACTTTCCCCGGGGTCAGGGTGCAGAGCCCTGCGTTGACCCTGACTACGGTTCACGGCCAGGGTACCCTGGGTGTTACTTGGCCAGTCCTCGAGGTCCCCCCCCATTAACAACTCCGTTGGCCAATATGGGTGCACTCCACGTCCTTGAGGCCCTCCTTGTCCCCACTTTAGGTGTACCGCGACAGGCACCTTGAATGGGGTCCCGATCACGCCTCAGGTTCAGGTAGGTGTGGGCACCATCCGATCTGAGCCCACCACCTGCGGCCGGGCAAGCGTCACCTCTGCGCCCGTATCCCAGTACCCAGTGACCTCCTTCCCGTCTACCTCCAGGGGAACAAGGCACTCGCTCCGGAGGGGTAGTCCCGTGCCCACCCTGTAAACCCCAAACTCAGGGCTGGGAGCATCCAGCCCCTCGGAGGGGTCGACCCGGGGCCCCCCTCCCTCCTTTGCAGGGGGTACGCGGCCTACCCCCCTTTCGTGCGACCGCTGCCCCTCATCCGGCTGGGTCTCTACCAAGTTGACCCGGTGTGGGGTTGGTCTGCTCAGTTTGTCCCGGAGCTTGGGGCACTGGCCCCGTACGTGGCCCGGTTGGCCACATTGATAGCAGCCCATGTCTCGTGGGTCCCCTCGAGGGGGATGGCTGGACCTGACGCCAGATGCTTCCCTTTGATGGGGGCCCTCCCTCGGCTCCTTCTGGGAGGTCCCATGGTGACTCTCTCTCTGCGTTGAGGCAGATCTGCTCCTTTGAGACTCCTCCCTGCCATCCCCCGCCCGACTGTCCATGTATTGGTCGGCCAGCCGGCCTGCATGCTGCGGGTTCTCCGGCTTCCGGTCCATCAGCCACTGCTTCAGGTCAGCTGGGCACTGATCATACAGGTGCTCCAGTACGACTAGGTCAAGCAGGTCCTCTCTAGTTTGGGCCCCAGCCGTCCACTTGCGGGCGTACCCCTGCGCCCGGTTGACCAGTTGCAGGTAGGTGACCTCCCGGGTCTTACGTTGACCCCGGAACCTCTTCCGGTACATCTCCGGGGTCAGCCCAAACTCGCGGAGCAGGGCCTCTTTGAACAGGTTGTAGTCCCGCGCCTCCTCCCCTTTCATTCGGCTGTACACCTCCACGGCGGTGGAGTCCAGTAAGGGGGTGAGGCGCCGGATCCTGTCTGCGGGGTCAACCTGGTGCAGCGCGCAGGCGTTCTCAAAGGCCGTCAGGAAGGTGTCTATGTCCTCCTCCTTACGCGGGGCCAGGAAGTTCGTATCGAAGCTCTTTGTAGGCTTGGGCCCCCCCTCACTCACCGCAGCCGGGGCCTCCCTGTTGTTCAGTTGGGCCATGGCCAGCTCATGTCTGCGCTGCTCCTCCTTATCTCTCGCCTCGAATTCACGCTGCTTCTCCTTCTCTCTCGCCTCGAATTCACGCTGCTGTTGCTTCTCCTTCTCTCTCGCCTCGTATTCACGCTGGCTTTGTCTTTCCTCATATGCCCTCAGCTCCTTACGCTCCTCCATCTCCATCAGTTTGATCTCTCTCTCCAACTCCAGCCGCCTGAGTTCCACGGAGGCCGAGCGTTGCCGGGCCGATCCCCTGCTGGCCGGGGGGGTCACGGTGCCCTCCGTAGCTGGGCTCCTCCTCCCCCTCCCCCTAGGCCTAGGGGTGGGGGGTCTCGAGGAGCCCTCAGCGGCCGGCTGCCCACTCCCAGCGGGTCCAGACACTGGGGCCTGCGCTGCATCTGCCCGGCTGCTTCCCTCAGAGACAGGGACCGGTTCATTCCTGCGATCTCTCTCCTCCAGCCGGGCAATCAGCTGGGCCTTGGTGAGCCTCCCACTGCGCAGCCCCTTCTGCCTGCACAGCTCCACCAGCTCACACTTGCGCTTCTGGGAATACATCTTCCTGCTGGCCGCTCGCAGGCCGGGGTGTTCGCCGCTCCCCACGGGTTCCAGGGGGACCCCTCGTGTGCCAGTCTTTGAGGTCACCCCCTCTCTGCCAGGGTCGAGCTGCAGACTCCTCCGCCCCTGGGCTCGCTCGCTGTGATCCCCCGGGGGACCCTGTTACTGCAAAGTCCTGCTCTCTGGCCACACTCTCCCAGGGGTGAATCGCCCCTTCGTTTTCCTGCTCCCCAGTCACTTACTGCAGGAAGCGCCGTCCACGGGGTGCCGCCGATCCCACCGCTGCCACCAGTTGTCACGGAGTGTGGGGGACCCAGGGCCTTCACCCCCGTGCTCCCTACGATTCACCAGGACTCTCAGCCATCCAGTAAAGCAGAAGGTTTATTTAGACGACAGGAACACAGTCCAACACAGGTCTTGCAGGCACAGATAATCAGATTCCCCGGTTAGGCCCATCTTAGGGGGCCTCACAGCCCCCCCCCCCCGGGGATCAGAGCTCGGTCCCCCTCTGCTCCTCTCCCCTCTCCAGCCCACCTTCTTCTCCCAGTCCTCTCCGGCCCCTCCTCTCTCCTCCGCCTCCTTCCTTTGTCTCCCCTGGCCAGAGGTGTCACCTCCCCTCCCCCAGGCCAGGCTCAACTCACCCTTTGAATTCCTGCATCTCACCTAAACCTCTGGCTCTCCCCTCCCCCGCACAGACAGTCTGTGCTTCCTACTCCTTCACACGAGGGCCCCGATCTCGGCCGGGGTCTGGGTGGCACCGGCACCGGGGCCCCCGATCTCGGCCGGGGTCTGGGCGGCGCCGGCACCGGGGCCCCCGATCTCGGCCGGGGTCTGGGCGGCACCGAGGGCCCCGATCTCGGCCGGGGTCTGCGCTGCGCTGGCACCGGGGGCCCCGATCTCGGCCAGGCTGTGGGCGGCACCGGGGGCCCCAATCTTGGCCGGGGTCTGGGCGGTGCCGGCACCACACCCATGCCTGCTGCCATAGTGTGCCCTGCTCGGCTGATGGACGCTGGGCCGTAGACAGCTGGAAATGACGCGGCCCCGAGAGGCCATTATAAATAGACAGCGATCGATACCTCGCAGACCAGGCCTCGTGCAGGAGGAACCCGCTCCCGTTTTCCTGCAGCCTCTGCCCTCCTCAGAGAGCCCTGCCCGGAAGGCCCGAGATCAAGGCCCAACCGAGATCAGGGCCCCGTGGCCCCCCAGGCCCCGGCTGAGATCAGGGCCCGTCGCCCCGGGCGCCCCCCAGGCCCCGGCTGAGATCAGGCCCCGTCGCCCCAGGCGCCCCCCAGGCCCCGGCTGAGATCAGTCCCAGGCCCCGGCTGAGATCAGGCCCCGTCGCCCCAGGCGCCCCCCAGGCCCCGGCTGAGATCAGGCCCCGTCGCCCCGGGCGCCCCCCAGGCCCCGGCTGAGATCAGGCCCGTCGCACCGGGCGCCCCTGGCCCCGGCTGAGATCAGGCCCCGTCGCCCCGGGCGCCCCCCAGGCCCCGGCTGAGATCAGGCCCCGTCGCCCCGGGCGCCCCCCAGGCCCCGGCTGAGATCAGGCCCCGTCGCCCCGGGCGCCCCCCAGGCCCCGGCTGAGATCAGGCCCCGTCACACAGAGATTAACCTGGCTTTTGCTGCCAGCAGCTGAAATGGGGAAACTGAGGCACACTGCTGTGTGGCTGTGCCTAAGCACCCAGCTGAAACTGGGGAGTAGAACTGGGGAAACCGAGGCACAGTGGAGAGCTAGAGGTGACTGTAAGCACCACTTAGCATCCTTCCTGCCCGTAACCCCTCATTTCTCAAAGGAGACCTGTTGCTCTCAGACCTGGGCCTGTGATACCGGAGTTCTGGGGCAGCCTCTTGGATCCGGCGGATTCGAGGTCGGTCCCGGTGCAGGAACCCAGCTGAGGGATCCACTTGTTCTCTGTGCTGCTCACTCCCCCCCACCCCCGCCGCCTGTGAATGGAAACCATGGCAACAGCAAGTGGGTGAGGATGAACGGAGTCATCTTCCAGAGCCCAGCCTGGTTCGGGGCTGCAGGACTGTTGATTCGGGGGGGGGGGATATTAACAGCCCCCCCAGTCCTGCCGGTGCCCCTCACTCCCGACCCGCAGCCCCTGCTAGCCCAGCCCTGCCCCCCCGCAGCCCTGCCGGTGCCCCTCACTCCTGCCCCGCAGCCCCTGCTAGCCCAGCCCTGCCCCCCCCCAGTCCTGCCGGTGCCCCTCACTCCTGCCCCGCAGCCCCTGCTAGCCCAGCCCTGCCCCCCCCCGCAGTCCTGCCGGTGCCCCTCACTTCTGCCCCGCAGCCCCTGCTAGCCCAGCCCTGCCCCCCCCCGCAGTCCTGCCGGTGCCCCTCACTCCCGACCTGCAGCCCCTGCTAGCCCAGCCCTGCCCCCCAGTCCTGCCGGTGCCCCTCACTTCTGCCCCGCAGCCCCTGCTAGCCCAGCCCTGCCCCCGCAGTCCTGCCGGTGCCCCTCACTCCCGACCTGCAGCCCCTGCTAGCCCAGCCCTGCCCCCCCGCAGCCCTGCCGGTGCCCCTCACTCCTGCCCCTGCTCTCCAAGCCCTTCCCTTCTCTCTAGGCCCCTCTCAACCCCTCTAACTCCTCCCCCTGCTCTCTGGGCCCCTCCCCAACCCCTGCAACTCCTCCCCCTGCTCTCTGGGCAGGGCCAAGCGTGTGCTTGGGGCGGCCAGCCGCGGGGGGCGCTCTGCCGGCGCCGCAAGGGCAGCAGGCAGGCTGCCCTCGGGGGCGCGCCTGCGGAGGGTGCCTGCGGGAGGTCCGCCGAAGCCGCGGGACCAGCGGACCCTCTGCAGGCGCTGGCAGAGCGCCCCCCGCAGCTTGCCGCCCCGTGCTTGGGGTGGCAAAATTCCTAGAGCCGTCCCTGTCTCTGGGCCCCGTCCCAAGCCCCTGCAACTCCTCCCCCTGCTCTCTGGGCCCCTCCCCCCGCCCCTGCAACTCCTCCCCCTGCTCTCTGGGCCCGTCCCCCAACCCCTCTAACTCCTCCCCCAGCTCTCTGGGCCCCTCCCCAGCCCCTCTAACTCCTCCCCTGCTCTCTGGGCCCCTCCCAGCCCCTGCAACTCCTCCCCTGCTCTCTGGGCCCCTCCCAGCCCCTCTAACTCCTCCCCTGCTCTCTGGGCCCCACCCCAGCCCCTGCAACTCCTCCCTGCTCTCTGGGCCCCTCCCCAACCCCTCTAACTCCTCCCCTGCTCTCTGGGCCCCTCCCAGCCCCTGCAACTCCTCCCCTGCTCTCTGGGCCCCTCCCCAGCCCCTCGAACTCCTCCCCCTGCTCTCTGGGCCCGTCCCCCAACCCCTCTAACTCCTCCCCTGCTCTCTGGGCCCCTCCCCAGCCCCTAACTCCTCCCCTGCTCTCTGGGCCCCTCCCCAGCCCCTGCAACTCCTCCCCTGCTCTCTGGGCCCTCCCCAGCCCCTCTAACTCCTCCCCTGCTCTCTGGGCCCCACCCCAGCCCCTGCAACTCCTCCCCTGCTCTCTGGGCCGTCCCCAACCCCTCTAACTCCTCCCCTGCTCTCTGGGCCCCACCCCAGCCCCTGCAACTCCTCCCCTGCTCTCTGGGCCGTCCCCAACCCCTCTAACTCCTCCCCTGCTCTCTGGGCCCCTCCCCAGCCCCTCGAACTCCTCCCCCTGCTCTCGGGGCCCCTCCCAGCCCCTCTAACTCCTCCCCTGCTCTCTGGGCCCCTCCCCCACCTCTCTGGGCCCCAACCCCTGCACCTTTCTAACCCCGCCCCCAGTCTTACAGCCCCACCCCCGCTCCTCTGCTCCGCCTCTCGTCCTGGCTGCTCCTCATGCGATTGGCCAGTGTCGCCTCGCGCCTCGCCTCGAGGTTGGCCAGTTCTCCCTTCCCTCGTGTGATTGGCCGCCGCTCAGGCCTCAGGGCCAATCAGAGGAAGGTGCGAAACCGCGCGGGGAGCAAGAGAGCCGCCACACTCCGCCTCCTCCAGTTGGCCAGCCTGCCTCTGCCTCTAGCCAATCAGAGGCAGGAAAAGGCTCCGCCCTTACGGAGGACCCCAGGATGGGGTGAGATGGCGGGTGCCTGTCCCGAAGTGGACGCGGACGGACGGAAGGGAGAAGCCCACGGCTCCCCCGCATTGCGGAGAGCGGGGAGTCCAGTCACCAGCCCCGCCGACATCGGGCGGCGCGGGTTATTATCAGGCACTTGTGGAGGACACCTATATCCGGACGGGAAGGACCCCGCAACCCGGAAGTGGGAGCCTCCCTGTCGTACAGAGCCGGCTACATCCGGGCGCCGGCGCCGCGGGGCCTAGCGGTGACCGGAGCCCCAGGCTGGTTCATGGGGACGGCTCAAGCCGGCGAGGGCTCCTGATTGGGTGAGGGGCACAGGTCACGTGGCCCCAGGGCGGCGGGAGGAAGTGACGCGGTGGGCACGGAAGGGTCAAGGGCCACACGTGATGTCATCAACGTATGCGGTGACGTCACTGTGTTGTGTCACATGACGCCGTTGTGAGGCGTATGCTGTCATCACTGCAGAGTGATGTCACAGATGGGCGGGATGTCATGCCTCTCAACTGTTGTCATGGTGACAGTGCACAGCTGGTGATGTCATGGCACTGGGGTGATGATGTCTTGCTGGGTGATGTCATCGAGTGAGGTCACCAACACACCTGATGTCACACAGGGTCGTGGCAGTGCTGGGTGATGTCATCGAGTGAGGTCACCAGCCCACCTGATGTCACACCGGGTCGCGGCAGTGCTGGGTGATGTCATCGAGTGAGGTCACCAGCCCACCTGACGTCGCACAGGGCGCGGCAGTGCTGGGTGATGTCATCGAGTGAGGTCACCAGCCCACCTGATGTCACACCGGGTCGCGGCAGTGCTGGGTGATGTCATCGAGTGAGGTCACCAACGCACCTGATGTCACACAGGGTCGTGGCAGTGCTGGGTGATGTCATCGAGTGAGGTCACCAACACACCTGATGTCACACAGGGCGCGGCAGTGCTGGGTGATGTCATCGAGTGAGGTCACCAGCCCACCTGACGTCGCACAGGGTCGCGGCAGTGCTGGGTGATGTCATCGAGTGAGGTCACCAGCCCACCTGATGTCACACCGGGTCGCGGCAGTGCTGGGTGATGTCATCGAGTGAGGTCACCAGCCCACCTGACGTCGCACAGGGCGCGGCAGTGCTGGGTGATGTCATCGAGTGAGGTCACCAGCCCACCTGACGTCACACAGGGTCGCGGCAGTGCTGGGTGATGTCATCGAGTGAGGTCACCAGCCCACCTGACGTCGCACAGGGTCGCGGCAGTGCTGGGTGATGTCATCGAGTGAGGTCACCAGCCCACCTGACGTCGCACAGGGTCGCGGCAGTGCTGGGTGATGTCATCGGTGAGGTCACCAGCCCACCTGACGCCGCACAGGGCGCGGCAGTGCTGGGTGATGTCATCGAGTGAGGTCACCAGCCCACCTGACGTCACACAGGGTCGCGGCAGTGCTGGGTGATGTCATCGAGTGAGGTCACCAGCCCACCTGACGTCGCACAGGGCGCGGCAGTGCTGGGTGATGTCATCGAGTGAGGTCACCAGCCCACCTGATGTCACACAGGGTCGCGGCAGTGCTGGGTGATGTCATCGAGTGAGGTCACCAGCCCACCTGACGTCGCACAGGGTCGCGGCAGTGCTGGGTGATGTCATCGAGTGAGGTCACCAACGCACCTGATGTCACACAGGGTCGCGGCAGTGCTGGGTGATGTCATCGAGTGAGGTCACCAGCCCACCTGACGTCGCACAGGGTCGCGGCAGTGCTGGGTGATGTCATCGAGTGAGGTCACCAGCCCACCTGACGTCGCACAGGGCGCGGCAGTGCTGGGTGATGTCATCGAGTGAGGTCACCAGCCCACCTGACGTCGCACAGGGCGCGGCAGTGCTGGGTGATGTCATCGAGTGAGGTCACCAGCCCACCTGACGTCGCACAGGGTCGCGGCAGTGCTGGGTGATGTCATCGAGTGAGGTCACCAGCCCACCTGACGTCGCACAGGGCGCGGCAGTGCTGGGTGATGTCATCGAGTGAGGTCACCAGCCCACCTGACGTCGCACAGGGCGCGGCAGTGCTGGGTGATGTCATACCAAACGCGGTCATGGTAGCGGGTGGTGGCGCCAGGGAGTGACTTGCTGTTCTCTCTGCACAGGCAGCGGCGGGCGCCATGGAGCCCGACCGGGCGGCGAGCGACCAGATTGAGCCGGGAGCCACCGAGACCAAGATCCATTTCAAGGTCACCCGGTTCATCATGGAGGCAGGTAAAACCTTGGGGGCTGCCGTGCTGGGGGAGAGAGGAGGGTGGGGCGGTGTGGGGTACAGGGGCGACCGTGCTGCTGGGGGGGCAGTGCCTACTGGGGGATGGGCAGAATGGGAGGGACAAGGGGCAGCTGACCAGTGTGGGGCATAGACGAGGTGGCCAGTCAATTGGGGGATGCCTAAGGGGAAGCCGGCACCATATCCCTGAGGGGGAAGGGGGGCCATGGCAGTTGGGGAAGGGGTGGGTGGCATGTCGGTTGGGGGTGGCTCTCCCCTCCCTCACAGTGACACCCCCCTCCCCCCCAGGGGTGAAGCTGGGCCTGCGCTCCATCCCTGTGGCCACGGCCTGCACCATCTACCACAGTTTCTTCACGGCCACGGTGGCCCCGGGGCCCTATGACCCCTACCTGGTGGCCATGGCTGCGCTGTACCTGGCGGGGAAGGTGGAGGAGCAGCACCTACGCACCCGGGACATCATCAACGTCAGCCACCGGTAACCCCAGCCTGCCTCCGGCCGCGGGTCTGCACCCCGCATCCTAGGGGGTAGAGCTGGGGGCCGGGAGCCAGGACTCCTGGGTTCTCTCCCCGGCCCTGGGAGGGGAGGGAGTCTGGTGGCTGGGAGCCAGGATTCCTGGGTTCTCTCCTTGGCTCTGAGAGGGGAGCTGGGTCTGGTGGGTTAGAGCAGGGGGGTCTGGGAGCCAGGATTCCTGGGTTCTCTCCTTGGCTCTGAGAGGGGAGCTGGGTCTGGTGGGTTAGAGCAGGGGGGTCTGGGAGACAGGACTCCTGGGTTCTCTCCCAGCTCTGGGAGGGGAGTCGCGTCTGCAGGGCTAGAGTAGGAAGGGTGGGGGCCAGGATTCCTGTCTCCCCAGTCCCAGCCCCCGCTAACCTCCCCCTCCCCAGGTACTTACACTCCCAGAGCGACCCCCTGGAACTCGACTCCCATTTCTGGGAGCTGCGGGACAGCATCGTCCAGTGCGAGCTGCTCATGCTGCGGGTGCTCGGCTTCCGTGTCTCCTTCCGGCACCCCCACAAGGTGGGTCCTCAGGACGGGCCTGGGGGCGCAGCGGAGGGACACAGGGGGTTTGCCCTGAACCTGCCGCTCTGCCCTGCAAGGAAGGGACTGGCAATGGAGGCTAGGATGCCTGGGTTCTATGGGGAAGGGGGGGCTGGTGGGTTGGAGCTGGGGGCTAGGAGCCAGGACTCCTGGGTCCCCCCTCATCCCCCCATCTCTCCCTGCAGTACCTGCTCCATTACCTGCTCTCCCTGAGGCAGTGGATGAACCGGCACAGCTGGGAGCGAACCCCTGTCTCGGCGGCGGCCTGGGCACTGCTCCGGGACAGCTACCACGGGGGGCTGTGTGTGCGCTACCCCCCTCAGCACGTGGCGGTGGCCGTGCTGTACCTCGCCCTGCACTGCTACGGGGTGGAGGTGCCCGCCCATGCACAGGCCCAGAGACCCTGGTGGCAGGTAAGAGAGGCAGGGACTTACCTTGGGGCCCTTCTCCTAGGGAAACTGAGGCACAGAGGGGGAAAGTGGCTGGCTCAGGGTAACAGAGAACCAGTGGCGGAGCCCGGGACAGAACCCAGGCGTCCTGCCTCCCAGTCCCCCCTTCTCTGATGCTGTAAAACAGCTTTGCCCCAGCCAGCCAGTCCCTGCCCTGGGGCCGGATGGGAGCCAGCGCCCCCCAGAGGGGACAGGCCCCTGCCCCATTCCCCGCCCCCCTGAGCCAGCCAGTCCCTGCCCTGGGGCTGGGTGGGAGCTGGCGCCCCCTAGAGGGGACAGGCCCCTGCCCCACTGCAGAGCTCCCCAGCGGTTCATAGGATCTCAGGGTTGGAGGGGACCTCAGGAGGTATCTAGTGCAGTGACTTCTCTACTGGTGCCCCGGTCACACAGCAGCCTCTGAGTGCGACCCCCCACCAATAAATTAAAAATACTTTTAAATATATTTAACACCATTAGAAATGCTGGAGGCAACGCAGGGTTTGAGGTGGAGGCTGACAGCTCGCGACCCCCAGTAATAACCTTGCGACCCCCTGAGGGCTCCCGACCCCCAGTTTGAGATCCCCTGAACTAGTCCAATCCCCTGCCCCAAGCAGGCCCAATGCCCAATGCCCAGCGAAATCCGGCTGCGGTCCCTGCGCCGCTGCTCCCCCTCCTTTCCTCCTCTCCAGGTGTTCAGTGAAGATCTCAGCCAGGCTCAGATTCACCAGATCGTATTGGACCTGATCCAGATTTACACCTTGGATGCGGAAATCTCCTAATGGGGTCCAGAGAGCGACCCAGTGCTGGGGAGGGGACAGGCCCCATTCCCACGCCCCGAGCCAGCCAGTCCCTGCCCTGGGGCTGGATGGGCGCCAGTGCCCCTAGAGGGGAAAGACCCCAGGCCCCATTCCCAGCCCCCTAAGCCAGCCAGTCTCCGCCCTGGGGCCAGATCGGAGCTGGCGCCCCCTAGAGGGGACAGGCCCCTGCTCCATTCCCCATCCCCCTGAGCCAGCCAGTCTCCACCCTGGAGCCAGATCGGAGCCGGCGCCCCCCAGAGGGGACAGGCCCCAGCCCCAATACCCCTCACCCGTAGCCAGCCAGTGCCAGCCCTGGGGCCCGATCGGAGCCGGCGCCCCCCAGAGGGGACAGGCCCCTGCCCCATTCCCCATCCCCCTGAGCCAGCCAGTCTCCACCCTGGAGCCAGATCGGAGCCGGCGCCCCCTAGAGGGGACAGGCCCCTGCCCCATTCCCCATCCCCCTGAGCCAGCCAGTCCCTGCCCTGGGGCCAGATCGGAGGCGGCGCCCCCTAGAGGGGACAGGCCCCTGCCCCATTCCCCATCCCCCTGAGCCAGCCAGTCTCCACCCTGGAGCCAGATCGGAGCCGGCGCCCCCCACAGGGGACAGGCCCCTGCCCCATTCCCCATCCCCCTGAGCCAGCCAGTCCCTGCCCTGGGACCGGATTGGAGCCGGCGCCCCCTAGAGGGGACAGGCCCCTGCCCCATTCCCCGCCCCCGAGCCAGCCAGTCTCTGCCCTGGGACCGGATTGGAGCCGGCGCCCCCGAGGGTAAAGGCCCCAGGCCCCATTCCCTGCCCGTTCCCCAGCTGTGAAAGCAGAGTGCTGGTTGCCTTCTGGGTGGCCTGTCCCACAGCCGTTCCCCTCGTTGCCCGTGCTCCTCCCGCGGGCTGGCTGCGCCTCGAGAAGGCCATCGGCCCCGAGCACCGTGCCAGCTCCGAGCCACCAGGCCGCACACCCCAAAGTGCCACCTAACGCGCCGTGGGGCCCGACCGGCCGATTCCGCGTGGCCCCGGGGCTCCTCGTCGGCCCTGCTCCGGCGAGTAAAGCTGTGCCTGGAAACCAGCTGTGACCGGGTTGTTCTTTGGGCTTTGCCCCGGCACCCATTTCGCTTGCTGATGCCTGGGCCCGTGGAACGGTGCTGGGTCGCAAAGGGGGCGTCGGTATAATCACCACAGCCATGAGGCTGGTGGGGGGGGTCCCCACACGTGTACCCGACTCTGCCTGAGTTTGCGGAGAGCCTGCATCACCCTCGTCTTACGGCTCCCCCCCCCCCCCGCCCCGCAGGAGGAGAAAGGCGGCCGGGAGGGGTATTTTAGTAATTTTTAATAATATGAACAAACTTGATCGAGCCATTCCGTTGGGTTATATGCTTTGATCCGGAAATGGGCATGGGCGGGGGTGGTCACAATTTCAGTCCGAAATCTGCCCCCACACTGGGGAAGGGGGGGCACCCAGAGAAACCTTGAATTGATTTTTGTTCCTTAAAAAAACCAAACCCCCAGTCTGTGTGTGTCCCCGGCCAAAAGACCCCGCAAGGTTCTCACGGCTGAGAAGTGAGCGGGGAGTGGGGGGGTTAACGGTTGGTTTGTTTTAAATATAGATCTATATATTCAGCCCTCCCCCCGCCCCCGTCTATCAATATATCTACAGTATTGAATGCGAACAAGCTGGCTGGCTGGAGGTGAGATTTCCTGCATTCGGCCCCCGGGGAGGCGAGGGGCTGGGCTGGGCGGGGGCGGGGCGGGTACCCTTAGCCAGAAGGCTTTGGAGAGCGCTGGCGCTGGTGGCTGGACGCAGGCTTAGGTGTGGAAACAGGACAGGGGCCTCACAGGAACTATGGGACCCCCCCCACTCCTGCCTCCCACAGGGGGCTTTTGAGGATTGTGGCAGAAGGGGAAATTGAGGCAGCAGCAGATACTTGCCCTGCCAGAGCCAAGGGTAAAACCCAGACATCCTGGCTCCCAAGCCCCCCTACTCTAACCACTAGACCCTACTTCCCTCCCAGAGCCAGGGAGAGAACCCAGGAGTCCTGCCTCCCAGCCCCCCACCCACTCTAACCACTAGACCCCACTCCCCTCCCACAGCCGGGGAGAGAACCCAGGAGTCCTGCCTCCCAGCCCCCCCCCCACTCTAACCACTAGACCCCACTTCCCTCCCAGAGCCAGGGAGAGAACCCAGGAGTCCTGCCTCCCAGCGCCCCCCCCCCACTGTAACCACTAGACCCCACTCCCCTCCCAGAGCCGGGGAGAGAACCCAGGAGTCCTGGCTTCCAGCGCCACCCCCCACTCTAACCACCAGCCCCCACTGCCCTCCCAGAGCCGGGGAGAGAACCCAGGAGTCCGGGCTCCCAGCCTCAGGTGGGGGAGCTGAAGGTCTGTAGGTAACACCTGAGGGCCAGCCCTAGCTCCATCCACCCCCAAGGGCAGCGGAGGGGCTGCTCCTCGGCCCCCCCAAATCTCCATGGGGACTGGCAGGTGCCCCGAAGAGGCTGGGGGCACAGAGAGCGGGGGGGGGCGCCGGGCGGTGCCGCCGGAGGGGTGTTGGGAACCAGAGCGGACGCCCCTCCCACGCTGTAGCGTCTCCTCCCCAGCAGTACTGGGGGGCAGGGGGGGCTGCCTCACCCTGTGTCTGCGCAGCACCCGGCGGGACGGGCGTCTCCCATCTGGGTCGGGGGGTGACGCAGCACAGCGGGGGCCCTGCTCGTGGTCGGGGGGCCGGGCAGGGTCCAGTGGGACAGGCCCCGCTCCCCGGTGCTGCAGCCCTCCCGCAGGCCCGTGTTACACAGCGGCTCCGCGACTACAACGCAGCCGAAGAACCCGCCCCGCACAATGCCCAGCGCCTGGGCTGCCGGGGGCCCGGGGTGCTGGGCGGGGGCCGGCCTGCGACGGGCAGTGCCGGGAGGCAGGCAGCCGGCATCGTCTGAGAGCGAGGCTCTGAGCGGTAACCGGGCCTCGCCCGCCCGCCAGCGGCGCTGGCCCCACGAGGAGTCTGCGGGCCCGGGCGCAGGCCTGGGCTGCCGGGGGCCCGGGGTGCTGGGCGGGGGCCGGCCTGCGACGGGCAGTGCCGGGAGGCAGGCAGCCGGCATCGTCTAGAGAGCGAGGCTCTGGAGCGGTAACCGGGCCCTCGCCCCGCCCCGCCCGCGGCGCTGGCCCCACGAGGAGTCTGCGGGCCCCGGGGCGCAGGCCTGGGCTGCCGGGGGGTGCTGGGCGGGGGCCGGCCTGCGACGGGCAGTGCCGGGAGGCAGGCAGCCGGCATCGTCGAGCGAGCGAGGCTCTGGAGCGGTAACCGGGCCCTCGCCCCGCCCCGCCCGCGGCGCTGGCCCCACGAGGAGTCTGCGGGCCCCGGGGCGCAGGCCTGGGCTGCCGGGGGGTGCTGGGCGGGGCCGGCCTGTGACGGGCAGTCCCGGGAGGCAGGCAGCCGGCATCGTCTAGCGAGCGAGGCTCTGGAGCGGTAACTGGCCCCACGAGGAGTCTGCGGGCCCGGGCGCAGGCCTGGGCTGCCGGGGTGCTGGGCGGGGCCGGCCTGCGACGGGCAGTGCCGGGAGGCAGGCAGCCGGCATCGTCTAGCGGCGAGGCTCTGGAGCGGTCACCGGGCCCCCGCCCCGCCCCGCCCGCGGCGCTGGCCCCACGAGGAGTCGGCGGGCCCCGGGGCGCCGGCCTGGGCTGCCGGGGGCCCGGGGTGCTGGGCGGGGGCCGGCCTGCGACGGGCAGTGCCGGGAGGCAGGCAGCCGGCATCGTCTAGTGAGCGAGGCTCTGGAGCGGTAACCGGGCCCTCGCGGCGGGTCCTTCCCGGCCGGCGCTGGCCCCACGAGGAGTCTGGGCGTGGGGCTCCCCACACAAACGGGGGTGGACTGGCCGCCCCGGCCGGCGGCGTCAGAGCGAGGTCTCCATGCTGTGCAGCGGGCTGGCGCAGGGAGCCGGCTGGGAGCCCTGGGCGCGGTGGCTGGCGTTGTTGTTGGTGTTGGGGGTGGGCGGGGGGCTGGGGGGCCGGCGGGCGGCCTCGCTTTCCTCGGCGTCGGTGTCGTCGATCAGGGGGATGTTGTGGGTGTAGTCGTTGAGCAGGAACTCCGGGGGGGCCATGAAGTGGTGGATCGAGGTCTTGGAGTCCGGCTTCTCCAGGCCCTCGTAGAGCGAGCTACGGAACGCCTTCACCACGCGGATCTGGCGCCGGGGCAAAGCGGGGAAAGACGGGTGAGGCCTCGGGGCCAAGCCAGGCAACGCACCCAGGGGCAGCCTGCGGCAACGGGGCGACTGCTGCTCCAGACGAGAACCCAGGAGTCCTGGCTCCCAGCACCCCCTACTCTAACCCACCAGCCCCCACTCCTCTCCCAGAGCTGTGGGGAGAACCCAGGAGTCCTGGCTCCCAGCCCCCCCCGCTCTAACCCACCAGCCCCCACTCCTCTCCCAGAGCTGTGGGGAGAACCCAGGAGTCCTGGCTCCCAGCACCCCCTACTCTAACCCACCAGCCCCCACTCCTCTCCCAGAGCTGTGGGGAGAACCCAGGAGTCCTGGCTCCCAGCCCCCCCCGCTCTAACCCACCAGCCCCCACTCCTCTCCCAGAGCTGTGGGGAGAACCCAGGAGTCCTGGCTCCCAGCCCCCGCTCTAACCCACCAGCCCCACTCCTCTCCCAGAGCTGTGGGAGAACCCCGGAGTCCTGGCTCCCAGCCCCCCCCCGCTCTAACCCACCAGCCCCACCCCCTCCCAGAGCTGTGGGAGAACCCAGAAATCCTGGCTCCCAGCCCCCTGCTCTCACCCACCAGCCCCCAACCCCCCTCCCAGAGCTGGGAGAGAACCCAGGAGTCCTGGCTCCCCGCCCCACATGCTCTAACCCACCAGCCCCAACTGCCCTCCCCGAGCCGTGAAGAGAACCACGGAGTCCTGGCTCCCAGCCCCACATGCTCTAACCCACCAGCCCCAACCCCCCTCCCAGAGCTGGGAGAGAACCCAGGAGTCCTGGCCCCCAGCCCTGGGAATGCACAATTACCTCTAGCGTGATCTCTCTGTCCACCCCTTGTTCTGCACCCTCTGTAGCTAACCCCAAACACGCCCCTGTGCAGCCACCCACCCCATAGACGCCCCGTCTGTATCTATCCTACCCCATCCATCCCCCGCTCTGTGCTACCCCACATCCATCCACCCACCCACCCCATAGACGCCCCGTCTGTATCTATCCTACCCCATCCATCCCCCGCTCTGTGCTACCCCACATCCATCCACCCACCCCATAGACGCCCCGTCTGTATCTATCCTACCCCATCCATCCCCCGCTCTGTGCTACCCCACATCCACCCACCCACCCCATAGACGCCCCGTCTGTATCTATCCTACCCCATCCATCCCCCGCTCTGTGCTACCCCACATCCATCCACCCACCCACCCCATAGACGCCCCGTCTGTATCTATCCTACCCCATCCATCCCCCGCTCTGTGCTACCCCACATCCATCCATCCACCCACCCCATAGACGCCCCGTCTGTATCTATCCTACCCCATCCATCCCCCGCTCTGTGCTACCCCACATCCATCCACCCACCCCATAGACGCCCCGTCTGTATCTATCCTACCCCATCCATCCCCCGCTCTGTGCTACCCCACATCCATCCACCCACCCACCCCATAGACGCCCCGTCTGTATCTATCCTACCCCATCCATCCCCCGCTCTGTGCTACCCCACATCCATCCACCCACCCACCCCATAGACGCCCGTCTGTATCTATCCTACCCCATCCATCCCCCGCTCTGTGCTACCCCACATCCATCCACCCACCCACCCCATAGACGCCCGTCTGTATCTATCCTACCCCCTCCATCCCCCGCTCTGTCCTACCCCCCATCCATCCACCCACCCCATAGACGCCCCGTCTGTATCTATCCTACCCCATCCATCCCCCGCTCTGTGCTACCCCACATCCATCCACCCACCCACCCCATAGACGCCCCGTCTGTATCTATCCTACCCCATCCATCCCCCGCTCTGTGCTACCCCACATCCACCCACCCACCCCATAGACGCCCGTCTGTATCTATCCTACCCCATCCATCCCCGCTCTGTGCTACCCCACATCCATCCACCCACCCACCCCATAGACGCCCGTCTGTATCTATCCTACCCCATCCATCCCCGCTCTGTGCTACCCCACATCCACCCCCACCCCATAGACGCCCGTCTGTATCTATCCTACCCCATCCATCCCCCGCTCTGTGCTACCCCACAACCATCCACCCACCCCATAGACGCCCGTCTGTATCTATCCTACCCCATCCATCCCCGCTCTGTGCTACCCCACATCCATCCACCCCCCCACCCCATAGACGCGCCGTCTGTATCTATCCTACCCCATCCATCCCCCGCTCTGTGCTACCCCACATCCATCCACCCACCCCATAGACGCCCCGTCTGTATCTATCCTACCCCATCCATCCCCTGCTCTGTCCTACCCCACATCCATCCACCCACCCCATAGACGCCCCGTCTGTATCTATCCTACCCCATCCATCCCCGCTCTGTGCTACCCCACATCCATCCACCCACCCCATAGACGCCCGTCTGTATCTATCCTACCCCATCCATCCCCCGCTCTGTGCTACCCCACATCCATCCACCCACCCCATAGACGCCCCCGTCTGTATCTATCCTACCCCATCCATCCCCCGCTCTGTGCTACCCCACATCCACCCACCCACCCCATAGACGCCCCGTCTGTATCTATCCTACCCCATCCATCCCCCGCTCTGTGCTACCCCACATCCATCCACCCACCCCATAGACGCCCCGTCTGTATCTATCCTACCCCATCCATCCCCCGCTCTGTGCTACCCCACATCCACCCACCCACCCCATAGACGCCCGTCTGTATCTATCCTACCCCATCCATCCCCCGCTCTGTCCTACCCCACATCCACCCACCCACCCACCCCATAGACGCCCCGTCTGTATCTATCCTACCCCATCCATCCCCCGCTCTGTGCTACCCCACATCCACCCACCCACCCCATAGACGCCCCGTCTGTATCTATCCTACCCCATCCATCCCCCGCTCTGTGCTACCCCACATCCATCCACCCCCCCACCCCATAGACGCCCGTCTGTATCTATCCTATCCCATCCATCCCCGCTCTGTGCTACCCCACATCCATCCACCCACCCACCCCATAGACGCCCGTCTGTATCTATCCTACCCCATCCATCCCCGCTCTGTCCTACCCCACATCCATCCACCCCATAGACGCCCCGTCTGTATCTATCCTACCCCATCCATCCCCGGCTCTGTGCTACCCCACATCCATCCACCCACCCACCCCATAGACGCCCTGTCTGTATCTATCCTACCCCATCCATCCCCGCTCTGTGCTACCCCACATCCACCCCCATAGACGCCCGTCTGTATCTATCCTACCCCATCCATCCCCGCTCTGTGCTACCCCACATCCACCCCCATAGACGCCCGTCTGTATCTATCCTACCCCATCCATCCCCGCTCTGTCCTACCCACATCCATCCACCCACCCACCCCATAGACGCCCCGTCTGTATCTATCCTACCCCATCCATCCCCCGCTCTGTGCTACCCCACATACACCCCCATAGACGCCCGTCTGTCTCTATCCGCCCCCATCCATCCCCCGCTCTGTGCTACCCCACATCCATCCACCCACCCCATAGACGCCCCGTCTGTATCTATCCTACCCCATCCATCCCCAGCTCTGTCCTACCCCACAACCAACCCCCCACCCCATAGACGCCCCGTCTGTATCTATCCTACCCCATCCATCCCCCGCTCTGTGCTACCCCACATCCATCCACCCACCCCATAGACGCCCCGTCTGTATCTATCCTACCCCATCCATCCCCCGCTCTGTGCTACCCCACATCCATCCACCCACCCCATAGACGCCCCGTCTGTATCTATCCTACCCCATCCATCCCCTGCTCTGTCCTACCCCACATCCATCCACCCACCCCATAGACGCCCCGTCTGTATCTATCCTACCCCATCCATCCCCCGCTCTGTGCTACCCCACATCCATCCACCCACCCCATAGACGCCCCGTCTGTATCTATCCTCCCCCTTCCATCCCCTGCTCTGTGCTACCCCACATCCATCCACCCACCCCATAGACGCCCCGTCTGTATCTATCCTACCCCATCCATCCTCTGCTCTGTCCTACCCCACATCCACCCCCCACCCCATAGACGCCCCGTCTGTATCTATCCTACCCCATCCATCCCCTGCTCTGTCCTACCCCACATCCATCCACCCACCCCATAGACGCCCCGTCTGTATCTATCCTACCCCATCCATCCCCTGCTCTGTCCTACCCCACATCCATCCACCCACCCACCCCATAGACGCCCCGTCTGTATCTATCCTACCCCATCCATCCCCTGCTCTGTCCTACCCCACATCCATCCACCCTACAAATAGACGGCCCGTATGTATATATCCTACCCCATCCATCCCCTGCTCTGTCCTACCCCACATCCATCCACCCACCCACCCCATAGACGCCCCGTCTGTATCTATCCTACCCCATCCATCCCCTGCTCTGTCCTACCCCACATCCATCCACCCACCCACCCCATAGACGCCCCGTCTGTATCTATCCTACCCCATCCATCCCCTGCTCTGTCCTACCCCACATCCATCCACCCACCCACCCCATAGACGCCCCGTCTGTATCTATCCTACCCCATCCATCCCCCGCTCTGTCCTACCCACATCCATCCACCCACCCACCCCATAGACGCCCGTCTGTATCTATCCTACCCCATCCATCCCCTGCTCTGTCCTACCCCACATCCATACACCCACCCACCCCAAAGACGCCCCGTCTGTATCTATCCTACCCCATCCATCCCCTGCTCTGTCCTACCCCACATCCATACACCCACCCACCCCATAGACGCCCCGTCTGTATCTATCCTACCCCATCCATCCCCTGCTCTGTGCTACCCCACATCCATCCACCCCATAGACGCCCCGTCTGTATCTATCCTACCCCATCCATCCCCTGCTCTGTCCTACCCCACATCCATCCACCCACCCACCCCATAGACGCCCCGTCTGTATCTATCCTACCCCATCCATCCCCCGCTCTGTGCTACCCCACATCCATCCACCCACCCACCCCATAGACGCCCCGTCTGTATCTATCCTACCCCATCCATCCCCTGCTCTGTCCTACCCCACATCCATCCACCCACCCACCCCATAGACGCCCCGTCTGTATCTATCCAACCCCATCCATCCCCCGCTCTCTGTCCTACCCCACATCCATCCACCCACCCACCCCATAGACGCCCCGTCTGTATCTATCCTACCCCATCCATCCCCTGCTCTGTGCTACCCCACATCCATCCACCCACCCCATAGACGCCCCGTCTGTATCTATCCCACAAAGAACAGGAGCAAGCCCAGCCTGTGGATAGTGCCCACGGGCCATACGCTGCGGCAGAGGGGATGGGGGGGGGGTGGAATGAGCATCGATTGGACACACAGAAAGCGCAGCAACAGAAAAGTGGAAGCGCCTGTTTTCTGGGTTCAAGATCCCCGGCCACCTGGGTTCCAATGGCCCCCGCAGGCAGGGGAGGGATGTTTACGGCCTCCCCACCCTTTGCTGAGCTTTTTCAACACCCCTTAACCCTGCCTCCCTCCGCCGGGGTCAATGGGCCATCGCCCCATGGGGTCAGTGGGGCCAGAGCCCCGGGGGTGGGGGGAAAGCACCGTCCCCGTTACACCTCCCACCCCTCGTGTGGGGCAGGGGCTGCCCCATTTGGGAGCTGTCACACCCAGGGGAGGGGGGGCACAGGCTGGGCATGGGGGGGGCCCTGCACTTGTTTCGGGTTGTGCCGCGGCTGTGCAGTGCATTGTGGGTAGGGCCTGCTCCCAGCCAGGGGATGGGGCGGCCGGCCCCCCGGGGAGACAGCGCATGCTAGAGCGGGACGGAAGCCCCCCCCCCCCCAGCCAGCAGGACCCAGCGCCAGGCCAAGCTGCTCGCACTGGAGCAGGGGGGTTGCAAGCAGAACAGGGCCCTGACCCCCCCCACTAGCCGCCCTGGGGAGGGGGAACTAGGGAGGCAGTGTGTGTGTGGCGGGGGCTGGGCGGGGGAGCGGGAGCCAGGACTCCTGGGTTCATTCCCCTGCTGGGGAAGGAGACTGGTGGGTCAAGTGTGTGGGAAGGGGGCAGAGGCTGGGACTCCTGGGTTCCATCCCCGCCTCTGCCCCATTCTTCACTCTCAACCCCCCTCTGTGGGGGGGGGGGGCTGACCCATCCCCTCTCTGAGCTCTGGGGGGCAGGGCCCAGCCCCCTGCCACCCACCTCAGCCGGCCGGTTCTTTGGCAGAGCAGGAGGCCCCGCTCCCGGGCTGCCGTGGGGGGCTTCACGCCCACCCTTGCCGGCTCTGAACGGGGAGCCGGGGCCGCCACGCCACGCACCCCACCCCAGGAGGCAGCCACTGAAGAGGTGCCGGGGGGGGGGGGTTAAAGAGGCTGGGACAGCAAATAGAGCCCAGTACCCCCCCTCCCGTTCTGGCTGGGGGCTGTCAGGATTGGGTCCCTGCAGAGGCAAAGGTGGGGTGGAGGTGGGCAGTGAGCTGTCCACTAGGTGGATGCGCCCCCGCCCCCACCCCCAGTGACCCCGGCTCAGAGGGAGGCTGGTTTGGGAGGCTCGAGACTCAGGGCTCCTCGCTTGGCCTGGCTGCTGGGGCACGTTGCCTCAGTTCCCCCCCCGTGTGACAGGGCCCCCGAGCGGGGGCAGGATTGGGGGTGTCTCTAGTGGCCAGTGTGACAGAGGCCCCCAATCTCGGCTCCTGGCACGACAGGGCTGCCCCGTCTGCGGCCTCCTCCCATCGCTACGGTGTCAGGTTGGCGCTAGCAGCCCGGGTTTGGGGGATCTCTCACCCCTGGCCGTGAGCAGAAAGCAAAGTCAAGGATGGGATGGGGGTGGTCGGGGGGGGATGAGAGGTGTGATTGAAACACAGCCCCCCCCGCCCCCAACACTCGAAAAGCACCAGACTCCTGGCGGCCAGACAAGTGGCTCCGTCCCGGCTCCTCGTGGCAGCTGGAAGGGGGGGAAACGGGGCTTGAGGTGGAAGGATAGTGGGGGGGGGCAGGGATGGAAGGAGCATCGGGGGTTCAGCTCATGCTGCGGCTGGTGACGGTTTTGAAAGGGGGGCGTCCCGGGAGGAAGGGGGGGCAGGGAATGGGCAAGCACAGGGGTGTGTATTTGTTGGGGGGGTGGCAGCTCCCGCCCCCCCAGCTATGGAGTCTCCCGGTCTGGGCAGTGGAGCCAATGCCCCTGCCCTTGTCTCGAGGGCGGGGGTCCCCGATCCTGGTGTGGCCGGGACCGCGCTGTGCTAGGTGCTGCACGTGCGCCTGGGAGAGCTTCTGCTCAGAACCCCACCCCCTTGGCCACCCTCAGTCCCCACCCGGCTTGACCCACTGCGTAATTTACGAAGGGCCGGATCTGAATTGACATTACTTAGAGCCTCGCCTGGGACGGGGGAAATTACACCCAACCCCCACCCCCTTCTTATCTTCTGGAGGGGCCGGGGTGGGGGAAAGGTTCAGATTCGGTTTCCAATGGCTCCTGAAATGACCCTGCCAGGCCCCCGGCCGCTGATCGGTTCCTAAAAGAAATCCAGCCTTTGTCAGGCCCCCCCGGGCGCCATCGGGGCGGGGGGGTCGGTAGGAGGGACGCGCAGGACAGGACGGGGCAGGGGCGAACGAGACCCAGAGCTGTGTGGAGAGAAAAAGCAGCTAGAGAGAGAGAGAGAGATTATCGCCAGCCAGAAGGGGGAGGAGTCCTGCGCGAAGCAAACAGACGACACCGAGCCACACGAGAAGGCACCAAGAGTCCGGCCCGAGCAAATCCCACGTACCCCCCTGGAGGGATTTCTGCCACCCAGGACGCCGGGGTTCCGCCCCGGGGGAAGGGAGCGACAGGCCCCGCCTACCTCGCCATGCGCTTCTCAGAGGAGGAGAAAGGACGTTTATCGGGGGAGGGAGCGCCCCAGATTTTGAGGGAGGCTGGGGGAGAGGGGGGCTGAGTGGCCCATGCAGGCCCATCTAGCCCGGTATCCTGCCTGCCCCCATCTCAGAGGGCAGGAATAGAGACCACCCCCGTCTGAGTGCAACCCCGGCTAACCTAGCCCCCCGGGAGACCGAAATTCCTGATCTGGTTTCTCTAACCCACTCATGCCCCAGTAGCCCATTGATAAGCTTGGCTCATGTGAAGTGAGTCACTCCAGATTCACACCAGGTCAGAATCCGATTCACAGGTGTGTTCGGCAGTAGAATCTGGCCTCTTTGGGGGTCCCCAAGGGGCCAGGGCAGCATGGAGGTCTCTGACCTCCCCCCACTCCCAAACGGGCAGGCACAGAAACACGGAGAAAAGGACACGGACACAAACACCGACTGCGAATGGGGCCAGATCCCCAGCTGGCGTCACCCGTTCCATTTCAGCGGGGGAAGCCACCCCCGAGGCACAGAAGAGGGAGCCAGTAAAGGGGTGTGGGGCAGGGCGGGGGTCTTGAATCAACCGGCTAAAGGCAAAAGAGAGAAAGTGACCGTATGGCTTTAGGAAATGGAAATCCGGCTCGCCTGAGGTCGGGCAGAGAGCAGAGAGAGAACTGAAAAAAATAGAGAGCAGACCAGCAGTGAGCATGGGGGGGCCGGGGCGGGGGGAGGAGGGGGGACGTTAAATCTGTCTGGTTTTCTTGTTCAAAAGCACACAAGCAGTAAGAGCAAAACGGTCACTCACTCCCGATGGTGGCAGAAGTGGGATTGCCAGCGGAGAGAATTACGTGAGTAGGGGTAGAAAGATTGGTTACTTCGTGCAGCTGGCTGAGGACCGAGGAGCGGCGCCGCACGGCCCCCTGAAAGGAGCCGCTTCTCTTGAAGGTGCTAACTACTTCCATCTACGAGAGAGAAAAGGAGATACACAGAGACGTCGTCCACGCTTGGCACTGAGCATCAGGGGGGACAGCTGCAGAGATCTGGGGGGGCTTTAAAAAAAAGCCCACGTCGCCTGCTGGGGTCGAGGGGATCTCGGCTTGGGGTTAAAACGACAAACCCGGCTCCAATCGGAGAAACGCGTGGGAACGGGGCGCCCACCAGCGGCTCGGGAAGGGGCCCCGTTTCCCAGCCACGCTTATGATTTGGGGGGGGGGGTTCCCCCTCCCCCAAGCCTATGGCTGGAGCCAAGGAGGCTGGGGAACTGGGGGGGGAGGGGGCCGGGTGGAAATCGGCCTCGCTGCATTGCCGGCGGCTGGCTTGTGCGGAGCTTCCTGCTGGCTAAGGGACCGTGGGACCATCTGTTGGTAGAGAAACGTCCCTGCGTGATTTACACTGCGAATCCCCTTGGCGTTACTCAGCGGCCCCCTCGGGCCAGCCTGGTTCGACCGGCGGCTGCTGGCCCACGGGGAGGCTGGGAGCCACTGCCCCCAGGCTCAGGGCCGGGCGCCTGCCCGTGGGGAGGGTCAGAAAGTGTTGCCGGCTGGCAGGGGAGAGCTGCACAGGGTGGGACCCTGATTTCTGGGAACCAGGACTCCTGGGTTCTCTCCCGGCTCAGGGAGGGCAGTGGGACCTAGCAGTCAGAGCAGGGGGCTGGGTGGGTGCAGGGATGCACAGACGAGCGTCTCTCTGTCCTAGCACCACAAGCCGGGCTCTGCCCCTCACGTTAAGAAAAGAAGGAAACAGGTTACGAGTCGCCACATCCCAAGAGATGCCGGCTGCAATCAGAAGGCAGGTTAGTAACCCAGGTCCTCTGAGGAGAGGACCCCGTACGCGGCCTCCTGCCTCGCTGCTTCAGGGCCCCCTCGCCCAGCCCCTGACCCCGGTCACACCCTACACCGGCCGAGCTCACTCAGCTCTCCAGACCCCCAGAGCTGGGCCCACAACGGGAGCCGGGGGTTTCCCTCGCCACCGAAAAATTCCATGCAAGTTCCACCCCCCGTTTTCCACAACATTTTCTGAGGAAAATTTCAACTTCTCCTATTGTTGTAAAAAAGGGGGATTGGCAGAAAAATAAAAACGTTCAGCCCCTATTTCAAAAAATGCTCAGTTTGGTGACTGAAAACGGGATCATTTTGGCCATAAACGGCCAAAAGTGGAGTGTTTTGGGGCTGAAACCCCAGTATTTTGGTCTGAAAATGACCCCAAACTGTAAGTTTTGGCCAAAAACTGTATTTTGGATGGAAAAAAAATATTTTCATCAACCATTTTTGGTTGAAAACTTCTGAAAACTGGATATTTTTGACCAAAAATGGCCCAAACCAATGTGTGTTTGACCAAAAACTGCATTTTTGGTCTGAAATCCAATTATTGTCATTCCAAAATGTGCCCGAACCAGAATGTGTCTGACCAAAGCCACGTATCTGTGGCCCCCAAATGGCTGAAAACTGCCTCCTTTCACTCCAGCAGCGAGTATTTTGGGCCCAAAATCAAAACATTTTTCAGGCCAAACCGATTCTTTTCCCCAGCAACCAAACAATTTGAATTTTCCCCATTGAAAACCTTAGGGGTCCGTCTCCGAAACAAAATCCTTGTTTTGTAGAAAACGCTGGAGGAATCGTCGACCATTCGCCGACATTCCTCAGCTTTCTCCGATCGCATCTGCTGACCTCCTGCCTGGGGAATTCCTTCCAGCTCCCAAACAAGGATGCCCGGGGATGGCCCCAGGGTGAATTGGGCTGTCACCCCCTTAAGAACTGGCACCTTATAGCCAGCCACAGTCAGTCCGGCTCCCTCTCCCGCGTCCAAAATAACCTTAACTCTGCCCACTCCCCACACCCTGGGGTCAGAGGTGCATGATGGAGTGCAGTGGGCTCAGGAGGGGGCCATGCGGAGGGAAGAGTTAAGGTTTGGGGCAGGGGAAATCACATCTCCCGTCTGGGGCTCATTCGGCTACAGGGCCAGGGCTGAAATCCATCCCCCTAAGGCAGGGGTCCCCAACGCGGTGCCCGTGGGTGCCCGCGTCCTGGCCAGCGGACGAGCATCCGCTGAAATGCCGCGGACAAGCTGCGTCATCCACAGGCATCGATGCCGAAATGCCGCCAATTTTCGGCGCTGACACCTCTGGATGATGCTGCTTGTCAGCGGCGACGCCTATTGCCGTTACCGCTTGTCGGCGGAATTTCGGCGGATGCTCGTCTGCCGCCACGGTCCTGCCCGGCTTGTCGTCTGGCGCCCACCAGAGGAAAAAGGGTGGGGAGCACTGCCCTAGGGTATAAGGCCTGTGCAGAGCCCGACTAGGGGGCACTACAGGACTACACAACCCCCCCGGGGTCCTGGCTCCTCACCAGCCATGCCTGAGTTTGCAGAGAGCCTGATCCAATCACTCTGAGAGTGGGGGAGCTGCCCCATTCACCTCACTAGGGTGCAAACACCGATGCCCAGTGCCCGCAAGTTAGAGGGGGCAGGTTATGAACTGGGCGACAAGAACCACCCCATTCTGGTGTCCTGAGAAGCCTCCCCACCCACCAATGGCTAATACCACGGGTGCCCATCTAGCCCGGTTCCCTGCCTGCTGCCCCAGATCAGACTCAGGACATCTGGGTCTCCTATTGGTTTGAGCGGGAATTGAAGGTGGAAACAACAGGGCCATGAGCCAAGTGGCCACTGGATCCCCTGCTCGGGGTTAGGAGATTCCTGGCCGTCTCTCCTCCCGTCACCTCTAGGCACAAAAGCAAAACGGGGAGCGGGGAAGGGGGAAGGTGGGAAGGGGAGGGGGGCGAGCTTGTTACACGTTGGTGGGGAAAGTGGGATCCCACATTCCAGGCATGAGCGTGAAGGGGCGTGGAGGGGAGATCAGAAAGGGAGGCGGATTAATGCGTTGGTGGGGGCGGTGGGATACCCCGGGCCCTACCTGGGTCTGGATGCGGTTGAGGCCGCGGAACCAGAGGATCTGGCCTCGGCGCAGCTCCCGCTCGGCGTGGTCTATCTCCTCCTCGTCCTCGGCCATCTCCTCGTCCGTGATCTCGTCCTTGCTGGGACCGTGTCCGGCCTCCTTCAGGCATTTCAGGTGGCTGGTGGGGACGGTGGCGATCACCTGCAGGGGCAGTCAGAGAAGGGGTTAAACCCACCCCCAGGAGCACACAAAACCCTGAGCTCCTTCCCCTCCCAATCACCACCCTGGAGCCAGGGAGAGACCCCAGGAGTCCTGGCTCCCAGCCCCCAAGCTCTGTCCAACTCTGGCTGACGTCTGACTCCACACACGGTGAGCACCCTACTGAAAGCCTCAGCTCCGCTGCTGGCGAGGCACTGAACGGACAATGGGTGCCGTGATGTCTGAACCCGGACGCCTGGGTTCCCTCCCCAGCTCTGGGAGGGGAGTGGGGCCTGGTGGGTTACAGCAGGGGGGGCTGGGAGCCAGGACTCCTGGGTTCTCCCCCCGGCTCTGGGAGGGCAGTGGGGCCTGGTGGTTACAGCAGGGGGGGCTGGGAGCCAGGACTCCTGGGTTTGCTCCCCGGCTGTGGGAGGGGAGTGGGGGCTGATGGTTACAGCAGGGGGGGGGGCTGGGAGCCAGGACTCCTGGGTTCTCTCCCCAGCTCTGGGAGGGGAGTGGGGCCTGGTGGTTACAGCAGGGGGGCTGGGAGCCAGGACTCCTGGGTTCTCCCCCCAGCTCTGGGAGGGCAGTGGGGCCTGGTGGTTACAGCAGGGGGGGCTGGGAGCCAGGACTCCTGGGTTCTCCCCCCAGCTCTGGGAGTGGAGTGGGGCCTGGTGGTTAGAGCAGGGGGGGCTGGGAGCCAGGACTCCTGGGTTCTCTCCCAGGCTCTGGGAGGGCAGTGGGGCCTGGTGGGTTAGAGCAGGGGGGGCTGGGAGCCAGGACTCCTGGGTTCTCTCCCAGGCTCTGGGAGGGCAGTGGGGGCTGATGGTTAGAGCAGGGGGGCTGGGAGCCAGGACTCCTGGGTTCTCCCCCCAGCTCTGGGAGGGCAGTGGGGGCTGATGGTTAGAGCAGGGGGGCTGGGAGCCAGGACTCCTGGGTTCGCTCCCCAGCTGGGGGAGGGGCGGGGGCGCTAGGCAGGTGGGTCGGGCTGCTCACCTGTCCCCACACGAGCTCGCCGACGCCCACGAAGAGGCACCAGAGCCATTGCTCGGCGTTGAGGGGCGAGCAGCTGAACGGCTTCCCCCCGAACTGCACGATGACGATCTGCAGGGACAGGAGATGGGGGCTGAGCTGGGGAACAGCCTGGGACAGCTGGGCCGAGCCTTGGACGGGGCCCGTGCAGCACCCGGCGCGGCCGCGCTCTGGCCTGGCGGGGGGCAGGGACATGCTCTGGCCGGGGCAGGCGCGCTCTGGCCGGGGCAGGGACACGCTCTGGCCGGGGCAGGGCCGCTCTGGCCGGGGGCAGGGACACGCTCTGACCCGGGGCACGGCGCTCTGGCCCGGGGGCAGGGCGCTCTGGCCGGGGCAGGGCCGCTCTGGCCGGGGGCAGGGCCGCTCTGGCCGGGGCAGGGCCGCGCTCTGGCCGGGGCAGGGCAGCGCTCTGGCCGGGGCAGGGACACGCTCTGGCCCGGGGCAGGGACACGCTCTGGCCGGGGCAGGGACACGCTCCGGCCCGGGGCAGGGACACGCTCTGGCCCGGGGGCAGGGACACGCTCTGGCCCATCGGGGCAGGGTCTGTGCAGCGCCCGGCATGGCCGCTCTGACCCGGGGCAGGGACACGCTCTGAGCCGGGGGCACGGCCGCGCTCTGGCCCGGGGGCACGGCGCTCTGGCCCGGGGCACGGCCGCTCTGGCCCGGGGCACGGCCGCGCTCTGGCCCGGGGGCACGGCCGCGCTCTGGCCGGGGGCACGGCGCGCTCTGGCCCGGGGGCACGGCCGCGCTCTGGCCCGGGGGCACGGCGCTCTGGCCGGGGGCACGGCCGCTCTGGCCCGGGGGCAGGGACACACTCTGGCCGGGGGCAGGGACACACTCTGGCCGGGGGCACGGCGGCGCTCTGGCCCGGGGCAGGGACACTCTGGCCGGGGGCAGGGACACGCTCTGGGCGGGGGCAGGGACACGCTCTGGGCGGGGGCAGGGACACGCTCTGGCCGGGGCAGGGACACGCTCCGGCCAGGGGCACGGCCGCGCTCTGGCCCGGGGCACGGCCGCTCTGGCCGGGGCACGGCCGCTCTGGCCGGGGGCGCGGCGCTCTGGCTGGGGCACGGCCGCGCTCTGGCCCGGGGGGGGGCACGGCCGCGCTCCGGCCCGGGACTCTGCCCGGCCCCCGGCACCTGGATGCCGAAGGTGCCCAGCACGATGGCGCAGAAGATGGGGTTCCCGAGGACGCCCTGGAAGACGTTGCGCTCGCCGTGGATCTTGCGGGCGTTGACCTCGTTGAAAAGCTGCATCAGGACGAAGGTGTTGAAGATGATGGTGTAATGCTCCGACGGGGGCGCGTGCAGGGGGGCGTTCCGCCCGCTGTCGATGTCGAAGATCCTCTCCCCTGGGGGAGGGCTGGAGGGGCCGTCAGGGGCAGCCTGCGACCCCCCCGCCCCCCCCACCCCCCCCGGGCCCGGCTGCCCCGGCCTCCCCCCTCCCCCTCGGGCCCCCCCAGCTCGCCACAGGCCCGTCTGCCCGGCCTCCCCCTCCCCTCGGGTCCCCAGCTCCCCACGGGCCCGTCTGCCCGCCCTCCCCCTCCCCTCTGGTCCCCAGCTCCCCACGGGCCCGTCTGCCCGGCCTCCCCCTCCCCTCCCCATGGGCCCCCGCCCCCACGGGCCCGTCTGCCCGGCCTCCCCCTCCCCTCCGCCATGGGCCCCCCAGCCCCCACGGGCCCGTCTGCCCCGGCCTCCCCCTCCCCTCCCCTCCCCATGGGCCCCCAGCCCGGCCCCGCCAGCCCCCCACGGGCCCGTCTGCCCTGGCCTCCCCTCCCCCTCCCCATGGGCCCCCGCCCCACGGGCCGTCTGCCCGGCCTCCCCTGGGCCCCCAGCCCGGCCTCCTCCTCCCCATGGGCCCCCAGCCCCCACGGGCCCGTCTGTCCCGGCCTCCCCCATGGGCCCCAGCCCGGCCCAGCCCAGCTCAGCCCCCCCGGCCCCCCGGCCCGGCCTCCCCCAAGCCCGGCCCCCCCCCGCAGACCCAGCCCAGCCCCAGCCCCCGGCCCGGTCCCCTCAGCCCGGCCCCCGCAGACCCAGCCCAGCCCCGGTCCCCCGGCCCGGCCTCCCCGCAGACCCAGCCCAGCCCCCGGCCCCGGCCCGGCGCTACCCGCGAAGAGCAGGCTGAAGATGATGCTCAGCTGGTAGACGCTGTGGCCCAGGATGTTTTTCATCATGGTGCGGGAGATGAGCGGCTTGTTGCGCCCGTAGGGCCTGCGCAGCAGCAGCGACTCGCTGGGCGGCTCCGTGGCCAGCGCCAGGGAGGCGAACGTGTCCATGATGAGATTGACCCACAGCATCTGCACCGCCTTGAGCGGGAGTCCTGGGGGTAGGGGCGAGGTCAGCGCGGGAGGCGGGGCCAGGGGCCAGGGGCGAGGCCAGGGCAGGAGGGGCAGAGGCCAGCGCCAGGGAGGTGAACGTGTCCATGATGAGATTGACCCACAGCATCTGCACCGCCTTGAGCAGGGAGTCCTGGGGTAGGGGCGGGGTCAGCGCAGGGGGCAGGGCCAGCCAGGGCGGGGCCAGGGCAGGGAGGGGCAGGGCCAGCGCCAGGGAGGCGAACGTGTCCATTATGAGATTGACCCACAGCATCTGCACCGCCTTGAGCGGGAGTCCTGGGGGTAGGGGCGGGGTCAGTGCAGGGGCGGGGCCAGGGCCAGGGGCGGGGCCAGGGCATGGAGGGCGGGGCCAGCGCCAGGAGGCGAACGTGTCCATGATGAGATTGACCCACAGCATCTGCACCGCCTTGAGCGGGAGTCCTGGGGTAGGGGCGGGGTCAGCGCGGGGAGGCGGGGCCAGGGGCCAGGGGCGGGGCCAGGGCAGGGAGGGGCAGGGCCAGCGCCAGGGAGGTGAACGTGTCCATGATGAGATTGACCCACAGCATCTGCACCGCCTTGAGCAGGAGTCCTGGGGTAGGGGCGGGGTCAGCGCAGGGGCAGGGCCAGGGGCCAGGGGCGGGGCCAGGGCAGGGAGGGCGGGGCCAGCGCCAGGAGGCGAACGTGTCCATGATGAGATTGACCCACAGCATCTGCACCGCCTTGAGCGGGGAGTCCTGGGGGTAGGGGCGGGGTCAGTGCAGGGGCGGGGCCAGGGCCAGGGCAGGGCCAGGGCATGGAGGGGCGGGGCCAGCGCCAGGAGGCGAATGTGTCCATGATGAGATTGACCCACAGCATCTGCACCGCCTTGAGCGGGAGTCCTGGGGTAGGGGCGGGTCAGCGCAGGGGCGGGGCCAGGGGCCAGGGGGCGGGGCCAGGGCAGGGAGGGGGCGGGGCCAGCGCCAGGGAGGCGGCCGTGTCCATGAGGAGATTGTCCCACAGCATCTGCACCGCCTTGAGCGGGAGTCCTGGGGGTAGGGGCGGGGTCAGCGCAGGGGCGGGGCCAGGGGCAGGGGCGGGGCCAGGGCAGGGAGGGGCAGGGCCAGCGCCAGGAGGCGAACGTGTCCATGATGAGATTGACCCACAGCATCTGCACCGCCTTGAGCAGGGAGTCCTGGGGGTAGGGGGCGGGGTCAGCGCAGGGGCGGGGCCAGGGGCCAGGGCGGGGCCAGGGCATGGAGGGGGCGGGGCCAGCGCCAGGGAGGCGAACGTGTCCATGATGAGATTGACCCACAGCATCTGCACCGCCTTGAGCGGGGAGTCCTGGGGGTAGGGGGCGGGGTCAGCGCAGGGGGGCGGGGCCAGGGGCCAGGGGGCGGGGCCAGGGCAGGGAGGGGGCGGGGCCAGCGCCAGGGAGGCGAACGTGTCCATGATGAGATTGACCCACAGCATCTGCACCGCCTTGAGCGGGGAGTCCTGGGGGTAGGGGGCGGGGTCAGCGCAGGGGGCGGGGCCAGGGCGGGGCCAGGGCAGGGAGGGGCGGGGCCAGCGCCAGGAGGCGAACGTGTCCATGATGAGATTGACCCACAGCATCTGCACCGCCTTGAGCGGGAGTCCTGGGGTAGGGGCGGGGTCAGCGCAGGGGCGGGGCCAGGGGCCAGGGGCGGGGCCAGGGCAGGGAGGGCCGGGGCCCGCGCCAGGGAGGCGAACGTGTCCATGATGAGATGGACCCACAGCATCTGCACCGCCTTGAGGGGGGAGTCCTGGGGTAGGGGCAGGGTCAGTGCAGGGGCGGGGCCAGGGGCAGGGGCGGGGCCAGGGCAGGGAGGGGGCGGGGCCAGCGCCAGGGAGGCGAATGTGTCCATGATGAGATTGACCCACAGCATCTGCACCGCCTTGAGCGGGAGTCCTGGGGGTAGGGGCGGGGTCAGCGCAGGGGCGGGGCCAGGGGCCAGGGGCGGGGCCAGGGCAGGGAGGGGGGGCCAGCGCCAGGAGGCGAACGTGTCCATGATGAGATTGACCCACAGCATCTGCACCGCCTTGAGCGGGAGTCCTGGGGTAGGGGCGGGGTCAGCGCGGGGAGGCGGGGCCAGGGGCCAGGGGCGGGGCCAGGGCAGGAGGGGCAGGGCCAGCGCCAGGAGGCGAACGTGTCCATGATGAGATTGACCCACAGCATCTGCACCGCCTTGAGCGGGGAGTCCTGGGGGTAGGGGGCGGGGTCAGCGCCGGGGGGCGGGGGCAGGGGCCAGGGGGCGGGGCCAGGGCAGGGAGGGGGCGGGGCCAGCGCCAGGAGGCGAACGTGTCCATGATGAGATTGACCCACAGCATCTGCACCGCCTTGAGCGGGAGTCCTGGGGTAGGGGCGGGTCAGCGCAGGGGCGGGGCCAGGGGCGGGGCCAGGGCAGGAGGGGCGGGGCCAGCGCCAGGAGGCGAACGTGTCCATGATGAGATTGACCCACAGCATCTGCACCGCCTTGAGCGGAGTCCTGGGGGTAGGGGCGGGTCAGCGCAGGGGGCGGGGCCAGGGGCCAGGGGCGGGGCCAGGGCAGGGAGGGGCGGGGCCAGCGCCAGGAGGCGAACGTGTCCATGATGAGATTGACCCACAGCATCTGCACCGCCTTGAGCGGGAGTCCTGGGGGTAGGGGCGGGGTCAGTGCAGGGGCGGGGCCAGGGGCAGGGGCGGGGCCAGGGCATGGAGGGGCAGGGCCAGCGCCAGGGAGGCGAATGTGTCCATGATGAGATTGACCCACAGCATCTGCACCGCCTTGAGCGGGAGTCCTGGGGTAGGGGCGGGTCAGCGCAGGGGCGGGGCCAGGGGCCAGGGGCGGGGCCAGGGCAGGGAGGGGGCGGGGCCAGCGCCAGGAGGCGAACGTGTCCATGATGAGATTGACCCACAGCATCTGCACCGCCTTGAGCGGGAGTCCTGGGGGTAGGGGCGGGTCAGCGCGGGAGGCGGGGCCAGGGGCCAGGGGCGGGGCCAGGGCAGGGAGGGGCAGGGCCAGCGCCAGGAGGCGAACGTGTCCATGATGAGATTGACCCACAGCATCTGCACCGCCTTGAGCGGGAGTCCTGGGGGTAGGGGCGGGGTCAGCGCAGGGGCGGGGCCAGGGGCCAGGGGCGGGGCCAGGGCAGGGAGGGGCGGGGCCAGCGCCAGGGAGG
Organism: Mauremys reevesii; assembly: GCF_016161935.1. NCBI lineage: Eukaryota > Metazoa > Chordata > Testudines > Geoemydidae > Mauremys > Mauremys reevesii. Next base: position 24,660,058 of record NC_052644.1, on the reverse strand, counting down.
CGAACGTGTCCATGATGAGATTGACCCAGAGCATCTGCACCGCCTTGAGCGGGAGTCCTGGGGAGGCGGGGCAGGGTCAGCGCAGGGGCGGGGCCAGGGGCAGGGGCGGGGCCAGGGCATGGAGGGGGCAGGGCCAGCGCCAGGAGGCGAACGTGTCCATGATGAGATTGACCCACAGCATCTGCACCGCCTGAGCGGGAGTCCTGGGGTAGGGGCAGGGGTCAGTGCAGGGGCGGGGCCAGGGGCAGGGGCGGGGCCAGGGCATGGAGGGCGGGGCCAGCGCCAGGGAGGCGAATGTGTCCATGATGAGATTGACCCACAGCATCTGCACCGCCTTGAGCGGGAGTCCTGGGGTAGGGGCGGGGTCAGCGCAGGGGGCGGGGCCAGGGGCCAGGGGCGGGGCCAGGGCAGGGAGGGGCGGGGCCAGCGCCAGGGAGGCGAACGTGTCCATGATGAGATTGACCCACAGCATCTGCACCGCCTGAGCGGGAGTCCTGGGGTAGGGGCGGGGTCAGCGGGGAGGCGGGGCCAGGGGCCAGGGGCGGGGCCAGGGCAGGGAGGGGCGGGGCCAGCGCCAGGGAGGTGAACGTGTCCATGATGAGATTGACCCACAGCATCTGCACCGCCTTGAGCAGGGAGTCCTGGGGAGGCGGGGCGGGGTCAGCGCATGGGGCGGGGCCAGGGGCAGGGGCGGGGCCAGGGCATGGGGTCAGCACAGAGAGGGCGGACCCAGGGCATGTTGGGGCGGATCCAGGGCATGTTGGGGCGGGGCCAGGGCATGGCGGGGCGGGGCCAGGGCATGGAGGGGTTCAGCACAGAGAGGGGTGGGCCCAGGGCATGTTGGGGCAGGCCCAGGGCATGTTGGGGGCGGGGTCAGCGCAGGGAGGGGCGGGGCCAGGGGACACGGGCGGGCCCAGGGTATGGGGGGTGTTCAGCACAGAGAGGGGCAGGCCCAGGGCATGGAGGGGGCGGGGCCAGGGCATGGAGGGGCGGGGCCAGAGTACAGGGGGGTCCGCACAGAGGGGCGGACCCAGGGCATGTTGGGGGCGGGGCCAGGGCATGGCGGGGGCGGGGCCAGGGCATGGAGGGAGTTCAGCACAGAGAGGGGCGGGCCCAGGGCATGTTGGGGGCGGGCCCAGGGCATGGAGGGGCGGGGTCAGCGCAGGGAGGGGCGGGGCCAGGGGACACGGGCGGGCCCAGGACATGGAGGGGGCGGGGCCAGGGCACGGAGGGGGCGGGGCCAGAGTACAGGGGGGTCCGCACAGAGGCGGACCCAGGGCATGTTGGGGGCGGGGCCAGGGCATGTTGGGGGCAGGGCCAGGGTATGGGGTTTCAGCACAGAGAGGCGGGGCCAGGGCATGTTGGGGGCGGGGCCAGGGTACGGGGGGGGTTTCAGCACAGAGAGGGGCAGGCCCAGGGCATGGAGGGGCGGGCCAGGTACGGGGTTTCAGCACAGAGAGGGGCGGGCCAGGGCATGGAGGGGGCGGGGCCAGGGCATGGAGGGGGCGGGGTCAGCGCAGGGAGGGGCGGGGCCAGGGGACACGGGCGGGCCCAGGACATGGAGGGGGCGGGCCCAGGGCACGGAGGGGGCGGGGCCAGAGTACAGGGGGGTCCGCACAGAGGGGCAGGGCCAGGGCATGTTGGGGGCGGGGCCAGGGTACGGGGGGGTTTCAGCACAGAGAGGGGCAGGCCCAGGGCATGGAGGGGGCGGGGCCAGGGTACGCGGGGGGGTTTCAGCACAGAGAGGGGCGGGGCCAGGGCATGGAGGGGGCGGGGCCAGGGCATGGAGGGGGCGGGGCATCCCTCTGTCCACGCCCCCCGCCCCACCTGGGTGATGCAGGCGCCGGTGAAGGCCACCACCACGGCCACCACGTTGACGGTGAGCTGGAACTGCAGGAACTTGGAGATGCTGTCGTACACGTTCCGGCCCCACATCACCGCCTTGACGATGCTGGAGAAGTTGTCGTCGGTCAGGATAATGTCCGAGGCCTCCTTGGCGACGTCGGTGCCTGCGATGCCCTGGGGGGGGGGGACGGCGGGGTCACGGGGGGGCAGCGGCCCAGGGCCCCCCCAGCGAGGGCAGGGCTGGGAGCCCGGACGGACAGACGGACGGGGAGTGTTGGGGTGGGGACGGACGGGCACGGGCACCAATGCATTGTGGGAAACCCCCTTTCTGGGGCGGGTGGGGGCAGTGTGGGGGAGGCGCAGCTGCAGCGCTTGGGCTTCGGACGCCGGAGGGGCGCTGGCGCTTGCGGGGTGGGGGGGCGCCCGGGGGCATCTCACCATAGCAAAGCCGACGTCGGCCTTCTTGAGCGCCGGCCCGTCGTTGGTGCCATCCCCGGTCACGGCCACGACCTGCCGCTGCTCCCCGATGGTGCTGTCGATGATGCCTGCGGGTGTGGGGGGCTCAGCTGGGGGAGGGGGGCCCATAGCCCTCCCCCCCCGTGCCCCCGGCTCCCCCGCCAGCTCCCCACCCCGCATGGGCCCCCCTCCCCCATCTCGGCCCCCTCCCCCCAGACCCCCAAAGCCCGCTCCTCCCACGGTGCCATAGCCTCACCCCCCCACGCCTGCCTGGGGGGCCGGGGGGAGGGGGGTCTGTACCTTTCACCAGGGTGTGTTTGTCAGTGGGGGACGATCGGGCCAGGACCCTCAGCTTGGGCCAGATCTTATCCAGTCGCTCCTGCTCGATCTGGGGGGCAGGGGAAACAGCTGAGACAGCGGCTCATGGAGGGGGACTCTCCCCACAGGGCCACCCCCAACCCCAAAGTATGAACCCTCCCCCACTGGAGCTAGGGCAGCAGTGGGAGCAGGGCCGTTATCCCCGCGGGGCCAGGGGCGGGAGCGGGGCCGTTATCCCCTGTGGGGCCGGCAGCGGTAGTAGGGCCGTTATCCCCCGCAGGGCCGGGGGCGGGAGCGGGCTGGAGGCGGGAGCAGGGCCGTTATCCCCCGCAGGGCCGTTATCCCCTGCGCAGCTGGTGGCGGTAGTAGGGCCGTTATCCCCCGCGGGGCCGGGGTCGGGAGCAGGCTGGAGGCGGGAGCAGGGCCGTTATCCCCCGTGGGGCCGGCAGCGGTAGTAGGGCCGTTATCCCCCGCGGGGCCAGGGGCGGGAGCGGGCTGGAGGCGGGAGCAGGGCCGTTATCCCCCGTGGGGCCAGCAGCGGTAGTAGGGCCGTTATCCCCCGCGGGGCCGGGGGCGGGAGCGGGCTGGAGGCGGGAGCAGGGCTGGTATCCCCCGCAGGGCCGTTCTCCCCTGCGCAGCCGGCGGCGGTAGTAGGGCCGTTCTCCCCGTACCTCTCCCTTCTCGTTGCGGATGCGCCGGTTGAACTCCTTTCCCTCCAGGCAGAGAAAGTCCTCCCCGGGCTGGAGGATCCCACACTTGGCGGCGATGGCCCGGGCCGTGTTGATGTTGTCGCCCGTCACCATCCGGACGGTGATCCCGGCCTTCTGGCACTTGCGGATGGCCTCGGGGACCTGGTGCGGGGGAGGACAGCAGGACTGGATGGAACCCAGGAGTCCTGACACCTCTCTAAACCCCTTCCCATCCCAGAGCCGGGGAGAGAACCCAGGCGTCCTGGCTCCCAGCCCCCCCTGCTCTAACCACCAGCCCCCCCTCCCCTCCCAGAGCCGGCGAGAGAACCCAGGCGTCCTGGCTCCCAGCCCCCCCCTGCTCTAACCACCAGCCCCCCCTCCCCTCCCAGAGCCGGCGGTACCTCGGGCCGGACGGGGTCCTCGATGCCGACCACGGCGATGCAGGTGAGCTCCCCCACGATGTCGTTCTCGATGTCCCAGTCGGGCTCCGGGCCGGCGGCGAAGTCCCGGAAGGCCAGGCAGATGGTGCGCAGCCCCTCGCAGGCCATGGGCTCGATCACCTTCTTCACCATCTCGTCCCGGTCCCGCGGGCGGAAGCTGCGCAGCTCCCCGCTGCGGCTCAGGATGCTGGAGCACCTGGAAGGGGAGACGCCTGGCTGGGAGTACGGGGGCTGGGAGCACGGGGCCCCTCGGAGGCGGGGGGGCTGGGAGCACGGGGCCCCTCGGGGTGGGGGCTGGGAGTACGGGCCTCGGGGCGGGGGCTGGGAGCACGGGGCCCCTCGGAGGCGGGGGCTGGGAGCACGGGCCTCGGGGCGGGGCTGGGAGCACGGGCCTCGGGGCGGGGGCTGGGAGCACGGGGCCCTGGGGGCGGGGGCTGGGAGCACGGGGCCTCGGGCGGGGGCTAGGAGCATGGGGCCTCGGGGCGGGGCTGGGAGCACGGGCCTCGGGGCGGGGGCTGGGAGCACGGGCCTCGGGAGCGGGGGCTGGGTGTATGGGGCCCCTTGGGACGGGGCTGGGAGTGCAGGGCCTCGGGGCGGGGGCTGGGAGCACGGGGCTGGGAGGCAGGGCCTCGGGGCGGGGGCTGGGTATACAGGGCCTCGGGGTGGGGACTGGGAATACGGGGCTGGGAGTACGGGGCCCCTCAGGGGCGGGGGGTGGGAGCACGGGGCCTCGGGGCGGGGAGCTGGGAGCACGGGGCCTCGGGGTGGGGGCTGGGAGCACGGGGCCTCGGGGTGGGGGCTGGGAGACGGGGCCTCGGGGCAGGGGCTGGGAATACGGGGCTGGGAGTACGGGGCCTCGGGGCGGGGGTGGAGCACGGGGCCCCTCGGGGTGGGGGCTGGGAGCACGGGCCCCTCAGGGCGGGGGCTGGGAGCACGGGGCCCCTTGGGGGCGGGGGGGCTGGGAGTACGGGGGCTGGGAGCACGGGGCCCCTCGCCAACAGCAAGGTGCAGCCACCTCTGGGGCGGGGCGGGGCGCGGGGGCCAGTGGCCGCGGCCGGGACTCACTTTTTGAGCAGGATCTCGGAGGCCCCCTTGCTGAAGACGCGGAAGCCGCCCTGGGGCAGGCGGGTGACGGTGCTCATGGACTTGCGGACCGAGTTGAAGGTATAAACCTTGAGGAGCTTCTCCTCCGGCAGCCGGTCGCGCACGGGCTGGTAGTCGCGGTGCAGCTCCAGCACGAAGCCCAGCAGGGCGCACTCCGTCTTGTTCCCCACCTGCCGCGGCAGCCCCCCGTCCTCCGCAGGCTGCGGGGCCACGGGCGTGAGGACGGCGGGTCCCCGGCCCTGCCGCGTGGCCCTCCCGGCCCCCCGGCGCCTCCGCGTCCCCCTCCCGGCCCCCCAGCTCCCCCGCGGCCCCCTCCCGGCCCCCCAGCTCCGCCCTCCCGGCCCCCCAGCGCCTCCGCGTCCCCCTCCCGGCCCCCCAGCGCCTCCGCGTCCCCTCCCGGCCCCGGCTCCCCGCCCCGCCCCGGCCCCCAGCTCCGCCTCCCGGCCCCCAGCGCCTCGCGTCCCCTCCCGGCCCCCAGCTCCGCCTCCCGGCCCCCAGCGCCCGCGCGCCCCTCCCGGCCCCAGCTCCGCCCTCCCGGACCCCGGCTCGCGCCCCGCTCCCGGCCCCCAGCTCCGCCTCCCGGCCCCCAGCGCCTCCGCCCCCTCCCGGCCCCAGCTCCGCCCTCCCGGCCCCCAGCTCCCGCGTCCCCTCCCGGCCCCCAGCTCCGCCCTCCCGGCCCCCCAGCGCCTCCGCGTCCCCCTCCCGGCCCCCCAGCTCCGCCCTCCCGGCCCCCAGCGCCTCCGTCCCCTCCCGGCCCCAGCTCCCGCGTCCCCTCCCGGCCCCCAGCTCCGCCCTGCCCGGCGCCCCAGCTCCCGGCGTCCTCCCGGCCCCCAGCGCCTCCGCGTCCCCTCCCGGCCCCAGCTCCGCCTCCCGGCCCCCCAGCGCCTCCGCGTCCCCCTCCCGGCCCCTCAGCTCCGCCCTGCCCGGCGCCCCAGCTCCCGGCGTCCTCCTCCCGGCCCCCAGCTCCGCCGCATCCCCTCCCGGCCCCCAGCTCCGCCTCCCGGCCCCCAGCTCCCCGCGTCCCCTCCCTGGCCCCCAGCTCCCCGCGTCCCCCTCCTGGCCCCAGCGCCTCCGCTTCCCCTCCCTGGCCCCCAGCTCCCCCGCGTCCCCTCCCGGCCCCAGCTCCGCCTCCCGGCCCCCAGCGCCTCGCGTCCCCTCCCGGCCCCAGCGCCTCCGCCCCTCCCGGCCCCCAGCTCCGCCCTGCCCGGCGCCCCAGCTCCCGGCGTCCCCTCCCGGCCCCAGCGCCCGCGTCCCCTCCCGGCCCCCAGCTCCGCCTCCCGGCGCCCCAGCTCCCGCGTCCCCTCCCGGCCCCCAGCTCCGCCCTCCCGGCCCCCAGCTCCCGCGTCCCCTCCCGGCCCCAGCTCCGCCTCCCGGCCCCCAGCGCCTCGCGTCCCCTCCCGGCCCCCAGCTCCGCCTCCCGGCCCCCAGCGCCTCGCGTCTCCCTCCCAGCCCCCAGCTCCCCGCATCCCCTCCCGGCCCCCGGCTCCCGCCCCCTCCCGGCCCCCAGCTCCGCCTCCCGGCCCCCAGCTCCCGCCCCCTCCCGGCCCCCAGCTCCGCCCCTGCCCGGCGCCCCAGCTCCTCCGCGTCCCCTCCCGGCCCCCAGCTCCCCGCGTCCCCTCCCGGCCCCAGCCCGCCCTCCCGGCCCCCAGCGCCCGCCCCCTCCCGGCCCCCAGCTCCCCGCGTCCCCTCCCAGCCCCCAGCTCCGCCCTCCCGGCCCCCAGCTCCCGCGTCCCCTCCCGGCCCCCAGCTCCCCGCGTCCCCTCCCGGCCCCCCCCAGCGCTCGTCCTCTCCGGCCCCCAGCTCCGCCCTCCCGGCCCCCAGCGCCTCGCGCCTCCTCCCAGCCCCAGCTCCCCGCATCCCCTCCCGGCCCCGGCTCCCGCCCCTCCCGGCCCCAGCTCCGCCCTCCCGGCCCCCAGCTCCCCGCGTCCCCTCCCGGCCCCCAGCTCCGCCTCCCGGCCCCCAGCGCCTCCGCGTCCCCTCCCGGCCCCCAGCTCCCGCGTCCCCTCCCGGCCCCAGCTCCGCCTCTGCCCGGCGCCCCAGCTCCCAGCGTCCCCTCCCGCCCCAGCTCCGCCGCATCCCCTCCCGGCCCCCAGCTCCGCCTCCCGGCCCCCAGCCTCGCGCCCTCCCGGCCCCCAGCTCCGCCTCCCTGGCCCCCAGCGCCTCCGCGTTCCCCTCCTGGCCCCAGCGCCTCGCCCTCCCTGGCCCCCAGCTCCTCCGCATCCTCCCGGCCCCCAACTCCCGCGTCCCTCCTCCCGGCCCCCAGCTCCTCCGCGTCCCCTCCCGGCCCCCAGCTCCGCCTCTCCCGGCCCCCAACTCCCGCCCCCTCCCGGCCCCCAGTGCCTCCGCCCCCTCCCAGCCCCCAGCTCCGCCCTCCCAGCCCCCAGCTCCCGCCCCCTCCCGGCCCCCAGCCCCCATGTTCCCCCTCCAGCTGGGGTCCCCCCTCCAGCCTCCCAGCTCTGCTGGATCCCCCTTCGGGGAGGGCTGGGGGCGGTTCGGAGGGCCCCAGGGGATGGGGAGGGAGGTTCGGGGGGCCCCAGGGGATGGGGTGGGAGGTCGGGGCCCCAGGGATGGGGTGGGAGGTTCGGGGGCCCAGGGGATGGGGAGGGAGGTTCGGGGCCCCAGGGGATGGGGTGGGAGGTCTGGGCCCAGGGGATGGGGAGGAGGTTCGGGGGCCCCAGGGGATGGGGAGAGAGGTTCGGGGGGCCCCAGGGGATGGGGAGGGAGGTTCGGGGGGCCCCAGGGGATGGGGAGGAGGTTCGGGGCCCCAGGGGATGGGGAGGGAGGTTCGGAGGGCCCCAGGGGATGGGGTGGGAGGTTCGGGGGGCCCCAGGGGATGGGGAGGAGGTTCTGGGGCCCCAGGGGTTGGGGAGAGAGGTTCGGGGGGCCCCAGGGGATGGGGAGGGCGGTTCGGGGGGCCCCAGGGGAGGGGGAGGGAGGTTCGGGGGCCCCAGGGGATGGGGAGGAGGTTCGGGGGCCCCAGGGGATGGGGTGGGAGGTGCGGGGGGCCCCCGGGGAGGGGGAGGGAGGTTGGGGGGGCCCCAGGGGATGGGGTGGGAGGTTCGGGGGGCCCCAGGGGATGAGGAGGGAGGTTCGGGGCCCCAGGGGATGGGGAGGGGAGGTTCGGGGCCCCAGGGATGGGGAGGGAGGTTCGGGGGGCCCCAGGGGATGGGGAGGAGGTTCGGGGGCCCCAGGGGATGGGGAGGAGGTCTGGGGGCCCAGGGGATGGGGTGGGAGGTCTGGGGCCCCAGGGGATGGGGTGGGAGGTCTGGGGCCCCAGGGGATGGGGTGGGAGGTTCGGGGCCCCAGGGGATGGGGAGGAGGTTCGAGGGCCCCAGGGGATGGGGAGGGAGGTTCGGGGGGCCCAGGGGATGGGGTGGGAGGTTCGGGGGCCCCAGGGGATGGGGTGGGAGGTTCGGGGGCCCCAGGGGATGGGGTGGGAGGTCTGGGGGCCCCAGGGGATGGGGAGGGAGGTTCGGGGCCCCAGGGATGGGGAGGAGGTTCGGGGCCCCAGGGGATGGGGAGGGAGGTCTGGGGCCCCAGGGGATGGGGAGGGAGGTCTGGGGCCCCAGGGGATGGGGTGGGAGGTTCGGGGGCCCCAGGGATGGGGAGGAGGTTCGGAGGGCCCCAGGGGATGGGGTGGAGGTTCGGGGGCCCCAGGGGATGGGGAGGGAGGGTCGGGGGGCCCCAGGGGGTGGGGAGGAGGTTCGGGGGCCCCAGGGGATGGGGAGGAGGTTCGGGGCCCCAGGGGATGGGGAGGGAGGTTCTGGGGCCCCAGGGGATGGGGAGGGAGGTTCGGGGGCCCCAGGGGATGGGGAGGAGGTCTGGGCCCCAGGGGATGGGGTGGGAGGTTCGGGGGCCCCACTCACTAGGATCTTGGTGGTGTAGGCACTGTTGATGGCGATGGCGTGCACCAGCAGGTCGAGGATGCCGGGCGTCAGGCTGCCGGGCTCGGGCGTCTGGCGGTAGTGGGTGTCGCCCAGGTAGGCCTGCACGACCGTCATGCGGTTGGTGGTGAGGGTGCCCGTCTTGTCGGAGCAGATGGCCGTGGCGTTGCCCATGGTTTCGCAGGCGTCCAGGTGCCGCACCAGGTTATTGTCCTTCATCATTTTCTGAAGGGCAGAGAGGCCCCCCCCAGCCCCGCGTCAGCCTCAGATCGGACCCCGACGCCGGGAGCCAGCCGGGGACACCGGGGGCTCTCACTACGGGGAGGGAGCCGGTTCCAGCTGTGCCCACTAGGGGGCACTCTCCCGGCACACAGTCCCCGTGTACCACGTTCCCGGTGCCCACGGGGGCGCTCCGACACAGAGCCGGAGCGACCCCCATCGGGCAAACCTCGGGATCCCTCCCTCCTGGAGCTCTCTGGGCCCCCTCCCCACGCCCCCTTCCTCCCGCCTGCTCCTGGGCCCACCCCACAACCGCCCGGCTCCATCTGCACCAAGGCTGGACGGGCACAACCCAGCGGGGCCGCGCCAGGGCACGGGTGGCACCATCCCAAATGACGTCCATCGGTGGCTGGACGCAAGCCAACGTGGGATGGATACAAATCACTATGGCCGCACCAATGAGAACGGCCCAAATGGCGCCCATGGGTGGAGGAGGTGGAGAGGCACCTGGCGGCGCCCGTCCATGGATGGATCCAAGCCATGGGGCAGCACCAGCCCGTCGGCGGGCGCCAGCGCCAGCCGCACAGACCCCCGCCCACGGGGCCGCCCCCCGCCCCTCACCTTGACGGAGTAGGCCAAGGAGATGGTGACGGCCAAGGGCAGCCCCTCGGGCACGGCCACCACCAGCACGGTGACGCCGATGATGAAGAACTTGACGAAGTACTGGACATAGACGGGGGTGCACTCGGCCAGCCAGACCCGCCCGTCCAGCACGAAGGTCTGGATCACGAAGTACAGCACCAGGATGATCACGGTGATGGCCGACATCACCAGACCTGCCCGGGGGCGGGGGAGGGGTTAGTGGGGGGGAGAGGGTCCAGCCCCAGATCACAGCTGGCCCCCCCAGAGGGGCCGGGCCCCTGCCCCCTTCCCCACCCCGCAAACCAGCCAGTCCCTGCCGTGGGGCCGGATGGGAGCCAGCGCCCCCCAGAGGGGACAGGCCCCTGCCCCCTTCCCCGCCCCCCAAACCAGCCAGTCCTGCCCTGGGGCCGGATGGGAGCCAGCGCCCCCCAGAGGGGACAGGCCCCTGCCCCCTTCCCCGCCCCCCGAACCAGCCAGCCCTGCCCTGGGGCCGGGTGGGAGCTAGCGGCCCCCAGAGGAGACGGGCCCCTGCCCCCTTCCCCGCCCCCCTGAGCCAGCCAGTCCCTGCCCTGGGGCTGGATGGGAGCCAGCGCCCCCCAGAGGGGACGGGCCCCTGCCCCCTTCCCCGCCCCCCGAACCAGGCAGCCCTGCCCTGGGGCCCGATGGGAGCCCGCGCCCCCAGAGGACAGGCCCGCCCCTTCCCGCCCCAAACCAGGCAGCCAGTCCCTGCCCTGGGGCCGGATGGGAGCCAGCGCCCCCCACAGGGGACAGGCCCCACCCCCCCGAGCCGGCCAGCCCCGCCCTGGGCCGGGGGGGTCGGTGCCCCCCAGAGGGGACAGGCCCCACCCCCCTGGGCCGGGGGGGTCGGTGCCCCCCAGAGGGGACAGGCCCCGCCCCGAGCCGGCCAGCCCCGCCCTGGGCCGGGGGGGTCGGTGCCCCCGAGGACAGGCCCCAGGCCCCATTCCCGCCCCGAGCCGGCCAGCCCCGCCTGGGCCGGGGTCGGTGCCCCAGAGGACAGGCCCCACCCCCCTGGGCCGGGGGGGTCGGTGCCCCCCAGAGGGGTCAGGCCCCAGGCCCCAGTCCCCGCCCCCCCGAGCCGGCCAGCCCCGCCTGGGCCGGGGGTCGGTGCCCCCCAGAGGGGACAGGCCCCACCCCCCTGGGCCGGGGGGGTCGGTGCCCCCCAGAGGGGACAGGCCCCGCCCCCCCGAGCCGGCCAGCCCCGCCCTGGGCCGGGGGGGGATCCGCACCTGCTTTCCCGATCTGCACGGCCAGCTTGGTGAGCTTCCCCTGCAGCACCGATTTCTCTTTCTTGGGCGCGCTGCTTCGCTTCCTCTCCCGCTCCTCCAGCTCGCCGCCCTCCGCGCTCTTCAGCGGCTGCATCTCCATGGCCACCGCGCCGGCCTGCTTCTTGGCTGCGGGGACACAGCGGGGAAGCCGCTCAATGCCCCACCAGAGCGGGAGAGGAGGGGGATTCGCCACCCCCACTCCCGGAGCCGGGAGAGAACCCAGGCGTCCTGGCTCCCAGCCCCCCCTGCTCTGACCCACCAGACCCCACCCCCCTCCCAGAGCCGGGGAGAGAACCCAGGAGTCCTGGCTCCCAGCCCCCCGCTGTAACCACCAGCCCCCACCCCCCTCCCAGAGCTGGGGAGAGAACCCAGGCGTCCTGGCTCCCAGCCCCCCCGCTGTAACCACCAGCCCCAACTCCCCTCCCAGAGCCGGGAGAGAACCCAGGCGTCCTGGCTCCCAGCCCCCCCGCTGTAACCACCAGCCCCAACTCCCCTCCCAGAGCTGGGGAGAGAACCCAGGCGTCCTGGCTCCCAGTCCCCCACTGTAACCACCAGCCCCCACTCCCCTCCTGGAGCCGGGGAGAGAACCCAGGAGTCCTGGCTCCCAGCCCCTCGCTGTAACCCCACCTCCACCCTCCCGGAGCCGGGAGAGAACCCAGGAGTCCTGGCTCCCAGCCCCTCTGTAACCACCCCACCCCTCCCAGAGCCGGGAGAGAACCCAGGCGTCCTGGCTCCCAGCCCCTCGCTGTAACCACCAGCCCCCACTCCTCTACCGGAGCCGGGGAGAGAACCCAGGCGTCCTGGCTCCCAGCCCCCACCCGCCCCCACTCCTCCCGGAGCCGGGAGAGCCCCCAGGCGTCCGGGCTCCCCGCCCCCCCCTGTAACCCCCAGCCCCCACTCCCCTCCCAGAGCCGGGAGAGAACCCAGGAGTCCTGGCTCCCAGCCCCCCCTGCCCTAACCCACCAGCCCCCACCCCCCTCCCCGAGCGGGGGAGAGAACCCAGGAGTCCTGGCTCCCAGCCCCCCCGCTGTAACCACCAGCCCCCACTCCCCTCCCAGAGCTGGGGAGAGAACCCAGGAGTCTTGGCTCCCACCCCGCTGTAACCACCAGCCCCCACCCCTCCCAGAGCTGGGATAGAACCCAGGCATACTGGCTCCCATCCCTCCTGCTCTAACCCACTAGACCCAACTCCTATCCCAGAGCTGGGAGAGAACCCAGGCGTCCTGGCTCCCAGCCCCCCTGCTCTGACCAGCAGACTGTGAACGTGCAGAGCGTCCCCCCCACCCCCCAGGCTGAGGCCCCAGCTGGGCCTGGCCCCCCCTGGCCCGGTACCTTTGTTCTGGATATTCTCCACCGCACCGTCCTGGGGCTTCCCTACGGCAGAACAGGGGCGAGAGAGAGACGACACTTCAGCCCACACAGACACTGGAGCCCGCGGGAAGCCGGCGCTGGGGGGGGGGAGGCAGCGCTGGAGCTCTGAGTTCGGGGAGATCGCAGGGTCCCCCCAGCACGGCTTAGAACTGAGGGTTCCCCGGGGTGTCCCTGCCGCCTCTGCTGTGTGTCCCCGTCCGTCCGTCTCCGCTCTGTGCTGGGGCGGAATCTCGGGTGGGACTCCAGGGGAGCTGAGATCAGAACCCGGCCCTGCCCCCATTGTAAATCAGGAGTGACTCTGGATTGACACCGGGCGACTGAGCTCAGCAGCCAGCGCGGCCCCCATTGCAATCTGGGGTGACTCCAGATTGGCCCCGGGGGAGCTGAGCTCAGAACCCAGCCCTGCCCCCATTGCAATCTGGGGTGACTCTGGATTTACACCAGGGGAGCTGAGCTCAGCACCCGGCCCTGCCCCCATTGCAATCTGAGGTGACTCCAGATTGGCCCCAGGGGAGCTGAGCTCAGAACCCGGCCCTGCCCCCATTGCAATCAGGGGTGACTCTGGATTGACACCAGGGGAGCTGAGCTCAGCACCCAGCCCTGCCCCCATTGCAATCTGGGGTGACTCCGGATTGGCCCCGGGGGAGCTGAGCTCAGAACCCAGCCCTGCCCCCATTGCAATCTGGGGTGACTCTGGATTAACACCGGGGGAGCTGAGCTCAGCACCCAGCCCTGCCCCCATTGCAATCTGGGGTGACTCTGGATTTACACCAGGGGAGCTGAGCTCAGCACCCGGCCCTGCCCCCATTGCAATCTGAGGTGACTCCAGATTGGCCCCAGGGGAGCTGAGCTCAGAACCCGGCCCTGCCCCCATTGCAATCAGGGGTGACTCTGGATTGACACCAGGGGAGCTGAGCTCAGCACCCAGCCCTGCCCCCATTGCAATCTGGGGTGACTCCGGATTGGCCCCAGGGGAGCTGAGCTCAGCACCCGGCCCTGCCCCCATTGCAATCTGAGGTGACTCCAGATTGGCCCCAGGGGAGCTGAGCTCAGAACCCGGCCCTGCCCCCATTGCAATCAGGGGTGACTCTGGATTAACACCAGGGGAGCTGAGCTCAGCACCCGGCCCTGCCCCCATTGCAATCTGAGGTGACTCCAGATTGGCCCCAGGGGAGCTGAGCTCAGAACCCGGCCCTGCCCCCATTGCAATCAGGGGTGACTCTGGATTGACACCAGGGGAGCTGAGCTCAGCACCCAGCCCTGCCCCCATTGCAATCTGGGGTGACTCCGGATTGGCCCCAGGGGAGCTGAGCTCAGAACCCAGCCCTGCCCCCATTGCAATCTGGGGTGACTCCGGATTGGCCCCGGGGGAGCTGAGCTCAGAACCCGGCCCTGCCCCCATTGCAATCAGGGGTGACTCTGGATTGACACTAGGGGAGCTGAGCTCAGCACCCGGCCCTGTCCCCATTGCAATCTGGGGTGACTCCGGATTGGCCCCGGGGGAGCTGAGCTCAGCACCTGGCCCTGCCCCCATTGCAGTCTGGGGTGACTCCGGATTGGCCCCAGGGGAGCTGAGCTCAGCACCCGGCCCTGCCCCCATTGCAATCAGGGGTGACTCTGGATTAACACCAGGGGAGCTGAGCTCAGCACCCGGCCCTGCCCCCATTGCAATCTGAGGTGACTCCAGATTGGCCCCAGGGGAGCTGAGGTCAGAACCCGGCCCTGCCCCCATTGCAATCAGGGGTTACTCTGGATTAACACCAGGGGAGCTGAGCTCAGCACCCGGCCCTGCCCCCATTGCAATCTGGGGTGACTCCGGATTGGCCCCAGGGGAGCTGAGCTCAGCACCCAGCCCTGCCCCCATTGCAATCTGGGGTGACTCCGGATTGGCCCCAGGGGAGCTGAGCTCAGAACCCGGCCCTGCCCCCATTGCAATCTGGGGTGACTCCGGATTGGCCCCGGGGGATCTGAGCTCAGCACCCGGCCCTGCCCCCATTGCAATCTGGGGTGACTCCGGATTGGCCCCGGGGGAGCTGAGCTCAGCACCCGGCCCTGCCCCCATTGCAATCTGGGGTGACTCCGGATTGGCCCCGGGGGAGCTGAGCTCAGCACCCGGCCCTGCCCCCATTGCAATCTGGGGCCGTGCAAATGCACATTGATTATGTGGAGTGAACACAGGCTGGGGATTGGGATGGTCGATATGAAGTGACGGGGAGTCAGTGTGGACGGGTGGTGTGTCGAGCGGCTGTTTAGTGCGGTTGGCGGGTGCAGTTTGCGGTTGGGTGGGAGTCTATTGCTAGGACTGTGGATGTAGCCGGTGTCAGGGCATCCAGAAGAGGCACCGTGAGCGGACAGGGAAAGCCCGTGCGGCTACGGCCAGCACCATCGAGCCGAAGCCGGGACACGAAGCCAGGTGGGCTGGAGCTGGGGCAACGGGCTCGGCCAAGGAAAAGGCTTTGAGTCCACATGGCCCGTCGCTCATGGAGCCAGCGTGGGATGGGGCAGAGTCTCCATGAGCAACGCTGAGTCCACACGCCAGGAGGTGCCATCGGGGGCTGACGGAGCCTGCGCCAGGCGTGACATGGCGGAGACCTCGGCCCCGGCGACGCAGGAGCTGGCAGAACCAGCTCAGCAGGACCCGAGCCCGAGCCCAGGGAAGAGCAAAAAGGGCCCTCACCTTTCTTCTCCTTCTTCTCCTCCTCCTCCCCAGTGGCTCCCAGCAAGGTGAAGATGATCCCAGTCTGGGAGTTCACCCCGACGGCCGTGACGACCATCCGCCCCGAGCCCTCCATGACGTGGGTGCCTGGGAGCGCAGAGCCAGAGTCAACAGGAAGCGACGGGCTCGGGCCGTCAGCTCCCTTCCGCCACGCAGGACACCTGGGTTCCATTCATGGCTCGCGGCAGACCGCCCCCAAGAGTCGCCCTGTACCCCCTGCCCCATAGCGCAGCGCCCCATAGCGCCCAGCATGGACTGCCGGGGGAGAGCGCCCCCCACAGAGCCCCCCGCCCCATAGTGCAGCGCCCCATAGCGCCCAGCATGGACTGCCGGGGGAGAGCACCCCCCACTGAGCCCCCCGCCCCATAGCGCAGCGCCCCATAGCGCCCAGCATGGACTGCCTGGGGAGAGCGCCCCCCCCAGAGCCCCCCGCCCCATAGCACCCAGCATGGACTGCCGGGGGAGAGCACCCCACTGACCCCGCCCATAGCGCCCAGCATGGACTGCCGGGGAGAGCGCCCACTGAGCCCCGCCCCATAGCGCAGCGCCCATAGCGCCCAGCATGGACTGCCGGGGAGAGCGCCCCGACCCCTGCCCCATAGCGCCCAGCATGGACTGCCTGGGAGAGCGCCCAGAGCCCCCGCCCCCTCGCACCCCGCATGGACTGCCGGGGGAGAGCGCCCCCCCCCCGACCCCCGGCCCCATGGCGCAGCGCCCCATAGCGCCCAGCATGGACTGCCGGGGGAGAGCGCCCCCCACTGACCCCCCGCCCCATGGCGCCCAGCATGGACTGCCGGGGGAGAGCGCCCCCCACTGAGCCCCCCGCCCCATGGCACAGCGCCCCATAGCGCCCAGCAAGGACTGCCTGGGAGAGCGCCCACTGAGCCCCGCCCCATGGTGCAGCGCCCCATAGCGCCCAGCATGGACTGCTGGGGGAGAGCCCCCCACTCTGACCCCCCGCCCCATGGCGCAGCGCCCCATAGCGCCCAGCATGGACTGCCTGGGGAGAGCGCCCTACTGACCCCCTCCCCATGGCACAGCGCCCCATAGCGCCCAGCATGGACTGCCGGGGGAGAGCACCCCACACTGACCCCCCGCCCCATAGCACAGCGCCCCATAGCGCCCAGCATGGACTGCCTGGAGATCGCGCCCCCCACTGAGCCCCCTGCCCCATAGCGCAGTGCCCCATAGCGCCCAGCATGGACTGCCTGGGGAGATTGCCCCCCACAGAGCCCCCTGCCCCATAGCGCAGTGCCCCATAGCGCCCAGTATGGACTGCCTGGGGAGATCGCCCCCCACTGAGCCCCCCGTCCCATAGCGCAGCGCCCCATAGCGCCCAGCATGGACTGCCTGGGGAGAGCGCCCCCCACCGAGCCCCCCCGCCCCATGGCGCAGCGCCCCATAGCGCCCAGCATGGACTGCCGGGGGAGAGTGCCCCCCGCCCCATAGCGCAGCGCCCCATAGCGCCCAGCATGGACTGCCGGGGCAGAGTGCCCCCCGCCCCATAGCGCAGCGCCCCATAGCGCCCAGCATGGACTGCCGGGGGAGATCGCCCCCCCCCACACCCACCTGAGAGCAGCATGGGATCTTTCTCCACGGATTTCCGCACATGGTCCGATTCCCCGGTCAGGGAGCTCTCATCAATCTTCAGGTCGTTCCCCTGGATCAGAACCCCGTCCGCAGGGAGCAGGTCGCCTGGCGAAGGGGAGAGAATGGCCCACATGGGACCTGTGAGCTCCTCTGCCCTGGTGTCGGGCCTCCCTGGATCTGCCCCCCCACATGGGACCTGCATAGCCCAGATGGCACCCCCACAACCCCATCTCGGATCACTCCACCATGGCCATCTGCCCCAGCATCAGGCCGTCTGGGATCAGCGCCACATGCAATCTATTCCTTCCATGATCAGTCCCACGAGCCCCTCTGCCCTGGCCTCTGGGCTGCCCTGGATCACCCCGAGCCCGGCGTCGGGCACACTCACCGTATTTGATCTGGGCGATGTCTCCCACCACCAGCTCGGCCACAGGGATCTGGATCTGCTGCCCGTTGCGGACGACGGCGAATTTCTGCTCCTGCTCGATGCGGCTCTGCAGTCCCCGGAACTGCTTCTCCTTGCTCCAGTCGTTGAAGGCCGTGACCAGCACCACGCAGATGACGGAGAGCAGGATGGCCGCCCCCTCAATCCAGCCGGCCTCCGACTCGCCCTCGTCCTCCGCGCCCGAGGCCAGGTTCCCACAGGCTGCGCCGCACCACGGGGCAGGGACCACGGCAGAGCAGGAGAGAGAGAGGGAACAGGACAGGAAGGAGGAGTGGGAGGTCAGGCCAGAGCCAAGGAAAGGGAACATGCATTGAGGCTGACAGACAGGGACAGTGGAGGAGGAAGTCGCCCCCATGGTCCTGCTTCCCTCCCTCCGCAGGCCAGGTGGCATTAGGGTGGGGAGCCCCCAGCCAGGGGTGGGAAGGGTCTGCAGTGGGTGGGCTGATGGGTGAGCACAGGGACGGGGCAGGGGATGGATGGGTGGCTGGATAGGTGGGTGGACGGCTGGCCAGACGGATGGATTAGCGGCTAGCCGTATGGATGGATGGGTCAGCGGATGGACGGGTGGGTCAGTGGACGGATGGGTCATCGGATGGACAGATGAATAGGACACGTAAGTCAGTGGATGGACGGATGGAGGCGTAGCAGACGGATGGAGGCGTGCCGGACAGACGGACGGACGGGTCAGCGACTGGACGGACGGACGGGGCAGCGGGTGGACAGGTAGGTCAGTGGATGGACGGATGGAGGCGTAGCAGATGGACGGACGGAGCAGCGGGTGGACAGGTAGGTCAGTGGATGGACGGATGGAGGCGTAGCAGATGGACGGACGGAGCAGCGGGTGGACAGGTAGGTCAGTGGATGGACGGATGGAGGCGTAGCAGATGGACGGACGGAGCAGCGGGTTGACGGGTAGGTCAGTGGACGGACGGATGGAGGCGTAGCAGACGGACGGGTCAGCGGCTGGATGGACGGACAGAGCAGCGCGTGCACGGACAGACGGAGCAGTGGGTGGACAGGTAGGTCAGTGGATGGACGGATGGAGGCGTAGCAGATGGACGGATGGAGCAGCGGGTTGACGGGTAGGTCAGTGGACGGACGGATGGAGGCGTAGCGGACGGATGGAGGCGTGCCAGACAGACAGATGGATGGGTCAGCGACTGGACGGACGGACGGGGCAGCGGGTGTACAGGTAGGTCAGTGGATGGACGGACGGAGGCGTAGCGGACGGACGGACGGAGGCGTAGCGCACGGACGGACGGAGGCGTAATGGACGGAGCAGCAGGTGGATGGATGGACGGATGGAGATGTAGCGGACGGATGGAGGCGTGCCGGACAGATGGACGGACGGGTCAGCGACTGGACGGACGGATGGGGCAGCGGGTGGACAGGTAGGTCAGTGGATGGACGGATGGAGGCGTAGTGGACGGACGGGGCAGCGGGTGGACGGGTAGGTCAGTGGACGGACGGATGGAGGCGTAGCAGACGGACGGGTCAGCGGCTGGATGGACGGACAGAGCAGCGTGTGCACGGACGGACGGGGCAGTGGGTGGACAGGTAGGTCAGTGGACGGACGGATGGAGGCGTGGCAGACGGACAGACGGAGGCGTAGCAGACGGACGGAGGCGTAGTGGACGGACGGAGCAGCGGGTGGATGGATGGACGGATGGAGGCGTAGCGGACGGACGGACGGACGGACGGAGGCGTAGCGGACGGACGGAGCAGCGGGTGGATGGGTGGACGGACAGAGGCGTAGTGGACGGACGGAGCAGCGGGTGGATGGGTGGACGGATGGAGGCGTGCTGGACAGACGGACGGATGGAGGCGTAGCGGATGGATGGATGGAGGCGTAGCGGATGGACGGAGCAGCGGGTGGATGGGTGGACGGACGGAGGCGTAGCGGACGGACGGAGCAGCGGGTGGATGGGTGGACGGATGGAGGCGTGCCGGACAGACGGACGGACGGAGGCGTAGCGGACGGACGGATGGAGGTGTAGCGGACGGACGGAGCAGCGGGTGGATGGATGGACGGATGGAGGCGTGCCGGACAGACGGACGGACGGAGGCGTAGCGGATGGATGGATGGAGGCGTGCCAGACGGACGGACAGAGCAGCAGAGGAACAGTCATGTCTCCCTTATCCCACCTTGCAGCCCCGTGACCCAACCACACCTGAGCTACCTCCCAGGTGTGGAAAACGCCCCCCACCCGCCTCCTTCCTTCCCCACACCAAGCTGCTGTCCCTGGGATCTGGCTCCATGGAGGCGGCCTCGCCCCATCTCGGGGTGGGGGGGACGCCCCAGGCCAGCACTGACCTTCGCTCTCCTCTCCCGGGGGGGCGTAGAAGGAGAGACCCAGGGAGATGATGGCCGCGATCTCCAGGATGATCAGCGTCACGTCCTGCAGAGCCTCCCACACCAGCTGCAGGAAGGTCTTGGGCTGCTTGGGCGGGATGAAGTTCTGGCCGTAGATCTGCCGCCGCTTCTCCAGGTCGGCCGCGTTGTCGGACAGGCCTGAGCAGGGGCAGAGAGAGGGGAGATGAAGGTGGAGCCTGGACTCCTGGGTTCTCTCTCCCCCACTCTGGGAGGGGAGCGGGGGCTGGTGGTTAGAGCAGGGGGGGCTGGGAGCTAGGACTCCTGGGTTCTCTCCCCCACTCTGGGAGGGGAGTGGGGGCTGGTGGTTAGAGCAGGCGGGGCTGGGAGCCAGGACTCCTGGGTTCTCTCCCCGGCTCTGGGAGGGGAGTGGGGGCTGGTGGTTAGAGCAGGGGGGCCTGGGAGCCAGGACTCCTGGGTTCTCTCCCAGCTCTGGGAGGGAAGTGGGGGCTGGTGGTTAGAGCAGGGGGGCCTGGGAGCCAGGACTCCTGGGTTCTCTCCCCGGCTCTGGGAGGGGAGTGGGGGCGGGTGGTTAGAGCAGGGGGGGCTGGGAGCCAGGACTCCTGGGTTCTCTCCCCGGCTCTGGGAGGCGAGTGGGGCTGGTGGTTAGAGCAGGGGCTGGGAGCCAGGACTCCTGGGTTCTCTCCCCGGCTCTGGGAGGGGAGCGGGGGCGGGGGGGTAGAGCAGGCGGGGCTGGGAGCCAGGACTCCTGGGTTCTCCCCGGCTCTGGGAGGGGAGTGGGGGCTGGTGGTTAGAGCAGGGGTCTGGGAACCAGGACTCCTGGGTTCTCTCCCCAGCTCTGGGAGGGGAGTGGGGGCTGGTGGTTAGAGCACGGCGGCTGGGAGCCAGGACTGTGGTGTATTTCTCTGCGGGTCCCAGAGCCAGGTCAGTGCCGTGGAGAATTTTCAGATGGTCCCTGGGACTGGTGACATTTTAAATATTTAACGAGCTGGCAGGTGAGAGCAGGCGGGGGGCGGGGGCATGGCCACCGGGGGCCTTTGATCGCCCAGGGGGTTGGATCCTGTCTTGGGCAGCTGGACCTCCTCCCCCGCCCCTGCCCCCCTTTCATACAGGGGCACTGGGGCTGCCTCCGCAAGAGCAAGGCACAGATGTCACAGAGCGAACCCAGGAGTCCTGACTCCCAGCCCCCCCCAGCCAGGCAGAGAACCCAGGTGTCCTGGGCGGGGGGCGCTCTCCCCTGGCAGGCGGGACCAGGCTCGGGGGGGCTGGGGGCACCGTGGGGCAGGGGGCTGGGCGGGGGGCGCTCTCCCCTGGCAGGCGGTACCAGGCTCAGGGGGGCTGAGGGCACCGTGGGGAAGGGAATGGGGCAGGGGGCTGGGCCGGGGGCGCTCTCCCCTGGCAGGCGGGACCAGGCTCGGTGGGGGCTGTGCTGCAGGGGTCACGGGGTGTGGGGCAGGTCGCTGAGCTCCGGGCAGGGGGGGGTCCCTGGCCCCCCCCGGCCCGGCCCGGCCCGGGCCGGCCCGGCTCGGCTCGGCTCTGCCGCAGCCTGAAGGGCGAGTCAAGGGGAACCCGGCGCAGGAGCCGACGCTGCAGCTCTGCTCGAGACCCCTCGGCCAGCTCCGCCCCCAGGCTCCGTCCCCGTCCCCGCCCCCTCGGCCAGCTCCGCCCCCCCGGCTCCGTCCTCGCCCCCGCCAGCCCCGCCCCCCCGGGCCAGCCCCCCCCCCCCCCCAGCTCCGTCCCCGGCTCTGGGAAGGGAGGGGGGCTGATGGTTAGAGTAGTGGGGGCTGGGAGCCAGGACTCCTGGGTTCTCTCCCTGGCTCTGGGAGGGGAGTGGGGGCTGGTGGGTTAGAGCAGGGGGAGCTGGGAGCCAGGACTCCTGGGTTCTTTCCCCGGCTCTGGGAGGAGTGGGGCTGGTGGTTAGAGCAGGGGCTGGGAGCCAGGACTCCTGGGTTCTCCCCAGCTCTGGGAGGGGAGTGGGGGCTGGTGGTTAGAGCAGGGGGGGCTGGGAGCCAGGACTCCTGGGTTCTCGCCTGGCTCTGGGAGGGGAGGGGAGTGGGGGCTGGTGGTTAGAGCAGGGGGGGCTGGGAGCCCGGACTCCTGGGTTCTCTCCCAGCTCTGGGATGGGAGCAGGGGGGGCTGGGAGCCCAGACTCCTGGGTTCTCTCCCAGCTCTGGGATGGGAGCAGGGGGGCTGGGAGCCCGGACTCCTGGGTTCTCTCCCAGCTCTGGGATGGGAGCGGGGTGGGGGGGCTGGGAGCCCGGACTCCTGGGTTTTCTCCCGGCTCTGGGAGGGGAGTGGGGGCTGGTGGTTAGAACAGGGGGGGCTGGGAGCCCGGACACCTGGGTTCTCTCCCAGCTCTGGGATGGGAGCAGGGGGGGCTGGGAGCCCGGACTCCTGGGTTCTCTCCCAGCTCTGGGATGGGAGCAGGGGGGGCTGGGAGCCCGGACGCCTGGGTTCTCTCCCAGCTCTGGGATGGGAGCAGGGGGGGCTGGGAGCCCGGACGCCGGGGTTCTCCCCCGTGCCATGGACGGAGGAGCCAGCACCTTCAGTCGGGGAGGTTTTGAGCCGGCGGCAGAGCCCGCTGATGTCGCTGTAGCCATCCTGGATCTTCTGCAAGGCCTCAGCCCCGCGCAGCTCCATGAGGCCCCGCAGCTCGGCCAGGGTGCAGCCCAGGCCGCCCGCATGGTTCAGCGCCTGCCGCTGGCTCTTGGGGTAGAAATCCAGCGCGCTGTTCGCCAGCTCGCCCATGGCGGCGGGAGGGAGCCAGGCCTGGCGCTGGCGGGGCGGACGGGGAAGCCTGCACAGGAGCAGAGGAAGGAGTGAGGGAGGGGGCTGGGCAGTGGGGGGGCCCCGTGCTGCGGGGGGCAGGGCGGGGGGCTGGGCAGGGGCGTTTTCCCCTGGCAGTCAGGGCTGGGTGCTGGGGCCCGTGCTGGGGGCAGGGCGGGGCTGGGCAGGGGCGCTCCTGGCAGTCAGGGCTGGGTGCTGGGGGCCCCATGCTGGGGGCAGGGGTGCTCTCCCAGGCAGTCAGGGCTGGGTGCTGGGGCCCCGTGCTGGGGGCAGGGTGGGGCTGGGCAGGGGCGCTCTCCCCTGGCAGTCAGGGCTGGGTACTGGGGGCCCCGTGCTGCGGGGGGCAGGGCGGGGGGCTGGGCAGGGGCGCCTCCTGGCAGTCAGGGCTGGGTGCTGGGGCCCCATGCTGGGGGCAGGGGTGCTCTCCCAGGCAGTCAGGCTGGGTGCTGGGGCCCCGTGCTGGGGGCAGGGTGGGGGCTGGGCAGGGGCGCTCTCCCCTGGCAGTCAGGGCTGGGTACTGGGGGCCCCGTGCTGCGGGGGGCAGGGCGGGGGGCTGGGCAGGGGGCGCTCTCCCCAGGCAGTCAGGGCTGGGTGCTGGGGGCCCCATGCTGGGGGGGCAGGGGGTGCTCTCCCCAGGCAGTCAGGGCTGGGTGCTGGGGCCCCGTGCTGGGGGCAGGGTGGGGGCTGGGCAGGGGCGCTCTCCTGGCAGTCAGGGCTGGGTACTGGGGCCCTGCTGCGGGGGCAGGGCGGGGCTGGGCAGGGGCGCCTCCCAGGCAGTCAGGGCTGGGTACTGGGGGCCCCGTGCTGCGGGGGGCAGGGCGGGGGGCTGGGCAGGGGGCGCTCTCCCCAGGCAGTCACACCCCTTCCCTCACTCACCGGTCAGCGCCTGCTCTGTGTCGGGGTCTCCATCCTCCGAAGCCGGGTCCCCCCTAGCAGCCGTGGCCAGCGAGCAGAGCGCGGCCCAACGGCCAATCCATGGACAGAGCCGGGCCGGTCAGTATGGGGGGACCCTGGTCAGAGCTGGGCAGCAGCCTGCCCCCCGCCGCTCCGGGGGCACCTGGGGGACTCACATGGGGAGGAGTGTCAGGGTGTGTGTCAGACCTGGGGGGAGCCCCCTCTAGCACCCACATCTGTCCATGCATCCCCATGAGCATCCACCCACCTAGCGGCACCCCATCGAGCCCCCCACTCAACAGCGTCACCTTCACCCACCCACCAACCCACCCAACTGCACCTTCACCCACCCACCAACCCACCCAGCCCCCCACTCAACAGCGTCACCTTCAGCCACCCACCAACCCACCCAACTGCACCTTCACCCACCCACCAACCCACCCAGCCCCCCACTCAACAGCGTCACCTTCAGCCACCCACCAACCCACCCAACTGCACCTTCACCCACCCACCAACCCACCCAGCCCCCCACTCAACAGCGTCACCTTCACCCACCCAGCCCCCCACTCAACAGCGGCACCGTCAGCCACCCACCCAACCCACCCAGCCACCCAACTGCACCTTCACCCACCCAGCCACCGAACTGCACCTTCACCCACACACCAACCCACCCAGCCCCACCCAACAGCACCTTCACCCACCCACCTACCCAACCCAACAGCACCTTCACCCACCCACCAACCCACCCAACTGTAACTTCACCCCCCACCAACCCACCCAGCCCCCACCCAACAGCACCTTCACCCACCCACCAACCCACCCAGCCCCACTCAACAGCGTCACCTTCACCAACCCAGCCCCCACTCAACAGCGTCACCTTCACCCACCCAGCCCCCCACACAACAGCGTCCCCTTCAGCCACCCAGCCACCCCACAGCACCATCACCCACCCACCAACCCACCCAGCCCCCACTCAACAGCATCACCTTCAGCCACCCAGCCACCCAACAGCACCTTCACCCACCCACCAACCCACCCAGCCCCCCACTCAACAGCGTCACCTTCAGCCACCCACCAACCCAACCAACTGCACCTTCACCCACCCACCAACCCACCCAGCCCCCCACTCAACAGCGTCACCTTCACCCATCCAGCCACCCAACAGCACCTTCACCCACCCACCAACCCACCCAACCCAACAGCCCCTTAACCCACCCACCAACCCACCCAGCCCCCACTCAACAGCGTCACCTTCAGCCACCGAGCCACCCAACTGCACCTTCACCCACCCACCAACCCACCCAGCCCCCCACTCAACAGCGTCACCTTCAGCCACCCAGCCACCCAACAGCAGCTTCACCCACCCACCAACCCAGCCACCCAACTGCACCTTCACCCCCCCACCGAGCCACCCAACAGCAGCTTCACCCACCCACCAACCCAGCCACCCAACCCAACCGCACCTTCACCACCCAGCCACCCAACAGCAGCTTCACCCACCCACCAACCCACTCACCCAACCCAACCGCACCTTCACCCACCCAGCCCAACAGCAGCTTCACCCACCCACCCACCCACCCAGCCACCCAACTGCACCTTCACCCACCCACCAACCCATCCAGCTGCACCCTCACCCACCCAGCCACGAACCCACCCACCATGGAAATGGCCACGGGGGGGAGCCTGTGGGGGACATGGACCGTGAGGCTCCTGCTACGCGGCCAGACACTCATCAGACTAGGCTGGGCTTGGACCCCCACTTCCCTAAGAACAGTGGGACCCTCGAGCCAGGTGGCCTGGCCGAGCCTCCCGCAGGGGGCTGGGCTGGGCTGGCTTCACTCCGGAGAGGGACAGGGAGCACTGGTGTCAAAGACCCGTGGGCCTCCCCTGGTGAACTGTGGGGGGCCTTGGGGCCCGGTCTGCCAAAGGGGTCACTCCCGGGAGACTGGCTACAGGCTGGGGCATAGACCAGAGCTTGTGGATCTGTGACACCCTGTCCATCCATCCACCCAACAACTCTTCCATTCATCCATCATGCAGCTCTGCCGACGCCCCACTCCTGACCTGCAGCCCCTGCCAGCCCAGCCCTGGGCGCCCACCAGCTCTGCCGACGCCCCTCACTCCCGACCCGCAGCCCCTGCCAGCCCAGCCCTGGGCTCCCGCCAGCTCTGCCGGTGCCCCTCACTCCTGACCTGCAGCCCCTGCCAGCCCAGCCCTGGGCTCCCACCAGCTCTGCCGGTGCCCCTCACTCCCGACCCGCAGCCCCTGCCAGCCCAGCCCTGGGCTCCCACCAGCTCTGCCGACGCCCCTCACTCCCGACCCGCAGCCCCTGCTAGTCCGGCCCTGGGCTCCCCCTGAGCCCTGCCAGTGCCCCTGTCACGGAGTATGGGGGAGTCCGGCCCTGCACCCCTCTTCCTGGGACTCACAGTGTCTCTCAGCCAGCCAGTAAAACAGAAGGTTTATTGGACACAGGTACACAGGCTACAGCAGAGCTTGTGGGCACAATAAGGACCCCTCAATCGAGTCCTTCTGGGGGTTCAGGGTGCTTGGATCCCAGCCTAGGATCCCCTGAACTCCCACCCCCCAGCCCCAAACCGAAACTGACCCCCCCTCCCCACTCGGCTCCTTGCCCTTGTCCAGCTTCCTGGGCAAATGTGTTAATCACAGAATCATAGAATCATAGAACTTAAGATCAGAAGGGACCATTATGATAATCTAGCCTGATCCTCCCGCAAGATGCAGGCCACAAAAGCTGACCCACCCACTCCTGAAATAATTCTTTCCCCTGACTCAGCTGTTGAAGTCCCCAAATCCTGATTTAAAGACTTCAAGTAGCAGATAATCCTCCAGCTAGCAACCCCTGCCCCATGCTGCGGAGGAAGGCGAAAAACCTCCAGGGCCACTGCCAATCTACCCTGGAGGAAAATTCCTTCCCAACCCCAAATATGGCGATCAGCTGAACCCCGAGCATGCGGGCAAGACTCTCCAGCCTGACACTCAGGAAAAAGACTTTCAATATCCCAACATTGACCCTCGGTACTAATTACCAGTGGTTGCACGTTATTGACCTATTGACTAAATCACGTTATCCTATCAAACCATTCCCTCCATAAACTTATCAAGCTTAATCTTAAAGCCAGAGAGGTCCTTTGCCCCCACTGTTTCCCTCGGTAGGCTGTTCCAGAATTTCACTCCCCTGATGGTTAGAAACCTTCGTCTAATTTCAAGCCTAAACTTCCCGACTGCCAATTTATATCCATTTGTTCTCGTGTCCACATTAGTACTGAGCTGAAATAATTCCTCTCCCTCCCTGGTATTTATCCCTCTGATATATTTAAAGAGTGCAATCATATCTCCTCTTATCCTTCTTTTGGTTAAGGAAAACAAACCGAGCTCCTCAAGTCTCCTTTCATACGACAGGCTTTCCATTCCTCGGATCATTCTAGTGGCCCTTCTTTGTACCCGTTCCAGTTTGAATTCATCCTTCTTAAACATGGGAGACCAAAACTGCACACAATACTCCAAATGAGGTCTCACCAACGCCTTGTATAACGGGACTAGCACCTCCTTATCTCTACTAGAAATACCTCGCCTAATGCATCCCAAGACCGCATTAGCTTTTTTAATGACCACATCACATTGCCGACTCATAGTCATCCTGCGATCAACCAGGACTCCTAGGTCCTTCTCCTCCTCCGTTACTTCCAACTGGTGCGTCCCCAGCTTATAACTAAAATTCCTGTTAGTCATCCCTAAATGCACAACCTTACACTTCTCACTATTGAATTTCATCCTATTACTAATACTCCAGTTTACAAGGTCATCCAAATCTCCCTGGAGGATATCCCGATCCTTCTCCGAATTGGCAATACCTCCCAACTTCGTGTCATCCGCAAACTTTATCAGCCCACTCCTACTCTTGGTTCCCAGGTCAGCGATAAATAGATTGAATAAGATCAGACCCAAAACCGAACCTTGAGGAACTCCACTGGTAACCTCCCTCCAACCCGACAGATCACCCTTCAATACGACCTGCTGCAGTCTCCCCTTTAACCAGCTCCTTATCCACCTCTGGATTTTCATTTCGATCCCCATCTTTTCCAATTTAACCAGTAATTCCTCATGCGGTACCGTATCAAACGCCTTACTGAAACCCAGATATATTAGATCCACCGCATTTCCCTTGTCTAAAAAATCTGTTACTTTCTCAAAGAAGGAGATCAGGTTGGTTTGGCACGATCTACCTTTCGTAAAACCATGTTGTAATTTGTCCCAATTGTCATTGACCTCAAGGTCCGTAACTACTCTCTCCTTTAATATTTTTTCCATGACTTTACATACTACAGATGTTAAACTAACAGGCCTGTAGTTACCCGGGTCACTTTTTTTCCCCTTCTTGAAAATAGGAACTTGTCACGGAGCGTGGGGAGTCCGGCCCTGCACCCCTCTTCCTGGAACTCACAGTGACTCTCAGCCAGCCAGTAAAACAGAAGGTTTATTGAACAACAGGAACACAGGATACAGCCCAGCTTGTGTTCAGAGCCAGGACCCCTCGATCTGACCTTTCTGGGGGTTCAGGGTGCTTGGATCCCAGCCTAGGATCCCCTGAAAACCCACCACCCAGTTCCCGGACCGAAGACTGACCCAACCCTCCCCCTCCGCCCCTTTCCTTTGTCTAGCTCCTGGGCAGAGGTGTCCCCTCCCCTCCCCCAGGCCTAGCTCGTCTTACAGGCTGAATACCTGCCCCTCACCTAAATCCTCCCTGCTCTCCCCTCCCCACACAGACAACCCCTGCTCCATCACACCTCTCCCCCCTCCGAGACTGGACTGAGCGGGGTCACTGCCCAGTGACCCGGGGAAGTTCGGGGCCCCCTCTCCGGGACAGCGCGTCCGCTATCAGGTTGGCGCTTCCCTTCACGTGGACCACGTCCATGTCATAGTCCTGCAGGAGCAGGCTCCACCTCAGGAGCTTGGCGTTGGCTCCTTTCATCTGGTGCAGCCAGGTCAGGGGAGAGTGGTCGGTGCACACGGTGAAGTGGCGCCCAAAGAGATGTGGCTCCAGTTTCTTCAGGGCCCACCCCATGGCCAGGCTTCCTTCTCGATGGCCGCGTAGTTCTGCTCCCGGGGTAGCAACTTCTTGCTCAGGTACACGATGGGGTGTCTCTCCCCCTTTTCATCCTCCTGCATCAACACCGCCCCCAGCCCTGTGTCTGAGGCGTCGGTGAACACCATAAAGGGCTTGTCAAAGTTTGGGTTTGCCAGAACTGGGCCTCTGAGCAGAGCCTCCTTCAGCGCCTGGAGAGCCTGCTGGCACTGCTCGGTCCAGACCACCTTGTCTGGCTTCCCCTTCTTGCACAGCTCAGTGATGGGGGCGGCTATGGCACTAAAGTGGGGCACGAACCTTCGATAGTACCCTGCCATCCCGATAAAGGCCTGGACCTGCTTTTTGGTCTGGGGAGCGGGCCAGTCTCTGATCACCTCCACCTTGGCTGGTTCTGGCTTTAGGCAGCCGCTCCCCACCCGATGGCCCAGGTAAGATACTTCCGCCATCCCCACCTTGCACTTCTCCGCCTTTACGGTCAGTCCAGCCTCCCGGAGTCGGTCCAGCACTTGTCTAACCTGGAACACGTGGTCCTCCCAGGTCTGGCTGAAGACGCAGATGTCATCAATATACGCCACAGCAAAACTCTCCATCCCCCTCAGTAGCTGATCCACCAGGCGCTGGAAGGTGGCCGGCGCTCCCTTGAGGCCGAAGGGCAGGGTCAGAAACTCATAGAGCCCCAGGGGGGTGATGAAGGCCGATTTCAGCCTGGCATCTGCGTCCAGCGGCACTTGCCAGTAGCCCTTTGTAAGATCCATGGTGGTGAGATACCGAGCGCCTCCCAGCTTGTCTAGGAGCTCGTCAGGCCTTGGCATGGGGTAGGCATCAGATACGGTGATGGCATTGAGCTTCCTATAGTCCACACAGAACCGGATCGACCCGTCCTTCTTGGGGACCAGCACCACTGGGGAGGCCCAGGGGCTGGCGGACGGCTGGATCACCCCCAAGGCCAGCATGTCCCTGACCTCTCTTTCTAGGTCCTGGGCAGTTTTTCCGGTGACCCGAAAAGGGGAGCATCTTATAGGGGGGTGTGACCCGGTCTCCACCCGGTGGACAGTCAAATTAGTGCGTCCAGGCTGGTTGGAAAACAGCTGTCGGTACAGATGCAGCACCCCTCTGATCTCAGCCTGCTGGGCCGGGGTCAGCTGATCCGAGAGGGGAATCACCTCCAGGGGGAAACCAGCCTTTGTCCCTGGGAATAGATCCACTAGAGGGTCATCCCCCGGCTCCTCCCAATGGCCACACACGGCCAACACCACATTCCCCCGGTCATAATATGGCTTCATCATATTCACATGGTACACCCGGCAGTGGTGCGCCCGGTTCGACAGCTCCACCACATAGTTTACCTCATTTAGCTGCTTGACAACCTTGAAGGGCCCTTCCCAGGCAGCCTGGAGTTTGTTTTTCCTCACGGGGATGAGAACCATCACTTGGTCCCCGGTGGCGAAGGCGCGGGCCCGCGCCGTGCGGTCGTACCAGACCTTCTGCTTCCTCTGGGCCAGGGCCAGATTCTCTCTGGCCAGGCCCATGAGCTCGGCAAGTCTTTCCCGGAAGGTCAGGACATACTCCACCACCGACTCTCCATCGGGAGCGGCCTTCCCCTCCCATTCGTCTCTCAGCAGGTCCAGGGGCCCCCTTACCCGCCTTCCATACAACAGTTCGAAAGGCGAGAACCCAGTAGACTCCTGGGGTACCTCCCTGTACGCGAACAGCAGGTGAGGTAAGTACTTGTCCCAGTCCTGTGGGTGCTGGTGCATGAATGTTTTTAGCATCATCTTTAGCGTCCCGTTGAACCTCTCCACCAGCCCGTTGGTCTGGGGGTGGTACGCTGAGGCCCAGCTGGGTCGGACCCCACATTTCGCCCACAGGGACTGGAGCAGGGTCGACATGAAGTTGGACCCCTGGTCCGTTAAGACTTCCTTGGGGAACCCCACCCGGCTGAAAATGGTCAGCAGCGCATCCGCCACGATGTCTGCTTCGGTAGAGGACAAGGCCACCGCCTCGGGGTAGCGAGTGGCGAAATCTACCACCACCAGGATGTGTTTCTTCCCTGACCGGGTCGCCTTGCTGAGCGGGCCCACCATGTCCATGGCCACCTTCTGGAAAGGCTCTTCTATGATGGGCAAAGGCCTCAGAGCTGCTTTCCCCTTGTCCCGGGCCTTCCCCACCCGCTGGCAGGGGTCACAGGATTGGCAGTGCTGCCGGACATGGGTAAAGACCCCAGGCCAGTAAAAGTTCTGTAGCAGCCTCTGCCTGGTCCGCCGGATTCCCTGGTGCCCAGCGAGGGGGATGTCATGGGCCAGGTACAGCAGCTTGTGGCGAAACTTCTGGGGAACCACCAGCTGCCTCCTAATCCCCCATGACTCCACCTCCCCGGGGGGAGCCCATTCTCGATACAGGAACCCCTTCTCCCACAGGAACCTCTCCTTGCAACCTCTCCTCATGGTCTGTGCTGCATTGAGGTCAGCCCGGTCCCTGGGCTTCTGCAAGGAGGGATCCTTCTGCACCTCGGCCTGGAACTCAGCAGCTGGGACAGGGATGGGGATCTGCTCTCTCTCACGGGCTGGGTCTGAGGCCGCAGCCTCTCTGGGTCGTGTCTCTGGGCGTTCCCTCCCCACCAGGTCAGGGTCCTGCGCCTCGGGCAGAGTACCCTCCCCATTGTCAGGGCGCAGTGCCCTGCGCCGACTCTGACTACGGGTCACGACCAGGGCATCCCGGGCATTGCCTGGCCAGGCCTCGAGGTCCCCCCCCATTAACACCTCTGTGGGCAAATGGGGGTGCACCCCCACATCCTTGGGGCCCTCCTTGACCCCCCACTTCAGGTGCACCCGTGCCACAGGCACCTTGAATGGGGTCCCGCTCACGCCCATCAGGGTCAGGTAGGTATCAGGCACCATCCGATTTGGGGCCACCACCTCGGGCCGGGCCAGCGTCACCTCTGCGCCCGTGTCCCAGTACCCAGTCACCTTCCTCCCATCCACCTCCAGGGGAACAAGGCACTCGCTCCGGAGGGGCAGCCCCGTGCCCACCCTGTAGACCAAAAACCCTGGGTCCGGAGCATCCAGCCCCCCCGAGGAGCTGACCTGGGGCCCTCCTCCCTCCTTCCCAGGTGGGACGCTGCCAGCCCCGCTTTCCTGGGAATGCTGCCCCTCATCCGATTGGGTCTTTACCCAGTCAGCCCTCTGCGGGTTGGGTCTGCTTGGTCTGTCCCTGAGCTTGGGGCACTGGGCCCGTATGTGGCCTTGTTGGCCACAGTGGAAGCAGCTCATGTCTCGTGGGTCCCCTCGAGGGGGTCGGGTGGACCTGACGCTGGATGTTCCCCTTTGGGATTCTCCATAGGCCCCCGCTGGGAGGCCCCGTGGTGACTCTCTCTCTGCGTTGAGGCAGGCCTGCTCCTTCGAGACGCCTCCCCGCTATCCCCTGCCCGACGGTCCACAAACTCGTCGGCCAGCCGGCCTGCATGCCGCGGGTTCCCCGGCTTCTGGTCCATCAACCACAGCCGCAGGTCGGCTGGGCACTGCTCATACAGGTGCTCCAGTACGACTAGGTCAAGCAGGTCCTCTCTAGTTTGGGCCCCAGCCGTCCACTTGCGGGCATACCCCTGCGCCCGGTTGACCAGTTGTAGGTATGTGACCTCCCGGGTCTTACGTTGACTCCGGAACCTCTTCCGGTACATCTCCGGGGTCAGCCCAAACTCGCGGAGCAGGGCCTCTTTGAACAGGTTGTAGTCCCCCGCCTCCGCCCCTCTCATTCGGCTGTACACCTCCACGGCGGTGGAGTCCAGTAAGGGGGTGAGGCGCCGGATCCTGTCTGCGGGGTCAACCTGGTGCAGCTCACAGGCGTTCTCAAAGGCCGTCAGGAAGGTGTCTATGTCCTCCCCCTCCTTACGCGGGGCCAGGAAGTTCGTATCGAAGCTCTTTGTAGGCTTGGGCCCCCCCTCACTCGCCGCAGCCGGGGCCTCCCTGCTTTTCAGCTGGGCCAGGGCCAGCTCACGTCTGCGCTGCTTCTGCTTCTCCTCCCGCTCCTGTCTCAGTTCTTGCCTCCTTAACTCGAGCGCCTCCCTGTCGTATTCCAGCCGCCTCCGCTCCAGGGACAGGGAGCTCCGCCGGGACGATCCCCTGCTGGCCACTGAGCCCTCGGTAGTCGCTGGGCTCCCCCTCCCCCTAGGCCTAGGGGTGGGGGGTCTCGGGGAGCCCTCAGCGGCCGGCTGACCCCTCCCAGCGGGGACAGACACTGGTGCCTGCGCTGCATCTGCCCGGCTGCTTCCCTCAGAGACAGGGACCGGTTCATCCCTGCGATCTCTCTCCTCCAGCCGGGCAATCAGCTGGGCCTTGGTGAGCTTCCCACAGCGCAGCCCCCCCTGCTTGCACAGCTCCACCAGCTCCCACTTGCGCTTCTGGGAATACATCTTCCTGCTGGCCACTCGCAGGCCGGGGTGCTCGCCGCTCCCCATGGGTTCCAGGGGGACCCCTAGTGTGCCAGTCCTTGAGGTCACCCCCTCCCTGCCAGGGTCGAGCTGCAGACTCCTCCGCCCCTGGGATCGCTCGCTGTGATCCCCCGGGGGACCCTGTTACTGCAAAGTCCTGCTCTCTGGCCACACTCTCCCAGGGGTGAATCGCCCCTTCGTTTTACTGCTCCCCAGTCACTTACTGCAGGAAGCGCCGCCCACGGGGTGCAGTCGATCCCACCGCTGCCACCAGTTGTCACGGAGTGTGGGGGAGTCCGGCCCTGCACCCCTCTTCCTGGGACTCACAGTGACTCTCAGCCAGCAAAACCAAAGGTTTATTGAACAACAGGAACACAGGATACGGCCCAGCTCGTGTTCAGAGCCAGGACCCCTCAATCTGGCCTTTCTGGGGGGTTCAGGGTGCTTGGATCCCAGCCTAGGATCCCCTGAAAACCCACCACCCAGCTCCCCAACCGAAGACTGACCCAACCCTCCCCCTCCGCCCCTTTCCTTTGTCTAGCTCCTGGGCAGAGGTGTCACCTCCCCTCCCCCAGGCCTAGCTCATGTGACAGGCTGAATACCTGCCTCTCACCTAAAATCCTCCCTGCTCTCCCATCCCCCACATAGACAGTCCCTGCTCCATCACACCGGGTCAGCGGCAACTCTGCCACGGCTCCTGGCCACCGGGCTACGGGCACCCAACAGACTCACAAGGGTGGAGCCGGGTGTGAAGGGGGAGGCACGTTAGCTGGGGAAACTGAGGCACGAGAAGGGCGACAGCTGGGAGGTTCAGAGGCATGGACTGAGAGCTCTGTTTCCAACCCATGGAAAAATGTAATGGGGGCCTAGTGGGTTAGACTGGGGAGCAGGGGCTGGGAGCCCAGATGCCTGGGTTCTCTCCCTGGCACTGGGAGGGGTGGAGGAGACCGGGAGCCCAGACTCCTGGGTTCTCTCCCTGGCACTGGGAGGGGTGAGATTTTTGCTCCTGGGAACTGCCAACAGTTTTCACGGCGTCTCAGGCCACCAGAAAGCAGCCGATTCCCGGGAGCAGAGAGCAGGAGGAGCCATTAGATGATCGAGTCCTGGCCAACCTCCTGCCTCTTTCACTTCACCCCATCTGCCCCGGCACTGGGATCCTGTCGGCATCCACGGGGGACGCCCGGCTCTCGGCTCCTGCAACCCCTCGTCTGCCTCCCCACAACGCAGGCCCCAGAGCTGCCCAAACGGGAGGGAGCCTCGTCCCAGGGGCACTTCCCTGCACGTCTCTCCTGCCCGGTCACTGTCCAGCCTCTGGATCTCGTCAGAGCTTCTCTGGCCGCGACCATCTCCAGCTAACGGGCACCCCTGGCGTCTCCCCCGCTAAGGCAGCGTCTCTGCTCCTTCCGTCCCGGCTTGTGTCTGACCCCGTCCGCCACGTGGCACCGGATCCCGGCCACGGTCATGCCAGGGCCACGCCCAGAGGGAAAACGATCTCCCCGTTGAGCCGGCCTGGACGCCCTTTAGCCCACAAGCCAAGAGAAGCTCCAGCCTCCACCACGATGCCGGGAAATTCGTCCCTCTGCCTGGGAGCAGCCTGAAGCTTCTTCCTAGGCTGGGTTCTCTCGCTTCGGTTTCCAGCCCCTGGCACCCAAACCCTCCTCTGGGGACTCGCGCTGGGGCGAGATCCAAGAACTTCTGCTCTTTGCTGGGGGCACAGGAGGCGAAGGAGTCGTGTGGCTCCGTCAATCACCCTGAGCCCTCGATGGGACGCAGCTGCAACCCACCAACGGAGACCGGGACGTCGGGTGCCAGGCCGGGAGCCCTGAGCCCGGTGGGCAGAGACCGGGGGGCACAGGGAGACCGGGACGTCAGGTGCCAGGCCGGGAGCCCTGAGCCCGGTGGGCAGAGACCGGGGGGCACAGGGAGACCGGGACGTCGGGTGCCAGGCCGGGAGCCCTGAGCCCGGTGGGCAGAGACCGGGGGGCACAGGGAGACCGGGACGTCGGGTGCCAGGCCGGGAGCCCTGAGCCCAGTGGGCAGAGACCGGGGGGCACAGGGAGACCGGGACGTCAGGTGCCAGGCCGGGAGCCCTGAGCCCAGTGGGCAGAGACCGGGGGGCACAGGGAGACCGGGACGTCGGGTGCCAGGCCGGGAGCCCTGAGCCCAGTGGGCAGAGACCGGGGGGCACAGGGAGACCAGGACGTCGGGTGCCAGGCCGGGAGCCCTGAGCCCAGTGGGCAGAGACCGGGGGGCACAGAGAGACCGGGACGTCGGGTGCCAGGCCGGGAGCCCTGAGCCCAGTGGGCAGAGACCGGGGGGCACAGAGAGACCGGGACGTCGGGTGCCAGGCCGGGAGCCCTGGGCCCAGTGGGCAGAGACCGGGGGGCACAGGGAGACCGGGACGTCAGGTGCCAGGCCGGGAGCCCTGAGCCCGGTGGGCAGAGACCGGGGGGCACAGGGAGACCGGGACGTCGGGTGCCAGGCCGGGAGCCCTGAGCCCAGTGGGCAGATACCGGGGGGCACAGGGAGACCGGGATGTCGGGTGCCAGGCCGGGAGCCCTGAGCCCAGTGGGCAGAGACTGGGGGGCACAGGGAGACCGGGACATCGGTTGCCAGGCCGGGAGCCCTGAGCCCTGAGCCCAGTGGGCAGAGACCGGGCGGCACAGGGAGACCGGGACGTCGGGTGCCAGGCCGGGAGCCCTGAGCCCAGTGGGCAGAGACCGGGGGGCACAGGGAGACCGGGACGTCGGGTGCCAGGCCGGGAGCCCTGAGCCCAGTGGGCAGAGACCGGGGCACAGGAGACCGGGACGTCGGGTGCCAGGCCGGGAGCCCTGAGCGCAGTGGGCAGAGAACGTGGGGCACAGTGAGACCGGGACGACGGGTGCCAGCCCGGGAGCCCTGAGCCCAGTGGGCAGA
Organism: Mauremys reevesii; assembly: GCF_016161935.1. Taxonomy (NCBI): domain Eukaryota; kingdom Metazoa; phylum Chordata; order Testudines; family Geoemydidae; genus Mauremys; species Mauremys reevesii. Next base: position 24,624,594 of record NC_052644.1, on the reverse strand, counting down.
GACCGGGGGCACAGGAGACCGGGACGTCGGGTGCCAGGCCGGGAGCCCTGAGCCCAGTGGGCAGAGACCGGGGGGCACAGGGAGACCGGGACGTCGGGTGCCAGGCCGGGAGCCCTGAGCCCAGTGGGCAGAGACCGGGGGGCACAGGGAGACCGGGACGTCGGGTGCCAGGCCGGGAGCCCTGAGCCCAGTGGGCAGAGACCGGGGGGCACAGAGAGACCGGGACGTCGGGTGCCAGGCCGGGAGCCCTGAGCCCAGTGGGCAGAGACCGGGGGGCACAGGGAGACCGGGACGACGGGTGCCAGGCCGGGAGCCCTGAGCCCAGTGGGCAGAGACCGGGGGGCACAGGGAGACCGGGACGTCGGGTGCCAGGCCGGGAGCCCTGGGCCCAGTGGGCAGAGACCGGGCGGCACAGGGAGACCGAGACGTCGGGTGCCAGGCCGGGAGCCCTGAGCCCAGTGGGCAGAGACCGGGGGGCACAGGGAGACCGGGACGTCGGGTGCCAGGCCGGGAGCCCTGTGCCCAGGGGGCAGAGACCGGGGGGCACAGGGAGACCGGGACGTCGGGTGCCAGGCCGGGAGCCCTGAGCCCAGTGGGCAGAGACCGGGGGGCACAGAGAGACCGGGACGTCGGGTGCCAGGCCGGGAGCCCTGAGCCCAGTGGGCAGAGACCGGGGGGCACAGGGAGACCGGGACGTCGGGTGCCAGGCCGGGAGCCCTGAGCCCAGTGGGCAGAGACCGGGGGGCACAGGGAGACCGGAACGTCGGGTGCCAGGCCGGGAGCCCTGAGCCCAGTGGGCCGGGGGCAGGGACAGGAGCTGATGTCCCGAGGGGTCCCTGGGCTGGACAGGGCGACCCCAGGGATACAGGGGGGGGGGGTGGCTACAGGACCTGCTGGCGAGACGGTGCCCAGGGGCCCGTGGGGCCGGGACGAAGACGGGGCCGACCCCTGGCGGGGGGGGGGGGCCGATGGAGCTGGGGCGGGGTAGGGGACAAGGCCACGGGAGGTCTGGGACAAGCTCCCCGCCCGGGCCCTTTTCACCCGATGCTCCAAGCTGGGAGGTTTCCCCAGCGGCAGCTCCCCCCTTTCCCAGCTGTAACCCCCCGACCCCCCCAAATCCTTCCATGGGCTTTGCTAGGCAGCCCAATGCGGAGAGCGTACGGGAACGCAGCCCTCCCCAGCCCGGCCGGTGCCCCCACTCCCGACCGCAGCCCCCAGCCCGGCCGGTGCCCCCCACTCCCGACCCGCAGCCCCCAGCCCTGCCCTGCCGGTGCCCCTCACTCCCGACCCGCAGCCCCCAGCCCCCGCCCGCCCTGCCGGTGCCCCACTCCCGACCCGCAGCCCCACCCAGCTCTGCCGGTGCCCCCACTCCCGACCCGCAGCCCCCTGCCCCCAGCCCGGCCGGTGCCCCACTCCCGACCCGCAGCCTCCCAGCTCTGCCCTGCCGGTGCCCCCACTCCCGACCCGCAGCCCCCAGCCCGGCCGGCGCCCCGCCCTCCCGACCCGCAGCCCCCCCAGCCCGGCCGGTGCCCCCCACTCCCGACCCGCAGCCCCCCAGCCCCCAGCCCGGCCGGCGCCCCCCCCTCCCGACCCGCAGCCCCCAGCCCGGCCGGTGCCCCACTCCCGACCCGCAGCCCCCCCCGCCCGGCCCTGCCGGTGCCCCCCACTCCCGACCCGCAGCCCCCCCCCCCAGCCCGGCCGGTGCCCCCCACTCCCGACCCGCAGCCCCCCCCCGGGCGGGCAGAGCGCGCGGCCGCGCCTCCCCCACGGCCCCCCCCCGCCGCTGTCACTCACGGCGCAGCAGCCAATGGGAGCCGCGCAGAGACCGCCCTGATCCCGCCCCCGCCCCTGCAGCAGCGAGTGCGGCCGGCCGGAGCAATGCGGCAAAGCGCGGGGGGCGAGACCCCCCCGGATCCAGTCTCCGCCCCCCCAAATCCGCCCCCCCGGATCCAGCCACAGACCCCAACAGCTTCCTGGGTCCATCCTCTGACCCTCCAGCATCCAGCCCCAATATCCAGCCACTGGCCCCCAAACCAACCCTCTGCCCCACGATCCAACCAGTGACCCCAAGTTCCATCCTGTGCACCACGATATCCTCTGCCACCGCATCCCTGCGCTGCCCCCGACTCCGGCAGCCCATCCCCCGCGGCCCCCCATCCGTCCACCCAGCACTGGCCCCCCGCTGAGCCAGCCGCCCTACCGGTCCCCAGGCAGCCCTTCGATCTACCTCCCCCCGTCCACCCCTTCTCTCCCTCCCCATCCACCCCTGCTATCGATCTACCTACCCCCGTCCACCCCATCTATCTACCTCCCCCCGTCCACCCCTTCTATCTATCTACCCCCGTCCACCCCTTCTATCTATCTACCTCCCCGTCCACCCCATCTATCTACCTCCCCGTCCACCCCATCTATCTATCTACCTCCCCCCGTCCATCCCATCTATCTATCTACCCTCGTCCACCCCTTCTATCTATCATCTATCTATCTCCATCCTCCCCATCTATCTATCTATCTACCTACCCCCACCCACCCCCTCTATCTACCTACCCCCATCCACCCCATCTATCTATCATCTATCAATCTCCCTCCTCCCCATCTATCTATCAATCTACCTACCTTCTATCTATCATCTATCTCTCTCCATCCTCCCCATCTATCTATCTATCTACCTACCCGCATCCACCCCTTGATCTATCTACCCCCATCCACCCCTTCTATCCATCCCCATCCACCCCATCTATCTATCTACCCTCGTCCACCCCTTCTATCTATCATCTATCTATCTCCATCCTCCCCATCTATCTATCTATCTACCTACCCGCATCCACCCTTGATCCATCCACCCCTTCTATCTATCTACCTACCCCATCCACCCCATCTATCTATCTACCTCCCCGTCCACCCCATCTATCTATCTACCTCGTCCACCCCTTCTATCTATCATCTATCTATCTCCATCCTCCCCATCTATCTATCCATCTACCCCCATCCACCCCTTCGATCTACCTACCCCCGTCCACCCCATCTATCTATCTACCCTCGTCCACCCCTTCTATCTATCTACCCTCGTCCACCCCTTCTATCTATCATCTATCTATCTCCATCCTCCCCATCTATCGATCAATCTACCCCATCCACCCTTCGATCTACCTACCCCGTCCACCCCATCTATCTATCTACCCCCATCCACCCCTTGATCTACCTCCCCGTCCACCTCTATCTATCATCTATCTATCTCCATCCTCCCCATCTATCTATCTATCTACCTACCCCCCTCCACCCCTTCGATCTATCTACCCCATCCACCTTCTATCCATCCCCATCCACCCCTTCTATCTATCTATCCACCCTGATCTCACTCCCCCCGTCCACCCCCCCATCTCCATCCTCCCCATCTATCTATCTATCTACCTACCCGCATCCACCCCTTCGATCTATCTACCCCCATCCACCCCTTCTATCCATCCCCATCCACCCCATCTATCTATCTACCCTCGTCCACCCCTTCTATCTATCATCTATCTATCTCCATCCTCCCCATCTATCTATCTATCTACCTACCCGCATCCACCCCTTCGATCCATCCACCCCTTCTATCTATCTACCTACCCCCATCCACCCCATCTATCTATCTACCTCCCCCCGTCCACCCCATCTATCTATCTACCCTCGTCCACCCCTTCTATCTATCATCTATCTATCTCCATCCTCCCCATCTATCTATCCATCTACCCCCATCCACCCCATCGATCTACCAACCCCCCTCCACCCCATCTATCTATCTACCCACGTCCACCCTTCTATCTATCTACGCTCTTCCACGCCTTCTATCTATCATCTATCTATCTCCATCCTCCCCATCTATCTATCCATCTACCCCCATCCACCCCTTCGATCTACCTACCCCCGTCCACCCCATCTATCTATCTACCCCCATCCACCCCTTCGATCTACCTCCCCCCGTCCACCCCCTCTATCTATCATCTATCTATCTCCATCCTCCCCATCTATCTATCTATCTACCTACCCCCATCCACCCTTCGATCTATCTACCCCATCCACCCCTTCTATCTATCTCCATCCTCCCCTTCTATCTATCTACCTACCCCCATCCACCCCTTCTATCTACCTCCCCCCGTCCACCCCCTCTATCTATCTACCCTCGTCCACCCCTTCTATCTATCATCTATCTATCTCCATCCTCCCCATCTATCTATCTATCTACCTACCCGCATCCACCCCTTCGATCTATCTACCCCCATCCACCCCTTCTATCTATCTACCCCCATCCACCCCTTCTATCCATCCCCATCCACCCCTTCTATCTATCTACCTACCCCCATCCACCCCTTCTATCTATCTATCTCCATCCTCCCCATCTATCTATCTATCTACCCGCATCCACCCCTTCGATCTATCTACCCCCATCCACCCCTTCTATCTATCTACCCTCGTCCACCCCTTCTATCTATCATCTATCTATCTCCATCCTCCCCATCTATCTATCTATCTACCTACCCCCATCCACCCCTTCTATCTATCTATCTATCTATCTATCTATCTATCTATCTATCTATCTATCTATCTATCTCTATCTATCTACCATCCACCCCTTCTATCTATCTATCTCCATCCTCCCCATCTATCTATCTATCTACCTACCCGCATCCACCCCTTCTATCTATCATCTATCTATCTCCATCCTCCCCATCTATCTATCTATCTACCTACCCGCATCCACCCCTTCGATCTATCTCTATCTATCTACCCCCATCCACCCTTCTATCTATCTACCTACCCCATCCACCCCTTCTATCTATCTATCTACCCCCATCCACCCTTCTATCCATCCCCATCCACCCCTTCTATCTATCTACCCCCATCCACCCCTTCTATCTATCTACCCCCATCCACCCCTTCTATCCATCCCCATCCACCCCTTCTATCTATCTACCTACCCCCATCCACCCCTTCTATCTATCTACCTACCCCCATCCACCCCTTCTATCTATCTATCTCCATCCTCCCCATCTATCTATCTATCTACCCCCATCCACCCCTTCGATCTACCTACCCCATCCTCCCCATCTATCTATCTATCTATCTATCTATCTATCTATCTATCTATCTATCTATCTATCTATCTATGTACCTACCTACCCCCGTCCATCCCATCTATCTATCTACCCTCATCCACCCCATCTATCTATCTACTCCCATCCTCCCCTTCTATCTATCATCTATCTATCTCCATCCTCCCCATCTATCTATCTACCTACCCGCATCCACCCCTTCTATCTATCTACCTATCTAGCCCCACCCACCCCATCATCTATCTATCTATCTATCTATCTATCTATCTATCTAGCTATCCTCATAAATACTCCTCTATCCATCCATCTACCCCACTACTTTCAACACCCTACATCCATCCATCATTTAGAGAGTCCAGCGGAGGGCAACAAAACGTATTAGGAGGCTGGAGCACATGACTTATGAGGAGAGGCTGAGGGAACTGGGATTGTTTAGTCTGCAGAAGAGAAGGATGAGGGGGGATTTGAGAGCTGCTTTCAACTACCTGAAAGGGGGTTCCAAAGAGGCTGGAGCTCGGCTGGTCTCAGTGGTGGCAGATGACAGAACAAGGAGCAATGGGCTCAAGTTGCAGTGGGGGAGGTTTAGGTTGGATATTAGGAAACACTATTTCACTAGGAGGGTGGTGACGCACTGGAATGGGTTCCCTAGGGAGGTGGTGGAATCTCCTTCCTTAGAGGTTTTTAAGGTCAGGCTTGACACAGTCCTGGCTGGGATGATTTAGTTGGTGTTGGTCCTGCTCTGAGCAGGGGGTGGCCTAGATACCTCCTGAGGTCTCTTCAAACCCTATTCTATGAGTCTATGATTTATGGATCTAGCTCCTAAATATTCCTCCATCCGTCCATCCATCTAACCCCATACTTACCTGTCTGTTGATCTATCTGACTTTCTAACGCCCACGCATAGCTCTCTATCCATCCATCCATCCATCCAAGCCCATAAATTCCTCTCTCTTCATCCACTCATCCATCTTTTCCCACCTATCCTCCTGCATCTATCCATCCATCCATCTTTCCCCAGCCATCCATCAACTATGGATCTAACCACTAAGTACTGCTCCCTCCATCCACTGCCACCAAGCTTACCCATCCGTCCCACCAAAGTACACCCCATTTACCCATCCATCCCGCCAAAGTACACCCCATTTACCCATCCTTCCACCAAAGTACACCCCATTTACCCATCCATCCCACCAAAGTACACCCTACTTATGCATCCATCCTGCCAAAGTACATCTCATTTACCCATCCGTCCCACCAAAGTACACCCCATTTACCCAGCCATCCCACCAAAGTACACCCCATTTACTCATCCGTCCCACCAAAGTACACCCCATTTACCCATCCATCCCACCAAAGTACACCCTACTTATGCATCCATCCTGCCAAAGTACACCTCATTTACCCATCCGTCCCACCAAAGTACACCCCATTTACCCATCCATCCCACCAAAGTACACCCCATTTACTCATCCGTCCCACCAAAGTACACCCCATTTACCCATCCATCCCACCAAAGTACACCCCATTTACCCATCCATCCCGCCAAAGTACTCCCTACTTACCCATCCATCCTGCCAAAGTACACCCTATTTACCCATCCATCCCACCTAAGTACACCCCATTTACCCATCCATCCTGCCAAAGTACACCCCATTTACCCATCCATCCCGCCAAAGTACTCTCCATTTACCCATCCATCCCGCCAAAGTACTTCCTACTTACCCATCCGTCCCGCCTAAGTACACCCCATTTACCCATCCGTCCCACCAAAGTACACCCTATTTACCCATCCATCCCACCAAAGTACACCCCATTTACCCATCTGTCCTGCCAAAGTACACCTCATTTACCCATCCGTCCCACCAAAGTACTCTCCATTTACCCATCCATCCCGCCAAAGTACACCTACTTACCCGTCCATCCCACCAAAGTACTCTCCATTTACCCATCCATCCCGCCAAAGTACTCTCCAATTACCCATCAATCCCACCAAAGTACACCCCATTTACCCATCTATCCCGCCAAAGTACTCTCCATTTACCCATCCATCCCACCAAAGTACTTCCTACTTACCCATCCATCCTGCCAAAGTACACCCTATTTACCCATCCATCCCACCTAAGTACACCCCATTTACCCATCCATCCTGCCAAAGTACACCCCATTTACCCATCCATCCTGCCAAAGTACACCCCATTTACCCATCCATCCCGCCAAAGTACTCTCCATTTACCCATCCATCCCGCCAAAGTACTCTCCATTTACCCATCCATCCTGCCAAAGTACTCTCCAATTACCCATCCATCCCACCAAAGTACACCCCATTTACCCATCTATCCCGCCAAAGTACTCTCCATTTACCCATCCATCCCACCAAAGTACTTCCTACTTACCCATCCATCCTGCCTAAGTACACCCCATTTACCCATCCATCCCACCAAAGTACACCCTATTTACCCATCCATCCCACCAAAGTACACCGCATTTACCCATCCGTCCCGCCAAAGTACACCCTATTTACTCATCTGCCACGCCAAAGTACACCTCATTTACCCATCCATCCTGCCAAAGTACACCCTATTTACTCATCCCTCCCACCAAAGTACACCCTATTTACCCATCCATCCCGCCATCTCCACCTCTCTCCCAACCCAATATACCACTCTGTATTCATTCCTCCAGCCATCCCAGCCCACCAGTTCCCAACTCATCCATCCACCCCAAGACCTCTATCCATCCATCCATCCATCCATCCATCCCTCTATCCATACCATCCATTCATCCCCCATACCTCTATCCATCCATCCATCCACCCCCCATACCTCTATCCATCCATCCATCCCCGCATCCATCCATCCATCCATCCCCCTATACCTCTACCCATCCATCCATCCCCCTATACCTCTATCCATCCATCCATCCATCCATCCCCCATACCTCTATCCATCCATCCATCCATCCATCCATCCATCCCCCTATACCTCTACCCATCCATCCATTCCCCCATACCTCTATCCATCCATCCATCCATCCATCCATCCATCCATCCATCCCTCCATACCTTTATCCATCTGTCCATCCCCCTTACCTCTATCTATCCATCCATCCATCCCCCATACCTCCATCCATCCATCCATCCATCCACCCATACCTCTATCCATCCATCCATCCCCGCATCCATCCATCCATCCATCCCCCTATACCTCTACCCATCCATCCATCCCCATACCTCTATCCATCCATACATCCATCCATCCATCCCCCTATACCTCTATCCAACCATCCATCCATCCATCCATCCCCCTATACCTCTACCCATCCATCCATCCCCCATACCTCTACCCATCCATCCATCCATCCATCCATCCATCCCTCCATACCTTTATCCATCTGTCCATCCCCCTTACCTCTATCTATCCATCCATCCATCCCCCATACCTCCATCCATCCATCCATCCATCCATACACCCATACCTCTATCCATCCATCCATCCAAATATACCATATTTACCCCTCCCTCCCTCCCTCCCTCATCTGTGTAACCTCATACTTAACTCCACATCCATGCATCCCCCCATACCTCTATCCAACCATCCATCCATCCCATCCCTCCCTCCATCCATCCCCCCATACCTCTATCCATCCACCCATCCATCCCCCCCATGCCTCCATCCGTCCATCCCCCCATACCTCTATCCATCCATCCATCCCTGCATACCTCTATCCATCCACCCATCCATCCATCCCCCCATATCTCTATCCATCCATCCATCCATCCATCCATCCATCCATCCCTCCATACCTTTATTCATCTGTCCATCCCCCTTACCTCTATCTATCCATCCATCCATCCATCCCCCATACCTCTATCCATCCATCCATCCCCATCCTCTATCCATCCACCCATCCATCCATACACCCATCCATCCATCCATCCCCCCATCCCTCTATCCATCCATCCATCCATCCCCCCATCCCTCTATCCATCCACCCATCCATCCATCCATACCTCCATCCATCCATCCCCCCATCCCTCTATCCATCCCCCTTACCTCTATCCATCCATCCATCCATCCCCCATACCTCCATCCATCCATCCATCCACCCACCCACCCACTACACCGTATTCAGCCCTCCCTCTCTTCCAGGGATTCTCTGAGCCCATTGGCCAGAAAACGGGGGGTCTCGCTTTGTGGCAGGCCCCCAGAGCCCTTTCTCCGGGCACTGGAGGTGTCAGGCTGAAGCCAGAGCGCCCCCCCCTCCCGCACTGACTGCAGGAGCGATTGTGCTGCAGTGGGGGGGGGGACCCTGGCTGGCTATGAAACACCGCTGCCCCCCCCCCAGTTCTCTGCACCCCCCCCCCCCCCGTGGCTCTGTCCCCTTGACACCCTGGCCGGCTCTGAAGGGGCTTTGCCAATAGCTCCGCTAAGGACCCCACTGCGATGGGGGGGGGGCTCTGCGGGAGGGTGCGTGACAGACCCGCCATGCCAAGCGGGGGGGGGGGGATGACATGCAATGGGGGGGCAGGTTTGGAGAATTATGAACTGCGGGGGGGGGAGGTGTCATTGCACCCTGCCGACCCACGCCACAGGGGATTTCTGTCCGCCCCACACTGCAATAGTCGCCCCCCCAACCCCCTCCTGCAGGCAGCTCTGCAGTGACCAGCCCATCCCCACCCCCAGCATCTCTGCACCGGACACGGAATATGGGCACAGCGGGGGGGGTCTGCACCGCCCCCCAGCCCCTGCGGATCCACCCGCCCTGCCGGGGGGTCCCCAATCCGGGAGCCCCCCCCCGAATTCGCTCCCGAGAGAAGAGCGGAGGGCGGCGACTCACCAGGCCATGCTGCAGCCGGCGCGGGGCTGGGGGCGGGGGCCGCTGCTGGCTTCCCCACGGCCGTGGGGCGGGGGGGGGCGGGGCGGGCCGCGGGGCTGAGGCCGCTGCAGGCTCCGGGATCCCCGCCCGGCTTCACATGCTGCATCGATGGCGCGGTCGGGCTCGGGCTGCTCCAGATGCTCAGGCAGAGATGGGGGCGGGCGGGGAGGAGCAGGTGACAGCGGCAGCGGAGGCCGAGGACAGGCCCGATCCTTCCGCCTCCCCCCGCCCCACCGCCAAGGGGCCCCCGCCCCGCCCCGCCCCAGGAGGGAGAGGGCAGGGACCCCCCAGGCACGGCCGGCGCGGGGGGGGGCATGGGAGGATGGATGCTTGGCCCCCCCGCCAGCAAAATAGCGCCCCCTAGTGTCCGGCAGTGACCGCAAGGGCAGCCCCCCATCAGCCTGGGACCCGGGGACCCCCCCATCGGCCTGGGACCCGGGGGATCCCCCCATCAGCCTGGGACCCGGGGACCCCCCCATCGGCCATGGACCCAGGGGAGCCCCCATCGGCCTGGGACCCAGGAGAACCCCCCCATCGGCCTGGGACCCAGGGAACCCCCCATCGGCCATAGTCCCAGGGGAACCCCCCCATCGGCCTGGGACCCAGGGAACCCCCCATCGGCCATAGACCCAGGGGAACCCTCCCATCAGCCTGGGACCCAGGGGAACCCCCCCCATCAGCCTGGGACCCGGGGACCCCCCCATCGGCCATGAACCCAGGGGAACCTCCCCATCAGCCTGGTACCCGGGGACCCCCCCATCGGCCATGGACCCAGGGGAACCCCCCCCCATCAGCCTGGGACCCGGGGGAACCCCCCATCGACCTGGGACCCGGGGAACCCCCCATCGGCCATAGACCCAGGGGATCCCCCCCATCAGCCTGGGACCCGGGGACCCCCCCATCAGCCATGGACCCAGGGGACCCCCCCATCAGCCTGGGACCCGGGGAACACCCCATCGGCCATTGACCCGGGGAACCCCCCCATCACCATGTGAATTACTGGGACCTCCTGCTCTGGAGGGTTCTGGGCTGCGGGTGGGGGAGCAGCGACGGCTGATCCCAGAAAGTGGGGACAGAGGGGAATAAAGGTGGCAGGTGGATAGAAACTGGGAAGGGGAGACGTGGGGGCAGAGAGAGCTAGAGAGAAAGCGATAGGGAGAAAGGGGGGATGGATACCGGGCTGGGGGGGACGGCGGGGACGGAGGGAAGGATACAGGGCTGGGGGACAGAGGAGTGAGGGATACAGGGCCGTGGGGATGGAGGGATGCATACAGGGTTGGGGGAAAGCGGGGATACAGGGCTGGGGGGGACAGAGGGAGGGGGGATACAGGGCCATGGGGGATGGAGGGAGGGATACAGGGCTGGGGGGGATGGAGGGAGGGGGGGATACAGGGCCGTAGGGGGATGGAGGGAAGGATACAGGGCTGGGGGACGGCAGGGGACGGAGGGATACAGGGCCGTGGGGATGGAGGGATGGATACAGGGCTGGGGGGACGGAGGAGGGATACAGGGCTGTGGGAGATGGAGGGAGGGGATACAGGGCCGTGGGGATGGAGAGGGATGGAGGAGGGATACAGGGCTGTGGGAGATGGGGAAGGATACAGGGCTGGGGGACGGCGGGGGATACAGGGCTGTGGGAGATGGAGGAGGGGGATACAGGGCCGTGGGGGGATGGAGGAGGTGGATACAGGGCTGGGGATGGAGGAGGGATACAGGGCTGTGGGAGATGGGGAGGATACAGGGCTGGGGGACGGCGGGGGATACAGGGCTGGGGGACGGCGGGGGATACAGGGCTGGGGACGGCGGGGGATACAGGGCCGTGGGGATGGAGGAGGGATACCGGGATGTGGGAGATGGGGAAGGATACAGGGCTGGGGGGACGGAGGAGGGGGATACAGGGCCATGGGGGGATGGAGGAGGGATACAGGGCTGGGAGGGGACGGAGGAGGGATGGAGGAGGGGGATACAGGGCCGTGGGGATGGAGGGAGGGATGGAGGGAGGGATACAGGGCTGTGGGAGATGGGGAAGGATACAGGGCTGGGGGACGGCGGGGATACAGGGATGTGGGAGATGGAGGAGGGGGGATACAGGGCCGTGGGGGGATGGAGGAGGGATACCGGGATGTGGGAGATGGGGAAGGATACAGGGCTGGGGACGGCTGGGGGAGGGAGGAGGGAGGATACAGGGCCGTGGGGGATGGATACAGGGCTGTGGGGGATGGAGGGATGGATACAGGGTTGGGCGGGGACAGCGGGGGGGACGGAGGGAAGGATACAGGGATGTGGGGGGAAGGATACAGGGCTGGGGGGACAGCTGGGGGGAGGGATACAGGGATGTGGGAGATGGGGAAGGATACAGGGATGTGGGGAAGGATACAGGGATGTGGGGAGGGATACAGGGCCGTGGGGATGGAGGAGGAGGAGGGGTGATACAGGGCTGTGGGGGGATGGAGGGAGGGATACAGGGCTGTGGGAGTTGGGGAAGGATACAGGGCTGGGGGACGGAGGAGGGGATACAGGGCCATGGGGATGGAGGAGGATACAGGGCTGGGAGGATGGAGGAGGGATGGAGGAGGGGATACAGGGCCGTGGGGATGGAGGGATGGATACAGGGCTGGGGATGGAGGAGGGATGGAGGAGGGATACAGGGATGTGGGAGATGGAGGGAGGATACAGGGCTGGGGAGATGGGGGAAGGATACAGGGCTGGGGAAGGGCTGGGGGACGGAGGGAGGATACAGGGCTGTAGGAGATGGGGAAAGGATACAGGGATGTGGGGATGGGGAGGGATACAGGGCCGTGGGGATGGAGGAGGGATACAGGGCTGGGGGAAGGGCTGGGGACGGAGGAGGGGGATACAGGGCCGTGGGGGGATGGGGGAAGAATACAGGGATGTGGGGGACGGAGGAGGGATACAGGGCTGGGGGGAGGATTCAGGGCTGGGGAGATGGGGAGGATACAGGGCTGGGGAAGGGCTGGGGGACGGAGGGAGGGGATACAGGGCCGTGGGGATGGGGGAAGGATACAGGGCTGGGGAGATGGGGAGGGATACAGGGCCGTGGGGGGATGGAGGGAGGGAGGAGGATACAGGGCTGGGGAGATGGGGGAAAGGATACAGGGATGTGGGGGAGGATAGGGCCGTGGGGGATGGAGGGAGGATACAGGGCTGTGGGGATGGAGGGAGGGATACAGGGCTGTGGGAGATGGGGAGGGATACAGGGCTGGGGGTAAGGGCCGTGGGGGGATGGGGGAGGATACAGGGCTGGGGGAGATGGGGAGGGATACAGGGCTGGGGGAGATGGAGGGATGGATACAGGGCTGGGGGGATGGAGGAGGGATGGAGGAGGGATACAGGAAGTGGGAGATGGAGGGAGGGATACAGGGCTGGGGAGATGGGGGAAGGATACAGGGCTGGGGGAAGGGCTGGGGGACGGAGGGAGGATACAGGGCTGGGGGAGATGGGGAGGGATACAGGGCTGGGGGGACGGAGGGAGGGATACAGGGCTGTGGGAGATGGGGAGGGATACAGGGCTGGGGAGATGGGGGAAGGATACAGGGATGTGGGGGATGGGGAAGGATACAGGGCTGGGGGACGGAGGGAGGAGGGGGATACAGGGCCGTGGGGATGGGGGAAAGGATACAGGGATGTGGGGGATGGGGAGGAGGGATACAGGGATGTGGGGGAGGGATACAGGGCCGTGGGGATGGAGGGAGGGAGGAGGATACAGGGCTGGGGGGACGGAGGGAGGGATACAGGGCTGTGGGAGATGGGGAGGGATACAGGGCTGGGGAGATGGGGGGAAGGATACAGGGATGCGGGGGGATGGGGGGAGGGATACAGGGCTGGGGGGAAGGGCTGGGGGGACGGAGGGACACCGGGCTCGGGCCGGGCCGGGCGCCAGGGCCTCGGGGGCCGTACCAGCTAATGGTATTGAGGGGGCTGTCGGCTAATGGGGCTGGGCCGGGCGTGGCTGCCACCGGCCGCGCCCCCAAGCGACGGAGCCGGGTTCTGCCAGGCTGGGAGCGCGGGGCGGGGCCCGGGGCCCGTCTGGCCGGGCGGGCGGGGGGGCTCAGTGGGGGGCACTGTGCAGCAGGGGGCTGGGCCGATCTCTGTCTCTCTGCTGCACCCAGTTCCCTCTGCCCTTGGCGCTGGCTCCCCCAGCCCAGCACCCCGGCCCCCCATACTGGAAAAGTGGGGAGCTGGATGCCCTGCCCCATTCCCCGCCCCCCTGAGCCAGCCAGTCCCCGCCCCGGGGCCGGATGGGGGCCAGCGCCCCCCAGAGGGGACAGGCCCCTGCCCCCCCATTCCCGCCCCCCTGAGCCAGCCAGTCCCCACCGGGGCCGGATCGGGGCCTGCGCCCCCAGAGGACAGGCCCCTGCCCCATTCCCGCCCCTGAGCCAGCCAGTCCCCACCCCGGGGCAGGATCGGGGCCAGCGCCCCCCAGAGGGGACAGGCCCCTGCCCCATTCCCGCCCCCCTGAGCCAGCCAGTCCCCACCCCGGGGCAGGATGGGGGCCAGCGCCCCCCAGAGGGGACAGGCCCCTGCCCCATTCCCCGCCCCCCCTGAGCCAGCCAGTCCCTGCCGTGGGGCTGGATCGGGGCCGGCGCACCCCAGAGGGGACAGGCCCCTGCCCCATTTCCCGCCCCCCTGAGCCAGCCAGTCCCTGCCCTGGGGCTGGATCGGGGCCGGGGCCCCCCAGAGGGGACAGGCCCCTGCCCCATTCCCCGCCCCCCTGAGCCAGCCAGTCCCTGCCGTGGGGCCGGATCGGGGCCAGCGCCCCCCAGAGGGGACAGGCCCCTGCCCCATTCCCCGCCCCCCTGAGCCAGCCAGTCCCTGCCGTGGGGCTGGATCGGGGCCGGCGCCCCCCAGAGGGGACAGGCCCCTGCCCCATTCCCCGCCCCCCTGAGCCAGCCAGTCCCCCCCCAGGGGCCGGCTCGGGGCCAGCGCCCCCCAGAGGGGACAGGCCCCAGCCCCATTCCCGCCCCTGAGCCAGCCAGTCCCCACCCTGGGGCCGGATCGGGGCCAGCGCCCCCCAGAGGGGACAGGCCCCTGCCCCATTCCCCGCCCCCCTGAGCCAGCCAGTCCCTGCCCTGGGGCCGGATCGGGGCCAGCGCCCCCCAGAGGGGACAGGCCCCTGCCCCGCTCCCGCAGCCCCCCCCACACCACTCAGGGGGCGCAGCTGAACCCGACACTAACTTTTATTAGCCGCCGTTCTCGGCGTTTCTATTGCACACGACGTTACACACCCAGTCACAACCGCGGGGGGGTCCTCGGCTCGCAGGTCGGGGTGCCCGGGGGTCCTGGTGCCAGGGGCGCAGTGGAAATCCAGGGCTTTGGGGTTGGGCACTAAGGGGGTGGCGTGAACTCTGAGGATGGTGGGGAGCTGCTAGGCTCCCCATGCTACATGTACCCAGCAGGATCATCCCTGGGGGGGTGCACTCTCCCCATTGCCTGGCAGGGTCCTGGCCCCCCTGTGCCCCCATCCCACCAAATCTTGGCTGCAGCGGGAGGGAATCAGGTCTTGCAAGCACCGGCGCGTGTCAAGGAGCATGGCTGGAGCGGGGCCCCGGACGTGCATTTTGGGAACAAGGAGAAGGAGGCAGCAAACTTGTGCAAAGCGGGAAATTTCACGCCCACGCCCCCGAGGGGCTTCCGAGATGCAGGGCTGCAAATGCTGATGCTTGCGAGATTGGAACAGATCTTCCTGCCAAGGAGTTGTGCACACGCGTCTCGGACAACTTAGCGGGAAATATTTGCACTAATTAGTGAAACATGGAGCGCGCTTTGTATGCAAAATGTTTGCCACTTGGGGTCGGGAGATTTTTGCAACAGTTTTGCACGATTTTGCCATGTCTTTTCCACATTTTTGCCTTTGCAAAATTTTCACAAGTCGTTATGCACATTTTGCACGATCTTCGGTCACGTTTTGCAATATTTTCAGTGATTGTTGGTAAATTTTGTCTAGAATTTTCATGATGACTTTTTCTCGTAAATTGTTACAGATTGTGTTTGATATTTCTTTTTCAAAAAGTGTTCAGTTTTCTTCTTGCCTTTGGGGGGGGGTGCCATTTTGTGCATATGTTTGAGTTTTCATGCAAATTTCCAAATATTTTTAAAATAAATGTTTGCAATTTTCTCTGTGACTTTCTTGCATTTTATCGCCAATTTAAAAACTTGTTTTTGCAAAACTGTCATGCGTTTTCATACAAATGTATTAAAGATTTTTTTCAAAATATTTGCCATTTTCTGCATGACCGCATTAGCAATTTTTTCCTTTTTCATGCAAATCTATACATTTTCTTTTGCAAATTTCCCAATGACTTTTTTGCGAAATACTTTTGTACTATAATGCAAATGTTAATTTTGGGGGGTGAAATGTTCTTGGATTTTCATTCAAAATTACGGGATGATTTTGTTGTTGTTGTTGCAAAGCTCGTGCATGTCTATGCAAATGTATTTTACAAATTGTCGTGCAACATTTTTTGCGCTTTTCTTCATGACTTTCTTTTTTTTCAATCTTTTCTTACATTTTCATGCAAATGTGGCAAGAAGTTTCTTGCACATTTTTTACAATTTCTTCCATGACGCTTTTAGGGCAAAACATTCATGCAAACGTGTTTCCAAAAAAAGGTGCAAAGGGGGGGCTGGGGTTTCAGGCTTCGGGTTCCAACCTCGTTGCCGTTTCTCGCCGATGTGCAAAGAAGTCAGCCAGCAAAGTTCTCCTGCAGGCTCATGCAAGCTGCGTGCGAAGATTTGGGGGCTTTTGTCGCCACAATCGTTACAAATTTTCTCCATTCCCCCCACCCCGCAACATTTCCTCCCTGATGGTTTCAAGATTTTCCTTGTAGATGTGTTTGCAATTCTCTTGCGAGATTTTGTCACCTTTGGGGGCCTTCCCCCCCCAGTTGCAAAATCCTAACCTGTTTGGGGCCAGACCGCAACCTTCCCACCCTGTTGTCATGATGTGGGGGGCAAACGGTCCTGGGGGGGTTGGGGGGAGGGGCTGGCAAACTTTCCAAGGATTGGCAGTAAGATCCCAGTGGCCCCGATCCTGCCGACGCTGGGGCATGTGCTTTGAAGGTACATAGCAGGGGCCCCACCTGCCCCCCAACCCTCCGTGGGTGACTGAGTCACTGCCAGCAGGGACAATGCAGAACCGGGGGCCGCTGCTGCGGGGAGCAGCTGCCCTAGATCTGCTCCCCACGGCACGGAGCCCCCCCAGCATGGCAGGTAACGGGGCCCCGCGCTGGACCCAACAGGCCTCCGGTTTCCCTGCACCCCCCGCCCCCCTGCTGCCCCCCCCCCCGCCCCCCCCGGCCCGGCCCGGCCCGGCCCGCTCATTTCTTGTAGTTGCCGAACTGGATGGCCAGGCGGTCGGTGGCGCAGCGGAAGGCGGCCGGCTGCACCTCCCAGTAGGGCACCGGGTTTCCGAAGAGGCTGATGCCGTTGTAATAGGCTCGCTTCACCCCGAAGCCCGCGGGGCAGAAATCGTTCACCCCCACCTGCGTGATGTCATTGGCGTGCAGGTACACCACCTGGGGGGAGGGGGGGTCAGCCAGCGCCCGTCACATCCCCCCAGCCCCCCAACCCCCCCCAGAACCCACAGCCCCCCCCACCACAGAGCTCACACCCTAACCCCCCAATGTCCCCTGGGGGAGTCAGCCGTCACATCCCCAGCCCCCCAAACCCCCAGAACCCACAGCCCCACCACAGAGCTCACACCCTAACCCCCCAATGTCCCCTGTCACATCCCCCAGCCCCAAACCCCAGAACCCACAGCCCCACCACAGAGCTCACCCCAATGTCCCCTCCCAGAACCCACAGCCCCACCACAGAGCTCACCCAGAACCCACAGCCCCCACCACAGAGCTCACACACATCCCCAGCCCCAGAACCCACAGCCCCACCACAGAGCTCACTAACCCCCAATGTCCCCTGCCAGACTGCCCGTCACATCCCCAGCCCCAGCCCCACCACAGAGCTCACACCACAACCCCCCAATGTCCCCTGGGGGAGGGGGTCGCGTCCGCCACACCCCCAGACTGCCCATCACATCCCCCAGCCCCCACCACAGAGCTCACACCCACCCTAATGTCCCCTGGGGGAGGGGGTCAGCAGTGCCCACCCCCCAGACTGCCCGTCACATCCCCAGCCCAACTCCCAGAACCCTCAGATTCCCACAGCCCCCACCACCACCACCGAGCTCACACCCTAACCCCCCAATGTCCCCCTGGGGGGAGGGGGGGGTCAGCGAGCGCACCACAGAGCTCACACCCTAACCCCCCAATGTCCCCTGGGAGGGGGCCAGCGCCGTCACATCCCCAGCCCCCAAAGCCCCAGAACCCACAGCCCCCACCACAGAGCTCACACCTAACCCCAATGTCCCCTGGGTAGAGGGGTCAGCGAGCGCCCGTCACATCCCCAGCCCCCAAACCCCAGAACCCACAGCCCCACCACCACAGAGCTCACACCTAACCCCCAATGTCCCCTGGGGGAGGGGGTCAGCCAGCGCCCGTCACATCCCCCCAGCCCCCCAAACCCCCCCAGAACCCACAGCCCCCACCACAGAGCTCACACCCTAACCCCCAATGTCCCCTGGGAGGGGGTCAGCGAGCGCCGTCACATCCCCAGCCCCCAAACCCCCAGAACCCACAGCCCCCACCACAGAGCTTACACCTAACCCCCAATGTCCCCTGGGGAGGGGGTCAGCGAGCGCCGTCACATCCCAGCCCCCACAGAGCTCACACCACAACCCCCCAATGTCCCCCTGGGGCAGGGAGAGTGGGGGCTGAAGGCAGACAGCCCCCTGAAGCCCCCAACCCCCCATCAGAGGGAGGCGAGAAAGGGGTTCACGGGGGGGCTCCCCCAGTCCTGTGCGAAGGGAGGGGCAGATTTTCCCATAAGCCCCCCGGGGGCCCGGAGCTGAGATCCCACCTGCAGGAAGCGGAGGCCGGGCAGCCCGGCCGGCACGCGGGGGAGCCGGTTGTGGTCGAGGTGCAGCTCCCGGAGCGCCGGGACGAAGGCCAAGCTCCCGTTCTCGATCATCCGGATGGCGTTGTGCCCCAGCCCCAGCCTGCACGGAGAGCGGGAGATGCAGGGACAGAGCGGCGGGGGCTGGGCAGGGGGTGGGGTATCTAGGGGTGGGGTATCTATGGGGCGGGGCTGGGCAGGGGTGGGGTATCTATGGGGTGGGGTATCTATGGGGCGGGGCTGGGCAGAGGTGGGGTATCTATGGGGTGGGGTATCTATGGGGTGGGGCTGGGCAGGGGTGGGGTATCTATGGGGTGGGGTATCTATGGGGTGGAGGCTGGGAAGGGGTGGGTTATCTATGGTGGGGTATCTATGGGGCGGGGCACGGGCAGCTCTAGACCCCAGCGCAAGCAGGCGCTTGGGCGGCCGTTCCGAGGCGGCATTTGGCTCCGGTGGAGCTCCCGCAGTCATGCCTGCGGCAGGTCCACGGAGCCCGACGCGAGCGGACCTGCCGCAGTCATGCCTGCGGGAGCTCAACCGGAGCCGCGGGAAGAGGGGACCCGCCGCGGGACCGGGGAAGGGCGGCGCAGCGCTCCGCGCTGCTTGGGGCAGCCCGATTTCTAGGGCCGCCCCTGCCAGTGGACATAGTGTACTTAGCAGCAAAGAATCCTGTGGCACCTTATAGACTAACAGAAGTTTTGCAGCATGAGCTTTCGTGGGTGAATACCCACTTCGTCGGATGCAAGTGGTATTCACCCACGAAAACTCATGCTGCAAAACTTCTGTTAGTCTAGAAGGTGCCACAGGATTCTTTGCTGCTTCTACAGAACCAGACTAACACGGCTACCCCTCTGATAGTGTACTTAGATTTCCAGAAAGCCTTTGACAAGGTCCCTCACCAAAGGCTCTTACGTAAATTAAGCTGTCATGGGATAAAAGGAAAGGTCCTTTCATGGATTGAGAACTGGTTAAAGGACAGGGAACAAAGGGTAGGAATTAATGGTAAATTTTCAGAATGGAGAGGGGTAACTAGTGGTGTTCCCCAAGGGTCAGTCCTAGGACCAATCCTATTCAATTTATTCATAAATGATCTGGAGAAAGGGGTAAACAGTGAGGTGGCAAAGTTTGCAGATGATACTAAACTGCTCGAGATAGTTAAGACCAAAGCAGATTGTGAAGAACTTCAAAAAGATCTCACAAAACTGAGTGATTGGGCAACAAAATGGCAAATGAAATTTCATGTGGATAAATGTAAAGTAATGCACATTGGAAAACATAACCCCAACTATACCTACAACATGATGGGGGCTAATTTAGCTACAACGAGTCAGGAAAAAGATCTTGGAGTCATCGTGGATAGTTCTCTGAAGATGTCCACGCAGTGTGCAGAGGCGGTCAAAAAAGCAAACAGGATGTTAGGAATCATTAAAAAGGGGATAGAGAATAAGACTGAGAATATATTATTGCCCTTATATAAATCCATGGTACGCCCACACCTCGAATACTGTGTACAGATGTGGTCTCCTCACCTCAAAAAAGATATTCTAGCACTAGAAAAGGTTCCGAAAAGAGCAACTAAAATGATTAGGGGTTTAGAGAGGGTCCCATATGAGGAAAGATGAAAGAGGCTAGGACTCTTCAGTTTGGAAAAGAGAAGACTAAGGGGGGACATGATAGAGGTCTATAAAATCATGAGTGATGTTGAGAAAGTGGATAAGGAAAAGTTATTTACTTATTCCCATAATACAAGAACTAGGGTCACCAAATGAAATTAATAGGCAGCAGGTTTAAAACAAATCAAAGGAAGTTCTTCTTCATGGCGCACAGTCAACTTGTGGAACTCCTGCCTGAGGAGGTTGTGAAGGCTAGGACTATAACAATGTTTAAAAGGGGACTGGATAAATTCATGGTGGCTAAGTCCATAAATGGCTATTAGCCAGGCTGGGTAAGAATGGTGTCCCTAGCCTCTGTTCGTCAGAGGATGGAGATGGATGGCAGGAGAGAGATCACTTGATCATTGCCTGTTAGGTTCACTCCCTCAGGGGCACCTGGCATTGGCCACTGTCGGTAGACAGATACTGGGCTAGATGGACCTTTGGTCTGACCCGGTACGGCCGTTCTTATGTTCTTATGTTCTTATGGGGTGGGGTATCTATGGGGCGGGGCTGGGCAGGGGTGGGGTATCTATGGGGTGGGGTATCTATGGGGTGGGGCCTGGGCAGGGGGTGGGGTATCTAGGGGGTGGGGTATCTATGGGGCGGGGGCTGGGCAGGGGGTGGGGGATCTATGGGGTGGGGTATCTATGGGGGGGGCTGGGCAGAGGGTGGGGTATCTATGGGGTGGGGTATCTATGGGGTGGGGGCTGGGCAGGGGTGGGGTATCTATGGGGTGGGGTATCTATGGGGTGGGGCTGGGCAGGGGTGGGGTATCTATGGGGTGGGGTATCTATGGGGGCTGGGCAGGGGTGGGCAGGGGTGGGGTATCTATGGGGTGGGGTATCTATGGGGCGGGGCTGGGCAGGGGTGGGGTATCTATGGGGCGGGCTGGGCAGGGGTGGGGTACCTGGGATGTTTGGGGACGGATGGGCGCCGTGGGGCTGGGGTTCCCTGCAGTGGCTGGACCATGTGAAGCTATTTATGGGGGCCTGGGGGCTGGTGGGGACTGTTATCTGGACAGCTTCCCATAGTGGATTGGGGGCTGGGGAGCAGTTGGGGGCAACTGGGGGCCAGGGACACTTAGGGGCAGGATGCAGTTGGGGGCTGGAGGCAGGTGGGGGCAGTTGGGGCAGGGTCAGTTGGGGGCAGTTGGGGGCAGTTGGGGGCAGGAGGCAGTCGGGGCAGGGGCAGTGGGGAGGCAGTCGGGGCAGGGGCACTCGAGGGCAGTAGGGAGGCAGTGGGGGCAGTCAGGGGACAGGGCAGTTGGGGGCAGTTGGGGGCAGTTGGGAGGCAGTTGGGGTAGGGGCAGTTGGGCGGCAGTTGGGGGCAGTTGGGGGCAGAGGCAGTCGGGGGCAGTCGGGGGCAGTGGGGAGGCAGTTGGGCAGGGGCAGTTGGGGGCAGTGGGGAGGCAGTTGGGGGCAGGGGCAGTTGGGGGCAGTTGGGGGCAGGGGCAGTCAGGGGACGGGGCAGTTGGGGGGCAGTGGGGAGGCAGTGGGGGAGGCAGTTGGGGGGCAGGGGCAGTTGGGTGGCAGTCGGGGGCAGTTGGGGGGCAGAGGCAGTCGGGGGCAGTTGGGGGCAGTAGGGAGGCAGTCAGGGGACAGGGGCAGTTGGGGGCAGTGGGGAGGCAGTTTGGGGGGCAGGGGCAGTTGGGGGGCAGTTGGGGGCAGGGGCAGTCAGGGGCAGTCAGGGGACGGGGCAGTTGGGGGGCAGGGGCAGTTGGGCGGCAGTCGGGGGGCAGTCGGGGACAGGGGCAGTCGGGGCAGGGGCAGTCAGGGGCAGTCGGGGGCAGTTGGAGGGCAGGGGCAGTCGGGGGCAGTCGGGGCAGAGGCAGTCAGGGAAGTTGGGGGCAGTGGGGAGGCAGTCGGGGGACAGGGGCAGTCGGGGGGCAGTCAGGGGGCAGTGGGGAGGCAGTCGGGGGACAGGGGCAGTCGTGGGGCAGTCGGAGGCAGTCGTGGGGCAGGGGCAGTCGGGGGGCAGTCGGGGGGCAGTGGGGGCCGAGGGCACTTACCGGCTCAGCCTCCCGTAGCGGATCAGATCCTCCAGCTCAATGGCCTGGATTTTGTTGTGATCCAGGTGCAGCTCGTTGAGGGTCTCAGGCAGGTCTGGGGGGCAGAGAAGGGGGGTCAGCGGGGCCCCCAGATGCCTGGGGGGGCTGGGAGCCGGGGGCAGGTTACATGCAGGGCAGACGCAGGAGGATCCCAGGGGTGCAGTGGGGGCTCTGATGCCCTGACCTGAGGGGTCCCAGCCAGAGGGGCTGGCTCTGAACTGGGATCAGGGGGTCCCAGACAGGGAAGGGGCAGGCTGGGGTGGGGCGGCTGGGGGCGGCAGGGGGCCGGCGGGGGGGCGGTTACCTTTGGGGACACCCGTCAGTTTGGCCTCTGAGATGCGCAGATAATTGAGCTTCAGGCCGTCAAAGGCGCCGGGTTCGAATCCGCTGTTCTCCAGGGGGTTGCCCCCCATCTCTGGGGGCAGAGAGACCGGAGTCACCCACAGCTCCTCCACCCGGGGGCACTCTCCCCCCGGCAGTCAGGGGCAGGCACTGGGGGGTGGGCAGCAGGGCAGGGGGCGCCCATGATCAGGGTTGGGCGGGATGCCAGGGTGATGGGCTGGCAGCGGGGATGCCAGGGCGATGGGCCCCTCGCAGGCGGGATGCCGGGGCGATGGGCCCCTGGCAGGCGGGATGCCGGGCCGATGGGCTGGCAGCCGGGATGCCGGGGAAGCTGGGCCCCTGGCAGGCTGGATGCCAGGGTGATGGGCTGGCAGACGGGATGCCGGGGCGATGGGCCCCTCGCAGGTGGGATGCCGGGGCGATGGGCCGGTGGCCGGGGGGCTGCCGGGCGATGGGCCCTGGCAGGCGGGATGCGGGGCGATGGGCTGGCAGGCGGGATGCCGGGCGATGGGCTGGCAGGCGGGATGCCGGGCGATGGGCTGGCAGGCGGGATGCGGGCGATGGGCTGGCAGGCGGGATGCCGGGGCGATGGGCTGGCAGGCGGGATGCCGCGGACGCTGGGCTGGCAGGCGGGATGCCGGGGCGATGGGCTGGCAGGCGGATGCCGGGCGATGGGCTGGCAGGCGGGATGCCGGCGAGGCTGGCAGGCGGGATGCCGGGCGATGGGCTGGCAGGCGGGATGCCGGGCGATGGGCTGGCAGGCGGGATGCCGGGCGATGGGCCCTGGCAGGCGGGATGCCGGGCGATGGGCTGGCAGGCGGGATGCGGGCGATGGGCTGGCAGGCGGGATGCCGGGCGATGGGCTGGCAGGCGGGATGCCGGCGCGAGGGGCTGGCAGGCGGGGGGCAGGGGCGGGGGGCCCCAGGCAGGCGGGATGCCGGGGCGATGGGCCCCTGGCAGGCGGGATGCCGGGGCGATGGGCTGGCAGGCGGGATGCCGGGGCGATGGGCCCCTGGCAGGCGGGATGCCGGGGCGATGGGCTGGCAGGCGGGATGCCGGGGCGATGGGCCCCTGGCAGGCGGGATGCCGGGGCGATGGGCTGGCAGGCGGGATGCCGGGGCGATGGGCTGGCAGGCGGGATGCCGGGGCGATGGGCCCCTGGCAGGCGGGATGCCGGGGCGATGGGCCCCTGGCAGGCGGGATGCCGGGGCGATGGGCTGGCCGGCGGGATGCCGGGCGATGGGCTGGCAGGCGGGATGCGGGCGATGGGCTGGCAGGCGGGATGCCGGGCGATGGGCTGGCAGGCGGGATGCCGGGCGATGGGCTGGCAGGCGGGATGCCGGGCGATGGGCTGGCAGGCGGGATGCCGGGCGATGGGCTGGCAGGCGGGATGCCGGGCGATGGGCTGGCAGGCGGGATGCCGGGCGATGGGCTGGCAGGCGGGATGCGGGCGATGGGCTGCCAGGCGTGATGCTGTGGCGATGGGCCCCTGGCAGGCGGGATGCCGGGGCGATGGGCTGGCAGGTGGGGTGCCGGGGCGATGGGCTGGCAGGCGGGATGCTGGGGCGATGGGCCCCTGGCAGGCGGGATGCCGGGGCGATGGGCTGGCAGGCGGGATGCCGGGGCGATGGGCTGGCAGGCGGGATGCCGGGGCGATGGGCTGGCAGGCGGGATGCTGGGGCGATGGGCTGGCAGGCGGGATGCCGGGCGATGGGCTGGCAGGCGGGATGCGGGCGATGGGCTGGCAGGCGGGCTGCCGGGGCGCTGGGCTGGCCGGCGGGAGGCCGGGGGGTGGGGCTGGCTGGGGGGTGGCGGGGGGTTGGGCGGGCCGGCGGGATGCCGGGGCGATGGGCTGGCAGGCGGGATGCCGGGGGATGGGCTGGCAGGCGGATGCCGGGCGATGGGCTGGCAGGCGGGATGCCGGGCGATGGGCTGGCAGGCGGGATGCCGGGCGATGGGCTGGCAGGCGGGATGCCGGGCGATGGGCTGGCAGGCGGGATGCCGGGCGATGGGCTGGCAGGCGGGATGCGGGCGATGGCTGGCAGGCGGGATGCGGGCGATGGGCTGGCAGGCGGGATGCCGGGCGATGGGCTGGCAGGCGGGATGCCGGGCGATGGGCTGGCAGGCGGGATGCCGGGCGATGGGCTGGCAGGCGGGATGCCGGGCGATGGGCTGGCAGGCGGGATGCCGGGCGATGGGCTGGCAGGCGGGATGCGGGCGATGGGCTGGCAGGCGGGATGCGGGCGATGGGCTGGCAGGCGGGATGCCGGGCGATGGGCTGGCAGGCGGGATGCCGGGCGATGGGCTGGCAGGCGGGATGCCGGGCGATGGGCTGGCAGGCGGGATGCCGGGCGATGGGCTGGCAGGCGGGATGCCGGGCGATGGGCTGGCAGGCGGGATGCCGGGCGATGGGCTGGCAGGCGGGATGCCGGGCGATGGGCTGGCAGGCGGGATGCCGGGCGATGGGCTGGCAGGCGGGATGCCGGGCGATGGGCTGGCAGGCGGGATGCCGGGCGATGGGCTGGCAGGCGGGATGCCGGGCGATGGGCTGGCAGGCGGGATGCCGGGCGATGGGCTGGCAGGCGGGATGCCGGGGCGATGGGCTGGCAGGCGGGATGCCGGGCGATGGGCTGGCAGGCGGGATGCCGGGCGATGGGCTGGCAGGCGGGATGCCGGGCGATGGGCTGGCAGGCGGATGCCGGGCGATGGGCTGGCAGGCGGGATGCCGGGGCTATGGGCTGGCAGGCGGGATGCCGGGGCGATGGGCTGGCAGGCGGGATGCCGGGCGATGGGCTGGCAGGCGGGATGCCGGGCGATGGGCTGGCAGGCGGGATGCCGGGCGATGGGCTGGCAGGCGGGATGCCGGGCGATGGGCTGGCAGGCGGGATGCGGGCGATGGGCTGGCAGGCGGGATGCCGGGCGATGGGCTGGCAGGCGGGATGCCGGGCGATGGGCTGGCAGGCGGGATGCCGGGCGATGGGCTGGCAGGCGGGATGCCGGGCGATGGGCTGGCAGGCGGGATGCCGGGCGATGGGCTGGCAGGCGGGATGCCGGGGCGATGGGCTGGCAGGCGGGATGCCAGGGCGATGGGCTGGCAGGTGGGATGCCGGGGCGATGGGCTGGCAGGCGGGATGCCGAGGAAGCTGGGCTGGCAGGCGGGATGTCGGGGCGATGGGCTGGCAGGCGGGATGCCGGGGCGATGGGCCCCTGGCAGGCGGGATGCCGGGCGATGGGCTGGCAGGCGGGATGCCGGGCGATGGGCTGGCAGGCGGGATGCCGGGCGATGGGCTGGCAGGCGGGATGCCGGGCGATGGGCTGGCAGGCGGGATGCCGGGCGATGGGCTGGCAGGCGGGATGCCGGGCGATGGGCTGGCAGGCGGGATGCCGGGCGATGGGCTGGCAGGCGGGATGCCGGGCGATGGGCTGGCAGGCGGGATGCCGGGCGATGGGCTGGCAGGCGGGATGCCGGGGATGGGCTGGCAGGCGGGATGCCGGGGCGATGGGCTGGCAGGCGGGGTGCCGGGGCGATGGGCTGGCAGGCGGGATGCCGGGGCGATGGGCTGGCAGGCGGGATGCCGGGCGATGGGCTGGCAGGCGGGATGCCGGGCGATGGGCTGGCAGGCGGGATGCCGGGCGATGGGCTGGCAGGCGGGATGCGGGCGATGGGCTGGCAGGCGGGATGCCGGGCGAGGGGCGGGCCGGCGGGATGCCGGGGCGATGGGCCCCGGGCAGGCGGGATGCCGGGGCGATGGGCTGGCAGGCGGGATGCCGGGGCGCTGGGCTGGCAGGCGTGATGCCGGGGCGATGGGCTGGCAGGCGGGATGCCGGGGGATGGGCTGGCAGGCGGGATGCCGGGGGATGGGCTGGCAGGCGGGATGCCGGGCGATGGGCTGGCAGGCGGGATGCCGGGCGATGGGCTGGCAGGCGGGATGCCGGGCGATGGGCTGGCAGGCGGGATGCTGGGCGATGGGCTGGCAGGCGGGCTGCCGGGGCGATGGGCTGGCAGGCGGGATGCCGGGCGATGGGCTGGCAGGCGGGATGCCGGGCGATGGGCTGGCAGGCGGGATGCCGGGCGATGGGCTGGCAGGCGGGATGCCGGGCGATGGGCTGGCAGGCGGGATGCCGGGCGATGGGCTGGCAGGCGGGATGCCGGGCGATGGGCTGGCAGGCGGGATGCCGGGCGATGGGCTGGCAGGCGGGATGCGGGCGATGGGCTGGCAGGCGGGATGCCGGGCGATGGGCTGGCAGGCGGGATGCCGGGCGATGGGCTGGCAGGCGGGATGCCGGGCGATGGGCTGGCAGGCGGGATGCCGGGCGATGGGCTGGCAGGCGGGATGCCGGGCGATGGGCTGGCAGGCGGGATGCCGGGCGATGGGCTGGCAGGCGGGATGCCGGGCGATGGGCTGGCAGGCGGGATGCCGGGCGATGGGCTGGCAGGCGGGATGCGGGCGATGGGCTGGCAGGCGGGATGCCGGGCGATGGGCTGGCAGGCGGGATGCCGGGCGATGGGCTGGCAGGCGGGATGCCGGGGCGATGGGCTGGCAGGTGGGGTGCCGGGGCGATGGGCTGGCAGGCGGGATGCCGGGGCGATGGGCTGGCAGGCGGGATGCCGGGGCGATGGGCTGGCAGGCGGGATGCCAGGGCGATGGGCTGGCAGGCGGGATGCCGGGCGATGGGCTGGCAGGCGGGATGCCGGGCGATGGGCTGGCAGGCGGGATGCCGGGCGATGGGCTGGCAGGCGGGATGCCGGGCGATGGGCTGGCAGGCGGGATGCGGGGCGATGGGCTGGCAGGCGGGATGCCGGGGTGATGGGCTGGCCGGCGGGATGCCAGGGCGATGGGCCCCTGGCAGGCGGGATGCCGGGGCGATGGGCTGGCAGGCGGGGTGCCGGGGCGATGGGCTGGCCGGCGGGATGCCGGGCGATGGGCTGGCAGGCGGGATGCCGGGCGATGGGCTGGCAGGCGGGATGCCGGGCGATGGGCTGGCAGGCGGGATGCCGGGCGATGGCTGGCAGGCGGGATGCCGGGGCGATGGGCTGGCAGGCGGGATGCCGGGCGATGGGCTGGCAGGCGGGATGCCGGGCGATGGGCTGGCAGGCGGGATGCCGGGCGATGGGCTGGCAGGCGGGATGCCGGGCGATGGGCTGGCAGGCGGGATGCCGGGCGATGGGCTGGCAGGCGGGATGCCGGGCGATGGGCTGGCAGGCGGGATGCCGGGCGATGGGCTGGCAGGCGGGATGCCGGGCGATGGGCTGGCAGGCGGGATGCGGGCGATGGGCTGGCAGGCGGGATGCCGGGCGATGGGCTGGCAGGCGGGATGCCGGGCGATGGGCTGGCAGGCGGGATGCCGGGCGATGGGCTGGCAGGCGGGATGCCGGGCGATGGGCTGGCAGGCGGGATGCCGGGCGATGGGCTGGCAGGCGGGATGCCGGGCGATGGGCTGGCAGGCGGGATGCCGGGCGATGGGCTGGCAGGCGGGATGCCGGGCGATGGGCTGGCAGGCGGGATGCCGGGCGATGGGCTGGCAGGCGGGATGCCGGGCGATGGGCTGGCAGGCGGGATGCCGGCGATGGGCTGGCAGGCGGGATGCCGGGCGATGGGCTGGCAGGCGGGATGCCGGGGCGATGGGCTGGCAGGCAGGATGCCGGGCGATGGGCCTGGCAGGCGGGATGCCGGGCGATGGGCTGGCAGGCGGGATGCCGGGCGATGGGCTGGCAGGCGGGATGCAGGCGATGGGCTGGCAGGTGGGATGCCGGGGCGATGGGCTGGCAGGTGGGATGCCGGGGCGATGGGCTGGCAGGCGGGATGCCGGGCGATGGGCTGGCAGGCGGATGCCGGGCGATGGGCTGGCAGGCGGGATGCAGCGATGGGCTGGCAGGCGGGATGCCGGGCGATGGGCTGGCAGGCGGGATGCCGGGCGATGGGCTGGCAGGCGGGATGCGGGCGATGGGCTGGCAGGCGGGATGCCGGGCGATGGGCTGGCAGGCGGGATGCGGGCGATGGGCTGGCAGGCGGGATGCCGGGGCGATGGGCCATGGCAGGCAGGATGCCGGGGCGATGGGCTGGCAGGCGGATGCCGGGGCGATGGGCCCCTGGCAGGCGGGATGCCGGGGCGATGGGCTGGCAGGCGGGATGCCGGGGCGATGGGCTGGCAGACGGGATGCCGAGGAAGCTGGGCTGGCAGGCGGGATGCCGGGGCGATGGGCTGGCAGGCGGGATGCCGGGGGGTGGGCTGGCGGGCGGGATGCGGGCGATGGGCCCCTGGCAGGTGGGATGCCGGGGCGATGGGCTGGCAGGCGGGATGCCGGGGCGATGGGCCCCTGGCAGGTGGGATGCCGGGGCGATGGGCTGGCAGGCGGGATGCCGGGGCGATGGGCTGGCAGGCGGGATGGGGGGTCGTTGGGCTGGCAGGCGGGATGCCGGGGCGATGGGCTGGCAGGCGGGATGCCGGCGCGATGGGCCCCTGGCAGGTGGGATGCCGGGGCGATGGGCTGGCAGGCGGGATGCCGGGGCGATGGGCTGGCAGGCGGGATGCCGGGGGATGGGCCCCTGGCAGGCGGGATGCCGGGGCGATGGGCCCCTGGCAGGCGGGATGCCGGGGCGATGGGCCCCTGGCAGGCGGGATGCCAGGGTGATGGGCTGGCAGACAGGATGCCGGGGCGATGGGCCCCTGGCAGGCAGGATCCCGGGGCGATGGGCTGGCAGGCGGGATGCCGGGGCGATGGGCTGGCAGGCGGGATGGTGGGGCGATGGGCCCCTGGCAGGCGGGATGCCGGGGCGATGGGCTGGCAGGTGGGATGCCGGGGGATGGGCTGGCAGGCGGGATGCCGGGGCGATGGGCTGGCAGGCGGGATGCCGAGGAAGCTGGGCCCCTGGCAGGCGGGATGCCGGGGCGATGGGCTGGCAGGCGGGATGCCGGGGCGATGGGCCCCTGGCAGGCGGGATGCCGGGGCGATGGGCTGGCAGGCGGGATGCTGGGGCGATGGGCCCCTGGCAGGCGGGATGCCGGGGCTATGGGCTGGCAGGCGGGATGCCGGGGGATGGGCTGGCAGGCTGGATGCCGGGGGATGGGCTGGCAGGCTGGATGCCGGGTAGATGGGCTGGCCGGCTGGATGCCGGGGGATGGGCTGGCAGGCGGGATGGTGGGGCGATGGGCCCCTGGCAGGCGGGATGCCGGGGCGATGGGCTGGCAGGCGGGATGCCGGGGCGATGGGCCCCTGGCAGGCGGGATGCCGGGGCGATGGGCCCCTGGCAGGCGGGATGCCGGGGCGATGGGCTGGCAGGCGGGATGCCGGGGCGATGGGCCCCTGGCAGGCGGGATGCCGGGGCGATGGGCTGGCAGGCGGGATGCCGGGGGATGGGCTGGCAGGCGGGATGCCGGGGGATGGGCCCGGCGTCCCTGTCTCACCGATGCAGTTCATGTTGCTGAGCCCCTTGAAGACGTCCTTGGGCACCTTGCGGATCTTGTTGTCGTGGATGCGCAGCTCGACCAGGGAGGGCGGCAGGTTGGCCGGGATCTCGCCCAGCAGGTTCTTGGAGATGTAGAGTTTCTGCAGCCGGTGCAGGGGGCTGAAGGCCTTTTCGTGCACCCGCGAGATCTTGTTGTTCACCAGGACCAGGGCCTGCAGGCGGAGACGCACAAGGGTCACGAAGACAGCGGGAGGCTGCAGTACCGGCCTCTACCCGCAGGGGGCGCTGTAAGGCTCCAGGAGTGCTATGGGGGGCAGGGAAGAGGTGCGGGGGGGGCAGAGGTTGCTGTGGGGCATAGAGGAGGCAGGACAAGGATGCAGGGGGCACCGTGGGCCCAGGATGTGGGCACAGGGGGCACTGCAGGGCTGGGCTGTGGGGAAGGCAGGGGGCGCCGTCCATGCCAGGGGGCACTGTGGGGCAGGGCAGGGGGCCCTGTGGGGCAGGGTGCGCTGTCCATGCCCGGGGGCACTGTGGGGCAGGGCAGGGGGCCCTGTGGGGCAAGGCAGGGGGCGCTGTGGGGCAGGGTGTGCTGTCTGTGCCAGGGAGCACTGTGGGGCAGGGCCGTGGGGCAGGGCAGGGGTGCTGTGAGGCTGGGGGCGCTGTCCGTGCCAGGGGGCTGCTGTGGGGCAGGGCAGGGGGCGCTGCGGAGGAGGGGGCACTGTCTGTGCCAGGGGGTGCTGTGGGGCAGGGGGCACTGTCCGTGCCAGGGGGCACTGTGGGGCAGGGCAGGGGGCCCTGTGGGGCAGGGGGCACTGTCCGTGCCAGGGGGCACTGTGGTGCAGGGCAGGGGGCCCTGTGGGGCAGGGTGTGCTGTCCGTGCCAGGGGGTGCTGTGGGGCAGGGCCGTGGGGCAGGGCAGGGGTGCTGTGAGGCTGGGGGCGCTGTCCTTGTCAGGGGGCTGCTGTGGGGCAGGGCAGGGGGCGCTGTGGAGCAGGGGGCACTGTCCGTGCCAGGGGGCACTGTGGGGCAGGGCAGGGGGCGCTGTGGGGCCGGGGGCACTGTCCGTGCCAGGGGGCACTGTGGGGCAGGGCAGGGGGCCCTGTGGGGCAGGGTGTGCTGTCCGTGCCAAGGGGTGCTGTGGGGCAGGGCCGTGGGGCAGGGCAGGGGTGCTGTGAGGCTGGGGGCGTTGTCCTTGTCAGGGGGCTGCTGTGGGGCAGGACAGGGGGCGCTGTGGAGCAGGGGGCACTGTCCGTGCCAAGGGGCACTGTGGGGCAGGGCAGGGGGCCCTGTGGGGCAGGGTGTGCTGTCCGTGCCAGGGGGTGCTGTGGGGCAGGGCCGTGGGGCAGGGCAGGGGTGCTGTGAGGCTGGGGGCGCTGTCCTTGTCAGGGGGCTGCTGTGGGGCAGGGCAGGGGGCGCTGTGGAGCAGGGGGCACTGTCCGTGCCAGGGGGCACTGTGGGGCAGGGCAGGGGGCCCTGTGGGGCAGGGTGTGCTGTCCGTGCCAGGGGGTGCTGTGGGGCAGGGCCGTGGGGCAGGGCAGGGGTGCTGTGAGGCTGGGGGCGCTGTCCTTGTCAGGGGGTGCTGTGGGGCAGGGCAGGGGGCGCTGTGGAGCAGGGGGCACTGTCCGTGCCAAGGGGCACTGTGGGGCAGGGCAGGGGGCCCTGTGGGGCAGGGTGTGCTGTCCGTGCCAAGGGGTGCTGTGGGGCAGGGCCGTGGGGCAGGGCAGGGGTGCTGTGAGGCTGGGGGCGCTGTCCGTGCCAGGGGGTGCTGTGGGGCAGGGGGCACTGTCCGTGCCAGGGGGTGCTGTGGGGCAGGGCTGTGGGGCAGGGCCGTGGGGCAGGGCAGGGGTGCTGTGAGGCTGGGGGCGCTGTCCTTGTCAGGGGGCTGCTGTGGGGCAGGGCAGGGGGCGCTGTGGAGCAGGGGGCACTTTCCGTGCCAAGGGGCACTGTGGGGCAGGGCAGGGGGCCCTGTGGGGCAGGGTGCGCTGTCCGTGCCAGGGGGTGCCGTGGGGCAGGGCCGTGGGGCAGGGCAGGGCTGTGGGGCAGGGCCGTGGGGCAGGGCCGTGGGGCGTTGCGGGACGCACGTAGAGGTGATGCAGCCCCTTGAAGTCGTCCCGCCGCAGCTCCGTGATCTGGTTGTTCTGCAGATCCAGCAGCTTCGTGTCGGGGGCGATTTCCTTGGGCACCGTTCTCAGGCCTGGGGGAAGAGATGGGGCAGGGGCGGGTGAGACGGGGGCACCGGGAAACCCAAATTTCCCCCCCAAAACTGGGATTCAGAGACACCCCTGCAGGGGAGAGACTCACAGTCCATATACTGACCCCACTCCCCTCCCAGAGCCGGGGAGAACCCAGGAGTCCTGGCTCCCAGCCCCCCCCGCTCTAACCACTAGCCCCTACTCCCCTCCCAGAGCCGGGGGGAGAACCCAGGCGTCCTGGCTCCCAGCCCCCCCTGCTCTAACCACCAGCCCCTACTCCCCTCCCAGAGCCGGGGGGAGAACCCAGGCATCCTGGCTCCCAGCCCCCCCTGCTCTAACCACCAGCCCCCACTCCCCTCCCAGAGCCAGGAGAGAATCCGGGAGTCCTGGCTCCCAACCCCCCCTGCTCTAACCACCAGACCCCAATCCCCTCCCAGAGCTGGGGAGAACCCAGACGTCCTGGCTCCCAGCCCCCCCTGCTCTAACCAGCAGCCCCCACTCCCCTCCCAGAGCCGGGGAGAACCCAGGCGTCCTGGCTCCCAGCCCCCCCTGCTCTAACCAGCTGCCCCCACTCCCCTCCCAGAGCCGGGGGGGAGAACCTAGGAGTCCTGGCTCCCAGCCCCCCCTGCTCTAACCACCAGACCCCATTCCCCTCCCAGAGCCGGGGAGAACCCAGGCGTCCTGGCTCCCAGCCCCCCCTGCTCTAACCACCAGCCCCTACTCCCCTCCCAGAGCCGGGGGGAGAACCCAGGAGTCCTGGCTCCCAGCCGCCCCTGCTCTAACCAGCAGCCCCCACTCCCCTCCCAGAGCCGGGGGGAGAACCCAGGAGTCCTGGCCCCCAGCCCCCCCGCTCTAAGCACCAGACACACCCCCCACTCCTGGGACAGGGACCCCGGCGTCCGGGCGTACCCAGGTCAGAGCACTGCACCACCCGCAGGTGGCAGTGGCAGCCGAACGGGCACAGGCCCCCGTAGGTGGTGACGACGTCCTCGAAGTCAGGGACCCCCGAGGTGGGGAAGACGCCCGAGGCCTCCTCATCGTTCTGCAGGGCCGGGCCCTCGTCCATGGAGAAATCCCAGAAGGCCGTTTGCTCGAAGGGCAGGGCCCCCGCCAGGCCTAGCAGGGCCGCCAGGAGCAGCACACGCAGCATCATGGGGCTGGAGGCCAGAGGGGAGAATGGGGTTAGGGGGAGCATGGGGGCAGGGGACAGTTAGCTGGGGACCCCTCGCCCCACCGGGCTGCGGCTGGCTCTGGGGTGGGGCAGGGGGCTGGTTTCCGGGGACCCCTCGCCCCACCGGGCTGTGGCTGGCTCTGGGGTGGGGCAGGGGGCTGGTTTCCCGGGACCCCTCGCCCCACCGGGCTGCGGCTGGCTCTGGGGTGGGGCAGGGGGCTGGTTTCCCGGGACCCCTCGCCCCACCGGGCTGTGGCTGGCTCTGGGGTGGGGCAGGGGGCTGGTTTCCGGGGACCCCTCGGCCGGCGCCGGGCTGCGGCTGGCTCTGGGGTGGGGCAGGGGGCTGGTTACACGGGGCCCCCTCGGCCGGCGCCGGGCTGCGGCTGGCTCTGGGGGGGGGCAGGGGGCTGGTTTCCAGGGACCCCTCGGCCGGCGCCGGGCTGCGGCTGGCTCTGGGGTGGGGCAGGGGGCTGGTTTCCCGGGACCCCTCGCCCCACCGGGCTGCGGCTGGCTCTGGGGTGGGGCAGGGGGCTGGTTTCCAGGGACCCCTTGCTGGCGCCGGGCTGCGGCTGGCTCTGGGGTGGGGCAGGGGGCTGGTTATCCCAGGACCCTCGGCCGGCGCCGGGCTGCGGCTGGCTCTGGGGTGGGGCAGGGGCTGGTTTCAGGGACCCCTCGGCCGGCGCCGGGCTGCGGCTGGCTCTGGGGTGGGGCAGGGGCTGGTTTCAGGGACCTCGGCCGGCGCCGGGCTGCGGCTGGCTCTGGGGTGGGGCAGGGGCTGGTTTCAGGACCCCTCGCCCCACCGGGCTGCGGCTGGCTCTGGGGTGGGGCAGGGGGCTGGTTTCAGGGACCCCTCGGCCGGCGCCGGGCTGCGGCTGGCTCTGGGGTGGGGCAGGGGCTGGTTTCAGGGACCTTGCTGGCGCCGGGCTGCGGCTGGCTCTGGGGTGGGGCAGGGGCTGGTTTCCAGGGACCTCGGCCGGCGCGGGGCGGCGGCTGGCCCTGGGGTGGGGCAGGGGGCTGGTTTCCAGGGACCCCTTGCTGGCGCCGGGCTGCGGCTGGCTCTGGGGTGGGGCAGGGGGCTGGTTTCCAGGGACCCCTCGGCCGGCGCCGGGCTGCAGCTGGCTCTGGGGTGGGGCAGGGGCTGGTTTCAGGGACCCCTCGGCCGGCGCCGGGCTGCGGCTGGCTCTGGGGTGGGGCAGGGGCTGGTTTCCCGGGACCTCGGCCGGCGCCGGGCTGCGGCTGGCTCTGGGGTGGGGCAGGGGCTGGTTTCAGGGACCCCTCGGCCGGCGCCCGGGCTGCAGCTGGCTCTGGGGTGGGGCAGGGGCTGGTTTCCAGGGACCTCGGCCGGCGCCGGGCTGCGGCTGGCTCTGGGGTGGGGCAGGGGCTGGTTTCAGGGACCCCTCGGCCGGCGCCGGGCTGCGGCTGGCTCTGGGGTGGGGCAGGGGCTGGTTTCAGGGACCCCTCGGCCGGCGCCGGGCTGCGGCTGGCTCTGGGGTGGGGCAGGGGGCTGGTTTCCAGGGACCCCTCGGCCGGCGCCGGGCTGCGGCTGGCTCTGGGGTGGGGCAGGGGGCTGGTTTCCAGGGACCCCTTGCTGGCGCCGGGCTGCGGCTGGCTCTGGGGTGGGGCAGGGGGCTGGTTTCCAGGGACCCCTTGCTGGCGCCGGGCTGCGGCTGGCTCTGGGGTGGGGCAGGGGGCTGGTTACACGGGACCCCTCGGCCAGCGCCGGGCTGCGGCTGGCTGTTGGGTGGGGGAGGGGCTGGTTACCAGGGACCTCGGCCGGCGCCTGGCTGCGGCTGGCTCAGGGGTGGGGGAGGGGGCTGGTTGCCAGGGACCCCTCGGCCGGCGCCGGGCTGCGGCTGGCTCTGGGGTGGGGCAGGGGGCTGGTTTCCAGGGACCTCGGCCGGCGCCGGGCTGCGGCTGGCTCTGGGGTGGGGCAGGGGGCTGGTTTCAGGGACCCCTCGGCCGGCGCCGGGCCGCGGCTGGCTCTGGGGTGGGGCCGGGGGCCGGTTACCCCGGCCCCCCCGGCCCGCGCCGGGCTGCGGCTGGCTCTGGGGTGGGGCAGGGGGCTGGTTACCAGGGACCCCTCGGCCGGCGCCGGGCTGCGGCTGGGTCTGGGGTGGGGCAGGGGGCTGGTTCCCTGGGGACACGTCGGCCGGCGCCGGGCTGCGGCTGGCTATGGGGTGGGGCAGGGCGCTGGTTTCCAGGGACCCCTGGGCGGCGCCGGGCTGCGGCTGGCTCTGGGGTGGGGCAGGGGCTGGTTTCAGGGACCCCTCGGCCGGCGCCGGGCTGCGGCTGGCTCTGGGGTGGGGCAGGGGCTGGTTTCAGGGACCTCGGCCGGCGCCAGGCTGCAGCTGGCTCTGGGGTGGGGCAGGGGGCTGGTTTCCAGGGACCCCTTGCTGGCGCTGGGCTGCGGCTGGCTCTGGGGTGGGGCAGGGGGCTGGTTTCCAGGGACCCCTAGCACGCGCCGGGCGGCGGCGGGCTGTGGGGGGGGGCAGGGGGCGGGTTCCCCGGGACCCCGTGCTGGCGCCCGGCTGCCGCTGGCTCTGGGGTGGGGCCGGGGGCGGGTTTCCAGGGACCCCTTGCTGGCGCCGGGCTGCGGCTGGCTCTGGGGTGGGGCAGGGGGCTGGTTTCCAGGGACCCCTCGGCCGGCGCCCGGGCTGCGGCTGGCTCTGGGGTGGGGCAGGGGCTGGTTTCAGGGACCTTGCTGGCGCCGGGCTGCGGCTGGCTCTGGGGTGGGGCAGGGGGCTGGTTTCAGGGACCCCTCGGCCGGCGCCGGGCTGCGGCTGGCTCTGGGGTGGGGCAGGGGGCTGGTTTCAGGGACCTCGGCCGGCGCCGGGCTGCGGCTGGCTCTGGGGTGGGGCAGGGGCTGGTTTCCAGGACCCCTCGGCCGGCGCCGGGCTGCGGCTGGCTCTGGGGTGGGGCAGGGGCTGGTTTCAGGGACCCCTTGCTGGCGCCCGGGCTGCGGCTGGCTCTGGGGTGGGGCAGGGGCTGGTTACATGGGGACCCCTCGGCCGGCGCCGGGCTGCGGCTGGCTCTGGGGTGGGGCAGGGGCTGGTTACAGGGACCCCTTGCGGCCGCCGGGGTGCGGCGGGCTCGGGGGGGGGGCAGGGGGCGGGTTATCCCAGGACCCCTCGGCCGGCACCGGGCTGCGGCTGGCTCTGGGGTGGGGCAGGGGCTGGTTTCAGGGACCCCTCGGCCGGCGGCGCCGGGCTGCGGCTGGCTCTGGGGTGGGGCAGGGGCTGGTTTCAGGGACCCCTCGGCCGGCGCCGGGCTGCGGCTGGCTCTGGGGTGGGGCAGGGGCTGGTTTCAGGGACCCCTCGGCCGGCGCCGGGCTGCGGCTGGCTCTGGGGTGGGGCAGGGCTGGTTTCAGGGACCCCTCGGCCGGCACCGGGCTGCGGCTGGCTCTGGGGTGGGGCAGGGGCTGGTTTCAGGGACCCCTCGGCCGGCGCCGGGCTGCGGCTGGCTCTGGGGTGGGGCAGGGGCTGGTTTCCAGGGACCCTCGGCCGGCGCCGGGCTGCGGCTGGCTCTGGGGTGGGGCAGGGGGCTGGTTACACGGGGACCCCTCGGCCGGCGCCGGGCTGCGGCTGGCTCTGGGGTGGGGCAGGGGGCTGGTTTCCAGGGACCCCTCGGCCGGCGCCGGGCTGCGGCTGGCTCTGGGGTGGGGCAGGGGGCTGGTTTCCAGGGACCCCTCGGCCGGCGCCGGGCTGCGGCTGGCTCTGGGGTGGGGCAGGGGGCTGGTTTCCAGGGACCCCTCGGCCGGCGCCGGGCTGCGGCTGGCTCTGCGGTCAGGGGGCGGCTCCGTGGGGCCCCCACCCAGCACACGAAGGGTCTGGGGGGAGCCAGGGCTCAGGGCCGGGCCGTGACCCCACCGCAGTGGCCAGGATAAAATAAGCTCGACAATGACAGGCCGGGCTGGGGCCACAATTAGAGACTCGCGAGGGACCAGCCCCGAGCGCCTGAGGCAGGGGGCGGGGGCTGAGATTGCTCTAAACAGCCGGGGGGGGGAGGGGTGCTCGCGGGGGTGCAGAGACCAGAACCCCCCAGAAATCTTCACCAGCATCCCCAGCGCAAGGCCCCCATCCTGGTAGCCCAGCCAGCTCTGAGAGGGGAGGGTGGGGTCAGAGCGGGGGGGCTGGGAGCCAGGACGCCTGGGTTCTCTCCTGGCTCTGGGAGGGGAGTGGGGGCTGGTGGTTTAGAGGGGGGCTGGGACCAGCTCTGAGAGGAGGGTGGGGTCAGAGCAGGGGGGGCTGGGAGCCAGGACTCCTGGGTTCTCTCCCGGCTCTGGGAGGAGTGGGGCTGGGGGTCAGAGCAGGGGCTGGGAGC
Organism: Mauremys reevesii; assembly: GCF_016161935.1. NCBI lineage: Eukaryota > Metazoa > Chordata > Testudines > Geoemydidae > Mauremys > Mauremys reevesii. The sequence goes on along the minus strand of NC_052644.1, from coordinate 24,586,521 downwards.
CAGGACGCCTGGGTTCTCTCCTGGCTCTGGGAGGGGAGTGGGGGCTGGTGGTTAGAGCAGGGGGGGCTGGGACCCAGGACTCCTGGGTTCTCTCCCCAGCTCTGAGAGGGGAGGGTGGGGACAGAGCAGGGGGGGCTGGGAGCCAGGACTCCTGGGTTCTCTCCCGGCTCTGGGAGGGGAGTGGGGGCTGGGGGGTCAGAGCAGGGGGGCTGGGAGCCAGGACTCCTGGGTTCTCTCCCGGCTCTGGGAGGGGAGTGGGGGCTGGTGGTTACAGCAGGGGGGGATGGGAGCCAGGACGCCTGGGTTCTGTCCTGAGGAGTGGGGTTCAGCCCCCACCATTCTGTGCCTCAGTTCCCCCATGATGAACTGGGAATGTTCTTAATGTTTTCTCTGAATACTGTGTGGGTGCCTCAGTTTCCCCTCTGCAGTGCTTAAGGCTCTAGGTGGTGAGATAAGGGAGATGCCAGAGGCCAGAGGAGGGGCTGGGGGGGCGGAGGCCTGGCCAGTTGGGGACTCAGGGCTCCAGGGTCCCCCCCAAGATGGACTTTGCTGAAAGTCCCTGATTCCTGTCGGCTGAGAACCCCTCTGTGTTCCTGGCTGGCTGTGGGGGGGGGCAGGCCCCCGACACCCCCACACGCCGTGACCCCCCGTCTGGGGCCGAGAGGGGCCGTGTCTGGGCTGCTGAGGGGCTCACGGGCTGGGTTATCGGGGGGGACACGCAGCCCCGGGAAGGCCACATTAGAGCAAAGCAGAGACAGAGCCCCCCACTGAGCCCCCCGCAGCACAGAGCCCCCCGCTGAGCCCCCGCCGAGCCCCCTGCACCCCACAGCACAGAGCCCCCCCGCCGAGCCCCCTGCCCCCCGCAGCACAGAGCCCCCTCCACTGAGACTCCCACAGAGCCCCCCACCCCCCGCAGCACAGAGCCCCCCCGCTGAGCACCCTGCCGAGCCCCTGCCCCTGCAGCACAGAGCCCCCGCTGAGCCCCCCACCCCTGCAGCACAGGCCCCCGCCGAGCCCCCACAGCACAGAGCCCCCACTGGGCCCCACCCCCGCAGCACAGGCCCCCTGCCGAGCCCCTGCCCCCGCAGCACAGAGCCCCCTCCACTGAGACTCCCACAGAGCCCCCACCCCCACAGCACAGAGCCCCCGCTGAGCACCCTGCCGAGCCCCTGCCCCCACAGCACAGAGCCCCCACTGAGCCCCCTGCCCCTGCAGCACAGAGCCCCCGCTGAGCCCCACCCCTGCAGCACAGAGCCCCCGCTGAGCCCCCACCCCTGCAGCACAGGCCCCCGCCGAGCCCCCACAGCACAGAGCCCCACTGAGCCCCACCCCGCAGCACAGGCCCCCGCCGAGCCCCTGCCCCACAGCACAGACCCCCGCTGAGCCCCCGCAGCACAGACCCCGCTGAGCCCCCTGCCCCCACAGCACAGGCCCCGCTGAGCCCCCACAGCACAGAGCCCCCACTGAGCCCCCACCCTCCCTGAGCCCCCACAGCACAGAGCCCCCACTGGGGCCCCCAGGGCACAGGCCCTGATCTGAGCCCCCCAGCACAGAGTCCACCGAACCCCTGCCGAGCCCCATGCCCCCACAGCACAGAGCCCCAATGCCGGCCCCGCAGCACAGACCCCCCCCGCTGAGCCCCCTGCCCCCCGCAGCACAGAGCTCCAATGGGGGCAGGGCCGGGTTCTGATCTCAGTTCCCCCAGAGTCAAACCGGAGTCACTCCTGATTGCAAGGGGGGCAGGGCCGGGTTCTGATCTCAGCTCCCCCAGAGTCAAACCGGAGTCACTCCTGATTGCAAGGGGGGCAGGGCCGGGTTCTGATCTCAGCTCCCCCAGAGTCAAACCGGAGTCACTCCTGATTGCAAGGGGGGCAGGGCTGGTTCTGCTCCTCTGTACATCCAGATGATCCTATCTCAGTCCAGCAGCTCCAGCCAGGAGTCAGGCCTGGCCCCAGCTCCTGCTCCGGGGATGCAGCCAGGAATTGCAGCCGGCTGCAGTCCCGGCCAACCCCCCGCGCCCCCCCGGTGCCCACAATAGAGCCTTTGTCCCCGCAGCCGGGCGGAGCGGAATGAGGGGTCCCGCCCTGGGGTTTGGAGCCGGCGTGGGGCTGGGCCCACAGGGCAGACCACAGAGTTACTGCCACATCCTCGCCGGGCTAACAGGGCCGGGGGGGGGGGGGAGACGGGGCTGTGCCCACGAGGGGGGGCCGGCGTCCACCTGGCCCCAGGGTGGGGGTCGGGGAGGGTCACTCAACTGACTGCAGGGGGTCAAGGCTGGATCCTGCTTTCAATAGCAGAACCCAGGAGTCCTGGCTCCCAGCCCCCCTCCCCTCCCAGGGCCGGGAAGGGAACCCAGGCGTCCTGAGCGCCGGGACAGCCCCGGGGAGGGAACCCAGGCGTCCTGAGCGCCGGGACAGCCCCGGGAAGGGAACCCAGGCGTCCTGAGCGCCGGGACAGCCCCGGGAAGGGAACCCAGGCGTCCTGGATCGGCAGCAGGGAGCAGATTCATCCTGGGCACAGTTCCGGGCCCAGGGCCAGGGCTGACGGGCCAGCAGATGCCACCTCACCAGCCCTTCTGCCAAGGGACGACCTCTCCGCCCAGGGCAGGGGTGGGTCTCCTGGGGGTGCCCCAGAGTGGGGATCCTTGGGCTTGTCTAGAGCAGTTGGGAAAGGGATGGAGCAGCAGGGAACCCAGGAATCCGGGAGTGCCCAGCCCACGGGCTGCCTGGGAACACTCCTCAGCACAAGCCCTTCCAGGACTCTGGGAGGGGAGTGGGGTCTAGTGGTTAGATGGGGGGGAGGGCTAGGAGCCCGGACTCCTGGGTTCTCTCCCGGCTCTGGGAGGGGAATGGGGGCGGGGGGGTTAGAGCAGGGGGGGCTGGGAGCCCGGACTCCTGGGTTCTCTCCCTGGCTCTGGGAGGGGAGTGGGGGCTGGTGGGTCAGAGCAGCGGGGGCTGGGAGCCAGGACTCCTGGGTTCTCTCCCTGGCTCTGGGAGGGGAGTGGGGGCTGGTGGGGCGGGGTCTGGGAGCCAGGACTCCTGGGTTCTCTCCCGGCTCTGGGAGGGGAGCGGGGGCTGGTGGGTCAGAGCAGGGGGCCGGGAGCCCGGACTCCTGGGTTCTGTGCTGTGGGGGGGGGGGACTCCGGATGCATCTGGGACGCGATCCACCCCATGCGGTCCAGAAAGCCTCAGTCCAAGACAGCTTGTTCGCCGGCTGGGAATCCCTCCCGCGCCAGGGCCAGAGGAAAAACCGACAGATCCTGTTTTCCATCCCCTCGGCGCCTGCCAAGCCGAGCTGGGGGCGCAGAACATGGGGCGCAGAGGGGAACATACCACCCCAGGGCAACAGCGCAAGCCCCCAGGGGTCCGGGAGCCCCCCTGCACTGAGGCTACAGCCCCCCCAAAAAGCCCAGAACCCAGGAAACCAGCACCAGGGAATTCCCCCATGAACGGGGGCTGAGCTCCCAGAACAACAGAACCCAGGAGTCCCGAGTCCTGACGCTGGAGGAATCTTGCCCACTGGATTGAGGCTGCCCCCCACCCCCCAAATAAAACAGAACCCAGGAGTCCGGGGAAGATCTGTCTGTTTCGGGACAGGTGAGGAGCCCCCCCACACACACACACATAGAACAGAGCCCAGGAGTCCTGGAGGCTGATGCAGGGGGAATTCTGCCCCCAGCCCAGCATGGGCTGTGCCCCCCCAGAACCCAGGAGTCCGGGGAAGATCTGTCTGTTTCGGGACAGGTGAGGAGCCCCCACACACACATAGAAGAGAACCCAGGAGTCCGGGGAAGATCTGTCTGTTTCGGGACAGGTGAGGAGCCCCCCCACACACACATAGAAGAGAACCCAGGAGTCCTGGAGGCTGATGCAGGGGGAATTCTGCCCCCACCCCAGCATGGGCTGTGCCCCCCCAGAACCCAGGAGTCCGGGGAAGATCTGTCTGTTTCGGGACAGGTGAGGAGCCCCCCCCCACACATAGAACAGAGCCCAGGAGTCCTGGAGGCTGATGCAGGGGGAATTCTGCCCCCACCCCAGCATGGGCTGTGCCCCCCCAGAACCCAGGAGTCCGGGGAAGATCTGTCTGTTTCGGGACAGGTGAGGAGCCCCCCCACACACATAGAAGAGAACCCAGGAGTCCTGGAGGCTGATGCAGGGGGAATTCTGCCCCCAGCCCAGCATGGGCTGTGCCCCCCCAGAACCCAGGAGTCCGGTGAGCTGATGTGGGGGGGTCTATCTGCCCCCCCCCGCCCCGCCAGCGCCAGCGCCCTACCTGTGGGGGGACTCGGGGCAATGCGCAGGCCGGGAGCAGCACAGGACAGTCCGGGCGGCGCCGTGGGTCTGGCTGGGTGGATTCACGCGCTGGGAGCTGGATGCCGGACGCTCACACGCACACACAAGCCAGGCCCACATCTGGATCCCATCAGCCACCTGCCAAAAAGCCAGAGGCCGGGAAAGACAAACCCACCCGCAGATGGGGGGGCGGATTCTAAGCCCCATTTGGGGCACCATGGGGGGGTGAGGAGCTGGGAGGGAAACCTTGTACCTAGGGTGTGGGGGAGGGATGGAGGGGGCTTGGGATGGCCAGAGGGATGGGGGGATGGACAGACGGATGGAGGTGCAGGGGATGGAGGGGATGGACGGATGGACAGGGGATGGACGGACAGCTGGGGGTGGGGATGGAGGGCGGGGATGGACAGAAGGATGGAAGCGCTGGGGATGGACGGATGGATGGGGATGGACAGATGGAAGGAGGGGATGGACAGAGGATGGAGGATGGACAGACGGATGGAGCGCAGAGGGGATGGACGGATGGATGGGGATGGATGGTCGGACGGATGGATGGGGATGGACAGATGGAAGGAGGGGGATGGACAGAGGGATGGAGGATGGACAGACAGATGGAGCGCAGGGGATGGAGGGGATGGACGGATGGACGGACGGATGGGGGTGGGGATGGACGGACGGATGGAGGGCAGGGGATGGATAGATGGATGGAGGGGGGGTGGACAGATGGACGGAGGGAAGGGGGGATGGATAGATGGATGGAGGGCAGGGGGGATGGACGGACGGATGGAGGGGGGGATGGATAGATGGACGGAGGGCAGGGGGGATGGATAGATGGACGGAGGGCAGGGGATGGACGGACGGATGGGGTGGATAGATGGACGGAGGGCAGTGGGGATGGATAGATGGATGGGGATGGACAGATGGACGGACGGATGGAGGGGGATGGACAGATGGACGGAGGGCAGGGGGGATGGACGGACGGATGGAGGAGGTGGACAGATGGACGGAGGGCAGAGGGGATGGATAGATGGATGGGGATGGACAGATGGATGGAAGCGCTGGGGATGGACGGACGGATGGAGAGGGATGGATAGATGGATGGAGGGATGGACAGATGGACGGACGGATGGAGGGGGATGGACAGATGGACGGAGGGCAGGGGGGATGGACGGACGGATGGAGGGGGGGATGGACAGATGGACGGAAGCGCTGGGGGATGGACGGACGGATGGATGGGGGGATGGATAGATGGACGGAGGGCAGGGGGGATGGACGGACGGATGGAGGGGGTGGACAGATGGACGGAGGGCAGGGGATGGGGGTGGGTGTTAGGAAGTGGGGGTCTCTGGGTTCCGTCACTGGGTTGCAGGCGGGGGGGTGGGACTCAGTGTCCCTGGGAGTTGCTGGTTTAACGAGGGGGGGGGAGAAGAGGGAAGTTGGGATCCCGGCTGAGGGCCTGGAGGATGGAGACCCCAGTCACTGGTGACCTGGTGACCCAGAGGCCCAGCTCAGGAGTCGCAGCTGGTTCTGGCCAGTGGGGGACAATGGGCTGCGGGGAGAGGGGCCCGGGGACCTGCCCCGCCGGCTCCAGCCCGAGGGGCCAGAGGACAGAGGAGGGGAGAGGGGCCCGGAGAGAAGCCAATGGACAGAGGCGGGTTGGGGCCGGGGGTAGCAGATGCCCAGCTGGGAGCAGGGGGCTCGGGGCTGGAGAGGGGGAGCAGGCAGAGCCCCCCTGGCTGCAGGGGGACTGGGAGGTGCTGGGCTGAGGGAGGCCAGGCCGGGGGGTTTCCTGTGCCGGGGTCAGACGCTGGCTAAACCTCCTGTGTGACGCTGGCGGAGAGACGAGGGGGTTCCCCCCAGGGACCCCACGGGGCCGAGAGTGGGCACAACCTGTGAGCCCGCAACAGTGGGGGATGGACAGACAGATGGAGGGGGTGGGCCCAGAAGTGGAGTGGGGTCTGGAGGGTTATAGCAGGGAGGGCTGGGTGCCCGGACTCCTGGGTTCTCTCCCAGCTCTGGGAGGGGAGCCGGGCCCGGGGGTACGCGCAGGGGGGGCTGGGAGCCAGGACTCCTGGGTTCTCTCCCGGCTCTGGGAGGAGTAGGGACTGGGGGTTAGAGCGGGGGGAGGGGGGGCTGGGTGCCCGGACTCCTGGGTTCTCTCCCAGCTCTGGGAGGGGAGTAGGGACTGGGGGTTAGAGCAGGGGGGGCTGGGAGCCAGGACTCCTGAGTTCTCTCCCAGCTCTGGGAGGGGAGTGGGGTCTAGTGGTTAGAGGAGTGGGGGCTGGGTGCCCGGACTCCTGGGTTCTCTCCCGGCTCTGGGAGGGGAGTGGGGTCTAGTGGTTAGAGGAGTGGGGGCTGGGTGCCCGGACTCCTGGGTTCTCTCCCGGCTCTGGGAGGGGAGTAGGGACTGGGGGTTAGAGCGGGGGGAGGGGGGGCTGGGTGCCCGGACTCCTGGGTTCTCTCCCCAGCTCTGGGAGGGGAGTAGGGACTGGGGGTTAGAGCAGTGGGGGGCTGGGTGCCCGGACTCCTGGGTTCTCTCCCTGGCCGGAGTTGAGGGCTGTTTCACTCCCGCCTAGTCCCGTGTCCAGGCCCGTGTCGGACTCTCTCATCTGCCGGGCACGTCTTTGATTCCGGTCACTGGGGGGCTGCGGGCTCAGCTGGCCGGGGCAGGAATGCGGCGGGAGAGGATGTGACGCTGGGGGAGCGAATTCCTGCTCTGATCTCTGGCCTGAGCGGGCGCCTGGCCTCAGCGGATTTGTCCAGCCCCAGAGCATCAGCCCCAGCTCTGGGAGTGGAGTGGGGCCTAGTGCTTAGAGCAGGAGGTCTGGGAGCCAGGATTCCTGGGTTGCCTCCCCGGTCCTGGGAGGGGAGTGGGGCCTAGTGGTTACAGATGGCCTGATGCAGGATCTCCACCCTCAACCCTGGAGCTTCGGAGATAGGCCACATTCCTCAAATAACAGCAGGGGGGGCATAACCCAGCCCCATCCCCGCCTGACCCCTCATCAACCCCTCACAGCAGGACCTGATGGGACTGTGCAAGGGAACAGAATTCCCGGCTCCTCTAGGGTGGAGCAGGGGCTAGTTATCTGGGGACCCCTCGCCCGGTGCCAACATGCGGCTGGCTCTGGGGTGGGGCAGGGGGCTGGTTATCCCAGGACCCCTCGCCCGGTGTCGACATGCGGCTGGCTCTGGGGTGGGGTAGGGGGCTGGTTATCCGGGGACCCCTCGCCCGGTGCCGACATGCGGCTGGCTCTGGGGTGGGGCAGGGGCTGGTTATCCGGGCACACCTCACCCGGTGCCGACATGCGTCTGGCTCTGGGGTGGGGTAGGGGGCTGGTTATCTCAGGACACTTCGCCCGGTGCCGACATGCGGCTGGCTCTGGGGTGGGGCAGGGGCTGGTTATCCGGGGACCCCTCGCCCGGTGCCGACATGCGGCTGGCTCTGGGGTGGGGCAGGGGCTGGTTATCCGGGGACCCCTCGCCCGGTGCCGACATGTGGCTGGCTCTGGGGTGGGGCAGGGGCTGGTTACACAGGGACTCCTGGGAGTGCAGCCCCCTGCTGCTGATCGTGCCCCTCCCCAGGCCCCCAGCTCTCTCTCCCACCAGTTCCCCCTCCCATGCTGCACCCCCACTTTCTGCTGATGGGGCCAGAGCTGGGGGGGGGAAGAAAGCAGCCCTTTATCCTGCCTGGAGGGCATGGATCCCCCAGCCTTATGTAACTGCCATGGGGCGGGGGGGGGAGCTGAGCCCTGGATGCCAGCCTCGATCTGGGGGGGTCTGGCCAAGCAGGGGACACAGAGGGGAGACTGTTCCTTGTGGGGCTCCCCCCACCTCTCCAGCAATCTGCTTTGCACCTCCCCCCAGCCCTGGGCTCCATCCCCCCCCCGGCCCCCATCGGGACCCAGGCCGGCCGTGTTTTCACAGCTGCAGACGGAACATGCCTTCGCCATCACATCAGCCCCCCACGCTCCACCCCCCTTCGGCCTCGCCCGGGCGGGGGCTGGCAGCCCCCCCAGGCAGGACCCCTTTGTCTCAGCCCAGCTCCCGGCTCCACCCCAGAGGGGCTGCGTCTCCACACCCGCACCCCAGATAACAGGCCCTGCCCCCCAGCAGCCCAGCCAGGGAGCTGATGTGTGCATGGGCCGAGAGCCCAGCCCGGCTATATATAACCCTGGGCACGGCCGCCACACAGCCCCACCCGCCAGCCGGGACACTGGCAGAGCCAGGGGCAGGACGGGCTGGTTACCAGGGACCCCTCGCCCGGCGCCGACATGCGGCTGGCTCTGGGGTGGGGCAGGACGGGCTGGTTATCCCAGGACCCCTCGCCCGGCGCCGACATGCGGCTGGCTCTGGGGTGGGGTAGGGGGCTGGTTATCCCAGGACCCCTCGCCTGGCGCTGACATGCGGCTGGCTCTGGGGTGGGGCAGGGGGCTGGTTATCCCAGGACCCCTCGCCCGGCGCCGACATGCGGCTGGCTCTGGGGTGGGGCAGGGGCTGGTTATCCCAGGACCCCTCGCCCGGTGCCGACATGCGGCTGGCTCTGGGGTGGGGCAGGGGCTGGTTATCCCAGGACCCCTCGCCCGGTGCTGACATGCGGCTGGCTCTGGGGTGGGGCAGGGGGCTGGTTATCCGGGGACCCCTCGCCCGGTGCCGACATGCAGCTGGTTCTGGGGTGGGGTAGGGGCTGGTTATCCGGGGACCCCTCGCCCGGTGCCGACATGCGGCTGGCTCTGGGGTGGGGTAGGGGGCTGGTTATCCGGGGACCCCTCGCCCGGTGCTGACATGCGGCTGGCTCTGGGGTGGGGCAGGGGCTGGTTATCCCAGGACCCCTTGCCTGTCCCTGACTGTGAGGGGACAGTGCCCAGCGCCCCCCCCCCCGTGCCCCCAGGCAGGCAGCGGTCGGGGCACCTGCCATCCGGGCTCTAACTTGCCTTGACAGGTCCAGGCAGCTAGTGCTGCGGCCACCCCCCGGGGTTCCTGGGGGCCAGGCGCAGGTGGGTGGCGCTAAAGGGGGCAGAGGGGGTGGGCGGGGCCCAGGGAGGGGGGATGTGAGAGCCTGGCCATGGGGAGAGGCGGGGGGAGACCCCCAGCAGTGGGGGTGGGAAGGGAGTGTAAGCCCCAGCTCCTCCCAACCCCTCCAGCCAATGCTTCCCAACTCCCATTACTGAGCCATGAGGAGCTGGGGGCTGGCAGGGGATGGGGGCTCATGGGGGCTGGCAGGGGTGGGCAGTGGCTTGGGGCTGGCAGGGGATGGGGGCTCAGGGGAATGGCAGGGGATGGGGGCTCTGGGGTATGGCAGGGGATGGGGTTCAGGGGCTGGCTGGGGATGGGGCTCAGGGGACCATGGCAGGGGATGGGGCTCGGGAATGGCAGGGGTGGGCAGTGGCTTGGGGGCTGGCAGGGATGGGGGCTCAGGGGAATGGCAGGGGATGGGGGCTCAGGGGCTGGCAGGGGATGGGGCTCGGGGGCATGGCAGGGGATGGGGGCTCAGGGGCTGGCAGGGGTGGGCAGTGGCTTGGGGGCTGGCAGGGGATGGGGGCTCAGGGGGCATGGCAGGGGATGGGGGCTCAGGGGCTGGCAGGGGATGGGGCTCAGGGGACCATGGCAGGGGATGGGGCTCGGGAATGGCAGGAGATGGGGGCTCAGGGGCTGGCAGGGGATGGGGCTCGGGGGCATGGCAGAGGTGGGGACTCAGGGGTGGCAGGAGTGGGGGCTCGGGGACATGGCAGGGATGGAGGGCTCGGGGGCATGGCATAGGTGGGGACTCAGGGGGTGGCAGGACTGGGGCTCGGGGCATGGCAGGGATGGAGGGCTCGGGGGCATGGCATAGGTGGGGACTCAGGGGTGGCAGGACTGGGGGCTCAGGGGGCATGGCATAGGTGGGGACTCAGGGGTGGCAAGAGTGGGGGCTCGGGGGCATGGCAGGGATGGGGGCTCGGGGGCATGGCATAGGTGGGGACTCAGGGGTGGCAGGAGTGGGGCTCGGGGGCATGGCAGGGATGGGGCTCAGGGGCATGGCAGAGGTGGGGACTCAGGGGTGGCAGGAGTGGGGGCTCGGGGGCATGGCAGGGATGGGGGCTCGGGGGCATGGCATAGGTGGGGACTCAGGGGTGGCAGGAGTGGGGCTCAGGGGCATGGCAGAGGTGGGGACTCAGGGGTGGCAGGACTGGGGGCTCAGGGACATGGCAGGGATGGGGGCTCGGGGGCATGGCAGAGGTGGGGACTCAGTGGGGTGGCAGGACTGGGGGCTCGGGGGACATGGCAGGGATGGGGGCTCGGGGGCATGGCATAGGTGGGGACTCAGGGGTGGCAGGACTGGGGGCTTGGGGGACATGGCAGGGATGGGGGCTCGGGGCATGGCAGAGGTGGGGACTCAGGGGTGGCAGGACTGGAGGGCTCGGGGACATGGCGGGGATGGGGGCTCAGGGGGCATGGCAAGGTGGGGACTCAGGGGTGGCAGGACTGGGGTGCTCGGGGCATGGCATAGGTGGGGACTCAGGGGTGGCAGGAGTGGGGGCTCGGGGACATGGCATAGGTGGGGACTCAGGGGTGGCAGGAGTGGGGGCTCGGGGGCATGGCAGAGGTGGGGACTCAGGGGTGGCAGGACTGGGGGCTCGGGGACATGGCAGGGATGGGGGCTCGGGGGCATGGCAGAGGTGGGGACTCAGTGGGGTGGCAGGACTGGGGGCTCAGGGGACATGGCAGGGATGGGGGCTCGGGGCATGGCATGGTGGGGACTCAGGGGTGGCAGGACTGGGGGCTTGGGGACATGGCAGGGATGGGGGCTCGGGGGCATGGCAGAGGTGGGGACTCAGGGGTGGCAGGACTGGAGGGCTCGGGGACATGGCGGGGATGGGGGCTCTGGGGGCATGGCAAGGTGGGGACTCAGGGGTGGCAGGACTGGGGTGCTCAGGGGGCATGGCAGAGGTGGGGACTCAGGGGTGGCAGGAGTGGGGGCTCGGGGACATGGCAGGGATGGGGACTCGGGGGCATGGCAGAGGTGGGGACTCAGGGGGGTGGCAGGACTGGGGGGTTCGGGGGGGCATGGCATAGGTGGGGGACTCAGGGGGTGGCAGGAGTGGGGGGCTCGGGGGGACATGGCAGGGATGGGGGGCTCGGGGGGGCATGGCAGAGGTGGGGACTCAGGGGTGGCAGGAGTGGGGGGCTCGGGGGGCCTGGCAGGAGCTGGATCCCGTATTTGGGGCGTCGTGGGGCTGCGTAGGGTGGGGGGCCGGGGCCCCCTCCCCCAGCCCCATAGAGCCAGGAGCCCCTCAAGGAGCAGCTAATGCCCCACTGGGCTCCCCCGGCTAATCACAGGCACTTCCTGTTGTGGGGCGGCCGGGGGGGGGGCAGCTGTTGTGCTTGGCCGGCCCCGGGGCCGCTGGAGCCGGACGCCGTTTATCTCACTCCGGCTGGCTGGGAATGGGAACCAGGCAGAGCGCGGAGCGACGCCGAGATGGGCAGCTGCTGAGCAGCGCCAGCCCCTGGCTCTGGGGTGGGGCGGGGGCTGGCTACCCGGGACCCCTCGCCCAGCGCTGAGATGCAGCCGCCTCTGGGGTGGGGCAGGGGCTGGCTACCCGGGGACCCTCGCCCGGGGCTGAGATGCAGCCGCCTCTGGGGTGGGGCAGGGGCTGGCTACCCGGGACCCCTCGCCCCGCGCTGAGATGCAGCCACCTCTGGGACGGGGCGGGGGCTGGCTACCCGGGGACCCCTCGCCCGGCACTGAGATGCAGCCGCCTCTGGGGCGGGGCAGGGGCTGGTTACCCGGGGACCCTCGCCCGGCGCTGACATGCAGCCGCCTCTGGGGCGGGGCAGGGGCTGGTTACCCGGGGACCCTCGCCAGGCACTGAAATGCAGCCGCCTCTGGGGTGGGGCAGGGGCTGGCTACCCGGGGACCCCTCGCCCGGCGCTGAAATGCAGCCGCCTCTGGGGCGGGGCAGGGGCTGGTTACCCGGGGACCCTCGCCAGGCACTGAAATGCAGCCGCCTCTGGGGCGGGGCAGGGGCTGGTTACCCGGGGACCCTCGCCCGGGGCTGAGATGCAGCCGCCTCTGGGGTGGGGCAGGGGCTGCTTACCCGGGGAACCCTCGCCCCGCGCTGAGATGCAGCCACCTCTGGGGTTGGGCAGGGGCTGGTTACCTGGGGACCCCTCGCCTGGCACTGAGATGCAGCCACCTCTGGGGTGGGGCAGGGGCTGGCTACCCGGGGACCCCTCACCCAGCGCTGAGATGCAGCCACCTCTGGGGCGGGGCAGGGGCTGGTTACCTGGGGACCCCTCGCCTGGCACTGAGATGCAGCCACCTCTGGGGCGGGGCAGGTTACCCAGGGACCCCTCACCCAGCGCTGAGATGCAGCCACCTCTGGGGTGGGGCAGGGGCTGGTTACCTGGGGACCCCTCGCCCAGCACTGAGATGCAGCCACCTCTGGGGCGGGGCAGGGGCTGGTTACCCGGGGACCCCTCGCCCCGCGCTGAGATGCAGCCACCTCTGGGGTGGGGCAGGGGCTGGTTACCCAGGGACCCCTCGCCCGGCACTGAGATGCAGCCGCCTCTGGGGTGGTGTGATGAAGTGGGACTGTTTTTAATGTTCCCTCTGGATACTGGGGGGGGCCTCAGATGTGGCTGACCCTGTCGCCTGGCAACTAATGGCCAGGCCCTTCCCCCCCCCCCCCCGCAAGGTGCCAGCTGAAGGTGCTGGAGACCAAGGGGTCAGGAGACCCCCTGGCCCGGGAAAGGGGCTGAGCAGAGGAGGGGCTGGGGGGGGGTCAGTGTGGGGCTGGCTGGGGGCGAGGAGTGAAGGGCAGACGTGGGGGTCTGGCTCACTGCCCCCCAGGATGGACCCGGCCGAGGGGTCCGGCTTGCGGTACCTACAAGCTCTGTGTTACGTCTGCCTGCGCAGGGGGGGGGCAGGACCCTGTGGCCCCCCAGGACCCCGCCGGGGGGACTCGCTGGGGGAAGCGCACGGGGGAGCCGAGTGTCGCGGAGTGTGGGGGTGTCCGGCCCTGCCCCCCCCTGCCTGGGACCCACAGCCGGCCCGGAGCACAGCAGGGTTATGGGACCCAGGAGCACCGGCTGCAGCCCAGCTCGTGGGCGGAGCCAGGGCCCCCCAATCGGGCCCTTCGGGGGGTTCAGGGGGCTCGGATCCCAGCCTAGGCTCCCCCTGAACTCCCCCCCAGCCCCAAACCGACACTGACCCCCCCCACTCGGCTCCCCCTGAACTCCCCCCCAGCCCCAAACCGACACTGACCCCACTGGCTCCCCTGAACTCCCCAGCCCCAAACCGACACTGACCCCCATTCGGCTCCCCTGAACTCCCAGCCCCAAACCGACACTGACCCCACTCGGCCCCTGAACTCCCCAGCCCCAAACCGACACTGACCCCCCCCACTCGGCCCCCCCTGAACTCCCCCCCAGCCCCAAACCGACACTGACCCCCCCACACTCGGCCCCCCCTGAACTCCCCCCCAGCCCCAAACCGACACTGACCCCACTCAGCCCCTGAACTCCCCCAGCCCCAAACCGACACTGACCCCCACTCAGCCCCTGAACTCCCCAGCCCCAAACCGACACTGACCCCACTCAGCCCCTGAACTCCCCAGCCTCAAACCGACACTGACCCCACTCAGCCCCTGAACTCCCCAGCCCCAAACCGACACTGACCCCCACTCAGCCCCTGAACTCCCCCAGCCCCAAACCGACACTGACCCCACTCGGCCCCTGAACTCCCCAGCCCCAAACCGACACTGACCCCACTCGGCTCTCTCCCCTCTCCTCCTCCCCTGCCTGGCTCAGGTCCTGTCCCTCCCGGCTCCCCTCCCCACCCCGACAGCCCCTGCTCCAGCACCTCTGCCCCCTCCGAGACTGACCTGAGCGGGGTCACCTCCCCTGCCCCCATCCGCCTCTGCCCCTGCCCCTCCCCATCCGCCTCTGCCCCTGCCCCCAATCCGCCTCTGCCCCCCCCCTCCCCATCCGCCTCTGCCCACCCCTGCCCCCATCTGCCTCTGCCCCTGCCCCCTCCCCATCTGCCTCTGCCCCCACCCCCTCCCATCCGCCTCTGCCCACCCCTGCCCCCCATCCGTCTCTGCCCCCGCCCCTCCCCATCCGCCTCTGCCCACCCCTGCCCCCATCTGCCTCTGCCCCTGCCCCCTCCCCATCCGCCTCTGCCCACCCCTGCCCCCAATCCGCCTCTGCCCCTGCCCCTCCCCATCCGCCTCTGCCCCTGCCCCCTCCCCATCCGCCTCTGCCCACCCCTGCCCCCATCTGCCTCTGCCCCTGCCCCTCCCCATCCGCCTCTGCCCACCCCTGCCCCCATCCGCCTCTGCCCCCCCCCCTCCCCATCTGCCTCTGCCCACCCCTGCCCCCATCCGCCTCTGCCCCCCGCCCCTCCCCATCCGCCTCTGCCCCTGCACCCCAATCCGCCTCTGCCCCTGCCCCTCCCCATCTGCCTCTGCCCACCCCTGCCCCCATCCACCTCTGCCCCCGCCCCTCCCCATCCGCCTCTGCCCCTGCCCCCATCCGCCTCTGCCCCCGCCCCTCCCCATCCGCCTCTGCCCCTGCCCCCAATCCGCCTCTGCCCCCGCCCCTCCCCATCCGCCTCTGCCCACCCCTGCCCCCATCCGCCTCTGCTCCCCGCCCCTCCCCATCCACCTCTGCCCACCCCTGCCCCCATCCGCCTCTCCCCACCCCTGCCCCCTCCCCATCTGCCTCTGCCCACCCCTGCCCCTGCCCATCCGCCTCTCCCCACCCCTGCCCCTCCATCCTTCCCCACCCCTGCCCCCTCCCCATCCGCTTCTCCCCACCCCTGCCCCCTCCCCATCCGCCTCTCCCCACCCCTGCCCCTCCCCACCCACCTCTCCCCACCCCGTGCTCCCCTCCATCCTTCCCCATCCGCCTGTCCCCACCCCGTCCCCTCCCCATCTGCTTCTCCCCACCCCTGCCCTCTCCATCCTTCCCCACCCGCCTCTCCCCACTCCCTGCCCCCTCCCCACCCGCCTCTCCCCACTCCCTGCCCCACTCCATCCTTCCCCATCTGCCTCTCCCCACCTGCCTGTACCTCTCCGTCTCTCCCTCGTTTCCCCACCTCCCCATCCTCCTCTCCCCACCCCCTTCCCCTCCATCCTTCCCCACCCCTGCCCCTCCCCATCCGCCTCTCCACCCACCTGCCCCCTCTGCGTCTCCCCACCCCTCCATCCCTCCCCACCCCTCTCCCCATCCCCACCCCTTCACCGCCACACACACCCTTCTATCCCTCCATCTGCCCCACCCCTTCTCTCTGCCTCCCTACCCCCCATCTCCCCATTCCCCCCTCAGACTCACCCGCCATGGGGCGCACGTGTGCGGCTGGATCCTGGGTGCTCAGCTGCTCTGGGGGGCCACCTGTGAGGGCTGGGGCCTTGGGGAGGGGAGCTATGGTTCTTGGGACCCAGAGCAGATGGGGGGCTCAGCCCCTTGGAGGGCATCTTGGGGCCCCCCTGCTAGCCCCCCCCCGGCCTGATCCCACAGGAAGAGGGCCAGCAACAGCACCACTTTCATGGCTGCAGCCGGCCAACTCCCCTGCCAGCAGCTGACTGCCGGATGGCCCAGCCCAGGGCCCCGTGTCTGGCAGCCCCCCCCAAGCCGGATCCCCCCGCGCCCCAGGCCCAGCCGCCATGGGCGCTGCAGGCTGCCAGGGATCTGGCCGCAGAGAAACAGGGCCCTTTTGTCCAGGACCCGCTAGCCCTGGCCAGGTCCAGGCGCTGGGGAATTGGGATGAATGGGCCCGTCTGTCCGCACACAGCCAGCTACTGTCAGGGAACGGGGGGGGGGGGGGGGGGCTGGGCCGGAGGGAGCCCCCAATACACCCTGGCCCCCTCGCCGCCAGGCCAGGAACAGATCCCTGACTGGGGTAAGCCGGCATTGGCCCCACACCAGAGTGGGAAAGTGACAGCCAGAGGCCCCCACTTGGTTACAGAGCACCCCCTTCTCTGACCCCCCAGCCCCCACTCCCCTCCCAGGGCTGGGCAGAGAACCCAGGAGTCCGGGCTCCCAGCCCCCCCTTCTCTGACCCCTGTCCCGGGGTCCCCGGGCGCTGCTCTGGGGCTGCTCCCCACAAGCCAGGCAGGACTCTGGGAGCCTCCTCTCCCTCGGAGCAGCCTGGCTGCAGGGCAAGAAGCTCCCCCGGCTTCACCTCCGGGGTCTCTCCTTGGAGCATCCAGCATCCTCTGCCCCCCCCCGTGCGCTTCCCCCAGCGAGTCCCCCCGGCGGGGTCCTGGGGGGCCACAGGGTCCTGCCCCCCCCCGCGCAGTCAGACGTGACTCTCAGCCAGCCGGGGACACAGAGGTTTATTCGATGCCAGGACCAGGGGCTAACACAGAGCTTGTAGGTACCGCGAGCCGGACCCCTCGGCCGGGTCCATTCTGGGGGGCAGGGAGCCAGACCCCCATGTCTGCCCTCACTCCTCGCCCCCAGCCAGCCCCACACTGACCCCCCCCAGCCCCTCCTGTGCTCAGCTCCTTCCCCGGGCCAGGGGGTCTCCTGACCCCTTTGTCTCCAGCACCTTCAGTCGGCACCTTGCCGGGGGGGCCCAGGCCTGCAGTTGCCAGGAGACAGTGCCAGGCATTCAGGGGCACTGGCCCTTTGCTCTGCAGCAACCCCCCCCCCCGATCCCACCCCCTGGAGACTTAAGAACTGCAGAGGGGACACTGAGGCACCAACAGCGGATTCAGACCCAACGTTCAGAACATTCCCAGTTCGTCACATCCCCTTGTCCGAGGCTGGTTGTAGGGCCCCTCGCTTGGCACCGGGACAGGGGCTGGGTCTAGGGGCCCCTCGCCCGGCACCGGGACAGGGGCTGGGTCTAGGGGCCCCTCGCCTGGCACCGGGACTGGGTCTAGGGGCCCCTTGCCTGGCACCGGGACAGGGGCTGGGTCTAGGGGCCCCTCACCTGGCACTGGGGCTGGGTCTAGGGGCCCCTCGCCCGGCACCGGGACTGGGTCTAGGGGCCCCTCGCCCGGCACCGGGGCTGGGTCTAGGGGCCCCTCGCCTGGCACCGGGACTGGGTCTAGGGGCCCCTCGCCCGGCACCGGGGCTGGGTCTAGGGGCCCCTCGCCTGGCACCGGGGCTGGGTCTAGGGGCCTCTCGCCTGGCACTGGGACAGGGGCTGCGTCTAGGGGCCCCTCGCCCGGCACGGGGTCTAGGGGCCCCTCGCCCGGCACGGGGTCTAGGGGCCCCTCGCCCGGCACCGGGTCTAGGGGCCCCTCGCCCGGCACCGGGTCTAGGGGCCCCTCGCCCGGCACCGGGACTGGGTCTAGGGGCCCCTCGCCCGGCACCGGGACTGGGTCTAGGAGCCCCTCGCCCGGCACCGGGACTGGGTCTAGGGGCCCCTCGCCTGGCACCGGGACAGGGGCTGGGTCTAGGGGCCCCTCACCTGGCACTGGGGCTGGGTCTAGGGGCCCCTCGCCTGGCACTGGGACAGGGGCTGCGTGTAGGGGCCCTCGCCTGGCACCGGGACCGGGTCTAGGGGCCCCTCGCCCGGCACCAGGACTGGGTCTGGGGCCCCTCGCCCGGCACCGGGACTGGGTCTAGGGGCCCCTCGCCCGGCACCGGGACAGGGGCTGGGTCTAGGGGCCCCTCACCTGGCATTGGGGCTGGGTCTAGGGGCCCCTCGCCTGGCACCGGGACAGGGGTTGGGTCTAGGGGCCCCTCGCCCGGCACTGGGTCTAGGGGCCCCTCGCCCGGCACCGGGGCTGGGTCTAGGGGCCCCTCGCCTGGCACTGGGACAGGGGCTGCGTCTAGGGGCCCCTCGCCTGGCACCGGCACGGGGTCTAGGGGCCCCTCGCCTGGCACCGGCACGGGGTCTAGGGGCCCCTCGCCCGGCACGGGGTCTAGGGGCCCCTCGCCCGGCACCGGGACCGGGTCTAGGGGCCCCTCGCCCGGCACCGGGTCTAGGGGCCCCTCGCCCGGCACCAGGACTGGGTCTAGGGGCCCCTCGCCCGGCACCGGGACTGGGTCTAGGGGCCCCTTGCCCGGCACCGGGACTGGGTCTAGGGGCCTCTCGCCTGGCACTGGGACAGGGGCTGCGTTTAGGGGCCCCTCGCCTGGCACCGGGTCTAGGGGCCCCTCGCCCGGCACCGGGACTGGGTCTAGGGGCCCCTCGCCCGGCACCGGGACTGGGTCTAGGGGCCCCTCGCCGGGGCAGGCCAGCTGGTGAGCAGGTTTCTGTAAGACAGGAAGTGCAGACTCAGTCCCAGCTGAACGGGGATCTCCGCTCCGCCCAGGGTTGGTGGTTAGAGCGGGGGGAGGGGTGCACACAGGACGCCTGGGTTCCGGCTCTGGGAGAGGAATGGGGTCTAGGGAGCCGGAGCAGAAAGGGGGCTGGGAGCCAGGACTCCTGGATTCAGGGTCAGAGCTGCTGTGTAACCTTGGGGGAAGTCAGCCCCCTCCGGTGCCTCAGTTTCCCTGCTTCCAATGATGGGCTGCAGGGGGCCAGTTCAAGGGGGGGGGCTGCACAGCACCCGCCCCATAGCCCCCCGCTCCCAGTTGGGATCTGCGCAGCAGCCAGCCTGACCCCCCCCCCCTCATTCATATTCCCAGCCAGGGTTGAGTCACTGCTGCCCCTGCCAAGGGCCCGGCTAGACCGAGCCAGCCCCGGGCGGCTCAGATTTTCATTTCCTCTCCGGTAAGCCAGGGGCCCAGGCGGGGGGAGCGCCAAGGCTGGGAGCCAGGACGCCTGGGTTCTATCCCCACCTCTGCCCCAGACCTGCTCTAGGAGGGAGGGGCAAGGATGGCCGTGCTTTGGCCTCAGTTTCCCCTCTCTAATCCAGGCCAGGAGCTGCTGCAGGCAGGGCAGCCGTGCCGCAAGGGGGGGTGCAGCACCCCACCCAATGGGGGCATGGGAGGGGGGTGCTCAGTACAGTGGAGGAGCAGGGGCTCTGTGAAGCCCACGAAAGCCAGCCTGTCCCAGCCTCAGGCAGCCCGTGAGGAAGTGGGGGGGCTCTGGGTTCAGTCACTGGCTTGCAGGCGGGGGTGAGGGGGACTCAGTGTCCCTGGGGGGTGCTGGTTTAACGAGGGGGGGGGGAAGAGGGAAGCTGGGACCCCGGCTGGAGGGGGGGAGCAGGCAGAGCCCCCCTGGCTGCAGGGGCACTGGGAGGTGCTGGGCTGAGGGAGGCCAGGCCGGGGGGTTTCCTGTGCCGGGGTCAGACGCTGGCTAAACCTCCTGTGTGACGCTGGCGGAGAGTTGCTCCGGGCTAGAGAACGGGGGGCTGGGGGGGGAGGCCCCCGGGACCCAGAGCGAGGGGACTCCCTGGGGGGCCCACGGCAGAGCCAGACGTGCTGAGGCTCAGCGAGGTGGAGGGGCCGGACCCCTGGGAAGGGCTGGCGCTCGGAAGGGGGTTCCCCCCACAGGGAGTCCGTGACACCAGCCCCTCAGATCCACCCCCATCCTGCTGCTGGGCGGTGCCAGGCCCGGGCCACGCGGCACCTTCGCCCACCCGGCTCGCGGCAAAGGCACAGACCCGAGCTCCACGGCTGAGAGGAGACCAAAGCCCTTTAATTGGAGGCAAAGTAACCAGGCCCCGGTCACTTGCCGGAGCCCGGGGGATACACACAGCAGCTCATACAGCACAAGCCGCGGACCCCCACACCCCTTGTACCCCCCCAACCACTCCCCTGAGATCGCCAGCTCTGAGTGCAAAATGGGGCAGGGAGAAATGGGGATAGTGCCTCAAAAGTGCAGGGCTTGGGGGCCTCTGAGTGCCAGGCCTGGCCCCACACCGAGACGCCCCTGCCCGGTGGTGGGGGGGAAGGGTGGGCTCCTCTGAGGGCCAGGCCTGGCCCCACACCGAGACCCCCCTGCCCGGTGGGGGACGGCGGGCTCCGCTGAGTGCCACGCCTTGCCCCCCACCGATACGCCCCTGCCGGGGTGGGGAAGGGTGGGCTCCTCTGAGTGCCAGGCCTGGCCCCGCACCGAGACGCCCCTGCCGGGGGTGGGGGGAAGGGTGGGCTCCTCTGAGGGCCAGGCCTGGCCCCACACCGAGACGCCCCTGCCGGGGGGGGGGAGAAGGGTGGGCTCCTCTGAGCAGCAGGCCTGGCCCCGCACCGAGACGCCCCTGCCCGGTGTGGGGGGGGGAAGGGTGGGCTCCTCTGAGCAGCAGGCCTGGCCCCACACCGAGACGCCCCTGCCCGGTGTGGGGGCGGGAAGGGTGGGCTCCTCTGAGGGCCAGGCCTGGCCCCACACCGAGACGCCCCTGCCGGGGGTGGGGGGACGGCGGGCTCCGCTGAGTGCCAGGCCTGGCCCCGCACCGAGACGCCCCTGCCGGGGGGGGGGGGACGGGTGGGCTCCTCTGCGTGCCCGGCCTGGCCCCACCCCGAGCCGCCCCTGCCGGGGGCGGGGGGGGGGCTCCTCTGAGTGCCAGGCCTGGCCCCGCACCGAGACGCCCCTGCCCGGTGGTGGGGGGGAAGGGTGGGCTCCTCTGAGTGCCAGGCCTGGCCCCACACCGAGACGCCCCTGCCGGGGAGGGCGGGCTCCTCTGAGCCGCAGGCCTGGCCCCTCACCGAGACGCCCCTGCCCGGTGGGGGGGGAGGGGGAGGGCGGGCTCCTCTGAGTGCCAGGCCTGGCCCCCCACCGCCACGCCCATGCCGGGGGAAGGGCTGGCTCCTCTGAGCAGCAGGCCTGGCCCCGCACCGAGACGCCCCTGCCCGGTGGGGGGGGAGGGGGAGGGCGGGCTCCTCTGAGTGCCAGGCCTGGCCCCACACCGAGACGCCCCTGGCCCTGTGTGTGTGTGAGGGGGGGAGGCTCCCCTGAGCACGAGGCCAGGCCCCTGCCCCATACGTGCGGGGATGAAGGCAGGAGGAGGGTTCACTCAGGCAGGCAGACTCCACCCTACCGAGCCCGCAGCGGTTAGGGCACAGCGGCTGCCCGCTGGCAGGGCGGGGGGGCTGGCGGCTGGTCGCAGCACTGAAGGCACGGGCGGTGCTGGTCCCGGCGCTGGCTCTGCTGGCACCGCTCCCACGGCTTTCTCTGTAAGGCTGCCCCACGGCGTCAGTGCTGTGTGGGAAGAGCCCAGTTACCCTCGGAGCACAGGGAAGGGGACATCGCCACCCCCATGGCACCGCTCCCCGCCCCCAGGCTGGGACTGACATCAAGGGGAGCCGGCCTGGCTGCCTCACAGCTCCGCCCCACTGCCCTCTCCCTGCCTGGGGGGCAGAGACCAGCCAGGGCGCAGGCCCCATGGCTGGACAACAAGCAGCCAGGGAGACGTGCCTGAGTCTGCAAAGAGCCTGAACCCTTCACTCCGAGAGCCCAGCAGAGGGCATTGGGGGGGGTCCCCGTGGCCCCCCAACTGCTGGGGGCAGGAGATGAGGGACCCCTCTGGCCCCAAGGGGCCTGGTTGTGTGTCACCCGGGGGTGCCCCTGGCTGCCGTACCGCGGTGCGCTCCAGGCGCTGGCTGAGCGCCAGCTTCTGCTGAATGGCCATGCGCAGCAGGGAGCTCAGCGTCTTCTTCTCGTCCTCCGCCACCGCCAGCGCCCGCTGCAGCTCGTCCAGCTGGGACACGTACTGGTCACACCTGGGGGGACGCAGGGGGTCAGGCCCACGCCAGTGCGACGCCCCGCCCCCGCCCCGCAGCTCCCCTCACCTGCTGGCAAACATGGCGCGCAGGGAGGAGAAGGTGCTGGCGTCCTCCGTCAGGGCCTTCAGCTCGCGGCGCAGCGTGAGCATCGTGTGCGACAGCAGGGCCTTCTCCCCCTCGTACTGCGCCTTCAGGCTGGAGAGCGCCGCCTCCGCCGCCTGCGGGGAGAGGGGGTGAGCCCCCGGCCTGCGCAGCGGGGGGGCCCCCCGACCCCACGCCCACCTGCAGCCGCGCCCCCTCCTCCCCCTCGTACTGCGCCTTCAGGCTGGAGAGCGCCGCCTCCGCCGCCTGCGGGGAGAGGGGGTGAGCCCACGGCCCCCCCCCACGGCCTGCGCAGCGGGGGGACCCCCCCGCGCCCCCTCCTCCCCCTCGTACTGCGCCTTCAGGCTGGAGAGCGCCGCCTCCGCCGCCTGCGGGGAGAGGGGGTGAGCCCCAGCCCCCGGCCTGCGCAGCGGGGCCCCGACCACGCCCACCTGCAGCCGCGCCTCCTCCCCTCGTACTGCGCCTTCAGGCTGGAGCGCCGCCTCCGCCGCCTGCGGGAGAGGTGAGCCCACGGCCCCCGGCCTGCGCAGCGAGGGCCCCGACCACGCCCACCTGCAGCCGCGCCTCCTCCTCGTACTGCGCCTTCAGGCTGGAGAGTGCCGCCTCCGCCGCCTGCGGGGAGAGGGGGTGAGCCCCCGGCCCCCCCCGGCCTGCGCCGCGGGGGGACCCCCCCACGCCCACCTGCAGCCGCCCCCCCTCCTCCCCCTCGTACTGCGCCTTCAGGCTGGAGAGCCGCCTCCGCCGCCTGCGGGAGAGGGGTGAGCCGGGGGCCACGGCCCCGCGACCCCGGCCTGCGCAGCGGGGGGACCCCCCCACGCCCACCTGCAGCCGCCCCCCCTCCTCCCCCTCGTACTGCGCCTTCAGGCTGGAGAGCGCCGCCTCCGCCGCCTGCGGGGAGAGGGGGTGAGCCCACGGCCCCCCCCGGCCTGCGCAGCGGGGGGACCCCCCGACCCCACGCCCACCTGCAGCCGTGACCCTCCTCCCCGCGACAGGAGGGGGTTCCGGGCCTGGCAAGCCCCGACCCCACGCCCACCTGCAGCCGCGCCTCCCCGACAGGAGGGGGTTCGGCGCCTCCTCCGACCCGCGCCTCCCCGACAGGAGGGGTTCCCCGGCCTGCCCCGACCCGCGCCCCTCCCCGACAGGAGGGGTTCCGCGAGCCGCCGCCTCCCCGACAGGAGGGGGTTCCCCGGCAGCCCCCGACCCGCGCCTCCTCCCGCGACAGGAGGGGTTCCGCGAGCCCCCAACCCCGCGCCTCCCGACAGGAGGGGTTTCCGGCGAGCCCCCGACTCGCGCCTCCCGACAGGAGGGGGTTCCGCGAGCCCCGACCCCGCGCCTCCCCCGCGACAGGAGGGGTTCCGCGAGCCCCGCGCCCCCTCCCGACAGGAGGGGTTCCGCGAGCCCCCGACCCCGCGCCTCCCCCGCGACAGGAGGGGGTTCCGGCGAGCCCACCTGCTTGTTGGCCTTGAGCACGGTGCGCAGCGTGGCGATCTGCTCCCGCTTGGTGCTGAGCAGGGAGCGGAGCTTCACCCCCTCCTCGGCCAGCGCCTCCCTGTCCCGCTCGAGCTCGGCGGCTGGCGGGCCCTGCCTGGGGGGCTGCTGCCGCCACAGGACTAGCGCCCCCTGCAGGTGCCCCAGCTGCTCCCGCAGCACCGCCACCAGGCTGGAGACATTGAGGGGCTCCCCGGGGGGCCCTGCCCCTGGCTCCAGCTGCAGCCGGGGCCTGCCCGCCGGCAGCCTCCTGGCGCCGCGCCCGTCCCGGTAATAGTCCAGCACCACGCGCTGCGGCATCAGGCCGCGCCAGGCGCAGACCTGGTGGTAGAGGGTGGCCAGTTCCTCCGTCAGCCCCAGCAGCTCCTCCTGGGCCTGGGCCAGCCGGGCCTGCAGCTCCCCTGCCAGCTTCCGGGCGGCCCGCCGCTGCCCCTCCAGCTGCGCCACCAGGTCCTGCCAGGGCTGGGGCTCCGGGGACGCCGGCCTGGCCTTGAGCTGCTCCAGGAGGAGGCCATTGCGCTGCTGCTGCTCCGTCAAGGCCTCCCTGGCGCTGTCCCGCTGCTGCTGGGCCTCCTGCACATTGGCCGCCAGGGAGGCTTTCTCCCGGTCCGCCTGCGGGGCAGAGACGGCAGCCTGTGAGCATGGGGGCAGGACGCCTGGGTTCTAGCCGCGCCCTGGGCGGGGGACGAGGGGCTTGGGAGCCAGGACTCCTGGGTTCAGGGACCTGCTCTTGTGGGGTCTCCATGGGGATGGGAAGGGGGCATACGGCTCCCACACCATGGCTCCCAGTGCTTTGCGGAAAGCCCCAGGAGGCTGGATGGTCCGGGCACCTGCTCGCTGGGCGCGGAGCTGGCACGGCCCCGGTGCAGCCGCCAAGCGAGACACGAGGCGCTCGGCGGGGGCCTGCTGCTGCAGGATGTGGGGTGCATCAGCGGCTTCCTGCCATGCTCCACCCCCTCAGCGAGGGCGACGCGGCGCCAGCACGAGGGACTCCCGCTCCATACCAGCTGGAAGCCAGCCCCACTGACCTGCCTGTGCCACTCCAGGGGCAAAATGGGTGGGGGCGGGGAAGGCTGCTTCCTGGTCACAGAAGTGTTAAGGGCCCCATTGATGTGCAGGGGGGGGGGGGGAGGGGGGTCGGCCCTGAAGGGGTTAATTGATGACACCCCCCCCCCAAGCTGCTCCTGCCAATCAGGCTCCCCATTGATAATGGCCGGGCCCCTCTTTACCCACCTAACGGGCTCAGCCCTCCATCCGCTCCTGGATGTGAAGTGGGCTTGGGTGCAGGGCAGCAGGCCCCCAAGGCAGACACTGGCCGCCCCCCAGCGCTGGGAGTTCCCCAGGCTTCCCGCCCCTGGGAGCCCCTGGCACAAGACCCCCACCCCGAGGGAATCTGCCCCCCCACACCCTGCCCAAAGCCTCCAGGCCCCAACCCCTAATGTGAGATGCGCTGGGGTCTGCCCCGCCCTGGAGCAGCTGGAATCCCCCGGCCCCGCCCCCAAGGCCTCCGGCCCCTCCCTGGAGCAGCTGGAATCCCCGGCCCCGCCCCCAAGGCCTCCGGCCCCGCCCTGGAGCAGCTGGAATCCCCGGCCCCGCCCCTTGACCTGGAGCAGCTGGAATCCCCAGCCCCGCCCCCTGACCTGGAGCAGCTGGAATCCCCCAGCCCCGCCCCTGAGGCCCCCGGCCCCGCCCCAGAGCAGCTGGAATCCCGGCCCCGCCCCTGAGGCCCCAGGCCCCGCCCAAAACAGCTGGAATCCCCCGGCCCCGCCCCTGAGTCCCCAGGCCCGCACCAAAACAGCTGGAATCCCCAGGCCCCGCCCCACCCCGGAGCAGCTGGAATCCCCGCCCCGCCCCTGAGTCCCCGGACCCGCCCCACCCCGGAGCACCTGGAATCCCGGCCCCGCCCCTGAGTCCCCGGACCCGCCCCACCCGGAGCAGCTGGAATCCCCGGCCCCGCCCCAAGGCCCCAGGCCCCGCCCACGCTGGAGCAGCTGGAATCCCGGCCCCGCCCCGAGCAGCTGGAATCCCCAGCCCCGCCCCTGAGTCCCCGGACCCGCCCCACCCCGGCAGCTGGAATCCCGGCCCCGCCCCTGAGTCCCCGGACCCACCCCACCCCGGAGCAGCTGGAATCCCCGGCCCCGCCCCGAGGCCCCGCCCCACGCTGGAGCAGCTGGAATCCCAGCCCCGCCCCGAGGCCCCAGGCCCCGCCCAGAGCAGCTGGAATCCCCAGCCCCGCCCCGAGTCCCCAGGCCCCGCCCCAGAGCAGCTGGAATCCCCAGCCCCGCCCCGAGTCCCCAGGCCCCGCCCCAGAGCAGCTGGAATCCCCAGCCCCGCCCCGAGTCCCCGGGCCCCGCCCCTGCCCAGCTGGAATCCCCAACCCCGCCCCGAGTCCCCAGGCCCCGCCCCTGCCCAGCTGGAATCCCCGGCCCCGCCCCTGAGTCCCCAAGCCGCCCCTGCCCCAGAGCAGCTGGAATCCCCTGGCCCCGCCCCTGAGTCCCCAGGCCCCCCGCCAGCCCCCGAGCAGCTGGAATCCCCAGCCCCACCCCTGAGTCCCCAAGCCCGCCCCTGCCACAGAGCAGCTGGAATCCCCGGCCCCGCCCCTGAGTCCCCGGACCCGCCCCACCCCGAGCAGCTGGAATCCCCGGCCCCGCCCCTGAGTCCCCAGGCCCCGCCCTGGAGCAGCTGGAATCCCCGGCCCCGCCCCTGAGTCCCCAGGCCCCGCCCCACCCCGGAGCAGCTGGAATCCCCCGGCCGCCCCTGAGTCCCCAGGCCCCGCCCCTGCCCCGGAGCAGCTGGAATCCCCGGCCCCGCCCCTGAGTCCCCAGGCCCCGCCCCTGCCCCGGAGCAGCTGGAATCCCCCGGCCCCGCCCCTGAGTCCCCAGGCCCCGCCCCTGCCCCGGAGCAGCTGGAATCCCGGCCCCGCCCCTGAGTCCCCAGGCCCCGCCCCTGCCCCGGAGCAGCTGGAATCCCCGGCCCCGCCCCTGAGTCCCCAGGCCCCGCCCCTGCCCCGGAGCAGCTGGAATCCCCAGGCCCCGCCCCTGCCCTGGAGCAGCTGGAATCCCCCGGCCCCGCCCCTACCTGGAACAGCTGCTGCTGCAGCTTGTGCACCTCTGCCAGGCTGAGCTCACTGAAGAGGTCGGCGACGAGGCCAGGCGCAGGGCGGGTGCAGGGGGTGGACACCCGCTCCCCAAAGTCCCCCACGCTGGCGCTGCCATTGGCGAAGCCGCTGTCCAGCTCCTCATCCTGGCTTAGCTCCTCCAGGCCGGCCTGCAGGCTGCCCAGCGAGCCAGGACGGCCCCCGGTGCAGGCCACCAGCTCCCGCCGCAGCTCCCGCTGCTGCTCACGCTCCACTGCCAGTGTCTCCAGCGCCTCCTCCAGCTGCCGCTCCGCCAGCTCCCGCAGCCGCCCCAGCTCCTCCAGCTGGACTCCGGCCAGCACCGCCTCCTCCTCCCGGCGCCGCAGCTCATGCTTCAGGGCCTCAAACTCCACCTGCCAGGAAGGGAGGGGGCTGTCAGGACTCCTGGGTTCTCGCCCCAGCTCTGGGAGGGGAGTGGGAGCTAGTGGGGTAGAGCAGGGGGGGCTGGGAGCCAGGACTCCTGGGTTCTCTCCCCAGCTCTGGGAGGGGAGTGGGAGCTAGTGGGGTAGAGGGGGGTCTGGGTGCCAGGACTCCTGGGTTCTCTCCCCAGCTCTGGGAGGGAGGGGGCTGTCAGGACTCCTGGGTTCTCTCCCCAGCTCTGGGAGGGGAGTGGGGGCTGGTGGTTAGAGCAGGGGGGCTGGGAGCCAGGACTCCTGAGTTCTCTCCCCAGCTTGGGGCGGGGAGCTGGGAGCCAGGACTCCTGGGTTCTCGCCCCAGCTCTGGGAGGGGAGTGGGGGCTGGTGGTTAGAGCAGGGGGGCTGGGAGCCAGGACTCCTGAGTTCTCTCCCCAGCTCGGGGGGGGGGGGGGGGGAGCTGGGAGCCAGGACTCCTGGGTTCTCGCCCAGCTCTGGGAGGAGTGGGGCTGGTGGTTAGAGCAGGGGCTGGGAGCCAGGACTCCTGAGTTCTCTCCCAGCTCGGGAGAGCTGGGAGCCAGGACTCCTGGGTTCTCTCCCAGCTCTGGGAGGAGTGGGGGCTGGTGGTTAGAGCAGGGGGCTGGGAGCCAGGACTCCTGAGTTCTCTCCCAGCTCGGGAGCTGGGAGCCAGGACTCCTGGGTTCTCTCCCCAGCTCTGGGAGGGGAGTGGGGGCTGGTGGTTAGAGCAGGGGGGCTGGGAGCCAGGACTCCTGGGTTCTCTCCCCAGACACCCTCAGAGGGTTGAGGAGGGGGAGCCAGAGTCGGCACTGGCCACACAAGCGGTTTCCTTGCCCTCTCTTGTCCCATGGGCCACTCCTTGTCCCAAGTGAGGCACAATCAGCCCCTCCAGCACATGGACCCCAGGAGATCTTCCCGCCATCCCGAGAGGCGGCTCACAGCGTCCCCGCAGCATGAGGGGCTGGGGGCGAGGTACCTGGTTGCCCTTGAGCACCGACACCTGCTTCTGCAGGGAGATGTTCTCCTCCTCCAGCTCGGCGCAGTCCTGCAGCTGCCGCAGCTCCCGGCTCTTGTGCTGCTTCAGCTCCTCCCGCAGCTGGGCCTTCTCTGCATCCAGGGCCTGGCACTCCTGGGGCAAAGGGGCACCATTAGTGCCCCGGTGGGGCAGGAGGGGGCCCACCCAGGATCCTTGGGGGAAAGGAGAGAGCCTGGGGACCCAAGCTATGGCACAGCCCACCACAGGGGAATCGTGGACTCTGGGCGCTCTACCAGGCGCCGACCGCTCCTGGCTTTCCGGCTGCTCACTAGCACAAGGGGTGAGTTTGGGGGTATGTGACAACGTGGGGGATTGTCTGGTTTTCCCCTTGTTTTTCCACTGGGTTGCAGGCGGGGGGGTGGGACTCAGTGTCCCTGGGAGTTGCTGGTTTAACGAGGTGGGGGGAGAAGAGGGAAGTTGGGATCCCGGCTGAGGGCCTGGAGGATGGAGACCCCAGTCACTGGTGACCTGGTGACCCAGAGGCCCAGCTCAGGAGTCGCAGCCGGTTCTGGCCAGTGGGGGACAATGGGCTGCGGGGAGAGGGGCCCGGGGACCTGCCCCGCCGGCTCCAGCCCGAGGGGCCAGAGGACAGAGGAGGGGAGAGGGGCCCGGAGAGAAGCCAATGGACAGAGGCGGGTTGGGGCCGGGGGTAGCAGATGCCCAGCTGGGAGCAGGGGGCTCGGGGCTGGAGAGGGGGAGCAGGCAGAGCCCCCCTGGCTGCAGGGGGACTGGGATGTGCTGGGCTGAGGGAGGCCAGGCCGGGGGGTTTCCTGTGCCGGGGTCAGACACTGGCTAAACCTCCTGTGTGACGCTGGCGGAGAGTCGCTCCGGGCTAGGGAATGTGGGGGGGGGAGATTATCCCCTTCAGGGGGTGGAGGCCCCAGGGGCCCAGTGCAAGGGGATGGACTCACAGATGGTGCCCACTCGTGGCCCCGTGCGGTCCGTGGGGGGTGCCCCTTTCAGTGCGACAGCCCTTCTCGGGGGGCCACTCTCCTTCGGGGTCAGGGCCTCCACCTCCTGCAGCTGCACCTCTCTGAGCCTCAGCACGTCTGGCTCTGCCGTGGGCCCCCCAGGGAGTCCCCTCGCTCTGGGCCCCCCTCCCCCTTCACTAGCCCGGAGCGACTCTCAGCCAGCATAAAACAAGAAGGTTTATTGAGTGTCTGACCCCAGCACAGGAAACTCTCAGGGCCTCAGGCCTGGCCTCCCTCAGCCCAGCACATCCCAGCCCCCTGCTCCCTCTCCAGCCCCGAGCCCTCTGCTTCCCAGCTGGGCATCTGATATCCCCGGCCCCAGGCCCCCTCTGTCCATTGGCTTCTCTTCAGGTAAACAAGCTCGTAAAACCAGAAGGCCTGGGCCCCCTCTCCTCTCAGCCCCCCTCTGGCTGGAACCGGCTGGGCAGGTCACCGGGGTCCTCTGCCCACAGCCCATTGTCCCCCACTGGCCAGAACCGGCTGCGGCTCCTGAGCTGGGCCTCCGGGTCCCCAGTCGCTGGGGTCTCCGTCCTCCAGGCCATCGGCCGGGGTCCCGAGTTCCCTCTCCAGTCCTGTGTCCCAACAAACTCCCTGTCCCCTCCCCTCGTTAAACCAGTAACACCCCCTAGGCCTGCAACCCACTGGGAAACACAGAAACCCAAGAAAAGCCGCCACTTCGCCACAGGGCCCCACAGCAGAGCCAGACGTGCTAAGGCTCAGAGAGGTGCAGCGCCAGGAGGTGCAGCGGACCCCAAGAAGGGCTGTTGCCCTGAAGGGAGTTCTCCCCACGGACCGCACGGGGCCAAGAGTGGGCACGATCTGTGAGTCCGTGTCAGGGTAGGACTGAGTAGGAACCTGCTGTAATACTTGGTGCGTGAGCCTCCCTTTCCCCATGTGCAGTAGAGTCCTGTGGCACCGGATAGACTAACAGACGTGTTGGCGCGTGAGCTTTCGTGGGTGAACAGCCACCTGGTCGGACGCGAAAGCTCCTGCTCCAGTCCGGCTGTTGGTCCGTCCGGTGCCGCAGGGCTCTGCCGCTCTTACAGATCCGGACTCACACGGCTCCCCTGACGCTAACCAGGCGGTGGGAGGAGGCTGCTCACTCTAGGGGAGGCGAATGGCGCCTGGCTGGCCCAGGTCAATGTGCAGACAATGGCAAAGCCAATCACCAGGGACCACACACACCCAGCCACCGCCAGCAGCTGGGAACCAAGAGCTGGGGGGGCAGGGGGAACGGGACAGGAGAGTGGGAGCCCAGGGGACATCCTTTGGCTGGGCCAGGCTGTAACTTCCTGTTCTCGGCGCTAACCAGACACCCGGGGGCAGGTCTCTCTCTCCCTCCCGCAGGTGTCCCAGTCAGGTGGGCTCGCGGCAGGGAACGTCCGGCATGACGCAGGGGGGCTGCAGGCCCAGGAGGTCGGGGAAAGAGGGAGACCCTAGGGGTCCAGCCCACTGAAGGGGTCCTCCCAGGAGTACCGCGGAGCACGGGACCTGTGGCTCCTTGCTCTGAGCCAGGCTGCGTGGGGAGGGGAGTGCTTGGACCCGGCCTGGGGGGGATGCCAGGAGGAGGGGACCGCAGGGCACTCACCTGGCGCAGGTCCTGCAGGGCAGCGCTCAGCCGCTCGCTCTCGGCACCCGCGTTGCTCAGCTGGCATCGCAGCTGCCTCAGGTCTCCCTGCTGCTCCTCAAGGCGGGCTGCCAGCTGGGCCTCCTTGGCCGCAGCCTCGCGCACCAGGCTCTCCTCCCGGTTCTCCCCGGCCACCGCTGCCCGCTTGTGGCTGCTGTGACAGTCAGCCAGGGCCTGCCAGCCAGAGGGCAGAGAAAGAGAATTGGTGAGCAGGGGTCAGCCAGGCTACGTGTTCGGCAGAATGCCTGGTGCAAAGGGCACACACACAGGGCGCTGGGGCAGGGGATGTGGGGGGCTCCCCCGGCAGTGCCCGGCTGACCCCGATCTGGGCACACACACAGGGCGCTGGGGCAGGGGATGTGGAGGGCTCCCCCGGCAGTGCCAGGCTGACCCCGATCTGGGCGCACACACACAGGGCGCTGGGGCAGGGGATGTGGGGGATCCCCCGGCAGTGCCAGGCTGACCCCGATCTGGGCACACACACAGGGCGCTGGGGCAGGGGATGTGGGGGATCCCCCGGCAGTGCCAGGCTGACCCCCATCTGGGCACACACACAGGGCGCTGGGGCAGGGGATGTGGGGGATCCCCCGGCAGTGCCAGGCTGACCCCCATCTGGGCACACACACAGGGCGCTGGGGCAGGGGATGTGGGGGGCTCCCCATGGCAGTGCCAGGCTGACCCCCATCTGGGCACACACACAGGGCGCTGGGGCAGGGGATGTGGGGGATCCCCCGGCAGTGCCAGGCTGACCCCCATCTGGGCACACACACAGGGCGCTGGGGCAGGGGATGTGGGGGATCCCCCGGCAGTGCCCGGCTGACCCCCCATCTGGGCACACACACAGGGCGCTGGGGCAGGGGATGTGGGGGGCTCCCCCGGCAGTGCCAGGCTGACCCCGATCTGGGCACACACACAGGGCGCTGGGGCAGGGGATGTGGGGGATCCCCCGGCAGTGCCCGGCTGACCCCGATCTGAGCACACACACAGGGCGCTGGGGCAGAGGATGTGGGGGGCTCCCCCAGCAGTGCCAGGCTGACCCCGATCTGGGCACACACACAGGGCGCTGGGGCAGGGGATGTGGGGGGCTCCCCATGGCAGTGCCCGGCTGACCCCGATCTGGGCACACACACAGGGCGCTGGGGCAGGGGATATGGGGGGCTCCCCCGGCAGTGCCCGGCTGACCCCGATCTGGGCACACACACAGGGCGCTGGGGCAGGGGATGTGGGGGGCTCCCCCGGCAGTGCCCGGCTGACCCCGATCTGGGCACACACACAGGGCGCTGGGGCAGGGGATGTGGGGGGCTCCCCCGGCAGTGCCCGGCTGACCCCGATCTGGGCACACACACAGGGCGCTGGGGAAGGGGATGTGGGGAGCTCCCCATGGCAGTGCCCGGCTGACCCCCATCTGGGCACACACACAGGGCGCTGGGGCAGGGGATGTGGGGGGCTCTCCCTAGCGGTAACTGGGCTGATCCTGTTCTGTGCCTGCCCCCCTTACCTCCTTCATTTGGGTCAGCTCCGAGCTCAGCCGGACTAGCTGCCCCTCCAGCTCCCCGCAGCGCTGCTTGAGCTCCCCGTTCTCCTCCAGCACCACCAGTCCATACTGGGC
Source organism: Mauremys reevesii (assembly GCF_016161935.1). Taxonomy (NCBI): domain Eukaryota; kingdom Metazoa; phylum Chordata; order Testudines; family Geoemydidae; genus Mauremys; species Mauremys reevesii. Next base: position 24,554,348 of record NC_052644.1, on the reverse strand, counting down.
GGCCTGGACCTTCTCCTGCGTCGCCTCCTGCAGCTCGGCCGCCAGGCGCCCCACCTCCGCCTGCAGCTGGGCCAGCTCCATGGTGGGCACCGGGGGGGCAGCGGGGATGCCTGCGGGCAGGGAGAAGGTGTAAAAGCTATAACCTCCTGCAGCCCTACGCACCTGTACCCTCCCCCCAGATGTGCACCTGAAGTGGGGGAGGGAAAGGATGGGGGAAGATGCAGGGGGAGTAAGAGGCCCCCAAAGAGTGGGGGGAATGAGCAGGAGTGGGGCAAGTGGGAGGGGCCCAGAGACCTCCCTCAGGGGGTGGGGGGAAGGGCAGAAGTGGGGACTGCAGAGGCCCCAGGAGCAGGGGAGGGGAGAAGTGGGGCGCAGAGGATCCCCATAGGGAGGGGCAGAGGCCGCTGGGAGCGGGGAGGGGCAGAAATAGGGGCTGCAGAGGCCCCGGAAGGAGGAGGGGCAGAAGTGTGGGGACTGCAGAGGCCCCGGGAGCGGGGAGGGGCAGAAGGGGGTTGCAGAGGCCCCGGGAGCGGGGGAGGGGCAGAAGGGGCTGCAGAGGCCCCGGGAGCGGGGGAGGGGCAGAAGGGGGCTGCAGAGGCCCCCGGGAGCGGGGGAGGGGGCAGAAGGGGGCCGCAGAGGCCCCCGGGAGCGGGGAGGGGGCAGAAGGGAGGGGCACAGAGGCTCCCGGGAGCGGGGAGGGGGCAGGAGGGGGCTGCAGAGGCCCGGGGAGGAGGGGCAGAAGTGTGGGCGCAGAGGCCCCAGGAGCAGGGGAAGGGGGCAGAAGTGGGGGCCACAGAGTCTCCCGGGAGGGGCGCAGAGGCCCCAGGAGCGGGGGGGGGCAGAAGTGGAGGGGGCGCAGAGGCCCCCCGGGGGGAGGGGCAGGGGAGGGGGCGGGGCAGAGGATGCTCCCTCAGGGGGCGGGACCAGGTAGCTCCTCCCCCGGGAGCGTCTCCTACCGAGCCGGGGGCGGGGCCAGCCTGCTCCAATGGCAGCCAGGCCTGCCTCGTTCTGGGCCGAGGGGGCGGGGCCTCCTCAGCGCCCAGCCTCGTTGTGGGCCGCGCGCGGCCGGGGCGCGCGCTCCCGTCACGGCGGCTCCTCCGGCCCCGGCTCCCCAGCGCGGCGCGGCCGGGCGGCTCCCGGCCGCCCCGCGGCGCTCACCCGGCCGCCACTCCGCGGGCGTCGCTGCTGCTGTCGCCGCCGCCACCACCCCTGTCACGGCCCCGCCCGCCCTTCTATATACGCCCACCGCCCCTCCCCGTTTGAAATTCCTCGCGCGCCTCACGGAGGGCACGCCCCGTCCCCCGTTCTGATTGGCCGGGCGGCACCTCATCCCGCCCCCTTCCCTTCTTCTGATTGGTCGCTGCCTTTTTTCTCTCCGCCGATAGGCCGGGCTGTTAGCCAGCCACGCTACGTCCCCGCCTTGCAACGCCTTCTCACCTGATTGGACGAGCTCTAGCCACGCCCTGCTTCTCCCCTGATTGTTCGCTGTCTCCCAGCCTTCCCGCCTAAGCACGAGGCTTCCCCAAGGCTTCGTCTCCTGATTGGCTGGCGCTTCCCTCCGCCCCTCGAGACCCGCCTAACGGTCGGTGGAGGGCGGGAAGCCATTGATTGACAGGGCCAAAGCCGCTGGGACCAAGCCTCTTTGGGGGCTGGCCCTCTCTCCCATTGGTTTATCGCCAACCAGAGGGGCCTGCCCTTCCGTCCCGCCTCTCTGAGGTGAGGGGCAGGGGAAGTGCCACCTATAATAGCCCCCCAGAGAACCCCCCCGACCCGTGATGGCTCCCATTGGCGTGAGTGACGCTAACAGACAGGCCTGCCCCAGGGGCTCATGGGAGGGGCACTGACTGACAGCCATGATGGCTCCCGTTGGCGTGAGTGACGCTAACAGACAGGCCTGCCCCAGGGGCTCATGGGAGGGGCACTGACTGACAGCCATGATGGCTCCCGTTGGCGTGAGTGACGCTAACAGACAGGCCTGCCCCAGGGGCTCATGGGAGGGGCACTGACTGGCAGCCATGATGGCTCCCGTTGGTGTGAGTTATGCTAACAGACAGGCCTGCCCCAGGGGCTCATGGGAGGGGCACTGACTGACAGCCATGATGGCTCCTGTTGGCGTGAGTGACGCTAACAGACAGGCCTGCCCCAGGGGCTCATGGGAGGGGCACTGACTGACAGCCATGATGGCTCCCGTTGGCATGAGTGACGCTAACAGACAGGCCTGCCCCAGGGGCTCATGGGAGGGGCACTGACTGACAGCCATGATGGCTCCCGTTGGCGTGAGTGACGCTAACAGACAGGCCTGCCCCAGGGGCTCATGGGAGGGGCACTGACTGGCAGCCATGATGGCTCCCGTTGGTGTGAGTTATGCCAACCGACACCCCTATATAACATAAGAACGGCCGTACTGGGTCAGACCAAAGGTCCATCTAGCCCAGTACCTGTCTACCGACAGTGGCCAATGCCAGGTGCCCCTGAGGGAGTGAACCTAACAGGCAATGATCAAGTGATCTCTCTCCTGCCATCCATCTCCATCCTCTGACGAACAGAGGCTAGGGACACCATTCTAACCCATCCTGGCTAATAGCCATTTATGGACTTAGCCACCATGAATTTATCCAGTTCCCTTTTAAACGCTGTTATAGTCCTAGCCTTCACAACCTCCTCAGGTAAGGAGTTCTACAAGTTGACTGTGCGCTGCGTGAAGAAGAACTTCCTTTTATTTGTTTTAAACCTGCTGCCTATTAATTTCATTTGGTGACCCCTAGTTCTTGTATTATGGGAATAAGTAAGTAACTTTTCCTTATCCACTTTCTCAACATCTCTCATGATTTTATAGACCTCTATCATGTCCCCCCCCTTAGTCTTCTCTTTTCCAAACTGAAGAGTCCTAGCCTCTTTCATCTTTCCTCATATGGGACCCTCTCCAAACCCCTGATCATTTTAGTTGCCCTTTTCGGAACCTTTTCTAGTGCTAGAATATCTTTTTTGAGGTGAGGAGACCACATCTGTACACAGTATTCGAGGTGTGGGCGTACCATGGATTTATATAAGGGCAATAATATATTCTCAGTCTTATTCTCTATCCCCTTTTTAATGATTCCTAACATCCTGTTTGCTTTTTTGACGGCCTCTGCACACTGCGTGGACATCTTCAGAGAACTATCCACGATGACTCCAAGATCTTTTTCCTGACTCGTTGTAGCTAAATTAGCCCCCATCATGTTGTATGTATAGTTGGGGTTATTTTTTCCAATGTGCATTACTTTACATTTATCCACATTACATTTCATTTGCCATTTTGTTGCCCAATCACTTAGTTTTGTGAGATCTTTTTGAAGTTCTTCACAATCTGCTTTGGTCTTAACTATCTCGAGCAGTTTAGTATCATCTGCAAACTTTGCCACCTCACTGTTTACCCCTTTCTCCAGATGATTTATGAATATGTTGAATAGGATTGGTCCTAGGACTGACCCTTGGGGAACACCACTAGTTACCCCTCTCCAGTCTGAGAATTTACCATTTATTCCTACCCTTTGGTTCCCTGTCTTTTAACCAGTTCTCAATCCATGAAAGGACCTTCCCTTTTATCCCATGACAGCTTAATTTACGTAAGAGCCTTTGGTGAGGGACCTTGTCAAAGGCTTTCTGGAAATCTAAGTACACTATGTCCACTGGATCCCCCTTGTCCACATGTCCACCCCTGCCCCAGGGGCTGATAGGAGTGACAGAAGAGCACTGATGGCCCCCTCTTGGCATACCCCCCCCCGAACCACTTATGCACAGCTTGTGAGGGCCCTTAGCTGCAGCAGTGATGGCTGCCTCCTGCCTTCAGTCACGCCAAGGGGCAGCCTTTCCCTGCTTCTGGCGCATGGCAACCAGCATGGCATCCACAGGCTCCTGGAAGCGAGGCACTGAGGGCCAGGCCTGCTGGCGACCCTGGAACATTATACCCCTTGGCCAGGGCAGCCTGCCCTGCCTGTACCCAAACTGCTCTATTCATGCCACCCTGCCTGCTTCTCCTCACAGAGTCACACCAAGCCAACTCTGTTTAAACCTTTTATTTGGGTTGGAGCAGCAGCAGCCGGCCCCGTAAGAGAGCTGGGATTGGTCGTTTCTAACACTGAGCAAGCCAGGGGACGGGATCGCGCCAGGAATGTCGGGGGAGCAGATTAACACATGGTGCTGCTGCATTAATATGTCTCCTTCCCCTAGGAGCGGAGCAGGAACGGGAGCGCCCGGGAGCAGAGAGCGCAGCTATTGGACGAAGCCTGCACCGCCCCGGCTTTAGGTGAGACTAGTACAGATTGGTCCCTAGCAGCGCCTGTGAACACCTGCCCCCCACTGTCTACCCCAGGGACAGAGGCCCCACTGGCCCGGGGGAGGGGCAGCCTCTCCTTGCCCTGCAGATGATGGGAGCAGTGGCAGGCAGCGCTTGCTAAGCTACTCATGGGTTAGCAAGGAACGTCTGCTGCACAGGAGCTCGTCAGGAGAATGGGTGGAAGTTGCTCAACCACTGGAGGGGACGTTAGCCTGCTAGTGGTGCAGAGAAATAACGGGCTGGCCTTGGGCAAGTGGCTGAGTCATGTCCCAGCCCTGGGGGGAGGGGGGAAATCTGAGCAGGAAGTGAGCAGAAAGAACAGGGCTGGGCTGGGCGACCGGAAAGCAGCCGGCTCACCTCGCCCCGGCCATGGCTGGAGTGTTAGTTGGCAAAGGTGTTCTTCACAGCTGCTACGATGCTCTTGGTGCTGATCCCAAAGAGGTCCAGGAGTTCAGCTGGTTTGCCACTCCGGGGCACTCCGCACACAGCCAAGCTTTGGAGTACAACGCCAGGCTCCCCGGCCACGGCCGCGGCCACGGCTTCCCCAATCCCGCCTAGCACAGAGAGAAGGCTCAAGCACACGGCCCTAGCTCTCCTTTCCAGAGCGGTGCGCTAGTCACAGCCCCTCTGAGATGTGTCACGTGGGCAGGACACCTGGGTTCCATTCCAGCTTTTCACAAGCCAGCCCTGGGACCCAGGAGATCCCTTCTAGTCCTAGCCCCGACAACCTGTCACAATCCAGCTTCCTGGCAGGTTCCCCCACCCCACCTCTTGGGATTCTGTTCCAGACCCTCCCCCGCTGGCTGGAAACCTTATTTCCAGCGTCACTCGATTCTTGGCCAATTCACCCCCCCCTTTGTTCTTGGGCCAACATCCTCCTGTGCTTTCAGCAGCTCTTCTGCCGCTGTGCCCAGCAAACCCCCGGACCTGTCCAGTTTGCGACTGAGGCTACCCAACGCACACTGTGGGTCCCCTCTGCCCCATCCCAGCGGAGATTCCTCGCCACCCTAGTCCTGCCGGGGTGGCCCAGCGCTGAACCCTCCTGCTCAGCATTTCCCAGCCATCGGCCCATGCTGGGAGTGAGCAGCCCCCCTGCCATTGCTCCCCCCTCCCCCGCAGGCATTTGGGAGCCCCCGGCCACTGGCCTCCTACCCTCTCTGTAATGATCCTCCACGGTGATGATGCGCCCTCCAGTAGCCCAGGCACTGGTGACTATGGTGGCTGCATCCAAGGGCTTGATGGTGAAGGGGTCGATGACCCGGATGTGGATGCCTGGAAGGGACAGAGGGTCAGAGGAGCAAGGGGGAGCAAGCTCACGGCCATCCCCCGACCGCGGGTTACCTTGCTTGGCGAGCTCGTCAGCAGCAGCCAGAGCCTCATGCAGCGTGACCCCGGCTCCAATCACTGTGACCCTGTCAGTGTCGCTCGTGCGCACAACCTGGGGACAGAGAGGGCAGGGTACTGACGCCGGAGGGCCAGACTCAGCCAGCCCTATTCCTGCACCCAAGGGTCAGGCCTCCCGGCCCTTCTCTTCCCTTCCCTTGGCAGGCGGGTCCCTGCACTTCCCCACCCCACTGGCTTAGCAGGCACCTTCCCTCTCCTCACATTAAATCTTTCTTTGGATCTGATCACCAGACCCCACTCCCCTCCCTGAGCTGTGGGGGAGAACCCAGGAGCGCTGGCTTCCAGCTCTACCCACCAGACCCCACTCCCCTCCCAGAGCTGTGGGGGAGAACCCAGGAGCGCTGGCTTCCCAGAGCTGTGGGGACCTCCCAGAGCTGTGGGGGAGAACCCAGGAGCGCTGGCTTCCAGCTCTACCCACCAGACCCCACTCCCCTCCCAGAGCTGTGGGGGAGAACCCAGGAGCGCTGGCTTCCAGCTCTACCCACCAGACCCCACTCCCCTCCCAGAGCTGGGGATTTCTGCCTGAGACTTTATGGAGTCTCCTGCCACCTAGTGGCAGATCCAGGGCTGTCACAGTCACCGGGTCTGGTCTATGCCCCAGCCTGTAGCCAGTCTCCCGGGAGTGACCCCTTTGGCAGACTGGGCCCCAAGGCCCCCCACAGTTGCACCAGGGGAGGCCCACGGGTCTTTGACACCAGTGCTCCCTGTCCCTCTCCGGAGTGAAGCCAGCCCAGCCCAGCCCCCTGCGGGAGGCTCGGCCAGGCCACCTGGCTTCCCGAGTGGGAACCTGGCCAAGCTGAGACTGCTCCCAGCCTTGGCTCCCTCGTTCCCCCCAGGGGTGGACTTCAAATCCCACCCAAGGGCAGCCCTTCCCCCACGGCTCTCCAGCCTGGGCCCCACGTGCTGCCTGGGCCTGCCTACTGACCAGGCCGTTCCTGCCTGGAGTCCCCCTTGATTTTCAGCCTGGTCTGTAATGCCCCCCCCCCCCAGCTCTTGTTCTGCCCTGGGGGCAGGCAGGCCTCCCCACCACTGCCCCGAGAGGCGGTCACTTCGCCGGGCCACCTAGCAGAGTCTGCATGGGGCAGCCCAGCTGCAGATTGCACGGGGAGGGACAGCTGAGCTCTTCCCCCCCGCGGGGCGCTACGCAGGGCGAAGGAGGAAACGGAGGCAGGCATAGGAATCATGTTGCAGACACTGCCCGAGACCCAACACACCAGCAGGGACTCCACCGGGCTCCAGAGTCCTGCCAGATGCCACCGCCCCCTGGCACATTCCCCCCCTCCTTTAAAGATTAACCACTTCACGCTCCCGCCCCACGCAGGAGCAGCTCAGGAACAGTCTGGAGTCCCTTTCTGCTCTGGCCCAGGGCCGAACTGGAATCCAGCATGACCTGCCGGGTGACCTTGTGCCTCAGTTTCCCACCCCACTCTTTGGGTCTCTCAGTGGCTCCCCTTGCCTGCCGATCTCCCTCAGTCCTTGGCCTGGGAAGCCTTTGCCCTGAGGCATGTGGGCGGCACTGTCCCACAGCCATGGAGCTGGATCAGTCGGCTCCGCAGCGTCACCCTACAACTGCCCTGGGCAGAGAGGGGAGACAGCGCTTCCCTCACCTGTAGGATTGTGTAAGAGAAGCACCCAGAGGCTGGCAGAGCAGGGACTCTGCACTGCACCAGGTGCTCCCCAGATCCCGCCCCCCACTGGACTGGGCACTGCCCAGACACCACCCCCAGGCAGCTCCTGGCACACCAGGGCCTGAGCTCCACAAATCCCACTGCCCCCCTCTCCCAGCATTGGGTGAACCCCATTATAAGGGGCAGACCCATCCCCAAAGAGCCTCCAATCCAGACAGGGCAGAGGAGAAACTGAGGCACAGAGTGATGCCGCCATAGGCCCAGAGTCACCCAACAACCCCCCACTCTGCCCCCCACCCCTTACCTTGGCCCCTTACTTCTCAGGTCTCTCCTCTGGCGGGTAGATGACCGGGGTCTCTGGGCGGCTGGTCCGGATGAAGCAGATGCCCTAGGCAAGGCAGGTCACAGGCAGGCTTAGCGCTTGGTCCCCCCTGCTGACCCCCAGCCATGGGTGGGGCTCTGTGATCCCACATCCAGCCAGGCAGATCTCCCAGGTCCCTGGGCTCACCCTGCTCCCATAGATTACAGGGCAGGGGGCAACTGACCTGGACTGGGTGACCAGAGAGCGTCCAGGCCGAGCTACCGACAGCTGCCCCCCCCCCCCCCCCGACCCAGGAGAGCTGCCGGATTCCCAGCTTACCCCCACGCTGTCAAGTGACCGGCAAAGGGACGCGACGGTCGCACGGGTCCAATGATAGAACCCAGGAGTCCTGGCTCCCAGCCCTCCCTTCTCTAACCCCCCAGCCCCCACTCCGCTCCCAGAGCCGGGGAGAGAACCCAGGAGTCCTGGCTCCCAGCCCCCCCTGCTCTAACCCATCAGCCTCCACTCCGCTCCCAGAGCCAGGCGAGAACCCAGGAGTCCTGGGGTCCCCCCAGCCCCACTGCTCTAACCACCAGGCCCCCTCCCCTCCCAGAGCCGGGGAAAGAACCCAGGAGTCCGGGCTCCCAGCCCCCCCCCGCTCTGACCCATCAGCCCCCACCCCCCTCCCAGAGCCGGGAGAGAACCCAGGAGTCCTGGCTCCCAGCCCCCTGCTCGGACCCACCAGCCCCCCCTCCCAGAGCCGGGAGAACCCAGGGTCCTGGCTCCCAGCCCCCTGCTCTAACCCACCAGCCCCACTCCTCCCAGAGCCGGGAGAGAACCCAGGAGTCCTGGCTCCCAGCCCCGCCCTGCTCTAACCACCAGCCCCACCCCTCCCAGAGCCGGGAGAGAACCCAGGAGTCCTGGCTCCCAGCTCCCCTGCTCTAACCCCCCAGCCCCCACTCCGCTCCCAGAGCCGGGGAGAGAACCCAGGAGTCCTGGCTCCCAGCCCCCCCTGCTCTAACCCATCAGCCTCCACTCCGCTCCCAGAGCCAGGCGAGAACCCAGGAGTCCTGGGGTCCCCCCAGCCCCACTGCTCTAACCACCAGGCCCCCTCCCCTCCCAGAGCCGGGGAAAGAACCCAGGAGTCGGGCTCCCAGCCCCCGCTCTGACCCATCAGCCCCACCTCCCAGAGCCGGGAGAGAACCCAGGAGTCCTGGCTCCCAGCCCCCTGCTCGGACCCACCAGCCCCCCCCTCCCAGAGCCGGGAGCAGGAGTCCGGGCTCCCAGCCCCCGCTCTGACCCATCAGCCCCCACCCCTCCCAGAGCCGGGAGAGAACCCAGGAGTCCTGGCTCCCAGCCCCTGCTCGGACCCACCAGCCCCACCCCTCCCAGAGCCGGGAGAGAACCCAGGAGTCCGGCTCCCAGCCCCCTGCTCTAACCCACCAGCCCCCACCCTCCCAGAGCCGGAGAGAACCCAGGAGTCCTGGCTCCCAGCCCCCTGCTCGGACCCACCAGCCCCACTCCTCCCAGAGCCGGGAGAGAACCCAGGAGTCCTGGCTCCCAGCCCCTGCTCTAACCCACCAGCCCCACTCCTCCCAGAGCCGGGAGAACCCAGGAGTCCGGGCTCCCAGCCCCTGCTCTAACCCACCAGCCCCACTCCTCCCAGAGCCGGGAGAGAACCCAGGAGTCCTGGCTCCCAGCCCCTGCTCGGACCCACCAGCCCCCTCCCAGAGCCGGAGAGAACCCAGGAGTCCGGGCTCCCAGCCCCCGCTCTGACCCATCAGCCCCACCCCTCCCAGAGCCGGGAGAGAACCCAGGAGTCCTGGCTCCCAGCCCCCTGCTCTAACCACCAGCCCCCACTCCCTCCCAGAGCCGGGAGAGAACCCAGGAGTCCTGGCTCCCAGCCCCCTGCTCGGACCCACCAGCCCCACTCCTCCCAGAGCCGGGAGAGAACCCAGGAGTCCGGGCTCCCAGCCCCGCCTGACCCATCAGCCCCACCCTCCCAGAGCCGGGAGAGAACCCAGGAGTCCTGGCTCCCAGCCCCCTGCTCTAACCACCAGCCCCACTCCTCCCAGAGCCGGGAGCGAACCCAGGCGTCCTGGCTCACAGCCCCCCCTGCTCGGACCCACCAGCTCCCCCGCCCCTCCCAGAGCCGGGAGAGAACCCAGGAGTCCGGGCTCCCAGCCCCCGCTCTGACCCATCAGCCCCACCCCTCCCAGAGCCGGGAGAGAACCCAGGAGTCCTGGCTCCCAGCCCCCCCTGCTCTAACCACCAGTCCCCACTCCCCTCCCCGAGCCGGGCGACACCCCAGGAGTCCGGGCTCCCAGCCCCCGCTCTGACCCATCAGCCCCACCCCTCCCAGAGCCGGGAGAGAACCCAGGAGTCCTGGCTCCCAGCCCCCTGCTCTAACCACCAGCCCCACTCCTCCCAGAGCCGGGAGAGAACCCAGGAGTCCTGGCTCCCAGCCCCCTGCTCGGACCCACCAGCCCCACCCCCTCGCAGAGCCGGGAGAGAACCCAGGAGTCCGGGCTCCCCGCCCCCTGCTCTAACCCACCAGCCCCCCCTCCCCTCCCCGAGCCGGGGGAGAACCCAGGAGTCCTGGCGCCCAGCCCCCTGCTCGGACCCAGCCCCACCCCTCCCAGAGCTGAGGAGAGAACCCAGGAGCCCTGGCTCCCAGCCGCCCCTGCTCTAACCCACCAGCCCCCCTCCCCTCCCAGAGCCGGGAGAGAACCCAGGAGTCCTGGCTCCCAGCCCCCTGCTCTAACCCACCAGCCCCACTCCTCCCAGAGCCGGGAGAGAACCCAGGAGTCCTGGCTCCCAGCCCCCCCTGCTCTAACCCACCAGCCCCCACTCCCCTCCCAGAGCCGGGAGAGAACCCAGGAGTCCTCACTCTCTCTCGGGGGCAGGCGAATGGAGGATGCAGATAACTGGCACGGCCAGGCCCAAGGACAAGGTGGAGTCCGCCATCGGTGCCAGCTGGCCCCAGAGCCAGACCCCACAGCTGGCCCCAGAGCCAGACCCCACAGCTGGCCCCTGAGGACGGCCCCCAGACCCCACAGCTGGCCCCAGAGCCAGACCCCACAGCTGGCCCCTGAGGACGGCCCCCAGACCCCACAGCTGGCCCCAGAGCCAGACCCCACAGCTGGCCCCTGAGGACGGCCCCCAGACCCCACAGCTGGCCCCAGAGCCAGACCCCACAGCTGGCCCCTGAGGACGGCCCCCAGACCCCACTCCTGAGGCCCCCGCACAGTTACCTTGGTGTTGGCAGCCAGGCAGACGGCGCGTTCCGTGGAGACGGCGTCGCTGGGGTAGAAGACGGTGCAGCCGGGAATGGCTCGGAACATGGCAATGTCCTCCAGGGCCATCTGCGAGGGGCCGTCCTCTCCTGCGGGGAGCCACGAGAGGTGCCGGGCTAGAGAGCAGGCTCGCTCGGCAGCACGGGGGGCCAGGAGCCCCCGGGCAGCCCAGCGCCCCCCCGTGCCTACCGATGGAGACCCCGCAGTGGGAGCCGCACAGGTTGAGGTTGGTCCGGGAGATGGCGCCCATGCGGATGTGGTCGAAGGCCCGCGTGAAGAAAGCAGCAAAGGTGCTGGCGAAGACCACGGCCCGGTCCCTGGCGGCGCAGCCCAGAGCCACGCTGACCTGGGGGGGACAGACAGCGCGTGACCTGGGGGACAGCCCCAGAGAAGCCCCCCGCCCCGCCCAGCCCCCAGCACTGACCATGTTCTGCTCGGCGATGTAGCACTCGATGTAGCGCTCGGGGTGCGCCTGCTTGAACAGCTCGCAGAAGGTGGAGTTCTTGGTGTCCCCATCCAAGGCCACCACACGCTCGCTGGCAGCACCCAGCTTTGCCAGGGCCACGCCGTAGGCCTTCCGCGTGGCCACCTGCAGGGCAGGGGAGTGTCACTGTCCTGGCCCCACAGCCACCCCCTGGCACCCAGTCAGTCCAGACCGCCGTCGCCTAGCCCTGGGCTCCCCCCTTCCCCCACCTTGTCCCCAAGGGTGTATTCAGGGGGCGAGGGCATGCAGATGCCGGCGATGCTGATCTGTGCGACGTCCTCAATGGGCCGCTGCGGCACCAGCACCTCGTGGCTCTGGATCCGGCTCTGGATGGCACCGATGATGGACTCCACCTTGTCCTTGGCCATGGGCTTGCCGTGCCAGTTCTCCGCATCCTCCACACCTGGCAAAGAACCACCCCCAGGGAGTGAGCAGAAGTGAGACAGGACTGCTGGGTTCTCTCCCCGGCTTGGGGAGGGGGGGCTGGGAGCCAGGACTCCTGGGTTCTCTCCCAAGCTCTGGGTGGGGAGGGGGGTCTGGGAGCCAGGACTCCTGGGTTCTCTCCCAAGCTCTGGGTGGGGAGGGGGGTCTGGGAGCCAGGACTCCTGGGTTCTCTCCCAAGCTCTGGGTGGGGAGGGGAGGGTCTGGGAGCCAGGACTTCTGGGTTCTCTCCCCAGCTCTGGGAGTGGGGGCTGGGAGCCAGGACTCCTGGGTTCTCTCCCCAGCTCTGGGAGGGGAGGGGAGGGGAGCCAGGACTCCTGAGTTCTCTCCCCAGCTCTGGGAGTGGAGTGGGGGCTGGTGGGTCAGAGCAGGAGGGGCTGGGAGCCAGGACTCCTGGGTTCTCGCCCCGGCTCGGGGAGGGGGAGCTGGTGGTTAGAGCAGGAGGAGCTGGGAGCCAGGACTCCTGGGTTCTCTCCCCAGCTCTGGGAGGGGAGGGGAGCCAGGACTACTGAGTTCTCTCTCCAGCTCTGGGAGGGGAGGGGAGCTGGGAGCCAGGACTCCTGGGTTCTCTCCCCAGCTCTGGGAGGGGGGGCTGGGAGCCAGGACTCCTGGGTTCTCTCCCAAGCTCTGGGTGGGGAGGGGGGGCTGGGAGCCAGGACTCCTGGGTTCTCTCCCCAGCTCTGGGAGGGGGAGCTGGTGGTTAGAGCAGGGGGAGCTGGGAGCCAGGACTCCTGGGTTCTCTCCCCAGCTCTGGGAGGGGAGGGGAGGGGAGGGTCTGGGAGCCAGGACTTCTGGGTTCTCTCCCCAGCTCTGGGAGTGGGGGCGGGGAGCCAGGACTCCTGGGTTCTCTCCCCAGCTCTGGTTGGGGTGGGGAGGGGAGCCAGGACTCCTGAGTTCTCTCCCCAGCTCTGGGAGTGGAGTGGGGGCTGGTGGGTCAGAGCAGGAGGGGCTGGGAGCCAGGACTCCTGGGTTCTCGCCCCGGCTCGGGGAGGGGGAGCTGGTGGTTAGAGCAGGGGGAGCTGGGAGCCAGGACTCCTGGGTTCTCTCCCCAGCTCGGGGAGGGGAGGGGAGGGGAGCCAGGACTACTGAGTTCTCTCTCCAGCTCTGGGAGGGGGGGCTGGGAGCCAGGACTCCTGGGTTCTCTCCCAAGCTCTGGGTGGGGAGGGGGGGCTGGGAGCCAGGACTCCTGGGTTCTCTCCCCAGCTCTGGGAGGGGGAGCTGGTGGTTAGAGCAGGGGGAGCTGGGAGCCAGGACTCCTGGGTTCTCTCCCCAGCTCTCGGAGGGGAGGGGAGGGTCTGGGAGCCAGGACTTCTGGGTTCTCTCCCCAGCTCTGGGAGTGGGGGCTGGGAGCCAGGACTCCTGGGTTCTCTCCCCAGCTCTGGGAGGGGAGGGGAGGGGAGCCAGGACTCCTGAGTTCTCTCCCCAGCTCTGGGAGTGGAGTGGGGGCTGGTGGGTCAGAGCAGGAGGGGCTGGGAGCCAGGACTCCTGGGTTCTCGCCCCGGCTCGGGGAGGGGGAGCTGGTGGTTAGAGCAGGAGGAGCTGGGAGCCAGGACTCCTGGGTTCTCTCCCCAGCTCGGGGAGGGGAGGGGAGGGGAGCCAGGACTACTGAGTTCTCTCTCCAGCTCTGGGAGGGGAGGGGAGCTGGGAGCCAGGACTCCTGGGTTCTCTCCCCAGCTCTGGGAGGGGGGGCTGGGAGCCAGGACTCCTGGGTTCTCTCCCCAGCTCTGGGAGGGGAGGGGAGGGGAGCCAGGACTCCTGAGTTCTCTCCCCAGCTCTGGGAGGGGAGGGGAGGGGAGGGGAGGGGAGCCAGGACTACTGAGTTCTCTCTCCAGCTCTGGGAGGGGAGGGGAGCTGGGAGCCAGGACTCCTGGGTTCTCTCCCCAGCTCTGGGAGGGGGGTCTGGGTGCCAGGACTCCTGGGTTCTCTCCCCAGCTCTGGGAGGGGGGTCTGGGTGCCAGGACTCCTGGGTTCTCTCCCCAGCTCTGGGAGGGGGGGCCTCACCTCATCTCTCCTGAGGTCCCTACTCTGTCGCACCCCACAGTAGCTGTCAGAAGGGTAGAAAGAACCACTGACACCACCCCCCCAAGCATGGCCCTCCATCCCGCCAGGCATCCCTAGCCGGGAGCCAGCCGTGGGGCCCCAGGCAAGGCCTCCAGCACTCAGAGCTGAGGGGGGCACTCACCGGGGACGCCTCGTCCCTTGTAGGTCTTGGCCAGGATGGCCGTGGGCTTCCCCTTCACCTGGGCCGCCTGCCTCAGGGCCTCGTCCAGCTCCTCCACGGCGTGGCCGTCCACCACGTAGGTGTTCCACCTGCCAGGGAGGGAGGGGTCAGCCAGCCCCAGGGCCGCCCCGCCCCGCCCGCCCGCGGCCCCCAGGGCACTCACCCGAAGGCCTGGCAGCGGCGGCGGTACACGTCCATGTCGTGGCCCAGCGGCGCCGCCTCGCTCTGGCCCAGCCGGTTGACGTCCACGATGGCCACCAGGTTGTCGAGCCGGTAGTGGGAGCCGAAGGCCAGAGCTTCCCAGACGGAGCCCTCGGACACCTCCCCGTCACCCAGCAGGCAGAACACCCGGTAGCTGGCCAGAGGGGCGGGGTCACTGCCAGACCACGCCTCCCCGAGCCCCCCCACTGAGTGAGGGCGGGGTCACTGCCAGACCACGCCCCCCCGAAACCCCCCCCAGCTCAGAGAGGGCGGGGTCACTGCCAGACCACGCCTCCCCGAGCCCCCCCACTGAGTGAGGGCGGGGTCACTGCCAGACCATGCCCCCCCCGAAACCCCCCCAGCTCAGAGAGGGCGGGGTCACTGCCAGACCACGCCTCCCCGAGCCCCCCCACTGAGTGAGGGCGGGGTCACTGCCAGACCATGCCCCCGAAACCCCAGCTCAGAGAGGGCGGGTCACTGCCAGACCACGCCTCCCGAGCCCCCACTGAGTGAGGGCGGGTCACTGCCAGACCATGCCCCCGAAACCCCCAGCTCAGAGAGGCGGGGTCACTGCCAGACCACGCCTCCCGAGCCCCCACTGAGTGAGGGCGGGTCACTGCCAGACCATGCCCCCAAACCCCAGCTCAGAGAGGGCAGGGTCACTGCCAGACCACGCCTCCCGAGCCCCCACTGAGTGAGGGCGGGTCACTGCCAGACCATGCCCCCGAAACCCCAGCTCAGAGAGGGCAGGGTCACTGCCAGACCACGCCTCCCGAGCCCCCACTGAGTGAGGGCGGGTCACTGCCAGACCATGCCCCCAAAACCCCAGCTCAGAGAGGCGGGGTCACTGCCAGACCACGCCTCCCGAGCCCCACTGAGTGAGGGCGGGTCACTGCCAGACCATGCCCCCAAACCCCAGCTCAGAGAGGGCAGGGTCACTGCCAGACCACGCCTCCCCGAGCCCCCCCAGCTCAGAGAGGGTGGGGTCACTGCCAGACCACACCTCTCCAGACCCCCACACAGCCCCAGAAAGGGGGGGGGTCACAGCCAGGCCATGCCTCCCTCTGGCCCCCTACCCCAGCTCCACCCACTGCCCAGAGGGGTTGGGGTCACAACCAGGCCATGCCTCCCCCAGCTTCCCAACCCCAGCCCCCCCCCCATTGCCACCCAGGTCTCCCCAGCCACCTGCCCCAGGCTGGGGCCCCCCCAGGGCACTCACCTGGCCCTGTCGAAGTACTTGCCTACGTAGGCCATCCCGCAGGCCGCGCCCAGGCCCTGCCCCAGCGAGCCCGTGGCCACGTCCACAAAGGGCAGCCTCTGGTGGAGAGAGTGGCCATGTGACCCCCACAGCCCCTCCCAGCCCCTGCCCCACCATTATCAGCAGCCCCCAGCTGCCCTCATGCCCAGTTGTGGCTTTCCACCCCCAGGGAGCAGAGAGGGGTGGCAGGCTGGTATCCCAGGGGGACCCCCCCCACTCACCGGGGTGGGGTGTCCCTCCAGGTCACTGTCGATCTTGCGCAGATTCAGCAGCTCTGGCTCCTTGAGGAAGCCGGCCTCAGCCCAGGCGGCATAGAGCAAGGGGGCAGCATGGCCCTGTGGGCAGGGGGCAGGGTTAGACCCCAGGGGCACAGCATGGGCACCATCCCCCAAATGGAACAAGAGAGGACATTGGAGAGGGGAAGCCGCTCCCCATAGCCCAGCCAGGGGACCCCCCCGATCCCCCCATAGCCCAGCCAGGGGACCCCCCCAATCCCCCCATAGCCCAGCCACACCGACACCCCCATCCCCATAGCCCAGCCAGGGACACCCCGATCCCCCATAGCCCTGCCACACTGACACCCCATGCCCCATAGCCCAGCCACACCGACACCCCCAATTCCCCATAGCCCAGCCAGGGGACACCCCCGATCCTCCCATAGCCCAGCCACACCGACACCCCCATCCCCATAGCCCAGCCACACCGACACCCCCCCAATTCCCCCCATAGCCCAGCCAGGGGACCCTCCCGATCCCCCCATAGCCCAGCCACACCGACACCCCCCCAATTCCCCCCACAGCCCAGCCAGGGGACCCTCACGATCCCCATAGCCTAGCCACACCGACACCCCCATCCCCATAGCCCAGCCACACCGACACCCCCCCACTTCCCCCCATAGCCCAGCCAGGGGACCCCCCCGATCCCCCCCTCGCCCAGCCACACCGACACCCCATGCCCCCATAGCCCAGCCAGGGGACACCCCGATCTCCATAGCCCTGCCACACTGACACCCCCCCCATCCCCCCATAGCCCAGCCACACCGACACCCCCCCAATTCCCCATAGCCCAGCCAGGGACCCCGATCGCCCCATAGCCCAGCCAGGGACCCCCGATCCTCCCATAGCCTAGCCTCACCGTGACCCCCCCCATCCCCCCATAGCCCAGCCACACCGACACCCCCCCAATTCCCCATAGCCCAGCCAGGGACCTCCCCCCCATCGCCCAGCCACACCGACACCCCCAATTCCCCCACAGCCCAGCCAGGGGACCCTCCCGATCCCCATAGCCTAGCCACACCGACACCCCCATCCCCATAGCCCAGCCACACCGACACCCCCAATTCACCCCATAGCCCAGCCAGGACCCCCGATCCCCATACCCCAGCCACGGGACCCCCGATCCCCTAGCCCAGCCACGGGGACCCCCGATCCCCATAGCCCAGCCCCACCGACACCCCCAATTCCCCCAGCCCAGCCCCGGGCCCCCACGCCCCACCTTGGAGAGGACAAAGCGGTCATTGCTGGGGTGTGCCGGCTGACGGGCCCGGTAGCGCATCGCCTGGAAGAACAGCACTGCCATGATCTCAGCCGCGCTGCAGCAGGACGTGGGGTGGCTGTGGGGGCAGGTGGGGCAGAGTCAGCTGGTGCCCCCCCAGGCCCTAGTGGGATCCCAGCCAAGCCCTCTCCCCACAGAGGGCACAACACCCACTATTCTGGTCCCATCCAGCCCAGGCCCCGCCCCCAGCAGCCAAGCCCCGCCCCTCCAGGCCAGGGGCGGTGCCACAAGGCTAGAGCAGCCCCCCATGGAGTGACAGCTCCACACTGCCAATCAGAGCAGAGCGCGCGCCTTACCCTCCTCGCACCCCCCCGCCCAAGCACGTGGAAGTGAAGCGGACCCGTCCTGCGGCCCCCACCCCGGGGCCAGCGAATGCAGCCCCAGCAATGCCCGCCTCTCCCCCCCCATTACAGGGTGAACCATCATGCCCCCCCTGCACTGATCCTCCTTTGCAACAGGAGCATGAGCCTTCCCACACAGAGCCCCCCCGCCTTGCAATGGCTCCCCCGGGGGAGGGGCACGCACAGAGCCCCCCCCCCCGCCTTGCAATGGCTCCCCCGGGGGAGGAACACCCCAGAGCCCCTGCCTTGCAATGGCCCCCGGGGGAGAACACCCAGAGCCCCACACCCCCAGCCCCCTGCCTTGCAATGGCTCCCCCGGGGGAGGGGCACGCACAGAGCCCCCCCGCCGCCTTGCAATGGCCCCCGCGGGGGGAGGAACACCCCCCGAGCCCCCCCGCCGCCTTGCAATGGCCCCCGCGGGGGGAGGAACACCCCCAGAGCCCCCCCGCCTTGCAATGCCCCCCCGGGGGACGAACACCCCCAGGGCCCCCCCGCCTTGCAATGCCCCCCCGGGGGACGAACACCCCCAGGGCCCGGCTCCGCTTACCCCGAGCCCGCAGCGCTCGTGGCCCGCAGCGCGCGCACCCGCAGGCGGTTCGCGGCATCGCGCAGGGCCTGCAGCGGGGGCTGCTCCGGCCGGGGCTCCGCACTGGCCATGCTGCAGCTGCCGGGACCCGCGCGGCGTCTGGCGGCTGCCGCGCTCCGCCCCCCGGCAGGAAGTGAGATCAGAGGGGGGGGATTCCCCCCAAGGATGCGGGACCCTCCCAACCCCGCCCCACACACACACTATTCTGCTCTGGGTGGCCAGTTGTCCACACGAACCCCATCCAGGCCTGGAGTGACTCTGGATTGACCCTGCAGGAGCTCAGCTCAGAACCCGGCCCTGCCCCTGTTGCAATCTGGGGTGACTCCTGACCGACCTCCGCAGGAGCTCAGCTCAGAACCCGGCCCTGCCCTCGTTGCAATCTGGGGTGACTCTGGATTGACCCTGCAGGGGCTCAGCTCAGAACCCGGCCCTGCCCTCGTTGCAATCTGGAGTGACTCTGGATTCACCCTGCAGGGGCTCAGCTCAGAACCCGGCCCTGCCCTCATTGCAATCTGGAGTGACTCTGGATTGACCCTGCAGGGGCTCAGCTCAGAACCCGGCCCTGCCCTTGTTGCAATCTGGAGTGACTCTGGATTCACCCTGCAGGGGCTCAGCTCAGAACCCGGCCCTGCCCCTCGTTGCAATCTGGGGTGACTCTGGATTCACCCTGCAGGGGCTCAGCTCAGAACCCGGCCCTGCCCTCGTTGCAATCTGGAGTGACTCTGGATTCACCCTGCAGGGGCTCAGCTCAGAACCCGGCCCTGCCCCTGTTGCAATCTGGGGTGACTCCTGACCGACCTCCGCAGGAGCTCAGCTCAGAACCCGGCCCTCCCCTCATTGCAATCTGGGGTGACTCCGGACTGACCCCCGCAGGAGCTCAGCTCAGAACCTGGCCCTGCCCTCGTTGCAATCTGGGGTGACTCTGGATTGACCCTGCAGGGGCTCAGCTCAGAACCCGGCCCTGCCCCTCGTTGCAATCTGGGGTGACTCCGGACCGACCCCCGCAGGAGCTCAGCTCAGAACCCGGCCCTGCCCTCGTACAATCTGGAGTGACTCTGGATTCACCCTGCAGGGGCTCAGCTCAGAACCCGGCCCTGCCCCTCGTTGCAATCTGGGGTGACTCCGGACCGACCCCCGCAGGAGCTCAGCTCAGAACGCGGCCCTGCCCTCGTTGCAATCTGGAGTGACTCTGGATTCACCCTGCAGGGGCTCAGCTCAGAACCCGGCCCTGCCCCTCGTTGCAATCTGGGGTGACTCCGGACCGACCCCCGCAGGAGCTCAGCTCAGAACGCGGCCCTGCCCTCGTTGCAATCTGGAGTGACTCTGGATTCACCCTGCAGGGGCTCAGCTCAGAACCCGGCCCTGCCCCTGTTGCAATCTGGGGTGACTCCTGACCGACCTCCGCAGGAGCTCAGCTCAGAACCCGGCCCTCCCCTCATTGCAATCTGGGGTGACTCCGGACTGACCCCCGCAGGAGCTCAGCTCAGAACCTGGCCCTGCCCTCGTTGCAATCTGGGGTGACTCTGGATTCACCCTGCAGGGGCTCAGCTCAGAACCCGGCCCTGCCCCTCGTTGCAATCTGGGGTGACTCTGGATTCACCCTGCAGGGGCTCAGCTCAGAACCCGGCCCTGCCCCTCGTTGCAATCTGGGGTGACTCCTGACCGACCCCCGCAGGAGCTCAGCTCAGAACGAGGCCCTGCCCTCGTTGCAATCTGGGTGACTTCTGGATTCACCCTGGAGGGGCTCAGCTCAGAACCCGGCCCTGCCCCTCGTTGCAATCT
The DNA here is from genome assembly GCF_016161935.1 of Mauremys reevesii. Classification (NCBI taxonomy): domain Eukaryota; kingdom Metazoa; phylum Chordata; order Testudines; family Geoemydidae; genus Mauremys; species Mauremys reevesii. The sequence goes on along the minus strand of NC_052644.1, from coordinate 24,534,533 downwards.
GGGGTGACTCCGGACCGACCCCCGCAGGAGCTCAGCTCAGAACGCGGCCCTGCCCTCGTTGCAATCTGGAGTGACTCCGGATTCACCCTGCAGGGGCTCAGCTCAGAACCCGGCCCTGCCCCTGTTGCAATCTGGGGTGACTCCTGACCGACCTCCGCAGGAGCTCAGCTCAGAACCCGGCCCTGCCCTCATTGCAATCTGGGGTGACTCCGGACTGACCCCCGCAGGAGCTCAGCTCAGAACCTGGCCCTGCCCTCGTTGCAATCTGGGGTGACTCCGGACCGACCCCCGCAGGAGCTCAGCTCAGAACCCGGCCCTGCCCCTGTTGCAATCTGGGGTGACTCCTGACCGACCTCCGCAGGAGCTCAGCTCAGAACCCGGCCCTGCCCTCGTTGCAATCTGGAGTGACTCTGGATTCACCCTGCAGGGGCTCAGCTCAGAACCCGGCCCTGCCCTCGTTGCAATCTGGGGTGACTCCGGACCGACCCCCGCAGGAGCTCAGCTCAGAACCCGGCCCTGCCCCCGTTGCAATCTGGGGTGACTCCTGACCGACCTCCGCAGGAGCTCAGCTCAGAACCCGGCCCTGCCCTCGTTGCAATCTGGGGTGAATCCGGACTGACCCCCGCAGGAGCTCAGCTCAGAACCTGGCCCTGCCCTCGTTGCAATCTGGAGTGACTCTGGATTGACCCTGCAGGGGCTCAGCTCAGAACCCGGCCCTGCCCTCGTTGCAATCTGGGGTGACTCCGCACTGACCCCCGCAGGAGCTCAGAACCCGGCCCTGCCCCCGTTGCAATCTGGGGTGACTCCGGACCGACCCCCGCAGGAGCTCAGCTCAGAACCCGGCCCTGCCCTTGTTGCAATCTGGGGTGACTCTGGATTCATCCTGCAGGGGCTCAGCTCAGAACCCGGCCCTGCCCTCGTTGCAATCTGGGGTGAATCTGGATTGACGCTGCAGGGGCTCAGCTCAGAACCCGGCCCTGTCCTCATTGCAATCTGGGGTGACTCCGGACCAACCCCCGCAGGAGCTCAGCGAGGGAAAGCGGGCGTTAGCCGCGGCAGGGTGCATTGTGGGATGGCGGGGGGGGCGTTAGCGGTGGCAGGGTGCATTGTGGGATGGCAGGGGGCATTAGCCGCAGCAGGGTGCATTGTGGGATGGTGGGGGGGTGTTCGCTGCAGCAGGGTGCATTGTGGGATGGCGTGGACATTGTGGGATGGCGGGGGGTGGTGGTGGTAGCTGTGGCAGGGTTCATTGTGGGACGGCGGGGGGGGGGGTTAGCCACGGCAGGGTGCATTGTGGGATGGCGGGTGTGACGTTATTGATATAATCTGGGACCATATAGAACATGGTTGCAACCAAGGTCCTGTAGTGGCACCAAATCTTATGTAAAGGGGGTGAGCTGAGGTGTCTAGGCCAGGTTGTGGGGTGCTGGGTAGGATTGTGCTGTCCGGGTGCATGTGTCATTTTGTAGTGGAAGTTGTGAATATTGGCTCTGTCCTGTCTGTGCTTCACACTCGTGCTGTGCCTCTGGGTGCCCTGTTTAAGCGATTTGTCCTTAATTGGCACCTCAGTTGGGTCCCGCCAGAACCGCAGCGTCACAGTGGCATAGTCGGCAGGATCCACAGAACCAGTTCAATTAAGCTTTGGGTCAGAACCCCACACTAGCCAAATCTGAATTTTGGGATTGAGAGTTTGGTTGGTTAAAGATCAGTGACCATGAGCCAGAAAGCATCAGCAAAAGCAATGAAACTGCAATGCAGTTTGAACATGAGCAAAACCTGGCAGAAATTCGAATGAGAGAGAAGCAGCCTTTGCCCAGCTGGAGAAAGAAGCTGCTGAGAGAGAAGAAAAAGCTCGTAAGGGGCATCTGGAGCTGCTGGCTGCTGAGGAGAAAGCTCCACAGAGGCAACAGGAGACTCACAAGATGCACCAAGAAACGGCCAGACTCCAGCTCCAAGGCAAAGAAGCAAGGGAAGAACAGCAGAAATTGGATCCTCTTGGACGTCCAGTGTCTAACAATGCTGGGATGTTGTGTAACTCTGAGCAGTTGTCTGGGGGTAACCAAACGTACCCAACACGGCCACCTTGTATGTCAATGCTGTTACCGTGAGTTCAGCAGAAGGTGGCTCCATAAATTGTGCCCGTGCTCTGTACGGGAGTGGTCATGGAGAATTCACAGAGAGTGTAAAGGTCAATGGTGAAAGCTGTTTAGGGCAAATGATGGCTTCTAACCAGGGGTGGCTCCAGGCCCCAGCACGCCAAGCACGTGCTTGGGGGGGCATGCCGCGGGGCATGCCAGGAGGGCGGCAGGTGGCTCCGGTGGACCTCCCGCAGACATGCCTGCGGAGGGTCCGCTGGTCCCGCGGCTTCGGTGGAGCATCCGCGGGCACGTCTGCGGGAGGTCCACCGGAGCCGCGGGACCGGCGACCGCCAGAGCGCCCCCTGCGGCGTGCCACTGTGCTTGTGGCGGCGAAATGGCTAGAGCTGCCCCTGCTTTTAACATCACTCTTGTTAAAGCAGATCTGGTCAAAGAGGAAGATTATTTACCAAATCCGAGTGTGAATGTTGTAGTCCTGGAGGAGTTTACGGTGCGGAATCCACCTCGAATGGACCGGTGCTCAGCATGAAGTGATGGCTGGCGTCAGGAAGTTATTGCCTAAGGAGCTTTTGCTTGGGGAAGATGTTAAAGCTTTGTTCAGTCCAGGTCGCCAGTCACAGGAGCTGTGTCTATTGTGAGCACTGATTTGCCTGGGGAGGGTTGCTCCAAAGGTTTGTCTGTGCCCGAAAGCAGTGTGGCTGGGAATGGAGTTTCTGAACGTCTGGCTCAGAAGTGAAGCTGGAGTTAGATCGAGCACAGAAAGATCTCAGTGGTCAGGAACACGTTTCTCGGGAGCAGATGAAAGTTGATGGTCAGGTTGAAGCCCTAATGGAGGAAGGAAAGGGGAGATTTTCAGGGGGTGCTGGCTTGCGAAAGGGAACCTGAGAAGGGTGACTGGGATTTGCTGGCAGCAGCTCAGCGGAGTGAGAAGAGCGGCAGTGTGTCTGTGGGGAGTGGCCATGTGCCTGGTAGGGGAAGTTGGGAGGAGCCTGGGCAGCCTTGGGAGCTGGTGGCTTTGTCTAGTCAGCAGTGTGGGAAGACAGGGACAGTGGAAGAGGAGTGTCCCTGTCCCGTACCTGTGTCCTGGGTGGAGAAATGTGACAGTGAAGGGAACATACCTGTGTCTGTCAGGGGTATTGACTTGCCTATGGAGGGAGCTACCTCGGTCTCCAGGCAGGTGTCTATGAACAGCCCTGTGTGCTGGGACAAGGGAAATGAGATCCCAAGCTGGGTGTCTGGGGAAGGAGAATGTGTCTCCGGCTCTTCTGTGTCTGTGGAGCAGCCAGAAGGGGCCTTTCAGCCTGGGAGGGTGGTTCTGGATTCAGCTAAAGCCCAGGAAGGGAATGGTGCTGAGTTTGGGTCTGCTGGGGAGAATGGCCCTGTGACTAGGGTGCATCCAGTTAGTGTCCTAGCAAAATCCCAGAGACCAGACAATTCTGGTGCTTGTAGTTTGCCAGTTGCTAATGTGGGGTTGGAAAAGGGTGCAGCAGCTCTGTCTGCTCAGGGTGATACCCCAGCCAGGGCACAAGGGGAGCAGAAAGGTGAGTTAATTGTGTTACCCACTGACAGTTTGACAACTTGTAGCACGAAGGAAACGATTCCTGACCTGTGTGTGGCCAAGGGAAGGAGAAGGCTTCCAACCGGTTACCTAGTGAGTCTAGGAGTTTGCCTGAAAGGGGGTTGGGTAGGAATCTGCCTGATGGGCCAGAGGTGATTCTGGATGTAAGTGAGACCCAGGAAGAGGAAAGTGTCCCTTTAGAGCAAGCCCTGGGTGAAGCGGGGAAGGGCAGAAGTTCTGAGAGGGGTGAATTGCTGCTTAGAAAAGCTCATCATAACCTGTGCAAGCGGTTTACTGCAGCTGAAGGGCGTGAAAGTGATTTAATCAAGGAAGTTTCAGTTCCTAACAGCTGGAAATTTTCTGTTGCGAAAGGATCCACTGACTTTCCTTTTGAGAGATCCAGTGTGGGCAGCTTAGAGAAGGTCTCAGGTGGAGTAGAAGCTGTTAAGGAAGTTGAGCAGCCGTATAACCCCGTGGCTGTGTGCGGCCAGCCTGTTGGGAAGACAATGGTGTTGGGACAGGACTGTCTCCAGGCTGATTCTGGGAGTGAGCAGTCTGTGCCTCAGGGGCTGAGGACAGATTCGGTCACTGATATTTCAGAGCAAAACAGTTTTACAGCCGAATGCTTGAGGATGCAAGGGACAGCCAGCCAGCTCTCACCCTCAGCCCCTCTGGATGGGTGGGGTATCTCTGTAAGACAGAGTCCAGCATTGGAATTGGAAGCAGCTAAGAAGTTAAAAGCTGGTGTTGTGTTGATGCAAATTCCCTGGCTGGCAGGGAGAAGAAAGACTTGCTAATAGCTGTTAGCACAGAGAGCCCACCCCATCAGCCAGTGACTGCTGTTAAGCAAGAGAAATCAGGGTTTGATCCTGCAGGACAAGGAGGACAGAGAAAATTGAATTTTGCAAAGGGAAGCCACAGGTTAACCCTAAAATGCCCAACCCCCAATGGTATGGAGCCAAAGGTGTGGCATGACAAACCTGATTGTGGATGGACACTTGCACTGAATTTGTTGTTATTGCTAATGGTGATTTTTGTAACTAATGTGTTGCTATTACCAAGAACTGTAAGAATGTACAATGTGCCTAATCCTCTGGAAAATCCCTTGAACATGCTGAAAGGGATACATGAGAACACACCTCATGTTAAAGGGCCTTGCTATACTGATGTTTCACAGTTAATGCCTGGAAACAGTGTTGGAACTTTTCACTGGGGAAAAGACATTCCAGACCTGACGTGCTGTATGGAAAAGGGAAACTGAGGCACACTACCATATTGCTTGCATGGCTAAATGCCAAGATTCCTGTACTATGGACAACATTAATATCTACATTGGTTTGATGTTAATTGGATTCCAAACATTGGCCAGAGTGTGTATGGATAAAGTAGCTGTTTTCTTTAGCTCTTGGCAAGATCACGTGAGACATACAGGAACTGCTGCAAGAGCAGATCCAATCCACAATTGTTCTAAGTTTTATCTGGAGTTTGTAAAGAGATTCAATCATGTTACTGAACATGACTTTGATAAACCATTTCTGTTAGACACTGGTAGGGCCTTTAACCCAACACTCGCTGTAGTGAGACGGACCCAAGGATGGGGAGCTCTTAGGGTGCAGTCAGTGATGTTTGTGTCACCCCTTCCTGTATCAATTTTGCGTTGGGGGTGTGACGTTATTGATATAATCTGGGCCCATCTAGAACATGGGTGTAACCTCGGCCCTGTAGTGACACCAAATGGCCCGTGCAGGGGGGGAGCTGCGGGGTCTAGGCCAGGTTGTGGGGTGCTGGGTAGGATTGTGCTGTCCGGGTGCATGTGTCATTTTGCAGTGGAAGTTGTGAATATCGGCTCTGTCCTGTCCATGCTTCACACTCGTGCTGTGCCTCGGGGTGACACCCCAGACGAGTTGGGGTCAGCTCGGCCCGGCCGGCTTGGGGGCCCGTTACGGCCCATCAGCTACAACCGACCCACGGCGAGGAGGCAGATCCGCCTTGTGACTCGGCCAAGTGCCGGGCCTGGCCCCCGTGACCCCAGGCTCCCTGTTGCTGTAATTTTCCACAGGAAGGACACAGAGGTTCTTACACCGGGAAAAGCCGAGCAAAGGCCGAGGCCTCGTCTCCACCTGGTCGTCAATCCTGCCCCGAGGCTCGGGGGACTTTGCTCCGAACTGAAGCTCTGAACAAAGGGCTGAACGACCCGCCCCAGCGGGGGATGTTCCAGGGACGGGATTTGAACCTGCAGGGTCCATCGCGGCTACAAGCCTGAGCCAAGGACTTTGCCATCACTGGATGGAATTGATCCCATGTCACCAATTCTAGCTCCCGGCTGGATCTTTTCCCTTTCGATTTTAGCTTCTAGAGGGGTGGCACCAGCGGGATTTGGGGGGAAGATCTGATGTGTCTATTGACCTGGATCTGGGGCTTGATTCTTTGGGATCGAGAGAACCTTGGTCCTTTACTGGGGTGTTGGGTTTCATACCCAGCCTCCCCTGCCGAGTGGCGCAGGTGGGGATATGGGGAGACTGGAGTGTCTGAGGGAATCACGGCGGGGACCAAAGTCCTCGGGGTCTGGCTGGTTTGGTGCCGTGGAGGTGGAGAAAGCCCAGCCCGGGGCCGTCACTGCCCTGTGTTCAGCGATTGATCCTGAATTGGCACCTCAGTTGGGTCCCGCCAGAACCACATTGTCACAGCGGGGGAGGGGGGGTGTGAGGGAAAGCCATGGCAGGGAGCCTTCTGGGACGGCGGGGGGAAGCGGGCGTTAGCCGCGGCAGGGTGCATTGTGGGACGGCGGGGGGAAGCGGGCGTTAGCTGTGGCAGGGAGCCTTGTGGGATGGCGGGGGGAAGCAGGCGTTAGCCGCGGCAGGGTGCATTGTGGGATGGCGGGGGGAAGCAGGCGTTAGCCGCGGCAGGGAGCCTTCTGGGACGGCGGGGGGAAGCGGGCGTTAGCCATGGCAGGGAGCCTTGTGGGACGGCGGGGGGAAGCGGGCGTTAGCCGCGGCAGGGAGCCTTCTGGGACGGCGGGGGGAAGCGGGCGTTAGCCGCAGCAGGGTGCATTGTGGGACGGCGGGGGGAAGCGGGCGTTAGCCGCAGCAGGGTGCATTGTGGGACGGCGGGGGGAAGCGGGCGTTAGCTGTGGCAGGGTGCATTGTGGGATGGCGGGGGGAAGCAGGCGTTAGCCGCGGCAGGGAGCCTTGTGGGACGGCGGGGAGAAGCGGGCGTTAGCTGTGGCAGGGTGCATTGTGGGATGGCGGGGGGAAGCGGGCGTTAGCCGCGGCAGGGTGCATTGTGGGACGGCGGGGGGAAGCGGGCGTTAGCCGCGGCAGGGTGCATTGTGGGACGGCGGGGGGAAGCGGGCGTTAGCTGTGGCAGGGTGCATTGTGGGACGGCGGGGGGTCGCGGGCGTTAGCCGCGGCCGGGTCCCTGGTGGGACGGCGGGGGGAAGCGGGCGTTAGCTGTGGCAGGGTGCATTGTGGGATGGCGGGGGGAAGCGGGTCTTAGCCGCGGCAGGATGCATTGTGGGACGGCGGGGGGAAGCGGGCTTAGCTGTGGCAGGGTGCATTGTGGGACGGCGGGGGGAAGCGGGGTTAGCTGTGGCAGGGTGCATTGTGGGATGGCGGGGGGGGCGTTAGCTGTGGCCGGGTGCATTGTGGGATGGCGGGGGGTGTAAGCCGCAGCAGGGTGCATTGTGGGATGGCGGGGTGGACAATATGGAGGATTTGCTCACTCCCCCCTGCCTGTCCCTCACTATCTGTGTCCCACCCACAGGTGGTCCACACCTCCCCCACACCAGCCGTGGAGTGCGCAGATGCCAGCCCCGCCCAGACGCCCCCTCCGGAGCTGGCTGGCTGAGCAGCAGGGGGCACTGCTGGCCCAGGGGGTCACCCAGCTCTCCCCTGTCCCACTCCCAGAGCCGGGCCGGGGCAAGGCGGGGGAGAGGCTGGGGCAGCAGGGCAAGGTGGCGATGCTGAAAGAAGCCCAGGAGGCACTGGAAGGCCGGTGGCTGGCACTGCAGGCGGGCTGGTGCCAGGCACAGCACCAGCTGCTGGAACAGCTGCGAGAGGAGAAGGAGAGGTGAGGGGGAGAACTGGGGTCTGCCCTGTCCCCTGGTGCCCCGGGTCTGGCACCGCCCGGTCCCCCGGTGCCCCGGGCCTGGCACCGCCCTGCCCCCCGGTGCCCCGGGCCTGGCACCGCCCGGTGCCCCGGGCCTGGCACCGCCCTGCCCCCCGGTGCCCCAGGCCTGGCACAGCCCGGTGCCCCGGTGCCCCGGGCCTGGCACCGCCCGGTCCCCCGGTGCCCCAGGCCTGGCACCGCCCTGCCCCCCGGTGCCCCGGGCCTGGCACCGCCCTGCCCCCCGGTGCCCCGGGCCTGGCACCGCCCTGCCCCCCGGTGCCCCGGGCCTGGCACCGCCCTGTGCCCCACGATGTTACACTTCTGGTCACTGTGCTGCCTGTGTATCTCCTTCCACCCCACCCCATGGCTGTGTCAGATGAGGGAACGGAGCCAAATCCCCTCCAATCCAATCAGCAGAGCCGCAGCCCTAATGGAATCAATGGTATGAACCAGCTGGTGCCCCGGGGCACAGGAGGGCACCACAAGGCAGGCACTGACCCCGGGTGTCCCCCCTGCAGACATCACAACCTGGAGGAGCAGGTGAATGCCATGATACAGTTCAATGTGGCAGAGGTGGGCATGCTACACCACAACGTGGCCTGCATGGAGGAGAGGACGGCCTACAGCACCCACGAGAGAGCCAGGGATGTGTGGGTAAGGGCTGGGTACCAGAGGGCAGGGACCTGCAGGTAAAGGCCAGGCACTGGGGAGCGGGGACGTGCGGGTAGGGGCCGGGCGGGTCGGGGCCGGGCACCGGGGGGCGGGGACGTGCGGGTAGGGGCCGAGAACCGGGGCGGGGACGTGCGGGTAGGGGCCGAACCGGGGCGGGACGTGCGGGTAGGGGCCGGGCACTGGGGCGGGACATGCGGTAGGGGCCGGGCACCGGGGCGGGACGTGCGGGTAGGGGCCGGGACCGGGGCGGGGGCGTCTGGTAGGGGCCGGGCACCGGGGCGGGACGTGCGGGTAGGGGCCGAGAACCGGGGCGGGACGTGCGGGTAGGGGCCGGGCACCGGGGCGGGACGTGCGGTAGGGCCGGGCACCGGGGCGGGACCTGCAGGTAGGGGCCGAGAACCGGGGGGCGGGGACGTGCGGGTAGGGGCAGGGCCCCGGGGGGCGGGGACGTGCAGGTAGGGGCCGGGCACCGGGGGGCGGGGACGTGCGGGTAGGGGCCGGGCGGGTAGGGGCCGGGGGGCGGGGACGTGCGGGTAAGGGCCAGGAAAGAGGTGGTCGCTGTCTGACTCCCCAGGGTCAGCTCCACAAGGTCCATGGGCCGTGGCTGGGCTGCCCCCCAAGTGCCCGGCATGGAGGCCACGTGGGCTTGGGGTCCTGGCTGCCCCCCGAGGGCAGTGGGGCAACCAGCCAGGACCCACCTCAGCTCCCCATCCCCCCTCAGGAGGTGCTGGACGCATTCCACACCCGCCTCTCCCAGCTGGAAGCCCAGCAGCAGGCAGCCCAGCTGGAGGAACAGGACCGGAGCAGTGCCACCCTGTGCCACCTCCACAGGCAGCTGATGAACCTGGCTGTGGCCGTGACCACCATCCTGCTGGTGTGCGTCTCAGCCTGCAGCCGCCAGCGGGCACTCTCCTCACTGGGCGTGTTGGCCCTGCTGTCCGTGGCCTGGCACTGCTGGGACCATCTCCGCTGGGAGGCCTGGTAGCCAGGGACAGCGGCCACGCAGCACCATCTGCTCTCCCAGCTCGTGCCCCTCACCTGGAGACCCCCGTCTCCCTAACCACAAGCTCACGCCGTCGGGCTGCCGTCCGACTATTAAAGGTGCTGGTGTTAGCCACAGCAGGGTGCATTGTGGGAAGGTGCGGGGGAGGCGGGGTTAGCCATGGCAGAGTGCATCGTGCGGGGGAGTGGGCATTAGCCGTGGCAGGGTGCATCGCGGGACGGTGCGGGTCAGTGGGCGTTAGCCGTGGCAGGGTGCATCGTGGGACGGTGCGGGTCAGTGGGCGTTAGCCGTGGCAGGGTGCATCGCGGGACGGTGCGGGTCAGTGGGCGTTAGCCGTGGCAGGGTGCATCGTGGGACGGTGCGGGTCGGTGGGCGTTAGCCGTGGCAGGGTGCATCGTGGGACGGTGGGGGTCGGTGGGCGTTAGCCGTGGCAGGGTGCATCGTGGGACGGTGCGGGTCGGTGGGAGTTGGCCGTGGCAGGGTGCATCGTGGGACGGTGCGGGTCGGTTGGCGTTGGCCGTGGCAGGGTGCATCGTGGGACGGTGCGGGTCGGTGGCGTTGGCGTGGCAGGGTGCATCGTGGACGGTGCGGGTCGGTGGCGTTGGCGTGGCAGGGTGCATCGTGGGACGGTGCGGGTCGGTGGGCGTTAGCCGTGGCAGGCTGCATCGTGGGACGGTGCGGGTCGGTGGCGTTAGCGTGGCAGGGTGCATCGTGGGACGGTGCGGGTGGTGGGCGTTGGCCGTGGCAGGTGCATCGTGGGGACGGTGGGGGTCGGTGGGCGTTTGCCGTGGCAGGGTGCATCGTGGGACGGTGCGGGTCGGTGGGCGTTGGCCGTGGCAGGGTGCGGGTCGGTGGGCGTTGGCCGTGGCAGGCTGCATCGTGGGCTGGTGCGGGGGCAGGGGCCGTTGGCCGTGGCAGGGTGCATCGTGGGACGGTGCGGGTCGGTGGGCGTTAGCCGTGGCAGGGTGCATCGTGGGACGGTGCGGGTCGGTGGGCGTTAGCCGTGGCAGGGTGCATCGTGGGACGGTGCGGGTCGGTGGGCGTTGGCCGTGGCAGGGTGCATCGTGGGACGGTGCGGGTCGGTGGGCGTTGGCCGTGGCAGGGTGCATCGTGGGACGGTGCGGGTCGGTGGGCGTTGGCCGTGGCAGGGTGCGGGTCGGTGGGCGTTGGCCGTGGCAGGCTGCATCGTGGGATGGTGCGGGGGCAGGTGCCGTTGGCCGTGGCAGGGTGCATCGTGGGACGGTGCGGTGTCGGTGGGCGTTGGCCGTGGCAGGGTGCATCGTGGGACGGTGCGGGTCGGTGGGCGTTAGCCGTGGCAGGCTGCATCGTGGGATGGTGCGGGGGCAGGTGCCGTTGGCCGTGGCCATGGCAATCTTAGCTCCCCATCTGTTGTGAACGGGGTACCCCCCCCGCCTCACGGACCCTCCATCCATCTCCCGTCTACCCCTCCCTCCATCCACCCCCAGAATCCCATCTACTGCAGAGAGATCCCCCCGATTCCTGCCCCCCCGGGGCACCCCTGGGGGCTCTGAGGAGAAAGCTGGAGAGCTGGGTACAGAAGTTACAAACGTTTATTGGCTACGGTACATGCCGGCCGTGGCGCCAACCCCGGGGCACCGAGGGGCTGGCGCCTGGCTGGGCATTTGTCCTGTCTCTCTGTCCCTGTGGTCCTAGCAAGGCTCCTTATCAAACACTATTTACAGGGGGGCTGGCCAGGGCCGGGGCACGGCCAGCCTGGGGGTGGAACCTGAGAGGGGCAGATTCTCCATCGCTCTGCTCAGGTGCAGCCACCTCTGGGGCAGAGCAGCATCACCCCACATGCCTGGCCCTCGGGCAGAGGGGCCTGTCCCCACCCAGCCAGCCCCACGGGGGTGCAGCCACCTCCGGGATGGACCCAAACACTCGTGTTCCCTCTCCAGTAGAGCAATGACTTGTGCTCGAGGGGCGGAGCGACAGAGAATCGTGATGGGGCGGAGCCCAGGCAGCTCTTGGGGGGAGATGGGCTGTTGCTTTACAAAAGCTAAACTCTCCGGGCCCCTGCTGGACGGAAAGGGGCCTTGTTCCCTGGGGGGCGGGGGCAGGTGGAGCCAGTCTCCAGAGAAGGCGTGGCAAAGTGGGGAGAAAAGAGGGATCCATACTGCATGGGGGGCAGGCAGGGAGTGGGGGAGAGTCCCATCCGTCCGTCCATCTGTCTGTCGGCCCATGGGGGTCCCTCCTATGCCGGCGACACAGAGGAGTTGGAGACAGAGGAGACCTCAGTGCGGGAGGTGGAGGAGAGCTCCGAGCCGTCATCCACCTTCTTCCCAAACAGCTGCATTATGCAGTTACGGAACTGGGGGGGAGAGAGGCGGGGTCAGAGGGGGCAGGGCACGGCGCTGCGGGGTCCCCCAGAGGGCCAGGCAGGCAGCTGTTCCCGTCGTAACCAGGCTCCCCATCTACTTCCCCCTCCATCGCTCCACCCACCCACCTGCACCTTCACCCGTCTGTCCGTCCACCCATCCATCTACTACTCCATCCGTCTGTCAACCCTCCATCCATCCATCCATTCGTCTACCCACTATCCCTCCCTCTCTCCCTCCATTCATCCACCCATCCATCCACCTACGTGTCTACTATCCCTCCCTCCCTCCCTCCATCCCTTCATCTACGCACTATCCCTCCATCCCTCCACCCACCTGCACCTTCACCCGTCTGTCCGTCCACCCATCCATCTACTACTCCATCCGTCTGTCAACCCTCCATTCATCCACCCATCCATCCATCCACCTACGTGTCTACTATCCCTCCCTCCACCCATCCATCCATCCACCTACCTGTCTACTATCCCTCCATCCATCCATTCGTCTACCCACTATCCCTCCATCCATCCAAACACCCACTACCCATTCCTCCATCCACCCACCTGCACTTTCATCCGTCTCTGTCCACCCATCCACCTACCGCCCGTTGATCCATCTACCAACCCTTCATCCATCCATCTGTCTTCTACCCTGTCATGCACCCACTCACCCTCTAGTATCCCTCCCTTCATCCATCCATCCACTCACCTACCAATCCGTCCATCCCTCCATCTATCCACCCATCCATCCCTCCAGCCCCTACACACTGCTCCCCATATACACCCATCCCTCCACTCACCTACCAATCCGTCCATCCAACCCCTCCATACCTCCCCTCTGTCTATGGACCTGAGAGCCCAGGTGGTGGGACTGGAGCCCTGTCCGTTTCCCAGAATGCCACGGGCTGTGAGCGACTCACCTGCCTGTTCATGAAGACGTAGATAATGGGGTTGTAGATGGTGGCGCTCTTGGCGAAGTAGGCAGGCAGAGCAGCGGCCAGCGGGTGGAAGGCGTAGCCGGGGTTGGCGGCAGCGAAGCAGGCGAAGAAGGTGTAGGGGCCCCAGCAGAAGATGTAGGCAATGATCATGACCACTACCATGCGTGACACTTCCTTCTCCGCCTTTTGGGTGGACTCTGATTCCTTCTGCTGGGCTGCCACCTGCGGGGCAGAGGAGGGCAGGCTTAGAGCATGGCCTGGAGGTTGCCAGCTGCCAACCAACCCTGGCAAGCTGGGCTTCTTCGGGCTGCAGTAGCTCAGCCAGACCACTGGGCAGGCTCTTGGCCCGTCAGTCACCAAACATGGGCAAGTTAAACTCCCCACCGACCCCTGGGGCTGGGTAGGTCAACGAGGTCAAGGAAGCTGGGCCCGGTACTGGGCCTCATGGGCTGAGGTAGGTTGGCTAGGTCAGTGGAATGCCCTAAACTGACACCAAGCTGGGGGGAGAGGTAGATACGCCGGAGGGTGGGGACAGGGTCCAGAGGGACCTGGACAAATTACAGGATTGGACCTAAAGACACCTGATGAGGGTCAACAAGGACGAGTGCAGAGTCCTGCCCTTGGGACGGGAGAATCCCAGGCACCGCTACAGACTAGGGACCGACTGGCTGGGCAGCAGTTCTGCAGAAAGGGACCTGGGGGTTACGGTGGACGAGAAGCTGGATAGGAGGCAGCAGGTGCCCTTGTTGCCAAGAAGGCTGACGGCATTGTGGGCTGTATAAGTAGGGGCATTGCCAGCAGATCGAGGGACGTGATCATTCCCCTCTATTCAGCATTGGTGAGGCCTCATCTGGAGACTGTGTCCAGTTTTGGGCCCCACACTACAAGAAGGATGTGGAAAAATTGGAGAGTCCAGCGGAGGGCGACAAAAACCATTAGGGGGCTGGAGCACATGACTTCTGAGGAGAGGCTGAGGGAACTGGGATTGTTTAGCCTGCAGAGGAGAAGAGTGAGGGGGGATTTGATAGCTGCTTTCAGCTACCTCAAAGGGGGTTCCAAAGAGGCTGGAGCTCGGCTGGTCTCAGTGGTGGCAGATGACAGAACAAGGAGCAATGGGCTCAAGTTGCAGGGGGGGAGGTCTAGGTTGGATATTAGGAAACACTATTTCCCTAGTAGGGTGGTGACGCACTGGGATGGGTTCCCTAGGGAGGTGGTGGAATCTCCTTCCTTAGAGGTTTTTAAGGTCAGGCTTGACACAGTCCTGGCTGGGATGATTTAGTTGGGAATTGGTCCTGCTCTGAGCAGGGGGTGGCCTAGATACCTCCTGAGGTCCCTTCCAACCCTGAGATTCTCTGAGTCTATGAGCTGTTGACAAGCTGGGTTGTATGGGGCATGTCAGCCCAGGCCGCGGGCGGCTCTTGGCCAAGCAGGGGCACGCTGGGCGTCGGCGTAGGCTTCCTAGGCCAGTGGAAAGGCCCTTGGCCAAGGTTGGGGTCCCCTGTGGCGGGTCTGGGGGAGCTCACCGTGCGGATGGCCATCCACACTTGCAGGTAGCAGAGGATGATGACACTGAGTGGGATGAAGCAGCAGGTGATCATCAGTACAATCATGTAGGACTGGACCCCAGGGTCTGAGCTGCCACTGAACACATCTGGGCCACAGGAGGTCTTCAAGCCATGGGGCCAGTACCTGGAGCGGGGTGGGGGCAGTCAGGGGAGGGGGCACAGGTTCCCTCACCCCAACCCAACTTACAGTCACTCTTCCCCCTACCTAGACTTCTCCTCCCCCAACACACACCACTTGCTCCAGACTCCTTCCCAGAGATACACCCACACCCCTCCCTCCACAGCCCCCCAACCCCAATTCGGAGACACCGTCCCCCCCACAACTCCACCCTATAGACCCTCCACGCTCCCTCCCTCCACTCAGTCTCCTTCCTTCCCCCCTCACACCCATCCCCCGTCCCCCTCCGTTCACCCCCTCCCTACCTAGAGACCCCTCCCTCCTCCCATCTATCTACCCCCACCCCCTCTATCTATCTATCTATCCCCATCCGCCCCTCTATCTACCCATCCACCCCATCCATCTATCTATCTACCCCACCCACCCTCTATCTATCTATCCCCATCCGCCTCTATCTACCCATCCACCCCATCCATCTATCTATCTACCCCACCCACCCCTCTATCTATCTATCCCCATCCGCCCCCTCTATCTACCCATCCACCCCATCCAGCTATCTATCTACCCCCACCCACCCTCTATCTATCTATCCCCATCCGCCCTCTATCTATCCATCCACCCCATCCGCCCCCTCTATCTATCCATCCACCCCATCTGCCCCCATCTATCTATCCATCCACCCCATCTGCCCCCTCTATCTATCCATCCACCCCATCCACCCCTCTATCTATCTACCTCCATCCACCCCTCTATCTATCTATCTACCCCCACCCACCCCTCTATCTATCTATCCCCATCCGCCCCTATCTATCCATCCACCCCATCCGCCTCTATCTATCCATCCACCCCATCTGCCCCCTCTATCTATCTATCCATCCACCCCATCTGCCCCCTCTATCTATCCATCCACCCCATCCACCCCTCTATCTATCCATCCACCCCATCTGCCCCTCTATCTATCCATCCACCCCATCTGCCCCTCTATCTATCTATCCATCCACCCCCTCTATCTATCTATCTATCTCCATCCGCCCCCTCTATCTATCCATCCACCCCCTCTATCTATCTATCTATCCCCATCCGCCCCTTTATCTATCCATCCACCCCATCCGCCCCCTCTATCTATCCATCCACCCCATCTGCCCCCTCTATCTATCTATCCATCCATCCCCTCTATCTATCTATCCCCATCCGCCCCTCTATCTATCTATCCATCAACCCCTCTATCTATCTATCTATCTATCTACCCCACCCACCCCTCTATCTATCTATCTATCCCCATCCGCCTCTATCTATCCATCCACCCCTCTATCTATCTATCTATCCCCATCCGCCCCTCTATCTATCTATCCATCAACCCTCTATCTATCTACCCCCACCCACCCCTCTATCTATCTATCTATCTATCCCCATCCGCCCCTCTATCTATCCATCCACCCCTCTATCTATCTATCTATCTATCTATCTATCTATCTATCTATCTACCCCCATCCGCCCCCTCTATCTATCCACCCACCCCATCCATCTATCTATCCACCCCATCTACCCCCTCTATCTATCTATCTATCTACCCCCATCCGCCCCCTCTATCTATCTATCTATTCCCATAAGTCCCTCCCTCTCCCCCCTTTTTTTGCCCCTCAACCACCCCCGCGGCTGCGATTCTGCCCGCGCCCACCTGCTCCAGCCGAAGATGGGGGGTGCAGTCCAGGCGGCGGACCAGACCCAGGAGAAGATGATGCCGCCCATGGCCAGCTTCCCGTCAAACTTGATGTTGCCAAAGGGTTTGCAGACCACGAACCAGCGCTCCCAGGAGATGATAGCCAGCGACCACAGGGCCGTGATACCTGCAGGGGGCACTGGGGTCACTGGGGGACCTGGCCTGGTCCCTCCACGGGGGCCCGGGGGCCAAAGGGAGGAGTCGTGTCTCCGGAGCCATGGCCGGGGAGGGCGGCCGGAGGACAGGGGCAGTGGGCTTTGGGTGGAGTCAGGGCTTGAATTCATCGGGGCGGTTCAATATTCCCCCCTCCAGCCTCCATGGGCGGGGCCATGGCCCTCGGTGGGCGGGGCCATGGTTCTCCTGGCACGGGTGGGCTCTCTGTGGATGGGTGGGGCTGGGCTCTCTGGGGGCAGTTCTGCCGCGCGGGGTGGGACTATGGCTCCCTGCGTGCAGGCGGGGCCCTGGCTCCCTGCCGGTGGCTCCTGCGGGCAGGGCAGGGCGGGGCCGAGGGTCCCTGGGGGCGGCTCCTGTGGGCAGGGCAGGCGGGGCCCTGGCTCCCTGCCGGGGGCTCCTGCGGGCAGGGCAGGGCGGGGCCGAGGGTCCCTGGGGGCGGCTCCTGTGGGCAGGGCAGGCGGGGCCGAGGGTCCCTGGGGGCGGCTCCTGCGGGCAGGGCAGGCGGGGCCGAGGGTCCCTGGGGGGGGCTCCTGCGGGCAGGGCAGGGCGGGGCCGAGGGTCCCTGGGGGCGGCTCCTGCGGGCTGGGGAGGGCGGGGCCGAGGGTCCCTGGGGGCGGCTCCTGCGGGCTGGGTAGGGCGGGGCCGAGGGTCCCTGGGGGCGGGGGGGCGGCTCCTGCGGGCAGGGCAGGGCGGGGCCGAGGGTCCCTGGGGCGGCTCCTGCGGGCAGGGCAGGCGGGGCCGAGGGTCCCTGGGGAGGCTCCTGCGGGCAGGGCAGGGCGGGGCCGAGGGTCCCTGGGGCGGCTCCTGCGGGCAGGGCGGCCGAGGTCCCTGGGGCGGCTCCTGCGGGCTGGGGAGGGCGGGGCCGAGGGTCCCTGGGGGCGGCTCCTGCTGGCGGGGCAGGGCGGGGCCGAGGGTCCCTGGGGCCGGCTCCTGCGGGCAGGGGAGCGCGGGGCCGAGGGTCCCTGGGGCGGCTCCTGCGGGCTGGGAGGCGGGGCCGAGGGTCCCTGGGGCGGCTCCTGCGGGCTGGGAGGGCGGCCGAGGGTCCCTGGGGCGGCTCCTGGCAGGGCAGGGCGGGGCCGAGGGTCCCTGGGGCGGCTCCTGCGGGCTGGGAGGGCGGGGCCGAGGGTCCTGGGGCGGCTCCTGCGGGCACGGCAGGCGGGGCCGAGGGTCCCTGGGGGCGGCACCTGGGGGCAGGGGAGGGCGGGGCGGAGGGTCCCGGGGGGCGGCTGCTGCGGCCGGGCAAGGGCGGGGCCGGGGGTCCCTGGGGGCGGGGCCTGCGGGCGGGCGAGGGCGGGGCCAGGGTCCCTGGGGCGGCTCCTGCGGGCAGGGCAGGCGGGGCCGAGGTCCCTGGGGTGGCTCCTGCGGGCTGGGGAGGGCGGGGCCGAGGGTCCCTGGGGGCGGCTCCTGCGGGCAGGGCAGGGCGGGGCCGAGGGTCCCTGGGGCAGGGCCGTGGCTCCCGGCGGGCGGGCGGGGCCGTGGCTCCCGGTGGGCTGGCCGGGCCGTGGGTCCCGGTGGGCAGGCAGGGCGGTGGCTCCCTGGGGCGGGGCCGTGGCTCCGGGGGGGCGGGGCCGTGGCTCCCGGCGGGCGGGTGGGGCCGTGGCTCCCAGTGGGCGGCCCCGTGGCTCCCAGTGGGCGGGTGGGCGGGGCCGTGGCTCCCGGTGGGCGGGCGGGACCGTGGCTCCTGGGGCAGGGCTGTTGTCCCCGGGCGGGGCCGTGGCTCCCGGCGGGCGGGCGGGGCCGTGGCTCCCTGGGGCAGGGCTGTTGTCCCCCGGGCGGGGCCGTGGCTCCCGGCGGGCGGGCGGGGCCGTGGCTCCCTGGGGCAGGGCCGTGGCTCCCGGTGGGCAGGCAGGGCCGTGGCTCCCTGGCGCGGGGCCGTGGCTCCCGGTGGGCGGGTGGGGCCGTGGCTCCCAGTGGGCGGCCCCGTGGCTCCCAGTGGGCGGGTGGGCGGGGCCGTGGCTCCCGGTGGGCGGGCGGGCCGTGGCTCCTGGGGCAGGGCTGTTGTCCCGGGCGGGGCCGTGGCTCCCGGCGGGCGGGGCCGTGGCTCCTGGGGCAGGGCCGTGGCTCCCGGCGGCGGGCGGGGCCGTGGCTCCTGGGGCAGGGCTGTTGTCCCCAGGCGGGGCCGTGGCTCCCGGCGGGCGGGCGGGCCGTGGCTCCTGGGGCAGGGCCGTGGCTCCCGGTGGGCAGGCAGGGCCGTGGCTCCTGGCGCGGGCCGTGGCTCCCGGCGGGCGGGTGGGGCCGTGGCTCCCAGTGGCGGCCCGTGGCTCCCAGTGGGCGGGTGGGCGGGGCCGGGGCTCCGGGTGGGCGGGCGGGGCCGTGGCTCCCTGGGGCAGGGCTGTTGTCCCCCGGGCGGGGCCGTGGCTCCCGGCGGGCGGGCGGGGCCGTGGCTCCCTGGGGCAGGGCTGTTGTCCCCCGGGCGGGGCCGTGGCTCCCTGGGGCAGGGCTGTTGTCCCCCGGGCGGGGCCGTGGCTCCCGGCGGGCGGGACCGTGGCTCCCTGGGGCAGGGCCGTGGCTCCTGGTGGGCAGGCGGGCCGTGGCTCCTGGGGCAGGGCTGTTGTCCCCAGGCGGGGCCGTGGCTCGGCGGGCGGGACCGTGGCTCCGTGGGGCTGGGCCGTGGCTCCTGGTGGGCCGGCGGGGCGGTGGCTCCCTGGGGCAGGGCTGTTGTCCCCCGGGCGGGGCCGTGGCTCCCGGTGGGCGGGACCGTGGCTCCCTGGGGCAGGGCTGTTGTCCCCCGGGCGGGGCCGTGGCTCCCTGGGGCAGGGCTGTTGTCCCCCGGGCGGGGCCGTGGCTCCCGGCGGGCGGGACCGTGGCTCCCTGGGGCAGGGCCGGGGCTCCGGGGGGGCAGGCGGGGCGGTGGCTCCCTGGGGCAGGGCTGTTGTCCCGGGCGGGGCTGTGGCTCCCGGCGGGCGGGGCCGTGGCTCCCTGGGGCAGGGCTGTTGTCCCCCGGGCGGGGCCGTGGCTCCCGGTGGTCCCCCAGCCGGGCGGGGCTCACCGCAGACGGACACGGTGTAGCCCTCGAGCACGCAGAGCGGGTGGCCCAGGATGAAGTAGCCGAAGATCTGGTTGATGACGCTGATGGTGCTGGCGATGACGGTCTCGCCCAGGTCGGCGATCGCCAGGTTCACCAGGATCCAGTTCAGCGGGTGCCGCAGCTTCTTGAACTTCCAGGTGGCCACCAGCACCAGCCCGTTGGTGAAGACGGAGGCGAAGACCACGAAGACCATCCAGAGCGACACCAGGTTGTAGACCCAGCGCGGCGCGATGTGGTAATTGGGGCCTTCGAAGGGGCCTGCCGCGGGGGGAGGGGTGAGGGGGACCCCGCTGCGCCCCGGCCCCCAACTCGTCTCCCATGGCCCCAGCCCCCCAACTCCGCTCCCCCCGCCCCGGCACCCCAACTCCTCTCCCCCAACCCCCTGCACCCCACCTCTGCTCCCCCACGGTACCCAGCCCCCAGCCCCCCAACTCCGCTCCCCACTCCCCAACCCCTGCACCCCACCTCTGCTCCCCCACGGTACCCAGCCCCCAGCCCCCCAACTCCGCTCCCCCAACCCCCTGCACCCCACCTCTGCTCCCCCACGGTACCCAGCCCCCTGCACCCCAACCTCCCCAACCCCTGCACCCAACCCCTGCACCCCACCTCTGCTCCCCACGGTACCCAGCCCCAGCCCCCAACTCCGCTCCCCGCCCCGGCACCCCAACTCCTCTCCCCCAACCCCCTGCACCCCACCTCTGCTCCCCCACGGTACCCAGCCCCCAGCCCCCCAACTCCGCTCCCCCCGCCCCGGCACCCCAACTCCTCTCCCAACCCCTGCACCCCACCTCTGCTCCCCACGGTACCCAGCCCCTGCACCCCAACTCCTCCCCAACCCCTGCACCCCAACTCTGCTCCCCACGGTACCCAGCCCCCGCACCCCAACTCCTCTCCCCAACCCCTGCACCCCACCTCTGCTTCCCACGGTACCCAGCCCCCGCACCCCAACTCCTCTCCCCAACCCCTGCACCCCACCTCTGCTCCCCACGGTACCCAGCCCCCGCACCCCACCTCCCCCAACCCCTGCACCCCAACTCTGCTCCCCCACGGTACCCAGCCCCCCACACCCCAAATCCTCGCCCCCCAACCCCCTGCACCCCACCTCTGCTCCCCCACGGTACCCAGCCCCGCACCCCAACTCCTCTCCCAACCCCTGCACCCCACCTCTGCTCCCCACGGTACCCAGCCCCCCGCACCCCACTCCTCCCCCCCAACCCCCTGCACCCCAACTCTGCTCCCCACGGTACCCAGCCCCGCACCCCAACTCCTCTCCCCAACCCCTGCACCCCACCTCTGCTCCCCACGGTACCCAGCCCCCGCACTCCCAACTCCTCTCCCCAACCCCTGCACCCCAACTCTGCTCCCCACGGTACCCAGCCCCCAGCCCCCAACTCTCCCCAGCACCCCAACTCCGCCTCCCGCCCCGGCACCCCAACTCTGCTCCCCAACCCCTGCACCCCACCTCTGCTCCCCACGGTACCCAGCCCCGCACCCCAACTCATCTCCCCAACCCCTGCACCCCACCTCTGCTCCCCACGGTACCCAGCCCCAGCCCCCAACTCCTCCCCAGCACCCCAACTCCGCCTCCCGCCCCGGCACCCCAACTCCGCTCCCAACCCCTGCACCCCACCTCTGCTCCCACGGTACCCAGCCCCGGCACCCCACCTCTGCTCCCACGGTACCCAACCCCTGCACCCCAACTCTCTCCCCAGCACCCCAACTCCGCTCCCAACCCCTGCACCCCACCTCTGCTCCCCCACGGTACCCAACCCCCTGCACCCCAAATCCTCTCCCCCAACCCCTGCACCCCAACTCCTCTCCCACGGTACCCAGCCCCTGCACCCCAACTCCGCTCGCTGTGTACCCAGCCCCGCACCCCACCTCCTCTCCCCAACCCCTGCACCCCACCTCTGCTCCCCCACGGTACCCAGCCCCCCGCACCCCAACTCCTCTCCCCAACCCCTGCACCCCACCTCTGCTCCCACGGTACCCAGCCCCCGCACCCCAACTCCTCTCCCCAACCCCTGCACCCCAACTCTGCTCCCCACGGTACCCAGCCCCCGCACCCCAAATCCTCCCCAACCCCTGCACCCCAACTCCACTCCCCACGGTACCCAGCCCAACGCACCCCAAATCCTCTCCCCAACCCCTGCACCCCAACTCCTCTCCCCACGGTACCCAGCCCCTGCACCCCATCTTCTCCCCAGCCCCGCACCCTACACCCCAACTCCTCCCCAACCCCTGCACCCCAACTCCGCTCCCCTGCGGTACCCAGCCCCGGCACCCACTCCTCTCCCCACGGTACCCAGCCCCTTGCACCCCAACTCCTCCCCAGCCCCTGGCACCCCAACTCTGCTCCCCCGCGGTACCCAGCCCCGGCACCCAACTCCTCTCCCCGGTACCCAGCCCCGGCACCCAACTCCTCTCCCCACGGTACCCAGCCCCTGCACCTCAACTCCAGTCCCCAATCCCCAGCCCCCACACCCCAACTCCACTCCCGAGCCCCGGCACCCCAACTCCTCCCCAACCCCTGCACCCCAACTCTGCTCCCCGCGGTACCCAGCCCCCAACACCTGTCCCCTACACCCCAACTCCGCTCCCGCGTACCCAGCCCCCAGCACCCCAACTCCTCCCCAGCCCCACACCCCAACTCCGCTCCCACGGTACCCAGCCCCGCACCCCAACTCCTCCCCAGCCCCCACACCCTACACCCCAACTCCTCCCCAGCCCCGGCACCCCACCTCTGCTCCCCACGGTACCCAGCCCCCGCACTCCCAACTCCTGTCCCCAATCCCCAGCCCCGCACCCCAACTCCTCTCCCCCGTGGTACCCAGCCCCCCCATGCTCACCCCGTGTGTTGTTGCTGTTGGTGTAGACGAAGATGCTGTCCCGGGTTGTATCGTCGTCATCGTTGCGCCGCCGGGCGGCAAAAACGGCCCCGTCCCAGGCCTGTGTCATGGTGCCCCCGTCCCGCTGCAGCCCCCAGCCGAGCCCCACTGTGCTCCCCTTTCCCCGCCCTGCCCACCTCGGTCTCGCCCTCGTCGCCGCCTGCCGTCGCCTGTCGCTCTAGCGTTCCCCTCTCCCAGGCGCCCGCTCTGCGCCCGCTTCCCGGGCAGTGCCCGCTTTATAGCCACCCCCCCGGGGCGGATTACACCCCAGCCCGGAGCCAGATCCCCCAAAGCTCTTGATCCGTTAATTGGGCTCCAGGGTTAGCCCCCCCAGCCCCTCGCACGGCAGCTCCCGGGCGCCATGCGTCACACGCGGTGACTTTGCCGGACACTTCAGGTGAGAGATCAGGGGGGCTGATTACAGGGAGCCCAGAGCTAATCCCCTCTCAGCACGGCCCAGCCCTGCAATTTCCTAATGGCCCATTTTCCTAACTAGGCCAGAGACACCTGCCAGCCCATTCCCTGCACAGCCGGAGTGACTGTTTGTCGACAGGCGAGGGAGGTGGGGAGAGCAGCTTCTCGATGCTCCCCGTCCCCGGCACCTCATCACACCCCATCATCCTCACACACCCTGTCACCCCATCACATCACATCCCGTCACCTTCACACACCATCACCTGCACACACATCCTGTCACCTTCACACACCCTGTCACCCCATCACATCACATCCCGTCACTCTCACGCATCCCGTCAGCTGCACACACATCCCGTCACCTTCACACACCCTGTCACCCCATCATCCTCACACACCCTGTCACCCCATCACATCACATCCCGTCACCTTCACACACCATCACCTGCACACACATCCTGTCACCTTCACACACCCTGTCACCCCATCACATCACATCCCGTCACCTTCACACACCATCACCTGCACACACATCCTGTCACCTTCACACACCCTGTCACCCCATCACATCACATCCCGTCACCTTCACACACCATCACCTGCACACACATCCTGTCACCTTCACACACCCTGTCACCCCATCACATCACATCCCGTCACCCTCACGCATCCCGTCAGCTGCACACACATCCCGTCACCTTCACACACCCTGTCACCCCATCATCCTCACACACCCTGTCACCCCATCACATCACATCCCGTCACCCTCACGCATCCCGTCATCTGCACACACATCCTGTTACCTTCACACACCCTGTCACCCCATCATCCTCACACACCCTGTCACCCCATCACATCACATCCCGTCACCCTCACGCATCCCGTCAGCTGCACACACATCCCGTCACCTTCACACACCCTGTCACCCCATCATCCTCACACACCCTGTCACCCCATCACATCACATCCCGTCACCTTCACACACCATCACCTGCACACACATCCTGTCACCTTCACACACCCTGTCACCCCATCACATCACATCCCGTCACCTTCACACACCATCACCTGCACACACATCCTGTCACCTTCACACACCCTGTCACCCCATCACATCACATCCCGTCACCCTCACGCATCCCGTCAGCTGCACACACATCCCGTCACCTTCACACACCCTGTCACCCCATCATCCTCACACACCCTGTCACCCCATCACATCACATCCCGTCACCTTCACACACCATCACCTGCACACACATCCTGTCACCTTCACACACCCTGTCACCCCATCACATCACATCCCGTCACCCTCACGCATCCCGTCAGCTGCACACACATCCCGTCACCTTCACACACCCTGTCACCCCATCATCCTCACACACCCTGTCACCCCATCACATCACATCCCGTCACCCTCACGCATCCCGTCACCTTCACACACCCTGTCACCCCATCATCCTCACACATCCTGTCACCCCATCACATCACACCCCATCACCTTCACACACCATCACCTGCACACACATCCTGTCACCTTCACACACCCTGTCACCCCATCACATCACATCCCGTCACCCTCACGCATCCCGTCAGCTGCACACACATCCCGTCACCTTCACACACCCTGTCACCCCATCATCCTCACACACCCTGTCACCCCATCACATCACATCCCGTCACCCTCACGCATCCCGTCACCTTCACACACCCTGTCACCCCATCATCCTCACACACCCTGTCACCCCATCACATCACATCCCGTCACCTTCACACACCATCACCTGCACACACATCCTGTCACCTTCACACACCCTGTCACCCCATCACATCACATCCCGTCACCTTCACACACCATCACCTGCACACACATCCTGTCACCTTCACACACCCTGTCACCCCATCACATCACATCCCGTCACCCTCACGCATCCCTTCAGCTGCACACACATCCCGTCACCTTCACACACCCTGTCACCCCATCATCCTCACACACCCTGTCACCCCATCACATCACATCCCGTCACCCTCACGCATCCTGTCACCTTCACACACCCTGTCACCCCATCATCCTCACACATCCTGTCACCCCATCACATCACACCCCATCACCTTCACACACCATCACCTGCACACACATCCTGTCACCTTCACACATTCTGTCACCCCATCACATCCCGTCACCCTCACGCATCCCGTCAGCTGCACACACATCCCGTCACCTTCACACACCCTGACACCCCATCATCCTCACACACCCTGTCACTCCATCACATCACATCCCGTCACCCTCACGCATCCCGTCACCTTCACACACCCTGTCACCCCATCATCCTCACACACCCTGTCACCCCATCACATCACACCCCATCACCTTCACACACCATCACCTGCACACACATCCTGTCACCTTCACACACCCTGTCACCCCATCACATCACATCCCGTCATCCTCACGCATCCCGTCAGCTGCACACACATCCCGTCACCTTCACACACCCTGTCACCCCATCATCCTCACACACCCTGTCACCCCATCACATCACATCCCGTCACCTTCACACACCATCACCTGCACACACATCCTGTCACCTTCACACACCCTGTCACCCCATCATCCTCACACACCCTGTCACCCCATCACATCACATCCCGTCACCCTCACGCATCCCGTCACCTTCACACACCCTGTCACCGCATCATCCTCACACATCCTGTCACCCCATCTCATCACACCCCATCACCTTCACACACCATCACCTGCACACACATCCTGTCACCTTCACACACCCTGTCACCCCATCACATCACATCCCGTCACCCTCACGCATCCCGTCAGCTGCACACACATCCCGTCACCTTCACACACCCTGTCACCCCATCATCCTCACACACCCTGTCACCCCATCATCCTCACGCATCCCGTCATCTGCACACACATCCTGTTACCTTCACACACCCTGTCACCCCATCATCCTCACACACCCTGTCACCCCATCATCCTCACGCATCCCGTCATCTGCACACACATCCTGTTACCTTCACACACCCTGTCACCCCATCATCCTCACACACCCTGTCACCCCATCACATCACATCCCGTCACCCTCACGCATCCCGTCACCTTCACACACCCTGTCACCCCATCATCCTCACACATCCTGTCACCCCATCACATCACATCCCGTCACCCTCACGCATCCCGTCATTTGCACACACATCCTGTCACCTTCACACACCCTGTCACCCCATCATCCTCACACACGCTGTCACCCCATCACATCACATCCCGTCACCTTCCCACACCATCACCTGCACACACATCCTGTCACCTTCACACACCCTGTCACCCCATCATCCTCACACACCCTGTCACCCCATCACATCACATCCCGTCACCCTCACGCATCCCGTCATTTGCACACACATCCTGTCACCTTCACACACCCTGTCACCCCATCATCCTCACACACCCTGTCACCCCATCACATCACATCCCGTCACCTTCCCACACCATCACCTGCACACACATCCTGTCACCTTCACACACCCTGTCACCCCATCACATCACATCCCGTCACCTTCCCACACCATCACCTGCACACACATCCTGTCACCTTCACACACCCTGTCACCCCATCACATCCCATCACCCTCATCCACCCCGTCACCTGCACCTCATCACACCCCATCATCCTCACACCCTGTCACCCCATAACATCACATCCCGTCACCCTCACATACCCCGTCACCTTCACACGCCCTGTCAGCCCATCCCATCCCATCCCATCCCCCTCACACATCCCATCGCCTTCACACACTATGTCACCCCATCCCATCACCCTCATCCACCCCGTCACCCGCATCTCATCACATCCCATCATCCTCACATCCTGTCACCCCATCATCCTCACATCCCGTCACCCTCACACAACCTGTCACTCCATCACATCACATCCCGTCACCCTCACACACCCTGTCATCTCCACACACACATCCCATCACCCTCACACACCCTGTCACCCCATCACATCCCATCACACTCATCCACCCCGTCACCTGCACCTCATCACACCCCATCATCCTCACACCCTGTCACCCGATCACATCCCATCCTCCTCACACACCCTGTCACCCCATAACATCACATCCCGTCACCCTCACACACCTCGTCATCTGCACACACATCCCGTCACCTTCACACACCCTGTCACCCCATCACATCCCGTCACCCTCATCCACCCTGTCACCCGCACCTCCTCACACCCCATCATCCTCACACACCCTGTCACCCCATCGCATCACATCCTGTCATTGGCACACACATCCCGTCACCTTCACACACCCTGTCACCCCCATCATACACATCACACCCCATCCTCCTCACACACCCTGTCACCCCATCCCATCCCCCTCATACACCCTATCACACCACATCATCCTCACACACCCTGTCACCTGCATTCATCCCATCACCTGCACACACTCTGTCACCCACATTCTCCCTGGCACCTGTACACACACCCTGTTACTCGCACCTCATCACATCCTGTCACCTTCACACACCCCATCAGCTGTATCTCATCACATCCCCATCACTCTCATATGTCCCGTCACCCGCATTCACCCCATCACCCGCATCTCGTCACACCCCATGGTCTGCACACACCCTGTCACCCACATTCACCCCAAAACCGTACAAACACGCTGTCACCCGCACCCCATCACATCACCTTCACACACCCTGTCACCTGGTGTGACGAAGTGGGACTGTTCTTACTGGGGTCTGTGAATGCTGGGTTGGTGCCTCAATGTCCCCTAGGCAGTTCTTAAGTATCTAGCAAAGCAAAAGGCCATGCAGCTGAATGCCTGACACTCTGTCTCCTGGCAACTGGTGGCCTGGGCCCCTCCCCTGCAAAGGTGCCGACTGAAGGTGTTGGAGACAAAGGGGTCAGGTGACCTCCTGGCCCGGGAGAGAAGCTGACCAGAGAGGAGGGGCTGGAGGGGGCTGGGCAGACTGGAGCTGGCTGGGGGAAGAAAGGAAGCACAGACAGGGCTCTGATCCCCCAATGGGGACTGTGGGGCTCCTGGGGCCCCAAGATGGACCTAACAGGGGGGATCCGGTTATCTGTGCCTGCAAGACCCTGTCCTGGACTGTGTTCCTGTCGCCCAATAAACCTTCTGCTTTCCTGGCTGGCTGAGAGTCCTGGTGAATCGCAGGAAGCCTGGGGGTGCAGGACCCTGAATCCCCCACACTCCATGACACCTGTACTCCATCACATCCTGTCATTTGCATTCACCCCATCACTTGCATCCCATCATGCCCTGTAATCCACACCTTATCATACCCCATCACCCTCATAAACCCCATCACCCGCATTCAACCTGTCACTTGCACACACATCCTGCTACCCACACCCCATCACCCTCACACCTGCTGCACCTTATCACATCCCGTCACCCGCACTCTGTCACCTGCATCTCAGCACATCCTGTTGCCCTCGCACATCCCATCACCTGCACTCTATCACACTCAACACCTGCACTCATTCCGTCACCCGCACACACCCCATCACCTGCATCTCATCACACCTCATCACTCACACATAAACCATCACCCGCACCATGTCACACAGCCACACTGTCACCCACAGTCTGTTGCCTACACTGCATCACCCACACCTGATTAACTACATCCCGTCACCTACACTGCATCACCTACTGTCACACACCCACACTGTCACCTACAGTACATCACACACACCGTCACTTACACTGCATCACTCACACACATTGTCACCCACACCTTATTGCCTACACAGCGTCACCTATACAACATGACCCTCCCACTATTACCTACAAAAAATCAACTACACCTTGTCACACACACACCATCACCCGCACCTTGTCACCTATACTGTGTTAATTACACAGCTTCTCACACAGTCAGCCACACCCTATTTCCTACACCCTGTCACACACCCTATCGCTACACTCTATTACTCCATCCCATCACATGCACACACATATCACCAACACCCTAACACCTGTGCCATGTCACCTGCACTGCATCCTGCCACTGTGCCCCATCATACGCAGCTATCACCCGGACCCTCTCACTTATACCATATCCCTGACACTCAATCACCCACACGCCATCACACTCACTCCATATCACCTCCACTGCACCATGCACCCCCCGGTCTCACCCTGTCACCTACCCTCTCGTACACACAGACCAACAGCGACACTCCTCACTTGTGCCATATCACCTTCACCAACAGTATCCCGTCCTGCACCCCAACTCCTCCATCCCATCACACGCACCTGTGACAAAGTGGGACTCTTCTTAATGTTTCCTCTGAATAATGTGTGGGTGCCTCAGTTTCCCCTCTGCATTTCTTAAGTCTCCAGTGTGCATAAATGGCCGACACTCTGTATCCTGGCAACAAATGGCCGAGGCCCTTCCCCCGTAAGGGAATAGCTGAAGGTGTGGGAGAACAAAGAGATCAGGTGACCTCCTGGCCTGGGAAAGAGACAAAGCCCAGAGGAGGAGGGGCTGGAGGGGGTGTCAGTCTGGAGCTGGCTGGGGGCGAGGAGTGAGGGCAGACGTGGGGGTCTGGCTCACTGCCCCCCAGAATGGACCCGGCCGAGGGGTCCGCTCGCGGTACCTACAAGCTCTGTGTTAGCCCCTGTTCCTGGCATCGAATAAACCTCTGTGTCCCCGGCTGGCTGAGAGTCACGTCTGACTGCGCTGGGGCAGGACCTGTGGCCCCCCAGGACCCCGCCGGGGGGACTCGCTGGGGGAAGCGCACGGGGGGGGGCAGAGGAGGCTGGATGCTCCCAGGAGAGACCCCGGAGGTGAAGCCGTGGGAGCTTCTTGCCCTGCAGACAGGCTGCTCCGAGGGAGAGGCTCCCAGAGTCCTGCCTGGCTTGTGGGGAGCAGCCCCAGAGCAGCGCCCCAAGAGCTACCCAATGTTACACGCACTGTCAGCTACACCCTGCCACATGCACCCATTGGCATACACCCCGTCCCTTACCCCTCACCACACCATGTCACACACCCCGACAGTGACATCTACAGACCAACAGCTATACCTCAGCCCATCTACACACGTTGACATTGATGTACCAACACCTCCATACACCCCGTCATGCCCTGACAATGTCCCATCAGCTACACACACTAACACTGACACCACAGCATCTCCACGCTGACAGCTACACCCGATCACATTCTGACCTGACACCTATGCCTCATGGCATGTACACATCTACACCCCATCACCTCAACAGACTGACACAACCCCGTCACCCTGACAACAACACCCTGCCACACACACCACAACCCAGTGCCAACACCTACCCTGCAACAAATCTTCACATACCCTGATACAATCCCAACAGCTACACTCCAACACCCGCTCAGACACAACAGCTGCACCCCATCAGACAGACACCTGCACCCGCAGCACGCTGTCACTGACCCCCAGTGCAACCCCATCACCTACACACTGACACGCCTACATCCCCTCACACACACAACCCAACAGCCCCAGACACACAGACGCAATGGATACACCCCAAAATGCACCCACACACTCCCACAACCCCAAGACACACAACGTACACACCCAGCAATGGTACACCCCCACACATGAACCCCACAACACAATACTGAGTCCCCTCTGACTACCCCGAAGACCTACACCTCCCCTAACAGAAACCCAACCCCTGGCCTCCAACACATCCGCTGCCTGTGCACCATCAAACAGTGCCCTTGCTCCCAGATTGGCACACACATGCACCTTGCTAACACCCTATATCCGCCTTGCAACACCCCGCACCCCAATCCAGCCCCAGGGCAGGGACTGGCTGGCTCAGGGGGGCGGAGAATGGGGCAGGGACGGGCTGGCTGGTTCGGGGGGCGGGGAATGGGGTAGGGACGGGCTGGCTGGTTCGGGGGGCGGGGAAGGGGGTTGGGAGGGGCGGGCTGGTTCGGGGGCGGGTAATGGGGCAGGGACGGGCTGGCTGGTTCGGGGGCCGGGGAAGGGGCACGGGACTGGCTGGCTGGTTCGGGGCGGGAATGGGGTAGGGACGGGCTGGCTGGTTCGGGGGGCGGGGAATGGGGTAGGGACGGGCTGGCTGGTTCGGGGGCGGGGAATGGGGCAGGGGCCTGTCCCCTCTGGGGGGCGCTGGCTCCCATCTGGCCCCAGGGCAGGGACTGGCTGGTTCAGGGGCGGGAATGGGGCAGGGACTGGCTGGCTGGTTCGGGGGCGGGAATGGGGTAGGGACGGGCTGGCTGGTCTGGGGCTGGGGAAGGGGCAGGGACTGGCTGGCTGGTTCGGGGCGGGAATGGGGTAGGGACGGGCTGGCTGGTTCGGGGCGGGAATGGGGTAGGGACGGCTGGCTGGTCTGGGGCGGGAAGGGGCAGGGGCCTGTCCCCTCTGGGGGGCGCCGGCTCCCATCTGGCCCCAGGGCAGGGACTGGGTGGTTCTGGGGGCGGGGAATGGGGCAGGGACTGGCTGGCGGGTTCGGGGGCTGGGGAAGGGGGCAGGGACTGGCTGGCTGGTTCGGGGGGCAGGGAATGGGGTAGGGACGGGCTGGCTGGTTCGGGGCGGGAATGGGGTAGGGACGGGCTGGCTGGTTCGGGGCGGGAAGGGGCCGGGGCCGGTCCCCTCTGGGGGGCGCCGGCTCCCATCTGGCCCCAGGGCAGGGACTGGCTGGTTCAGGGGGCGGGGAATGGGGCAGGGACTGGCTGGCTGGTTCGGGGGCGGGAATGGGGCAGGGACTGGCTGGCTGGTTCGGGGGCGGGAATGGGGTAGGGACGGGCTGGCTGGTTCGGGGCTGGGAAGGGGTAGGGACTGGCTGGCTGGTTCGGGGGCGGGGAATGGGGCAGGGGCCTATCCCCTCTGGGGTCGCTGGCTCCCATCTGGCCCCAGGGCAGGGACTGGCTGGTTCAGGGGGCGGGGAATGGGGTAGGGACGGGCTGGCTGGTTCGGGGCGGGAATGGGGTAGGGACGGGCGGGCTGGTTCGGGGCGGGAATGGGGCAGGGACTGGCTGGCTGGTTCGGGGCTGGGGAAGGGGGCAGGGACGGGCTGGCTGGTTCGGGGGCGGGAATGGGGTAGGGACGGGCTGGCTGGTCTGGGGCTGGGAAGGGGCAGGGACTGGCTGGCTGGTCTGGGGCGGGAATGGGGTAGGGACGGGCTGGCTGGTTCGGGGCTGGGGAAGGGGCAGGGACTGGCTGGCTGGTTCAGGGGCGGGAATGGGGTAGGGACGGCTGGCTGGTTCGGGGCTGGGGAAGGGGTAGGGACGGACTGGCTGGTTCGGGGGCGGAATGGGGTAGGGACGGGCTGGCTGGTTCGGGGCGGGAATGGGGTAGGGACGGGCTGGCTGGTTCGGGCGGGAATGGGGCAGGGGCCTGTCCTCTGGGGCGCTGGCTCCCATCTGGCCCCAGGGCAGGGACTGGCTGGTTCAGGGGGCGGGGAATGGGGCAGGGACTGGCTGGCTGGTCTGGGGCGGGAATGGGGTAGGGACGGGCTGGCTGGTCTGGGGCTGGGAAGGGCAGGGACTGGCTGGCTGGGGCGGGAATGGGGTAGGGACGGGCTGGCTGGTTCGGGCGGGAATGGGGTAGGGACGGGCTGGCTGGCTCAGGGGCGGGAATGGGGCAGGGACTGGCTGGCTGGTTTGGGGCGGGAAGGGCAGGGGCCTGTCCTCTGGGGCGCTGGCTCCCATCTGGCCCCAGGGCAGGGACTGGCTGGTTCAGGGGGCGGGGAATGGGGCAGGGACTGGCTGGCTGGTTCGGGGCGGGAATGGGGAAGGGGCAGGGACTGGCTGGCTGGTTAGGGGCGGGAATGGGGTAGGGACGGGCAGGGACTGGCTGGCTGGTTCGGGGCGGGAATGGGGCAGGGACTGGCTGGCTGGTTCGGGGGCGGGAATGGGGCAGGGACTGGCTGGCTGGTTCGGGGGCTGGGAAGGGGGTAGGGACTGGCTGGCTGGTTTGGGGGCGGGAATGGGGCAGGGGCCTGTCCTCTGGGGCGCTGGCTCCCATCTGGCCCCAGGGCAGGGACTGGCTGGTTCAGGGGCGGGAATGGGGCAGGGACTGGCTGGCTGGTTCGGGGGCGGGAATGGGGTAGGGACGGGCTGGCTGGTTTGGGGCTGGGGAAGGGGCAGGGACTGGCTGGCTGGTTAGGGGCGGGAATGGGTAGGGACGGGCTGGCTGGTCTGGGGCTGGGGAAGGGGCAGGGACTGGCTGGCTGTTTCGGGGCTGGGGAAGGGGCAGGGACTGGCTGGCTGGTTCGGGGCTGGGAATGGGGCAGGGACTGGCTGGCTGGTTCGGGGGCTGGGGAAGGGGGCAGGGACTGGCTGGCTGGTTCGGGGGGGCGGGGAATGGGGTAGGGACGGGCTGGCTGGTTCGGGGGCTGGGGAAGGGGGCAGGGACTGGCTGGCTGGTTCGGGGGGCAGGGAATGGGGTAGGGACGGGCTGGCTGGTTCGGGGGCGGGGAATGGGGCAGGGGCCTGTCCCCTCTGGGGGGCGCTGGCTCCCATCTGGCCCCAGGGCAGGGCTGGCTGGTTCGGGGGCGGGAAGGGGGCAGAATTGGGTCAGGCCTGGGCCTGGCTGTTATATCACCGGGGCGGGCGCGGGGGCCGCTGTAGGTCAGGGCTTGGCACCAACTAGGGCACTCAGCTGGGCGGGGGGGCAGGCTCGAGGCTGGCGCTGGGAGTGGGGGGCACATCCCGGGCAGGAGCAAGGACCCCCCTGCTAACCCCTCTCGGCCCACATCGCCCAGCTCCCCCACGCCCCCCACTCAGACCCCCAGGGGTGTGGTACGTGGGGGGGAGCTGCCCCCAGCCCAGTCCCCTATAAATAGCCCCAATGGAGCCTTAATTGCTAATTAGGGCTAACGGAGGGATCAGGGAGGATTAAGGAGGGGCCGGTACCGCTGGGCACCCCCCCAGAGGGGGAGGGAGCGAGGACAGGACCCCTATATACCCCCAACACAGGATGGGGTGGGCATTGTTGGGCCCCTCTGCCCCATCCTCCACCGCCCAGTGCCCCCCACCACCTCCCCATGGGGCACACTGAGAACTGGGGTTCCCTCGCTTGGGGGGCTCTGGGTTCTGCCTCTCCCCCCTCCCTCCTGCACTAATCCCCCCAGGTGCTCTGGGCGCTGAGCTGATGGGAGGTGACACCCCCCCACCCCCCTAATCCCAGGATTTTCGGGTCACTCCGGGGGAGTCTGATTAAAGGAAACTGGAAGGTTTAATCTCCCGGGTGCGGAAAAGGGGCCGCGCTGGGCAGGGAGCGGAGCTGGGGCACTGAGCGGAGCTGGGACCGGCACCCCAGTGCCCCCCACGGCTGGAGCTGCGGGACCCAAGCGCACACGCGTGAGTCCTCGGGAAGCCAGGGGGCTCGGGTGGGGGGCTGGGATAGTCGTGCCATGCACCGGGGCTGGGGGCTCTGGAACGCTTGTACCACGCACCGGGGGTGGGGGCCCTGGGACGCTCGTGCCACGCACCGGGGGTGGGGGCTCTGGGACGCTCGTGCCACGCACCGGGGCTGGGGGCCCTGGGACGCTCGTACCACGCACCCAGGGGGTGGGGGCCCTGGGCCGCTCGTACCACGCCCCCTGGGGGGGGGGGCCCTGGGACGCTCGTGCCACGCACCGGGGCTGGGGGCTCGGGAACGCTGGTACCCCGCACCGGGGGGGGGGGCCCTGGGACGCTCGTGCCACGCACTCCAGGGTGGGGCTCTGGGACGCTGTACCACGCACCCAGGGGTGGGGCGCTGGGACGCTCGGGCCACGCACCGGGGGTGGGGGCTCTGGAACGCTTGTACCACGCACCGGGGGTGGGGGCTCTGGAACGCTCGTACCACGCACCGGGGGTGGGGACCCTGGAACGCTCGTACCACGCACCGGGGGTGGGGGCCCTGGGACGCTCGTGCCACGCACCCAGGGGGTGGGGGCTCTGGAACGCTCGTACCACGCACCCGGGGGTGGGGGCTCTGGGAACGCTCGTGCCACGCACCCAGGGGGTGGGGGCCCTGGGACGCTCGTGCCACGCACCCAGGGGTGGGGCCCTGGGATGCTCGTGCCACGCACCCAGGGGGGGGGGGCTCTGGACCGCCCGTGCCACGCACCCAGGGGGTGGGGGCCCTGGGACGCTCGTGCCACGCACCCAGGGGGTGGGGGCCCTGGGACGCTCGTGCCACGCACCCAGGGGGTGGGGGCCCTGGGACGCTCGTACCACGCACCCAGGGGGTGGGGGCCCTGGGACGCTCGTACCACGCACCGGGGGGGCGGCGGCTCTGGGACACTCGTGCCACGCACCCGGGGGGTGGGGGCCCTGGGACACTCGTGCCACACACCCAGGGGGCGGCGGCCCTGGGACACTCATGCCACGCACCCGGGGGTGGGGGCTCTGGGACACTCGTGCCACGCACCCGGAGGTGGGGGCTCTGGGACACTCGTGCCACGCACCCAGGGGGCGGCAGCCCTGGGACACTCGTGCCATGCACCCGGGGGTGGGGGCCCTGGGACGCTCGGGCCACGCACCCGGGGGTGGGGGCCCTGGGACGCTCGTACCACGCACCGGGGGGGCGGCGGCCCTGGGACGCTCGTGCCACGCACCCGGGGGGCGGCGGCCCTGGGTCGCTCGTGCCACGCACCCAGGGGGGCGGCGGCCCTGGGACGCTCGTACCACGCACCGGGGGGGCGGCGGCCCTGGGACGCTCGTGCCACGCACCCGGGGGGTGGGGGCTCTGGGACGCTCGTGCCACGCACCCGGGGGGGGGGGCTCTGGGACGCTCGTGCCCCGCACCCGGGGGTGGGGGCTCTGGGACGCTCGTGCCACGCACCCGGGGGTGGGGGCTCTGGGACGCTCGTGCCACGCACCCGGGGGTGGGGGCTCTGGGACGCTCGTGCCACGCACCAGGGGGCGGCGGCCCTGGGACACTCGTGCCATGCACCCGGGGGGTGGGGGCTCTGGGACGCTCGTGCCACGCACCCGGGGGTGGGGGCCCTGGGACACTCGTGCCACGCACCCAGGGGGTGGGGGCCCTGGGACACTCGTGCCACGCACCCGGGGGGCGGCGGCCCTGGGACGCTCGTGCCCATGTCTGTGGGTTGGGGGTCCTGGGTCCCAGAGACACATGTGATGCTCCGGGGGGCTCTGGGGGGATGAGGGTGCTGGTGGGGGGCAGTGTTTGGGGGGCCAGGGTTGGCAGATGGGGTGGCTGTGTCCCCCTTGCCATGACTGAACGGGGTCTCCCCTCTTCTCTCCCCTTTCCCATGAAGGAGTCGGGGGGGCAGGCCAGGAGCCAGCCCAGCGCCGGGGGGCTGGAGCCGTGTGCACCACGAGGCAGATAAGTACCCGGGGAAGGGGGAGGCTGGGGCCGGCATTGGGGGTGTGGCTGGGTGGGGTGGATTGGGGTGCAGGGGGCTGCGTGAGGGGTGCATGGGGGATTTGGGGGGCTGGTGCCTTGCCCCCCATCTCTGGGGCGTTCACCAGGAATTCCGCTAGTTCTGAACTATTGACACTTGAAAAAAGTTCACTACTAGCAGAACTCGGGTGCGCGCCCCCCAACGTCGCAGGGGGGCAGGGCACCGGGGGGACTGTGGGGGTGCTGGGCACTGGGGGGAGACGAGGGACCATGGGGGTAGGAGACAGGAGACCACAGGGGGGCAGGACACCATGGAGGAAACGTGGGACCCTGGGAGGGGCAGGACACCAGGGACCCATGGGGGGCAGGGCACAGGAGGATGGGAGTTATGGGGGGGCAGGACCCCAGGGTCCCGTGGGGGGCAGGGCACAGGCGGATCAGGGCCCTGAGGGGCAGGGCATGGGAGAATGGGGGGCAGGACACCAGGGGCCCGTGGGGGGCAGGGCACTGGGGAGAATAGGGGCCTTGGGGGGGGGCAGGACACAGGAGGATGGGGGGGCAGGATGCCAGGGTCCCACGGGGGGCAGGGCACTGGGGGGACCGGGAGACCATGGGGGCCAGGGGGACCGTGGAGCCGGGGGAGGGGCACTGCAGTAGAGCACTGGGCAAGGTGCCCCCCAAGGCCCTGTGTGGTGGGGTTGCTGCTGCCCCCCCGGGCAGGGCCCCCCCACGGCCCCCACGCTGCCCCCAAGTGACTGCCCCAGGCCACGCCCCCCACGGCTAATAAAGAGCCTGGACGCTGGGAACTGGAGCTGCATTTCCAGTGTCTGTTTATTACCCGAGTGACGCGGGGGATTAATGACAGTCATGGGGGTAATTAGAGCGGGGGGGGGGAAATAGCCAGACTCATATTTACAATATACAACAGTCACGTGTGGCCCCCGCTGGGTCCGTGGGGGGTGGGATCGGGGTGATCTTAGGGGGGCCCTGTCTGTTGGGGGCCGGGGGCGAGGGCTGTTGGGGGTCTGGGTGAGGGCACTGCTAGCAAGGGGGGGGCTGCGAGTGGCCCAGAGCCCCCCCAACCCCCACCTGGCTTATAGCCCCGCCCCGGCCGAGCCCAGCAGGCCTGTGGTTCCCCAGGGCATGCTGGGATATCTTGCGCCCCCTGCATATCTTGCGCCCCCTGCAGGGCATGCTGGGATATCTTTGGGGGGGGCCCAGAGCACAGCATGCTGGGAAGTCCCAGGGGCCCCGGAGCAGGGCATGCTGGGATATCTCACCCCCCCCGAGCAGGGCATGCTGGGATATCTTGGGGCCCCCCCGAGCAGGGCATGCTGGGATATCTCACCCCCCCCCCGAGAAGGACATGCTGGGGTGTCTGGCCCCCCACCAAAAGGGCATGCTGGGATATCTCGCCCCCCCCCGCAGGGCATGCTGGGATATCTTTGGGGGGGGGCCCAGAGCACAGCATGCTGGGAAGTCCCAGGGGCCCCGGAGCAGGGCATGCTGGGATATCTCACCCCCCCCGAGCAGGGCATGCTGGGATATCTTGGGGCCCCCCCGAGCAGGGCATGCTGGGATATCTTTGGGGCCCACAGCACAGCATGGTGGGAAGTCCCCGGGCCCCCGGAGCAGGGCATGCTGGGATATCTCCCCCCCGCAGGGCATGCTGGGATATCTTGGGGCCCCCCCGAGCAGGGCATGCTGGGATATCTCACACCCTCCCCGAGCAGGGCATGCTGGGGTGTCTGCCCCAGCAGGGCATGCTGGGATATCTCGGGGCCCCGAGCAGGGCATGCTGGGATATCTCGGGGCCCCCGAGCAGGCATGCTGGGATATCTCGGCCCCCGAGCAGGCATGCTGGGATATCTCGGCCCCCGAGCAGGGCATGCTGGGATATCTCGCCCCCCCCCCCGAGCAGGGCATGCTGGGATATCTCCCGAGCAGGGCATGCTGGGATATCTCAGGGCCCCGAGCAGGGCATGCTGGGGTGTCTGCCCCCGAGCAGGGCATGCTGGGATATCTCGCCCCGAGCAGGGCATGCTGGGATATCTCCCGAGCAGGGCATGCTGGGATATCTCACCCCCGAGCAGGGCATGCTGGGGTGTCCAGGGCTACGCCGGGACACCTGGCTGGAGGAGACGGAGGAGACCTGGGTGGCCTGCGAGGACCCCGAGACGTCGTCGTCCTCCCCGAAGGGGCTGCGGCCGCAGAACACCAGCTTCAGCATGCAGGAGCGGAACTGCAAGAGAGGGGGGTGAGCGTGGGGGGCGCCCCACAGCTCGGGCTAGGGGCAGAGCCCGACTAACTCCACCCCTCTCTTTTCTGCCAGCTCACTTCCTGGCGCGTCCCTGACTCCCAACCCACATGGCTGCCCTGATCCCAGCCCCTCTGCCCCCATCACTGCCCCTCGGCCTGCTCCCCACGCCCCATCCCGGCCCCCAAGGCCCCCAGCCTGGCCCCCATCCCAGCCCCAAGGCCTCCCAGCCTGGCCTCCATCCCAGCCCCTCGGCCTGCTCCCCATGCCCCATCCCAGCCCCAAGGCCTCCCAGCCTGGCCCCATCCCAGCCCCTCTGCCTGCTCCCCACGCCCCATCCCAGCCCCCAAGGCCCCAGCCTGGCCCCATCCCAGCCCCCATCACTGCCCTTCGGCCTGCTCCCACGCCCCATCCCGGCCCCCAAGGCCCCCAGCCTGGCCCCATCCCAGCCCCCATCTCTGCCCCTCGGCCTGCTCCCACGCCCCATCCCGGCCCACAAGGCCTCCCAGCCTGGCCCCCATCCCAGCCCCTCTGCCTGCTCCCCACGCCCCATCCCGGCCCCCAAGGCCCCCAGCCTGGCCCCCATCCCAGCCCCTCTGCCTGCTCCCCACGCCCCATCCCGGCCCCCAAGGCCTCCCAGCCTGGCCTCCATCCCAGCCCCTCTGCCTGCTCCCCACGCCCCATCCCGGCCCCCAAGGCCCCCAGCCTGGCCCCCATCCCCGCCCCCTCGGCCTGCTCCCCACGCCCCATCCCGGCCCCCAAGGCCTCCCAGCCTGGCCTCCATCCCAGCCCCCTTCGGCCTGCGGCCCACGCCCCATCCCGGCCCCCAAGGCCTCCCAGCCTGGCCCCCATCCCAGCCCCCCATCTCTGCCCTTCGGCCTGCTCCCCACGCCCATCCCGGCCCCAAGGCCTCCCAGCCTGGCCTCCATCCCAGCCCCTTCGGCCTGCTCCCACGCCCCATCCCGGCCCCCAAGGCCTCCCAGCCTGGCCCCCATCCCAGCCCCCCATCTCTGCCCCTCGGCCTGCTCCCCACGCCCCATCCCAGCCCCCTCTGCCTGCTCCCCACGCCCCATCCCGGCCCGGCGCCGACCTGCTTGTTCATGAAGACGTAGATGACGGGGTTGTAGACGGTGGAGGCTTTGGAGAAGACGGAGGGCACGGAGGCCAGGCGCACGTCGAAGGGCTCCCCACGGTGCGTCACCACCCACAGCGCGAAGGAGGCGTAGGGCAGCCAGCAAACCAGGAACCCGGCCACCATCACCACCACCATCTTGGTCACCTCCCGCTCGGCCTTCTGCGTCGTGGCCGACTGCTCCTGCTGCTTGGCCACCTGTGGGGGGCAGGGGAGATTGAGTGGGGCGCGCGCTCCTCCATGGGGCACAGCGGCCATTGCCTGGGGCCTGCGCTCGTCCGTGGGGGGCAGTGACGGTCATTGCCTGGGGCGCCCCCTCGTCTGTGGGGCACAGCGGCCATTGCCTGGGGCCTGCACTTGTCCGTGGGGGGCAGTGACGGTCATTGCCTGGGGCGCCCCCTCGTCTGTGGGGCACAGCGGCCATTGCCTGGGGCCTGCGCTCGTCTGTGGGGGGCAGGGACGGTCATTGCCTGGGGCGCCCCCTCGTCTGTGGGGCACAGCGGCCATTGCCTGGGGCCTGCGCTCGTCTGTGGGGGGCAGGGACGGTCATTGCCTGGGGCGCCCCCTCGTCTGTGGGGCACAGCGGCCATTGCCTGGGGCCTGCGCTCGTCTGTGGGGGGCAGTGACAGTCATTGCCTGGGGCGCCCCCTCGACTGTGGGGCACAGCGGCCATTGCCTGGGGCCTGCGCTCGCCTGTGGGGGGCAGGGACGGTCATTGCCTGGGGCGCCCCCTCGTCTGTGGGGCACAGCGGCCATTGCCTGGAGCCTGCGCTCGTCTGTGGGGGGCAGTGACAGTCATTGCCTGGGGCGCCCCCTCGTCTGTGGGGCACAGCGGCCATTGCCTGGAGCCTGCGCTCGTCTGTGGGGGGCAGTGACAGTCATTGCCTGGGGCGCCCCCTCGTCTGTGGGGCACAGCGGCCATTGCCTGGAGCCTGCGCTCGTCTGTGGGGGGCAGGGACGGTCATTGCCTGGGGCCCACCCTCATTGGTGGGGCACAGCGGCCATATTGCTGGGCCCCACCCGAATCAGCGCGGGAGACTGCTGGCCACTGCAGTGGGACCCTCTCTAGCCACGTGGGGCCACAGCACAGGGACCCACCCTCATTCATGTTGGGCGGCCATATCAGTGGGACCTACGCTAATTGTCGGGCCGGGCAGGGCAGCCATGTGGCGGCCTGGAGCTCCCGGGGTGTCCATGGTGGTGCCCCCCCCAATCCCTGTGGGAACACAGCCAGGGAGTGCCCATGAGGGTGGCACCCGCCCTCCCCACACCGGGAGGGTGGCCTCGTGGTGGGACCCACACAAACCCACGTGGTTTGGGGGTGGCCAGGGAGGCTGTCGTGGGGGGCACCTTGGGGACAGCTCGTGGGGGCAGAGGTCCTCAATACTGGTGGGACCCAGCCAAGCCCATATGGAAGGGGCTCCTGGGGGGAGACTGGGTGTGGGGGGGCACGGGGAGAAGGGGCGTCTCCCGGCTCTGTCTGTCCCTCCCCCGCTGTATAAACCTCCAATAAAGCCGGCTCCACCCAGACTCGCCCGGTCCCTGTCCCTGTCCCTGTCCGTGTCCGTGTCACACCAGCTTGGTCCCCCCCCAGCCCCCAGCCGGGGAGCCCCGCCCCACACGCTGCCTGCTCCAGGGGCGCCCCATGGCTTTCCCAGCGCTGGGACCCCACGCAGGTCCCCCGTGGAAGGGAAGGGGCCAGGGCGGTGCCCATGGTGGGGAGGCTGGGGGTGAGGGTGCCCAGGGCCGGGCGGGTCCCTGCAGAGGTGCAGGGACGGGTAGTGGCGGGTGGGCAGGGATGGAGGGGGGACCCTATGCCAGTGGGGTGCAGAAAGGGTCTCTGGGCTGGCAGGAGGCAGGGGTCCCCTTGGTGGCAGTAGGGAGTTGGGGGGCCCCAGTGGCAGCGGGGTGCTCGTGGCAGGGGCAGTCGAGGGGTATCTGTGCTGGCAGGAGTCGGGGGGGCCTGTGGCAGCAGGAGGGGAGTCGGGAGGATCCGGGGCGGCGGGAGCAGAGTCGGGGGGCCCCTGGGCCGGTAGGAGCAGAGTCGGGGGGGCTGTGGCCGCGGGCGGGGAGTCGGGAGGATCTGGGGAGTCGGGAGCGGAGTCGGGGGGCCCCTGTGCTGGCGGGAGCAGAGTTGGGAGGCCCCGGGGAGTCAGGAGCGGAGTCAGGGGGCCCGTGGCAGTGGGAGGGGAGTCGGGAGGATCCGGAGCGGCGGGAGCGGAGTTGAGGGGGGCAGGGCGGCAGGAGCAGAGTCAGGGGGGCCCGGGGAGTCAGGAGCGGAGTCAAGGGGCCCCGAGGTGGCAGGAGCGGAGTCGGAGGGCCCCGGGGCAGCAGGAGTGGAGTTGAGGGGACCTGAGGCGGCGCAAGCAGAGTCGAGGGGCCCCAGGGAGTCGGGGGGCCCGTGGCAGCAGGAGGGGAGTTGGGAGGATCCGGGGCGGCGGGAAGGGAGTCGAGGGGACCTGGGGCGGCAGGAGCAGAGTCGGGGGGCCCCAGGGAGTCGGGGGGCCCGTGGCAGCAGGAGGGGAGTCAGGAGCGGAGTCGAGGGGACCCGTGGCGGCGGAGGCGGAGTCGGGAGGATCCGGGGCAGCGGGTGCGGAGTCGGGGGGCCCGTGGCAGTGGGAGGGGAGTCGGGAGGATCTGGGGCAGCAGGAGCAGAGTCGGGGACCCGCAGAGTCGGGAGCGGAGTCCAGGGGAACCGGGAGCAGAGTCGAGAGGACCCGGGGTGGCGGGAGGGGAGTTGGGGGCCCTGGGGCGGCGGGAGCAGAGTGGGGGAGGCTGTGGCAGCGGGAGGGGAGTTGGGAGGATCCGTGGCGGCAGGAGGGGAGTCGGGGCCCCGGGGCGGCGGGAGCGGAGTCGGGGGAAGTCGGGGGGCCCGTGGCAGCGGGAGCAGAGTCGGGGGGAGCCGGGGGCCCGGCGGGGGCACTCACGGCTCGCAGCGTCAGCAGCAGGCGGCCGTAGGAGAAGACGATGACGCTGAGGGGGACCCCGAAGCAGAAGCAGAAGAGGAAGATCACGTAGGACTCGTTGTTCCACTTGTTGTTGGTCGTGTACCAGTCGGGGCCGCACGAGCACTGGAGCCCCTCGGGGATGTACCTGGGGGGGACGCAGCCCCTGCTAGCCCGGCCCTGCCCCCCAGCCCCGCCGGCGCCCCCCACTCCTAACCCGCAGCCCCTGCTAGCCCGGCCCTGCCCCCCAGCCCCGCCGGCGCCCCACTCCCGACCCGCAGCCCCTGCAAGCCCGGCCCTGCCCCCCCGCCCTGCTGGCGCCCCTCACTCCCGATCCGCAGCCCCTGCTAGCCTGGCCTTGCCCCCTAGCCCCACCGGCCTCCCCCACAACCGACCCACAGCCCCTGCTAGCCCGGCCCGGCCCCCCAGCCCCACCAGCCTCCCCCACACCCGACCCACAGCCCCCACTAGCCCAGCCCTGCCCCCCAGCCCCACCGGTGCCCCCACTCCTGACCCCCAGCCCCCCAGCCCTGCGGTGCCCCTCACTCCCGACCTGCAGCCCCTGCCAGCCCATCCTCGGCTCCCCCCGCTGTCCCCTACCGGCTCCATCCGAAGAGGGGGGGTGCAGAGGCCACGAGGCCGAAGACCCAGGTGAGGAGGCAGCCGATGATGGCGTGGGTGCCGCGGAACGTGAAGTTCCCCAGGGGTTTGCAGATCACCAGGAATCGCTCGAAGGCCACGACGGCCAGAGACCAGAGACTCACCATGCCTGAGGTGGAGAGGCTGAGACCAGCGGGGCAGCAGGGATCCCATCC
This sequence comes from Mauremys reevesii, assembly GCF_016161935.1. NCBI lineage: Eukaryota > Metazoa > Chordata > Testudines > Geoemydidae > Mauremys > Mauremys reevesii. The sequence continues at coordinate 24,491,380 of NC_052644.1, read as the reverse complement.
GCCCCCGACCCCCTGCCTTCGACCCCCAGCCCCCAGCTAGCCCACCCCGGACCCCCAGCCCTGCCAGTGCCACTCACTCCCACCCCGGACCCCCAGCCCTGCCAGTGCCACTCACTCAAGACCTGCAGCCCCTGTCCCCCCGGCTCTGCCTGTGCCCCTCACTCCCGACCCGCAGTCCCAGCCCTGCCCCCCCGCAGCCCTGCCGGTGCCCCTCACCCCCGACCCGCAGCCCCTGCTAGCCCAGCCCTGCCCCCCCGCAGCCCTGCCGGTGCCCCTCACTCCCGACCCGCAGCCCCTGCTCGCCCCGCCCTGCCCCCCCGCAGCCCTGCCGGGGCCCCTCACTCCCGACCCGCAGCCCCTGCTAGCCCAGCCCTGCCCCCCCCGCAGCCCTGCCGGTGCCCCTCACTCCCGACCCGCAGCCCCTGCTAGCCCAGCCCTGCCCCCCGCCAGCTCTGCCGGTGCCCCTCACTCCCGACCCGCAGCCCCTGCTAGCCCAGCCCTGCCCCCTCCAGCTCTGCCGGTGCCCCTCACTCCCGACCCGCAGCCCCTGCTAGCCCAGCCCTTGCTCCCCCCCCAGCCCTCGGTGCCCCTCACTCCCGACCCGCAGCCCCTGCTAGCCCAGCCCTGCCCCCCGCCAGCTCTGCCGGTGCCCCTCACTCCTGACCCGCAGCCCCTGCTAGCCCAGCCCTGCCCCCCCCCCCCCAGCTCTGCCGGTGCCCCTCACTCCTGACCCGCAGCCCCTGCTAGCCCCGCCCTGCCCCGCTCCTAGCTCTGCCGGTGCCCCCCACTCCCGACCCACAGCCCCTGCTAGCCCAGCCCTGCCCCGCTCCTAGCTCTGCCGGTGCCCCCCACTCCCGACCCGCAGCCCCTGCTAGCCCTGCCCCCAGCTCTGCCGGTGCCCCTCACTCCCGACCCGCAGGCCGTGCTAGCCCAGCCCTGCCCCCCCGCAGTCCTGCCGGTGGCCCTCACTCCCGACCTGCAGCCCCTGCTAGCCCAGCCCTGCCCCCCCGCAGCCCTGCCGGTGCCCCTCACTCCCGACCCGCAGCCCCTGCTAGCCCAGCCCTGCCCCCCCGCAGCCCTGCCGGTGCCCCTCACTCCCGACCCGCAGCCCCTGCTAGCCCAGCCCTGCCGCCCCGCAGCCCTGCTGGTGCCCCTCACTCCCGCCCCGCAGCCCCACTCACCCCCCAGCGTGGCAGCGAAGCCCTCGATCTTGCAGGCCATGGGGCCCAGGGCAAAGTACATGTGGGAGAAGCTATAGAAGGCCGTGGTGGTGCCCACGCAGATGACCAGCAGGTTGGCCACGGCCAGGTTGACCAGGATGTAGTTGAGGTGGGAGCGCAGCTTCTTGTACTTGGCGGTGCAGAAGACGGTGAGCACGTTGATGGGCACGCCCAGCACGATGAGCAGGAACATGAAGGCTGACATGCCCATGAAGATGACCGGGCTGCCCAGGTGTGTCTGCGGCACCAGGAACGGGCTCAGCGACGTCAGATTGTTTGTGTCCAGAGGCACCGGGATGAAAAAATCCTCCGGGAGGTCGTCCCGCAGGTCGCGGGTCTTGTGCATGGCTGGCGGGAAGGGGCGGCCGAGGCAGGCAGGGAGCAGTGGGGGGAGGCGTGTTTGTGGGGATGGAGGCTGGGGCAGCGGGTGGGTGGAGAGGCTACAGGATGGATGGAGGCGTGTTTTTGGAAAGAGGGACAGTGGCTGGGGATGGATGGATAGATAGATAGATAGCGGGGGTGGATGGGGTTAGATAGATAGATAGAGGGGGTGGATGGAGGTAGATAGATAGAGGGGTGGATGGGGGTAGATAGATAGATAGAGGGGTGGATGGGGGTAGATAGATAGATAGAGGGGTGGATGGGGGTAGATAGATAGATAGATGATGGAGTGGATGGGGGTAGACAGATAGATAGATAGATAGAAGAGGTGGATGGGGGTAGGTAGATAGATAGAAGGGGAGGATGGGGGTAGATAGATAGATAGATAGATAGAGGGGTGGATGGAGATAGATAGATAGAGGGGTGGATGGAGATAGATAGATAGAGGGGTGGGTGGGGGTAGATAGATAGATAGAGGGGTGGATGGAGATAGATAGATAGAGGGGGTGGGTGGGGGTAGATAGATAGATAGAGGGGGTGGATGGAGATAGATAGATAGAGGGGGTGGATGGGGGTAGATAGATAGATAGATAGACAGATAGATAGATAGAGGGGGTGGATGGAGATAGATAGATAGAGGGGTGGATGGAGATAGATAGATAGAGGGGGTGGATGGGGGTCGATAGATAGATAGAGGGGGTGGATGGGGGTAGACAGATAGATAGATAGACAGATAGATAGATAGAGGGGGTGGATGGAGATAGATAGATAGATAGATAGAGGGGGTGGATGGGGGTAGATAGATAGATAGAGGGGGCGGATGGGGGTAGACAGATAGATAGATAGATAGATAGATAGATAGATAGATAGATAGAGGGAGTGGCTGGGGGTGCCTGGGGGTAGATAGATCGATGGGGGGTGTGTGTCTGAGGACAGAGGGATGTGGTCTCGGCACAGATGGATGGATGGACAGACACACAACCAGCTAGCAGCCGCGGCACCGGCGGGAAGGCAGCGGCTGCGGACGGAGAGGTAGCGTCCCTTTGCCCTCGCGCAGCCCAGCCCTGTGTCACCGTGGCACCAGTGGGCCCCAGGGCACTCAGACGGGCGGGGCGGCCATGGCAGGCGGCAGTGAGTGGTGGAGGGGCCGAGAGAGGGGTCTTTTATACCCTAGGGAGCCAGGGGGTGCCCTGGGCCGCGTGGGGAAGGGCAGCGGGATCTGTCTTTGCCCCAGTTAACACTGGCTCCTTCCTTAATCGCCCCTAAAACTGGAAAGCTCGGCTGAGCCGGGCTTATCCCCCGGCAGCGCTGTGCCCAGCACAGCCCAAGGGCGGCAAAGACGGGCTTAGCCGCGGAGTCAAGCAGCTTTGCCAAAGACTAATCACGCCCAAGCCCCGATTAAGCCCTGGCTTTGGGGGGTGGGGGTGACTCAGAGACCCACCAGGCCTGAACTCCTACTAATAGGGCCCTGGAGGAGAAAGGGTTAATGGGAGACCCTCCAGGACCCCCCCAAACCTCCACTCCCCAGCCCTGCCCCCTCCCCCCAGCTCTGCCGGTGCCCCTCACTCCCGACCCGCAGCCCCTGCTAGCCCAGCCCGGCATGTCTCTGCCTGGTCCTGTTGCCAGGGCTGTGGGTCCCAGGTGCCGAGACACAGCAGGGGGCGGAGGGGCCTAGCTGCCCTAGGTCCCCGCATGAACTCACCGGGTGGATGATAAAAGGGACGGACGTCCCCCTTGGCAGAGCCGTCAGCCGCCCCTCGTCCAGCCCCTTGGCAAAGCGAGGGCAGGCGTCCTGCCACTGCGCCCAGGGCCGGGCCTCCCAGGGAGCGAACACAACACAGCCCGCTCCCCCCAGGCTCCTGGTTGCCAGAGGCCCGCGGTCACTCCGGGCAGGGGGCTGCGCCTGGCCATTGCGGCTACTGGCCAGCAAAAGACCTGTCCCCCAGGGAGGTCGCTCTCCTTCTGCCCAGCCACCCCTGCACAATGTCCTGTGGCAGGGGGTTCCGCAGGCCAACCGTGCACAGGGTGCGCAAGTGTTTCCTCCTGTTCACGTCCTCAGGCGAGCCCTGCATTGCGCAGCGCGGGGCACAGGCACCGACACGGACCGCGGGGCACGGGAACCGACCGTGGGGCAAGCACACCGACCACGGGGCATGGGCACCGACAGGGACCACGGGTCACGGGAACCGACCACGGGGCAAGCACACCGACCACGGGGCACGGGCACCGACACGGACCGCGGGGCATGGGAACCGACCACGGGGCAAGCACACCGACCACGGGGCACGGGCACCGACACCGACCGCGGGGCACCGACCGTGGGGCAAGCACACCGACCACGGGGCACGGGCACCGACAGGGACCGCGGGGCACCGACCATGGGGCAAGCACACCGACCACAGGGCATGGGCACCGACAGGGACCACGGGTCACGGGAACCGACCACGGGGCAAGCACACCGACCACGGGGCACGGGCACCGACACCGACCGCTGGGCACGGGAACCGACCGTGGGGCAAGCACACCGACCGCGGGGCACGGGCACCGACACGGACCGCGGGGCATGGGAACCGACCACGGGGCAAGCACACCGACCACGGGGCACGGGCACCGACACGGACCGCGGGGCACCGACCGTGGGGCAAGCACACCGACCACGGGGCACGGGCACCGACACGGACCGCGGGGCATGGGAACCGACCACGGGGCAAGCACACCGACCACGGGGCACGGGCACCGACACGGACCGCGGGGCACCGACCGTGGGGCAAGCACACCGACCACGGGGCACGGGCACCGACAGGGACCGCGGGGCACCGACCATGGGGCAAGCACACCGACCACAGGGCATGGGCACCGACAGGGACCACGGGTCACGGGAACCGACCACGGGGCAAGCACACCGACCACGGGGCACGGGCACCGACACGGACCGCGGGGCACCGACCATGGGGCAAGCACACCGACCGCGGGGCACGGGCACCGACACGGACCGCGGGGCAGGGGCCCCGACCACGGGGCACGCACACCGACCACGGGGCACGGGCACCGACACGGACCGCGGGGCACCGACCGTGGGGCAAGCACACCGACCGCGGGGCACGGGCACCGACACGGACCGCGGGGCACGGGAACCGACCACGGGGCAAGCACACCGACCACGGGGCACAGGCACCGACATGGACCGCGGGGCACCGACCATGGGGCAAGCACACCGACCACAGGGCATGGGCACCGACAGGGACCACGGGTCACGGGAACCGACCACGGGGCAAGCACACCGACCACGGGGCACGGGCACCGACACGGACCGCGGGGCACGGGAACCGACCGTGGGGCAAGCACACCGACCATGGGGCACGGGCACCGACCGCGGGGCACGGGCACGAACCCCCCATCCCACCTCGGGGCTGCAATGTGCTGGAGCCCCCTGTGGCTGCCCACACTGCCGTCTGCCCACCCTGCCCCACGATCCGCCCCACCCCACTCTGCCGTCTGCCCGCCCTGCCCCACCATCCGTCCCATTCCACACTGACGTCTGCCCGCTCCACGAGCTGCTCCGCCTCACCAGGGCCGGCTTTAGCAAGTGCGGGGCCCGATTCGAACAGTTTCAATGGGGCCCCAGCAGGGATGACTGAAAAAAAAACCCCACACATAAAAAAACACATGGGGCTTGTGCTCACCGGGCGGCACTCCTAGTCTTCGGAGGCGGGTCCTTCACTCACTCTGGGTCTTCGACGGCACTGAAGGACCTGCCGCTGAAGTGCTGCCGAAGACCTGAAGCGAGTGAAGGACCTGCCGCCGAAGTGCTGCCAAAGACCCAGAGCGCCGCCGGGTGAGTAAAAATTAAAAAAGAGCCTCTAGCCATGGAAGGGATTCTTGGCCACTTGACCCCCTGGCAGCCCTGCCACTGGGCGTGGGGCCCTCTTAGGCACGGGGCCCGATTCGGGGGAATTGGTGGAATTGGCCTAAAGCCGGCCCTGCGCCTCACACTGCCACCAGCCTGCCCCACGATCTGTCCGGCCGCACGATCCGCCCCGCCCCACACTGCTGTCTGCCCACCCCGCCGCACAATCTGCCCCACCCACGATCCGTCCCGCCCCACACTACCGTCTGCCCGCCCTGCCCCACGATCCGCCCCGCCCCACTCTGCCGTCTGCCCGCCCGTCTGATACACCCCCGACATTGCCACCAGCCTGCCCCGCCCCATGATACACCCCGCCCCACATTTCCAGCAGCCCGTCCCGCCCCACGATCCACCCCACATTGCCACCTGCCTGCCCCACAATCTGTCTGGCCCCACGATCCGTCCCACCCTATATTGGACCTTCCCTGCCCACGATCTGCCCTGCCCCACCACCTGCCCGCACTGCCGGCTGCCCGCCCCACCCCATGATCCGCCTCGCCCCACATTGCTGTCTGCCCGCCCTGCCCCACGATCCCTACCACCCTGCTACCCGTCCGCATTGCCACCTGCCCGCCCCACCCCACGATCTGCCCCGCCCCACATTGCCATCAGCCCACCCCACAATCCGTCCCGCCCCACATTGCCGTGTGCCTGTCCCATCCCACGATCCACCTTGCCCCACATTGCCACTTGCCCGCCCCGCCCCATGATCCGTCCCACCTCACAATCCGTCCCGCCCCACATTGCTGTCTGCCTGCCCCACCCCACGATCCGCCCCACCCCACATTGCCGTGTGCCTGTGCCGCCCCACGATCCACCTTGCCCCACATTGCCACCTGCCCGCCCCACCCGACGATCCACCCCGCCCTGCTACCCGTCCGCATTGCCACCTGCCTGCCCCACCCCATGATCCGCCCTGCCCCATATTGCCGTTTGCCCACACTACCCCATGATCCGCCCCACCCCACACTGCTGTCTGCCCGCCCGACCCCAGGATCTGTCCTGCCCCATATTGCACCTTCCTGCCTGCCCCACGGTCCACCCCGCCCCACATTGCTGTCTGCCTGCCCCTCCTCGCCATCCAACCAGTGATTAGTGTGCCAACAACCCTGTGCCCCCCTCACACCTTTTCTGCTGTTCTGGGCTCTGCACAGCTGGCAACGTGCCACTAGATGGCACCATGACACCATGAATCCTGGTGCCACAGGAGGGGGGGCGGTGGGACTACATCTCCCAGGAGTCTTTGCAGGGGGGTAATTTGGAGAGGCAATCAGGATTTACACCCCTTCCCCCTCTGACAAGTGCCCAGGCCCTGCCGCCCCACAGGGGAGCCAGGGCCAAATCCCCATAGGAGCTGGGGGGATCACCTCAAGGAGCCAGGATTAGGGCTAAATCGAGAGCTTGTGCTGATAGGGATTAGCGGGAGTGCGTGGGGCATGGAGTGGGTCGAGCTCCCTGCCACAAGCCCCAGCCTATCCAGAGCTGGGGGAGCCTGGCGCCAGGCTAGCAGGGGCTGCGGGTCGGGAGTGAGGGGCACTGGCAGAGCTTGGGGGAGGGCAGGGCTGGGCTAGCAGGGGGCTGTAGGTTGGGGAGTCTATTTGGGGTCACCACCCTTCCATCCCAGCTGCACTATCCCTCATGGTTCTGTGACCCCCTGCCCCACATTCCCAGGCTCTAGATGAAGGGGTAGGATGCCACTTTTAGCATCTTTCGTCAGTCCTGGGCAGGGGAGAGGAGGGGCTGGGCAGGGATCCAGCGAAATCAGGGCAGGATGCGTCCCCCCCAGAAACTGAGGCGGGGGTGTAAATCCAGGCAGCCCCGCCTTACGGGCCCCTGGACCAATCCTGGAGCTGGCCGCCCCGGCCAGGCCCTGACACCCAGGCAACAGGATGGGGAGATGTAAGTGAGGGGGGGATATAATCCCTGTGTCCCCCGCTCCGCTGTGGGAACAGAGTGCATGGGCAGAAATTAAAGTCGGGGGGGATTAGCTCGCAGCAGCTGTTGTGAGGCCAATTAAAGCTCATCTCATCTCGCCATGCGCTTCCTGGGGTGGGGGGGAGTGGGCAGCCCCCCACCCCACCCCTCATCCACCTGGGACAGGGGCAGGGGCTGGCTGGCTCAGGGGGACAGGGAATGGGACACGGGGCCTTTCCCCTCTGGGGGGTGTTGGTCGGGGGGATACATTGGGGTGTGGGGCTAAATGCCGTCTGGGGCACTGCACTGTCTGAGGCCCCCTCCATTCCCATCCTGGAGCCAGGGACAGAACCCAGAAGTCCTGGCTCCCAGCCCCCCATGTCATTCCCCCCCTTTGTCCCAATGCCTCACGCCTTAGCTAGGCATGTCCCATCTACCCGCTTAGGGCCCAGGTTCCGACTGGGACAGCAGAGCCCTCTGCTGCTGGGCTTGGGTTATTACCGACCAGGCTGGGCACCTCCAGGAGGTTGGCGTCTCTGAGCTAGACAAGGTGGCATGTTGAGGCGTGTGTACGGGTGTTGGCGTCCCTGATAGTCCGATCAGTGGGTGCCACAGCCGGGGGGCTGAGTTTCGCCTGCATTGGCAGGATGGCCTCAGCCCCCCATAGCCACGGGTGGCACAAAGTGGTGTCCGAGGCCCACCGTACAAGGTTGAGGCAGTTGGGGGCGGGGGGCAGCCTTGGCACGACTGTGAGGCCTTGAGCCAGGGCTGATGGAAGGGATGGGGCAGAGCCATCGTGATTGTGAGGCCAGGGCAGGGTCAGGGGTGGTCTGGGCGTGACCCTAGAGCAGGCGTCGGCAACCTTTCAGAAGTGCTGGGCCGAGGCTTCATTTAGTCACTCTAATTTAAGGCTTTGCGTGCCAGTGATACATTTTAATGTTTTTAGAAGGTCTCTTTCTATAAGTCTATAATATAGAACTAAACTATTGTTGTATGTGAAGTAAATAAGGTTTTTTAAATGTTTAAGAAGCTTCATTTAAAATGAAATTAAAAGGCAGAGCCCCCCCAGACAGGTGGCCAGGACCCAGGCACTGAAAATCAGCTCATGTGCCGCCTTCGGCACCCGTGCCATAGGTTGCCTACCCCTGCCCTAGAGTCATGGGGGACTTGCAGAGTGCTGGGGAGGAGGGGACGTGGTGGATTGAGTGGGTGGCCATGGCTAGGGGGAGTAGTTGTGGGAAAGCAGCCTTGATGTGACTGCAGCTATGTTGGGGGGCCGGGGACTGCCTTGCCGTGATGGGGTGGCCATGTTAGATGGCCTGGGGCGGCCCTGGTGTAACATGGCCCAGGGGGGCCTTGGCAGCCATGTTGGGGGGAACTGGGGTGGCCTGGACATGATGGGACAGCCATGTTGTGGGGGTGCTGGGGCAGCATTGGTGTGATGGGGCGGTTGTGTTGGGTGGCCCAGGGGGCCTTGGCATGATGGGGCAGCCGTGTTGGGGGGCCCAGGGCGAACTTGGCGGCCATGTTGGGGGGACGATGTTAGGGGCCCAGGGCAGCCATGTTGGGGGGCCTAGGGCAGCTCTCGGCCACAGAGTGGGTGTGGCGATACCCACGCCCGGGTTGGTGACTGAGGAGGAGCGGCAGGGCAGTGCTGTGGCTGAGGTGGTGACCCCGCCTGCGCCGTGAAAGGCCGCTGGAAAGAGCGGTTGTGGTGACGGTTAAAGGGAAAAACCGTTAAAACCGTTAAATTTCAAACCTTCGTAGCCTGAGGCCGCTACCCGCCCCCTTTAGAAAGTGACCGATGGGCCGCTGGACCAACGGGCGAGCAGAGGGGCAGCCGGGGCCCAATCAGGATCCGCGCGCGCTTCCTCAGCCGCTCCCTCTTTAGAACGTTGTAACTGACAGCGCTTCGCGCCAATTCCAACGGCCGCCGGGAACGCGCCGGCCCCGCCCGTCGGTTCCAACGGCGCACGCCAATGAGCGAGCTGCGGCGTGGTGAGCGACAGCATCGTCGTCCAGTGGCAGTGGAGGGGTGGGGCCCGTCGCTCCGGGTTTCCTCTCCGGCTCGGTCTATTCCCACCCGCCCCCCCCTCAGTCCCCGCGGGTTCTTCGCTGCGAAGAAAATGGCGGCGGCGCCGAGCGGAGACGAGGAGAGATTGTGAGTGGCCGGGGGAGGGAGGGGAGAGGCGGAGACGGGACCATTCGCTCCCCTCGCGCGGGGGGGAGGCGGACGGGCCCATCCCGCGGGCCCCGCGCCAGGAGAGGAGGGGGAGCGCGCGCGGGGGGCTGCGGCTGTTGGTTCCTTCCCGCTCGCGGCGGCCCCTCCTCCCGCTCCCCTTCGCGCGCGCCCGGGGGGTCCCGAGTGCGTCACAACGGCCCCCTCTGACCGGGGCGGGGCCGCCCCTCACCTGGGGGCGGAGGGAGGAGGCTGAGGGGAGGGAGGTCAAAGGGCACCACGCGCCAACCTGACCCCCTCGCGCTAACCTACCCCCCCCCCGTGCCAACGGCCTGGCTCGTGCCAGCCTCTCACCCAGTGCTGACCCCCCCACCTACGGCCCGGCTCGCGCCAACCCCCTGCCCCCCCGCCCCCAGCCCGGCTCGCGCCAACCCCTCAGTGCCCCCACCTACGGCCCGGCTCGCGCCAACCCCTGCCCCCGCCCCCAGCCCGGCTCGCGCCAAGTCCTCAGTGCCCCCAGCCCGACTCGCGCCAAGTCCTCAGTGCCCCCAGCCCGACTCGCGCCAAGTCCTCAGTGCCCCCAGACCCGGCCCGACTCGCGCCAACCCCTCAGTGCCCCCAGACCCGGCCCGCGCCAACCCCCTCAGTGCCCCCAGGCCCGGCCCGACTCGCACCAACCCCTCAGTGCCCCCAGGCCCGGCCTGACTCGCGCCAACCCCCTCAGTGCCCCCAGCCCCGGCCCGACTCGCGCCAACCCCTCAGTGCCCCCAGCCCCGGCCCGACTCGCGCCAACCCCTCAGTGCCCCCCAGCCCCGGCCCGGCTCGCACCAACCCCCTCAGTGCCCCCCCAGCCCCGGCCCGGCTCGCGCCAAGTCCCTCAGTGCCCCCCAGCCCGACTCGCGCCAACCCCTCAGTGCCCCCAGCCCCGGCCCGGCTCGCGCCAACCCCTCAGTGCCCCCAGACCCGGCCCGGCTCGCACCAACCCCTCAGTGCCCCCAGCCCGACTCGCGCCAACCCCTCAGTGCCCCCAGCCTGACTCGCGCCAACCCCCTCAGTGCCCCCTCAGTGCCCCCAGGCCCAGCCCGACTCGCGCCAACCCCTCAGTGCCCCCAGGCCCGGCCCGACTCGCACCAACCCCCTCAGTGCCCCCAGGCCCGGCCCGACTCGCCAACCCCTCAGTGCCCCCAGGCCCGGCCTGACTCGCGCCAACCCCCTCAGTGCCCCCCCAGCCCCGGCCCGACTCGCGCCAACCCCTCAGTGCCCCCAGCCCGGCCCGGCTCGCGCCAAGTCCTCAGTGCCCCCAGCCCGACTCGCGCCAACCCCTCAGTGCCCCCAGACCCGGCCCGGCTCGCGCCAACCCCTCAGTGCCCCCAGGCCCGGCTCGCACCAACCCCTCAGTGCCCCCAGGCCCGGCCCGACTCGCCCCAACCCCCTCAGTGCCCCCCAGGCCCGGCCTGACTCGCGCGAACCCCCTCAGTGCCCCCAGCCCCGGCCCGACTCGCGCAACCCCCTCAGTGCCCCCAGCCCTGGCCCGGCTCGCGCCAAGTCCTCAGTGCCCCCAGCCCGGCTCGCGCCAACCCCTCAGTGCCCCCAGACCCGGCCCGGCTCGCGCCAACCCCTCAGTGCCCCCAGACCCGGCCCGGCTCGCGCCAACCCCCTCCGTGCCCCCAGCCCGACTCACGCCAACCCCTCAGTGCCCCCAGCCCGACTCGCGCCAACCCCTCAGTGCCCCCAGGCCCGGCCCGACTCGCGCCAACCCCTCAGTGCCCCCAGGCCCGGCCCGACTCGCGCCAACCCCTCAGTGCCCCCAGGCCCGGCCCGACTCGCGCCAACCCCCTCAGTGCCCCCCAGGCCCGGCCCGGCTCGCGCCAACCCCCTCAGTGCCCCCCAGGCCCGGCCCGACTCGCGCCAACCTCAGTGCCCCCAGGCCCGGCCCGACTCGCCAACCCCTTCAGTGCCCCCAGGCCCGGCCCGACTCGTGCCAACCCCCTCAGCCCCCCAGGCCCAGCCCGACTCACGCCAACCCCCTCAGTGCCCCCCCGGCCCAGCCCGACTCGCGCTAAGTCCTCAGTGCCCCCAGCCCGACTCGCGCCAACCCCTCAGTGCCCCCAGACCCGGCCCGACTCGCGCCAACCCCTCAGTGCCCCCGGCCCGACTCGCGCCAACCCCTCAGCCCCCGCCGGGCCCGACTCGCGCCAACCCCTCAGTGCCCCCAGGCCCGGCCCGACTCGTCCCAACCCCTCAGTGCCCCCAGGCCTGGCCCGACTCGTGCCAACCCCTCAGCCCCCAGCCCGACTCACGCCAACCCCTCAGTGCCCCCAGGCCCGGCCCGACACGCGCCAACCCCTCAGTGCCCCCAGGCCCGGCCCGCGCCAACCCCTCAGCCCCCAGCCCGACTCGCGCCAGCCCGCTCAGTGCCCCCAGGCCCGGCCCGTCACGCCAACCCCTCAGTGCCCCCCAGGCCCGGCCCGTCACGCGCCAACCCCCTCCGTGCCCCCCAGGCCCGGCCCGACACGCGCCAACCCCCTCAGTGCCCCCCAGGCCCGGCCCGACACGCGCCAACCCCTCAGCCCCAGCCCGACTCGCGCCAACCCCTCAGTGCCCCCAGGTCTGGCCCGACTCGCGCCAGCCCCTCAGTGCCCCCAGGCCTGGCCCGACTCGCGCCAACCCCTCAGCCCCCAGCCCGACTCGCCAACCCCTCAGTGCCCCCAGGCCTGGCCCGACTCGCGCCAACCCCTCAGCCCCAGCCCGACTCGCCAACCCCTCAGTGCCCCCAGCCCGACTCGCGCCAACCCCTCAGCCCCCGCCGGGCCCGACTCGCACCCACCCCCCCAGTGCCCCCCAGGCCCGGCCCGACTCGCGCCAACCCCTCAGCCCCAGCCCGACTCGCGCCAACCCCTCAGTGCCCCCAGGCCCGGCCCGACTCGCGCCAACCCCTCAGCCCGCCGGGCCTGATTCGCGCCAACCCCTCAGCCCCACCGGGCCCGACTCGCGCCAACCCCTCAGTGCCCCCAGGCCCGGCCCGACTCGCGCCAACCCCCTCAGTGCCCCCAGGCCTGGCCCGACTCGCGCCAACCCCTCAGGCCCCAGCCCGACTCGCGCCAACCCCTCAGTGCCCCCAGCCCGACTCGCGCCAACCCCTCAGCCCCCGCCGGGCCCGACTCGCACCAACCCCCTCAGTGCCCCCCAGGCCCGGCCCGACTCGCGCCAACCCCCTCAGCCCCCACCAGCCCGACTCGCGCCAACCCCCTCAGTGCCCCCAGGCCCGGCCCGACTCGCGCCAACCCCTCAGCCCCGCCGGGCCTGATTCGCGCCAACCCCTCAGCCCCACCGGGCCCGACTCGCGCCAACCCCTCAGTGCCCCAGGCCCGGCCCGACTCACCAACCCCTCAGTTCCCGCCTCCAGCCCGGCTCGCGCCAAGTCCCTCAGCCCCCCCAGGCCCGGCCCGACTCGCGCCAACCCCCTCAGTGCCCCCCAGGCCCGGCCCGACTCGTGCCAACCCCTCAGCCCCAGCCCGACTCGCGCCAACCCCTCAGTGCCCCCAGGCCGGGCCCGACTCGCACCAACCCCCTCAGTTCCCGCCTCCAGCCCGGCTCGCGCCAAGTCCCTCAGCCCCAGGCCCGGGCCCGACTCGCGGCAACCCCCTCGGTGCCCCCCAGGCTCGGGCCCGACTCGCACCCACCCCCTGAGTTCCCGCCCCCAGCCCGGCTCGCGCCAAGTCCCTCAGCGCCCCCCAGACCCGGGCCCAACTCGCGCCAACCCCCTCGGTGCCGCCTTGCCCGGGCCCGACTCGCGGCAACCCCCTCGGTGCCCCCCAGGCTCGGGCCCGACTCGTGCCAACCCCCTCGGTGCCGCCCTGCCCAGTTCCCGCCAACCTCCTCCGCCCCCCGACTCATGCCAGCCCCCCCAGGGCCACCCTGCCCATCCCAGCTCCCGCGCCAGCGTCCTCACCCCCCCCCCCCCCCCGGCCCGGCCCGGCTCCCGCGCCAGCCCCCTCAGCACCGCCCTGCCCGGCCTGATTCCCACGCCAGCCCCCTAGGTGCTGCCCAGCCTGACTCGCGCCAACCCCCCCATTGCCGACTCCCCTGGCCTACTACACGCCAGCTCCCTTGGTGCTGACCCACCCGGCTCACGCCGATCCCCCAGTCCAGCTCACGCCAGTCCTCTAGTGCCGATCCCCTCGGCCTAGCCATGCCAAGCCCTGAGTAAGCTCACGCCAACCTGGACAGCTACCACCAACTCCTTAGTCCCCCCCCAGCCCGGCTCATGCCAAGCCCCCTCGGAGGTGTTGATGTGAGCAGCACCATTCCAGTTCCATTCCCACCAGCCACCCCATGTGGCCCCGCCCCCTTCATGCCAACACTTCCCCTTGGTGCCCCTCACGCCAACCTGGTGTTGCTCTGGGTCCCTCTTGTGACAACTCCCAGCTCTGTCTTGCCCCCGACTCACACCAGCCCCTTTACTGCAGAGCCACTCAGGCCTGCTCCCCCAGAGCCACCCCACTAGCTCCAGTGCTGCCCCATTACTGCGCAGGCCTTCCTGGCACTGTGGTGCCACCCAGCCCTGCTCACGCCAGCTCCCCCTGCCTCTGTTTCCACTCACACCAGCTCCACTGATGGCAGCTTTGTTTCCTCTCGTCCCAGTCCTCCGTGGCACTGTGGTGCCACCCAGCCTGTGCCAGCCCCCCAGTCCTGTGGTGCTGCATGGCGTGGCTCACATCAAGTCCTGTGGTGCCACCCAGCCCCTCCTCATTGCCAGCTCCCTTGCCCTCATGATGTTGCCCTGGCTCCACTCAAGCCAGCCACACTCCCAGGTCACCCCCTTTCTCTTCATGCCCTGCCCACACACAGCCCCCTCGTGCCCAGGTGCTGCCCAGCCTCTGCTTGTGTCACCCCTTTGGTGTTTGGGAGCTGAGGTCCCGCCCATGCCAGCCCCCAGCTGCCTCGGCTCACAGCAGCTCCAGCCTCGAGGTGCAGCAGGCTCATGCCAGTTTCCCCAGTATCGTGGGCTCACGTTAACCTCGTACCACCGCCGAGCTACCCCATGCCAGCCCCGGAGGAGCCCCTAACTCCTGCCAGCCCCCCACACCGGGGCCCCAAAGTGCCGTGGCCTGCATGCTCGTGCAGACACCTCACCGCCCAGCGAGTCGGGGCACACTCACGCTAAGGCATTATTGCTGGGCAGCGTCAAAGCAGTGTCCATCCTATGCCAACTCCTGCAGTGTCCTGGACGGGTCCCCCCCCCACACTCCCACCAGCCCCTCTGGTAATCCCAGTGCAGACTCTCACCTGAGCCCTGTCCACTGGGGTCACCTTCAGGATGTTCCCGCCGATCTCCTGGCTTCAGGCTTCCTCTTCCACTGGTTTGCCCGACTCTTCTGTGTACCGTGGGGACACCTGACCGGATCGCTCTGTTTACCTGACAAAATCGTGGGAATTTTGCAGGAGGGGATTGTTTGAGAGTGACACTCGTAGGACATGAACTGTTGCTCCTTGCATGGCATCGGAATGGGGCTTACAGGAGCCGGGATCTCCAGTGGAGACAGAAAAGCAGCCGTCTCTGGGGAGAAACTTACTCTGAGAGTTACGCTCGCAGCCAGCACGAGCCACCTGGCTTACCTGGGAGTTTGGGTTACTCAGGGTCTGGTGAATCTGGAGTGCGTGTCACCGAGGTGGTATTAACGTCTGGCCTGTACCAGGGGCCCAGACCGGGGTGGGAATGATTTGCATAGCTGTTGCTGTGCATTGTAAGCTCTGTGGGGCTGAGACTGTGTTGTTCTGTGCAGCTTTAATTCGTGACTATGGATAAATGTTGCATCGCTGCAATTGGCAGAAGATCATGTAAGAAGCTGTTCTTTTGAGCTGGGAGCGTGAAGAGATGTTCACTCCCATGCGACCCGTAAGCTTCAATATTTTGAGTTGGCTTTTAGGGACGTGGCATGAAGCTGCACCCGGAGGAAATGGTTCCAGGCGGGGTGGTTTTCGAAGGGGAAAGACCCGAATTGGCTGTGGAAGCCCGATTTTATGGAGACTGAGCTTTTATTTGGCAAAAACCTGCCGATCAGCCCCTAGCTGGCTGCATCCGTTTCGTTTTGACGCTGCGTCTTGGAGATGCGGTGTCCAAAGAGGAACCAAAGCGCCGATGAAAGGGCTGGAGACTACTGTCTCCGGGAGCTGGGATCCTGGTTCAACGCCCTGGGCTGGAGACCACCGAGCCAGAGCCCCTCTGGCTGCTAGCTTAGCCCCCTTTGGAGAAGGGACCCGAGCATTGGCAACATGTCCCCAATGCCCGAGATGGCAGGGCCGTGAGAGCTCCGGCCACTCTGAACAGCTTAGGTAGCACTCAGGAGAGCAGTTGGCAAAACCCCCGAAGCAGGAGCCATCAACTCGCCCCCCCGCTCCAGCCCATGTTTGCCACACGCTCTTAAGGGAGGTCACCGAAATGTTACATCCCGTCCCTGAGAGGCACAAACAGGGGCCGGCAGCTGCGTTCCTGGTGGGAGATTTGTCGTCTGTCTCTCAGCTTGCCCCAAAGGTTCCCAAAACCAGATCTGTGTAATAACCCGAATATGGGTTTGTGCTGCTGGGGGTCCGGTTTCTCAAGGTTTGCTCTGGGCTTGTGCGCACTGGAAATTGAAGTCTGACATTCTGACCCCAGGAGCTGGGGCTATGGGGCGAAAACCCACCGTGTGTCATGAGCCTTGTGATGAATTGGCTACACTAGTTGGGTGGGTTGGGACAATATGGACCCCCCTTACTGGCACTCCAGCGGGTCCAGGAGTTGTCAAACTCCGTGGGGATCAAAAGGGAGGGGATCAGGGGGTTCCCTAGCTCGAGGTTTGCTGCCATGTTGGATTGCGATTCTTACCACGGCAGGTTTGCTTACTCACCAGATCAGCGGTCGGGGTCACCAGTGTTGTCAGAGCGGTACTGGTGTGGTGCTCTGCTCTCTCCAGTGTTGGTATCACTCGGCTGCGTGCGTGTGTTCCCTCTGTGTGCTGCCCCAGCTCTGCAGAGAGCTGACAGCAGACCCGACGAGAACCCCCAATAACCACAGAGTCCAGTAAGATGCAAAGTCACGTCGACTAGGTT
The DNA here is from genome assembly GCF_016161935.1 of Mauremys reevesii. NCBI lineage: Eukaryota > Metazoa > Chordata > Testudines > Geoemydidae > Mauremys > Mauremys reevesii. The sequence goes on along the minus strand of NC_052644.1, from coordinate 24,474,687 downwards.
TATTGCGACCTCGGACACAATGGCAGTTCCCTGTAGCTTTCTTAGCCTAACTCAGGGCATCCTACGAGAAAGTGCCTCTTGGCAATGGACCCGGCTCAGTCAGTGGCGGGACTTCCCACTGCCCCCTCGGCTGGATAAAGGCACCGCCCCAGGGGTACATTCTTATACCCAGATACAAACAAGTTACACGTCACTCCTGACGTATTGAGGGGTCACCCCTCTACGCAGCAACATTCAACCTCTCTACGTATTTAGGTGCCGCCTTTTACCTTGTACATGTTGGTTTGATCAAAACAACTCTATCCATCCATCATATTCCCCTTTTGCCCCTGTCATTGGGATGGGCCGGCCTGTTCTTTGTTATCTGTGTGGAACGTGCAAGTGTGTGAATGTTCTGATATCTAGTGTTCGGTACCTTTTAGGTGCGTATCTTCTTGCAGCACCAGCCCTTTCCTTGCCAGCTCCTGTGAGCCGGGCCTGCCTCTGGCTCACAGCTTCACTCTGCTTTATGTTAGCAAAGTCTTGACCATTACTTCAGTTCAGGCCTCAGGCCTTGATACCAAGGTTTATATCTCAGGGCCTCCTCTTACTACATCAGGGACGCCCATTGCGATGGGGGGCCCCGATCCAGGTTGAGGGGGGCCTGTGCTATGCTTGGTGTGACGAAGGTCCCCGATGTTTGTGAGCAGGAACGAGGGGACCCCCAATCTTGGTGAGTGCAGGCTTGCTCTGGCGACTGCGCTGATAGCCATGATGGATAAGAGGCTGGGCGTTAGGGAGTAGCCGCCTGGCGTGTGGTGGTTTGTTAACGGCACTCATGGTGCATCGAGGGTGTGGAGCAGGCGCGGGCTTGCTGCACCGTGAGGGCGGAGCCCCCTTGCCAGCGGTGAGCGGGGGAGCCGCAGGAGCCCAGCGGGCAGCACCTAAAACCAGGCTTCTGGCGGCTTTGGCCGGGCCACAGGGATTATATTTTTGGAGGCTGAAGGGCTGCTGAATGGGCTCTGCTCCGTGCTGTGCAGCCGGCGCTGGAGTGTCGTTATTGCAAGGGATCACACTGGGCCGTTTGGGGGAGCTTGTCGGGGTGGCCGCAGCTGGCCACCTTTCCCTCCGCTCCAGGAACCAGCAGGTTGGAGGCTGCCTTGGTAGGAGATGCTCCAATTTGTGCCCGAAGCGTAGGGTTCGTTCTCGTCGCCTCGTGCGTGACGTGAACTTCGCTCTCACCGAGACCAAGGCTTTCTCAGTTGTGAACGTGAAGAAGTTCCTACGAGGTGTGGTGGCAAACGCAGCCGGGGGGTCCCGAGGCGGGCGCCGAAATCTGGCGCTGTGTGAAAGGATCAGACAGAGAGTGGTTTGGGATCGGCTGGACCAAGGTGGAGGTAGGAAAGCAGGCCTGACTCCGCAGGCCTCTTCTGACTGTGTATGCGAACGTCCACCAGTCCGGTGGCTCGGGGCTGGGGCTGCTGCTTCGGAGTTCTCAGGGGAACCCGACAGCCCAGCCGCCGTTCGCAAGCACCTCCAGTGGTGGGTGATCTCTGGCCGGAACCGGCTCAGCTCGCGACGCGCTTTAACTCCTGCTTACCCTGAGCCCACCACGCCCGCCCCCCCGGTGCTCGGAGAGACCCTGCCCGGCATTGGCGTTCAGCGCTTGGATGCGGCAGCGCGGGAGGAGTCTTCCTTCGCTCCCCCACCCCCTGCAGTCTGGGAGCTTGAGGGGTTGGAAAGCAGAATATTCAAAGTCTTTTGTAAGTGTCCTCTGCAAATAGCGGCTGTGAACGGCTCTCTGCCGTGAGGCGAGGCAGGGAGCAGAAAGTGAAACTTGTTTGAAATGTTGGCTCTGGGCTGGGCTGCAAGGTGCCTGGGTTCTCGCCCTGGCGTCTCTGCTGAGTCACTTCCCCAAGCCAGGTCTCAGGGCTGCCCTGGGGGGGATTTCACCTCACTGCACGCTCAGCCGGCGGGCGCAGTGCCATGTGCATGGTTACGATTTTAGGACTGATTTGGGCTTAGAGATCACGACTGAGAATGGGCCCGGTGTGCCGGGCGCTGCTCGGGGCCCCCCATTGTGCAGACCCCGTCCCCAGCCCCGTTGTGTCTCTGATACCCCGCTGCCCAACTGCCATCGGGGGCCCCTTTATACACAGACCCTGCCCTCCCCGCTAACGGCCTCAAGCATGAATTATTGTAATTTATGACAGTGGAAGGCCCCGGCGTCTCACTTGTCCTGCTAGAATGTGTCCCTGACACGCTGAAGGCTGGGATACAGCCCTTCCGTTGCTCCTGAGACTGGCAGATCTTTGGGTCAGGGATGGCGCGGGGGGGTGTCTGTGCAGTGTTGGGGACATGGGGGGGGGCGCTGATCTCACCGGGGGGGGGCAGGAATCTGTGCAGCACCTTGCCCGGGCGGGATGCAGCTCTGACCTCAGTCGGGCTCTATGCAGCACCTTGTGTGACCCCAGACCCCTCAGACAGGGGGTCTATGAGCAGCCAGCACAACGGGGACCCCAATGCCAGACGGGGGGCTCTAGCCATAGACGAGAGGGTCTGCGCGGCGCGTGGCGTGGGACCCCAGTCTCGGCCGGGGGGTGCAGCAAGGCAGTACCAGAACGCGGAGAGCATGCCCCCGTCCTGGCAGACTCCAGCGACATCCCAGCGCCTGGCGTTCAACTTCCAGGTCCCTTCTCAGCAGGCAAGGGGAGCTCCCGCGGCTCCTCGGCCAGCTTCTGGTTAGCATCGGGGGATGTGCTTTTCACCGGCAGCTCAAATCCATCACTCTGGCAGATGAAGCCAGTGATCTCCGTGGGCAGGGGGTCAGGCTGCAGCGGGGCCATGGCCGGGTACCCCGGCAACATTGCTGCCAGCCCATGGAAGCCGGGAGGTAGTTTAGCAAAGGGCATTGACTCTGCTCCTGTACGGCGGAGGCGGAAGTAGGTGCCTGCCACCACCGAGTTGCAGCCTGGGTGACGCAGAAGTTCAGACAGCAGCTTAAATATCTTAAAATCTACAGGTTGGATCTTGCAGCTGTTGCAGGACAACCGAACTGCTGTAACTTTACGTGGGAGCTCCGGCCGATTGACGCCGGCCGGGATCCGGCCCCTGGGCTCCGCTGGGGCTCCGGCCGATTGACGCCAGCCGGGATCCGGCCCCTGGGCTCCGCTGGGGCTCCGGCCGATTGACGCCGGCCGGGATCCGGCCCCTGGGCTCCGCTGGGGCTCGGGCCCATTGACGCCGGCCGGGATCCGGCCCCTGGGCTCCGCTGGGGCTCCGGCCCATTGACGCCGGCCGATCCGGCCCTGGGCTCGCTGGGGCTCGGGCCCATTGACGCCGGCGGGATCCGGCCCTGGGCTCCGCTGGGGCTCGGGCCCCATTGACGCCGGCCGATCCGCCCTGGGCTCGCTGGGGCTCGGGCCCATTGACGCCGGCCGGGATCCGGCCCCTGGGCTCCGCTGGGGCTCGGGCCCATTGACGCCGGCCGGGGTCCGGCCCCTGGGCTCCGCTGGGGCTCGGGCCCATTGACGCCGGCCGGGATCCGGCCCCTGGGCTCCGCTGGGGCTCGGGCCCGTTGACGCCGGCCGGGATCCGGCCCCTGGGCTCCGCTGGGGCTCCGGGCCCGTTGACGCCGGCCGGGATCCGGCCCCTGGGCTCCGCTGGGGCTCCGGCCGATTGACGCCGGCCGGGATCCGGCCCCTGGGCTCCGCTGGGGCTCGGGCCCATTGACGCCGGCCGGGATCCGGCCCTGGGCTCCGCTGGGGCTCGGGCCCGTGACGCCGGCCGGGATCCGGCCCCTGGGCTCCGCTGGGGCTCGGGCCCATTGACGCCGGCCGGGATCCGGCCCCTGGGCTCCGCTGGGGCTCGGGCCCATTGACGCCGGCCGGGATCCGGCCCCTGGGCTCCGCTGGGGCTCGGGCCCATTGACGCCGGCCGGGATCCGGCCCCTGGGCTCCGCTGGGGCTCGGGCCCATGGACGCCGGCGGGATCCGGCCCTGGGCTCCGCTGGGGCTCGGGCCCATTGACGCCCGGCCGATCCGGCCCCTGGGCTCCGCTGGGGCTCCGGCCGATTGACGCGGCGGGATCCGGCCCTGGGCTCCGCTGGGGCTCGGGCCCATTGACGCCGGCCGGGATCCGGCCCCTGGGCTCCGCTGGGGCTCGGGCCCGTGGCGCCGGCGGGATCCGGCCTGGGCTCCGCTGGGGCTCGGGCCCATTGACGCCCGGCCGATCCGGCCCCTGGGCTCCGCTGGGGCTCGGGCGATTGACGCCGGCGGGATCCGGCCCCTGGGCTCGCTGGGGCTCGGGCCCATTGACGCCGGCGGGATCCGGCCCTGGGCTCCGCTGGGGCTCGGGCCCATTGACGCCGCCGATCCGGCCCCTGGGCTCCGCTGGGGCTCGGGCCCATTGACGCCGGCCGGGATCCCGCCCCTGGGCTCCGCTGGGGCTCGGGCCCATTGACGCCGGCCGGGATCCGGCCCCTGGGCTCCGCTGGGGCTCGGGCCCATTGACGCCGGCCGGGATCCGGCTGTCGGAATCTGGGCCTTCTCTTGCAGAAATCCCGTGCTCGCCGGAGGGGAGTGAGTGGGTCCTGCCTGTGTTGCTGACGACTTGGCGCTGGGGTTTTAGTTGGTTGCAGTGGGACGCTCTCCCCCGCCATCATCTTCTCTCTCTTTGCCAAGTCTCGTGCGCTGAGCAAGCGGCTGGAGCTGGTGGCCGGGTGTCCCCAGACAGGGCAGCATGTGCAGAAAGCCGGCTCCGTGGCTGAGTGTTTCCTGGCCAGCCTCCTGGGATGGGGGCGCTCGCTGCTCCATCGCCCGGCGGCCCAGCCCTCAGGGCTTCGCCCACCCACCCAGACGGCTGCAGAGGCCCCGTGTTCAGCACCGCTGCAGGGGGCCAGACTCCTCTTTGCTGCTAACGTTGATCTCAGGCACCCTCTCGAAACCCGTGCCCTGGGCCTGCATTCATCGGGCCCTCTGTGGCGACGGGAACCCCTGCCCGTTCCTGGAGCTGCTGGCACAAAAGGCCCAGGGATGCTTTATTTTGGCCCTTTCTGAGGGCGAAGCGTCGCCTGAGCTGCTGAAAAGGGGCGTGTGAATCGAGCGGCTGTTGAGCTGAGGACACCGTCTCCCCCCCCTTCTGCGCTGGGGACGGTGTCCGCCGGCCCCTCGGCCTCGGGTCACTGGGAGAAGCACCGCAGCTGAGCCTGGCTTTGCCAGGCGCGGGGCTCACTCTGTGGCGCTGACACCAAGTTGCCCTGGGACCTTTGGCAAATTACTTCACCCCTGTGCCTCAGTTTCCCCTCTCCCCCTGTCTGTTGCTCTGTCTGTCAGCCAGCACAATCGGGGGGCCCATGAATCTCCGCTTAGGTGGATGGCTGTGCAGAGGGATCCCCCCCATCTTGGGGGTGGTCTGTGTGCCCCTGGCATGAACAGGGGTCCCCAGGCTTGTTTGGGGAGCCTGACACAAACGAGTGCCCGGTCACAGCCGAGGAGGGGGTGTCTGTGCAGCGCCCAGCATGGATGGGGGGGTCCCCTGATTACAGCTGGGGGGCGCAGATCTGTGGGGCATCCAGCACAGATGGGGGGGATCCCCCGATCACAGCCGGGGGGGGTCTGTGCGGCACCCAGCGGAGATGGGGGGGTCCCCTGATCACAGCTGGGGGGGGAGGATTTGTGCGGCACCCAGCAGAGATGACGGGTCCCCTGATTACAGCTGGGGGGCGGAGGTCTGTGCGGCACCCAGCAGAGATGGGGGGGGTCCCTCGATCGCAGCCGGGGGGAGGATCTATGCGGCACCCAGCGGAGATGGGGGGGGGGGTCTCCCGATCGCAGCTGGGGGGGATCTGTGGGGCACCCAGCGGAGATGGGGGGGTCCCCCGATCGCAGTCGGGGGGGATCTGTGGGGCACCCAGCGGAGATGGGGGGGTCCCCCGATCGCAGTCGGGGGGGTCTGTGGGGCACCCAGCGGAGATGGGGGTCCCCCAATCACAGCTCGGGGGGGGTCTGTGCGGCACCCAGCGGAGATGGGGGTCCCCCAATCACAGCTCGGGGGGGGTCTGTGGGGCACCCAGCGGAGATGGGGGTCCCCTGATCACAACCGGGGGACCCCCCAACTCTGTGTGGCACCCAGCGGAGATGGGGGGTCCCCCCGATCGCAGCCGGGGTCTGGTGACGTTCCCCTCACAATGCTGCCGTTTGTCCAGCGCTGGGTGGCGCGCTGCTCTTCGGGGGGGGGGCAGCCCCCTGCGCCCGGCAGCCCCCTGCCAAACGAATAGCCAGGGCGGCGGGTGCTGGGCTCTGTCTCCTAGCCAGCAGGAGGGGCTGGCTGGTGTTTTGGCTGGGGCTCTAGCAGTTCAGTGACGCGTCTGGCGTGACCCCCCCGGGGCTGTCCTGGGCGGCTGGGTGAAAGGAGCTGACCCACGGCGCTCGGCCGCCCACACCAGCCAAGGGGGAGCCGCCTTGGGCGTCTCCGGCCTGTGGAGCGTGGGCTCTCCGAGCGGCTCTGGCCGGCCCCGTGCCGGTCTCACCTTTGGTTTCTCTAGGTGCCGTGTGACGGTGACAGGACCTGCTCGGTGACTGAGCAAGTCCCTTCCCCACCCTGGGCCTCAGTTTCCCTTCCCCACCCTTTGTCTTGCCTGGTGGCTCACTAGCTAGGACAAGCCCTGCTCAGGTTGGAGAGGTCAGATCTCTTGGCCGGCCGGGGGAGCCCCGATCTCAGTTGAGGGCAGGGTCTCTGCTACTCCTGGCACAGTGGGGGGGTCCAATTTCTGTCTGTGCAGCTCCCAGTATGCTGGGGGGGCATCTATGCAGCTCCTGATGCTGGGGTCCCGCCCGGTCTCTCCGAAGGGGGACTCGTACGGAAGGTTTTAAAAACCAGGGACTTTAGATGTCCTTAGTTTTTGGGCCCAGGGGGGCCCTTTTTCTCCAGCGGGTCGGTGATCAGGGCCCTTTCAAAGGGGTAAAATGTGGAGGCACCTGGGCCCGCCGCTCAGGTGCCCACTAGCCGGGCGTGTGAAAGGCTCTGCCTGGGGCGCAGCGGGAAGGAAGGGCAGAGTTTAAAGCCCTGGCCATTTGTCTCTTCCCTTCCTTGCCGCTCTGCACTCCCAGCCGCCCGGGCGTGTGCTCCCCGGCTGCGGCCCGGGCAGCGGCGCTAGTGGGGCGGAAGCTCGGGGCTGAGTCGAAAGGCTGCCCAGGGAGTCACTCTTGTGATTTACGGCTGCCCTTTCCCGTGGGGGAAACACGCACCAGCAGCCGGGGCAGCAGCACAAGCTCTGGCGACGGCTGGGTGACACTGCGCACGCATGCGCCCCGGGGAACAAGGCCTTTCCGAGGGCCCCGAGACTCGGCCCCTCCTGCTTTCTTCTGCCCCGGGGGAAAAGCCAGTCAGCAGAATTAGGGCTAATGGGCAGCGCCTGGAGGCACTGGAGATGGAGAGGCCCATCGTGCTGGGGCCTGCCCGCGCACACAGCGAGAGACTGCCCTTCCCCCAAAGAGCAGATCGTTAAACCAGACAAAGCAGCAGGAGGGGAAACTGAGGCACAGCTCAGGGAAGTGAGTTGCCCAAGGTCCCACAGCAGCTAGCAGAGGTGGGAAAAGAACCCAGGAGTCCTGAGAAGGCCCCACTACCTCGGCAAATCAACTAAAACTCGGTAGTGGTATCGCCATGGCATCCAGGCGTGACAATGGGTAACCTAGATTTATGGCCTTACTGCGCCAGGCGCTGCGCACGCCCAGAGCTTCGGGCAGCGGCCTGGTATTGAACGACTCCAGGTTCACGGCTGATCTACGCTGCAAGTCGCTTTGCCTCTTCAGGCCGCCGGGGCGCCCGTCCCGGGGCACCCAGGGAGGAATCCGGGGTCCTGCGGGGGCCTCAGGTTGTGGTTTGGGGGAAATCCCGCCGCCTTGACATCTGGGCTTGTAAAACAACGGCAGTTTTCCACCAAACGAAATTTGGGAATCGCTTTGTTCCGGGCTGGTTGAACCGTCCAGATGTTTTGTTCCAATTTTCACCTTTTTAATTGTTCGTTTGAATTGACACAGTAACGAGAGAACCGAAGAATGGACACGTTCTGATGAAATCAAAATGTCTCCTTCGGATTTCAGTGGTTTCCAGTTGTCTTTTATTAGAATTTCGAATACGAAAGACGATAAGTTGGAAAATGAGCGATTGAACTGGCCCGAGGTTGGAAAGTCTCCTTCGGATTCTGCGCGTCTCTCCAGCGTAGATTGTGTTCTTTAGACAGTCCCTCCATGGAACGTCACAGAAGCCCTGAGCCATAGCACTGAAAAGGGCCTTGAGAGGTGTCTAGTGCAGCCCTGCGGCAGGACCAAGGAAAGCCAGAGGATCCCAACCTGTTCGACACCGGGGACCCCACAGCCTCCCCGGGCAGCTGATTGCAGAGCTGAACTGTCCGAGTTACAAAGCGTTTCCTAGCAGCTACTCGCGGCTCCCTCCCATCGCTGCGTTTCCTCCTGTCAGTGGCCGTGGGGAACAATTGCTCCCCATCCTCGTTAGCACAGGCCCTCTGCTCTCCTCTGGCCTCTCTCCAGTTCGTCCCCATCCTTCCTGACGTGCGGTGCCCAGAACCGGACGCGGCTGCAGCTGAGCCCGCAGAGCGGGACGGTTCCCTCCGGCGCGCTCCGCCTGCCGCTCCTGGGAACGGCAGTAGCCCTCTTCCCAGCTGCTTCCCATTGGTGGCTCTGCTCCTCCGGCGCAGCCCGGCCACCGAGCAGCCACTCGCCTCTGGTAGCTGGGCGTCGGATTTTCCCTTCCGAAGGGTAGCGCGTCCATCCGTCCGAGAGCTCTGCTCTGCTCCTCCCAAACGCTGCGCTAAACCGGACCTTGTTAGAATCTGGAATAGAAAATACAATTGGAACATTCCTATAAAGTCAACAAATTTCCTTCCAATTTCAACGGACTTTAATTGTATCTTATATTGTCCTTTAGAATATAAACTCAGATCCAGTTGGAAATGACAAACGGAGCCATCTGTCATTTAGAACCGAAAATACATTTCGGCCGGGGTTGAGATGCTTTGTTCCACCCCCGCTTCTTGCCCCACAAACGAAACTTCACCAAACCCACCCGCCCTCGCGGAAAGTTTTCTTTTTGACCGAACAGCATTTTGGTAGCAAACCATTTGATCAGGAATGTGAGAAATGCACTAAAGATGGGGAGGCGCTCGGCTCCTGGGATTGCAGCACCACTGAAGAGCGGGCGCCGGAGGTGTGGGGCTGGCCGGGGCCAGGGTTTATGAGCTGAGCGCCGGTGGTTTGCTTGTAGGATGTGCCGAGAGCAATCCAGGGCTGGCAACGTGCACCAGTGGGGTGGGGTTTCCCCTCTGCCGTGGCCAGTCCACGGAAGAGGCGTGGAAACGGCCAGTGGAATTGGTCAGCAGGCCCTGCAGCTTCTGCGAGGCTGGAGCCCGTCGGGAAGAAAGGCAAGCTGCAGCCTGGGTGAACGGGAATGACGGCTGCTATCCAGGAGGTGCAGGTGGTGTCCCTTCTGTGCGTCTAGGGCCAGGTTCGGTCCGCTCCTTCCCCAGCGCCCTGGGGAGCGGCTCCTACCTGGGACCCCTTGGCTAAAGGAATCGGTCCAGGCTCTGTCTTGAAAGCCACGCGGTGAAGCCTTGCTGGGCGCCATGAGCGTGGGCCGCGTTCCGGGAGCAGGGCAGGGCTCTGGCTGACTCCTCAGGCGTCTCTCGCACCTGCCTGGCTTGGCGCCGTTACTGATTTCCCGAGCGCCAGGGAGCGCAGGACTGGAGCTGAGGCGCTGTCAGGCCCCCCATCATGGAATCCCATCAGTAAACGTAGCCAGGGGGTTCCCCGGCTCCTCCTAGAACCGTCCCGTGCTCAGAGCGCTGCTCCCTGCCCGGGTCTCGGATCAGCTGGGTCCCCCCCCTGCCCCGCATTGACGGCGAGCTCCCACCTGGCCTCTGGCTCCGGCTGAGGCTGCACAAGCCTCGCGTTTCTCCTCTCGTGCGATCAGCCCGAATTGGGGCCCAGGATCCCAGTGCCAACAGCAGCAGGACGTCCCAGGCTCTCCTGGGAAACCAGCCTAGGATGGGCTGGGCCCTTCTGTAGCCGTGAGTGACCGTCCGTCCAGCACCTCACGCAGGCCTGGACTGGGGCTCCCAGGGGCTGAGGAGGCAGGACGCCTGGGTTCTCTCCTGGCTCTGGCGGTTAGAGCAGGACGCCTGGGTTCTCTCCTGGCTTGGGGGTGGGGGGTCTGGGTGGTTAGAGCAGGACGCCTGGGTTCTCTCCTGGCTCTGGCGGTTAGAGCAGGACGCCTGGGTTCTCTCCTGGCGTGGGGGTGGGGGATCTGGGTGGTTAGAGCAGGACGCCTGGGTTCTCTCTTGGCTCTGGCGGTTAGAGCAGGACGCCTGGGTTCTCTCCTGGCTTGGCGGGGGGAGGGGGTCTGGGCGGTTAGAGCAGGACGCCTGGGTTCTCTCCTGGCTCTCGCTGTTAGAGCAGGACGCCTGGGTTCTCTCCTGGCTTGGCGGGGAGGGGTCTGGGCAGTTAGAGCAGGACGCCTGGGTTCTCTCCTGGCTTGGGGGTGGGGGGTCTGGGCGGTTAGAGCAGGACGCCTGGGTTCTCTCCTGGCTTGGGGGTGGGGGGTCTGGGCGGTTATAGCAGGACGCCTGGGTTCTCTCCTGTCTTGGCGGGGCGAGGGGGTCTGGGCTGTAAGAGCAGGACGCCTGGGTTCTCTCCTGGCTTGGGGTGGGGTCTGGGCGGTTAGAGCAGGGCGCCTGGGTTCTCTCCTGGCTTGGGGTGGGGTCTGGGCGGTTAGAGCAGGACGCCTGGGTTCTCTCCTGGCTTGGCGGGGAGGGGTCTGGGCGGTTAGAGCAGGATGCCTGGGTTCTCTCCTGGCTTGGGGGTGGGGGGTCTGGGCGGTTAGAGCAGGACGCCTGGGTTCTCTCCTGGCTCTGGGGGGGGAGGGGGTCTGGGCGGTTAGAGCCGGACGCCTGGGTTCTCTCCTGCGTGCTCACACCTCTGTGGAGGGAATGAATGGGGGGCACGTGCTTGTGTTGCTCCTCAGGCCGTGGGGCGGGGGGGGTGATGGGCCCTGTCACCCGTCCGCGCAGTGGCTGATCCGGGTCAGGTGGGGGTCTCTGAGCCCTTCTGCCCCGCCCCCGCCCGTGCAAAGCTGGTCTCCTGGGACACTGAGTGCAGCAGAGCCAGGAGGGTCCAGGCGTCCTGCCTGGCAATTGCCCGGGATGGAGCCCCCCCAAAGAACTGGTCTCCATGGCGACCGGGCGCCGCTGGCGCTGCGGGTCCTGGGCGGGCTCCCTCCCCGGCCTCGCACGCTGGCCTGGCCTGAGCCCACAGCTCAGCGTGTCTGCACGGGGCAGAGGGGCAGCATGGGAGCCTTGTGTGGGACTCTGCACCGCCCCCGCCCCTGAAAGCGGGGGGGCCTTGCCCGGGGCGCCGCACAACTCCCCCGGTCCCTCCCCGGGTGCAGGCCAGCCCTGTGTTCAGCCAGGGGCCGGAGGGGGGCCTGCCCCGCCTCGCCATGCGCCATACAGTGCACTGACTCTCGTGCACAGTGGTGACGGGAGCCTCCTTTTCCCCAGCCTGCGCCATACAGTGCACTGACTCTCGTGCACAGTGGTGACGGGAGCCTCCTTTTCCCCACCCTGCACCATACAGTGCACTGACTCTCGTGCACAGCGTGGTGACGGGAGCCTCCTTTTCCCCAGCCTGCGCCATACAGTGCACTGACTCTCGTGCGCAGCGTGGTGACGGGAGCCTCCCTTTCCCCAGCCTGCGCCATACAGTGCACTGACTCTCGTGCACAGTGGTGACGGGAGCCTCCTTTTCCCCAGCCTGCGCCATACAGTGCACTGACTCTCGTGCACAGTGGTGACGGGAGCCTCCTTTTCCCCAGCCTGCCCCATAGAGTGCACTGACTCTCGTGCACAGCGTGGTGACGGGAGCCTCCTTTTCCCCAGCCTGCCCCATAGAGTGCACTGACTCTCGTGCACAGTGTGGTGACGGGAGCCTCCTTTTCCCCAGCCTGCGCCATACAGTGCACTGACTCTCGTGCACAGCGTGGTGACGGGAGCCTCCTTTTCCCCAGCCTGCGCCATACAGTGCACTGACTCGTGCACAGCGTGGTGTGAGCCTCCTTTTCCCCAGCCTGCGCCATAGAGTGCACTGACTCTCGTGCACAGTGGTGACGGGAGCCTCCTTTTCCCCAGCCTGCACCATACAGTGCACTGACTCTCGTGCACAGTGGTGACGGGAGCCTCCTTTTCCCCAGCCTGCGCCATACAGTGCACTGACTCTCGTGCACAGCGTGGTGACGGGAGCCTCCTTTTCCCCAGCCTGCGCCATACAGTGCACTGACTCTCGTGCACAGCGTGGTGACGGGAGCCTCCTTTTCCCCAGCCTGCACCATACAGTGCACTGACTCTCGTGCACAGGGGGGTGACGGGAGCCTCCTTTTCCCCAGCCTGCGCCATAGAGTGCACTGACTCTAGTGCACAGTGGTGACGGGAGCCTCCTTTTCCCCAGCCTGCGCCATACAGTGCACTGACTCTCGTGCACAGCGTGGTGACGGGAGCCTCCTTTTCCCCAGCCTGCGCCATACAGTGCACTGACTCTCGTGCACAGCGGTGACGGGAGCCTCCTTTTCCCCAGCCTGCACCATACAGTGCACTGACTCTCGTGCACAGTGGTGACGGGAGCCTCCTTTTCCCCAGCCTGCACCATACAGTGCACTGACTCGTGCACAGCGGTGACGGGAGCCTCCTTTTCCCCAGCCTGCACCATACAGTGCACTGACTCTCGTGCACAGTGGTGACGGGAGCCTCCTTTTCCCCAGCCTGCACCATACAGTGCACTGACTCTCGTGCACGGTGTGGTGACGGGAGCCTCCTTTTCCCCAGCCTGCGCCATACAGTGCACTGACTCTCGTGCACAGTGGTGACGGGAGCCTCCTTTTCCCCAGCCTGCGCCATACAGTGCACTGACTCTCGTGCACAGCGTGGTGACGGGAGCCTCCTTTTCCCCAGCCTGCGCCATACAGTGCACTGACTCTCGTGCACAGTGGTGACGGGAGCCTCCTTTTCCCCAGCCTGCCCCATAGAGTGCACAGACTCTCATGCACAGTGTGGGGTGCACTGACTCTCGTGCACAGTGGTGACGGAGCCTCCTTTTCCCCAGCCTGCGCCATACAGTACACTGACTCTCGTGCACAGTGTGGTGACGTGAGCCTCCTTTTCCCCAGCCTGCCCCATAGAGTGCACTGACTCTCATGCACAGTGGTGACGGGAGCCTCCTTTTCACCAGCCTGCGCCATACAGTGCCCTGACTCTCGTGCACAGTGGTGACGGGAGCCTCCTTTTCACCAGCCTGCGCCATACAGTGCACTGACTCTCGTGCACAGTGGTGACGGGAGCCTCCTTTTCCCCAGCCTGCGCCATACAGTGCACTGACTCTCGTGCACAGCGTGGTGACGGGAGCCTCCTTTTCCCCAGCCTGTGCCATACAGTGCACTGACTCTCGTGCACAGTGGTGACGGGAGCCTCCTTTTCCCCAGCCTGCGCCATAGAGTACACTGACTCTCGTGCACAGTGGTGACGGGAGCCTCCTTTTCCCCAGCCTGCGCCATAGAGTGCACTGACTCTCGTGCACAGTGGTGACGGGAGCCTCCTTTTCCCCAGCCTGCGCCATAGAGTGCACTGACTCTCGTGCACAGTGGTGACGGGAGCCTCCTTTTCCCCAGCCTGCGCCATACAGTGCACTGACTCTCGTGCACAGTGTGGTGACGGGAGCCTCCTTTTCCCCAGCCTGCGCCATAGAGTGCACTGACTCTCGTGCACAGTGTGGTGACGGGAGCCTCCTTTTCCCCAGCCTGCGCCATAGAGTGCACTGACTCTAGTGCACAGTGGTGACGGGAGCCTCCTTTTCCCCAGCCTGCACTGTACAGTGCACTGACTCTAGTGCACAGTGGTGACGGGAGCCTCCTTTTCCCCAGCCTGCACCGTACAGTGCACTGACTCTCGTGCACAGTGGTGACGGGAGCCTCCTTTTCCCCAGCCTGCACCATACAGTGCACTGACTCTCGTGCACAGCGTGGTGACGGGAGCCTCCTTTTCCCCAGCCTGCGCCATACAGTGCACTGACTCTCGTGCACAGTGGTGACGGGAGCCTCCTTTTCCCCAGCCTGCACAATAGAGTGCACTGACTCTCGTGCACAGTGGTGACGGGAGCCTCCTTTTCCCCAGCCTGCACCATAGAGTGCACTGACTCTCGTGCACAGTGGTGACGGGAGCCTCCTTTTCCCCAGCCTGCACCATACAGTGCACTGACTCTCGTGCACAGTGGTGACGGGAGCATCCTATTCCCCAGCCTGCGCCATACAGTGCACTGACTCTCGTGCACAGTGGTGACGGGAGCCTCCTTTTCCCCAGCCTGCGCCGTACAGTGCACTGACTCTCGTGCACAGCGGTGACGGGAGCCTCCTTTTCCCCACCCTGCACCGTACAGTGCACTGACTCTCGTGCACAGTGGTGACGGGAGCCTCCTTTTCCCCAGCCTGCCCCATAGAGTGCACTGACTCTCGTGCACAGTGGTGACGGGAGCCTCCTTTTCCCCAGCCTGCGCCATACAGTGCACTGACTCTCGTGCACAGTGGTGACGGGAGCCTCCTTTTCCCCAGCCTGCGCCAAGGGCTGAGCTCTCTGCTCAGCCCGCGGCCGTGGCAGAACTCGCCGAACCCGGCCGCGTGCAGCAGGGACCGGGGCCTGCAGCCTTTCCTTGTGTGCGGACCCCAAACCCTTTGGCTGGGGAGCAGAGCCCTGTGGGCTGCGGACCCCCGGGGGTCTCTGACAGGCTCCACGTCGTGCGACGCAGCACAACTGGCCCAAACGTGCTACGTGTGCAACACGCTTGGCTCCGAGCAGTCGAGATCCGGCAAGGATCTGGCTGGCTTTGTCTGCGTCCGCCTGGCCCTCCTTGCCGCCCCCTGCCCGGGGGCCGTGGGGCGCTTCCCCCTCGCAGCCGGAGAACCCACCTCCTGGCAGCCTCTTTCTGCTCACCCCCTCCCTCCCCCCCGAGCGAGCTCAGGGTCCCTGTAACGCCAGGCGCTGCGCACCCCCCCCCCCAGCGAGCTCAGGGTCCCTGTAACGCCAGGCGCTGCGCACACCCCCCCCCCCCGCGAGCTCAGGGTCCCTGTTACGCCAGGCGCTGCGCACCCCCCCCGCCCCCCCCGCGAGCTCAGGGTCCTCGCCCCCCTGGGGGCTGCACACCCCCGGACTGAGACTGGGGGCCGTGTTGCACAGGGCACTGTCCGGTGCATACGCAGGCTCTGATTTTGCTTGTGTGGGGGTGTCTCTGTGGCTCCTGTTGCGGGGGGGAGCCTCCATCTTGGTCAGGGTCTGTGCAGCACCCAGCGTGCTGGGGGGCTCTGATCTCAGCCTGGGGGGCCCTGCAGTGCCCGGTAAGGGTGGGACGTTGGTGTCTGACGGGAGCGGGGCAGGCCGTGGGAGCGGCCTGGCGCTCCCAGCTGCTGTCTGCCTGCCAGAGCCAGCTGGTCCGTGAGCCCCAAGCGCCATCGTGTGCCCGACGTGGGAACTGCTGGAGGGCACCGTCCTCTGCCCGGCTGGCCCAGAGGAGGGGGGCGGCGCCGAGCACCCCCCCAGTCGTGCCAGGCGCTGCACGGGCCCCCTGCCCTGAGGCTGGGCCTGGCTGCAGCCCCCCAGAGCCGCCGAGAGGGGAGAGGCTGGGACGCCGGGGTTCGACTCCAGATCCCAGTCACGCCGGGCGCAGGGTGGGGCATCGCCTCCATGGCTGTGCCGCTGCAGAGTGGAACCGAGCCCGCGATCGGGCCCCCCGGCCTTGGGGGGAGCGTTTCCCCCGGGGCTATTTTTAGCCACAGATGTGCCAGTCACTCTGATCCCCGGAGCGGGGCTGGGGCATCCCCTCCCCCCTCACGCTCCCAGCATCGTCCACCACCGGGTTGGGGAGGTGTCAGCACAACACCCCAACGGGATCGGGGCTGCGGTGCCCAGCCATGGGGAGTGGGGGGAGCAGCTCCCCAGCGGCCCCAGCTGGCCAGGCGTTTGGGCAGGGCCATGCATGTGATGCACAACTACCGAGGGGGCTGAGACAAGGGAAGGCCAAGTGGAACGTTGCTTGGTTTCATTCTACCCTGAGAGGCAGCCACCTCTGGGGCGGAGCATCCTCCCTCCATACGCCCGGCCCTGTTGAGATGCAGCCACATCTGGTGGGGAACGGCCTCGCTCTGTACCCGCGGCCTCGCTGAGATGCAGCCCCCTCTGGAGCGGAGCAGAGCGACCTCCTCACACACATCCGGCCCTGCTGAGATGGACCCGCCCTGGGGCAGAGCGGGTCTGCCGCAAATCCAGCCCCAGGCAGCATCGGAGAGCTGGCGTTAAAGCTCGTCTCGTTAGGGGGAAGGACGAACCTCGGCCCCAAACAGACTTGTGGCCACGCGCTGCAAGTCGGAAATTGCCTCTTCCAGGAGGCCGCTGGCTGCTGCCTGAGTCTGCCAAGAGCCTGTGCCGCTCGCAGTGAGCGGGTGCAGCTGGCCCAGATGTGACCCACAGCATCCGCCCCGCCAGACGTGCTGACGAGCCTGGCTCGGCTGCCTCTTCAACGGGGAACCAAGCCCCACCATGGTTCGTTCTCGTCTCTGCCAGCGGGGCCCCGAGCGAGCGTCGACTCCATCCCTCTGCTGACTGACCGGCCTGCACTTTGGTGGAGCCCCCAGGACCCCCCGCAGGGACGGATTCTGGGCCTCGCTTTCCCCATCTCTAAAAATGGGGTCACCCCTTGCCCCTCGCTGGGAATTATGCCATGCCCCCAGCCGCAGATCACCTGCCAGTGGCCTCTTGGGGCGAACGTGCCAACGGGGCTCGGCGCGGGGCCCGAAGAGTGTCCTGCCGACGGCTCCCGTGTCGCCCCAGGTTTCCAGGAAGCAGAGCGGCAGCAGGCGCCTGTTGTTTACCAATGCTCGTAGGGGGCTGTGCAGTATTAATTATAGCTCAGAGCAGCGAGACGCTTCCTATTTTCTCCCCTAGCCGCCTCCTCCGCATTTATCTCAGCAGCCGGGTTTGCTGCTGATTTAGGTGGGGAGACCTCGCCAGAATTGAAACGCGCCAGAGCCTAGAACGGAGGACTGGAGAACGTGGCCTGGGGGTTAGCCTGGCGTGTCAGCCCTTCAGAACCGTATCCAGCTCTTGCTTCAAACGAGTTCCCGTCGTCCTGCTCTGCTGGGGCTGGAAAGCTGCTGCGGCCCAGCCTCCACTGATCCACGGCCAGGTTGTGCCAATGTGTCCGTTAGCTCCAGTAGTGCTGCTCCCTCCCCGAGGTCCTTAGGGAGAACAGCCAGGCCCCTTTGGCCGGCGTCTTGGGCTCACTGTCCTCTCACGAGATCCATCGTCTCTGTTCCTCGGGTCAGCCCAGCCGCCGTTCCACGGGCCAGCGTGTGCTTAGAACGGGCCGGAAAACGGGACTTGCATCCCGTGGGAAATTGGCCCATTTGAAGTGGGGTTTGACTCCGAAACAGACTGACATGGCCACAGAAATTCGGAACAGTTGACAACATTTGGAAACATCCAATCGGTTCAATCCCAGGAAACGGTTAAATAAAATATAATTAACGATCTGTAAAACAAAGATATTCAAATGAATATTCTTCTAATAGAAGTGCAAACAAAACACATTTATCCTCTCACGCTGTTTGGTATAAAATATTAAATATATAGATATAAAAATACAACCATGTGAAAATGGCATCTAATCAAAGTCTAAATGAAATGTTTGAACCTTATTGAATATTTTGATGCTGTGATGTATTAAGCAGTTATAAAAATATTAAATAGCCATAAAATATAACATTACAATTTTAAAGAAAAAAAATTCTAATAAAAGTCTAAATGAAACATTTTTGCCTTTTCAAATGGTTTTGATAATATCAAATGTTAGATATAAATATCCATAAACACAAACCAGCCCTAAAGTTAATATTCTGAGATCCAAAGCCATTTTATCTTAATTCATCGTTTTGTTTAGATGATGTCAAAACAATAGAATATAAAATATTGAATGTCCGTATTAAATATATAAATAGGTGAATCTTATCTGAAAGTCTAAATGTACATATTAAAATAGATACAATTTGCTCACCTCTGTCTAAACACAATGAAATGAACCGGCAGTCGAAACAGTCACTGTGTAGTTTCATTTTGATGTTGGAATGTTTTATTTCAAATTTGCCCCAATACAATAGATTCCATAGAGAATGTTTGTATAAATATACGATCGAAACGTTTGAATGAAATGAGTGGAAAACGCTGAACCTTATTCAATAGGTTTGTTTCTATAATGTCAAAACGTCGTAAACCTTGTAAATAGTTTAAATAAAATATGTACCAATAGAATATCTAAGTCTAAACTAAACTAAACAAGAGTCGCCACGTTTTGGCCTCATCGGATTGACGGCTGTTGATGTCCAAACATTTTATACGTGTCCTAGGAAGCTGTGGGAAGGTTGCCGGGTTGTCACCTGTGCGGGGGGGGCACTGACGCTTGGAGGGGCTGCTGAGTCAAGCTCCGGGCAGGGCGGAGCGCTCGTTGTTCAGAATAACGCCAAGTTCGGGCAGCGCTGCCGTTAGCCGCCTGCAACTGTCCAGCTGTTAAGTTCTCAGCCATTTTTGGCTCTTTTGAACTTTCCCAGTTATGCCTACGCGCCAGCAGGGACTTGAGCTGGGGTAGGAACAGTCTCGAAAGCCTAAACAAAGTGAAATGAAAAGACTCCAAAAGCTCTGTGGATCCTTGTGACATCAGAGCCGGGTGTGACCGACTAGGATGTGTCAGCTCTACCGGTCTCTGAAAGTCGTAACGCAGCGAAATGCCGCCAGCGCCGAAGCTGGAATCTCGGCGCCTGCTTGCTTTGCAGGGCAGAACGTCGGCTCTTACAAAACGCGCAGATTCAGTGTCTCGGCTGATTCATTTCAAGACTTGTCAGTCGAAAATGTCCTGTTCTGCCAGACGTTTCAGTTTGGAGCGACCAGGGATTTCCCGCCCGATCTGCTCTGGCTAACGAAAGCGCGTGTAGTCAAGGTTTCAGGAGTCCAAGCAAGTCCCAAAATCAGCTGCTCTCCACGATCAGTCCCTGTTTCTCATTACAAATCTACACCTTATTTGCTGCCGGTCCGAGGTTCCCATCCTGCCCCCTGGCTGCGGGATCATAGACCCCTCTGCCGACAGACGCCTACCCCGTTCCCTGCTTCTGTCCTGAGCTGGGACTCTGGGCACAGGCGGGTGTGACAGGAGACACTGGTGGTCCAGCCTTTCCTTGCAGCCGGCTGGGACCTGCCCAGGCCCGTCCTCCGGCTCACTGGTGTGTGTGAGACTCTTGTGGGAGCATCGGGATCAGGACCCCCTGACACGCTGGGCGCCGACAGACGCCCCTGCCCGCTGGACTGCGTTCGGGGTCAGGCCGGGCGCTGTGCAGACGCCCCCCTGGACTGTGTTCGGGGTCAGGCCGGGCGCTGTGCAGACGCCCCCCTGGACTGCGTTCAGGGTCAGGCCGGGCGCTGTGCAGACGCCCCGGCCCCCCCTGGACTGCGTTCGGGGTCAGGCCGGGCGCTGCGCAGACGCCCCCCTGGACTGTGTTCGGGGTCAGGCCGGGCGCTGTGCAGACGCCCCCCTGGACTGTGTTCGGGGTCAGGCCGGGCGCTGCGCAGACGCCCCGGCCCCCGCTGGACTGCGTTCGGGGTCAGGCCGGGCGCTGTGCAGACTCCCCGGCCCCCGCTGGACTGTGTTCGGGGTCAGGCCGGGCGCTGCGCAGACGCCCCCCTGGACTGTGTTCGGGGTCAGGCCGGGCGCTGCGCAGACGCCCCCCTGGACTGCGTTCGGGGTCAGGCCGGGCGCTGCGCAGACGCCCCCCTGGACTGCGTTCGAGGTCAGGCCGGGCGCTGTGCAGACGCCCCGGCCCCCCCCGGCCTGCGTTCGGGGGCAGGCCGGGCGCTGCGCAGACGCCCCCCTGGACTGCATTCGAGGTCAGGCCGGGTGCTGCGCAGACGCCCCGGCCCCCCCCGGACAGCGTTAGAGGTCCGGCCGGGCGCTGCGCAGACGCCCCGGACTGCATTCGAGGTCAGGCCGGGTGCTGCGCAGACGCCCGCCCCTGGACTGCGTTCGGGGTCAGGCCGGGCGCTGCGCAGACGCCCCCCTGGACTGTGTTCGGGGTCAGGCCGGGCGCTGTGCAGACGCCCCCCTGGACTGTGTTCGGGGTCAGGCCGGGCGCTGCGCAGACGCCCGCCCCGCTGTCAGGCCGGGCGCTGTGCAGACGCCCGCCCCGCTGGACTGTGTTCGGGTCAGGCCGGGCGCGGCGCTGCGCAGACGCCCCTGGACTGCGGTCAGGCCGGGCGCTGCGCAGACGCCCCCCTGGACTGCGTTCGGGGTCAGGCCGGGCGCTGTGCAGACGCCCCCCTGGACTGCGTTCGAGGTCAGGCCGGGCGCTGTGCAGACGCCGCCCCCGACTGCGTCGAGGTCAGGCCGGGCGCTGCGCAGACGCCCCCGGACTGCATTCGAGGTCAGGCCGGGTGCTGCGCAGACGCCCCCCCCGGACTGCGTTCGAGGTCAGGCCGGGCGCTGCGCAGACGCCCCGGACTGCATCGAGGTCAGGCCGGGTGCTGCGCAGACGCCCCGGCCCCCCCCGGACTGCGTTCGAGGTCAGGCCGGGCGCTGCGCAGACGCCCGCCCCGGACTGCGTTCGAGGTCAGGCCGGGCGCTGCGCAGACGCCCCGGACTGCGTTCGAGGTCAGGCCGGGCGCTGCGCAGACGCCCCGCCCCGACTGCGTTCGAGGTCAGGCCGGGCACTGTGCAGACGCCCGCCCCGGACTGCGTTCGAGGTCAGGCCGGGCGCTGCACAGACGCCCCGGACTGTGTTTGGGGTCAGGCCGGGTGCTGTGCAGACGCCCCGGCCCCCCCTGGACTGCGTTCGAGGTCAGGCCGGGCGCTGCGCAGACGCCCCCCCCCCGGACTGCGTTCGAGGTCAGTCCGGGCGCTGCACAGACACACACACTCAAACCTCTGGGCGGGACCAGTAGCCAGGGGGCTATTTAACGGGGTTGGCTGGGAGTCCTCCCAGGTGCACCCCCCGACCTTGACATGTCTCTTTGATTCCCCCCCACCCCCCGCCAGGGAAGAAAAATCTGAGGACCAGAATCTGCAGGGCCTCAAGGAGAAGTCCCCGAAGGCCAAAAAGATGAAGAAGGAGAAGCAGAGGGAAGCCGAGCCGGCCGAGGCGGGCAAGGCCGAGACGTCCGAAGGAGCCGGGGCCGCCCCGGCCGCCCCCGAGGCCTCGGCCTCTCCCAAGCAGCGGCGCTCCATCATCCGGGACCGCGGCCCCATGTACGACGACCCCACGCTGCCCGAGGGCTGGACGCGCAAGCTGAAGCAGAGGAAGTCGGGCCGCTCGGCGGGAAAGTACGATGTCTACCTGATCAAGTGAGTGGGGTGGGGGCAGTGCCTACGCCTCCCAGCATGCACCGGGGCTCTGGTGGTGTGTGTGGGGGGGACTACGGCTCCCAGCATGCACTGGGTCTCTGGTGGTGCGGGGGGGACTACGGCTCCCAGCATGCACTGGGTCTCTGGTGGGGGGGGGGGGGACTACGCCTCCCAGCATGCACCGGGTCTCTGGTGGTGTGTGGGGGGAACTACGGCTCCCAGCATGCACTGGGTCTCTGGTGGTGCGGGGACTACGGCTCCCAGCTGGCACCGGGCCTCTGGTGGTGGGGGTGGGGGGGACTACGGCTCCCAGCATGCACTGGGTCTCTGGTGGTGCGGGGGGGGGGAACTACGGCTCCCAGCATGCACTGGGTCTCTGGTGGTGCGGGGGGGACTACGGCTCCCAGCATGCACTGGGTCTCTGGTGGTGCGGGGGGGACTATGGCTCCCAGCATGCACTGGGTCTGTGTGTGTGTGGGGGGGGAATGGACTATGGCTCCTAGCATGCACTGGGTCTCTGGTGGGGGGGTGGGACTACGGCTCCCAGCATGCACTGGGTCTCTGGTTGGGGGGTGTGTGGATGGGGCTTATGGCTTCTAGCATTCACCAGGCCTCGGTTGGGGGGGGTGGGAAGAGCAGGACTACAGCTCCCAGCATGCACAGGGCCTCTGGTGGGGGGGGTGGGCAGAACTATGGCTCCCAGCATGCAGTGCTGCCCTGAGCATTGTATGCTGGGACTTGTAGTATCACCATGGGGTCAGGTTAAAGGCACTCCAGGAGAGACCAGAGCTCCCAGCATGCCGTGCTCGTCCACAGCCCCGGAGCCTTGCCCATTGGCTGGCGAAAGACACAGGCACCGTGACCATTAGCCAGAGTTCCCAGCATGAGGCTGCTGGGACTCTCGATCCCCAAGGGCTGGAGCCAGATCCCCCGGCTCGTGGGGCCCCCAGTGTGACCCCCATATCTTCTCCAGACCCCCCCCCCAATCCCCTGCTGAGCAGCAGCTGGATAAGCTGGGGGACCCGAGGCCCCAGAGCTGGTGCTATGGGGGGGCTTCCTGTCTTGGGCAGTGTGTGGGGGATCCCCTGCTCACCCACGTCCTTGTGCCTGCGCGGGGGGGTGGATCCTATTAACCATTGTTCTCCCAACCCCGCAGCCCCCAGGGCAAGGCCTTCCGCTCCAAGGTGGAGCTTATCGCTTACTTCGAAAAGGTAGGGGACACCTCCCTGGACCCCAACGATTTCGACTTCACGGTGACGGGCCGGGGCAGCCCCTCGCGCCGAGAGCAGAGGCCCCCCAAGAAGGCCAAAGCGCAGAAGGGCCCCGGGACGGGGCGTGGGCGGGGCAGGCCCAAGGGCAGTGGCTCGGCCCGGCCCAAGGCGGCCGCCTCGGAGGGCGTGCAGGTCAAGCGGGTGATCGAGAAGAGCTCCGGCAAGCTGCTGGTCAAAATGCCATTCCAGCCGGGGCCGCCGGGGGGCGCCGGAGGGGCGGGGGGCTCGGCCACCACCTCGGCGGCACCGGGGGCGGGCGGGCGGCGGCCTGGGCGCAAGCGGAAGTCGGAGTCGGACCCCCAGACGCTGCCCAAGAAGCGGGGTCGCAAGCCGGGGGCGGCGGCGGGGCCCGTGGGGCCGGCGGTGGCCGAGCCCAAGAAGAAGCTGGTGAAGGAGCCGTCCTTCCAGGCCGTGCAGGAGACGGTGCTGCCCATCAAGAAGCGCAAGACCCGCGAGGCCGTGGCCCTGGAGGTGGCCCCCCCGCCCCCCGAGCGCAGCCCCAAGGGACCCCGTCCTGGGCGCCGGAGCAAGGAGAGCAGCCCCAAGGGGCGAGGGGGCAACGCCGCCCCCGCCTCCCCCTCCCCCAGCCGCAAGGAGCCACAGCCGCCCCCCCCACCGCACCAGCCGCCCCCCGCGCCTCTGGCCCAGCCCCCCGCCAGCCCCAAGGACAGCGTGAGCCCCCCCGAGGCTCAGGACTTGAGCAGCAAGGGGCAGCCGGAGAGCGACGGCTGCCCCAAGGAGCCGCCTAAGACTCAGCCGCCCGCGGTGCTCTACAAACACCGAGGGGAGGGGGAGCGCAAAGACGCTGTGTCCACCTCCTCCTCGGCCCCCCGGCCCAGCAGCAGGGACGAGGCGGTGGATACCAGGACGCCTGTCTCGGAGCGCGTCAGCTGACTTTGGGCGGCCCACGGCTAGCGGGACGGACGGACAGACAGACACACACCCCCCCCCAAGACGAGAGGCAGCTGCTCCCGGGTAGGGCTCCGGCAAAGCACCTCCCCAGCCCCACAGCGCCCCCTGGCTTCCACCCCCCCTCCACTTCTCCCCCCCTCCCCGTTTTTACTACCAAGAAGCACAGTGAGGGGTGGACCCCGGGTTGGAAGCCACTTTGCACTTTTTCTATGAGAGAGGGGTGCCCATATACTACTGACCAGGGCAGCTGTTTGGGGGGGCTGCCCCCCCAGCTCCTGAACACCCCCCACCGGGCGGGATGGGGGGGGACCGTGTGTGTGGATCCCCCTCTCCCTCTCCAGTGCCATGTGACGTCGTCTGTTCTTCAGTATCGATCCGTGTTCGTTTTGGTAGGGCCCACGTAGGGGGACTCAGCCCCTCTCCCCCAAACTCCGAACAAAGCGGGGGCGCTCAGAGCCTGTTCCTCCCGCAGGGTGGGGGGCCGGGCCGGGCCGGGGGGCCGAGGAACGACAACGTTCTTCCACTTCTTTCTCAACGTTACTAGCTTAGGAAACCATTTGCACTAACAAGCCTTTGGCCGGCCGGGGGTAGGGGGTCGGGTGTGAAACTACCTGTAACTCTTGGATCGGTACCGGGAGGGGGGGGGGGGGAGCAAAGCCCTGAGCATCAGCGGGTTTGTAACGGGGCTGCTTCGGGAGGAGGAAATCCAGGGCTCTCCATTAATACCTGCGCTGCCCCCACCCAGCCCCAGGGGCGTGGCTTGTACTGCCGGGCGGTGGGGGGGGGGCAGATGGGAAGGGAAAACCTAGCTGAAAATCCCCCAAGGAGGGCTGTGCCTTTTTTTTAAATGATGGACACAAAGGGTTTAAAATATATTCCTCCCCCCTCCCCAAGGTGAGTGAAATGGGGAGGGGCCGATCCCCTCCGCTCAAAGCCCTGCGGCTAAGGGAGAAATACATCAGAGGCTGAGCTCTGTGCTGTGCATAGCAGAGCAGTACAGCTCCACCGGCCTGGGACCCGGCCCTCCCCATTGCAAACCGGAGTGACTCTGCATTGAGCGCAGGGGAGCTGAGATCAGAACCCAGCTCTGTCCCCATTGCAAACCGGAGTGACTCTGCATTGACTGCAGGGGAGCTCAAATCAGAACCCAGCTCTGTCCCCATTGCAAACCGGAGTGACTCTGCATTGAGCGCAGGGGAGCCAAGATCAGAATCTGGCCCTGCCCCTGTTACAATCAAGAGTGACTCTGGACTGACGCAGAGGAGCTGAGATCAGAATTTGGTCCTGCCCTCATTGCAATTGAGGTGACTCCAGATTAACCCCGGTGGGAGCTAAAATAAGAATTGAGCCCTGCCCCATTGCAATCAGGAGTGACACCGGATTGACCATGGTGGGAACCAAGATCAGAATCCGTCCCTGCCCCGTTGCAAACGGGGGTGATTCCGGATTCACCCTGGGAATCCGTTCCAGAGAGTAACTGAAACTTCCTCCTCTTTCTCCCCTGCTGTTGCTGAGCTGGGTCCAGTTTCCCACCAAGGCTTTTTGGGGGTTGGCCAGACCTGCCCCTGGGGAGAGGTGCCGCTAGTTTTCATTAAAAAAAAAATCCCCCCAAAGCCAGCAGAAAAAGGCCTAAAGCCGTGGTGTCCTCTGCTGTGCCCCGATCCTGGGGGGTCCTGTGCTAGGGCCGGACGGAGGCTTTGATGTGCTTGGTGGGTGGAACGGGGGTCCCGGGGGAGGGATCCAGCGACACTCGCTGCCAGGGCTTGGCAACACTTTTCCCCTCAGCTGCGGGCACAGAGGGGGACACTTGGCCCCGGGTGGGCGCTGGGGTGTGTTAATCAGTCCTGCACCCAGCTTGGCGCCTGCCCGCTGCTCTCCTCAGCGGCCAGCCTCCGAAATGCTCCCTCAGATCCCTGAGTGTGCAGGGGGAGCCGCTGCGCCCTGGTTGTAGCACTTTACTCGCTCCCCTCGGCACAGAGCGATTGGGCTGCTGCCAGCAGCGCGGGGGCAGAGCCTCTCGGCTTCGCCCGCCCCACACTAGGGCTGGGGACGGAAGGGACGCCCCGAGGTACCTGGGGCGCTTTCATTGCAGGGCCTCCTAAGCCTGGCTGGGAATGGTGCCCCCGTCGTTCCGCGCTGAGCAGCTGCCAGCAGAGCCCAGCACTGAGCTGCTCTGCACGGCTCGCCCAGGGCTGGTACGGACACTGCTGTCCCTCCGCCACCACATCCAGTGCAAGTGGGGCCGGAGTCGGCTGTCTAGACATCTGGGGCCAAATCTGGAGTCTGCCTCCTTGGAACCCTGGCTCCAAACCCCCTTTCCTGGCAGCTGGCCAGCGGCTGGAGGAGGAGATCGGTACTTCTGCACTTTAAGGAGGGGGGCCTGGCTAGTCACTGAATGTCTCTTTATTTTTGCTTAGGTTTCCCTTCACCTAACAACAAGAGTCTAGCGATTTATCTGAGCGGCACGGGCTGGGGGGGCAAGGGCCCTTACACCCACCATGACAAAACTTCACAGCTGCCGGTTGGCTCCTGAGCCGCGGTAGGGCCAGATCAGGATGTTCCCTGCGGTAGAAACCCCACTCTCTGGCTGTAAAATTCGGAGCAGCCGGTAGCCTGTATCCGCCTGGACATCCCCCTCTTTTCCCAGCCTGTCGTGCAAAAAAAAAAAAAAAGAAAAAGGATTGGTGGGGGAAGTGGGATTTCATGGGACCCCCCAAAAATAGGAAGCCAAAGGGGGCAGTGCTTGGATGGTATTTTCACCCCATTCTTGTTCCTACATGGCCAGCTCAGCTGTTATATCCCCAAACCCTCCCCAGTGAAGACTCAGAGTGAGCCAAACTGGTTAAAACAGGACCCCCCATGATAGCTTTGCGAATCACCTCACCCCCACGTGAAAGTGGTCCCTGCCATCAGCTGATCCCAGCTAGAGTTTAACGGGAGGCCTGACGTTTGGGCTCGGTTTCTGTTTCCAAGGGTCGGGGGTGGGGGGACATGATTTCCTTCTGTTTCTCTGATTTATTTTTAAACGCGCCCTGAAGCATCAGAGTTTTCTATACCTACCTGTCTAGTGCGTTATAAATCTGTGGGGATTGACTTGCTTCCTTTCCTTTCCTTTCCTTTTTGTTCCCCTCTTTCTGCTTGTGACTGACAACACAAGGGGGGGATTTAAAAACTCACCCCAAAGCACCTGTCTGGTGGGGGGGCGCAATCTTCCTCTTGCTTCTTTACAGGATCCCTGCGACTTACTAGCGTAGGCTAAGGGACAATAAACAGATCCTTCTAATCTGCCTGCCAGTAGCTTTCTCTGGGACCAGAGCTGTGATCTCAGTGGTTCTGGTTCTCTCTCGAAAGGGACCCCCAGCCCAGCTCCGGTGTGGAGGAGTGAAGGGGGCAGCTAATGCCCTAGGGGGGTGGGGTGGGGGTTTTGCACTCCTCTGCTTGTGGCTCAACTCCTGAATGTCTCTGATCCTGAACGGGGGCCCTTGGAAGCACCCATAGCAATGAGCAGACCACTCGGATCCTGGCTGCTGTGGGCCGGGAAGTCCCGTAGTGGCGGAATCGGGACCCCAGGGGCTACAGGATCAGACCCTCCATTCTCTCTCCAACCCTGTGTGCATCTTGGGTGAGCCAACCTGCTCTGCGTGCAACGCTGCTTCCTCTTTGGACTCTCCAGCTGGCGCCAAGTGGGCATGACTCTGCCTGCTGGACGCCTGGCCCTCCGCCATCGCAATGGAGCACTTTGAGCAGCCTCCTCGTGGCCAACGGGCGCAGACCGGACTGATTCCTTAGGCAATGCACCCACAGCCGCTGGATGACGTAACGAGCTAGGAAGCCCTGGTCTTTGTGTTCCTCAGTGGTTCCCCACTGATGGGAGCAGTGCCCATGATGGCACGCAGTCTGGGGCTGTGCTTAAAGACCATTCTGGCTCCCGGCCTTTCATTGAAGTTAGCAATAGCCGCTCGGGAAGTAGCAGGTTTGAATTGCTGTTCTTCCAAAAGACGAGGAGCCCGAGCGTTCAACTTCCAAGGGGAGGGGGGGGGAAGATCCTGAAGTGTCCAGATGCTTCCACCACGGTTGTCTTCCTGCCCTCTTCCGGATCCACCCCCCTCCCACCCCTCCCTCACTCCCCGCTCCCCAACCCTTGGGCTGGATGGGATTAGAGGAGCTGCCGTGGGATTCCTCCACCACCCACACGCAATCTGTTGAGTGCAAAAAATTAAATCTATTGGTAAGCTTCTCGCCCTCCCTAGGGTCAGAGGCCACCTCCTTTTTCCTCCGCTTCCGTCAGACAACATCTTTCCGCTTTCAAGACTCAGTAGTGATTGTCATATGACCAAATATTACCAGGACTGTTAATCAGTATATGCTGAGTGCTTGCCCTTTGTATACAGATGTAAACTCCCCCGTGTATATCCGACTCTTTCTAGCGAGAGGCTGTTTTGTTACGTTTTTTGCCTTTTTGGTTTTAAACAAGTTGTTCTTTTATCTTGTTGAAAATTCCACAGACAGACAGACACACACACACACACACACACAGAGAATTGGGATTTTGGTTCAATTTTAGTTTTCCCTGCCTCTGCTAGTCGTTTCTTGGGGGGGGAGGGGGGGAGAAAAAACGTGGTGTTTCGAGATTTTATATTTGTGTGTTATTTCTTTTAGTCTTGCCCAGTCGAGTTTAAAAAAAAAATAATGAGACAGAGGAATGTTGGTGAAGTCTTCTGTGTTTTCTGTTTTCCTTTTGCGATGGCCTGCAGGTCTGTATCGTGAACGTTTCTAGAAAGTAATTGTCCCAAACGCACGTTTCCATCATGATGCTTTACAAAAAAAAATAATTAGAGAGCCCCCGAGAGCTTCCAATCGAAATAGGTTTTGCTCCCACTTGCAACAGAAATCTACACTTATTTGCTCTTGAAGTGCAAATGGAGGCCTGCCTACTCCACTGAGGTACTCACCGTTAGCTACTTACCTGCTGCCACGTCCGGACTGTCGACACCTCTGGAATCTAATGCCCAAAGGGAGCCTGGGAGTTAGCGCTAGCCACAGGCCAGGGGGGCATGAAGTGCAGACTTTTAACAAGGGAGTCGACCACTTGGAGAGACAGTTCACGCAGTGTCCATCACATGCCATAGTTCAGTCAAAGTTGGGCTGGATTTTCTAATTGCTCTATCACAACTTTGGGATGGAGGAACTGCCGGGGTGAGTGGCAGCTTCTTCTGGCCGTGACACAGAATCATAGAATCTCAGGGTTGGAAGGGACCTCAGGAGGTATCTAGTCCAACCCCCTTCTCAAAGCAGGACCAAACCCAACTAAATCATCCCAGCCAGGGCTTTGTCAAGCCTGACCTTAAAAACCTCTAAGGAAGGAGATTCCACCACCTCCCTAGGGAACCCATTCCAGTGCGTCACCACCCTCCTAGTGAAATAGTGTTTCCTAATATCCAACCTAGACCTCCCCCTCTGCAACTTGAGAGCATTGCTCCTTGTTCTGTCATCTGCCACCACTGAGACCAGCCGAGCTCCAGCCTCTTTGGAACCCCCCCTTCAGGTAGTTGAAAGCAGCTATCAAATCCCCCCTCATCCTTCTCTTCTGCAGACTAAACAATCCCAGTTCCCTCAGCCTCTCCTCATAATCATGTGCTCCAGCCCCCTGATCATTTTCCTTGCCTTCCACTGGACTCTCTCCAATTTGTCCACATCCTTCTTGTAGTGTGGGGCCCAAAACTGGACACAGTCTCCAGATGAGGCCTCACCAGCGCCGAATAGAGGGGAATGATCACGTCCCTCGATCTGCTGGCAATGCCCCTACTTATACAGCCCACAATGCCGTCAGCCTTCTTGGCAACAAGGGCACCTGCTGCCTCCTATCCAGCTTCTCGTCCACCGTAACCCCTAGGTCCCTTTCTGCAGAACTGCTGCCCAGCCAGTCGGTCCCTAGTCTGTAGCGGTGCCTGGGATTCTTCTGCCCTAAGTGCAGGACTCTGCACTCGTCCTTGTTGACCCTCATTGGATTTCTTTTGTCCCAATCCTCTAATTTGTCTAGCTCCCTCTAGACCCTGTCCCTACCCTCCGGCGTATCTACCTCTCCCCTCAGCTTAGTGTCATCCGTGAACTTGCTGAGGGTGCAGGCCACGCCGTCCTCCAGATCATTAATAAAGATGTTGAACAAAACTGTCCCCAGGACTGTCCCCTGGGGCACTCCACTTGATACCGGCTGCCAACTAGACATTGAGCCATTGATCACTACCCGTTGAGCCCGACCATCTAGCCAGCTTTCTAGCTAGGATTTGAAAGCAGCCAATGATTACATCTTTAACAAATTCCGTGTCAAAATGAAGAGCTGGAATAAAACCAATTACCGTTAAAGAGAGCCAGTCCGCTATAAAATCTGTGGCCCCACTGGTAGTATTTCCATCACTGTGTCACCAAGCAATGCCGGCTTCTGCCCGCTGTGGAATCGGGGCCCACTGACCAGTGGAGTTGCACCAAAGCTGATCAGAACCCCAACCTGAGAGGATCAAGCCAACACCACCTTTAAATAATTCTCCAGGCAGTTGACAAAGCTGGTTGTGTCATTCATTTCATGGGTGTCTTGTTCATAGATTCCCCGGCCAGAACGTCCCTGAATGAATTCCCGTTTGAATGAGAGCATGGGTTGGTTTGGCAGCAGGTGGAAAGAGAGAAACCTGGGGTTATTTAAAAAATCTGGAACATTGTGAAGCTGCTACCAATGGCAGGGGCGAACCCTTTGGCAAAATTGACTAACTTTTGAGTGGACTGCGCCCCCAAATTTGGATGAGAAACCAAGAGGGAAAAGCCAACAGCCCCTAATTTAATTTTAACTCCATCTTAAAGTGAATCCTAGAAGCTTTTATCTCTCCCATCCCTGCAATTCAAAGACTGATTTAAACACAAGAGATTGTTTAAAAAAAAACAAAATGACTAAATCCATGGGTTTTGCTAGCAGAGTTCTGGGAGAATTTGTAACTTTTAGAGGATTCAAATGGAAGGTGACTCCAGAAGGTGGAGCAACACCCCGCTCTGATTACCTGCGGTGGGTCATGGCCGTGCTACACAAGCTTGATGCTGGGTGGATCCCAGATTTGTGCCGTTTTCAAGGGTCTATTTTAAAATCAGTGGCTTTTGATCTTAGCAGGTGAACTAACAAGGAAAGGTGACTCTCTTCCACAGTTGGCATCTTTGTGGGCATAGCTAGGGATAGACTTGGTCCCATGGCAAAGGAATCTGATGGATCCTGGATCTGAATCCCATAATGGCAATAAAAACAGATCCTGTGAGATTCCCAACTCATCCCGACACCGAGGGGAAACCCGGCTCGTTAAATTAGTGGCAGCCCAAACAGTTTTGTTAGCAACATTCTGGAGTTGAATGAACGCTGCTTGGGACACAGCTGGGGAATTTGACTCAAGATGTCTTAAATCTTAAGCATCAGATTTTCAGTTCCAGGTAGAAGGGGGAGCCTCTCGGCCGATCTGCAGAGATGTTTTGCTTGAGGATTGGTTTGGAAGTCACCTATCATTTCTTCCTTTTAAAAATCTATTTTGTTCCAAACCCATCGGAATAATATACATTACATACAGATATGTGCAATTCTCTGCATCTGTTGGTTGCATATTTGGGACAATTGCTTTACAAAAAGACCCCAAAGTAGATTGTTTTCCTGAAATAAATCTTGGACACATTGTTCTTTTCTAGTTTTTTGTGTACAGCCAAAACGTCTGAAAGCACTGACTCTATTTAAAACAAGAGATTTAAAAAAAAGGAAAAAAAAGCAATTTATTAAAGGAAAAATTTGTACCATTTCAGTTAAAAAAGAAAGTGAAAACAAGAAAATCCATCTGAATGTACATGTCTATGTTTCAAAGAAGTCCACACAGATTAATCATTGTACCTTATTTATTATATAAAAAAGTTTGCCTTATAAATTTACAAGAAAAACAAAAAACCCTACAAATGTCTATTCTTTTTGAGTCTTTGTGTTGTTTAAGCCTTGGCAATTGGAAAGCAGCCGCCACGACGCTCTGCACGGACTTTTGGTTTTCAGACTCAAACTCTCTCCATGTAAACCCAAAGCCGAGATCGTTTTGATTTTCAAAATCTCTCTCTTTATCGATGTAAAATCAGGTCCAAACTCAGCTCGAGTCCTCAGCATACGTTATCTCAGTGCTGTAGTTTGCATCTCCTTGTTGGTAAGTACTGTACTCTGTGCTAGAATTGATCTATAAATCTGTGTCAATTTAACCCAAGGTTTGTTTGAGCTCATTCATTATGCAGGCAAGTCTGTCCCAGCTGCCCCCGCCCCCGGCCGGGGTGCAGGCCGCTTGGGGACGGCGCAGACGGGCTGATTGGGAATTGGCCCCCAGTGACCACTTCTGAGGCTGGAGGGCAAGCTGGAGCCTCCGCAGAACCGGCCGCACAGGGCCCTGCTCAGCCCATGTCCACACACTCGGGTCCCGCTGGCGGGGCCCAACTAGCAGCAGGGGGGTTGAGGACGAGCTTGGGGCTGGCTGGCGGAGCTCAGCCCTGGGCGGCCGGCTGGGCTTGAGCGCCTGAGCCCAGCAGCCACATGGCGGAGCGGCGCTCGCCCTCGGCTGGCTCCCCAGCTGCAGTGTAGACGCACCCTGAGGGCTTTGGAGCTCAGCTCAGCTCCCTGCAGAGGGGCAGGGCTGGCCTCTGGTCTCAGCTACCCTGCTCAAGTCGGAGTCACTCCTGATTGCAGTGGGGGCAGGGGCTGAAGAAACGGGCCCACGGGGGGGCAGCATGAATGAATCAACCTCGGCTGCCAGTCGGTCCCAGTCCCAGGACTACCAGTGTAGGAACTGTGAAGGGCTGTCGGACTCCCCTAGAACCCAGGAGTCCGGGCTCCCAGCCCCCCCACCCCACCACTCCCCTCCCAGAGTCGGGAGAGAACCCAGGAGTCCTGGCTCCCAGCCCCCTTCCCCCCCCCAACTCCCCTCCCAGACCTGCGGAGAGATTGGAACAGGAATGGGACCCAGGCATCCGGGGCAGCAGCAAAAGACTTGGGATCCCTGGGGGTTCATGCAGCCAGAGGAGCATCCTTCAGGCCATGTGTCATTATCACATCATAACGGCCTGCTGACATCACGGCTTGTGGGGTGACCAAATACAGGGGACAGGGCCACCCCCCTTCCTGCCCCACAGCTCCCCATAACCAGCATCCCCCACCCCACACCCAGCCCCTCCCCGAAGCCCTGCCCCACGGCTCCCCATAACCAGCGTCCCCCACCCCACACCCAGCCCCTCCCCGAATCCCCTCCCCACAGACACCGCCCCACACCCGGCCCCTCCCCGGAGCCCTGTCCCATGGCTCCCCATAACCAGCATCCCCCTGCACCGCCCCACACCCGGCCCCTCCTGAATCCTCCCGGAGCCCTGCCCCATGGCTCCCCATAACCAGCATCCCCCTGCATCGCCCCACACCCAGCCCCTCCCAGAATCCCGTCCCCGGAGCCCTGCCCCATGGCTCCCCATAACCAGCGTCCCCTGCACCGCCCCACACCCGGCCCTCTCCCGAATCCTCCCGAGCCCTGCCCCATGGCTCCCCATAACCAGCATCCCCCTGCATCGCCCCACACCCTGCCCCTCCCCAAATCCCTCTCCCGAGCCCTGCCCCATGGCTCCCCATAACCAGCATCCCCCTGCACCGCCCCACACCCCGCCCCTCCCCGAATCCCCTCCCCACAGACACCGCCCCACACCTGGCCCCTCCCCAAATCCCCTCCCCGGAGCCCTGCCCCACTGCTCCCCATAACCAGCATCCCCCTGCACCGCCCCACACTCGGCCCCGCCCCTCATTCCATCTGCCTATATCCCTTCTCATAGCCCCGCCCCCTCAGTAGCCCCTCCCACTGCCGTGGTCCCTCCCCCTCGCTATCTGCTCCCCAACAGCCCCGCCCCTAGTCCCTCCCTCTCCCATAATGCCTTGCTGCAGCCTGGCTCCCTCCCACACTCAAGATGGCGGCGCCACACACGCCAGCTGGTTGTGCGGAGCCGGGAAGCAGCCACACCCAATATGGCGGCGCTACCGTCAGCGCAATGGGCCAGGCTGGGGGCTCCGCCACACCCAATATGGCGGCACATCGCTCTCTGGCCAGACTCTACCACTCCCAAAATGGCGTCGAGAGGCGGCCGCGCTGCGCGGCGCGCATGCGCATCCGGAATTTAAAAGTTTGGTCTTAAAGGGGAAGTGCCCGGCGAGTGGGGCATGGCCGGTACCGGCTCGGGGCGGTTCCTCTACGAGCTCCCGGCCTGGCTGGTCTGTGGCCTCTGCCGCCTGATGGACGCGCTGGGCCGGGCGGACTGGGAGCGCTTCGGTACGGGGGGGAGGGGCCGGGTACCAGGGGTGCTGGGGAGGGGCCAGGTACCCGAGTGGGGAGGGGCCGGGGTACCAGGGCGTACTGGGGAGGGGCCGGAGTACCCGGGTGGGGAGGCTGGGGTACCTGGGTGCATGCGGGGAGGCCGGAGTACCCTGGTGGAGTGCTGGGGAAGGGCTGGGGTACCTGGGTGGGTGCTGGGGAGGAGTACCCTGGTGGGGAGGGCTGGGGTAACTGAGTGGGTGCCGAGGAGGGCTGGGGTACCCTGGTGGGTGCTGGGGAAGGGGCTGGGGTACCTGGGTGGGTGCTGGGGGAGGAGCCGGAGTACCCTGGTGGGGAGGGCTGGGGTAACCGAGTGGGTGCCGAGGGGAGGGGCTGGGGTACCCTGGTGGGTGCTGGGGGAAGGGGCTGGGATACCCGGGTGGGTGCTGGGGGGGAGGAGCCGGAGTACCCTGGTGGGGGAGGGCTGGGGTAACCGAGTGGGTGCCGAGGGGATGGGCTGGGGTACCCTGGTGGGTGCTGGGGGAGGGGCCGGGGTACCCGGGTGGGGAGGGGGGTGCTGGGAGGAGGGGTGGGGAGGGCCGGGGTGTGCTGGGAGGAGGCCGGGTACCCGAGTGGGGAGGTGCTGGGGAGGGCCGGAGTACTGGTGGGGGCTGGGTGGGTGCCGAGGGGAGGGCTGGGGTACCCTGGTGGGTGCTGGGGAAGGGGCTGGGGTACCCTGGTGGGTGCTGGGGAGGGGCCGAGTACCCTGGTGGGGAGGGCTGGGGTAACCGAGTGGGTGCCGAGGGATGGGCTGGGGTACCCTGGTGGGTGCTGGGGAGGGCCGGTACCCGTACCTGGGTGGGTGGGGGGGGAGGAGGAGAGGCGGGGGGGGGGGGGGGCTGGGCTGGGATGAAAGGCTCTCTTGGGGGTGGGGTGGGGTGGATGGGGGACCCTGGAGGGCACCGACGGAGGGACTGGGGGCCACTATGGGGGTTGGATGGGGGACGGGACAGACAGAAACGTGGGGCTGGGAGTGACAGTGGGGAAGGGGGCGGAGCTGTGGGGTGTGATGGGGGGCACCAGGCGGGAAGGGGTGGCTCCGTGGGGGTGGGAGGTGGCGCCGTGGGGCAGACAGGGGGGTCCCCGCACAGGGCTGACATCTCCCCCTCCCCCCAGCCTCGCGGATCGTGCGGGACCAGGTCGAGCTGCGTCTCTGCGAGCGGACGGACGGACGGACCCAGCGGCTGCTCTGGTCCTGGATGAACCGAAATGCCCGGGTCGGGGACCTGCTGGTGCTGCTGGAGGAGCTGGAGCTGTACCGGGCCCGCGACCTCCTGGCCAGCTGTGAGCGCCCCACTGCCACCCCACAGCCCTGCCGGCGCCCCTCACTCCCGACCCGCAGCCCCCGCCGGCGCCCCTCACTCCCGATCCGCAGCCCCTGCTAGCCCAGCCCTGGCCTTGGGGTGGTGGGATCCCAGGGTCCCTATGGTGGGTGGGGGTATTTGGGGGGAAGCTTAGGGATGTCAGATTAGTGGGGGCAGGTTCCTTTGTGCATCGCTCCCATCTTTAATCCCCCCATTTTGTTTCCCAGGGCAGCCTCCCTCTGTGCCCCCAGTCCTGAGACCCCCGTTTCTTCCCTCGGCGCCTCCAGCCCCCCACCTCCACACCGGTGACAGCAGAGCTTCGACCATTGCCTGTGACCCCCCCAAGCCACCCCCCCAGCCCCTGCCAGGTAACTCCGCCCCCTCCCCCAGTGCGGGAGCTGCCTGCCCATCCCCCTGGGGGTGGGGAGTTGAGTCTGGGGCAGGTGAGCTAACAGACTCCCTGTTTCTGCTCCCCCCTCCCCCACAGAGCCCTCCTGCCCCTCGCTGCCTCTGCCCGGCCCCCCACCCAGCAGCCTGCTCAGCACCAGCAGCCAGGGGCCTGCCCCCTCACCCGCGGCACCCCCTGCTGACCAGGTACCGACACGGGGAGCTGGGGGGTGCTTGGACGGAGGGGGAAGGGAGGGATAACGGGGGACAGCACTGGGTGGGGGGTGTATTGCCCATGGTGAGGGGGCCGATTGGGTCCTACCCAGAATCCTTAGCACCCAGGGCTGGGGGTCCCTACCCAGCATCCTGTGCACTCTCCTGGGGCCTACCCAGCATCCTTTGCACTCTCCTGGGGCCCTACCCAGCATCCTTTGCACTCTCCAGGGGGGGCCTACCCAGCATCCTTTGCACTCTCCCGGGGGGGGGCCCTACCCAGCATCCTTTGCACTCTCCCGGGGGGGGGCCAACCCAGCATACATTGCACTCTCCCGGGGGGGGCCCTACCCAGCATCCATTGCACAATACCGGGGGGGCCCTACCCAGCATCCTTTGCACTCTCCTGGGGGGGCCCTACCCAGCATCCTTTGCACTCTCCCGGGGGGGGGCCTACCCAGCATCCTTTGCACTCTCCCGGGGGGGGCCCTACCCAGCATCCTTTGCACTCTCCCGGGGGGGGCCCTACCCAGCATCCTTTGCACTCTCCCGGGGGGGCCCTACCCAGCATCCTTTGCACTCTCCCGGGGGGGCCCTACCCAGCATCCTTTGCACTCTCCCGGGGGGGCCCTACCCAGCATCCTTTGCACTCTCCTGGGGGGGCCCTACCCAGCATCCTTTGCACTCTCCCTGGGGGCCCTACCCACAGTCCTCTGAGCCCCCCACTCGCGCTGCCCCCTCCCCTTCCCTGTGTCCCCTGGGGTTGGGGGCTGGCGACCTGACTCTCATTAACCCCCCTCCCGCTCCCCCCAGGACGCGGAGCTAGATTGGAGCAGCATCCGGAGCAGCTTCCTCACCGAGGTGGAAAAACTGTCACGGTGAGGGGGGCTGCGGGTCGGGAGTGAGGGGCACCGGCAGGACTACGGGGGGGCAGGGGCTGCGGGTCAGGAGTGAGGGGCACTGGCAGGGCTGGGCTAGCAGGGGCTGCGGGTCAGGAGTGAGGGGCACCAGCAGGGCTGCGGGGCCCAGGGCTGGGCTAGCAGGGGCTATGGGTCGGGAGTGAGGGGCACCAGCAGGGCTGCGGGGCCCAGGGCTGGGCTAGCAGGGGCTGCGGGTGGGAGTGAGGGGCACCGGCAGAGCTGGTGGGGGGCAGGGCTGGGCTGGCAGGGGCTGCGGGTCGGGAGTGAGGGGCACCGGCAGTGCTGGGGTGGGCGGGGCTGGGCTGGCAGGGGCTGCGGGTCGGGAGTGAGGGGCACCAGCAGGGCTGGGCTAGCAGGGGCTGCGGGTCGGGAGTGAGGGGCACCAGCAGGGCTGTGGGGCCCAGGGCTGGGCTAGCAGGGGCTGCGGGTCGGGAGTGAGGGGCACCGGCAGGGCCGGGCTAGCAGGGGCTGCGGGTCGGGAGTGAGGGGCACCGGCAGGGCCGGGCTAGCAGGGGCTGCGGGTCGGGAGTGAGGGGCACCGGCAGGGCCGGGCTAGCAGGGGCTGCGGGTCGGGAGTGAGGGGCACCGGCAGGGCTGGGCTAGCAGGGGCTGCGGGTCGGGAGTGAGGGGCTCCAGTGGGCCCAGTGTCCTGGGACCTATCCAGAATGCTTTGTGCTCACCCTGGCCCCAGGAATTTGGGGTGACCCTCCCCCACTAACTTGTGCCCCCCCCAGGTTCCGCCACCCCAATATTGTGGAGTTTGGGGGGTTCTGCGCCGAGCGGGACCATTTCTGCCTCGTCTACGTTTTCATGCCCAATGGGTCCCTGGAGGATCGGCTGAGCGGCCAGGTACCCCTCCCCCGGTGTCTGCCCCCCCCCAGCCAGCCCCATCCCCTCCCCCCGTATCCTCCATGGCTGGAGCAGGGGGGCACTCAGTGGGGCTGAGTGCTCGTGTGACCCTGGGGTGTGTAAAGGGGGGGGGGGTCAGGATTGCAGAGCAGTGAGTTTCTCTCCATTTCGTGCTGGGCTGCAGCAGGGGCGGCCGGGAGGAGGGGAGGAGGGGGTCGCAGGGGCCGGGCTGGAGCGGGGGCTGGGAGGGGGCCGCAGCGGGGGCCAGGGAGGAGGGGGCCGGGGCGGGAGCAGGGGAGGAGGGGGTCGCAGGGGGCCGGGCTGGAGCGGGGGCAGGGAGGAGGGGCTGGAGGCGGGAGGAGGGGGCTGCAGGGGAGGGAGGAGGGGGCTGCAGGGGGCCAGGGAGGAGGAGGGGCTGGAGTGGGGAGGAGGGGGCCGCAGGGGGC
Organism: Mauremys reevesii; assembly: GCF_016161935.1. NCBI lineage: Eukaryota > Metazoa > Chordata > Testudines > Geoemydidae > Mauremys > Mauremys reevesii. The sequence goes on along the minus strand of NC_052644.1, from coordinate 24,436,527 downwards.
AGGGAGGAGGGGCCGGGCTGGAGGCGGGGGAGGAGGGGGCCGCAGGGGGCAGGGAGGAGGGGCCGGGCTGGAGCGGGGGGACAGGGGAGGAGGAGGGGCCGGGCTGGAGCGGGGAGGAGGAGGGTCGCAGGGGCAGGGAGGAGGGGGGGGCGGGAGCAGGGAGGAGGAGGGGCCGGGCTGGAGCGGGGGACAGGGGAGGGGCCGGGCTGGAGTCGGGGGGACAGGGGAGGGGGCTGCAGGGGGCCGGGGCGGGAGCAGGGAGGAGGAGGGGGCCGGGCTGGAGCGGGGGGGAGGAGGGGGCCGCAGGGGGGGCAGGGAGGAGGGGGCCAGGCTGGAGCGGGGGGGACAGGGGGGAGGAGGAGGGGGTCGCAGGGGGGCAGGGAGGAGGGGGCCGCAGGGGGGGCTCGGCACCCAGGGCCCCCGGGCAGGATTCTCCAGCCGGGTCACTTGCGTGGCAGATCCGCCCGGGGCCCGTTCCCCCCCCCTCGCCATATGGGGAGCAGGACATGAGCCCCTCCCCCACTCACCCCCTCTGCTCCCCCAGGGCGGGCGCCCCCCCCTGTCGTGGGCCCAGCGGCTGGAGGTGCTGGTGGGGACGGCGCGAGCCGTCCAGTTCCTGCACCGGGACACGCCCAGCCTGATCCACGGGGACGTCACGAGGTGAGCGGGGGGGGCCTGAGGGATGGCTCTGGGGGTAGGGGCGGAGCTGGGGGCTGGGGATGTGGGGTGAGGGGATGGCTCTGGGGGCAATGGGGGCTGGGGATGTGGGGTGAGGGGATGGCTCTGGGGGCTGGGGATGTCTCTGGGGGTAGGGGTGGAGCTGGGGGCTGGGGATGTGGGGTGAGGGGATGGCGCTGGGGGCTGGGGATGTCTCTGGGGTGGGGTAGGGGCAGGGCTGGGGATGTGGGGTGAGGATGGCTCTGGGGGCTGGGGATGTCTCTGGGGGTAGGGGCGGAGCTGGGGGCTGGGGATGTGGGGTGAGGGGATGGCTCTGGGGTGGGGGCTGGGGATGTCTCTGGGGTAGGGGAGGAGCTGGGGGCTGGGGATGTGGGGTGAGGATGGCTCTGGGGGCTGGGGATGGCTCTGGGGCTGGGGCTGGGGATGTGGGGTGAGGATGGCTCTGGGGGCTGGGGATGGCTCTGGGGCTGGGGGCTGGGGATGTGGGGTGAGGGGATGGCTCTGGGGTGGGGCTGGGGATGTCTCTGGGGTAGGGGGAGCTGGGGGCTGGGGATGTGGGGTGAGGATGGCTCTGGGGGCTGGGGATGGCTCTGGGGCTGGGGGCTGGGGATGTGGGGTGAGGGGATGGCTCTGGGGGTGGGGGCTGGGGATGTCTCTGGGGGTAGGGGCGGAGCTGGGGCTGGGGATGTGGGGTGAGGATGGCTCTGGGGGCTGGGGATGACTCTGGGGGTAGGGGTGGAGCTGGGGGCTGGGGATGTGGGGCGGGGCTCTGGGGCAGCGGGGCGCCGGGCTGAGGGGGGGGTTCAGGGGCCACGTCTCACCCCGTGTCCCCCCCCAGCACGAACAAACTGCTGGACCAGTCGCAGCGGCCCCGGCTGGCCGACTTCGGGCTGGCGCGGGCCGGGCGGGGCCGGGCCGGGAGTGGGGGGCTCAGCGCCAGCCTGGGCCGGACCCACACGGTGCGGGGCACCCTGGCCTACCTGCCCCCCGAGTACGTGCGGAGCGGGGCCCTGTCCCCCTCCATCGACACCTACAGCTACGGGGTGGTGAGTGCCAGACCCCGCTGCCCCCTGCTGCCCCCGCCCCGCTACCCCTGCGCCCCGGCCCCTGTCCCCTCCGCACCTACAGCTACGGGGTGGTGAGTGCCAGACCCCGCTGCCCCCTGCTGCCCCCGCCCCCGCTACCCCCTGCGCCCCCGGCCCCTGTCCCCTCCATCGACACCTACAGCTACGGGGTGGTGAGTGCCAGACCCCTGTGTGCCCCCTGCTGCCCCCGCTACCCCCTGTGCCCCGGCCTCTGCTGCCCCCTCCGCTGCCCCCGTGCCCCTCGCCCCCGGCCTCTGCTGCCCCCCGTGCCCCCTCGCCCCGGCCCCTGTCCCCTCCATCGACACCTACAGCTACGGGGTGGTGAGTGCCAGACCCCGTGTGCCCCCACCCCCGCTACCCCTCGCCCCGGCCTCTGCTGCCCCTCCGCTGCCCCACGTGCCCCTGCGCCCCGGCCCCTGTCCCCTCCATCGACACCTACAGCTACGGGGTGGTGAGTGCCAGACCCCCGGCCCCCGCTGCCCCCCACGTGCCCCCACTACCCCTGGCCCCCGCTGCCCCCACGTGCCCCCATGGCCCCCGTGCCCCCGCTACCCCCTCGCCCCGGCCTCTGCTGCCCCTCCGCTGCCCCTCCACTACCCCCTGCGCCCCGGCCCCTGTCCCCTCCATCGACACCTACAGCTACGGGGTGGTGAGTGCCAGACCCCGCTGCCCCCATGGCCCCCGCTGCCCCCATGCGCCTCCCGGCCCCTGTCCCCTCCATCGACACCTACAGCTACGGGGTGGTGAGTGCCAGACCCGTGTGCCCCCGCGTGCCCCCTCGCCCCGGCCCTCTGCTGCCTCCGCTGCCCCCGCTGCCCCCTGCCCCCTGTCCCCTCCATCGACACCTACAGCTGCGGGGTGGTGAGCCAGACCCCGCTGCCCCCATGCCCCCGTCCGCTGCCCCCCGCTGCCCCCCATGGCCTCCCGGCCCCTGTCCCCCTCCATCGACACCTACAGCTACGGGGTGGTGAGTGCCAGACCCCGGCCCCTGGCCCCCCATGCCCCCACTACCCCTGGCCCCCGCTGCCCCCACGTGCCCCCGCTGCCCCATGGCCCCCATGCCCCCGCTACCCCCTGGTGCCCCCGGCCTCTGCTGCCCCTCCGCTGCCCCTCCGCTACCCCCTCGCCCCGGCCCCTGTCCTCCTCCATCGACACCTACAGCTACGGGGTGGTGAGTGCCAGACCCCGTGTGCCCCCGCTGCCCCTCCGCTGCCCCCTGCCCCCGGCCCCTGTCCCCTCCATCGACACCTACAGCTACGGGGTGGTGAGTGCCAGACCCCGGCCCCCGCTGCCCCACGTGCCCCCCACTGCCCCTGGCCCCCGCTGCCCCCATGGCCCCCGTGCCCCCGCTATCCCCTGTGCCCCCGGCCCTCTGCTGCCCCCTCCGCTGCCCCTCCACTACCCCCCCTGCCCCCGGCCCCTGTCCCCTCCATCGACACCTACAGCTACGGGGTGGTGAGTGCCGTGCCCCCGCTACCCGCCCTCGCCCCGGCCCCTGTTCCCCTCCATCGACACCTACAGCTACGGGTGGTGAGTGCCAGACCCCTGTGCTCCCGGCCCCTCCGCTGCTCTCCTGTGCTCCCGGCCCCCGCTGCCCCCGCGTGCCCCCTGTGCTCCCGGCCCCCGCGTGCCCCTCTGTGCTTCCCAGCCTCTCCCGGCCCCTCCGCTGCCCCGCGTGCCCCCGGCCCCTCGGCTGCCCCTGTGCCCCAGCCCCACTGCCCCCGCTGACTCCGCTGCCCCGTCCCCCCGCATGCCCCCGGCCTCGGCTGCCCCGGCCCCTCGGCTGCCCCCTGTGCTCCCGGCCCCTGTGCCCCCGCCTCTCCGCTGCTCCCCAGCCCCTTTGCTGCCCCCCGCGTGCTCCTTGGACCCTCCCATGGCCCCTCCACTATAACCCCCAAAACCTCAGGGGATCAGACCCCCTATTTTTCTCACTGGGGGGGTCACGTATCCATGACGGGAGCTCCTGGACCCCTCCCCCTAAGAGCTCAGACTAACCCAGCCTGGGGCACAAATAAGAGATGGGGGAGGGGTCATGGGGGCGGATTCCCCCCCCCCCCAAACCTCCCGTGCCAGAGCCTTGAGCGACCCCCTCGGCCCCCCAGGTGCTGCTGGAAACGCTGACGGGGAGACGGGCCCTGGAGACAGACGGACGTGGACAGACAACGTTCCTGGTGAGACGCTGCCCCCCCCTTTCCTCCCGACCCGCAGCCCCTGCCCCCCCAGCCCCGCCGGCGCCCCTCACTCCTGACCCGCAGCCCCTGCCCCCAGCCCTGCCGGTGCCCTCACTTGCCCCGTCCCGCAGCCCCAGCCCTGCGGTGCCCCTCACTCCCAACCCGCAGCCCCTGCCCCCAGCTCTGCCGGTGCCCCTCACTCCCGACCCGCAGCCCCGCCCCCAGCCCTGCGGCGCCCCTCACTCCCGACCCGCAGCCCCGCCCCAGCCCTGCCGCGCCCCTCACTCCCGACCCGCAGCCCCGGCCCCCCCCAGCTCTGCCGGTGTCCCTCACTCCCGACCCGCAGCCCCTGCCCCCCGCAGCCCTGCCGGTGTCCCTCACTCCCACCGCAGCCCCTGCCCCGCAGCCCTGCCGGTGCCCCTCACTCCTGACCCGCAGCCCCCGCCCCCAGCCCTGCCGGTGCCCCTCACTCCCGACCCGCAGCCCCCGCCCCCAGCCCTGCCGGTGCCCCTCACTCCCGACCCGCAGCCCCTGCCCCCCAGCCCTGCCGGTGCCCTCACTTGCCCCCGTCCCCGCAGAAGGATCTGGTCGCGGAGGAGGAGGAGGCTGAGGTCGCCGAGGTCCCTGGGCAATCGCAGCAGGCGGTGACGGGCCCTGGCCCGGACCCGGATGCTCGGGCGACTCGGGTCGGCAGCAGGATCTTCCGGAACCACGTGGACTCGCGGGTCGGGCCCTGTCCGGAGGAGCTGGGCCCAGCGCTGGGCTGCCTGGCAACCCGCTGCCTCCACAGACGCAGCAAACGGCGCCCGCCCATGGCCCAGGTACCGGACACCAGGGTTCCCTCCCCGGCGCTGGGAGCCAGGACGCCTGGGTTCTCTCCCCGGCTCTGGGAGGGGAGTGGGGGCTGGTGGGTCAGAGCAGGGGGGGCTGGGAGCCAGGACTCCTGGGTTCTCTCCCCGGCTCTGACGGTCCCCTGGCTCTGTCTCACCCCCCAGGTATACGAGGACCTAGAGCGGCTGCAGAAGTCTCTGCCCTGGGATCCCCCCTCAACCCACTGGGGGGACTCACTCCCCAGGGCCCCAGGGCTGCCCCCCAACCAGCCCGTGGAGAGTGACGAGAGCCTGTCGGAGGAGGGGGAGAGCTGGCTGGGTGAGTCCTGAGCCCACTGTCCAGCCCCGAGTGCCCTTTGACCCCGCTCGCCCTGACCTTTGCTCCCTGCCACTGGCTCTCGGCACCTCGGGGGTCTGGTCTCTCTGGGCCCCCACACCTCCCGGGACCACAGCCCCGGTGGAAGGGGGCTGTGGCGGCTCTGGTCAGCTGCCGATGGAGGTGTCCTGGCTCCATGTGCTGCCCCCACCCCCAGCGCCGGCTCCTCAGCTCCCATTGGCCAGGAACTGCGACCAATGAGAGCTGTGGGGGGCGGCGCCAGCAGGCACCAGGGCAGCACAGAGCCGCCTGGCTGCCAAGCGCCTCTGGGCCCCAGCCAGAGCCCCCCACACACCCTGCACCCCAACCCCCTCTTGGAGCCTGCACCCATCCCCCCCACTCCCCTCATCCCCAGCCCCGGCTCAGTGAGGGCGTGGGCTGGGGGGGAAGGGAGCCTCGGCCAGGCAGCTTTCGGCAGCCCCGGCCAGCAGGGGCTCCAGCCGCTCCTTGTCCCCAGCCGAGCCCCCCACATCCTCACCTGGCACCCCCCCGGCTGGAACCGGCCCCCAGGCCCCTCAGCCCCTCTCCCCCGCTGGCCAGAACCGGCTGCACCCGAGCTGGGGGGGCCTCCCGGCTGCGAGGCAAGATCACACCTGGTCCCCGGCAGCAACGAACGACGCTCCCACCCCCTCATTACACACGCAGCGGCACACGGGGAAACTGAGGCACAGGCAGTGTTCATGGAACACACGGAGAGCTCTCCCCACCCCCCACCCCCCCCGATGTTTGTTCCTGCTGGGGTCTGGCCTGGGTGACCTTCAACCCCAGCAGATACGGCCCATTGCCCGCTGTGACCTCTGACCCCTCGGTCCGGTGACCTCTGACCTGGGCTCTCTCTGCAGGCGTCGCCCCGTCCCTGCACCCCCAGATTCACATCAACCCAGCCCGGCAGCGCATCATGGAGCGGCTGGCGCTGTACCAGCAGGGGGCGCTGGACAGCCTGGGGGTGCTGGCCTCCGAGCTCCCGGCAGGTAACCCCCCAGCAGCCCCATCGCGGGCCCCCCATGTGGTGCTGGGCTGGGGGGGCAGGGTAAAACTCCCCCCTCGAGCTCCTTTCCCCCAGGGGAGCCCTGGGTGGGGGTGGGGTCTCTACCCCCCCAGCTCTGACCCCTCTCCCCTCCCCCGCAGGCTCTGCCCCCCGCCTGCCCGAGGAGAGCGACGATTTCGAGCCCTGAGACGGACGGACATGGAAGGACGAAGTTCTCATCGATGGGGGGGCGAGGCCCCCCCCAAATGCACCTCCTGGCTGCTAGAGCCCACCCTCGGGACGGGACCCAGGTGTCCGGGGCAGCGACTTTGAATGGAGGGGAAGGCATGGTACCTGCTTTCCTCCCCCACCCCCTGCAATGGACATGGGACCCAGGCATCTGGGAAGGGGCCTTGCAACTGAAGGGGGAGGTGGCACCTCGGTACTTGGGGGCTTGCGCCGGCCCCCCTTGCTCCATGGGACCCCCCCGCTCCCAGCCGTGAGGGTGCGTGGGGCCGGTTCCCGGGGGTGGGGGCCCGCAACCCGCAAGGGAAAATAAAAGTTTATCTATTTGTAATCTGGCTTTCTGGGGAGGGGTGGGGGCCATTTAGAGGGGACCCCGATCTGTGCCTGGGCTGTAGCCTGTCTAGTCACCTCCCCCCCCTCCCAGCACAGCGTCCCCTTCAGTAACAGGTGGGCAGAAATCTTCCAGCCAATCCCTTTATTCTGCGTGGAGGCTGCGCCCTGGCCACGGGGGGAGAGGGGCCTCAGGGCGCCCCCCCCAGGCGCGTGGCGAAGAGGAAGGCGCAGTGGAACTGCAGCACGTCGCAGACCTTGGACCAGAAGTGGCCGCTGAGTCTCCGGAAGGGGTCCCACCGGGCCAGCCAGGCGTCTCCCAGCTTCAGCAGCACGAAGCCCAGACAGGCGGCGAAACCGGCGGCCGCGGTCCAGGCTGAGCCCGCGTCCCCCCAGCGCCGCTGCGCCCGCCACGCCGCGCCCGCCACAGCAGCCACATGGGCGGCCAGGACCCCCTCGAAGCCGCGGGCGTGGGCCAGCGCCAGCCCGTAGCTCAGCAGCGAGGCCCCTGTGCCCAGCGCCACGTGCCCAGGCTGCCAGCCCTGCACCAGGCAGTGGCACCAGAGCCCGGCCCAGGCAAAGATGGGCAGAGTGACCCACTGGTCCAGCACTGCTGCCCGGGGGTGCTGGGTCCAGAGCCGGGCCCACTGCACGGGGCCGTAGCCCAGGGCCAGCAGGGCAAAGACGGCCTGCAGGTAGCGGCTGGGCCCGCGGCCGGCCCGGGGAAACCAGCGCCAGCCCAGCGCCACATAGCCCAGGTTCACCAGCGAGTTGCAGGGCATGGCCAGGGCGGGGGGCAGCCAGGGGACGGGGGGCTCCGCGTAGTGCCCGTACCCCACCTCCACGGCCACCTGGTCCAGGGCGCCCGCGGCTACCACTGCCAGGCACAGAGCGCCGGCCCCGGATACGTGCAGCAGCGCGGCACGGTCCTCGGGCCCCATGGCCGGGCCTGCCACCCCCAGCCGCCTCCCCCGCCCCACGGCACCGCCCCACAGACTCCGGGCCAAGGCAGTGCAGCCATTGGCTGAGTCCTGTCCCCACCCCCGGCTGCCTTAACCACTGCAGTGCCAAACATCTGTGCTGGCCTGCCAGTGCCCCTGCCAGCCCGGCCCTGCCGGTGCCTCTCACTCCCGACCCGCAGCCCCTGCCGGCCCGGCCCTGCCGGTGCCTCTCACTCCCGACCCGCAGCCCCTGCCGGCCCAGCCCTGCCGGTGCCCCTCACTCCCGACCCGCAGCCCCTGCCGGCCCAGCCCTGCCCCCCCCCCGCCCTGCCGGTGCCCCTCACTCCCGAGCCGCAGCCCCTGCCAGCCCAGCCCTGCCAGTGCCCCTCACTCCTGACGCGCAGCCCCTGCCGGCCCGGCCCTGCCCCACCCCGCCCCGCCGGGGCCCCTCACTCCCCAGCCGCTGCCCCTCCCGGCCGGGCCCCCCCCTGCCCCCTCCCCGCCCTCCCGGTGCCCCTCACTCACGACCCGCAGCCCCTGCCGGCCCGGCCCTGCCCCCACCCCGCCCTGCCGGTGCCCCTCACTCCCGACCCGCAGCCCCTGCCAGCCCGGCCCTGCCGGTGCCCCTCACTCGATCGCAGCCCCTGCCAGCCGGCCCTGCCCCCACCCCACCCCGCCCTGCCGGTGCCCCTCACTCCCGAGCCGCAGCCCGTGCCAGCCCAGCCCTGCCCCCACCCTGCCCTGCCGGTGCCCCTCACTCCCGAGCCGCAGCCCCTGCCAGCCTGGCCCTGCCCCCACCCCGCCGTGCCGGTGCCCCACACTCCCCACCCGCAGCCCCTGCCAGCCCGGCCCTGCCCCCACCCCAGCTCTGCCGGTGCCCCTCACTCCCGACCCGCAGCCCCTGCCAGCCTGGCCCTGCCCCCACCCCAGCCCTGCCAGTGCCCCTCACTCCCGACCCGCAGCCCCGCCTGGCCTGGCCCTGCCTGCCCCCAGAGATGCGGTGGTTGGGCTGGTTGCCATGGTTACCAGACAGCTGCCACCCCCCCACCCACTGTGTGGGGATGTGGGGGCGGGGAGGCTCTCCTGGCAAAGAACTGCTGACTTGTTACTATGGGGGCCTATCTGAGTCCCCCACGTCTCACCCAGGGGCTGACCCTTCACCATCCTTCTGGCATGGGTGGGGGGGGTACACAGGGGTTGTGGGACAGAGGCTTTGGGGGAGGTGCATGGGGCCAGCAGCACAGTGAGGGGTGCATGGGTCAGGGATGCAGGGGGGCTAGTGGTGGGGATATGTCCCCCACCCCCTCTCCTGCATACACAACTCCCCAACCCTGACCCATGGACACAGACCTGGGACCCCCAAATCCCTCCCTGAGCCCCCCACACTTATGGTGATGGCCAGGGTGGGGGGGGCATCTGTATCCCCCTCCTACCATGTTTCACCCCCCATTATTTGCCCCCTACCCCCCAGTCCCTCCCCTTGTCCCTGAGCTTGCAGGGTCCACGTCTCTAGTGGGGGGCTGGTTTCTGCCTGGTGCCAGGGCGTCCCAGCCCAGAGACCCCCCTCCACCCAGCCCACCCCGCCATCTTGGTGCTGAGGTGGGCTTGGTGTGAGTCAGGGGGCTATCTTGACCCTGGCAGCCATCCCAGAGCTGAGTCAATGACGGTGGCCATCTCATCACTGAGATTAGCCTGGCAAGGGAGGCCAGCTCGGTGCTGAGGTGGGCTTGGCGTGAGTCAGGTGGCCATCTTGGCGCTGAGAGGAGCCTGGCAGGCAGCTGAGTGCTGAAGTGACAAGGGAGGCCAGCTCGGTGCTGAGGTGGCCTTGGCGTGAGTCAGGTGGCCATCTTGGCGCTGAGAGGAGCCTGGCAGGCAGCTGAGTGCTGAAGTGACAAGGGAGGCCAGCTCGGTGCTGAGGTGGGCCCTGGGGAAGCCCACCCACTCGTGCGGAGCCCAGGCAAGGCTGGCATGAGCCCAGCAGTCATTTTTGACTGGTGGCCATCTTGGCGCTGAGGCGTGACCAGTGGCCATCTTGGTGCCCCTGCCTCAAACCAAGCCAAACGCAGGAACTAAGAGCGGGGCTGGGCCGGCAGCCTGGGGTGTGTTCTGAGGGGAATTACGAGGTAAAGTGGGTTTAATTTCGTGTTGAACTGACCAATGAGGGTGGGGGAGGGTAAAGTTCTGCCAACATCCGGGTACTAAAACAACCGTTAGGACGGGGAGCGAGGAAACGGAAAAAAAGAGTGCGCATGCGCAGAGGAAAAGTGTGGGATTGTGGCGCGCACGCGCCAGTTTTTGGGCCCAGTATACGCCTGCGTAATGAGAAAGCTGGGCAGAACGAACACTATGCGCATGTGTATTTGAGTATGGGGGGGAGAAAGGGAGAGCATTCTGCGCATGCGTAAGAGACATCACATCCGGGTCGTAGAGGCGCCGCCATCTTTCGTCTGGTGTGGAAGAGAAGGGTCCAAAATGGCGGCTCCCAGGGGGCAGGCATTCGCAGCCTTCCCACGCCGCGGGTAGATCTCCTGCCCCGCCCGTGGCGACTGGAGTCCGCGCACCGCTGCGCACAGGTATAATTGTAAGCCTTTTAAACGTTCGGTCGCGTAGCAACGGCAGCCGGCCACTTCGGCCGCCATCTTGAGCAGCCACCTCCGGGTAGGAGGTGGTCGCCATTTTGAAAAACGGCCACATCCACGCACTTAGGCCGCCATCTTGGAAAACAACTAACATCCGGGTAAGTAACAGCAAGCCGTCATGTTCTGGCCTTCTGGAGGGGAGGTGCATCCGGGTACCTGAGGGGTGGGGGCAGCTGCCGCCATCTTGTTTACCGTCTGATAAGGGAGCAACATCCGGGCATTTAGGGAGGGCGACATCTTGGGTCCCTTTTGATGACGGTCGCCATCTTGGAGATTTCTTGGTCATACCGATCAGCGAGTCGCCATCTTGTATGTCACAAAGTGGGGGCGACGGACATCCGGGCATCCATGGTCCCGGCATCTTGGAGCGTGCCTCCTGCATCCGGGCATCGAGCGGGGCGCCCTATTGGGACAGACACATCCGGGCATTTAGACGGTGGCCATCTTGGACAGGGATTCCCGCTGAGCCGCCTTCATCCGGGTACTTGAGCGGGAGGCCATCTTGGTTCAGCGTCCGCCTCTGGGCGCTTGGAAAGACGCCATCTTGGATAGTGTTATGCAGGCGGCCGGCTCATCCGGGCATTTCTGCTGGCGCCATTTTGAATAGCCCTGAGAAGAGCCACATCCGGGCATTTGGGGGGGGGCGGACTCCAAGATGGCTGCTCCCAAGACAGCGTGAAATTAAAGTGCGGCAGCTCAGAGCCCAGCTCGATCCCTGCCCCGAGGGCGGTCGGTCTCCCTCTCGCACCCCCACAATGAAATCCCAATGGCTACGGGGAGCGCGCCAAGATGGCGGCCCCTAGGGAGGGCGGAGCCAAGATGGCGGCGCCCAGGGCCGAGGGAGCCTGCCGTACAGCGGGGCTGGTGTGGGGGGAGGCAGCTCCCGCCCCGCGCGGAGAGCGGCCGGGGTAATTCTGACCTTGGGGGAAGCGCAGAGACGGAGGGGGAGGGCGGAGTCTTAGGATCCAAGAGGGCGGCGCCCCTGTGCGGCTTCCTGCAGCGGTGGTTGGGCAGACAGGGCCCCCCAGCCCCCGACGCGGGAACGTGGGGGGCGGGGCTCAGCTGCGGGACACATGGGAGGGGGTTGGTTTCCCCATCACGTCAGGCTGTCGGGGCAGCCTGGCATTTTGGGGTGGGGGTCCCCTTTAGCTGGGGAGGGGGAAACTGAGGCACGAAGCAGGGCTTGACACAGGGGGCTCTGGGCTCTTGAAATAAAGAGGCCAAGGGGTGGGGGCGTCTCCTTCCATCCGAGATGGCAGCTGTGCCAAGCAGGGCCTGGCTTCCAGCCTCATGTTTTGTGCTGGGGTTCCCTGTCCACCACCGGGGCATGGTAAGGGGGGGGGGGCTTCCTGGCCAAGATGGTTGCGCTCATGTCAAGCTGAGCTAAACGTTGGGCCTTGTGTTTTGGCGTTTGTGTCCTCACCTTCCAGGGGAAGCCCGTCAGGGACCGAGTGTGGGGGAGTTCAGCCGGGGGAAGATGTGCTTAAAAATAACGAAGGGTTTTTCTGTCCAAGATGGCCACACTCATGTCAAGCAGAGATCAGTGTATGGCAGGGACTCTGGGCCCCCCCCCCCCCCCTATAAAACTTCACGGCCCCCCTGTGTCACCACTGTTCTGCATAGGAAACCCTGGGCTGGTTAGCAGGGCCATTCCCTGGGGCCCCACACCAGAGGGGGGGCTCTGCCTGGGCCTGTCGAAGGGCAGCCTGACTAGTAACCCTGGAAAGCTGCTCGCGGCCCTGGGCTCCCCCGGGAGAGCGGCTGGGCCGTAGCATTGTACCGTGGGGGAACAGCTAGGAACTGGGGGTTCAGAAATGGGGGAGGGGTTTTCTGGCAGCCAAGATGGCGACGCTGGTGCCCAGATGGTCGTACTCCCTTTGATGTTTGGGAGGGGGGCTCCCCTCTAGCCCGAGGGAAACAGGCAATCGGGGGAGGGGGCTTCCTGCCCCAGCTTGCGGTACAACCTTGTATTGTGGGGGTGGGGTCCCCTTACCCGGGGGGGGCGTTTCCGTTCCTTCCTCCCAAGATGGCAGCGCCCATCCGTGCCGTACAGCGTTGTATGTTTTTTGGGGGGGTCCCCCTAGCCGTGCGGGGAGGGGCGCGGGTTATTTTTACCCCATCCCCGTTGGGGGAGGGGCTGTCCCGCCGCCCAAGATGGCGGCGCCCAGCACGCCCGCCCCCAAGATGGCGGCGCCCAGTGGGAGGAGTCCGTACGGCGCGCCCCGCCCCCGGCTTCGGCCGAGCCGGGCAGGAGGAAGGAAGAGCGGCTCCCCGCACACAGCAGGCGCAAGATGGCGGCTCCCAGGGCGGCGTGAAGGCGCCTGGCGTCCAGCAGCCGCTTCCCGCCCCCCTCCGGTGCCGTACAGCGGGGCCGGGGCCGGGGCCGGGCTGCGCCGCGGGGCCGGGCTGCGCCGGGGGCGGCGCGCGCGGGGCCGGGGCCGCCGGGGGGAGGCGGCGGCTCGTTCTGCGCGGCCGCCCTTTTCCCCCGGCGGCGCAAGATGGCGGCTCCCCGGGCCGGGCTTTGAGCGGGGGGGGCCCTGCCCCGGCTGGGAGGGGGGGAGGGGCAGCTTGCCTCCGGGGCGGGGGCGGGGCGGCCCCGGCCCCCAGCCCCGTGGGGAGGCGCACCGGCCCCCAGCCCCGGGGGCAGCGGCCCCAGCCTAGGGAGGAGGAGGGGGCAGCGGGCCGGGGCTCTCCGGACTAACCCCCCTCCCCCCTTGCAGGCCAGCGAGAGGGGCCATGGCAGCGGCCCCGGCCCCGGCCCCGGGCCCCGCGCTGCTGCAGCCCCGCTGGAAGCGCGTGGTGGGCTGGTCGGGCCCCGTGCCCCGGCCCCGCCACGGGCACCGCGCCGTGGCCATCAAGGAGCTGATCGTCGTCTTCGGGGGCGGGAACGAGGGCATCGTGGACGAGCTGCACGTCTACAACACAGGTGGGGGGCGCCCCCCCGCCCCACCCCCGCCCGGCCTCTGTCCCCGTTACACGGGGGGGCTCCGGCATGGGGGGGGCATGAAGACAGGGTCACCCCTCCCGCCCCCCGACACTTGGCGGCAAAACCCTCCTCTGCCAAATTCAACTTTCAAATGCTGCCTTGGTGGCTGCTTTAACCCTGGCCTGTCCGTGGGGCGGGGCCTGCCCGTGGGCGGGGAGGGCGCTGGGGGAGCCGGCCCGTGGGCGGGGAGGTTGCGGGGGCAGCCCGTGGGCGGGGAGGTTGCGGGGGCAGCCCGTGGGCGGGGAGGGCGCTGCGGGGGCAGCCCGTGGGCGGGGGAGGGAGGGCGCTGCGGGGGGGGGCAGCCCGGGGGCGGGGGAGGGAGGGCGCTGGGGGAGCCGGCCCGTGGGTGGGGGCAGGGGCTGGGGGAGCCGGCCCGTGGGCGGGGAGGGCGCTGGGGGAGCCGGCCCGTGGGCGGGGAGGTTGCGGGGGCAGCCCGTGGGCGAGGGGGCAGAGGGGCTGCCACCCTGGGAGCGAGGGAAATGCCGTCGCTGCGCCAGCCACAGGCACCGGTGGGGGGAGCACCAGGTGCCTCAGAGGTCTGGGGATTGTGGCAAGTGGGGGGGAGTCCGGGGGGGGGGTCCTGGGTTGGTGGGGGAGGGGTCTGCCGTCCATCCGTCCCCCCACATTTTCACTAAGGGGCTTTCCGAGTGGGGTGTCAGCCCCACCCCCCCCACACTCTCACACCCCAGCTCCTCGTTGTGTTAATCTCTGAGAGAACCCAGGAGTCCGGGCTCTAACTGTAGCCCCAGGTCCCCTCCCAGAGCCAGGAGAGAACCCAGGAGGCCCCCCCCCCCTCCCCCCCGTGGCACACTCTTGTGGGGGTGTCTCTAGAGTCTCTTCAGGAAGCTGCTTGCGAGGTGGCTCGTTTGCCCACAGCCCAGGTGGGGGGCGGGGAGCAGAGGGTTGTGGGTAGGGCTGGGGGGGCAGGACTCCTGGGTTCTCTGCCGCAGGCTCCCTGTGTGACCATGGCTAAGTCCCTTCCCTGCCTCAGTTTCCTTGTCTGGGATCCAGGGGCGATGATGACGCGTTTGGGCTGCCCCTCCTTGTCGCTCTGCAGTGTCCAGTGCGACGGGTCTCCCAATGTCAGCCTGCCCCGGACGCCTGGGTTCGCCTCCCCGTTCCCGGACGCCTGGGTTCGCCTCTTCCCCCCCCCCCGTTCCCGGACGCCTGGGTTCGCCTCTCCCCGTTCCCGGACGCCTGGGTTCGCCTCTCCCCCGTTCCCGGACGCCTGGGTTCGCCTCTCCCCGTTCCCGGACGCCTGGGTTCGCCTCTCCCCCGCCCCGTTCCCTGATGCCTGGGTTCGCCTCTCCCCGTTCCCGGACGCCTGGGTTCGCCCCTCCCCGTTCCCGGACGCCTGGGTTCGCCCCTCCCGCTCTGGGCTCTGCTCTCCCCCGTTCCCGGACGCCTGGGTTCGCTCCTCCCCGCTCTGAGCTCTGCCCCCGCCCCGTTCCCGGACGCCTGGGTTCACCCTCCCTGCTCTGAGCTCTGCCCCCGTTCCCGGACGCCTGGGTTCGCCCCTCCCGCTCTGAGCTCTGCCCCCTGTTCCCGGACGCCTGGGTTCGCCCCTGTTCCCGGACGCCTGGGTTCGCCCCTCCCGCTCTGAGCTCTGCCCCCGTTCCCGGACGCCTGGGTTCGCCCCTCCCGCTCTGAGCTCTCCCCGTTCCCGGACGCCTGGGTTCGCCCCTCCCCGCTCTGAGCTCCCCCGCCCGTTCCCGGACGCCTGGGTTCGCCCCTCCCGCTCTGAGTTCTTCCCCGTTCCCGGACGCCTGGGTTCGCCCCTCCCGCTCTGAGCTCTGCCCCCTTCCCGGACACCTGGGTTCGCCTCCCCTGTTCCCGGACTCCTGGGTTCGCCCCTCCCGTTCTGAGCTCTGCCCTCCCCTGTTCCCGGACGCCTGGGTTCGCCCCTCCCCGTTCTGAGCTCTGCCCCCCGTTCCCGGACGCCTGGGTTCGCCCCTCCCGCTCTGAGCTCTGCCTCCCCGTTCCCGGACTCCTGGGTTCGCCCCTCCCGCTCTGAGCTCCCCGTTCCCGGACGCCTGGGTTCGCCCCTCCCGCTCTGAGCTCTGCCCCCAGTTCCCGGACGCCTGGGTTAGCCCCTCCCGCTCTGAGCTCCCCCGTTCCCGGACGCCTGGGTTCGCCCCTCCCCGCTCTGAGCTCTGCCCCCCCCCCGGGTCCCGGAAGCCTGGGTTCGCCCCTCCCCGCTCTGAGCTCTGCCCCCCCCCCCCCCAGTTCTGGACACCTGGGTTCAGGTGCAGGTGTTTGTTCTGCACCTTGCGAGGGGGGGGGAAGAGGGCAGCCCTGGCCGATGGGGGCAACCTGCAGGCTGGACTTTCCGTCCAGCCCTGAACCCCCCGACCCGCCACTCATGCCCCACTTGCCCCCTTCAGCCACCAACCAGTGGTTCATCCCGGCCGTGCGGGGCGACATCCCTCCCGGCTGCGCCGCCTACGGCTTCGTGTGCGACGGCACCCGGCTGCTGGTCTTCGGGGGCATGGTGGAGTACGGCAAGTACAGCAGCGACCTCTACGAGCTGCAGGTAGGGCCCGGATGCCGGGGTCCTGCCCTGGCCCTGGGAGGGGAGAGCAGGGGGGCTGGGAGCCAGGACACCTGGGTTCTCCCCGGCTCTGGGGAGGGAGTGGGGGCAGCTGGGAGCCAGGACTCCTGGGTTCTGCCCTGGCCCTGGGAGGGGAGTGGGGGCTGGTGGTGAGAGCAGGGGGGCTGGGAGCCAGGACACCTGGGTTCTCCCTGGCTCTGGGGAGGGAGTGGGGGCAGCTGGGAGCCAGGACTCCTGGGTTCTGCCCTGGCCCTGGGAGGGGAGTGGGGGCTGGTGGTGAGAGCAGGGGGGCTGGGAGCCAGGACACCTGGGTTCTCCCTGGCTCTGGGAGGGGACTGGGGGCTGGGTGGGGTGTGCAGGAGTGGGGGGCAGTGGGGCTGCATTGCAATGAACCCCCCCTTGCAGGCCAGCCGCTGGGAGTGGAAGAGACTCAAGGCCAAGACCCCCAAGAACGGGCCGCCCCCCTGCCCCCGCCTGGGCCACAGCTTCTCGCTTGTGGGCAACAAGTGCTACCTGTTTGGGGGGCTGGCAAACGACAGCGAGGACCCCAAGAACAACATTCCCAGGTGAGCGATCGCCAGGACGCCTGGGTTCTGTCCTGGCTCGGAGGGTGGGGGGTTTGCCAGGACGCCTGGGTTCTCTCCCGGCTCGGGGTGGGAGTGGGGAGGTGTCGGGTGGGTTAGTGTGCCCTCCCCCAGCCAGGACGCCTGGGTTCTCTCCCGGCTCGGGGTGGGAGTGGGGAGGTGTCGGGTGGGTTAGAGTGCCCTCCCCCAGCCAGGACGCCTGGGTTCTCTTGGGGTGGGAGTGGGGAGGTGTCGGGTGGGTTAGTGTGCCCTCCCCCAGCCAGGACGCCTGGGTTCTCTCCGGGCTTGGAGTGGGAGTGGGGAGGTGTCGGGTGGGTTAGAGTGCCCTCCCCCAGCCAGGACGCCTGGGTTCTCTTGGGGTGGGAGTGGGGAGCTGTCGGGTGGGTTAGTGTGCCCTCCCCCAGCCAGGACGCCTGGGTTCTCTCCGGGCTCGGGGTGGGAGTGGGGAGGTGTCGGGTGGGTTAGAGTGCCCTCCCCCAGCCAGGACGCCTGGGTTCTCTTGGGGTGGGAGTGGGGAGGTGTCAGGTGGGTTAGAGTGCCTTGCCCCAGCCAGGACGCCTGGGTTCTCTCCGGGCTCGGGGTGGGAGAGGGGAGGTGTCTGGTGGGTTAGAGTGCCCTCCCCCAGCCAGGACGCCTGGGTTCTCTTGGGGTGGGAGTGGGGAGGTGTCGGGTGGGTTAGTGTGCCCTCCCCCAGCCAGGACGCCTGGGTTCTCTCTGGGCTTGGAGTGGGAGTGGGGAGGTGTCGGGTGGGTTAGAGTGCCCTCCCCCAGCCAGGACGCCTGGGTTCTCTTGGGGTGGGAGTGGGGAGGTGTCGGGTGGGTTAGTGTGCCCTCCCCCAGCCAGGACGCCTGGGTTCTCTTGGAGTGGGAGTGGGGAGGTGTCGGGTGGGTTAGAGTGCCCTCCCCCAGCCAGGACGCCTGGGTTCTGTGCCTGGCTGTGGGGAGAGGCTGCCCTCTAGCTGTGCAAGGTGGAAGTGCAGGTCACTGCTCTATCCCGGATCCCTGGGGATGGGGGGACTTGTGCCCTCCCCCCACGAGCCCATGTCCCCCCGCAGGTACCTGAATGACCTGTACATCCTGGAGCTGCGGCCAGGCTCCGGCGTGGTGGCCTGGGACATCCCCATCACGTACGGGGTGCTGCCCCCGCCCCGCGAGTCCCACACCGCCGTGGTGTACACTGAGCGGGACAACAAGAAATCCAAGCTCGTCATCTACGGGGGCATGAGCGGCTGCCGCCTCGGCGACCTCTGGACGCTGGACATCGGTACAGCCGCCAGGACGCCTGGGTCCTCGCGGGGTTCGGCTGGGGCCTGGAGCCAGGACACGGGGGGCTGGGTTCTCCGCTGGCTCCTTGGGGGGACTGGGGCCAGGACACGGTGGGGGGGTTGGGCCTGGGGGGCGGGGTTCTCCGCTGGCTCCTTGGGGGGACTGGGGCCAGGACACGGGGTTGGGCCGGGCGCTGGGTTCTCCGCTGGCTCCTGGGGACTGGGGCCAGGACACCGGGGCTGGGCCGGGGGCTGGAGCCAGGACACGGGGGGTTGGGCCGGGGGGGCTGGGTTCTCCACTGGCTCCTGGGGCTGGAGCCAGGACACGGGGTTGGGCCGGGGGCTGGGTTCTCCCCTGGCTCCTTGGGGGGGCTGGAGCCAGGACATGGGGGGTTGGGCCGGGGGCGCTGGGTTCTCCACTGGCTCCTTGGGGCTGGAGCCAGGACACGGGGTTGGGCCGGGGGCTGGGTTCTCCACTGGCTCCTTGGGGGGGACTGGGGCCAGGACTCGGGGGTTGGGCCGGGGGCGCGGGGTTCTCCGCTGGCTCCCGGGGGGGGCTGGTGCCAGGACCCGGGGGGGTGGGCCAGGGGGGCTGGAGCCAGGACCCGGGGCTGGGTTCCCGCTGGCTCGTGGGGGGGCTGGGGCCAGGACGCCGGGGGGCTGGGTTCCCGCTGGCTCCCTGGGGGGGCTGGAGCCAGGATGCCAGGGGGCCTGGGGCCAGGACGCCGGGGTGCTGGGTTCCCGCTGGCTCCTGGGGCTGGGGCCAGGACGCCGGGGCTGGGTTCCTGCTGGCTCGTGGGGCTGGAGCCAGGATGCCAGGGGGCCTGGGGCCAGGACGCCGGTGCTGGGTTCCCGCGGGCTCCCTGGGGGGGCTGGAGCCAGGACGCCGGGGGGCTGGGTTCCTGCTGGCTCGTGGGGGCTGGAGCCAGGACGCCGGGGGGCTGGGCTGGAGGGGCTGGGGCCAGGATGCCGGGGGGCTGGGTTCCCGCTGGCTCGTGGGGGGGCTGGGGCCAGGACGCCGGGGGGCTGGGTCCCGCTGGCTCGTGGGGGGGCTGGGGCCAGGACGCCGGGGGGCTGGGTTCCTGCTGGCTCCCTGGGGGGGCTGGGGCCAGGACGCTGGGGGCTGGATCCCGCTGGCTCGTGGGGCTGGAGCCAGGCGCCGGGGCTGGGTTCCGCTGGCTCGTGGGGCCGGGGCCAGGACGCCGGGGGGCTGGGTCCCGCTGGCTCGTGGGGTTGGAGCCAGGCGCCGGGGCTGGGTTCCGCTGGCTCGGGGGCCGGGGCTGGGTCCCGCTGGCTCGGGGGCCGGGGCCAGGGCGCCGGGGGCTGGGTCCCGCTGGCTCGTGGGGCTGGAGCCAGGGCGCCGGGGCTGGGTTCCGCTGGCTCATGGGGCGGGGCCAGGACGCCGGGGCTGGGTCCCGCTGGCTCGGGGGCTGGGCCAGGGCGCCGGGGGCTGGGTTCCGCTGGCTCGTGGGGCGGGGCCAGGGCGCCGGGGCTGGGTCCCGCTGGGTCGTGGGGCTGGGGCCAGGACGCCGGGGGGCTGGGTCCCGCTGGCTCGTGGGGCCGGGGCCAGGGCGCCTGGGGCTGGGTCCCGCTGGCTCGTGGGGTTGGAGCCAGGGCGCCGGGGCCGGGTCCCGCTGGCTCGGGGGGGGCTGGGTCCCGCTGGCTCGGGGGGGCCGGGGGGGGGCCGGGTCCCGCTGGCTCGGGGGGCCGGGGGGGCACAGGCCGGGTCTCAGGGTGTCTGTTCTCACCCCCAGAGACCCTGACGTGGAACAAGCCCAGCCTGAGCGGCGTGGCGCCTCCCGCAGCCTGCACTCCGCCACCACCATTGGCAACAAGTAAGCCCCCACCCCGAGCCCCTGCCCCGTGGCGCAGCTCTGACCCCCTCCTCCCCCCAGGATGTACGTCTTCGGGGGCTGGGTGCCCCTTGTCATGGACGACGTCAAAGTGGCCACGCACGAGAAGGAGTGGAAGTGCACCAACACGCTGGCCTGCCTCAACCTGGGTAAGGGACCCCGTGGCCCCCAGAGCCCCCAGCTCCTCCCCGCACCAACACGCTGGCCTGCCTCAACCTCGGTAAGGGACCCCCCCGTGGCCCCCGAGCCCCCAGCTCCTCCCGCACCAACACGCTGGCCTGCCTCAACCTGGGTAAGGGACCCCCCCGTGGCCCCCCCCGAGCCCCCCAGCTCCCCTCCCCGCACCAACACGCTGCCTGCCTCAACCTGGGTAAGGGACCCCCGTGGCCCCCGAGCCCCCAGCTCCTCCCGCACCAACACGCTGGCCTGCCTCAACCTGGGTAAGGGACCCCCGTGGCCCCCAGAGCCCCAGCTCCCTCCCGCACCAACACGCTGGCCTGCCTCAACCTGGGTAAGGGACCCCGTGGCCCCCAGAGCCCCCAGCTCCCCTTCCCGCACCAACACGCTGGCCTGCCTCAACCTGGGTAAGGGACCCCCCCGTGGCCCCCGAGCCCCCAGCTCCTCCTCCCGCACCAACACGCTGGCCTGCCTCAACCTGGGTAAGGACCCCCCGTGGCCCCCAGAGCCCCCAGCTCCCCTTCCCGCACCAACACGCTGCCTGCCTCAACCTGGGTAAGGGACCCCCGTGGCCCCCAAGCCCCCCAGCTCCTTCCCGCACCAACACGCTGGCCTGCCTCAACCTGGGTAAGGGACCCCGTGGCCCCGAGCCCCCAGCTCCTCCCGCACCAACACGCTGGCCTGCCTCAACCTGGGTAGGGACCCCCGTGGCCCCCAGAGCCCCCAGCTCCTCCCCGCACCAACACGCTGCCTGCCTCAACCTGGGTAAGGGACCCCCGTGGCCCTCCCAGAGCCCCAGCTCCCCTCCCGCACCAACACGCTGGCTGCCTCAACCTGGGTAAGGGACCCCCGTGGCCCCAGGCCCCCAGCTCCTTCCCGCACCAACACGCTGGCTGCCTCAACCTGGGTAAGGGACCCCCGTGGCCCCAGAGCCCCCAGCTCCTCCCGCACCAACACGCTGCCTGCCTCAACCTGGGTAAGGGACCCCGTGGCCCCCAGAGCCCCCAGCTCCTTCCAGCACCAACACGCTGCCTGCCTCAACCTGGGTAAGGGACCCCCGAACCCCGCCCGAGCCCCCAGCTCCCCTCCCCGCACCAACACGCTGCCTGCCTCAACCTGGGTAAGGGACCCCCGTGGCCCTCCTGAGCCCCCAGCTCCTTCCCGCACCAACACGCTGGCCTGCCTCAACCTGGGTAAAGGGACCCCCGTGGCCCCAGCCCCCAGCTCCCCTCCCCGCACCAACACGCTGGCTGCCTCAACCTGGGTAAGGGACCCCCCCGTGGCTCCCCGAGCCCCCAGCTCCCCTTCCCGCACCAACACGCTGGCCTGCCTCAACCTGGGTAAGGGACCCCCCCGTGGCCCCCCTGCTGGAACCAGCCCCCTGGCCCTCCCCACAGACTCCATGGCCTGGGAGCCGATCCTCATGGACACGCTGGAGGACAACATCCCGCGGGCGCGGGCAGGGCACTGCGCCGTCTCCATCAACACCCGCCTCTACATCTGGAGCGGGCGCGACGGCTACCGCAAGGCCTGGAACAACCAGGTGTGCTGCAAGGACCTCTGGTACCTGGAGACGGGTGAGTGCCAGGGCCCCCAGAGCGGGGGGGCGGGCGGAGAGCAGGGACCCCGGGTGCCGGGGGGGGCGCGGGCGGAGCGCCGGGTCCGTGGGGGGGGGCGTGGGCGGAGAGCAGGGACCCTGGGTGCCGGGGGGGGCGTGGGCGGAGAGCAGGGTCCGTGGGGCGTGGGGCGAGAGCAGGGTCTGGGGGCACGGGCAGAGAGCAGGGTCCCGGGTGCCGGGCGGGGCGGCGGAGAGCAGGGTCTGCGGGGGCGGTCGAGAGCAGGGTCCCGGGTGCCGGGTGGGAGGTGGTCGAGAGCAGGGTCTGTGGGGGCGGGGCGGGCAGAGAGCAGGGTCCCGGGTGCCGGGCGGGAGGTGGTCGGAGAGCAGGGTCTGTGGGGCGGGGTGGGCGGAGAGCAGGGTCCCCGGGTGCCGGGGGCGTGGGCGGAGAGCAGGGTCCCTGGGTGCCGGGTGGGCGGAGAGCAGGGTCCCGGGTGCCGGGCGGGAGGTGGTCGGAGAGCAGGGTCTGTGGGGCACGGGCAGAGCGCAGGGTCTGTGGGGGGGGGCACGGGCAGAGAGCAGGGTCCCCGGGTGCCGGGGGGCGCGCAGATGGGGAGCAGGGTCCCCGGGTGCAGGGGGGGTGCGTGGGCGGCGAGCAGGGTCTGTGGAGGGGGCACGGGCAGAGAGCAGGGACCGGGGCGCCGGGAGGGCGGGGGCGGGCGGAGAGCAGGGACCCCGGGTGCCGGGAGGGCGGGGGCGGGCGGAGAGCGGGGACCCCGGGTGCCGGGAGGGCGGGGGCGGGCGGAGAGCAGGGACCCCGGGTGCCAGGAGGGTGGGCAGATGGGGAGCAGGGTCCCCGGATGCCGGGGGGGCGCGTGGGCGGAGAGCAGGGTCTGTGGGGGGCGGGGGCGGGCAGAGAGCAGGGTCCCCGGATGCCGGGGGGGCGCGCAGATGGGGAGCAGGGTCCCCGGGTACATGGGAGGGGGATGCCTGGCGGGGGGCGGGAGATCGGGAGGCTCCAGCTTCTTACCCCCCCTCTGCCCCCAGAGAAGCCCCCGGCCCCCTCCCGGGTGCAGCTGGTTCGGGCCAACACCAACTCGCTGGAGGTGAGCTGGGGCTCGGTGCCCACGGCCGACACCTACCTGCTGCAGCTGCAGACGGACGACATCCCGGCGGCCGCCTCGCCCGCCCCCGCCCCGGTGCCCTCCGTGCCCGCCAACCCGCCCAAGAGCCCCGCCCCGGCTGCCGCCGCGCCCGCCGCGCCCGCCAGCCAGCCGCTGGCGCAGATGGGCATCACTCTGCTGCCCCAGGCCGCCGCCCCCACGCCCACCACCACCATCCAGCTGCTGCCCTCCGTGCCTGGCACGCCCCTGCCCGTGGCCAGCCCCGCACGCACGCAGGGTGAGTGGGGCCAGACTGCCGGGGGCTTGGACTGCCGGGTCTCACTGCCCCTCTCAGTGGGGCCAGAGTGCCGGGGGCTTGGACTGCCGGGGTCTCACTGCCCCTCTCAGTGGGGCCAGGCTGCCGGGGGCTTGGACTGCCGGGTCTCACTGCCCTCTCGGTGGGGCCAGAGTGCCGGGGGCTTGGACTGCCGGGTCTCACTGCCCCTCTCGGTGGGGCCAGAGTGCCGGGGCTTGGACTGCCGGGGTCTCACTGCCCCTCTCAGTGGGGCCAGACTGCCGGGGGCTTGGACAGCCGGGGTCTCCCGGCCCCTCTCGGTGGGGCCAGAGGGCCGGGGGGGGGGGGCTTGGACTGCCGGGGTCTCACTGCCCCTCTCGGTGGGGCCAGAGTGCCGGGGTTTGGACTGCCGGGTCTCACTGCCCCTCTCAGTGGGGCCAGACTGCCGGGGGGGCGGGGCTTGGACTGCCGGGGTCTCACTGCCCCTCTCGGTGGGGCCAGAGTGCCGGGGGCTTGGACTGCCGGGGTCTCACCGCCGCTCTCGGTGGGGCCAGACTGCCGGGGTTTGGACTGCCGGGGTCTCACTGCCCCTCTCAGTGGGGCCAGACTGCCGGGTGGGGTGGGGCTTGGACTGCCGGGGTCTCACTGCCCCTCTCGGTGAGGCCAGAGTGCCGGGGAGGGGGCTTGGACAGCCGGGTCTCACGGCCCCTCTCAGTGGGGCCAGAGTGCCGGGGGCTTGGACAGCCGGGGTCTCACTGCCCCTCTCGGTGGGGCCAGAGTGCCGGGGGAGGGGGCTTGGACAGCCGGGGTCTCACGGCCCCTCTCAGTGGGGCCAGACTGCCGGGGCGGGGCTTGGACTGCCGGGGTCTCACTGCCCCTCTCGGTGGGGCCAGACTGCCGGGGGCTTGGACTGCCGGGGTCTCACTGCCCTCTCGGTGGGGCCAGAGTGCCTGGGGGCGGGGGCTTGGACTGCCGGGTCTCACTGCCCCTCTCGGTGGGGCCAGACTGCCGGGGCGGGGCTTGGACTGCCGGGTCTCACTGCCCCTCTCGGTGGGGCCAGACTGCCGGGGGCTTGGACTGCCGGGGTCTCACTGCCCCTCTCGGTGGGGCCAGAGTGCCTGGGGCGGGGGCTTGGACTGCCGGGTCTCACTGCCCCTCTCGGTGGGGCCAGACTGCCGGGGCGGGGCTTGGACTGCCGGGTCTCACTGCCCCTCTCGGTGGGGCCAGACTGCCGGGGCGGGGCTTGGACTGCCGGGGTCTCACTGCCCCTCTCGGTGGGGCCAGAGTGCCTGGGGCGGGGGCTTGGACTGCCGGGTCTCACTGCCCCTCTCGGTGGGGCCAGAGTGCCGGGGGGAGGGGGGGGGGGCTTGGACTGCCGGGGTCTCACTGCCCCTCTCAGTGGGGCCAGACTGCCGGGTGGGGGCGGAGCTTGGACTGCCGGGGTCTCACTGCCCCTTTCCCGCTGCCCTTGCCCCAGCAGGTGTCCCGGCCGTGCTGAAGGTGACTGGCCCCCAGGCGCCCCCAGGGCCCCCCCTGGTGACGGTGCGCTCGGCCGGGCAGGCGGGCAAGGCCCCGGTGACGGTGACCTCGCTGCCGGCCGGCGTGCGCATGGTGGTGCCTACGCAGGGCACGCAGGGCACGGTAAGTACCCTCTGCCGGTGGGTCCGGGGCCGGCTGCAGGGCGCCCCTGACCGCTTCCCTCTGCCCCCAGGTGATCGGCAGCAGCCCCCAGATGAGCGGCATGGCCGCCCTGGCAGCCGCTGCCGCCGCCACACAGAAGATCCCCCCCTCCTCCGCGCCCACCGTGCTGAGCGTGCCGGCTGGCGCCACCATCGTCAAGACCGTGGCCGTCTCCCCGGGCACAGCCACGCTGCCCAGCACCGTCAAAGTGGCCTCCTCCCCCGTCATGGTAAGAGACACCCGGCCCCGCAGCCCTGCCCTGGAACCAGGGAGAGAACCCAGGAGTCCTGGCTCCCAGCCCCCACTCCCCTCCCAGAGCCGGGAGAGAACCCAGGAGTCCTGGCTCCCAGCCCCCCTGCTCTGACCCACCAGCCCCCACTCCCCTCCCAGAGCTGGGAGAGAACCCCAGGACTCCCAGCCCCTGCTCTAACCCACCAGCCCCACTCCTCCCAGAGCCGGGAGAGAACCCCGGAGTCCTGGCGCCCAGGCCCCCTGCTCTGACCCACCAGCCCCCACCCCCACCCAGAACCAGGGAGAGAACCCAGGAGTCCTGGCTCCCAGGCCCCCCAGCACAAACCCACCAGCCCCACCCCTCCCAGAACCGGGAGAGAAACCAGGAGTCCTGGCTCCCAGCGCCCCTGCTCGGACCCACCAGCCCCACTGCCCTCCCAGAGCTGGGAGAGAACCCAGGAGTCCTGGCTCCCAGCCCCACTGCTCTGACCCTCCAGCCCCCACTCCCCTCCCAGAGCCGGGAGAGAACCCAGGAGTCCTGGCTCCCAGCCCCCCCTGCTCTAACCACCAGGCCCCACCCCCCTCCCAGAGCTGGGAGAGAACCCAGGAGTCCTGGCTCCCAGCCCCCTGCTCTAACCACCAGCCCCCACTCCTCCCAGAGCTGGGAGAGAACCCAGGAGTCCTGGCTCCCAGCCCCTGCTCTAACCACCAGCCCCACTCCTCCCAGAGCTGGGAGAGAACCCAGGAGTCCTGGCTCCCAGCCCCTGCTCTAACCCACCAGTCCCCACTCCCCTCCCAGAGCCGGGAGAGAACCCAGGAGTCCTGGCTCCCAGCCCCTGCTCTAACCCACCAGCCCCCACTCCTCCCAGAGCCGGGAGAGAACCCACCAGCCCCACTCCTCCCAGAGCCAGGAGAGAACCCAGGAGTCCTGGCTCCCAGCCCCCTGCTCTAACCACCAGCCCCCACTCCCCTCCCAGAGCCGGGAGAGAACCCAGGAGTCCTGGCTCCCAGCCCCCCCTGCTCTAACCACCAGCCCCCACTCCCCTCCCGGATCCAAGGAGAGAACCCAGGCGTCCTGCTAAGGGTGCTCGTCTCCCTGCACCAGGTGAGTAACCCAGCCACGCGCATGCTGAAGACGGCGGCAGCCCAGGTGGGCACCTCAGTGTCATCCACGACCAACGCGGCCACGCGGCCCATCATCACTGTGCACAAGTCGGGCACGGTCACCGTGGCGCAGCAGGCCCAGGTCATGACCACCGTGGTGGGTGGGGTCACCAAGACCATTACCCTGGTGAAGAGCCCCATCTCCGTGCCAGGGGGCAGCGCACTGGTAAGTGCCAGGGGCGCGAACCCCGGAGTCCGGGCTCCCAGCCCCCCCGCTCTAACCACTAGACACCACTGCCCTCCCAGAGCCGGGAGAGAACCCAGGCGTCCTGGCTCCCAGCCCCCCCCCGCTCTAACCACTAGACATCACTGCCCTCCCAGAGCCGGGGAGAGAACCCAGGCGTCCTGGCTCCCAGCCCCCCCCGCTCTAACCACTAGACACCACTGCCCTCCCAGACCCGGGGAGAGAACCCAGGCGTCCTGGCTCCCGGCCCCCTGCTCTGACCACTGCACCCCACTCCCCTCCCAGAGCCGGGGAGAGAACCCCGGCGTCCTGGCTCCCAGCCCCCCCCGCTCTAACCACTAGACACCACTGCCCTCCCAGACCCGGGGAGAGAACCCAGGCGTCCTGGCTCCCAGCCCCCCCTGCTCTAACCACTGCACCCCACTCCCCTCCCAGAGCCGGGGAGAGAACCCAGGCGTCCTGGCTCCCGGCCCCCCCGCTCTAACCACTGGACCCTACTCCCCACCCAGAGCCGGGGAGAGAACCCAGGCGTCCTGGCTCCCAGCCCCCCCGCTCTAACCACTAGACCCCACTCCCCTCCCAGAGCCGGGAGAGAACCCAGGCGTCCTGGCTCCCAGCCCGCACTCCCCTCCCAGAGCCAGGAGAGAACCCAGGCGTCCTGGCTCCCAGCCCCCCCGCTCTAACCACTAGACCCCACTCCCCTCCCAGAGCTGGCGAGAGAACCCAGGCGTCCTGGCTCTCAGCCCCCCCGCTCTAACCACTAGACCCCACTCCCCTCCCAGAGCCGGGGAGAGAACCCAGGCGTCCTGGCTCCCAGGCCTGTCCTCTCCCTGAGCTGGGGGGGGCCCAGCTCGCCTGCTGCAGGGTGGGGTCCAGTTGTGGCAGTTGTTTGGGGGCTGTGCTGGGAGGGGGTGGGGGAGTCAGGGCCCCGCACCCCCACCCCGGGATCCCCGGGAGCCAGCCAGCCTCTAACACAGCAGGGTTCGGAGCCGACAGGAACAGGGTCCCAAGCAGAGCGGGTGGGTACAACCGGGACCCCCCTGCCGGGTCCCTGGGGGGAGGGGGGGCAGGGACCCTGCGTTTCACCACCCAGCCCAAAACGGAGACTCTCTCCCCCTCCCCCCAGCTCCTCCCCCGCCCCCGCTCAGGTAACTCAAGTCAAATCACCCCCTGCTCTTTCCCCCGCATAGTCCCAGGTCAATCTGCCCCCTCCCTACTGCATGTCACCTCTCTCCCAGAATGCAGTGGGGCGGAGGCGGGGGGGGGGCGGGGGGCACTGCTCATGCTCTCTCCCCGGCAGATCTCTAACCTCGGCAAAGTGATGTCGGTCGTGCAGACCAAGCCGGTGCAGACCTCGGCCGTGACTGGCCAGGCGTCCAGCGGCCCCGTCACCCAGATCATCCAGGTGAGCGCTTCCTCGCTCGGGGGGGGGCAGCGCTGGGAACGGGACCCAGGCGTCCGGGCTCCCAGCCCCTGCGCTGACCACCGGCCCCCACTCACCTCCCAGAGCCGGGGAGAGAACCCAGGAGTCCGGGCTCCCAGCCCCCCCGGCTCTGACCCACCAGCCTCCACTCCGCTCCCAGAGCCGGCGAGAGAACCCAGGAGTCCGGGCTCCCAGCCCCCCCCGGCTCTGACCCACCAGCCCCCATTCCCCTCCCAGAGCCGGGGAGAGAACCCAGGAGTCCTAGCTCCCAGCCCCCTGCTCTGACCCACCAGCCCCACTCCTCCCAGAGCCGGGAGAGTACCCACGAGTGCGGGCTCCCAGCCCCCCCGGCTCTGACCCACCAGCCTGCACTCCGCTCCCAGAGCCGGGAGAAAACCCAGGAGTCCTGGGGTCCCCCCAGCCCCACTGCTCTAACCACCAGGCCCCCTCCCCTCCCAGAGCCGGGGAGAGAACCCAGGAGTCCGGGCTCCCAGCCCCTCCGCTGCCCACCCGACCCCACCCGCCTCCCAGAGCCGGGGGGAGAACCCAGGCGTCCTGGCTCCCAGCCCCTCCGGCTCTGACTCATCAGCCCCCACCCCCCTCCCAGAGCCAGGGAGAGAACCCAGGAGTCCGGGCTCCCAGCCCCCCCTGCTCTGACTCATCCGCCCCCCCCCCCCTCCCAGAGCCAGGGAGAGAACCCAGGAGTCCTGGCTCTCAGCCCCCCGCTCCCCTCCCGGAGCCGGGGAGAGAACCCAGGCGTCCGGGCTCCCAGCCCCCCCAGTAGAACCAGGAGCCCTGAGTGCTCTGCTCCCCGGGGGTGGCAGGCTGCATTAACCCTTTCTTGCCTGCCCCGTGCTCCCCCAGACCAAGGGCCCCCTGCCGGCAGGCACCATCCTGAAGCTGGTGACGTCAGCGGACGGGAAGCCCACCACCATCATCACCACCACGCAGGCGGGCGGCGCCGGCCCCAAGCCCACCATCCTGGGCATCAGCAGCGTCTCGCCCAGCACCACCAAGCCGGGCACCACCACCATCATCAAAACCATCCCCATGTCGGCCATCATCACCCAGGCCGGGGCCACGGGTAACGGCCCGCCCGCGGGGGCTGGGGCTGGGGCTGCGGGTGGGGCGGGGAGTCGCCCGTGGTGGGGAAGGGCTGGGGATCGCCCGTGGGGGCTGGGGATCACCAGCGGGGAAGGGTCGCCCGCAGGGGCTGGGGTTGCTCGTGGGGAAGGGCTGGGGCTGCGGGTGGGGCGGGGGTCGCCCGTGGGGAATCACCCGTGGGGAAAGGGCTGGGGATCACCCATGGGGAAGGGCTGGGGGAATCACCCATGGCGCTTGGGGATCACCGCGGGGAAGGGTCGCCCGCAGGGGCTGGGGGTCGCTTGGGGGGCGAAGGGCTGGGGCTGCAGGTGGGGCGGGTGGTTGCCCGTGGGGGAAGGGCTGGGGTTGCCCGCGGGGCGGGAGGGCTGGGGCTGTGGGGCGGGTAGTCGCCCGCAGGGGGAAGGGCTGGGGCTGCGGGGGGGGCGTCCCCGGCTGGCTGCTCCGGGGGACGGGGCTGGTATTGTATCAGGGGGGCGTGGGGGGGCTGCCCCGGAGCTCTGCACTGACCCCCCCGGCTCCCCCCAGGTGTGACCAGCAGCCCTGGGATCAAGTCGCCCATCACCATCATCACCACCAAGGTCATGACCTCGGGCACAGGCGCCCCCGCCAAGATCATCACGGCGGTGCCCAAGCTGGGCACGGCCCACGGGCAGCAGGGCCTCACGCAGGTGAGCAGGGGGCTTGGGGGTGCCGGGGCGGCCGGGGGCTGCCCCCGGCCCCGGCCTCACCACCTCTCTCCCCCCTCCCGGCAGGTGGTCCTGAAGGGTGCGCCCGGCCAGCCCGGCACCATCCTGCGCACCGTGCCCATGGGCGGCGTGCGGCTGGTCACGCCCGTCACCGTCTCCGCCGTCAAGCCCACCGTCACCACGCTGGTGGTGAAAGGCACCACGGGTAAGGGGGCTGGGCTGGGGCGGGGCGGGGGCTGGGCTGCGCCGCCGGCTCGGGCACTGACTGGCTCTCCCCCCGCCCGCCCAGGTGTCACCACCTTGGGCACCGTGACGGGCACCGTCTCCACCAGCCTGGCTGGCGCAGGCGGGCACAGCACCAGCGCCTCCCTGGCCACGCCCATCACCACGCTGGGCACCATCGCCACCCTGTCCAGCCAGGTGATCAACCCGGCCGCCATCACCGTCTCTGCCGCCCAGACCACCATGACGGCCGCCAGCGGGCTGGGCACGCCCACCATCACCATGCAGGTACGGGGCGCGCCAAGCAGGGGGGCAGGGGTGGGGGCTGAGCGACACAGGCCCAGCCCCTCACCCTGCCCCTCTCCCGACCCCCAGCCCGTCTCCCAGCCCACGCAGGTGACGCTGATCACGACGCCCAGCGGAGTGGATGCCCAGCCGGTGCACGACCTGCCGGTTTCCATCCTGGCCTCGCCCACCACGGAGCAGCCCACGGCCACGGTGACCATCGCCGACGTGGGGCAGGGCGACCCCCAGCCCGGCACCGTCACCCTGGTGTGCTCCAACCCGCCCTGCGAAACCCATGAGACTGGCACCACCAACACTGCCACTGCCACCGTCGTGGCCAACGTGGGCGGCCTGACCCAGC
The DNA here is from genome assembly GCF_016161935.1 of Mauremys reevesii. Lineage (NCBI taxonomy): Eukaryota > Metazoa > Chordata > Testudines > Geoemydidae > Mauremys > Mauremys reevesii. The sequence goes on along the minus strand of NC_052644.1, from coordinate 24,406,556 downwards.
CCGTGCACTTTGTGTGCGAGGGCCAGGAGGCTGGGCAGCCCAACGGCGGGTTAGTGCGCGTCTGCTCCAACCCCCCGTGCGAGACGCACGAGACGGGCACTACCCACACGGCCACCACGGCCACATCCAGCATGGGCGCCGGGCGAGTGTGCAGCAACCCCCCGTGCGAGACGCACGAGACGGGCACCACCCACACGGCCACCACGGCCACGTCCAGCATGGGCGCCGGGCGAGTGTGCAGCAACCCCCCGTGCGAGACGCACGAGACGGGCACCACCCACACGGCTACCACGGCCACGTCCAGCATGGGCGCCGGACGAGTGTGCAGCAACCCCCCGTGCGAGACGCACGAGACGGGCACCACCAACACGGCTACCACGGCCACGTCCAGCATGGGCGCCGGGCGAGTGTGCAGCAACCCCCCGTGCGAGACGCACGAGACGGGCACCACCAACACGGCTACCACGGCCACGTCCAGCATGGGCGCTGGACGAGTGTGCAGCAACCCCCTGTGTGAGACGCACGAGACGGGCACCACCAACACGGCTACCACGGCCCGGTCGCTCATGGGCCGGGGGCAGCCAGATGGGGGCCTGGTAGCCCCACCCAACCCACCATGCCAAACGCAGCACACCAGTGCTACCGGCACCACAATGTCGCCAAAAGCCGGTGTGCCCACAGAGCAGCCGTGCAGCGCCAGGATGGCAAATCCCCCCCTGGCGGTGCCTGGCACCAACGCACAATCCCCGGCGCCGGGTGGCCGGCCCTGTGAGGCTCACCAGACCCACACCACCAACACCGCCACCACGGCCCGGTCACTCATGGGCCGGGGGCAGCCGGACGGTGGGCCGGGGGCAGCTGAGAGCCCCCCATGCCAAACCCAACAGACTTGTGCCACTCACACAACCATGTCGGCCAAAGCAGACGTGCCCACGGAGCAGCCATGCGGCGTGAGGATGGTTGCACCGGACACGGAGGCCGGGCACCGAGCGCATGTCATTGACTCTTGTGAGATGGGCGCCACGGCCAGGTCGAGCATGGGCACCGGGCGAGTGTGCCCAGAGCCCCCACGCGAGACACACGAGACGGGCACCACCACCACAGCCACGTTGAACATGGGCGCTGGGCGTGTGTGCGGCAATCCCCCGTGCGAGAGGCACGAGACGGGCACCACCACCACAGCCACGTTGATCATGGGCGCCGGGCGAGCATGCAGCAACCTCCCGTGCGAGACGGGCACCACCACCACAGCCACGTTGAACATGGGCGCCGGGCGAGCGTGCATAGAGCCCCCATGCGAGACGCACGAGACGGGCACCACCCACACGGCTACCACGGCCACGTCCAGCATGGGCGCCGGGCGAGTGTGCAGCAACCCCCCGTGCGAGACGCACGAGACGGGCACCACCCACACGGCCACCACGGCCACGTCCAGCATGGGCGCCGGGCGAGTGTGCAGCAACCCCCCGTGCGAGACGCACGAGACGGGCACCACCCACACGGCCACCACGGCCACGTCCAGCATGGGCGCCGGGCGAGTGTGCAGCAACCCCCCGTGCGAGACGCACGAGACGGGCACCACCCACACGGCCACCACGGCCACGTCCAGCATGGGCGCCGGGCGAGTGTGCAGCAACCCCCCGTGCGAGACGCACGAGACGGGCACCACCCACACGGCTACCACGGCGACATGTAACGTGGGGACGGGCCAGGCTGAGGGGGCCCAGCACACCCCTGCCAGCGCGCCCTGCGAGACGCAGCCGACTGCGGCCACCGGCACCACCATGACGGCCAGCATGGGGGGAGCAGGGGCCGAGCCCCCCTCCTCTGTCCCCCTGGAGACGGGGGGGGCAGGGCCCAGCCAGCCCCCGTCGCCTCCCACAAACCCAGCCCCACGCGTCTGCTCCAACCCCCCCTGCGAGACCCACGAGACGGGCACAACCCACACGGCCACCACTGTGACCTCCAGCATGGGCGCCAACCACGGTGAGCAGGGGGGCCGGGGCAGGGGGCCCCTCTCCTGATCCGCCCCATGGCTGGGAATGGGGCGCGGGGCCCGTCCTGGCGGGGAGGGCCGGGAATGGCGGGGCCCGTCCTGGCGAGGAGGGCCGAACGGGCGCGAGGCCCGTCCGGGTGGGGCGGGGCGGAGGGCCCGGGAACGGGCGAGGCCGTCCTGGCGGGGAGGGCAGGGCGCGCCCGGCGGGGGAGGGGAAGGCGCGGGACCCGTCCGGGTGGGGAGGGGCAGGGCCGTCCTGGCGGGGGAGGGGGAACGGGCGGGGGCAGTCCGGCGGGGAGGGAGGGGGAAGGCGCGGGGCCCGTTCTGGCGGGGGAGAGGCAGGCGCGGGACCCGTCCGGGTGGGGAGGCAGGGCCGTCCTGGCGGGGAGGGCCGGGAACAGGCGCGGGGCCGTCCTGGCGGGGAGGAGAGCAGGGCCGTCCGGGTGGGGGGGCCGGGAGCAGGGCGCGGGGCGCGGGGGAGGGACGGGCGCGGGGCCCGTCCTGGCGGGAGGAGGAGCAGGCGCGAGGCCTGTCCTGGCGGGGGCCGGGAGCGGGGCGCGAGGCCCGTCCTGGCGAGGGGGCCGGGAGCGGGCGCGGGGCCCGTCCTGGCGGGAGGGGGCCGAACGGGCGCGGGGCCCGTCCTGGCGGGGAGGGGGCGGGGCGCGGGGCCCGTCCTGGCGGGGAGGAGGAGCAGGCGCGGGGCCCGGCCTGGCGGGAGGGCCGAGGAGGCGCGGGGCCCGGCCTGGCGGGAGGGCCGACGCAGGCGCGGGGCCGTCCTGGCGGGGAGGGGCCGGGAGCAGGCGCGGGGCCCGTCGGGGCAGAGGGGCCGAGGCAGCGCGGGAGGGCCGGGAACGGGCGGGCGCGGGCCGTCCTGGCGGGGGGAGCCCGGGGCAGGCGCGGGGGCGCGGGACCCGTCCTGGCGGGGAGGAGGGGGAACAGGCGCGGGGCCGAGGAGGCAGGCGCGGGACCCGTCCGGGTGGGGAGGAGGGGAACGGGGCGCGGGAGGAGGCAGGCGCGGGGCCCGTCCTGGCGGGGGAGGGGCCGGGAACGGCGCGGGGCCGTCCTGGCGGGCGCGGGACCCGTCCGGGTGGGAGGGGCCGGGAACAGGGCGCGAGGCCCGTCCTGGCGGGGAGGAGAGGCGGGCGCGGGGCCCGGCCTGGCGGGAGGGCCGGGGGCCGGGCGCGGGGCCGTCCTGGCGGGGAGGGCCGGGGCAGGCGCGGGGCCCGTCGGGGCAGAGGGGCCCGGGGCAGGCGCGAGGGAGGGCCGGGCGCGGCGCGGGCCGTCCTGGCGGGAGGGCCCGGGAACAGGCGCGGGAGGGGGGGCGCGGGACCCGTCCTGGCGGGGAGGAGGGGAACGGGCGCGGGGCCCGCGGGGAGGCGGGCGCGGGACCCGTCCGGGTGGGGAGGAGGAGGAACGGGCGCGGGGCCGTCCGGGCGGGGAGGAGAACAGGCGCGGGGCCGTCCTGGCGGGAGGGCCCGTCCGGGCCGGGGGCTCTAGGCTCTGATCTCTGCTCCCCTTTCAGACCAGCCGCCGGGCGCCGCCGGGCAGGGGGAGGGGCAGCCTGAGGGGTCGCCGGGCGAGGCCCCCGCCAGCCCCAGCAGCGTCTCCGCCGCGCAGCCCCGCGCCGTGACCACCGTGACCCAGGCCACGCCCACGCCGGGCCCTGCCGTGCCGGTGAGAGAGAGCGGGACCCCCGGCAGCTGCTGGCCGGGGCAGGGGGCTGGGAGCCCAGACGCCTGGGTTCTCTCCTGGCTGGGGGTGGGGGGGCAGGAGGCTTAGGGACCTGGTTGGGACCCCCAAGTGCTGCATTAACCCCCCCTCTTGCAGAGCATCTCGTCGCTGGCAGAGACCCCCCCAGAGGAGCCAGCACCGACCCCCCCAGAGGAGCCCCCGGCGCCCCCCGGCCCGGAGCCAGCGCAGCCAGAGCCCCCGGCCGAGCTCCCGGCACTGCCACCGCAGCCCCCCACGCAGGGCCCCGGCGCCCCTGGCCCCTGCCGGCCCCCCGGCGCCTGCCCCCGAGGGGGAGCCGCTGGCGCTGCCCCAGGAGCTGCTGGCCGAGGGGCAGCCGGGAGCCACCCTGCTGGTGACGGGGCTGACGCCCGAGGAGCTGGCGGTGACGGCGGCTGCCGAGGCCGCGGCCCAGGCCGCAGCCACCGAGGAGGCCCAGGCCCTGGCCATCCTGGCCGTGCTGCAGGCGCCCCCGCAGGCCGTGCTGGGTGAGTGCCCCCCCCCCGACCCCCCAGGTCCTGCCCCATCCTCTGCCCCGGCCCCTGCTGGGACCCCGGCCCTGGCCATCCCGGCCGTGCTGGGTGAGTGCCCCCGGCCCCCTCCTGCCCCCGACCCCCAGGTCCTGCCACCGGGCCCCTGCTGGGACCCCTGCCCTGCCCCCCGGCCCCTGCTGGGACCCCCGGCCCTGGCCATCCAGGCTGTGCTGCAGGTGGCCCAGCAGGCCGTGATGGGTGAGTGCCCCCCCCCGACCCCCCAGGTCCTGCCACCGGGCCCCTGCTGGGACCCCCGCCCTGCCCCTGGGCCCCTGTCACTTGCTGAGACCCCCGCCCTGCACCCCCCGGCCCTGGCCATCCAGGCCGTGCTGCAGGCGGCCCAGCAGGCCGTGCTGGTGAGTGCCCCCCCCGGCCCCCCCATAGCCCCAGCTGAGCCGCGTCCCTTGCAGGTGCAGGGGAGCCCATGGAGCCGGGCGAGGCTGGCGCGGGGCCGGCGGAGCTGGGGGGCGAGGGCGCCGAGGGGCAGCCCACCGCCATCCCCATCGTGCTGACGCCGCAGGAGCTGGCCGCCCTGGTGCAGCAGCAGCAGCTGCAGGAGGCCCAGGCGGCGGCGGCGGCAGCGGCCGCATCCCAGCAGCCCCACGGCGCCCCCCTGCCCACCGAGGCCCTGGCGCCCGCCGACAGCCTCAACGACCCGGCCGCCGAGAGCAACGGGCTGAGCGAGCTGGCCAGCGCCGTGAGCAGCAGCGTCGCCCTTCTGCCCGCCGCGCCCGGCGACGGTGAGTGTGCCTGGACACCCGGGGTCTCTGCCGGCCGCGGGGGGGCGCGGGACGCCGGGTCTCTGCCGGCGCGAGGCGCGGGCGCCGGGTCTCTGCCGGCGCGAGCGCGGGACGCCCAGTCTCTGCCGGCCGCGGGCGCGGGGCGCCGGGTCTCTGCCGGCCGCGGGGGGGCGCGGGACGCCCGGGGTCTCTCTCGGGCGCGGGGGGCGCGGGACGCCCGGGGTCTCTGCCGGCCGCGGGGGGCGCGGGGTCTCTGCCGGCCGCGGGGGGCGCGGGGTCTCTGCCGGCCGCGGGGGGCGCGGGGTCTCTGCCGGCTGCAGGACGCCCGGGTTCTCTCCCGGGCGCGGGACGCCCGGGTTCTCTCTTGGGCGCGGGGGGGCGCGGGACGCCCGGGGTCTCTCTCGGCCGCGGGGGGGCGCGGGACGCCCGGGTTCTCTCCCGGCCGCGGGACGCCTGGGTTCTTTCCGGAGGGTGTGGGGTGGCTGGATGCAGGACGCCCGGGTTCTCTCTTGGCGCGGCGCGGGGCGCCGGGTTCTCTCTTGGCGCGAGCGCGGGGCGCCCAGGTTCTCTCTTAGGCGCGAGGCGCGGGGCGCCGGTTCTCTCCCGGCCGCGGGACGCCTGGGTTCTTTCCGGAGGGTGTGGGGTGGCTGGATGCAGGACGCCCGGGTTCTCTCCCGGCCAGGGGCACAGGATGCCTGGGTTCTTCTTCGAGGGATTGCTCCCATGTATTCCAGTCAGGTGTGCGCGCCGCGTGCACGGCTCTCCGGAACATTTTTACCCTAGCAAGTCCGGCGGGCTGGCTGGCGCCCCCTGGAGTGGCGCCGCTATGGCGCCTGTTATACACCCCAGCCGGCCCGTCCGCTCCTCAGCTCCTTCCTGCCGGCCGTGCCGGCGGTTGGAACAGTGGAGCGCTCCCTGTCCTCCACAGCCCTCGCCTTTCTCCGTCTCTTCAGGGGATATAGTTGGTGCACTTAGTTGAGTAGTTAGATTAGTTGAATCAGTTCGTTGTTATCGTTGTTCTGGTTGTGGTAGGAATAGTATAGCAGGGAATTAGAGGGGTTCGCCCCTCTTCTTCCACAGCCGGTGCGGGCTCATGGCCAAGGCACCGGGCTTTAAGCCCTGTGCGGCTTGCCAGCGGCCTATGCCCATCGGTGACCCGCACGATTCCTGCCTGCGCTGCCTCGGGGAATCGCACAGGACTGATAAGTGCCCCATTTGCACGGCATTCAAGCCGCGCACGAGAAAGGAGCGAGACTCGCGACTTAAACAGCTCCTTACGGAGGCGGCACTTCAGCCCCCCGCTCCGTCCCCGGCACTGCTGAAACCATCCTCGGCGCGCAGTGCACCAGCGGCACCGAGCCGTCCCGGTACCGAGGCTCCTAAAGTCACGCAGACGGCACCGAAGTCCCGGCACCGTTCCCTCTCCCCCCAGAGAAAGCGGAAGACAGTGCACCCGGCTCCTAAACCTGCAGCTTCGGGACAGCTTACCCAGCCACCTCCGGCACCGGCTGTGGTAGTGCACAAGCCGTGCACGGTTCCGCTGACTCCGGCACCGCAAGCGCCGTCGAGTCCGGTACCTCCCTGCTCCCCAGCGCCGGCCGCGGTAGAGCTGCATCTCCCGTCCACCCCTGAAACATTTGTGACGGCGAGAGAGCTTATTCAGCTCGTAGAGGCACCGAGCCCCCGGCACCGCCGGTGCGGGCTGTTCAATCGTTGGGCAAGCCTGCAATGATGCGGCCCCAGACCCCTGACGGACGAGAGGGGCGACGCTCCAAGCCTCGGACCCGGTCCCGGTCCAGGCAACGGTCGCCGTCGCGTCGGCCCCGATCCCGGCACCGATCCCAGTCTCGGTACCGCACCCCGTCCCGGCACCGGTCGCAGTCCCGGTACCGATCTCGACGTCGCGACTCCCGAAGCCGCTCTCGCCACCGACGATCGAGGTCACGCTCGGGCTCCCGGTACTGAAGTGGCCGACGGTCCAGATCACCATCCTGGCACCGTGACGGCCGGCACCGCTCCTCGGCACCGTCCGGGGACAAGCTGCCTCCTTCCGCGGCGCACTCCATCAGCGCCTCTGCACCCCCGTGGCCTTCGCGTCAGCCATCGGTCGTCTCCCAGGCGGACAGCGAGACAGATCTCCGGGCTCCCACCCAGAGCCAACACCTTGGACACCAGCAGTGGGGTTTTTGGGTCCCCTGGGCCGGCCATGAGTCCCAAGGGCTCCCCTTGTCCCAGTGCCCAGTGGGTGCTGAACGCAGGATACCAGAGGCCACGGTGAGCCGCCCTCCCCCAACCCCACTGGGGGAGACCCTACCGTCGTCGGATCCCGCAGGGCTTCCGTCAACCTCCCAAGCCCCTGAGCAGCCTCTGGCAGAGGTGGTGGTACAGACTCTGTCTTCATCCTCCTCTCCGGATGAGGCAGTGGCGGGCGCCGCTACGGGGGACCCTCCCCCGATCGACCTGCGGGCCCACCAGGACCTTCTCCGCAGGGTGGCAAAGGCCATTGACCTTCCGGTGGCGGAGGTCCCAGAAGATGAAGACCCGGTGACCAACGTCATCGGCGCGGAGGCCCCGATGCGGGTGGCCCTGCCTTTTATCAAAACAATCCAGAAAAATGCCACGACCATCTGGCAGTCGCTGGCATCCGTCCCCCCTACGGCAAGGGGCGTGGAACGTAAATACTCCTCCCCCCCACGGGATACGAGTATCTGTACACTCACCCCGCTCCGGACTCACTGGTCGTCCAGTCCGTTAACGACCGTGAGCGGCATGGACAGCCAGCCCCAGCGCCCAAGTCGAAGGACGCCAGGCGCATGGACTTGCTGGGCCGCAAGGTGTATTCGGCGGGGGGTCTCCAGCTGCGCATTGCAAACCAGCTGGCCCTCCTAGCCCGGTACGCCTTCGACATTTTCGTGTCCCTCACGAAATACTCGGAACTGATCCCGACGGCTTCCCGCCGAGAGTTTTCGGCTCTGGTCGAAGAGGGCAGGTGTCACGGAGGCCCAGGCTTTCACCCTCCCTCCTTCACCATTCACCTCTCTCAGCCAGAGCGGTAAAGCAAGCAGGTTTATTTAGACGACAGAGACACAGTCAACACAGGTCTTACCAGCACAGATAACCAGTCCCCCCCCGGGTTCATCTTGGGGCCTCCCAGCCCCCCCTGCTCCTCTCCTGCTCTCTCTCCTCTCTCTTCTCAGCTCACTCTCCCCTCCCAGTCCTCTCCCCTCTCTCCTCCTCCCCTCTCCTCCTCCTCCTGTGTCCCCCAGTGCCCTCCCCTCAGGCTGGCCTCCTCAGGCTCAACTCACCCCTTCCTCACCTAAACCCTGGCTCTCCTCCCCTCTCCCACACCTCCCCAGTCTGACTTCTCCCTACTCTTTCTTCACACCTCTCCTCCCAGAGAACTCCTTGAGGACAGGGTCCCAGCCAGTGACCCCGGGGTCCCCCCCCCCTACAACCTTATACCGCTTTCCCCACCCTTTCCCCTCCCCGCTGGGGTGCACCCCCCTGGGTCCCGCTCCTCCCCCCTGGGTCAGGCCCTTGTGACGACTCTCCTTTCTCAGAGCCCCCCCCCTACCCTGCCTCCCCGTCCGGGCGCTCTCCTCTGCGGGGGGGGGTCTCCCGCCTCCTCCCCCCTGTCCGGGCCTTCCTCCTCTGGCAAGGCAGGAGCAGTGCAGCAATGCGACAGGCAGCCAAGACCCACTGCAGGGCTGGGGCCAGTCAGCCAGCAGCCGCTGCTGGGTGGGCCCCTCAGCCCTGCCTGAGGGGGGTCATGGGCCTGGCACAGCAGCGCAGCTCCTGGGTACCACCACTTGCCTCCTGATCCCCTACCCCATCTTCCTCCCTCCATCATTCTCCTCCTCGAGCTTCCCCACACTCCCTCCTTTTCTCCCCAGGCCCTCCGGGTCCTTCTCCTGTCCCCTCAGCCCCGTCCTTGTCCTCTGGAGGACTCCTCGCTGGGCGCTGGGGCCGGGGGCCTCTCTCCCTCCGGGCCCGGCTGGGTCCGGGGCTCAGGGTCTGGGCCAGCTGTCCTCTGGCCCCTCTGGCCCCACCCACACCCTGTCCCTGGTCCCCCAGACGCCCTACGCCTTCCCTGGGGTGGGCCTCAAAGGACGGCCACCTGGGTTACCTTCCTCGGGCCCTGACTAGGGTTCCCCCCCCAGTCCTCGCCCCCCATTAGCACCACAGGGGGCAATGGGTGCACTCCACGCCCTCTGGGCCCTCCTTGTCCCCCCACCCCAGGGCAGGTGCCAGGCACCTTCCGACCTGGACCTCACCAACCCCAGGTGCACCGCCAGCGGCACCCCATCCGATCTGTAGCAGGCACCCTGTGGCGCCAGTCCCGCCACCCCTCTGCACCTGTGTCCAGTCCCCCCCAGGGCTCCCCCCCTCCACCTCCAGTGAGGGGCCCCCGTCCCAGTCAGGCGGCCAAGGCACACTCTCGGAGGCAGCCCCCACCCACCAAAGGCCCCCAGCCCCCCAGAGGGTCAGCCCCTCCCCCCCCTCCTCCTCCCCCCTCCACTCCCGGACCCCCCCTCCCCCCGTGCCGTGCAGCTGCGTTGCCCCTCTGCCTGCTGGGATGGTACCTGGTGTGTGTGCGTCTGGTGGTCGTGTGTGGGTGTTGGGTTCTGGTGGCTGGCCAGTTGGGTGGCTCTGGACACTGGGCCAGTCCGCCCTAGGGGCGGTTCTCAGGGGCTCTGGCTGCTGGATGGAGGGCCCTCCCTGCCTCCCTCGCTCCCTCGGCCCCTCTCTGGGCCCTCTGGCCCTCCCATCTCTCTGCTCCTTGGTCCTTCCCTGCCTCGGCTCTCCCCCTCCCATCCCCCCTCGACCGGCCATGTCCCTGCAGTCCAGCCGACTGGGCATGCTGCGGTGCCCCAGACTTCGGTCCATCAGCCACTGCTTCAGGTCAGATGGGCACTGGGCAGCACAGGTGCCGGCTGGGTTCGCAGGTCTCCCACCGCGTCTGGTTGCATCCCAGACCTACTTCCACTACTAGGTCTGCCGGGTCCGTACTTGTCTTCCCCAGGCCACCCGCGACTCCGGCAGCCCCGCGCCTCTTCGTTCGGGCTCGGGAGGTCAGCTGTCGTTACGCACCCCACTCTTCTTCGGAAGGTTGTCCGGCTCCTCCTCTCCCCAGGCGGCGCCTCCTCCACTCCTCTGGAAGGCAGGTCCGCAGGCCGCCCGGAAGCTGTCTCTGTCCAGTGGCCCTGGTGCAGCAGCGAGGCGTCCCACGAGGGCTTGGAAGTCCTCCTCCTGTCTTTACGGCAACCGGCGTCCTCGTTGGCGGGTAGGCGTGGGCCTTTGGTGGGCTCTCCCCCCTCTGTGGTCACCGATGGCGTAGGGCCAGGCTTTGTTGCTGCTTTGGTGCCCCTTCTCCTGCCTGCTCTCATTCCAAATTTCCTCATCTCCCACCCCTCTCCTTACGCCGCCCTCTCCCACCATCCCTCAAATTCACTCCATCTCCATCCCGGGCCACTCGTCACGGCCCTTACGCCCTCCATCTCCATCTCCCCCCAGCCTCTGGGGCCTCCTCCGCCGCTGGGCCCTCCGCCCCCTCCCTCCTCACCTCGGCCCCTGGTGCTGGCAGCCCTCATCCTCAGGGCTCAGACTCCCACTCCTCCTGGGGTCCTTCCCCTGGGCCTCCTCTGCGGTGCCCGCTCTCCATCCACTCCCAGGCTTCTCCCAGCGGCCCCATCTCTCGGCTGCATCCCTCCGCCAGCAGCTCAGCTTCCTCAGGCGCCCCATCTCTGCTTCCTTCCTCCCAGCTGGGCTCTGGTGAGGCCCCCATGGGCTTGCCACTGCTTCCACGGGCTCCAGCTTCGGCCCCCCAGCCCGGGGGGGGAGGGGTGGTGCCCGCCGGGGAGGGTTCAGACTCTCTGCCTCGGCCCGGGCCAGACAGGGAGCCCCGGGGGACCCCTGGATCGCCCAGTCGACCCACCCTCTCCCTGTTACTGCTCCCCTCCTCCTCTGGCCACACTACTCTGAGCCCACGGGTCCCGCTCCTCCCTGCAGTGCGACTGCAGGCAGCGCGCCCCACGGTCACCCACCCCATTCCACCCCACGTTTTGTCACTCCCCAGTGGGCCCCTGCAGGAAGGCCGCCTGAGCATCGCCAACGCACCACCAGCTTCACCCACCCACAACACAGGTCTGTGGTAGACAGAGGATCAGACCTCGAACACAGGTCGGTTCGGACAGGCCCAGCCCCAGCCGGTTCGGTCCATCTTTCTCTCTCCCTCCTCTCTCTCAGCCCAGACTCAGTCTTCCCCAGTCCTCTCTCCAGCCCTCTCCTGCCCATCTCTCCCTCCCTCTCCCTCTCCTCTCCTCTCTCCTCTCCTCCCTCCCTCTCCTCTCCCCTCCTCCTCTCTCCTCTCCCCCCGCCAGTCCTCTCACCTCCCTCCCTCATCCTCCCTAAACCTCTCCCCCTTCCCAGGTGTGCCACCTCCTCACAGCAGGACAGCCTCCCGCTCGTCCATCCAGGCTGCCCTGGATTCGGCGGACTCAGGGGCCAGAACCTTGGCCTCTGGCGTAACTATGCGGCGCATCTCCTGGCTGCAGTCCTCCACCTTGCCGCCGGAGGTGCAGTATACCCTCCAGGACCTGGCCTGTTCTCAGAGAAAACGGACTCGAGGATACAGACCCTGGAGGACGGTCGTGTAGCTGTCCGCACTGTGGGTATGCACACACAGCTACCCAGAGGCGCTCCTTCCGCCAACAGCAGCCCTTCCGGCCTTTTACCCAGGCCAGGTCAAGGCTCTATAATAGTCGGCGCAACGGCCTCAACCGCCGTCGACCTTCAGGCAGCAGGCGCAGCCAGGCCCAGGCGTCGTCCAAGGCCCCACAGGGCCCCAAGCAGCAATTTTGATGGGACGCCCGAGGACGGCCCACCAGCCTCTTTCCAGGATCCAACCCCTTTGTTTTGCAACCGCCTTTCCCACTTCCTCCCGGCGTGGTCCCAAATCACATCGGACAGCTGGGTACTCCGTACTGTCCAGTATGGTTACCACCTTCAGTTTATTTCGCCCCCTCCTCCCCACCCACCTTCCCCGTCCCTCTTCAGGGACCCCTCTCACGAGCAATGCCTCCTGCAAGAGGTCGAGTCTCTGTTGAGGTTGGGTGCCATCGAGGAGGTGCCGCAAGACAGGCGGGGCAGGGGGTTCTAGTCCCGTTATTTCCTCATCCCCAAGGCGAAAGGAGGCCTCAGACCCATACTGGACCTCCGGGAGCTCAACAAACACATGATCAAGCTCAAATTTTGCATGGTGACCTTGGGGACCATCATTCCCTCCCTGGATCCGGGAGACTGGTTTGCCGCCCTCGACATGAAGGACGCCTACTTCCATATCGCGATTTACCCTCCCCATCGACGCTACCTGCGTTTTGTGCTCAACGAGGCGCACTACCAGTTTGCGGTGCTACCCTTCGGCCTATCCACCGCTCCGAGGGTCTTCACCAAATGCATGGCAGTGGTTGCTGCAGACCTCCGCCATCGTCGAGTTCACGTCTACCCGTATCTCGACGACTGGCTGGTTCGCGGGCCATCTCACCAATTGGTAACAGACCAAGTTGCCGAGATACTCTCCCTATTTCGGGCACTGGGCCTTCTCCACATTGACGAGAAGTCCTCACTGACTCCATCTCAGAGGGTGGAGTTTATTGGAGCGGTCCTCGACTCCACGGTGGCCAGGGCCTGTCTCCCTCGCGCTCGGCACCAGACGATGGTCTCCATCATCCGAGACCTGCACGCTTTTCCCACTACGGCGGTTCGGTCCTGCCTACGCCTCCTGGGCCACATGGCGTCGTGCACGTTCGTCACCGCCTACGCGAGACTGCGCCTTCGCCCGTTTCAATCCTGGCTGGCGTCGGTGTACCGCCCACACCGCGACTCGATGGACAGAGTAGCCACGGTCACGAAGCCTGCCCTCGCTTCGCTCAGTTGGTGGCTGAACCCAGAGGTCGTATGTGCAGGAGTCCCGTTCCGCCCTCCTCGTCCGTCCGTGACACTGACGACAGGTGCCTCGGCGTTGGGATGGGGGGCACACCTGGGCGACCTACACACCCAGGGCCTCTGGTCGCCCCAGGAGCTCTCCCTCCACATCAACGTCCGGGAGCTGCAGGCAATTCGCTTGGCCTTCCACGCCCGTCTGCGAGGCCAGTGCGTAGCGGTGCTCACGGGCAACACGACGGCGATGTTCTATGTGAACAAACAAGGTGGAGCCCGCTCCTCCCCGCTCTGCAAGGAAGCGATGCTCCTGTGGGACTCCATTCACCTGGCAGCGTCCTTTCTTCCGGGAGTGCAGAACACGCTGGCCGACCGTCTCAGCAGGTCGTTCCTCTCCCACGAATGGTCCCTCCGTCCAGATGTCGTGCACACAATCTTCCGGAGGTGGGGGTTTCCCCAGATAGACCTATTCGCCTCCAGGGAGAACAGGAAGTGCCACCTGTTTTGCTTGTTCCAGGGTCGCTCGCCAGGCTCCCTGTCGGACGCCTTCCTTTACCCCTGGACGGATCGTCTCCTCTACGCGTTCCCTCCGTTCCCGCTCGTGCACCGAGTGCTACTGAAGCTTCGGAGGGACAGAGCCCACGTCATACTCGTAGCGCCGGCCTGGCCGAGGCAGCACTGGTACACCCTGCTGCTCGAGCTCTCCATTCGGGATCCCATCCCCCTTCCGTTATGGCCGGACCTCATCACCCAGGACTTCGGCAGACTCCGCCATCCGAACCTGCAGTCCCTCCATCTTACAGCTTGGTCCCTGCGTGGTTGACCCACGCAGAGAGGGACTGTTCGGCGGCAGTACAGCAAGTCCTGCTAGAGAGCAGAAAGCCTTCCACTCGCTCCACCTACCTTGCGAAATGGAAGCGATTCGCACTCTGGTGTGATCAACGAGGACTCAATCCATTCGTAGTCCCGGTCCCTACCATCCTCGACTACCTCTGGTACCTTAAGGAGCAAGGTCTTGCGGTCTCCTCCTTGAGAGTTCACCTGGCAGCCGTGTCCGCCTTTCGTCCATCTATGGGAGGTTGGTCCATCTTCTCCAACCAGATGGTTTCCTGCTTCCTTAAAGGCCTGGACCGGTTGTACCCACCGGTGCGGCGTCCTGCCCCGACCTGGGATTTGAACCTCGTGCTGGCCAAGCTTATGGGACTGCCCTTCGAGCCTCTAGCCACGGGCTCTCTGCTCTACCTCTCCTGGAAGACGGCCTTCCTCGTCGCCATTACATCAGCGAGACGAGTCTCTGAGCTCCATGCTCTAACGGTGGGTCCACCATACACCGTCTTCCACGGAGACAAGGTGCAGCTTCGACCACACCCGGCCTTCCTCCCCAAGGTGGTGTCGGCCTTCCACCTCAACCAGGAGATCTTCCTTCCGGTCTTCTTCCCGAAGCCGCACGCCTCCCCTCGGGAGCAACAGCTTCACACCCTGGACGTCCGCAGGGCGCTTGCCTTTTACATCGAGCGGACGAAGCCCTTCCGGCGTTCGCCCCAGCTGTTTATCGCAGTCGCCGACCGCATGAAGGGTGAGCCGGTCTCCTCCCAGTGGATCTCCTCCTGGGTCACTGCGTGTATCCGGACATGCTACGAGCTGGCTCGCGTGCCGCCAGGCCGCCTCACTGCTCACTCGACGAGAGCGCACGCCTCGTCAGCTGCCTTCCTGGCCCATGTCCCCATCCAGGACATCTGTCGAGCGGCCACCTGGTCTTCGGTCCACACCTTCGCCTCCCACTACGCGTTGGTGCAGCAATCCAGAGACGATGCAGCCTTCGGCTCCGCGGTGCTACACTCTACCACGTCTCACTCCGACCCCACCGCCTAGGTAAGGCTTGGGAGTCACCTGACTGGAATGCATAGGAGCAATCACTCGAAGAAGAGACGGTTACTCACCGTAGTAACTGGTGTTCTTCGAGATGTGTTGCTCCAATCCATTCCAGACCCGCCCTCCTTCCCCGCTGTCGGAGCAGCCGGCAGGAAGGAGCTGAGGAGCGGACGGGCCGGCTGGGGTGTCTAACCGGCGCCGTGGCGGCGCACTCCAGGGGGCGCCAGCCGGCCCGCCGGGGTTGCCGGGGTAGAAATGTTCCGGAGAGCCGTGCACGCGGCGCACACCTGCCTGGAATGGACGGGAGCCATCACTCGAACACCCGTTACTACGGTGAGTAACCGCCATGGGGCGGCTGGATGCAGGACGCCTGGGTTCTCTCCCAGCAGGGTTGTGGGGGGGCTGGGCGCACTCAGTGACCCTCTGCCGTTCCTTCAGGCCTGGCTCCGGCCAACCCCTTTGCGGCCCCGCAGCCCGTGGTGGGGCCCAGCCCGGCCAAGCTGCAGGCAGCCGCCACCCTGGCCGAGGTGGCCAATGGCATTGAGCCTGCCCCCATGGTGCTTGCGGGGGGGGGGGAGCTGAGCCCTGGGGCTGGGGGGATGAGGCGGTGGGGGCTGAGCCGTGGGGCTGGGGAGCTGGGGATGAGGCGGTGGGGGCTGAGCCGTGGGGCTGGGGAGCTGGGGATGAGGCGGTGGGGGCTGAGCCCTGGGGCTGGGGGCGCTGGGGATGAGGCGGTGGGGCTGAGCCCTGGGGCTGGGGGAGCTGGGGGCATGAGGCGGTGGGGGCTGAGCCGTGGGGCTGGGGCGCTGGGGATGAGGCGGTGGGGGCTGAGCCCTGGGGCTGGGGCGCTGGGGGGATGAGGCGGTGGTGGGCTGAGCCGGGGGGCTTGGGGGGATGAGGCGGTGTGGGGCTGGGCTGGGGGGATGGGGCGGCGGGGATGAGCCGTGGGGCTGGGGATGAGGCGGTGGGGCTGAGCCGGGGGCTGGGGCTGACTCCTCTCCCAGAAGCCGGACCCCTCGGCGCAGCCCCCAAGCTGCTGGTGAAGAAGGAGAATCAGTGGTTCGACGTGGGTGTCATCAAGGGCACCAACATGATGGTGACCCATTACTTCCTGCCCCCAGCGACGCGCCCCCCGGCGACGTGAGTGCCCCGCCCCAGGAGTGCCCCGCCCCCCACGGCCTGCCCCCCCCCCGTCTGTGCGCCAGCCCCTCGGCCCCCCTGACTCTGGGCTCCCCCCCAGGACGACTCGGCCCCGTCCCCCAGCCCCTCGGCCCCCCTGACTCTGGGCTCCCCAGGACAACTCGGCGCCGTCCCCAGCCCCGGCCTCGGCCCCTGACTCTGGGCTCCCAGGACAACTGGCGCCGTCCCCCCAGCCCCAGCCCCTCGGCCCCTGACTCTGGGCTCCCAGGACAACTGGGCACCGTCCCCCAGCCCCTCGGCCCCTGACTCTGGGCTCCCCAGGGCGACTCGGGCGCCGTCCCGACTACACGCAGCTGAAGAAGCAGGAGCTGCAGCCGGGCACGGCCTACAAGTTCCGGGTGGCCGGGCTGAACGCCTGCGGGCGCGGCGCCTTCTCCGACATCTCCGCCTTCAAGACCTGCCTGCCCGGCTTCCCGGGCGCGCCCTGCGCCATCAAGATCAGCAAGGTGGGTGCCCGCCCCGGAGCCCCCCCAGCCGGCCAGCCGGCGACCTGCCCCCGAACACCCCCCAGCCGGCCGGCGACCTGCCCCCGAACACCCCCCAGCCGGCCGGCGACCTGCCCCCGGACACGCCCCCCCCGGCCGGCCGGCGACCTGCCCCGGACACCACCCCCCGGCGGCCTGCCCCGGACACCCCGGCCGGCGACCTGCCCTTCGCTCAGACACCCCCAGCCGGCGACCTGCCCCAGGACCCCCGGCCGGCTGGCGACCTGCCCCCTTCGCCCCCGGGACACCCCGGCCAGCGACCTGCCCCGGACACCCCCAGACCTGCCCCCGGGACCCCCTCAGCCGGCCCCCAACCTGCCCCCCTCACCCCGGCTGCCCTCCGCAGAGCCCCGACGGGGCCCACCTGACGTGGGAGCCGCCCTCGGTGACCTCGGGGAAGATCGTGGAGTACTCGGTGTACCTGGCCATCCAGAGCGCCCAGGCGGGCGAGCCCAAGGGCGCGGCCCCCGCCCAGCTGGCCTTCATGCGCGTCTACTGCGGGCCCAGCCCCTCGTGCCTGGTGCAGTCCGGCAGCCTGGCCAACGCCCACATCGACTACACCACCAAGCCGGCCATCATCTTCCGCATCGCCGCCCGCAACGAGAAGGGCTACGGGCCGGCCACGCAGGTCCGGTGGCTGCAAGGTGAGCCGGGCTACGGGCCGGGGGCTGCTAGGTGAGCCGGGCTACGGGCCGGGGGCTGCTAGGTGAGCCGGGAGGGGGGGCGCTGGAGACGGGCTACGGGCCGGGGGCTGCTAGGTGAGCCGGGCTACGGGCCGGGGGCTGCTAGGTGAGCCGGGCGGGGGGGCGCTGGAGACGGGCTGCGGGCCGGGGGCTGCTAGGTGAGCCGGGCGGGGCACTGGAGACGGGCTGCGGGCCGGGGCTGCTAGGTGAGCCGGCGGGGCATTGGAGACGGGCTGCGGGCCGGGGCTGCTAGGTGAGCCGGGCGGGGCGCTGAGACGGGCTACGGGCCGGGGCTGCTAGGTGAGCCGGGCGGGGCGCTGGAGGCGGGCTACGGGCCGGGGCTGCTAGGTGAGCCGGGCGGGGGCGCTGAGACGGGCTACGGGCCGGGCTGCTAGGTGAGCCGGGCGGCGCTGGAGACGGGCTGCGGGCCGGGCTGCTAGGTGAGCCGGGGCTGCTAGGTGAGCCGGGCGGGCGCTGGAGGCGGGCTACGGGCCGGGGCTGCTAGGTGAGCCGGGCGGGGCGCTGGAGACGGGCTACGGGCCGGGGCTGCTAGGTGAGCCGGGCGGGGCGCTGGAGACGGGCTACGGGCCGGGGCTGCTAGGTGAGCCGGGCGGGGCGCTGGAGGCGGGCTGCGGGCCGGGGCTGCTAGGTGAGCCGGGCGGGGCGCTGGAGCGGGCTACGGGCCGGGGCTGCTAGGTGAGCCGGGCGGGGCGCTGGAGGCGGGCTACGGGCCGGGGCTGCTAGGTGAGCCGGGCGGGCGCTGGAGACGGGCTGCGGGCCGGGGCTGCAAGGTGAGCCGGGCGGGCGCTGAGACGGGCTACGGGCCGGGGCTGCTAGGTGAGCAGGCGGGGCGCTGGAGACGGGCTACGGGCCGGGGGCTGCTAGGTGAGCCGGGCGGGGGCGCTGGAGACGGGCTACGGGCCGGGGGCTGCTAGGTGAGCCGGGCGGGGGGGCGCTGGAGACGGGCTACGGGCCGGGGGCTGCTAGGTGAGCCGGGCGGGGCGCTGGAGACGGGCTGCGGGCCGGGGCTGCTAGGTGAGCCGGGCGGGCGCTGGAGACGGGCTACGGGCCGAGGCTGCTAGGTGAGCCGGGCGGGCGCTGGAGACGGGCTACGGGCCGGGGCTGGCGCTGGGGCCGGGGCTGCTAGGTGAGCCGGGCGGCGCTCGGGGCTGCAAGGTGAGCCGGGCGGCGCTGGAGACGGGCTACGGGCCGGGGCTGCAAGGTGAGCCGGGCGGCGCTGGAGACGGCTACGGGCCGGGGCTGCGGCGCTGGGCTGCAAGGTGAGCGGCGCTGGAGGGGCTGCAAGGTGAGGGCGCTGAGACGGGCTACGGGCCGGGGGCTGCAAGGTGAGCCGGGCGGGGGGGCGCTGGAGACGGGCTACGGGCCGGGGGCAGCAAGGTGAGCCGGGCGGGCGGGCGCTGGACACGGGCTACGGGCCGGGGGCTGAGAGGTGAGCCGGGCGGGGCGCTGGAGACGGGCTACGGGCCGGGGCTGCTAGGTGAGCCGGGCGGGCGCTGGAGACGGGCTACGGGCCGGGGCTGCTAGGTGAGCCGGGCGGGCGCTGGAGACGGGCTACGGGCCGGGGCTGCTAGGTGAGCCGGGCGGGGGGGCGCTGGAGACGGGCTACGGGCCGGGGGCTGCAAGGTGAGCCGGGCGGGGGGGCGCTGAGACGGGCTACGGGCCGGGGCTGCAAGGTGAGCGGGCGGGGCGCTGGAGACGGGCTACGGGCCGGGGCTGCAAGGTGAGCCGGGCGGGGCGCTGAGACGGGCTACGGCCGGGGCTGCAAGGTGAGCCGGGCGGGGCGCTGGAGACGGGCTACGGGCCGGGGGCTGCAAGGTGAGCAGGCGGGGCGCTGGAGACGGGCTACGGGCCGGGGGCTGCAAGGTGAGCCGGGCGGGCGCTGGAGACGGGCTACGGGCCGGGGCTGCTAGGTGAGCCGGGCGGGGCGCTGGAGACGGGCTACGGGCCGGGGCTGCTAGGTGAGCAGGCGGGGCGCTGGAGACGGGCTACGGGCCGGGGCTGCAAGGTGAGCCGGGCGGGGCGCTGGAGACGGGCTACGGCCGGGGCTGCTAGGTGAGCCGGGCGGGCGCTGGAGGCGGGCTACGGGCCGGGGCTGCTAGGTGAGCCGGGCGGGGGCGCTGAGACGGGCTACGGGCCGGGGGCTGCAAGGTGAGCCGGGCGGGGCGCTGGAGACGGGCTACGGGCCGGGGCTGCAAGGTGAGCCGGGCGGGGCGCTGGAGACGGGCTACGGGCCGGGGCTGCAAGGTGAGCCGGGCGGGGCGCTGAGACGGGCTACGGGCCGGGGCTGCTAGGTGAGCCGGGCGGGGCGCTGGAGACGGGCTACGGGCCGGGGCTGCTAGGTGAGCCGGGCGGGGCGCTGGAGACGGGCTACGGGCCGGGGCTGCTAGGTGAGCCGGGCGGGCGCTGGAGACGGGCTACGGGCCGGGGGCTGCTAGGTGAGCCGGGCGGGGGGGCGCTGGAGACGGGCTACGGGCCGGGGGCTGCTAGGTGAGCCGGGCGGGGGCGCTGAGACGGGCTGCGGGCCGGGGCTGCTAGGTGAGCCGGGCGGGGCGCTGGAGACGGGCTACGGGCCGGGGCTGCTAGGTGAGCCGGGCGGGGCGCTGGAGACGGGCTACGGGCCGGGGCTGCTAGGTGAGCCGGGCGGGGGGGCGCTGGAGACGGGCTACGGCCGGGGCTGCTAGGTGAGCCGGGCGGGGCGCTGGAGACGGGCTACGGGCCGGGGCTGCTAGGTGAGCCGGGCGGGGCGCTGGAGACGGGCTGCGGGCCGGGGCTGCTAGGTGAGCCGGGCGGGGCACTGGAGACGGGCTGCGGGCCGGGGCTGCTAGGTGAGCCGGGCGGGGGCACTGGAGACGGGCTACGGGCCGGGGGCTGCTAGGTGAGCCGGGCGGGCGCTGGAGACGGGCTGCGGGCCGGGGGCTGCTAGGTGAGCCGGGCGGGGGGGCGCTGGAGACGGGCTGCGGGCCGGGGGCTGCTAGGTGAGCCGGGCTCCCCCAGGCGGGGCGGGGAGGGGCCGGGGGGTCGGTGGTGCTCCCCACGGCGCTGACCCCCCCTCTCCGGTGCTGCAGAGTCCAGTAAGGACGGGTCCATGGCCAAGCCGGCCAGCAAGCGGCCGCTCTCCGCCCCCGCCATGTGCGTCCCGGCGGGGGGGGGGGACACTCCGGGTGCTGTACTGGTCTCAGGGGGGGGGGCTGCCCCAGGGAACTGTGGGGTCCCCACGGGGACACTCGGGTGCTGTACTGGTTGCAGCGGGGGCTGCCCCAGGAACTGTGGGGTCCCCACGGGGTGGGGACACTCCGGGTGCTGTACTGGTTGCAGCGGGGCTGCCCGGGAACTGTGGGGTCCCACGGGGTGGGGACACTCCGGTGCTGTACTGGTCTCAGTGGGGGCTGCCCGGGAACTGTGGGGTCCCCACGGGGTGGGGGGGACACTCCGGGTGCTGTACTGGTCTCAGTGGGGGGGGCTGCCCCAGGGAACTGTGGGGTCCCCACGGGGACACTCCGGGTGCTGTACTGGTTGCAGCGGGGGCTGCCCCGGGGAACTGTGGGGTCCCCACGGGGTGGGGGGGACACTCCGGGTGCTGTACTGGTCCCGGGGTTGGGGCGGGGGGGGGACCCTGGTTGCCATGGCAGCCTGGTCAGCTCTCACCCTCCCTCTGTCCCCCCCCCAGGAAATCTGCTCCAAAGAAGCCCAAGGCCGACGGGCAGTGAAGGAGGAGCCCCGGCACGGCCCCCGCCCCCGCTTGCCAAGGAAAGCACATTTCATTGGGGCCGGGGGGGTCACTGAACGGCCCCCCCGACCCTTGGCTGCGGGGG
The DNA here is from genome assembly GCF_016161935.1 of Mauremys reevesii. NCBI lineage: Eukaryota > Metazoa > Chordata > Testudines > Geoemydidae > Mauremys > Mauremys reevesii. Next base: position 24,385,548 of record NC_052644.1, on the reverse strand, counting down.
GGCCGGGGGGGCCTTGGGGTGTTTTACATGTTGCAGTTGCTGGAATGAAGTTCTTGTGCCCCCTGCTGTCGCGTGGGGGGGCTGCAGGTTGGGGGCCCCCCCCAGCTCTCACCGCTGTACAGACCCCCCCCCGTCTCCCCGTAGTGTCCGAGTCCTAGAGGAAAGGGGGGGCTGGAGCTGTTGTGAATAGCAGGTCCCCCCACAGGTGTTTGGGGGGGCTCCTAGCTTGACCCCCCCACCCTGAATCGGTGCCGCCGTCTCCTCCCCCGTGGCGGGGGGGGCTCCTGTCTCCTGCCCCCCCTTGGAAAAAAAGTTTTTTTGTATAAACCATTTTTTTTTTAGGAAAAGAAGAAAAACAGAAAAAAAACCCAAGGGGGGAGGGGCTGGTGGCCCCCCGGGGATTGGGCCCCCCAGGGGGGCGGGGGGCAGGTTTAAATGCCATTGGGTCAGTGATGGGGGGCCGTGCGTCTCCCCCTCTTGTGCCCTCCCAGTAGACATTCCATGGGGGGTGCCCCCCGGTGGCTGAGGTGGGATTGGCAGCCCCCCCGGCCCCCCGTCTTTTGTATTATAGTGTATTTCGCTGTGCCCCCCCGTAGCCCCCCCCGTGCTCGTCTGTCGGTTTGTGGATTTTCAACAATTAAAGACATTTTTGAAGTAAAGAGAAACCTGGAGTGTTCTGTGGGGGGGGCTGGAGGGGGGGCGTTGGGTCCCGATGCGGTGGGGCTGGCCCTGCTATGGGGGCTGGAGGGGCGTTGGGTCCCTATGCGGTGGGGGCTGGCCCTGCTATGGGGGCTGGGGGGGGCTGGAGGGGCGTTGGGTCCCTATGCGGTGGGGGCAGGCCCTGCTATGGGGCTGGAGGGGCGTTGGGTCCCTATGCGGTGGGGGGGCTGGAGGGGGGGCGTTGGGTCCCTATGCGGTGGGGGGGGGTTGTACTGCCCAGGGTCTTTCAGGGGGAATGAGGCAAAAGGCCCCGTCAGTGGCACCGGGTCAGTGACCCCTGCGCTGGGGGGGGGGGTGTGCACAGTGACACACACGCACACACTCTCACTCACACACACTCTCTCTCTCTCACACTCTCTCACTCTCACACACACACACACGCACACTCTCTCACACACACGCGCACACACACACTCACACACACGCACACTCACACGCATGCGCACACACTCACACACACATGCACACACTCTCTCTCTCACACGCACACACTCTCTCTCACACACACACACACTCACACGCACACACTCACACTCTCTCTCACACACACACACACACACTCACACACACTCTCTCACACACACACACTCTCTCTCTCTCACTCTCTCTCACACACACTCTCTCTCACACACACTCTCTCACACACACACACTCTCTCTCTCTCTCTCTCTCACACACACACACACTCTCACACACACTCTCTCTCACACACACACACACACTCTCACACACACACTCTCACACACACACTCTCTCTCTCTCTCACTCTCTCTCTCTCTCGCTGTTCCCCGTTGGCTGCTCCCGGAGCTGCCCTGGCGGGGCCGATCCGCATCGATGCTCCGTGTGGACAGGCCGAGACGCGGGGTCCTGTTTGAGCCCCCCCCGTGCGTGGCCCTTGGGCCTTTGTGCAGCTTCCCTGGGGGGGTCCCAGTCTAACCCCCTGGCTCGGCTCTGCCCCCGGACAGGGGGATGGTCCCCGGGGAGGGCGGGGGCTGCTGGAGCTGCCAATGTGCCTGGCTTGCCAATTACAGAACCAGTTTCTCCTCCCTTGGTTTTCACACCTCAGCTGCTGGAGCAGGGCCCCATCCTCCCTGATTGATCTAACCTCGTTATCTCTAGCCTGCTTCTTGCTGGCTTATATATACACACCTGCCCCTGGAAATGTCCACTGCTTGCATCCGAAGAAGTGGGGATTCACCCACGAAAGCTCATGCTGCAAAACTTCTGTTAGTCTATAAGGTGCCACAGGACTCTGTGCTGCTTCTACAGAACCAGACTAACACGGCTCCCCTCTGATACCCCCCCCCGTCAGGCGGGGCGGAGCCAGGAGCCATTTCCTGATCTGAGCCGAAGCGGCGGGGAACTAGCTCAGCCCGGCCCCAATCCGGCGGGGGGGCGGGGCCCGCGAGGGGGGCGGGGGGGCGGGGCCCTATCCGGCGGGGGCGGGGCCCGCTATGGGGCGGGGCCGGCGGGGGCGGGGCCCGCTATGGGGGCGGGGCGGTCTCAGCCGCCCCACGGCCCGCCCCGGCCCCAGCGGCGAGCGCGCTGCCCCGCCCTCCCCGCCCGGACACCGGGGTCCCGTGGTGGGGCGGGATCAGCTGACGGGGTCACGTGGGCGGCTCGCTGGGCTCCGGACGCCTGGGTCCCGCGCGGATGGAGCCGCGGGCGCTGCTCGAGGCCTGGCGGGGCGGCTGGGCCGGGAGCTGGACGCGGCCATCGGCTTCTGGGCCCGGCACTCGCACGACCCTGAGCACGGGTGAGCGGAACCCAGGCGTCCGAGCGCCCCACCCCGGGCCGGGAGAACCCGGGCGTCCGAGCCCCGCCCCTCCCGGGCCGGGAGAGAACCCGGGCGTCCGGAGCCGCGCCCCGCCCCCTCCCGGGCCGGGAGAGAACCGGGCGTCCGAGCCCCGCCCTCCCGGGCCCTCCCGGGCCAGGAGAGAACCGGGGCGTCCGAGCCCCGCCCCCCTCCCCGCCCGGGCCGGGAGAGAACCCGGGAGTCCGAGCCCCGCCCTGCGCGCCCACCCCTCCCGGGCCGGGAGAGAACCCGGGCGTCCGAGCCCCGCCCCGCCCCCCTCCCGGGCCGGGAGAGAACCCTGAAAACCTCCACTCAATGTGCAGCGGCCCGAGCCGCATGTTGGGTGTTAGGGAGAGAAAATCTCCTGTTGCCTCCCTCTGAAGCCCTGGCCGGTGCCACCGGGACCAGCGCGCGGCTCTGCCGGCCCCGGCCCCGGCCCGGCGAGACCCCGGGAACGGGGGCAGCTGCCGTGACCCGGGCCAGGAATCGGGGAGACGTTCCAGGGGCTGGGAACGTTCCGCTCGGAGAAGAGACGCGGAAAGGGGGGGGGGGGACGACGGGTCTGTAAAGTCTTGACTGGGGCGAAGAAAGTGAACGAGGAGAAGTGATTTCATCCTTCGCAGAACCGGGAACTGGCAGGTTTCCGAGCAGCAGCCGGTTAGTCTGTAGCCGCAGAAAGCCCAGGAGTCCCTGTGGCACCTTGGAGCCCGAGGCCTCGGCTACCCTGGAGAGCTGCAGGGCCGGTGGTGGGTTCACAGCGCTGCAGCTTACTCCCCGTCCACACCTGCAAGGCCCATCCGGCGCCGCAAATCCCTGGCTGCGGCCCTGGCGCCGGGGCTGCAGGGCCGCCCGGGGCTGGGGATTGTGGGGCCGGCCGCCCGGGGCTGGGATTGTGGGGCCGGCCCGCCTGGGGCTGGGGATTGCAGGCCGGCCCGCCTGGGGGCTGGGGATTGCGGCTGTTTGCTCCGCAGAGGCAGGCGGGGGGGTTCCTTTGGGACGTGCAGAGCTCGTGTTTGCTTGAGCAGAGAAGCAACACGGCGGGGGGGGGGGTCCGTTTTGGAGCAGCTGCTGAGCGGGGGTGAGGCTTTTTGCATTTAGTGACTGAGGGGGGTGGGGGAAGGGTGGGTTGAAGGTTGGTGCTGTGCATCTTCCAGTCCTTAGAACTTGCAAGGCAGGGAGCTCACACAGTGTCAGCTCCAGAACCCCCCCCCACGCTCCCCGTCACACTCCACCACCCCCCCACGCTCCCCGTCACACTCCACCACCCCCACGCTCCCCGTCACACTCCACCACCCCCCCACGCTCCCCGTCACACTCCACACCCCCCCTGCTTTTTGAAAAGCACGTTGCAGCCACTGGAACGCTGGGATGGCTGCCCATAATGCACCGCTCCCAGCAACGCTGCAGATGTGGCCACACACCAGCACTTTCCCTACACAGCTGCATCGCCCAGTGCTGCACATCTGCAAGTGGAGCCAGGCCCTGGCACATTGATCTGAGCAGAAGTTTTTGTGGGCTCCAGCCCACTTCCTGGGATGCCTCGAGTGGAGCCTAGAGCCACAGGGAGGGGGGAGTTCCCCTGAGAGGCCAATTCATGAAGATGAGCTGTTGTGAGCGGGAGAAGGAGCCGTTTGCCGTGAGCATCAGACGACCCATTTCAGACAGTTTGACAGGGAGCCGGGAGGCTACTTAACGTGGGGAGCCAGATCCAGTGTGTGGAATGGCTCAGCCATTCCCAGTCTCTGTTCAAGCTTAAATTGATGGTGTCTAGTTTGCATATTAACTCACGTGCAGCAGTTTCTCGCTGGAGTTTGGTTCTGAAGCTTTTCTGTTGCAAAATTGCCACCTTTAAATCTGTTCCTGAGCGGCCAGAGAGGCTGAAGTGTCTCCCGCTGGGTTTTTGAATGTTCTGATTCCTGATGTCAGATTTGTGTCCATTTATTCTTTTGCGTAGAGCCGGTCCGGTTTGGCCAGTGCACGTGGCCGAGGGGCATTGCTGGCACATGCTGGCACATAGCAGGTTGGTAGATGTGCAGGTGAACGAGCCCCGGATGGCGTGTCTGATGTGATTAGGTCCAGTGATGGTGTCACGTGAATAGCTATGTGGACAGAGTTGGCACCGGCTTTGTTGCAAGGAGCGGTGCCCGGGTTAGTGTTTTTGTTCTGTGGGGGGTGGTTGCTGGTGAGTGTTTTGAGGCACTGTCTGTAAACAAGGACTGGCCAGTCGCCCAAGCTCTGGGAGAGTGAGGGATCGTCCTTCGGGATGGGTTGTAGATCTTGGATGATGCGCTGGAGAGGTTTTAGCTGGGGGCTGTAGGTGATGGCTGGTGACATTGTTATTTTCTTTATTGGGCCTGTCCTGTAGTAGGTGACGTCTGGCTCTGTCAGTCTGTTTCTTCACATCAGCTGGTGGGCATTGGAGTTGTACGAACGCTTGCTCGAGATCCTGTAGGTGTTTGTCTCTGTCTGAGGGGTTGGCGCAGATGCGGTTGTATCTTAGAGCTGGGCTGTAGGCAGTGGATCGTGTGGTGTGTCCAGGATGGAAGCTGGAGGCGTGTAGGTAAGTACAGCGGTCAGTGGGTTTCCGGTATAGGGGGGGTTTATGTGACCATCGCTTATTAGCACTGTAGTGTCTGGGAAATGGACCCCTTGTGTGGACTGGTCCAGGCGGAGGTTGATGGTGGGAGGGAAATTGTTGAAATCCTGGTGGAATTCCGCAGGGGCGTCTTCTCCATGGGTCCAGAGGAGAAGATGTCGTCAGTGCAGAGTAGGGTGTTGGGGGACGAGAGCTGAGGCAGCGTTGTTCTAAGTCAGCCATAAAGATGTTGGCCAACGGTGGGGCCATGCGGGTGCCCAGAGCCGGGCCGCTGACGGGAAGGGACCTATCGGCCCCAAATGTGAAATCGTTGTGGGTGAGGCCAAAGTCGCACAGTTCAGACACCAGGTTTGGCATGTAACTACTTCACAAAACTGGGGGGCTGTTGGGGAAATTCAAGGGGGGTGTAGGGAAATCACTGAACCCAGGCGTCCAACCCCCCCCCCCCCCGCCGAGAACCCAGGCGCCCGAGCCCGGCCCCCCCCCCCCCGACCGGGAGAGAACCCAGGCGTCCAGGTTCTAACCCCTCCCCCTCTCTCCGCAGCGGGTTCTTCTCCTGTCTGGGCCGGGACGGGTCCGTTTACGATGATGTGAAATACGTGTGGCTGCAGGGCCGGCAGGTGAGGGGCTTGGGGGGGGGGGCACTGTGAGGTTGGGGTTCTGTGAGGTGCAGGGGTTGGGGGTGGTGAGGAGGGTGCTGTGAGGTGGGGAGTGTTGGGGGGGCGCTGTGAGGTGAGGTGGGTGCTCTGAGGGGGGGGCGCTGTGAGGGGGGGTTGGGGGTGGTGAGGGGGCTCTGTGAGTGGGTGGGGTGCTGGGGGCACCGTGGGGCTGGGGGCTCTGAGGGGGTGCTGTGAGGGGGTGGTGAGGGGGCTCTGTGAGTGGGTGGGGTGCTGGGGGCACCGTGGGGGTGCTGGGGCGGTGAGGTGAGGTGGGTGCTCTGAGGGGGCGCTGTGAGGGGAGTTGGAGAAGGGGGGAGCTGGGCTGGGGTGCCAGGTCCTTGGCCCAGCCCCCATCCCTGCCCCCCAGGTGTGGGTCTACGCCCGGCTGTACCGCACGGTGCCCCGGTTCCGACGCCCCGAACTCCTGGAGGCCGCCCGGGCAGGTGAGCCCCACGGGGGGGCTGCGGGGGAGGGGAACATTGGGCTCCCTCTGGCCCTAGTTGGGGAATCAGCTGACTTGGTGTCACATGACCAGCCCCATGGTGGGGGTTGTGGCTCCTGAGAATGTGTGTGTGGAGGGGGAGGGGGTGGGTCTGGGAGCCAGGACGCCTGGGTCCTTTTCCCCGCGGGCGGGGGACAGGATTGGGGGGGGGGGGCCGGGAGCCAGGACGCCGGGGTCCTTTTCCCTGCGGGCGGGGGAGGCCGGGAGCCAGGACGCCTGGGTCCTTTTCCCCGCGGGCGGGGGACAGGATTGGGGGGGGGGGCCGGGAGCCCTTTTTAAAGACACCATAATAGAGGCCCAACTTCAATGTATACCCCAAATTAAGAAAAACTGTAAAAGAACTAAAAAAGAGCCACCGTGGCTTAACCACCATGTAAAAGAAGCAGTGAGAGATAAAGACTTCCTTTAAAAAGTGGAAGTCAAATCCTAGTGAGGCAAATAGAAAGGAGCACAAACACTGCCAACTTAAGTGCAAGAGTGTAATAAGAAAAGCCAAAGAGGAGTTTGAAGAACGGCTAGCCAAAAACTCCAAAGGTAATAACAAAATGTTTTTTAAGTACATCAGAAGCAGGAAGCCTGCTAAACAACCAGTGGGGCCCCTTGACGATGAAAATACAAAAGGAGCGCTTAAAGACGATAAAGTCATTGCGGAGAAACTAAATGGATTCTTTGCTTCAGTCTTCACGGCTGAGGATGTTAGGGAGATTCCCAAACCTGAGCTGGCTTTTGTAGGTGACAAATCTGAGTAACTGTCACAGATTGAAGTGTCACTAGAGGAGGTTTTGGAATTAATTGATAAACTCAACATTAACAAGTCACCGGGACCAGATGGCATTCACCCAAGAGTTCGGAAAGAACTCAAATGTGAAGTTGCGGAACTATTAACTAAGGTTTGTAACCTGTCCTTTAAATCGCTTCGTACCCAATGACTGGAAGTTAGCTAATGTAACGCCAATATTTAAAAAGGGCTCTAGGGGTGATCCCGGCAATTACAGACCGTAAGTCTTACGTCGGTACCGGGCAAATTAGTTGAAACAATAGTAAAGAATAAAATTGTCAGACACATAGAAAAACATAAACTCTTGAGCAATAGTCAACATGGTTTCTGTAAAGGGAAATCGTGTCTTACTAATCTATTAGAGTTCTTTGAAGGGGTCAACAAACATGTGGACAAGGGGGATCCTTTGGACATAGTGTACTTAGATTTCCAGAAAGCCTTTGACAAGGTCCCTCACCAAAGGCTCTTACGTAAATTAAGCTGTCATGGGATAAAAGGAAAGGTCCTTTCATGGATTGAGAACTGGTTAAAAGACAGGGAACAAAGGGTAGGAATTAATGGTAAATTCTCAGAATGGAGAGGGGTAACTAGTGGTGTTCCCCAAGGGTCAGTCCTAGGACCAATCCTATTCAATTTATTCATAAATGATCTGGAGAAAGGGGTAAACAGTGAGGTGGCAAAGTTTGCAGATGATACTAAACTACTCAAGATAGTTAAGACCAAAGCAGATTGTGAAGAACTGCAAAAAGATCTCACAAAACTAAGTGATTGGGCAACAAAATGGCAAATGAAATTTAATGTGGATAAATGTAAAGTAATGCACGTTGGAAAAAATAACCCCAACTATACATACAACATGATGGGGGCTAATTTAGCTACAACGAGTCAGGAAAAAGATCTTGGATTTATCGTGGATAGTTCTCTGAAGATGTCCACGCAGTGTGCAGAGGCGGTCAAAAAAGCAAACAGGATGTTAGGAATCATTAAAAAGGGGATAGAGAATAAGACTGAGAATATATTATTGCCCTTATATAAATCCATGGTACGCCCGCATCTCGAATACTGTGTACAGATGTGGTCTCCTCACCTCAAAAAAGATATTCTAGCACTAGAAAAGGTTCCGAAAAGGGCAACTAAAATGATCAGGGGTTTGGAGAGGGTCCCATACGAGGAAAGATGAAAGAGGCTAGGACTCTTCAGTTTGGAAAAGAGGAGACTAAGGGGGGACATGATAGAGGTCTATAAAATCATGAGTGATGTTGAGAAAGTGGATAAGGAAAAGTTATTTACTTATTCCCATAATACAAGAACTAGGGTCACCAAATGAAATTAATGGGCAGCAGGTTTAAAACAAATAAAAGGAAGTTCTTCTTCACGCAGCGCACAGTCAACTTGTGGAACTCCCTGCCTGAGGAGGTTGTGACGGCTAGGACTATAACAATGTTTAAAAGGGGACTGGATAAATTCATGGTGGCTAAGTCCATAAATGGCTATTAGCCAGGATGGGTAAGAATGGTGTCCCTAGCCTCTGTTCGTCAGAGGATGGAGATGGATGGCAGGAGAGAGATCACTTGATCATTGCCTGTTAGGTTCACTCCCTCAGGGGCACCTGGCATTGGCCACTGTCAGTAGACAGATACTGGGCTAGATGGACCTTTGGTCTGACCCGGTACGGCCGTTCTTATGTTTTCCTGCAGGTGGGGAGTTCCTGCTGCGCTGCGCCCGCGTGGGGCCGGGGTCCCCCAAAGCCGCCTTTGCGCTGAGCCGGGATGGGCGCCCCACCAAGGTTCAGCGGAGCATCTTCAGCGAGTGCTTCTGCGCCCTGGGGCTGGACGAGCTGGGGCGCGCCACGGGGGAGACTCGCTACCGGGTGAGTGCCCCGGACGCCTGGGTCATCTCCCAGCGGGGGCCCGGACGCCTGGGTTCCTGTCCTGCGGGGCAGGGTTCCCGGACGCCTGGGTTCCCGTCCTGCGGCGGGGCGGGCGGAGGGTTCCCGGACGCCTGGGTTCCCGTCCTGCGGGGGCGGGCCGGGTTCCCGTCCTGCAGGGGAGTGGGGGGCGGCAGGGTTCCCGGACGCCTGGGTCATCTCCCTGCCGTGGGAGGGGCGGTGTCAGACCGGGACGGGGCTGGGTTCTGACTGCCTGTCCCCCGGCAGCGGGAGGCGCGGGCGCTGCTGGAGGCTGTCGTGCGCTGGGTGCGGGAGGACCCGACGGAGCTGGGACGCCCCCCGCTGGCCGGCGCGACGCCCCACGAGCCGCTGGCCGTGCCCATGATGCTGCTGTGCCTGGCTGAGCAGCTGGGGGACGGTGCTGGGGGGCCCCTGGCTGAGCTGGAGGGGTGGTGCGCCCAGCGCCTCCTCCGCCACCTGCAGGTATGGGGGGGCCGAGTCCCCTGACTTCCCCCTACCCAACCCAAATGCAGGTCCCCTAAGCCTCCCACATACACCCTGGGAATCTTCTCCTCCCACAGGGGTTGGAGCCTTGGCCTGCTAAACCCAGGGTGGTGAGTTCAACCCTTGAGGGGGCCATTGGGGGGGTTGGACTAGACACCTCCTGAGGTCCCTCCCAACCCCAATAATCTCTGACTCTGTGATCACGTCCCCCCAGAGGGACGGCAGCGCCGTGCTGGAGAACGTCTCGGAGGATGGGAAGGAGCTGCCAGGCTGCCTGGGGAGACAACAGAACCCGGGTGAGCCCGGACGCCTGGGTTCTCTGCTTGGTTGTGCAGAGTTTGGGAGCCCAGCTGCCTGGGTTCTGTGGCTGACTGTGCCCCAGGCCACGCGCTCGAGGCCGGCTGGTTCCTGCTCCGATACGCCCAGCGGCAGGGGGACACGGCGCTGGCTGCGCAGGCCATCGAGGGGTTCATGGTGCGGCCGTTCCAGGCGGGCTGGGACCCTGAGCACGGGGGGCTCTTTGCCTTCCAGGATGTGGATGGGCTGTGCCCCACCCAGGTAGGGGCACCCTAGCCCCCCCCCCTCCCCTCCCGCGGCCGGGTCCCCACCCATCTGAGCCCCCCCTTTGTTGGCCCCCCCAGCTGGAGTGGAGCATGAAGCTGTGGTGGCCGCATGCTGAGGCCATGGTGGCCTTTCTCATGGCCTACGCCCACAGCCGCGAGCCCGCCCTGCTGCGCCTCTTCCACCAGGTGGCTGAGTACGCCTTCGAGCGGGTGAGTGCGGGCCCCGGACGCCTGGGTTCTCGGGGGCGGGCAGGAGCCCGGACGCCTGGGTTGCATGCCAGGGCTCTGCTAGAGACGGTGGGTCAGGTAAATCCTAGGAGAGCAGATGTGGGGGGGGGTGTCTCCTTTAACTCCCCCACTGTGTCCCTGTTAATCAATAATTGGAGATAGACCAATCGCCTGGAACTGGAAGGGACCTTGAAAGGCCATTGAGGCCAGCCCCCCCCCCCCCCCCCCAAGGACTAATTTTTGCCCCAGATTCCCTAAGTGGCCCCCTCAAGGCACTGAGCTATCCCTCCCCCCTGGGGGGTGGCCAGTGCAGGCCCCCCCCTTCAGAGCGCCAGCCCAGCCCCCTCCACCTCCTGGAGCCACACTGCTCTGTGCACCCCCACCCCCACTGGGGGGGGGGTGGGTCATCTCCACCTGGCCTCCCTCAGCCCAGCACATCCCAGTCCCCCCTGCAGCCGGGGGAAGAGCAGCAGAGCCCCCCGCCTGCTTCCCAGCTGGTCAGGTCCCTGGGCCCCTCTCCCTGCAGCCCATTGTCCCCCAGTGGCCAGAACCAGCTAGTTGGGCCGTGCTCTGAGCAGGGGAGTGAACTGGTCGGAGCCAGGCTGTCGTGGCCCCGCAGCGGCACCCACTCCATCCTGTGGGTGCCTCAGGGGGGGTGTGTGTGTCCGTCCTCCTGCAGTTCCGGGACCCGGAGCATGGCGAGTGGTTTGGCTACCTGGCGCAGGACGGGAAGGTGGCGCTCACCATCAAGGGGGGGCCCTTTAAGGGTAAGTGTGGGGGGGGGGAGAATGCTGATGGTCACTGAAAATCTTCTCTCATCATATAAAAGAAAAGGTTCTTCCACCCCCCCCAAGTGTCAGCCACACACCCAGGTCCAATTATAACTTAGATCTGACCCATACACTTTGTTAAAAAAGAAAAGCGAGCGCGATGGGTTAAAAAATAGTCCAGAGGTTACAGTCCAATGTCCATATTGCGGGTGGCTCCAGTCAATGACTGGAAGAATCTCCTCCTCCTCCTCCTCCCCGCCACCCCGGCAAGGAGCACAGGGTCAGTCCCTACATGTTACTATTCCCTCTTTGAATGGCCCAGACTTTTGTTTTACCTGAGCAAACAGCTCCCCTGGAGCTCCCCACCAGTGCAGCTGCATTACAGCTCTTGCTAACGGGTCTAGCTGGGGCAGGGGTAGCCCCACCCCTGAGACTGAAACCCCCTTTGTCCTCTCGCCAGGCTGCTTCCACGTGCCCCGGGCCCTGCACATGTGTGAAGAGATCCTGGTGCAGCTGCTGGCTGAGCCTCATCAGTGTCCTGGGGCTGCTGAATAAAGCTGCTGCTGTGGCCTTTGGTGACTGAGTGGGGCTGTTCTCACAGGACGAGGGGTTTGGCCATGTCCCCATCACGGGCTGAGCCTTACGCAGTGTCAGTGGGTGGGGCATTCAGGGAGGCCAGGGCTTTGCAACACTGTGCACAAGCCCCCACACCAGGGCCTGCTAACAACCAGAGAGTGGGAGTCCCCTGCCTTCCAACCCCCCCTGTCCTTAACCAGTAACCAGGGCCCTAAGACACCCAGATCAGCCCCCTGTGCTGTGGAGGAGGAAGGGTGATGGGGGGGAGGAGCGGGTGGTGAGACTAATGCCAGAAGTCTAAATGATAAGCTGGGTGAAGGAGAGTGCTGTGCCATTCATTCCAGGGTACAAAATATATCAGGAGGACAGAACAGGTCATGCAGGGGGAGGAGTGGCACTATTCAAAATTTCATGCGCTAGTAAAAATATGACCTTAGGGAATCTATTATCAACCACCCACCTGACCAGGACAGTAAAATAGTGATGATGATTACGTCGGTACTGGGCAAATTAGTTGAAACAATAGTCTGGTGGACATAGTGTACTTAGCTTTATTTCCAGAAAGCCTTTGACAAGGTCCCTCACCAAAGGCTCAGACTGGAGAGGGGTAACTAGTGGTGTTCCCCCAGTCAGTCCATTTATTCATAAATGATCTGGAGAAAGGGGTAAACAGGGAGTGTAAAGTTTGCAGATGATACTAAATGGCAAATGAAATGTGGATAAATGTAAAGTAATGCACATTGGAAATCAAAATCATAACCAACTATACATGACATTGTGGGGACATTATATAAAATCATGAGAGATGTTGAGAAAGTGGATTTAAAACAAATCAAAGGAAGTTCTTCTTCACGCCACGGAGGGCAGGAGAGAGATCACTGATCATTGACAGGTGCTGGGCTGGATGGACCTTTGCTCTGACCCGGTCGGGCCGTGCTGATGTTCCCCACATCGACTGACTGGGAACGTCGCCCCAGGATTGAACGCAGCGACAAAGAGCCACTTTGCTCCAGGCCGCGCAGCCGGGGGCTTTAGGGGTGAATGGACAAACTCCCCAGTAACCAGTAGCCGGGCCGAGGTGGCGGCACCGCGTGTTCAGCTCCCGGCCTGGAGACCGGAACTGCCCGGGAAGCGCCGCCGGGCCCCGGCCTGTCCCATCCAGGAGCTGCCGGGGGGGGGGTCCCTGCGCGGCGCGTTCCCAGCCTGGAGCGGGGTCCCGAGCGCCGGGCGAGGGGGGCCCAGGCGGCTCCGCCCGGCCTGGGGGAGGCTGGGGCCGGGGAGGGGCCGGGACTCGTCACACGCCGCGCCCCGGGAGGGGGCGGGGCTGACGGACCCAGGGCGGCTGGGCCCGTGACCGGCCGGGAGCTGACGGGGCGGGGCGGTGTCTCGGGCCCCGCGCTGCTCTGGGACCGGGCAGCAGCGCGCAGGCCCGGGGAGGAGGCGGGGCCGGTCCCCGGGCTCGGGGCGCAGCAGCGCGCGGGGCCCGGCCCGGCCGGGGGGTCCCGGGAGTTTCTCACCCGCCGGCGGGGCCCGGACCCGCCTCTGCCGCCGCCGCGCGCTCCGGGTCCGGGTCCGGCGGGGTCACGTGGCCCCGGGGGGGGGGTGTCGGTCCCTCCTCCCTGCTCCGGAGGCAGCAGCCGCCGCCGCTCCCCGCGCGGGGGCCGCCCCCGGCTTTATCCCCCGCCGCGCCTCGCCATTGGCCGCCGCCCGGCCCCGCCCACCCAGCGCCGGCCCATGGGAGCGCCCGCGCTGCTCCCCACTGCGCATGCGCGGCTCGGGCGGCCGGGCGCAGCCCCGCCCCCCAGCACCACGGACTCACGGGGGGAGGGGGGGGGCCGCTCACCAGCGGCCGGGACCCCCCGCCAGGCCCGGCCCCGCCCCGGGGAGCCCCGCCCACTGCCAAGCCGGTAAACTGAGGCACAGCCCCCCCTCCCCCCCCACTCACCACAGGGTCCCCCTGGGGCCGGGCTGCTCCTCCCACAGGGGACCCTGCCCCCGGCCCCCCCAGCGTGGCCTGAGCCCCGCCCCTCGCCCGCGGCTGGCCGCAGGTGCCCCCCCCCCGGGGTAAAGGGGGAGGAGCCGGCGTCTGCCCCCCCCGAGCTGGGCAGGGGGCGGGCGCGTTATTAGCACCCGGGCATCTCGCCCCGCTGCCCCACAGAAGAGGCACCGCAGACAGGCCCTTGGGACTGGCCCTTTACTGGTGTGAAAGTCCGGTTCAGCGCGGGGGGGGCCAGGGGGGAGCCCCAGTGGGCTGGGGGGGGGGCCCCCAGACGCAGAGCGGTTATGGGGTTATGGGGGTACAAACGAGGTGCTCACACCCCCTGGGGGTGCCTAGGAAGGGGGAGGGGGAGCACAGCTTGAAAACTGGGGAGATAGAACCCAGGAGTCCGGGCTCCCATCGCCGGGGAGACAACCCAGGCGTCCGGGCTCTAACAGACACACAGCGTTTAAGCAGACAGGCTTTGGGGTGGGGGACCCCCAACAGACAGCAGCGTCCCCCCCCCCCCCGGGTACAAGGCTGTGCTCACAGCGGGGGGCCCGAGGAGCTGGGGGGGAGCTGGGCCCGGAGGGTATCGGGGCCGCTCCCGGCGGCTCTGAAGAGCCCTTTGCTGCGCAGACCGAAGGCAGGTTTGGGGGGGCCAGGGCGGGGCTGGGGGCTCTAGGGCCTCAGGGGGCTCGGGGACAGCGTCGCCCCCCCCCGCCTTCCCCCGCTTTTGCTGAGCAGCTCCTTGAACACGGAGTCCATGTGCCGCGTCACGGCCTGAAAGGAGAGAGACGGGTGGGTGGGTGGGGGCCGGCCGTGGGGGGGCGGGGGGCCGGCCGGGGGGGGGGCACTGGGATACGTCGCCCCACACGTACCTTATCCATCTCCACGTGCTTCTCCGGGGCCCCCTGTTTCTCTCCACTGTTCGGGTGACCGCCGGGGGGTCCAAGCCCCAGAGCCCCCCGCTCCGTCCTGGGGGAGGAAAGAGGGGGTGGCAGAGAGAAGGGAGAGATTTGGGGGGCTCCCCAGGGACCCCTTGCCCGGAGGAGGGGGGCTCACCTGTCGCCAGCCCGGGGGGCACTGGGGAGCTGAAGGGGGAAGGGCAGACGCCCCGAGTCGATGAAGGGAGAAGCCAGCTTGCGAATGGGGCTGGTCCCGGGTCGCTGGCGCCCCCGGCTGCCCTCCGAGTTCACCCGCAGCCTGCGAGAGGAAGTGGGGGTTAGACGGGACCCCTGGGCGGCAGGGCGGGGCCAGGGGCCGTGTATCCGAGGACCCCCCCTCACCTGCTGATTGACTCTGGTGTCGGCTCAGCTGGGGGGGACGCAGCGTCTCCATCCGACCCCGAGGTTCGGCGACTCCGGCTTTTTTCGGCGCTGGGGGGCAGGTGACTTTGTTAGGGGGCTGTTCTCCCCCCAGCCCCCGGCCCCAGCCCCAGCCCCCCGCGCCCCCTCACCTGGGGATCAGGCTGATGTACTTGTGGGGCACCAGGCCGCGGGCCCCCCCCAGCTCCCCGCGCCACCAGTCTGGGGAGGCCTTGGCCAGCAGCCGGATCCGGTCGCCCGGCTGGAACGAGAGCTCCTGGGCCGAGCGCCCCTCGTAGGAGAAACGTGCCACAGCCTCGGGGGGGGCCTCGGGGTCTGGGGGGGGACACGTCAGACCACGCCCGAGGGCCCCCCGAGGGCCCCCCTTTCCACCAGAGCCCCCCCCGCCCCCACCACTGGAATCCTCGCCTCCCACCGGAGCCCCCAACCCCTGCACCCGAGGGTCCCACCTTCCGCCAGAGCCCCTGGCCCCCAACCTGGCCCTCATGGGTCCCCCCTTCCGCCAGAGCCCCCCACTCCTGCCTGCGCCCCCCACCCCCGAGGGTCCCCCCCTTCTCCGCCAGAGTCCCCCAGCCCCTCCCCTGCAGGCCCCCACTGTCTCCCTCCAGAGCCCTCCAATCCCCACCCGCATCCTCTGGGCCCCCCCCCACCCGCACCCCCAACCCCTGCCCATGCCTCCTAGGGCCCCCCTCCTGCTGGCACCCCTCTATGGCGCTGGGTGGCTGACGCGTGCAGACAGTGGGGCCCATGGGAGGAGGTTGGGGGGCCAACCCCCAGAGGGTGGGACCCTCTCCAATGGCAGATCTGGGGGGAAGGGACGTCCCTGGCCCACCCCCCAGCGCCCCCTCACCATCCTCGCTGGCCGTGGCCGATGTCTCAGGGGGCCCGTCCCCCTCGCTCTCCTCAGCCGCGGGGTCCAGGGGCAGCGTCTCGCTGGGGGGGAGAGAGGGGGGAGATCAGGGCCCTGCCCCCCATCAGGGTCCCCCGAGCCCCGGGGAAGCCCCCACTCACCCGTCCTCGTCGGGCGGCGCCGCGCTGCTCTCGTAGAGGGGGCCGGGCAGCTGGCCGGGGGGCGGGAAGGCGGCCTCGGGGTGCAGGATCAGGCACTTGACGGCCTCGTTGGCGTGGGGCTGGGTGGAGACGGGGTCCAGGCCGGGGGGGGCGGCCGCCAGCGTGGGCCCGAAGCAGACGGCCAGATTGTAGGGGGTCATCATGTTCTGCTCGCTGTGCTGGGACACGCTGGGGGGGGACGGACGCTGAGCCCCCTGCCCCACGGCCAGCCCCCCGACTCGCCGCCGCCCTGCCTCACGGCCCAGCCCCACCCCCACCGCGCCCCGTCACTCCCACCCTGCCCCACGGCCAGCCCCCCGACTCACCCCGCCCTGCCCCACGGCCCCACCGCGCCCCGTCACTCCCACCCTGCCCCACGGCCAGCCCCCCGACTCGCCCCGCCCTGCCCCACGGCCCAGCCCCACCCCCACCGCGCCTCCACTCCCACCCTGCCCCACGGCCAGCCCCGACTCACCCCCTGCCCCACGGCCCAGCCCCACCCCCACCGCGCCCCACTCCCACCCTGCCCCACGGCCAGCCCCGACTCCCTGCCTCACGGCCCAGCCCCACGGCCCCACCGCGCCCGCCACTCCCACCCTGCCCCACGGCCAGCCCCGACTCACCCCGCCCCTGCCCCACGGCCCCGCCCCACCCCCACCGCGCCCATCACTCCCACCCTGCCCCACGGCCAGCCCCCCGACTCGCCCCGCCCTGCCCCACGGCCCCACCCCCGTCACTCCCACCCTGCCCCCCGGCCAGCCCCGACTCGCCCGCCCTGCCCCAGGGCCCCGCCCCACCCCACCGCGCCTCGTCACTCCCACCCTGCCCCACGGCCAGCCCCGACTCACCCCGCCTGCCCCAGGGCCCCGCCCCACCCCACCGCGCCTGTCACTCCCACCCTGCCCCACGGCCAGCCCCGACTCACCCCGCCCTGCCCCACCCCCACCGCGCCTCACTCCCACCCTGCCCCACGGCCAGCCCCGACTCACGCCGCCTGCCCCACGGCCCAGCCCCACCCCCACCGCGCCCGTCACTCCCACCCTGCCCCACGGCCAGCCCCGACTCACCCCGCCCTGCCCCACGGCCCAGCCCCACCCCCACCGCGCCCGTCACGCCCCCCCTGCCCCACGGCCAGCCCCCCGACTCACCCCGCCCTGCCTCAGGGCCCAGCCCCACCCCCACCGCGCCTGTCACTCCCACCCTGCCCCACGGCCCAGCCCCACCCCCACCGCGCCTCACCACCCCACCTGCCCCACGGCCAGCCCCGACTCGCCACCCTGCCCCACGGCCCAGCCCCACCCCCACCGCGCCCGTCACTCCCACCCTGCCCCACGGCCAGCCCCGACTCACCCCGCCTGCCCCACGGCCCAGCCCCACCCCACCGCGCCCTCCCACCCTGCCCCACGGCCAGCCCCGACTCACCCCGCCCCTGCCCCAGGGCCCCGCCCCACCCCACCGTGCCCTGTCACTCCCACCCTGCCCCACGGCCAGCCCCGACTCACCCCGCCCTGCCCCACGGCCCAGCCCCACCCCACCGCCCGTCACTCCCACCCTGCCCCACGGCCAGCCCCGACTCACCCCGCCTGCCCCAGGGCCCCGCCCCACCCCCACCGCGCCTGTCACTCCCACCCTGCCCCACGGCCAGCCCCCGACTCACCCCGCCCCTGCCCCACGGCCCAGCCCCACCCCACCGCACCCCGTCACTCCCACCCTGCCCCACGGCCAGCCCCCGACTCGCCCCGCCCTGCCCCACGGCCCAGCCCCACCCCACCGCGCCCGTCACTCCCACCCTGCCCCACGGCCAGCCCCCGACTCGCCCCGCCTGCCCCACGGCCCAGCCCCACCCCCACCGCGCCCACACTCCCACCCTGCCCCACGGCCAGCCCCCGACTCACCCCGCCTGCCCCACGGCCCAGCCCCACCCCACCGCACCCGTCACTCCCACCCTGCCCCACGGCCAGCCCCCGACTCGCCCCGCCCCTGCCCCACGGCCCAGCCCCACCCCCACCGCGCCCGTCACTCCCACCCTGCCCCACGGCCAGCCCCGACTCGCCCGCCCTGCCCCACGGCCCAGCTCCACCCCCACCGCGCCTGCCACTCCCACCCTGCCCCACGGCCAGCCCCGACTCACCCCCGCCTGCCCCGGCCCCGCCCCGCCCCGTCACTCCCACCCTGCCCCGGCCCCGCCCCGCCCCATAACTCCCACCCTGCCCCGCCCCGCCCCACCCCGTCACTCCCACCCTGCCCCACGCCCGGCCCCGCCCCGCCCCGCACTCCCACCCTGCCCCGGCCCCGCCCCGTCACTCCCACCCTGCCCCACGGCCCCGCCCCTTCCCCACAGCATCCCCTGCTGAGCTCCCTACCCCATGGCACCCCCACCGAGTCACTGCCGCCCCACGGCCCTGCCCCACGGCGCCCCCACCGAGTCACCCCCCAGCCCACGGCCACTCACTGGTTGAGGAAGCCGAAGAGATATCGCAGGACGACGACCACGGGCCCCGGGAGCCGGGCCAGGAGGGTGCGGAGGTGGGAGATGCGCTCGGACGGGGACTCCAGCTCTGGGGAGCGGGGATCAGCTGGGGCAAAGCAAGGCCGGGGGATGGGGACAGGGTGGGTCACATGGGCGGGGGGGGAGAGACTCACGGGCCGTGACCAGCAGCTCCGGGAAAACGTCCGGCGGAAACAGGGGCTTCTGCAGCCCCCGAAAAAACAACTTCAGGACCCCGGCGACCGAGTCCAGGTCCCGGGGATAGGAGCCGCCCGCCAGCGGGTCCTCACCTGTGGGGGGAGCAGTGGTGAGGGGGGGTGGCTCCCTCCGTCTCCCCCCAGCCCCAGCCCCCTGCCCAGCCCCCCCTCACCTCTCTCGAAGGCCTCCCGGATTTCAGTCACCCGCATCTGTGAGCCCGGCACCCGGAAGATCCCCTCGTGCTGGAGACCTGCGGGGAGAACCCGGCGTGGGATGGGCAGCCCAGAACCCAGGGAGGGGACCCAGGCGTCCGGGATGTGGAGAATGGGACCCAGGCATCCGGGACGGCAGCACTCCAAGCCCCAGGGGAGGAATGGGACCCAGGCGTCCGGGACGGGGGAGAATGGGACCCAGGCATCCGGGACGGCAGCACTCCAAGCCCCAGGGGAGGAATGGGACCCAGGAGTCCGGGACGGGGGAGAATGGGACCCAGGCATCCGGGACGGCAGCACTCCAAGCCCCAGGGGAGGAATGGGACCCAGGAGTCCGGGACGGGGGAGAATGGGACCCAGGCATCCGGGACGGCAGCACTCCAAGCCCCAGGGGAGGAATGGGACCCAGGCGTCCGGGACGGCAGCACTCCAAGCCCCAAGGGGAGGGAATGGGACCCAGGCGTCCGGGACGGGGGGGGGGAGGGGGACCCAGGCCTTACCGTGCAGGCTGAGGAAGCGGACGCAGCTCTCCACCACCAGCGGGACGGCCTGGCCAGATTTCTGCAGGGGGGGGAATATCAGACCCCAGTGCTCCCCCAGCCTCTGCCCCATTGGTGGGGGAGGGGCCGGGGGACACTGGATCCACCCCCCACCCCTCCAGGCTCCAGCGAAGCGGGCGAGGGGCAGCTCCTGGCACCAGCGCTGGGGGACAGGAGACCCCCCCACAGGGACCAACGGGACTGAGCCAGCCGGGGGGGGGGTGCAGAGTGAGAGGCCGGGGGAGCAGCGAGGGGGTTGGGAGCAGCGTGGGGGAGCCTGGGAGCAGCGTGGGGAGCAGGGGCTGGGGGAGCAGCGTGGGGAGCAGGGGAGCAGTGGGGAGCCTGGGAGCAGTGGGGCTGGGGCAGCAGCGTGGGAGCAGCAGGGGCTGGTGGGAGCAGCGTGGGAGCAGCGTGGGGGCTGGGGGAGCAGCGTGGGGAGCAGCGTGGGGCTGGTGGGGAGCAGCGTGGGGCTGGGGGCTGGGGGAGCAGCGTGGGGAGCAGCGTGGGGCTGGTACCTGCACAAAGTCCTCCAGGTCTGTGGGGAAGGAGGCGGGTGCGGCTGGGGCGCGGGGAGGCGCGCGGCAGGGCCCTGTGGGGGAGGGGAACATGTCAGACACTGAGGGGATCCGGGGCCCCACCCTGCTGCCAAGGGACGGGATATCTGGGGGGGAGACCTAGAGCCGCCAACCTTGGGCCCCCAACCCCATCTGACCCCAGTCCTCCCCACGGCCCCCTCACCTGAGCTCCTCTCCGTCCTCAGCGGCTGCTGCAGAGAAAGCGAGAGGCAGAATGTGACCCGGTGCCTGGGCCCCTCGTAAGGCGGCGCTAGGAGCTCGTCAGCGGGGGGGGGTCACGCGTGTAAACGTGGCGCTCGGGGTCTGAGCTAGAACTGGGGGCCCGGTGCAATGGTGCGAGGGGGGGGCCGCGCGTGTAAACGTGGCGCTCGGGGTCTGAGCTAGAACTGGGGGCCCGGTGCAATGGTGCGAGGGGGGGGTCACACGTGTAAACGTGGCGCTCGGGGTCTGAGCTAGAACTGGGGGCCCGGTGCAATGGTGCGAGGGGGGGTCACGCGTGTAAACGTCTCGCTCGGGGTCTGAGCTAGAACTGGGGGCCCGGTGCACTGGTGCGAGGGGGCCTGTCCCTGGCCTGGGGTTTTTCCGGGAGGATTCTCGCCGTGGGCCAAAGCTGCAGGGGACAGAACAAGGGGGCCCCAGGTGCCCCGAGCTGGGCCGGGGCTCGGGGGCCCAGACAGGGAGAGTCTCGGCTGAGCACGAAGCTGCTTGGAACAGCTCGGGGGGGGCGGGGGGGGGTCGTCTCTGTCCCAAGTTTGTGAAATGGCTCCGAGTCGGTGACTCGCCCCGAACCCGCCAGCCACGCGGCGCCGGCAGCCGGGCCCCTCGCTCGCACTTCCCATAGCGAGCGGGACGGGCGGGGGGGAGGCGCTGGAGCAGGAGCTGGGGGGTGGCCGGGGCCGGGGTCTGGCTCGAGTCCCCGGCTGGCAGGGCAAACGGGGGCTCTCGCGCCCGGACACCTGGGTCCCCCCCGTCCCCGCTCACCCTTCGCGATGGCCTCGCCCAGCGTCTCCAGCTTCGACTGTAACTTCGCCCCGATGCTTCGGCGGGTCAGGAACAGCTCCAGCTTCTGCGGGGGGGTGGGCAGGGAGTGAGGGGCACGGAGGGGCCGCGGGTCGGGAGTGAGGGGCACCATGGGGCTGCGGGTCGGGAGTGAGGGGCGCCGGGCGGGGGGCGGGGGCTGCGGGTCGGGAGTGAGGGGCGCCGGGAGGTGGGCGGGGGCTGCGGGTCGGGAGTGAGGGGCGCCGGGAGGTGGCCGGGGGCTGCGGGTCGGGAGTGAGGGGCGCGGTGGGGCTGCGGGTCAGGAGTGAGGGGCGCCGTGGGGCTGCGGGTCGGGAGTGAGGGGCACCAGGATGTGCGCGGGGGCTGCGGGTCGGGAGTGAGGGGCGCGGGAGGTGGCCGGGGCTGCGGGTCGGGAGTGAGGGGCGCGTGGGGCTGCGGGTCAGGAGTGAGGGGCGCCAGGAGGTGGGCGGGGCTGCGGGTCGGGAGTGAGGGGCGCCGGGAGGTGGGCAGGGGCTGCGGGTCGGGAGTGAGGGGCGCCGTGGGGCTGCGGGTCTGGAGTGAGGGGCACCAGGAGGTGGGCGGGGGCTGCGGGTCGGGAGTGAGGGCTGCGGGTCGGGAGTGAGGGGCACCAGGAGGTGGGCGGGGCTGCGGGTCGGGAGTGAGGGGCGCCGGGAGGTGGCAGGGGCTGCGGGTTGGGAGTGAGGGGCGCCGTGGGGCTGCGGGTCGGGAGTGAGGGGCACCAGGAGGTGGGCGGGGCTGCGGGTCGGGAGTGAGGGGCACCAGGAGGTGCGGGGCTGCGGGTCGGGAGTGAGGGGCACCAGGAGGTGGGCGGGGGGTGCGGGTCGGGAGTGAGGGGCGCCGGGAGGTGGGCAGGGGCTGCGGGTCAGGAGTGAGGGGCGCCGTGGGGCTGCGGGTCGGGAGTGAGGGGCACCAGGAGGTGGCCGGGGGCTGCGGGTCGGGAGTGAGGGGCGCCGGGGGGGCCGCACCGTGAGGTAGAAGGTCTCTGTCTCCAGGTGCTGGGCCCGTCTCTTGGCCCCGCCGCGCCCCTCGGCGCCGGCCCCCCGCAGCGACTCGGACGAGCCCAGGCCCCCAAAGGCCTCCGGCTCCTCGGGCTCCTCGGCCCCCAGCAGCTCCCGGAAGCTGCTCAGCGTCGCCTGCAGCGTCTTGTTCACCTGGGGGGACACGGGGGTGCGTGAGGGGGGGAGCCCAGCGCCAGGTCCCAGAATCCTTTGCAGCAGGGGCCATGGGCGTGAGCAGCCCCCCCGGGAAATGGGGCTTTTCCCCTGGTCCCGTTGGATGTGTCTGTTTTGCACCGTGTCTGCGCCAATGTCTGGGGGGGGGGACCTGGGGCTGAGCTGGGGGGCGGTCGGGCCCCTGGCAGGGGTCAGTCACCAGGCCCCCACCCCCGGCCCCCCACCCCCGGCCCCACCTCCTCGGTCTCCAGGCTCAGGTCCTTCAGCCGCAACTCGATGTCCTGCCACTGCAGCAGCAGCTCCGGGCGCAGGGACCCCACGGCCTGGACCTCCGTCACCTGGGGGGCAAAGGGGGGTGGATGCAGGCGGCTGTCCCCATCCCCCCACATCCCCTCCCCCACCCCGATACCTCCCCCCAGACCCCCTCTCACCTCGTCGCCCTCATGGGGGTGGTACTCGAAGCGCGGGGGGGGGCAGTACGCGGCCGGGTTGGCCTCCATCAGCCGGGCCTTGTCCCCGGGGGGGTCCAGGGCGAGCACGGCCCCCTCCAGCGCCCCCAGCCCCTCCTGCCAGGAGCTCTGGGCCCGGCCCTCCGCCACCAGGTACGTCCGCAGCAGGCGGCCCAGGGACAGATGGAACCCGAGGTCCGAGCACTGCGGGAAGAGACACCCCTGAACCCCGGCCAGGTGCCCCCGAGGCCGGCCCAGCCCCCGCCCCATCAGCGCCCCTCACTCCCGACCCGCAGCCCCCGCCCCATCAGCGCCCCTCACTCCCGACCCGCAGCCCCCGGCCCAGCCCCCGCCCCATCAGCGCCACTCCCACCCGCAGCCCCGCCCCTGCCCCGCCCCATCAGCGCCTCACTCCCGACCCGCAGCCCCGCCCAGCCCCGCCCCATCAGCGCCCCCGGCCCGCCCCATCAGCGCTCACTCCCACCCGCAGCCCCGCCCCTGCCCCCGCCCCATCAGCGCCCTCACTCCCGACCCGCAGCCCCGCCCAGCCCCGCCCCATCAGCGCCCCATCAGCGCCCCTCACTCCCGACCCGCAGCCCCCGCCCCATCAGCGCCCCTCACTCCCGACCCGCAGCCCCCGGCCCAGCCCCCGCCCCATCAGCGCCACTCCCGACCCGCAGCCCCGCCCAGCCCCGCCCCATCAGCGCCTCACTCCCGACCCGCAGCCCCGCCCAGCCCCGCCCCATCAGCGCCCATCAGCGCCCCTCACTCCCGACCCGCAGCCCCGCCCCATCAGCGCCTCACTCCCGACCCGCAGCCCCGCCCAGCCCCATCAGCGCCCCGCCCAGCCCCGCCCCATCAGCGCCCCTCACTCCCGACCTGCAGCCCCTGCTAGCCCGGACGCCCGGGTCCCAGTCCCCATGCTGCAGGCTGGGAGCCGCCCGGACGCCCGGGTCCCGGTCCCCATGCTGCAGGCTGGGAGCCGCCCGGACGCCCGGGTCCCAGTCCCCAGGCGCAGGCTGGGAGCCGCCCGGACGCCCGGGTCCCAGTCCCCAGGCGCAGGCTGGGAGCCGCCCGGACGCCTGGGTCCCAGTCCCCACGCGCAGGCTGGGAGCCGCCCGGACGCCCGGTTCCCTGTCCCCAGGTGCAGGCTGGGAGCCGCCCGGACGCCTGGGTCCCAGTCCCCACGCGCAGGCTGGGAGCCGCCCGGACGCCCGGGTCCCAGTCCCCAGGCGCAGGCTGGGAGCCGCCCGGACGCCCGGGTCCCAGTCCCCATGCTGCAGGCTGGGAGCCGCCCGGACGCCCGGGTCCCAGTCCCCAGGCGCAGGCTGGGAGCCGCCCGGACGCCTGGGTCCCACGCACGTCGAGGATGTCGGAGACGTCCCGCAGGTAGTAGTTGCTGACGACGGCGTTGGTGGCTCCCAGGTGCAGGAGATAATCGTTCCGCGCCGCTGTGCACTTCGACTGCGCTGCCAGGAACCGGGCCTGGCGCTGGGGGGGGGGGGGACGAGACCCGTCAGCTGGGGGGCAGCCAAGCCCCCCTCCCCCCAACCACAGAGCCACCCCTCCAGTAACCTGCAACGCCCACCCCCCACCAGCTCACCTTCTCCACCAGCCGCTCCCCCTTGCGCAGGGAGGCCCGTCGGGCCGTCTTGTCCTGCCCGGCTCCCCCCGGCTCGGGGGGCTGCCGGCCCCCCCTCTTTTCCTCCTGCCGCTCGGCTTCCCGCAGCTTGTTCTCGGCGCTCTGGCTCTCCGCGTGGTGCGTCTGGTAGCTTTTCATAGCCTGGGAGGGGTCGGGGGGGTCAGTGGGGAGCCCGGAGCCTCCCCGACCCCCACCCGGCCTGGGTTCCGCACTCACCATCTGCAGCTCAGAAATCATCGTCAGCAGCTCGTCCTGCATCTGCTGCTCCAGGTCTCGGCTCTGGGGCGGGGCGGGGGCAGCGTTAGAGATGGGGGGCCCTGATATTATCCCCGATCAATCCCGCCCTTCCCGAGCCCCCCACCCAGGGCATGGGACAGAACCCCAGGAACCCGTGGGGGGGAGGGAACCGCGTCCTGCTGGGAAGGGACCCAGGAGTCCGGAGCAGGGCCTGGGGGGAGGGGGAAGGGACCCAGGAGTCCGGAGCAGGGCATGGGGGGAGGGGGAAGGGACCCAGGAGTCCGGAGCAGGGCCTGGGGAGGGGAAGGGACCCCGGAGTCCGGAGCAGGGCCTGAGGGGAGGGGGAAGGGACCCAGGAGTCCGGAGCAGGGCCTGGGGGGAGGGGGAAGGGACCCAGGAGTCCGGAGCAGGGCCTGGGGGGAGGGGGAAGGGACCCAGGAGTCCGGAGCAGGGCCTGAGGGGAGGGGGAAGGGACCCAGGAGTCCGGGACAGGGGGACCAGCCCCACCTTCTTGACCAGGCGCCCCAGGTCGTCGCTGAGCTGGGTCAGGTGCAGCGTCAGGGGCCCTGCGTAAATATCGCTCAGGGCCCCGTGGTCCCGGCCGGCCTGGCGGGTCAGATTCAGCACCAGCTGCCAGCACCGCAGCGGGGACGGCGGGTCCTGCTCCCTCCTGGGGAGAGACGGAGAGCGGTGCCCCTCACTCCCGACCCGCAGCCCCCAGGCGCCCCTCACTCCCGACCCGCAGCCCCCGGGCGCCCCTCACTCCTGACCCGCAGCCCCCCCAGCCTGGCCCTGCCGGTGCCCCTCACTCCCGACCCGCAGCCCCCAGGCGCCCCTCACTCCTGACCCGCAGCCCCCCCAGCCTGGCCCTGCCGGTGCCCCTCACTCCCGACCCGCAGCCCCCCCAGCCTGGCCCTGCCGGTGCCCCTCACTCCCGACCCGCAGCCCCCGCCAGCCTGGCCCTGCCGGTGCCCCTCACTCCCGACCCGCAGCCCCAGCCCTGCCGGTGCCCCTCACTCCCGACCCGCAGCCCCAGCCCTGCCGGTGCCCCTCACTCCCGACCCGCAGCCCCAGCCCCGCCGGTGCCCCTCACTCCCGACCCGCAGCCCACCTGGGGTGCTCCTTGGCCCCGCGCAGCCGGGCGGTGAATCTCTCCGACAGCTTCTCCAGCCCGCGGGAATATTCCTGCTCCAGCTCGGCCTTTCGCCGCAGGAAGTCGCCCATGTCCTGGAGCAGCTGCAGCCGGACCTCGGCCTGGGCCTCCCGCCCCCGCTGCTGCTCGCCCAGCTGCCCACGCAACTCTGCGGGGGGGGGAGCGTCAGCAGGGGGCGCCCAGGAGCCCCGGGGCGCAGGGAAGGGACCCAGGAGTCCGGGCCGGCGGAGCAGGGAAGGGGAAGGGACCCAGGAGTCCGGGGCCGGCGGAGCAGGGAAGGGGAAGGGACCCAGGAGTCCGGGAGCATCAATTTGTTTGCTGGGCACTTTCATTTCCTGGGGAGCTGCAGGGCTGGTGGGAGTGGAAGAGACCCCACCCCCCATGGGCACCTGCCCCCCATGGCACCGAGCTGGCTCAGGGGGCAGGGAATGGGGATCAGGGGCCAGTCCCCTCGGGGGGGGGGGGCACCGGCCGGGATCCAGCCCTGGGGCAGGGGCTGGTTTTGAGGGGGGGGGTTGGAACAGCCCCCTGCACCTCCCCCCTCCTTCTTCTTTCCCCGGGGGGCAGCTGACCCACTGATGGGGGGGGGGGGGCGAGGGCAGGTACTGGTGGCCCTGCCTGTGGCCCATCCCCCACTCTTTGGGGTACAGGCCTGTGGCCACATTCAGGGAACCCCCCCAGGGGAACCTTCCCTTCCCCCACATCCTGCCCCAGAGCCTCAAATCCACATATCCAGCAGGAGGGGGGCAGTGCCTGCAAACCCCCCCACAAGCCCTCACCCCCTGCCTGGGTTCTCCCCAGCTCTGGGAGGGGAGCGGGGGCTGGGTGTGGGGGCTGGGAGCCCGGACGCCTGGGTTCTCTCAGGCGCTGGGAGGGAAGTGGGGTCTGGTGCTTAGAGCGGGGGAGGGGGCTGGGAGCCCGGACGCCGGGGTTCTCTCAGGCGCTGGGAGGGGAGGGGGCTGGGAGGCCGGACGCCTGGGTTCTCGCCTGTCTCTGAACTCGGCTGGGATTCCCCAGGGGCTCTGTGGCAGGGAGGGGGGAGCCGGGGGTGGGGTGAGGAAGTTGAACCGAGCTGAGAGGCCGGAACCTGCGGGGGGAAGTTGCATTAAAACCTGCTGATGGGCTCGGCCGGGCTGCGGGGAGAGGCCGGGCTGCGGGCTCCCCCCACTAGCCCCCGGAGCCGGAAGAGAACCCAGGAGTCCGGGCTCCTACCCCCGATCCCAGCGGGGGGGGGGGGTCCAGCCATCAGGCGACACCCAAGCCATAGGGCGAGGGGGGGGGGCTCAGATGGGGGGGGCTCGGGGCAGCCCATTCAGCCCCCTCCAATGTAACCCCTTAGCCCCACTGGCGCCCCCCCAATACGCAGCCCCGCCCCCAGCTCACTGCCCCGCAGCGCGGTCCCTGTAGCCGGGGGGGCGCAGCCTCGCCCCCCCCCTCACCTTTCGCTTGCGCCTCATATTCAGCCTGCGGCCAGCGCTCCTTGCGCGCCCTGCCCAGCGCGCTCATCCCGGGGCTGCGCGGGGGGCCCGATCCCAGCCGCGCAGGATCCTTCGCCCCCTCCGGGCGCTCCGCGGCGGGTCCCAGCGCCCCACGCTGCGGATGCGCCTGGCCCCGCCCCCCGCGTCCGGCCCAGCCCAGCCCTGCGGGGGGGAGGAGGAAGTGAAGCATCCTTAACCCCTTGTGTGCTGCAGCCCCCGCCAGCCTGCCCCCCCGCTCCACGAGCGGCTGGACGCCAGCGAAAGATCCCCGCCCATGGCTCGGGTAGCAGGACGGGCCCCCCTAGAGACGTCACCTGCCCCCAGGCTGGGGGGGGGGGAAGGTGACCCTAGAGCAGCCCCCCCGCCCCCAAATCTGCTCTGTCCAGCGTGAGAGACTGACAGAGACCCAGGCTGGGGGGGGGCTGCGGGTCGGGAGTGAGGGGCACCGGCAGGGCCAGGTGGGGCAGGGCCGGGGGCTGCGGGTCGGGAGTGAGGGGCACCGGCAGGGCCAGGTGGGGCAGGGCCGGGGGCTGCGGGTCGGGAGTGAGGGGCAGCGGCAGGGCCGGGGGCTGCGGGTCGGGAGTGAGGGGCACCGGCAGGGCCAGGTGGGGCAGGGCTGGGGGCTGCAGGTCAGGCGTGAGGGGCAGCGGCAGGGCTCAGGCTGGGGGTCACTGTGGGTCCCTCCTCCCGCACAGCCCCTCCATGCCCCACAGCCCACCTGACACGACCTGTTCCATTTCCATCCAGGTTTATTAGTGTTGGGCCCCAAAACACCTGGGGGCAGTTTTGGGGGGGCAGTTTGGGGGGGGCAGTTGCCCCTCCTTGATTCACCACAGACCAAGGCAGGGGGGGGCAGAGGTAACTTTATTCTTTTAACCCCTTCCTGCCAGGAAGGGAAGAGTCACAGCCCCCCCCCCACCCCAGGGTATTTTGGGGGGGCTGAACCTGCCATCCCCTGAACCCCTCCCCCGCCCCAGTCACAGGGGGACCCCTCGTCATTCACTGCCCCAGGCCCCGGCCCTGCACAGGACGGGCTGCGTGTGGTCCGCCCCCCCCAGAGTCATGTTTTGGGGGGGGGTCACGGTCGTTTCCGAGAGGCAGCGTCGGCCCGGCGGAGCTCGGCCTCAGGCACCAGCCCCAGGGCCCCCAGCGCCTGGAGAAGCTGCTCCCGGGCGCAGCCCACGAAGCTGTTGGACAGGAAAGTGGGGAGCCCCCCGGCCCCATCCCGCAGCGTGTAGAGGGGGACACGCACCAGCCCCAGGACCTGCAATGAGACGGGCCGGCTGTGAGCCCCCCCTGCCCCCCACCCAGCCTCCCGCCCCCAGCGCCCCCCCAACCAGCCCCCTGCCCCCCAACCAGCCTCCCGCCCCAGCGCCCCCAACCAGCCTCCCGCCCCGCGCCCCTGAGCCCCTGCCCCCAACCAGCCTCCGCCCCCAGCGCCCCCCCCTGCCCCAACCAGCCTCCCCAGCGCCTCCCCTGCCCCAGCCCCCAACCAGCCTCCCGCCCCCAGCGCCCCCAGCCCCATCCAGCCTCCTGCCCCAGCACCCCCAAACAGGCCCTGCCCCATCCAGCCTCCCACCCACCCCAGCCCCCATCCAGCAGTGTGCCAGCCCCAGGACCTGCAACCCCATCCAGCCTCCCGCCCCAGTGCCCCCATCCAGCCTCCTGCCCCAGCCCACCCCGGCCCCGGCTGCCAGGGAAGGGCGCCCCCCACCTCCAGCCCGTGCTCCTTGGCCTCCGTGGCTCCGGCCTCCAGGGCTCGCAGCTGCTCCAGGCGGAGGCGCTTGGCGTAGAAATGAGCCACCAGGCGCTGGGGCGTCTCCTCGCAGCGCGCCCCGAGATAGTCGCCCTCGGCCAGGCTCAGGGGGGCCGCCCCGGGGCCCAGCTCCTCCCGCAGCTCCCGGTTCAGCCCGGCCTCCAGGGAGCCGTCCCGGGGGTCCACGAACCCCCCCGGGAACCCCAGCCGCCCGTCAAAGCGCATCTGCATCTGCGGGGGAGGGGCAGGGTTAGCGGGGGGCTCTGGGGCAGCCCCCCCGGCTCCTGCCCCCCAGGGGAGCCCCTGGCCACAGCCCCCGGCTCCTGCCCCCAGGGGAGCCCCACCCCCACCAGCCCCGGCTCCTGCCCCCAGGGGAGCCCCTGACCACAGCGCCCCCCGGCTCCTGCCCCCAGGAGCCCCTGACCACAGCCCCCGGCTCCTGCCCCCAGGGGAGCCCCCACCCCACCAGCCCCCGGCTCCTGCCCCCCAGGGGAGCCCCTGACCACAGCCCCCCCCCCGGCTCCTGCCCCCCAGGGGAGCCCCTGACCACAGCCCCGGCTCCTGCCCCAGGGAGCCCCTGACCACAGCCCCCGGCTCCTGCCCCCAGGAGCCCCTGACCACAGCCCCCGGCTCCTGCCCCCCCCGGGGAGCCCCTGACCACAGCGCCCCCAGGCTCCTGCCCCAGGAGCCCCTGACCCCCAGGGGAGCTCCTGACCCCCAGGGGAGCCCCTGACCACAGCGCCCCCAGGGGAGCCCCTGACCACAGCGCCCCCAGCTCCTGCCCCCCAGGGGAGCCCCTGACCACAGCCCCCGGCTCCTGCCCCCAGGGGAGCCCCCACCCCGGCAAGGGCCCCGCCCCCGCTCCTGCCCCAGGGGAGCCTGACCCCACCAGCCCCCGGCTCCTGCCCCCAGGAGCCCCCACCCACCAGCACGGCGTGGCGCAGCGGGACGCGCCCGAAGAGCCGCCCGGGGCAGGGCGCGCAGAGCAGCGCGTGACACGCGTGTCTCCAGCCGGGCCCGAGCTCCAGCGCCTCGGCCCGGGACAGGAGCCGCGACTCGCCCATCGCCGCCGCCTCCAACCTGCCGTGGGGCCCCGCCCCTTTGTGCACGCGCGGGGGGGCGGGGCGCGCCGCGGCCAATCAGCGCCCGCCAATGGAACGCTGAGACAGCGCAGCCCCACCCGTGGGCGGGGCCAGTGGAACGTGAGCGCTCAGCTGGGCCGTGGGGCGGGGCGAACGGAACGTGGCGAACAGCTGGAAGAGGGGAGCCAATCAGCGGGCAGGCGCCCCCCAGCACAGCAGAGCCCCACTTGGGGGGAAGGATGATGGACAGGAGGCTCCCCCCAGTGGGCAGCAAGGGGTGTGAAATGGGGACTCGCAGGTCACCCCACTGGAGGGTGGGGGGCAGCACAGGGACCTCCAGGGGGCCCTGGGAGAGTGGGGGGCCACAGGGGGCCGGATTGGGGGCTGGGGGAGGGGCAGTTTGAATACACGGCGTGCCTCAGTTTCCCACATCTGGAACATGGTTAACAGGGGCGGAGGCTGCTAATTCTTTTCACAGTGTGACCCCCATGTGGCGGCCGGGAGGGGGGGCCCACACCCAACAACGCCCAGTGACTAACAACCCTGGAGCCTGCCCCCTCCTCAGGCAGCCAGGTGGGGGCAGCCACAGGGGGCTGTGGTGGTTATGGGGGGCAGGGGGCTTGGGACCAGCCCTGCTGGGCTGTGACTCCATTACCTAAGAACGGGCCAGGCTGTGTCCAAACCTCCCGCCCTGTGTTCACCCCACCAGCAGACACACCCCGGGGGGGGGGGGGCTGCAAGGGCAGGTCCCAGGGGCTGTTCCGAGCCAGGCGCCGCCCCCGGTGGGAGGGCAGAGACCACACACCCCCCACGGCTCAGCAGCGACCTTTATTGGGCTGGCGGGGCCCACGGCAGGGCCCTAGGAGGCCGAGTCGGAGGCCTCGGAACTGTCCTTCACGTCGGTGCTCTCCGTGGCCTCGCTCACGTCCTTGCTGTCCCCCCCACTGTCCTCGGGGCCCCCCGCCACCCCCGGGCAGCAGTCGCCTCCATGATTGGCCTTGTGCTCCAGCGCCGGCTGCCGGGTCCGCTCCTTCAGCTCCAGCTGCCGCCTCAGCTGTGGGGAGAGGAAGGGTCAGGGGGGCCGGCTGGCAGGGGCTGCGGGTCGGGAGTGAGGGGCGCCGGCAGAGCTGGGGGCTGCGGGTCGGGAGTGAGGGGCACCGGCAGAGCTGGGGGCTGCGGGTCGGGAGTGAGCAGAGCTGGGGGCAGGGGCTGCAGGTCGGGAGTGAGGGGCGCCGGCAGAGCTGGGGGCTGCGGGTCGGGAGTGAGGGGCACCGGCAGAGCTGGGGGGGGGGCAGGGGCTGCAGGTCGGGAGTGAGGGGCACCAGCAGAGCTGGGGGCTGCGGGTCGGGAGTGAGGGGCGCCGGCAGAGCGGGGGGCTGCGGGTCGGGAGTGAGGGGCGCCGGCAGAGCTGGGGGGGGGGGCAGGGGCTGCGGGTCGGGCGGGCGGGGCACCGGCAGAGCTGGGGGCTGCGGGTCGGGAGTGAGGGGCACCGGCAGAGCTGGGGGCTGCGGGTCGGGAGTGAGGGGCACCGGCAGAGCTGGGGGCTGCGGGTCGGGAGTGAGGGGCTGGGACGTTACTGAGAGAATCTGGGCCCATCTAGAACATGGGTGTAACCCCGGCCCTGCAGGGGGGGAGCTGCGGGGTCTAGGCCAGGTTGTGGGGTGCTGGGTAGGATTGTGCTGTCCGGGTGCATGTGTCATTTTGCAGTGGAAGTTGTGAATATCGGCTCTGTCCTGTCCATGCTTCACACTCGTGCTGTGCCTCGGGGTGACACCCCAGACGAGTTGGGGTCAGCTCGGCCCGGCCGGCTTGGGGGCCCGTTACGGCCCATCAGCTACAACCGACCCACGGCGAGGAGGCAGATCCGCCTTGTGACTCGGCCAAGTGCCGGGCCTGGCCCCCGTGACCCCAGGCTCCCTGTTGCTGTAATTTTCCACAGGAAGGACACAGAGGTTCTTACACCGGGAAAAGCCGAGCAAAGGCCGAGGCCTCGTCTCCACCTGGTCGTCAATCCTGCCCCGAGGCTCGGGGGACTTTGCTCCGAACTGAAGCTCTGAACAAAGGGCTGAACGACCCGCCCCAGCGGGGGATGTTCCAGGGACGGGATTTGAACCTGCAGGGTCCATCGCGGCTACAAGCCTGAGCCAAGGACTTTGCCATCACTGGATGGAATTGATCCCATGTCACCAATTCTAGCTCCCGGCTGGATCTTTTCCCTTTCGATTTTAGCTTCTAGAGGGGTGGCACCAGCGGGATTTGGGGGGAAGATCTGATGTGTCTATTGACCTGGGTCTGGGGCTTGATTCTTTGGGATCGAGAGAACCTTGGTCCTTTACTGGGGTGTTGGGTTTCATACCCAGCCTCCCCTGCCGAGTGGCGCAGGTGGGGATACGGGGAGACTGGAGTGTCTGAGGGAATCACGGCGGGGACCAAAGTCCTCGGGGTCTGGCTGGTTTGGTGCCGTGGAGGTGGAGAAAGCCCAGCCCGGGGCCGTCACTGCCCTGTGTTCAGCGATTGGTCCTGAATTGGCACCTCAGTTGGGTCCCGCCAGAACCACGTCGTCACAGGGGCACCGGCAGTGCTGGGTGAGCAGGGCCGGGCTAGCAGGGGGCTGCAGGTCGGGAGTGAGGGGCACCGGCAGGGCTGGGGGGGGCAGGGCCGGGCTAGCAGGGGGCTGCGGGTCAGGAGTGAGGGGCACCGGCAGGGCTGGGGGGGGGCAGGGCCGGGCTAGCAGGGGGCTGCGGGTCGGGAGTGAGGAGCACCGGCAGGCCTGCGGGGGGGGCAGGGCCGGGCTGGCAGGGGGCTGCGGGTCGGGAGTGAGGGGCACCGGCAGGTCTGCGGGGGGGCAGGGCCGGGCTAACAGGGGCTGCGGGTCGGGCGTGAGGGGCACCGGCAGGGCTGCGGGGCAGGGCCGGGCTAGGAGGGGCTGCGGGTCGGGAGTGAGGGGCACCGGCAGGGCTGGGGGCAGGGCTGGGCTAGCAGGGGGCTGCGGGTCGGGAGTGAGGGGCACCGGCAGGGCGGGGGGTGGCAGGGGCGGGCTAGCAGGGGGCTGCGGGTCGGGAGTGAGGGGCACCGGCCGGGCTGCGGGGGGGGGCGGGGCTGGGCTAGCAGGGGCTGCAGGTCGGGAGTGAGGGGCACCGCAGGGCTGCGGGGGCAGGGCTGGGCTAGCAAGGGCTGCGGGTCGGGAATGAGGGGCACCGGCAGGGCGGGGGACGGGGACGGGACACACACACTCTCTGAACCTCGTCTGCCATCTGGGTCAGGTCCCGTTTCATGGCGTAGGCGTCCTCCCCGTCCGCGTAGTATTTGGGTTCCACCTCGCTGATCCTGGGGGGGGGGCGGGGGGGGAGCACAGTAGCACTGGGGGTGCCAGGCAGACCCACTCCCCCCTCCCCCCCCGCTGCCCGGCCCGCCCAGGTGCCCCCGCACTCACTGGAAGTTGAGGGTGTTGGAGTAGAGGTGAAGAGCCGCCCGGTTACTGCAAGAGAAGGGGGGGGTCAGTAAATGGGGGCACGAGGCACCATCAGGGCTGGCCCCCCCCAGAGACAGGGCAGGGGGAGCAAGGGGGGAAGGTGCCCAGCTGAGGTGGGGGGCACAGGGCAGTGGGGCTCAGAGCTGGGGGGGTTGGGTGAGGATTGTGGGGTTACCCAGAGCTGAGCTGTCACTGGCAGGCTGGGGGGACAGACGGTTTGTGTTCTCAGTGTGGGGGGGGGGGGTTACTGAAATGTGTGTGTGTGGGGGGGGTTCAACCTCCCGACAAGCAGCCTTTCAGGTAGGAGGGTAAAAAGGCCAAACACCGTCGGTGGCTCGCCGAGGAGACGCACACATGGCCAAGGTCACCCCAGGGACTGGGGCTGATAGAAACCCCTCCGAGACAGCCCTGCCCCATGGGAAGTGTGGGGGGACAATGACATCATAGGGGCCCTCACGCTCCCTCAACAACACACCTGGAAACACTGACCGGGGGAAGGGCTGGGCCCCCCCAGGCAAAGGGGTTTTTCTCCTGGGCATGAAAAGCTGGGAAAGCCGCAAGAACCAGCCGGGCTGTTTATTGCGGGGGGGGGGAGGCAGGCCTGGGGCTGGGGTCCCAGGGTGGGGATCCCAGACGGGGAGCAGGGGTCCCGGGTGGGGATCCCAGACGGGGAGCAGGGGGTCCCGGGGTGGGGTCCCAGACGAGGTCCTGGGGTGGGGTCCCAGACGGGAGCAGGGGTCCCAGACGGGGAGCAGGGGGTCCCGGGTGGGGGTCCTGGGCTGGGGATCCCGGGGTGGGGGATCCCAGATGGGGAGCAGGGGGGTCCCGGGGCTGGGGGGTCCCGGGGTGGGGGATCCCAGACGGGGAGCAGGGGGGTCCCGGGGCTGGGGGGTCCCGGGGTGGGGGATCCCAGACGGGGAGCAGGGGGGTCCCGGGGCTGGGGGGTCCCAGACGGGGAGCAGGGGGGTCCCGGGTGGGGATCCCAGACGGGAGCAGGGGTCCCAGACGGGGAGCAGGGGTCCCAGGGTGGGGATCCCAGACGGGAGCAGGGGGTCCTGGGCTGGGGATCCCGGGGTGGGGAATCCCAGACGGGGAGCAGGGGGATCCCAGATGGGGAGCAGGGGGGTCCGGGGGTGGGGGATCCCAGAGGGGGAGCAGGGGGGTCCCAGACGGGGAGCAGGGGTCCCGGGTGGGGATCCCAGACGGGAGCAGGGGTCCTGGGGCTGTGGGGTCCCGGGGTGGGGATCCCAGACGGGAGCAGGGGTCCTGGGGCTGTGGGGTCCCGGGTGGGGTCCCAGACGGGGAGCAGGGGTCCTGGGGCTGTGGGGTCCCGGGTGGGGTCCCAGATGGGGAGCAGGGGGTCCTGGGGCTGTGGGGTCCCGGGTGGGGGTCCCAGATGGGGAGCAGGGGTCCGGCCACTCCTGGGGCTGGGGTCCCGGGTGGGGATCCCAGACAGGGAGCAGGGGGGTCCCGGGGTGGGGGATCCCAGACGGGGAGCAGGGGGGTCCCGGGGCTGGGGGGTCCCAGACGGGGAGCAGGGGGGTCCCGGCCACTCCTGGGGCTGGGGGGTCCCCGGGGGGGGCTCACCTCTTGCGGACGTGCAGGGAGACGTACTTGGCGTTGAAGTTCTCGATCATGGCGCGGGACGCCTGGTCCATCAGCTTCTGCGCCAGTCCCAGGCGCCGGTGGGAGCGTTTCACGGCCTAGGGGAGCCAGGGGGGTGTCTTGACCTGCACCCGGACCCCCCCTG
Organism: Mauremys reevesii; assembly: GCF_016161935.1. Lineage (NCBI taxonomy): Eukaryota > Metazoa > Chordata > Testudines > Geoemydidae > Mauremys > Mauremys reevesii. Next base: position 24,350,390 of record NC_052644.1, on the reverse strand, counting down.
AACAGGGCACCCCCACCCCAGTCTGCCCCGCCCCCCGCAAAGGGGGCGCCCCACCCACACCAGCCCCCCTCGAAGGGTGTGCACCCAGCCCCCCCAATAGCCCCCAGGCACCACTCCCCTCCAGCCCCTCCCCGCGTGCACCCCACGCACCAGGGAGGTGATGTGTCCGTGGGGCAGGTCGTCGGGGTCCTCTTCCCTAGGGCGACAGGAGAGGAGTCAGCATGGAGCCCCCGAGGCGCCAGCCCGCGGGCAGAATGGGGGGCAGGGCACAGGGCAGGGGCAGCTGAGAGGGGAGAGGACAAGGGGGCCAGGGGATTGGGGGCTGCTGACCCCGGCCCCACCACTCACATCTTGGCCAGCACGTAGCCCACGATCTTGCCGTTCTCGTCCTCGGCGATGTAGGAGAGCTGGGGAGACGGGCCGGGGTGAGATCGGGTGCCCCCGCCCCCGGGGGGCCCCGCCCCACCGCCCCGCCGGGACTCGGGCGCCCCACCGTACCCCGCCGGGACTCGGGGCGCCCCACCGTACCCCTGCCGGGACTCGGGGCACCCCACCGTACCCCGCCGGGACTCGGGGCGCCCCCCCCCCACCGTACCCCGCCAGGAGGAGGAGGTAACCTGCCTGTAACCGGCTCCCCTGGGACGCCCCCTCCTCCTCCTGGGAGAGAACCCAGGCGTCCGGCCCCATCCTCCTCCTCCTAGAGGAAGGGGGAACCCAGGCGTCCCTCCCCCCGCGGGGAGCCCAGGCGTCCCCCCCCGGCGCACCTGCGGCCAGGACAGCCCGTGGTAGAAGTAATATTTCATCTGGTAGTTCTCGGGCAGGCAGAGCAGGTTGCAGTGCTGCATGTTCGTCAGGTCCTCGGGCTGCGGGGGGGCGGCGTCAGCGCGGGACCCAGGCGTCCGGCCCCGCCCCCGGGGACCCCGGCGTCCGGCCCCCCCCTCTCCGAGCCCCCCCCGGGGACCCCGGCGTCCGGCCCCCTCCGAGCCCCCTCCCGGGGACCCCGGACCCTGGCGTCCGGCCCCCGCCCTGAGCCCTCCCGGGGACCCCGGCGTCCGGCCCCGCCCCTGAGCCCTCCCCGGGACCCCGGCGTCCGGCCCCCTCCGAGCCCCCGGGGACCCCGGCGTCCGGCCCTCCCCGAGCCCCCGGGGACCCGGCGTCCGGCCCCCGCCCCGAGCCCCCGGGACCCCCTCCCGAGCCCCGCCCCGCACCCGCGCGTTCCGGATGTTCATGGCTCCGGCTCCGCGTCTCTCTCCCGGCGGCGGCTCCGCGCGGCTGCCGAGACCCAGGGGGCGGTTCCCGGACAGGCCCCGCCTCCCCGAGCGGCTCCGGCCAATACCCTGCCCGGGCGGGGAGGCAGGTGGCCGCGAGCAGCCAATCGCGACGCGAAGCCGGGGTCAGCCAATCGCATGGCCAATCCGCGGCACGCGCCCCGCTCATTGGGTGCAGGCCCGGCCAATCGGCAGGAAGGAGGAGGGTTGATGTCACTAGGCGGAGTGGGCGCTTCTGTTACCCGAGACCGCGCTGCCGGCCAATCGGATTCCCCGATGGGGCATAAGCCCCGCCTCATAATCAAAAGCACCAATCCCAGTTCCGGAGATTGGTTATGAACCGTCCCTTCCCCTTTTAGCCAATCACAGAGCACAATTCCTCAAGATGTCCAATCACCTTGTAGGAAGAGTTAAGTGACTCGAGGGCTGAGCCGACACAACCAATAAGAGGCCAGGAGAGAAGCGATTGACGCTTTCACTAGCCATTCACCGGCCAGCCAACACCTTCCCCTTAGAATCCTGACTAGTCCTGCCAGCAGCCAATCAGAAGCTGACATGGCCTACGGTGACAGCGACATGGTCCAATGAGGGTGCAGCTAGAGACATGTGCTAAGGCTGCTTCCCTATAGCAGTGCCCCAATCCCCCCCGCGGGTCCCTGGGGGGGTCCTACCCCCCACCCCACACAAAGGGGGGGGGGCACCAGCACATCCAGGGCCCCGCCCAGGGCGAGCTCGGAGGGGGGGCGCAGCGTGTGGGGCGGGGCGGGGTTTTCAGGGTGCTGGGTCCCCCCCCCGCACCTGCCCAGATGTGCAGCCAGCGAGGAGCAGGCCCGAGGCCTGGGCGAGGGGCACAGCGGGGACAGGGACCGGCCGCACGTGGGCGAAACCCAACTGCGGGGGCTGGGAGCCCGGACTCCTGGGTTCTCTCCCCTGCTTGGGGGAGGGGGGGCTGGGAGCCCGGACTCCTGGGTTCTCTCCCCAGCTTGGGGGCTGGGAGCCCGGACTCCTGGGTTCTCTCCCAGCTTGGGGGCGGGGAGCCCGGACTCCTGGGTTCTCTCTGGGCACCGGGGGAGGGGGGCTGGGAGCCCGGACTCCTGGGTTCTCTCCCAGCTTGGGGAGGGGGCTGGGAGCCCGGACTCCTGGGTTCTCTCTGGGCACCGGGGGTGGGGGGCTGGGAGCCTGGACCCTTGGGTTCTCTCGGGGCACCGCGGGGGCTGGGAGCCCGGACTCTTGGGTTCTCTCCCCAGCTTGGGGGGGGGGGGCTGGGAGCCCAGACTCCTGGGTTCTCTCTGGGCACCGGGGGAGGGGGGCTGGGAGCCCGGACTCCTGGGCTCTCTCTGGGCACCGGGGGGGCGGGGAGCCCGGACTCCTGGGTTCTCTCCTGGCTCTGGGCACGCGGGGGAGGAGGGGGGGGGTACCCAAAAGCAGGTGGAAGTAGATCTGTTTGTGGCGCCATCTACTGGTGATCAGACCAAACTACACCGCCTCCATCTACCTCCCCCCACACCGCGCTGGTGCCCCTCCCTCCCCCTCAGGGATCACAGACCCTCTCTCGCCTTCCCCGCTTTTATTGGGGTGACTTTCACAGGCGCCGCTTTGGCCCCTCAGGGAGTGGGGTGTAAACGGGGGTCCCTTTGCTCCCCCAAATGGATCCAGGCCTCACCCATGTGTGACCCCCCCAGCCAGATTCCCCCTGCTGGCCCCTCCAGGAACCCCCAAAGCCCGAGCCGAGCTCTCCTCCCCCGGCTCTGGCTTGTAGGACACCGTGTCTGTCCCTGGGGCCCCCGGCTGCCCGTGGGGGGCTCTCAGGCCGGGGGGTCCCGGCTCAGCACTGAGGTGCCTGTGAGGGTGGAGTCGCTGGGCAGGGACCCGGCGCGGGGCCGGGGCAGCCGGGGGCACACGAGGCGGCTCAGCTCCCCCGAGACGCTGCTGCTGAAAGCCCCGTAAATCCAGGGGTTCGTGCAGCTGTTCAGGCTGGCGAGTAACATCAGCAGGGTGAAGGCTGGTCCTGGGGGCAAAGGGGGGAAGGTCAGCTCTGCCGGTGCCCCTCACTCCCGACCCGCAGCCCCCCAGCTCCGCCGGCGCCCCTCACTCCCGACCCGCAGCCCCCCAGCTCCGCCGGCGCCCCTCACTCCCGACCCGCAGCCCCCTGCTAGCCCGGCGCCCCTCACTCCCGACCCGCAGCCCCCTGCTAGCCCGGCGCCCCTCACTCCCGACCCGCAGCCCCCTGCTAGCCCGGCGCCCCTCACTCCCGACCCGCAGCCCCAGCTCGCGCCCCTCACTCCCGACCCGCAGCCCCCAGCTCCGCCGGCGCCCCTCACTCCCGACCCGCAGCCCCAGCTCCGCGGCGCCCCTCACTCCCGACCCGCAGCCCCCAGCTCGGCGGCGCCCCTCACTCCCGACCCGCAGCCCCCAGCTCGCCGGCGCCCCTCACTCCCGACCCGCAGCCCCCGCTCCGCCGGCGCCCCTCACTCCCGACCCGCAGCCCCCGGCTCCGCTGGTGCCCCTCACTCCCGACCCGCAGCCCCCCTGCTCCGCCGGCGCCCCTCACTCCCGACCCGCAGCCCCTGCCAGCCCAGCCCTGTCAGTGCCCCTCACTCCCGACCCGCAGCCTCCTAGTGAGGTCTCTGGGCTCAGAACTGGGCCGGGCTGGAGGGGTGCAGGGGAGTGAGGTGTCCGGGCAGGGCGGATGCTGAGGGGGAGGTCTCCAGGCCAGGTGGAGGCGGGGGGGTCCAGGGGGAGGTCTCCAGGCAGGGGTGCAGGGGAGGTCTCCAGGGGGATTGCAGGGGAGGTCTCCAGGGCGGGGGTGCAGGGGAGGACTCCAGGCAGAGGGGGCCCAGGCAGAGGGGGGGCAGGGGAGGTCTCCAGGACAGGGGTGCAGGGGAGGTCTCCAGGCAGGGGATGCAGGGGAGGTCTCCAGGCAGGGGGTGCAGGGGAGGTCTCCAGGGCAGGGGGTGCTGGGGCGAGGTCTCCAGGGCGGGGGGGATGCAGGGGGGGAGGTCTCCAGGCAGAGGGGGGGGCAGGGGGGGAGGTCTCCAGGGCGGGGGGGGGCCGGGGGGAGGTCTCCAGGCGGAGGGGGGGGCAGGGGGGGCCCAGGCCGAGGGGGCAGGGGAGGTCTCCAGGCGGGGAGGTCTCCAGGCCGGGGGGGGGGGTCTCCAGGCAGAGGGGGGCCCAGGCAGAGGGGGGGTCTCACCTTCCACAGGCGCCCGGGGGTCCCACACGGCCCAGAGCTGGACGCAGAAGTAGGGGGCCCAGCAGAGCACGTAGACCAGCACGATGACCAGCGTCATGCGCAGCGTCTTGGCCACGGCCGCCGAGACCCCCCTGCCCTGGGCCCCCCGGGGGCCCCGCCCCAGGCTCCGGGCCACCTCGCGGAAGATCAGGGCCTGGCCGGCGGCGATGAGGAGGGTGGGCAGGGCGAAGACCATGAGGGTGACCCAGCTGACGTAGGCCCGGGCCCCCCAGGGCTCGGCGAAGGTGGCCCAGCACTCGCTGGCTCCCTCGGGCAGCCGCACCTTGGAGAAGATGAAGAGCTGCGGCAGGCTGAGGAGCAGCGCGGATCCCCACGCTGCCACCAACGGCGCCTTCCAGCTGACGCGGCCCCGGCGCAAGGCCACAGCCGGCCGGCAGATGGCCCGGTGCCGGTCGTAGGTCATGGCCAGGATGACGTAGGACGAGGCGAACATGGCCACCACCTGCAGGTACTTGACGGCCCGGCACAGGGGGTCGGGGCCCAGGAACCGGTCGGTGACGTCCCACAGCAGCTGCGGCAGCACCTGGAACAGGGCCACCGCCAGGTCGGCCAGGCAGAGGTGGCCCATGAAGCGGTGCATGGGGGCGGGGCGGGCGCGGCGCCGGCCCAGCGCCGCCAGCACCAGCCCGTTGCTCAGCGTGGCCAGCACCAAGACCACGCTCAAGACGGTCACCTCGGCCACGGCCAGGGCCGGGTCGCGGGCGTCCGGGAGGGAGGCGTTGGGAGCCAGGGAGGCGTTGGCCATGGCGGGCTGGAGGGAGAGGGACGGGGTGAGGGGGGGCCCAGCACAGGCAGCCCCCGGCCGACACCACCGCGCAGCCAGGCAGGGTCCTGGCGCAGTGCGAAGCCGCACGGGAACGCGCCGGCACCTTGTCACTCTCAGGCCCGACCCTGCAGCGCTGGGCCAACGCGGCAGAACCAGGGCCGGCCGCAGCCACCCCAGGCGGGCTGGGCAGGTCAGTCGCCCTGGACCCCCCACGGCAACACCGGCTGGGACGAGGCCACCCCAGGCGGCGACACAAGCTCCCGCTGCGCCGGCCGAGCCCACGCCGCAGGGTCGGGGACGTTCAAACACGACGCACAATTCAGTGCAGGGCACCAGGCCACTGCCGGCGCCTCGGCAAAGCCCCGTCCCACCCTCCGGGCGGGCGCCTGGGCTGCTCCCCCAGCCTGCACCCTTCTGCGCGGAGACACGGGAACCCCGGCCAGCGCCCCAGGAGGGCCAGGGACCCCCATTCACATGGGGAAACTGAGGCACAGGGAGGGCAAACCACTTGGCCATGGTCACCCAGTGAGACAGTAACAAGTCAGGGAGAAAACCCAGGAGTCCGGGCTCCCAGTCCCCCCTCCCCCCGCTCTAACCACTAGCCCCCCCCACTTCACCTGGGTTTCCCAGCCCCCGCTCCTAGCTCTGCACCTCTCCTACAGCCCCCTGGGTCCCAACTCTGCTGCTACCCCAGTTCTGGGAGGGGGCTGGTGGGTTGGAGCAGGCATGGGGGGGAGCCAGGACGCCTGGGTTCTCTCCGAACGATCAAGAGGGGCCCTGCACTTACCTTTTTGCAGAACACCCACCAGCTGCAGGATCACCCCCAGAATGAACCCAGCCACAGAGACCCCCCTCCCGATCTCCTGGGTTCTTTTCCCAGCCCCCCCTTCCTTGGAGAGGTGGAAGAGCAAGGACCCCCCCGAGATGGCAGCTGGGGCTCTGCTGAGAACGGGCAGAGGAATGGGGGGGCTGGGGCGGGGTGAGAGAAGGGAGGCGGGTCCTGGAGTCCAGCCAGAATAAATAAAGATCTTGGTAGATTCTGACCCCCAGCAGGATGGGGGTGGGGTCCTGCCTTCCCGGAGCTGGGCCAGAACCCAGGAGTCCTGGCTCCCAGCCCCCCTGCTCTGACCCACCAGCCCCCACTCCCCTCCCAGAGCCGGGAGAGAACCCAGGAGTCCTGGCCACCAGCCCCCCTCCCCTCCCCGAGCCCGGGAGAGAACCCAGGAGTCCTGGCTCCCAGCTCCCCCCGCTCTGACCCACCAGCCCCCACTCCCCTCCCAGAGCCAGGAGAGAACCCAGGAATCCTGGCTCCCAGCCCCCCCCGCTCTGACCCACCAGCCCCCACTCCCCTTCCAGAGCCAGGAGAGAACCCAGGAGTCCGGGCTCCCAGCGCCCCCACGAGATTTAGGGACTTTAAGGCTGTTACAACAGCTTCCCCTGCTCAGGAATTCACCCCCGTCTAGCACGTCATTCAACGCCTCATTAGCTGGGGACTCAGGCTGGAAGATGGTATCAGCTTCTAGGGACTGGGGCAGGGGCCGGGAGCCCGGACGCCTGGGTTCTCTCCTGGCTCTGGGAGGGGGCAGGGGGCTGGGAGCTGGAGGTCAGAGCTGGGGGGAGCCCAGGACCTGGCCAGCAGGAGCTGCGAGTCGGGAGTGGGGGGCACCGGCCAGGCTGGGGGGGCTGCGGGTCGGGCGTGAGGGGCACCGGCCGGGCTGGGGGGGCTGCGGGTCGGGAGTGAGGGGCACCGGCCAGGCTGGGGGGGCTGCGGGTCGGGAGTGAGGGGCACCGGCCGGGCTGGGGGGGCTGCGGGTCGGGAGTGAGGGGCACCGCCTGTGCGGCTGGAATTTCCTGTTGTGGCTTCACTGGGCAGCCGGAATCACCATAAAATTGTTTCCTCGTTTTTCAACCCCCCCCCCCCCCACGGCCAGTCACCGCCCCTAATGCAGGGCTGGGAGCCAGGACTCCTGGGTTCTCTCCCGGCTCTGGGAGGGGAGTGGGGGCTGGTGGTTAGAGCAGGGGGCTGGGAGCCAGGACTCCTGGGTTCTCTCCCCGGCTCTGGGAGGAGTGGGGCTGGTGGTTAGAGCAGGGGCTGGGAGCCCGGACTCCTGGGTTCTCTCCCGGCTCTGGGAGGAGTGGGGGCTGGTGGTTAGAGTTGGGGGGGCTGGGAGCCAGGACTCCTGGGTTCTCCCCCCGGCTCTGGGAGGGGAGTGGGGGCTGGTGGTTAGAGTAGCGGGGGCTGGGAGCCAGGACTCCTGGGTTCTCTCCCGGCTCTGGGAGGAGTGGGGCTGGTGGGTCAGAGTGGGGGCTGGGAGCCAGGACTCCTGGGTTCTCTCCCGGCTCTGGGAGGAGTGGGGCTGGTGGGTCAGAGTGGGGGCTGGGAGCCAGGACTCCTGGGTTCTCTCCAGGCTCTGGGAGGAGTGGGGCTGGTGGTTAGAGCAGGGGGCTGGGAGCCAGGACTCCTGGGTTCTCTCCCGGCTCTGGGAGGAGTGGGGCTGGTGGGTCAGAGTGGGGGCTGGGAGCCAGGACTCCTGGGTTCTCTCCCGACTCTGGGAGGAGTGGGGCTGGTGGGTCAGAGTGGGGGCTGGGAGCCAGGACTCCTGGGTTCTCTCCAGGCTCTGGGAGGAGTGGGGCTGGTGGTTAGAGCAGGGGGCTGGGAGCCAGGACTCCTGGGTTCTCTCCCGGCTCTGGGAGGAGTGGGGCTGGTGGGTCAGAGTGGGGCTGGGAGCCAGGACTCCGGGGTTCACTCCCGGCACGGGGAGGGGAGTGGGGGCTGGTGGGTCAGAGTGGGGGGGGCTGGGCGCCAGGACTCCGGGGTTCTCTCCAGGCTCTGGGAGGAGTGGGGCTGGTGGTTAGAGCAGGGGCGGGTGAGATCCCTGGGGGCCATTCCCGTGGGGGGAGCAGCCCAGCTCCTGGGGCCCAGGCTGGAGGGGTCCGGGGGGGGCACCCCGGGGCTCGCGGACAGAGAAGCCTCCGGACGCAGCCGCCTGAAAGGAGTAAAAAGGATTCGCTTTATTCTGACCAGGCAGATTCAGCTCCGGACCCAGGCGTCCGGCAGACCCAGCCCACCCCCACCCCGGCAGCGCCCCCTGCTGGGAATGAGACCTGCAAGGGAGCTGTGGACACAGACATCACAGCTCTGGGAGGGTGGGGGCTGGTGGGTCAGAGCAGGGGGCTGGGAGCCAGGACTCCTGGGTTCTCTCCCGGCTCTGGGAGGGCAGTGGGGGCTCGGGCGGCAGGATCTGGGGTTCAGAGGGTTCAGGGGAAGTGGGGCTGGGGGCGTTGGATGGGGTTTGGGGATCAGGGGAAGTGGGGGCTGGGGCGGCAGGATCTGGGGTTCAGGGGAAGTGGGGGCTAGGGGCGGCAGGATGTGGGGTTTGGGGGAAGTGGGGGCTGAGGGGCGGCAGGATGTGGGGTTTGGGGATCAGGGGAAGTGTGGGGCTGGGGGCGGCGGGATCTGGGGTTCAGGGGAAGTGGGGGCTATGGGGCGGCAGGATGTGGGGTTCAGGGGATCAGTGGGAAGTGGGGGCTGGGGAGGCAGCGGGATCTGGGGTTCAGGGGAAGTGGGGGCTGGGGGCGGCGGGATGTGGGGTTTGGGGATCAGGGGAAGTGGGGGCTGGGGGCGGCAGGATCTGGGGTTCAGGGGAAGTGGGGCGGGGGCGGCAGGATGTGGGGTTCTGGGATCGGGGAAGTGGGGGCTGGGGCGGCAGGATCTGGGGTTCAGGGAAGTGGGGCTGGGGTGGCAGGATGTGGGGTTTGGGGATCAGGGGAAGTGGGGCTGGGGGCAGCAGGATCTGGGGTTCAGGGGAAGTGGGGGCTAGGGGCGGCAGGATGTGGGGTTTGGGGATCAGGGGAAGTGGGGCTGAGGCAGGATGTGGGGTTTGGGGGATCAGGGGGAAGTGGGGGGCTGAGGGGGCGGCAGGATGTGGGGTTTGGGGATCAGGGGGAAGTGGGGGGCTGGGGGGGCGGCGGGATCTGGGGTTCAGGGGGAAGTGGGGGGCTGGGGGGGCGGCAGGATGTGGGGTTTGGGGGATCAGGGGGAAGTGGGGGCTGGGGGGGCGGCGGGATCTGCTGGGGGAGGAGGGGGGCAGGTGTCTCCCCTGCCAGACTCAGACAGACAAACTGACCAGACACGAATCACAGACACGACATAAAAACCACCCCAGGGGGGAGAGCATCTGGGGGGGCCCTTTGTCCTCCCCCCCCAGCCTGACTCAGTGTCTTTGTGCTTCATGGCCCCGGTTCCGCTCCTGGGGGTCCCCGTGGGGGGGGCTGGAGCAGCATTGGGGGAGCCCCCAAATTTCCCCATTGTCTCAGCAGCCGGGTCCCCTCTGCAGCCAGGCGTCTCCAGGAGCGACGCCAGGGTCCCCCTCGTTCCTGCTGTTGGGGGGCCCCCAGTGCTGGCAAAGTGGGGGGCCCCCACGGTCTCCATGCAGCCCGTGTGTCCTCTGATGGTGGCGATGTGGGGGAGGTGGGATCATGCCCCATCCTGGCCTGTCAGGGGGGGCAGGTCACCCCGAAATCCTGGCACACGGGAGAAACCAAGGCTCCAGGGTTATCACGCAGCAGGGGGGAGCCCCGAGTCCTGGGGCACGTGGGGGCGCAGTCCTGGGGGTGGGGCACCGAGTCCTGGGGGGTGGGGGCAGGGGTGCCCTGAGTCCTGGGGGGGTGGGGGTGGGGGCACCCCGAGACCCGGCAGGGGGGTGGGGGTGGGGGCGCCCCGAGTCCCAGCGGGGGGTGGGGGCGGGGGTGCCCCGAGTCCCGGCGGGAGGTGGGGGCGCCCTGAGTCCTGGGGGGGTGGGGACGGGGGTGCCCCGAGTCCGGGGGGGTGGGGGCGGGGGCGCCCCGAGTCCCGGCGGGGGGTGGGGGTGGGGGCACCCCGAGTCCCGGCGGGGGGGCTCAGACGGTGGTGACGGACAGCAGCGGGTTGTAGAGCCGGTGCCCGTCGGCCGAGCGGGCGCCGTGCGCCAGCATCTCCTGGATCGTCATCCAATTGTCCAGGATGCGGCGGCTGCGCTTGCGGAGGCTCTTGCGGTGGCTCAGCGCCAGGATGCTGAGCTGGTCGGGGCCCTGCCAGTCCAGCCGGCTCTGCAGCATGAGCTCGCGGCGCCGGCGCTGCTCCCGGGCCCGCAGCAGCTGCTGCTTCCGCTCCTCCTTGCTCCAGTACCGGCCCATCTTCATCTCGCTGACGGCGTCGTCGTCCGTGGTCATGCCGCTGCGCTCCTCCCGGATCTTCAGCGCCCGCGCCTTGAGCAGCCGGTCCCGGCCCGGGCGGCCCCGCGCCCGCCCCTTCCACTCCTCGCGGGGGCGCCGCAGCCGGCCCGGCTTGGGGGGGGGCCCGGGGCTCGGCCGCAGCGGGGAGCTGCGGCAGCTCTCGCCCGTGTTGTAGGCGCTGGTGCTGTCCTTCTCCGAGCGCTCGGGCACCTCGGTGATGTCGGCCAGCGGGGCCGGGGGGGGCCCCTCGCCCGCCGGCGCCGGCCCCCCCCCCTCCTCCAGCAGCCAGGCCTGCAGGCAGCGCTCCCGCAGCCGCTGCAGCTTCTGCGCCCGCAGGATGTTGCGGCATTTGAACTGCAGGTGCCGCAGCTCCTCCTCCAGCAGGGCCACGCGGTTGCGGTTGAGGTCCAGGCCGGGGGGCAGCGCCCCGGGGGGCAGCGCGCCGGGGCCGGTCCCGCTGGCCAGGTGCCCCCGCAGCTCCAGCAGCTCCTGGTAGCGCTCGAACTCGGCGTCCGTCAGCCCCGGCCCCTCGCCGCCCGCCAGCGCCAGCGAGTCCAGGCCGAAGGGGAAGTCCCGGGCCGGCAGTGGGGCCGGGCGGCGCCGGGGGGCCGGGGTGCCGGCCGAGCTGGGGGGCTCGTCCCCGAGCAGGTCGTGCTCCGAGCTCTCCTCGTTCCGGGTGCTCTCGTCCGTCCGGCCCACCCCACTGTCCAGCTCCTGGCTGCGGGTCAGCGGGGGGAGCGGGGGCCCGGTGCTGGGTGGCTCGGGGCCCACGGCAGGCTGGGGGGCAGAGGTGGGGGGAGATTTGGAGATTGGGGTGAAGCTGACTTTAATTCAGACCCAACCTGGCAGCACGGCTCGCCCTGGCCGGCCCCCTGGTTCCCTGCCCCACGGCGCCCCCTGCCCAGCCCCCTGCCAACCCCTGCCCCACGGCACCCCTGCCCAGCCCCTGCCAACCCCACCCACATCTTCCCCTGCCCCACGGCGCCCCCTGCCCAGCCCCCCCCACCCTCCGAGGGGCAACCGGCCTTGCTGCCAGGGGAGAGCCCCCCTGCCCAGCCCCCCAGCCCTCCGCCCCATGGCGCCCCCTCACCTGCTGCCCGGGGGTCGCTCGGGGTCTCATTTCACCCTCATGGTCGGAGCCGAAGGCATCCAGGAAATCCTCGCGGTCGCGGTCCTTCCAGCGCCTGGAGAGCTGGGGGCAGACGGGCGATGTGGGGGAGCAGGGGTGTAGCTGCAGCCCCCACCAGTCATAGCCCCGCATCTGTCTCAGGCAGCCCCAGCCCAGGTGAGCCCCAATCCCCCACTGGGGCAGGGTCAGACCCCAACCCACCCTGTGCCCCCAAATATCCCCTGCCCCCACATCCTCCCAACTTCCACCTCACCCCAACGCCCCATTCCCCAGCCAGCCCCCAAACTGCCCCCCAGCCCCGCCCCATCGGGGCGTCTGTCACCTCGGTCTCAGGCCTGGCCAGCAGCAGCGAGATGTTCGTTTGTTGCTCCTGGGTCAGGATGGCGACAGCTTCCTCGCGGTCCTGGACCTGCACCCCGTTAATCTGGGGGCGGGGCTGAGTCAGGCCCTGCCCCAGCCCCTCGTCCCCAGCCCCGAGCCTCCGTGCCCCCAGCCCCCTTCCCCTCGTCCCCAGCCCCGAGCCCTCCGTGCCCCCAGCCCCTTTCCCCTCGTCCCCGAGCCCCTGCCGCCCCGAGCCCTCCGTGCCCCAGCCCCCTCGTCCCCAGCCCCCGAGCCCCTGCCGCCCCGAGCCCCCTTCCCCCAGCCCCTGAGCCCTCCGTGCCCCCAGCCCCTTCCCCTCGTCCCCAGCCCCCGAGCCCTCCGTGCCCCCAGCCCCCTTCCCCTCGTCCCCGAGCCCTGCCGCCCCGAAGCTCTCCGTGCCCCCAGCCCCCCTTCCCCCCTCACCTGGATGATGCGGTCGCCCTCTCGGATGCGCCCGTCCTTGGCAGCGATGCTGTTGGGATTCACCTGGGGGGAGAAGGGGGGATGGGACCAGGACCCCCCCATGGCCCCGGGGCCTGACCTGCTCCCCCGAGCCCTCAGCCCTCCAATATCACCCCCCCGCACCCACAGCCCCCCCACCCCAGCTCCTCGCCGCCATGGCCCCCCCATCACCCCCTGGGCCGCAGCTGGCAGAGGGAAGGATTGACCTGGGCACGTTGCGGGGAAGTGGGGGGGGGTCTCGGGGGGCTTTACTTGAGGGGCCGGGAGGGGGCTGGGCCAGGTGACACCTGCCCGGGACACTGCAGCCAGGCTGGGGGAGGGGCCGGGGGGGTCAGGGTGGAGCTGGCTGGAGGAGGGGCCGGGGGCTGGGTGTGGAGCTGGCTGGAGGAGGGGCCAGGGGCTGGAGGAGGCCGGGGTCAGGTGGAGCTGGCTGGAGGAGGGGCCGGGGGATCAGTGTGGGGCTGGCTGGAGGAGGGGCCAGGGGCTGGAGGAGGGGCCGGGGTCAGGGTGGGGCTGGCTGGGAGGGGCCGGGGGATCAGGTGGGGCTGGCTGGGAGGGGCCGGGGGCTGGAGGAGGGCCGGGGGTCAGGGTGGGGCTGGCTGGGGAGGGGCCAGGGGCTGGGAGGGGCCGGGGGTCAGGGTGGGGCTGGCTGGGGAGGGGCCGGGGGGGCTCAGATCCGGGCTCCCCACCCCCAGGATGGACCCGGCTGAGGGGTCCCGGTCTCTGTACCTACGTGTCCCGGCCAAGTCGGGGCCCCCCCGTGACACACCCTCCCCCCACGGCCCCCCCACCTCTCCGACATAGATTCCCACGTCGTCCTCGTCGTCCGTCCGGTAACAAACCGTCAGCCCCAGCTTGTCCCGGTGGCTCGATTTGTACAATTCCACCTCCTGGGGGGCACGGGGGGGTCAGATCCCAAATGGAACCCCCAGTTCCCCCCCCAACCCCCAGCCCCCGCCGCCCTCCTGGAGCCAGGAGAGAACCCAGGAGTCCGGGCTCCCAGCCCCCCCCGCTCACCTCATACTCCAGCTCCTCTGCCCGCTCTGTCTCTGGGGGGGCCCCTTCCATGAACTCCACAGGATCGTAGTATTCATGCCCGAAGGGGGGGCTGCGGGGAAGGGAACAGAGATTAGGGGCAGGGGCTTTGCCCCGGGAGGGTGGGGGTTACACTGGGGAGGGGAAGGAAGCTCCCTGGGGGGGGTGACACCTTCTGCCGGGAGGCTGAACAAAGGGAGGAGGGGCCGGGGGGGCCGAGCTGCTGGGGGAGGGTTTTGGTTTCAGTCTTGGGCTGGGGGGTGCAGCCAGGGAACCCCAAGCTGGGGTCTAAGCTCCCTGCCCCCCCCGAAGGACTCGATTGAGGGGTCCTGGCTGCCCCCCCCGCTCTGCTGTAGCCTGCGTCCCTGCTGCCCCGTAACCCCCCCCCCCGTGTGACTGGCTGGCTGGGCCCCGGGGGGGTGCGGGGCCCTGACTCCCCCACACTCCGTGACATGGGGGCTGGGATGGCAGGGGCTGCGGGTCGGGAGTGAGGGGCACCGGCAGGGCTGGGCTGGGGGGGCTGCAGGTCGGGAGTGAGGGGCACCGTGGGGCTGGGGGCGGGGCTGCAGGTCGGGAGTGAGGGGCACCGGTGGGGCTGGGGCGGGGCTGCAGGTCGGGAGTGAGGGGCACCGGTGGGGCTGGGGGCGGGGCTGCAGGTCGGGAGTGAGGGGCACCGGCGGGGCTGGGGGACGGGGCTGCAGGTCGGGAGTGAGGGGCACCGGTGGGGCTGGGGGCGGGGCTGCAGGTCGGGAGTGAGGGGCACCGGCGGGGCTGGGGGCTGCGGGTCGGGAGTGAGGGGCACCGGCAGAGCTGGGGGCCAGGGGCTGCGGGTCGGGAGTGAGGGGCACCAGCAGACCTGGGGGCAGGGGCTGCAGGTCGGGAGTGAGGGGCACCGCCGGGGCTGGGCTGAGGGGGCTGCGGGTCGGGAGTGAGGGGCACCGGCAGGGCGGGGCAGGGCTGGGGGGGCTGCGGGTCGGGAGTGAGGGGCACCGGCAGGGCCGGGGGGCAGGGGCTGCGGGTCGGGAGTGAGGGGCACCGGCAGGGTGGGGCTGGGCTGGGGGCTGCGGGTTGGGAGTGAGGGGCACCGGCTGGGCCTGGGGGCAGGGGCTGCGGGTCGGGAGTGAGGGGCACCGGCAGAGGTGGGGCTGGGCTGGGGGCTGCGGGTTGGGAGTGAGGGGCACCGGCTGGGCTGGGGGCAGGGGCTGCAGGTCGGGAGTGAGGAGCACCGGCAGGGTGGGGCTGGGCTGGGGGGGCTGCGGGTCGGGAGTGAGGGGCCCCGGCTGGGCTGGGGGGCAGGGGCTGCGGGTTGGGAGTGAGGGGCACCGGTGGGGCTGGACTGGGGGGGCTGCGGGTTGGGAGTGAGGGGCACCGCTGGGTCACTCACATTTCGGGAGCCCCGGGTCTCCAGGGTCCCGGCGGGGGGGCGCGCCCGGCCCAGCCAGGTGCTCAGCTGATGTCCGTCTGGCCCGCCTGCCATGGCGGGGGTGGCGGGGCGGCCCGCAGGGCCCCCCTCGCCTGCCCCCCCACCCGCTGCCGCCACCACCTGGACGAGCGGCCTGGATACAGGAGCAGGGAGCGGGGGGAACCATCCTCCCTGACCCCAGCCACTCCCCTGCCCTGCCGGTGCCCCTCACTCCTGACCCGCAGCCCTGCTCCCAGCCCTGCCGGTGCCCCTCACTCCCGACCCGCAGCCCCTGCCCCCCAGTCCAGCCCAGCCGGTGCCTCTCACTCCCGACCCACAGCCCCCACCAGCCTGGCCCGGCCGGTGCCCCACACACCCCACCCCCAGCCCCTGCCCTCCAGCCCAGCCCTGCGGCGCCCCTCACTCCCGACCCGCAGCCCCTGCCCCCAGTCCAGCCCTGCCGCGCCTCACTCCCCACCCGCAGCCCCTGCCCCCCAGCCCAGCCCTGCCGGCGCCCCTCACTCCCGACCCGCAGCCCCCTCCAGCCTGGCCCTGCCGGTGCCCCTCACTCCCGACCCGCAGCCCCTGCCCCCCAGCCCAGCCGGTGCCCCTCACTCCCAACCCGCAGCCCCTGCCCCCCAGCCCAGCCGGTGCCCCTCACTCCCGACCCGCAGCCCCCTCCAGCCTGGCCCTGCCGGTGCCCCTCACTCCCGACCCGCAGCCCCTGCCCCCCCCAGCTCTGCCTGTGCCCCTCACTCCCGACCCACAGCCCCTGCCCTCCAGCCCAGCCAGTGCCCCTCACTCCCGACCTGCAGCCCCTGCCCCAGCCCAGCCAGTGCCCCTCACTCCCGACCCGCAGCCCCCGCAGGCGCAGCCACAATTAACTGCACCCGGATATCCCTCTCTGTCCCCCCTCCCCCGACCTGCTGCAGTGAGTTGGGGCTTTGAATTCTAAGCTGATCCTGCACCATACGCACCCGGGATATTCCCCCTTCAGCCCCCAGAAAAGACCCCCCAACTTGGCACAGGGGCTGGGCTAGCGAGGGGCTGCGGGTCGGGAGTGAGGGGCACCGGCAGGGCCAGGCTGGCGGGGGCTGCGGGTCGGGAGTGAGGGGCACCGGCAGGGCCAGGCTGGCGGGGGCTGCGGGTCGGGAGTGAGGGGCACCGGCAGGGCCGGGCTGGCGGGGGCTGCGGGTCGGGAGGGAGGGCACCGGCAGGGCCGGGCTGGCGGGGCTGCGGTCGGGAGTGAGGGGCACCGGCAGGGCCAGGCTGGCGGGGCTGCGGGTCGGGAGTGAGGGGCACGGCAGGGCCGGGCTGGGGGCTGCGGGTCGGGAGTGAGGGGCACCGGCAGGGCCGGGCTGGGGGGGCTGCGGGTCGGGAGTGAGGGGCACCGGCAGGGCCGGGCTGGGGGGGGCTGCAGGTCGGGAGTGAGGGGCGCCCAGGCATGGCTCAGTGCAGGGGGGTGCGGCTGACCCAGCAGCAGGCCGAGCTGTGGGCACCAGGGGCTGGGGAGGTTCGGCCTGGTGGGGTGACGCTGGGGGGGGCTGCAGGCTGTGAAATCCCCATGTGGGGTCACGACCCCCCCATCACACCTGAGCCGGGGCCAGGCAGCCGGCGGGATCCCCCCCATCCGCGCGGAGGGACAGCGGGCGGCCTGGGGAACTCCCTGCCACAGGACGCTGGGCGGGCGCCACGGCTCCCTGGGGGACGGGCCTGGCAGCCCCGGGTGACCCCCGAGCACTGGCAGCCGGGCTGGGCCGGGTGATATTTGCCCTGGTCTGGTACCGGACGGACCATTGGCGTTACCCAGTACTGCGGCCCTGGGCGGGGGGGGGGGGGCAGGGGCTGCGGGTCGGGAGTGAGGGGCACCGGCAGGGCTGGGGGAATGGATGAGGCCGGGGGATGGGGGACAGGTGAGGTGGGGGATGGGGGAGATGGGTGAGGTGGGGGATGGATGTGGGGGGCTGAGATGGAGCTGGGGGAGGGTGGCTGGATGGGGGGGTCCCTGTCTGGGCAGTTGCAGCCCCTCCCCCCGCATCGTTTCATTCCCCCAGACCCAAAACCCAGCAGTGATGGGGGGGGGTGGTTGGTAGGCAACCGTCCTGAGACTGGTACCTGCTCCTCCTCCCCTGCGGCATCCCCAGCCCCTCCTCCCATCCTGCAGCCCCTTCCCCAGCCCTGGCGCCCCCCCCATCTCCGGCTTCCTGCCCCCGGCCCCTCTGCACCGACAGGGAGCCCCCCAGCCCCGCCCCGCAGCCCCCCGCCCCCACCTGCAGCCTCCTCCCTGCAGCGCCCCCGCGCCCCGCCTTCAACCCCCTCCTGCAGCCCCCTGCCCTCCCTGCAGCCCTCCCGCCTCAGCCCCCTCCTGCAGCCCCCTGCCTTCAGCCCCCTCCCGCAGCGCCCCCGCTTGCAGCCCCCGCCTGCAGCCCTCCCGCAGCCCCCGCCCCTACCTGCAGCCCCCGCAGCCCCCGCGCCCCTCCCCGCAGCCCCCGCCCCCTACCTGCAGCCCCCTACCTGCAGCCCCCTGCGCCCCTGCCCCCTACCTGCAGCCCCTACCTGCAGCCCTCGCGCCCCGCCCCTACCTGCAGCATGACCTTGTATTGCTCCTCGGGCTCCCGCACCAGGCACATGTTACAGCCCATGGCGAACTCGGGGGGGGCGGACGGAGAAGAAGGGGCGGGGCTCAGCCGCCTCCCATCCTACAGGTGGGGCCGCGGGGGTCTCTGCTCCCGGGCCCCAGCGGGCGGCGAGCGGGGTCACCCGGGGGCATGGCGGGGGCGGGGGCGGGGGCGAAGGCCTCGGGGGCGGCGGGGAAGACGCGGCTGGTCGGGCGGTGGCGGCGGCTCCGTCCCTGGCGCGGGGCGGCTGGAACCCACCCCGCCCCTCCGCTCCGCCCCCGGCCCCGCCCCTCCCCATCCAGCCCCCGCAGCCACGGCCCGCCCTGACGTCATACACCCTCCCCATCTCATCCCTCCTCCCGCCCCTCGCCCTCCCACCCCATCCACCCCCTGCTGCCCCCTCCCGGAGCCACGGCCCGCCCTGACGTCATACACCCTCCCCATCCCTCCTCCTCCCCAGCTTGAGACCCCGCCCCATCCTCTAACCCCAAACACCCTGGCCCCTGGCCCCAGACAGCCCCATCATCCCTCCCCACCCCCATGCCCCTCTATCTATCCTCCCCACCCTACCCCTTAGGAGTCCCCCCGCTGCCCCCCCGGCTCTGCCATGTGCTGCGTGGAGGGCTGAGACCCACAGGACAATCCAGCCGGGGGGCTCGGAGACACTCCCGGTCCCTCGGTGCCCACTGGCCCGGCTGGTGCCTGGTGCTGGAGCCGCTTCCCGGGCCTCTGCGGGCGGACGGGACCCGGGGCTGGACAGAGCTGGCTCTGACCCCCTGCGGCCCCACGGCCAGGGCGGCTTCAGGCCCATCCGCCCCGTTTCCCGCGCTGGCGCCTTTCTCAGTTCGACCCCCCGGCGGCGGCCCGGGTCTCCAGCGGCATTTCAGGGAGGGTCCTTGGGTGACGCCGGAGACGCGGCGAGCGGCGACCCGCCGCGAAACGCCGCCGAGACGCTGGCGAGCGAAGGCGACCCGGCGAACGCCGCCGGAGACCCGGGCGAGCGGCGACCCGCCGAAACGCCGCCGGAGACCCGGGCGAGCGGCGACCACAAACGCCGCGGAGACGCGGGCGAGCGGCGACCCACCGCCAACGCCGCGGAGACCCGGGCGGCGGCGACCCGCCACAACGCCGCCGGAGACCCGGCGAAGCGGCGACCCCGCCAAACGCCGCCGGAGACGCTGGGCAGCGGCGACCCGCCGTCAACGCCGCCGGAGACCCGGGCGAGCGAAGGACCCGCCACGGAAACGCCGCCGGAGACGCGGGGCGAGCGGCGACCCGCCAACGCCGCCGAGACGCGGGCGAGCGGCGACCCACCGCCAACGCCGCCGGAGACGCGGGGCGAGCGAAGGACCCGCCGGCGAAACGCCGCCGGAGACCCGGGCGAGCGGCGACCGCCAAACGCCGCCGGAGACCCGGGCGAAGCGGCGACCCGCCACAACGCCGCCCGAGACGCTGGGCGGCGGCGACCCACCGTCGAACGCCGCGGAGACCCGGGCGAGCGGCGACCCGCCGCCGGAGACCCGGGCGAAGCGGCGACCCGCCGCAACGCCGCGGAGACGCTGGCGAGCGGCGACCCGCCGCCGAAACGCCGCCGGAGACGCGGGGCGAGCGAAGGACCCGCCGCCGAAACGCCGCCGGAGACGCGGGGCGAGCGAAGGACCCGCCGCCGAAACGCCGCCGGAGACGCGGGGCGAAGCGGCGACCCACAAACGCCGCCGAGACGCGGGCGGCGGCGACCCGCCACAACGCCGCTGAGACGCGGGCGAGCGGCGACCGCCACAACGCCGCCGGAGACGCGGGCGAAGGGCGACCCGCCGCCAACGCCGCTGGAGACGCGGCGAAGCGGCGACCCGCGCCGAACGCCGGAGACGCTGGGCGAGCGGCGACCCGCCACAACGCCGCTGGAGACCCGGGCGAGCGGCGACCCGCCGCCAAACGCCCCGGAGACGCGGGCGAAGCGGCGACCCGCCGCCAACGCCGCCGAGACGCTGGGCGAGCGGCGACTCGGCCAACGCCGCCGGAGACCGGCGAGCGGCGACTGCCACAACGCCGCCGGAGACCCGGGCGAGCGGCGACCCGCCGAAACGCCGCCGAGACGCGGGCGAGCGGCGACCACACAACGCCGCCGAGACGCTGGGCGAAGCGGCGACCCGCCGCGAAACGCCGCCGAGACGCTGGGCGCGGCGACCCGCGCCAAACGCCGCCGGAGACGCGGGGCGAGCGAAGGACCCGCCGCCGAAACGCCGCCGGAGACGCGGGGCGAGCGAAGGACCCGCCTCCTCTGTCCTCTGGCCCCTCGGGCTGGAGCCGGCGGGGCAGCTCCCCGGGCCCCTCTCCCCGCAGCCCATTGTCCCCCACTGGCCAGAACCGGCTGCGGCTCCTGAGCTGGGCCTCTGGGTCACCAGGTCACCAGTGACTGGGGTCTCCATCCTCCAGGCCCTCAGCCGGGATCCCAACTTCCCTCTTCTCCCCCCCCCCGTCGTTAAACCAGCAACCCCCAGGGACACTGAGTCCCACCCCCCCCCCAGCAACCCAGTGACTGAACCCAGAGCCCCCCCCACTTCCTCACAGGGTTCTCCGCTGGCTCTGGAGGGGAGGGGGGGCTGGGAGCCAGGACTCCTGGGTTCTCTCCCGGCTCTGGGAGGGGAGGGGAGGGGGGGCTGGTGGGTTAGAGCAGGGGGGGCTGGGAGCCAGGACTCCTGGGTTCTCTCCCTGGCTCCTGGAGGGGAGTGGGGGCTGGTGTCTTTATTGCACCATCTTCGGCCCTGGGGGGTCTCGGTACCAACCCCGGGGCGGGGGAGGAGTTAAATTCTGTCACTGTTGGCAGGTGGGAGCAGGAGACCTGGCCCGTGGGGGGCAGGGGCTGGTATCCGGGCACCTCTCGCCCGGGGCTGGGCTCTGCTTGGGGGCGGGGGGGTTTCCAGCTGCAGAACAAAGACCCCCCCCCCCCCGCTCTGCCTCCCGGCGCCGCCTAGTGGGGAAAGACCCCCCCGGCTCCCTGCCCCCCCAGCAGACGGGGCTCGCCCGGGCAGCGGCTCCCCCCTTCCAGGCGTCCGGCACCGAGCCCCCCCCAAGCTCAGGAGAGAACCCAGGCGTCCGGCCCCCCCCCTCCCACTTTCCTTTGGCGCAGGGAGTGCGATTGTCTGTGACGCTACCGTAATACACAGACTATCCTGCCTCCAGACTGGGTGGCTGCTACCGTAATACTTGTATTTCCCCACCCGCAGGGGTTACCGTAATGCCCATAATAATTACCCCCGCCAGGCGTGCTACCGTAACCCCCGTAATATCACCGCCGCAGTGGGCTGCTACCGTAATACCCAAAACCTCCCCCCACTCACTAGAGAGTGCTACCGTAATGCCCGGTATAGCGGCCCCCTTACGTCTCTTTGTGTAGTGTTTTACCGTAATATACGTAAAACGCCCCATCAACGGAAGGCGAGGGGGTAGTGCCGCAATACACATAATAGCGCCTCCCACTTTGGGGTTGCCACCGTAATACCGCTAAAATCACCCTCTCTGGTTCATTAACGAGACTGAAGGGTCACAGGCATAACAGTCCCCCTCCATTTTGGGGTGGGGCACGGGGAGGGGTGAGAGCTACTGTAATACACATAGTGTTCTGCCCCCCAATTTTTTGGGGGGGCGGTGGGGGCTGCTACGTTAATATCCATACCCTCCCACCTTCGGGGGGGGGGGCGGTATTACCATAACACACCTAAAATTCCTCCCCTCTCTTTGTGGGTGGAAATGCTCCCACCTCTTGGGTTTCTCTTCGGAGCGGGGGCCATGCACCCCAACCCCCCCAGCACCACACGCAGCCGCAGCTTTCAGGTTTTATTTCGCCGTGTTTCGAAGGCGGTTCGGTCTGTACAGATGATATAAAAAGCCATCGATCGAGACGCTAGTGACAGCCGACGAGGGGGACACGGGGGTGGGGGGACACGGGGGCCGCACGGCCTCAGCCAGCACCAGGGGCGGGATTTCGGGATGGGACGTTTTTAAAAAAGTTTTTTTTCCTTTTCTTGCCTCCTAGGGAACTTGAAGCCACGACTACCCGACGGCACAGAGCAGGGCCAGGCCACGGCTAACACGACGGCCCAGCGAGCGGGGGCACCTATCTACACGGGGCGGCCCCGGCCAGGCCTCCACCCAGCCGGGGCGGGGGCATTGTTAAATGGTTTTTAAATTCTGTTTTATGCAAAAAAGGTTGTGGGGTCTGGGGGCACAGAGCGAAGCTGAGACCCCGCTGGGGGGAGGGGAGATCCGGGGGGGGGCACAGAGCAAAGCTGAGACCCCGCTGGGGGGAGGGGAGGTCCGGGGGGGGCACAGAGCGAACAAGAGGCCACTTGGCTTGAGAAATGTGTTGCAAAGGCAGCTGTGTGAGAAAAGCGGGGGGGGGGCAGTTCCCTTTTGAGGGGGTGAAATGGTGACACCGCCCCCCCCCCCGCAGAGTCCAGGGGGTGGGTGGCAGAGGTGGATTTGTGGAGGGGGGAGGGGGAGACCTTCTGGAAGGTGGGGGCTCCCAGGGTTGGCGAGGGAGGGGCAGGTGAGGTTTGAACAGCCCCGCCCCCGGGGCCGGGGGAGGGTCAGAATTAGGGGGAAATGTTCACCCCCCCCCCAGCTGAAAGGAAGCCACCTGGTGTAAACGCCGGGAAAGGGCCCAGGATGGAACCCAGGAGTCCGGGCTCCCAGCCCACCCCTCCCCCGGCTACTCAGTCTCACACCCAGGGGTGGGGCAGAGTCTGAGCCCAGAATGATTAAAACATGGAGAGACTTGGGGGGGGGTCTATTTTTTGGCAAATATTAACCCTGGGTACAGAGCCCCCCCAGCCCCCCCCTTAACCCCTCGCCTCCCCCAAGCTTTTTGGCCCATCACATGCAGAAGTTAAATGATGCTTCGGGGGGGGGGTGGAGAGAAAATCCCAGCTTCCCTGGAGGAGGGGGGTGACATTCGGGGGGGGCTAAGGGGGGTTCCCTTAAATTACCCCCCTCATGTTCTGGGGGCAGGAGGGGGGAAGCTAACAGGGATCCCCCCTGGGATTCAGGGATGGGGAGGAGGTGGGGGTGCATGAACCCCCATGTCCCCTGGGGCAGGAGGGGGGACCCTATTTCCCAGCTGGGGGGGCAACCCCAGCCCCCCCATTCCCATGGGGCAGGCAGGGGCTCCCCTATTCCCCAGGGGGCTCGGCCGGCGTGGGGAGGGTGCGCCCCCTACTCCAGGGCGGCCGCGGCGGTGGTGGGGCTGGTGGCCCCCGAGCTGTTGTTGCCGGCCGGCTCCTTGCCCGTGTGGCCGCTGTACTGGCCGATGAAGGACCCGTCCTCGTTGAACTGCACGTCCACGCTGCCCCCGTAGTCAGCCAGGCTGTCCTCGCTGCCCAGCGCCGGCAGCGCCCCGTTGAGCGAGGGCTGGCTGCTGCCGAACGGCTTCTCCTCGTTGTCGCTGCCGGGGCAGAGAGCGGGGTGAGGGGGGCTGCACGGCATGGGGCAGGCGTGCAAGCCACACGATCGTGCAGGATGTACAGGGAAGTGATGGGTGAGGGTGCAAGGTGAGTGGGTCTAAGGTGCAGGAAACTGGGTGTGCAAAGTGGGTGGAAGGAGTGCAAAGGGCGAATGTGCAGAAGTGGGTGTGCAAGGAACTTGGCTAGCAGTGGGGGTGAGTGTGCACCAGGCCAGGAGGACATGGGTGTGCAGGTGCACACGGAAGTGCTGGGAGAGCAGGCCACAACCTGACACAGAGGTGTGCAGGTGGCATGGAGGGGCCTGCGACACCTCATGTCAATGTGATGGTGCACAGAGAAGTGTGCACACAGGCTTGGGTGGGAGCAGAACGGTGCGAGGGCTCTGGCACAGGGATTGTGCAAGGGGCAGCTGGGGCTATGCACAAGCAGGGGTTGTTTACATGCGCCGGGGGGCTGCTGAGTGTGAGCATACGGGGGTGAGGAAGTGTGAAAGAGCCTCCCAGTGTGAGTGCAAGAGAAGGACCCGCCCACCTGCCCCCGGCAGCAGACCCAATGCCTGCCCTCGTGCGAGTGTGCACGGCGGGGGGGGGATGGGGGGATCCCCCGGAACAAACTGGGAGCCAGGGGTGTGTGATGGGGGCCCAGGGGGGCGTTACCTATTTCTAACCCTGGGGGGAGTCTCTGCTGGGGGGAGTAAAGGCCACGTGCAGTGTGAACACATCACCACTGGCCAGACGGTCCAGACGACGGGGAACCAGCAGGAACCCCCCCCGCTCGGTGTCTGACGCTAAAGCGCCAGCAGCACTGAGACCCCAGAGGTGAGGCAACCCCCCCCCTGTGCCCCGACGGTGAGAGAGAGGAGAGAACAGCGGAACCCCCCCAGATTAACCCCCGGAAGGACCAACGGTCACAGGACATTGCAGAACTCTGGGTTCGGGCCTGCAAAGCCTCGGACCATCGGCGCTCGGCCAGAGCCCAGCTCCTCCCTGCCTGGGAGCTGAGACCATCTGCAGGACGTGTGTGCGCACATGCGTGTGGGTGCGCGTGTTCGTGCGTATGTGGGTGTGCATGCGTGTGGGTGGGTGTGCACACATGTGTGCATGTGTGTGTGGGTGGATACACAGGCTAACTGTTGCATTTTCAATAAATACGGCGTGTCGCCTTTTCCCTGAAAAGATCCCGTGTGCACCATCACCAGTGCACAACCAACCCGGCTACCACCACCCCATGCACAACCACCTCTGTGCACCATCATCCCCAGCTACCACCGGCCTGCGCACAACTGCTCCCATGCACCATCGCCCCCAACTACCACCGCCCCATGCACAACTGTGTCTGAGCATCATCACCCCCATGCACCATCACCGGTGTGCAACCAACCCCTGGCTACCACCGCCCTGTGCACAACCACCTCTGTGCACCATCACCAGTGCACCATCATCCCCAGCTACCACTGCCCCGCGCACAGCCGCCTCCGTGCACCATCACCCTGGCTATGATCACCTTGCAC
Source organism: Mauremys reevesii (assembly GCF_016161935.1). Lineage (NCBI taxonomy): Eukaryota > Metazoa > Chordata > Testudines > Geoemydidae > Mauremys > Mauremys reevesii. Next base: position 24,325,911 of record NC_052644.1, on the reverse strand, counting down.
ACCCTTGTCCCACCCCCACATACAGTCACCCGAGGGCCCCGCACACCTGCTCTGACACACCTGTGCCCCCAGGAGCTGCCACCACCTCCACAAACACGTGGGGGCCCTTAAGTGCCACCCCCTGGACCTTGGCAGGCAGCATGAGCAGCCCCCCCCCAGCCGAAGAGCAAGTGAACAGGGCGCACATGGCAATGGAGGATTGAACCCAGGAGTCCGGGCTCCCAGCACCCCCCCATCTCCTCTTACCTCTCCAGGGATCTGTGGTAGCAAAGCCGGCAGCATTTTTTGTTGCAGGGGGAGAGAGGGAGAGAGTGAGAGACCCCCCTGACCAGGCAGCGGGGGAGGGGCAGCGGGGGGGCAGGGTAAGCAGAGGCCACTAGATCCAACCCCCCCCCCCCCAAGAGAGAGGGTAATTCCAGCCCCCCGCCATGCTCCCCCCAATAGGGGGGGCTTCTGGGGTATGGGGTGAGGTGGAAACCCCTCTGCCCTGCCCCCCCCAGCCCAGCCCCTGCCCTGCCCCCCCTCACCTGTACTCCCCGAACGTCTCGTCCTTCATGGGTCGGGCTTCAGAGTCGACCTGTGTGTCCTCCTTGTCCTTCACTGGGGGGAGAGTTAGTCGGGGGGGGCAGGAGCCAAGGGGGACAACTGGGTTTTGGGGGGCAGGGCTGCTTGGGGACCCAGGAGTGCAGAGGATGACTGGGGTCACTCCCTGGGAGGTGGGGACCTGGGGGGCCAGGGACCAAGGTGCGGGCTGGGGGCTCTGGGGCGGGCCAGGAGTTGGGGTGGGGCTCATTGCTCTGGGGCGGGGCCAGGGAGCCGAGGGTGGGGCTGGGGCTCAGAGCTCCAGGGGCGGGGCCAGGGAGTTGGAGGTGGGGCCGATGGCTCTGGGGCGGGGCCAGGAGTTGGAGGTGGGGCCGATGGCTCTGGGGCGGGGCCAGGAGCCAGGGGTGGGGCCGATGGCTCTGGGGGCGGGGCCAGGGAGTTGGAGGTGGGGCCGATGGCTCTGGGGGCGGGGCCAGGGAGCCAGGGGTGGGGCCGATGGCTCTGGGGGCGGGGCCAGGGAGGGGGAGGTGGGGCCGATGGCTCTGGGGGCGGGGCCAGGGAGCCAGGGGTGGGGCTGGGGGCTCCAGGGGCAGGGGCAGGGCCAGGGAGCCAGGGCGGGGCTCAGAGCTCTGGGGGCGGGACTGGGGCTCCGAGGGCGGGGCCCAGAGCTCCAGGGGCGGGGCCAGGGAGTTGGAGGCGGGGCCAGGGGCTCCGGGGGCGGGGCCTCACCCGAGTACTTCCCGCCCTTGCTGCGTTTGACGAAGCAGAGGACGAGCAGCAGCAGCAGCAGCAGCACCACGGCGCAGATGAAGCCGATGAACCAGCCCTCGGTGGCGAAGCTGCGCTGGTCGGTCGCCAGCACTGGGGGGGCAGAGCGACGGGGGTTACCTGGGACCCGGGGCAGAGTGACGGGGTTACCCGGGACCCGGGGCAGAGCGACGGGGCCGGGACCCGGGGCAGAGCGACGGGGGTTGTTACCCGGGGCAGAGCGACGGGGTTGTTACCGGGGACCCGGGACCCGGGGCAGAGCGATGGGGGTTTACCTGGGACCCGGGACCCGGGGGCAGAGCGACGGGGGGGGGGTTACCCGGGGACCCCGGGACCCGGGGGCAGAGTGCCGGGGGGGTTGTTACCCGGGGCCCCCGGGCCCCGGGGGCAGAGCGACGGGGGGGGGTTCCCGGGGCCCCGGGCCCCGGGGGCAGAGCGACGGGGGGGGGTTACCGGGGACCCCGGGACACGGGGGCAGAGCGACGGGGGGGGTTACCCGGGGACCCCGGGACACGGGGGCAGAGCGACGGGGGGGGGTTACCCGGGGACCCCCCGCCGGGCCCCGGGAGCAGAGCGACGGGGGGGGTTTACCCGGGGACCCCCCGCCGGGCCCCGGGACATGGGGGATGAAGCCTGGGCGTGCCTCAGTTTCCCCCACCTGCTGCATTGTTCCCCAGAGGGGGTGGGATCCGGCCAGTCTCAGGCCGGGCAGGGCAAATGGCTCCCAGCTGCCCCGGCCCCCCCAGCCCCCAGCCCCCAGCCGGGGGGCATGGGTGGGAACGTGGGGTGGGGCAGGGGGCGAGCCTGAGGGGGGTAGCCCCACTGCTGGGGATCCGGGACATGTGGCCCCTGTGGGGTGGGGCAGGTGGCCAAGTATGGAGGAGCCTGGTCCCCCCAGGGAGCCGCGAGGTGGGGGGATGGGGATGGGGATGGGGGCCCCTGGCCGCCCCGGGGAGCTGTGGGGCAGGGGCAGCTCTCGGGGGCCCCCGCCCCCGGGGGTCTCACTCACGCCTGCCGTTGGTCTCCACCTCGCTCTCCCAGAAGGAGACGTTCCCCCCCGAGGGGTCGCGCCCCACGAACTGGACGCGGTAGGAGGTGCCGGGCTGCAGGTGGAGGAGCCGGTAGGAGCCGTGGGTGGAGTTGGCCTGGCCGGACGTGCGCCAGGGCTCGGCCACTGGGGGGGCAGTGGGAGGGGGGTTACGAGTGGTGCCCCCCACAGGGGACCGGGCCCTGGACCCCATTTCCTGCCCCACAGAGCCAGCCAGCCCCCCCCCAGGGCCGGTGGCCCCTTCCCGTCCCCCCAGCCAGCCGGGCCCCCCCCCAGGGCCGGTGGCCCTTCCGTCCCCCAGCCAGCCGGGCCCCCCCCAGGGCCGGTGGCCCCTTCCCGTCCCCCCAGCCAGCCGGGACCCCCCAGGACCGGTGGCCCCTTCCCGTCCCCCCAGCCAGCCGGGCCTCGGGCCGGTGGCCCTTCCCGTCCCCAGCCAGCCGGGCCCCTGGGCCGGTGGCCCTTCCCGTCCCCAGCCAGCCGGGCCCGGGCCGGGGGCCTCTGCCCGTCCCCCCCGCCCGCCGGGCCCCCCCCCCAGCCCGGCTCTTACTGGATTTGCTCATGAACTGGATTTCGAACTCCACGCTGGCCTGGGGCCGGCCCGGGACCCAGGTGAAGACGGTGAAATCGGGCCCCACCAGCGAGACGCTGATGTTCTCCAAAGTGGGGAGCACTGGGGGGTGGAGCAGACAAGGGGGGAATTAACCCTTGAAGGTCAGATCCAGAGACTGGGGAACTCCCTGCCACCGCGGGGCAGGCCTGTCGGGGATCTCAGGGTCTGGCCCCCAGCCCGGGATCTCGGGGGGGGATTGTGGGAGAAGCAGGCCCCCCCCGCACCCCCTTACCTGGCTCGGGCAGGGTGCTGCCCTCCTGCACCAGCGGCTCGCCCTGCCCGGCCCGGGTCAGCGCCCGCAGCTGGAACCGGTACCGGGCCCGGGGGGCCAGCCGGGCCAGCGTCCCGTTCAGCTGGGAGACGGGGAAGGAGATTTCGTGCAGGGGGCCCAGCTCCGACCCATTCACTGGGGGGGCAAGGGGGGGTTAGTGCCCAGCTGATCCATCTCCCCCCAACCCCTGCCCCCTCACCCCTCACCCCTCCTGCCCCTCCCACCCCTGCCCTCCACATCCCCTCCCACCCCTGTCCTCCACATCCCCCTCCCATCCTCTGCCCCACAGACAGACCCCCTGCACCACACCCAGCCCCCCAGCCTGCACACCTGCCCACTGGCCAGCCCCCCCCCACCCATAGCTTCCCCTGTTGCGCCCCCCGGACTCACCCTGCTGGTACTGCAGCAGGTATTCGGTCAGCGCCCCGTTGGGGAACTGGGGGGCCGACCACTCCAGAGCCAGCACCGTGTCCGACACCCGCTCCAGGAGCAGCGAGCTGGGGCGGCTGGGCACTGGGGGGCAGAGAGAGGGTGGGAGCTGGGGGAGTGGTACCGGCACTGGCTGCATCGGCTGGGGGGGACCTCGGGGCTTCACTTGAGGGGCCGGGAGGGGAGGGGCTGGGGCCAGGTGACCCCTGCCCGGGACACCGGAGCCCGGCTGGGGGAGGGGCCGGGGGGGTCAGGGTGGAGCTGGAGGAGGGGCCACAGGGGTCAGTGTGGAGCTGGCTGGAGGAGGGGCCGGGGGCTGGGGGAGGGGCCGAGGGGTCAGTGTGGAGCTGGCTGGGGAGGCCGGGGGCTGGGAGGGGCCGGGGTCAGGTGGAGCTGGCTGGGAGGCCGGGGGCTGGGAGGGGCCGGGGTCAGTGTGGAGCTGGCTGGAGGAGGGGCCGGGGGTCAGGGCCGAGGGGCTGGAGGGGGCCGAGGGGCTGGAGGGGGCCGGGAGGGTCAGAGTGGAGGGGGCTGGAGGGGGCCGGGGGCTGGGGAGGGAGGGGGCCGGGAGGCTCAGATCCAGGCTCCCCACCCCCAGGATGGACCCGGCTGAGGGGTCCCGGTCTCTGTACCTACGTGTCCCGTGACACCGCCCTTGGGGGCTGGGAGCTGCTCGGGGGGGCTGGGGGGGGCTCACCTCCCTCGGGGGTGCTGAAGTCGATGTCCTCGCTGCGCGGCCCGTCGCTGCGCCCGTTAAACACGACCACGTAGAGGCGATACCAGCTCCAGGGGCGCAGCCCCCCCAGCCGGGCCCGCGACGCCTCCCCCAGCACCGTCAGCACCTGCGGGGGGGGCTGGGCCCGGGCCTGGCGCCGGCTCCGCTCCCCCACACTGCGCAGCCGCCAGTAAAACACCTGGGGGGACAGGTCAGGCTGGGGGGCCCCCCGAGCGCCCCCACTCCCGACCCGCAGCCCCCCGAGCGCCCCCACTCCCGACCCGCAGCCCCCCGAGCGCCCCCACTCCCGACCCGCAGCCCCCCGAGCGCCCTGTGCCCCCGAGCGCCCCACTCCCGAACCGCAGCCCCCGAGCGCCCTGTGCCCCCTGAGCGCCCCACTCCTGACCCGCAGCCCCCCGAGTGCCCTGTGCCCTCCCGAGTTCTCTGTGCCCCCCAAGTGCCCCCCGGACCCACCGCCCCCCAGCACCCGGGAGCCACCTGACCCCGGAGTGCCCTGGGCCCGGCCGCCCGACCCACAGCCCCTCCGAGTGCCCCCCAAGTGCCCCCCACTCCCCGCCCACGGCCCCTCCCCCAATTACCCTGAACCCCCGGAGATGACCCCGCAGCTGGTCTCTGCTGGGGAGGGTCCAGCTGACGAGGACGCTGGTGCTGTTGATTATTTCCACCCCCACGTTCTCGGGGTTCACCTGGGGCACTAGGGGAGGAACAAACAGGGGTCAGAGCTGGGGGTCACAGTTCTCCCATTTCCTCTCCCCCGTTCCCCAACCAGCCCCCTTTTCCCTGCCCCTCCCCCACTCACCATCCTCCCCAGAGTACCCCACCACAGTGGGGGGCTCGGGCCCCTTGCCGATGGGGTTCACGGCCTGCACCTTGATCTCGTAGGGGACAAAGGTGGGGGTCCTCGTTACCAGCAAGGGGGGGCCACTGACTGTCTCCTCGCTCCAGCTCCCCCCCTCGCCCAGACGCCGCCACTGCACCCGGTAGCTGAGCTCGGGGGCGTTCCAGTCCGACTTGTTCAGGGGCTGGGGGAGGAAAGGGGGTGTCAGTGCATGGGGGAGCAAAGCCCCAGGGCCCCCCCACCTGGGTACAACGCACCCCAGCCCCCCCCAGCACACAACGTGAGCAAGTGACTGTAACTACCCCATCACACACACATACAGAGTCTGCAACCACCCCGTAACCGCCACCCACCCGCCGAGAGCTACAACGCAACCCCCCCGTAACCGCCACCCACCCGCCGAGAGCTACAACGCAACCACCCCGTAACCGCCACCCACCCGCCGAGAGCTACAACGCAACCACCCCGTAACCGCCACCCACCCGCCGAGAGCTCCAACGCACCCACCCACCCGCCGAGAGCTACAACGCAACCACCCCGTAACCGCCACCCACCCGCCGAGAGCTACAACGCAACCACCCCGTAACCGCCACCCACCCTTCCCGCCGAGAGCTACAACGCAACCACCCACCCGCCGAGAGCTACAACGCAACCACCCCGTAACCGCCACCCACCCGCCCACTGTGAGCTACAACGCAACCACCCCGTAACCGCCACCCACCCGCCCACTGTGAGCTACAACGCAACCACCCCAGAATCGCCACCCACCCGCCCACTGTGAGCTACAACGCAACCACCCCATAACCGCCACCCACCCGCCGAGAGCTACAACGCAACCACCCCAGAATCGCCACCCACCCGCCGCGAGCTACCACTCAAACACCCCCTAACCGCCACCCACCCGCTGAGAGCTACAACGCAACCACGCCGTAACCGCCACCCACCCGCCGAGAGCTACAACGCAACCACCCACCCGCCGAGAGCTACAACGCAACCACCCCGTAACCGCCACCCACCCGCCGAGAGCTACAACGCAACCACCCCGTAACCGCCACCCACCCGCCGAGAGCTACAACGCAACCACCCCGTAACCGCCACCCACCCGCCGAGAGCTACAACGCAACCACCCCGTAACCGCCACCCACCCGCCGAGAGCTACAACGCAACCACCCCGTAACCGCCACCCACCCGCCCACTGTGAGCTACAACGCAACCACCCCGTAACCGCCACCCGCCCGCCGAGAGCTACAACGCAACCACCCCATAACCGCCACCCACCCGCCGAGAGCTACAACGCAACCACCCCGTAACCACCACCCACCCGCCCAGAGCTACAACACAACTACCCCGTGTCACGGAGTGTGGGGGAGTCCGGCCCTGCACCCCTCTTTCTGGGACCCACAGTGACTCTCAGCCAGCCAGTAAAACAGAAGGTTTATTGAACAACAGGAACACAGGATACAGCCCCGCTTGTGTGCAGAGCCAGGACCCCTCGATCTGGCCTTTCTGGGGGGTTCAGGGTGCTGGGATCCCAGCCTAGGATCCCCTGAAACCCACCTCCCAGTTCCCCAATCGAAGACTGACCCAACCCTCCCCCTCCGCCCCTTTTCTTTGTCTAGCCCCCGGGCAGAGGTGTCCCCTCCCCTCCCCCAGGCCTGGCTCATGTGACAGGCTGAATACCTGCCCCTCACCTAAATCCTCCCTGCTCTCCCCTCCCCACACAGACAGCCCCTGCTCCACCACACACCGTAACAGCCACCCACCCGCCGTGAGCTACAACGCAACTACCCCATATTTTCTCTCACACACACCATTAACCACAAAGTACCCTGTAAAATAGTGTCAGCTACAACATTACTAATCTGCATAACACACCCCATGTGAGGGACAACACAACTACATTGTCTCTCACACTCCCCCCTGCCCCAGCATAACCAACAGCGTGTGACGAGCAGTGTGAGTGTCCTGCAACCCACACACGGTGTGACAATCCTGTGACCCCCCCCAAGGGAGGTACCCACAGCTCCATGGCGTCACTCCGTGGGGGTCGACAACCCCCAGCCAAGAAAGCCACCGTCGATCACTGGGTGGAACAACTCAACAGCCGGCTCTGTCGACCAACCACCGGCCCCGGGGGAGGCTCCGTCAGGCGTCTGTAGAGCCGTTGTGTGGGTCTCCGGTGTCATCGGGGGGCATGAGACCGCGCCCGCCTGCCACACCCCGGCGCTCGCCGGCTTCTTCCCTTTGCCGGGGTGATCTTGGCGCGTCTCCCCCGTGACGTTTCGCCCCTGGGGCGGCGCGTCCAGCACCTGAGGTGGGTCCCACCCAGGGGGCCAGGTTTGTATCGGTTTTGGTGGTTCCCAGAATGGGTCCAAGCAGAGCTGCCCCAGGCCCAGCACTCTGGGGGGGGCCACGCCGCGCTCTGCCCCACCTGCCGGCTCCCGGCGCCACTCGGGCCATGGGGCAGAGCTGGAGAGAGGTGGGGCGGGGCAGGGGCTTGGGGGAGGGGGGACCCAGCGACCGTTGCCCAGGAGGCCCCCCCAGCTTGGGTGCAGCCGGTTCTGGCCAGTGGGGCTGAGGGGCCTGGGGCCCGGGGCCCGGTTCCAGACGGGGGGGCGGGGGCAGGTGGCCTGTTTACCTGGCGCTGGAAGGGGGGGGCTGGCCGGGGACAAGGAGCGGCCGGAGCCTCTGGGGACCAGGCCAGGCCCAGGGCCTAAGAGCCGCCTGGGCAGGGGTCAGACGCCAGTGAGTCCCCGTGTGATGCTGCCGGCTGGAGATCGGGGGGGCCTGGAGCCCAGAGCGAGGGGACGCCCCGAGGGGCCCAGGGCAGAGCCAGGCTGCTGGGGGCCCCGAGAGGGGCGGGGCCAGCCAAAGCCGTGGGGCAGGCGAGGCCGAAGGGGAGCGCGAGCCCAGGAGGCTGCGGTCAATGGGAGATGCACCCGGGGACCCCGCACCGGTGTCTGTCACGCACACCCGGCAGGAGCTACAACGCAACTACCACCGCACAGCACACACGGAGCCCGAGCAGCGCCTGCCCCGTGCGTGCACAGCCAATGGGAGCCACAACCCTGTCGCCGTGACAACAGCCCAGCTACCCTGGAACAACCTCCCTAAACTACCCCATGAACCTGGCTACACCGTGAACCACCAGCACCTGGCAACCCACCGCCTCCTCCCTGTACCGACCACCACACAACACAGGACAACACACGGTGTCGGCTACACAGCCAACCCCCCGCACTGAGACAACAGCCGGGAGCCGCCTGTGACCAAGTGGGGCTTTGTCTTGTTCTTCCAGGGGGTTGCAGGCGGGGGGGGGGGGACTCAGTGTCCCTGGGGGGTGCTGGTTTAACGAGGGGGGGGAGAGGGAAGCTGGGACCCCGGCTGGCTGGGAGCACGGGGGGTGGGGGCTGGAGGGGGGGAGCAGGCAGAGCCCCCCTGGCTGCAGGGGGACTGGGAGGTGCTGGGCTGAGGAGGTCAGGCCGGGGCCGGGGGGTTTCCTGGGCCGGGGTCAGACGCTGGCTAAACCTCCTGTGTGACGCTGGCGGAGAGACGAGGGGGTTCCCCCCAGGGACCCCACGGGGCCGAGAGTGGGCACAACCCGTGAGCCCCCTGCCGTGCAGGACACGGCCCCCAACCCGCCGACGGAGGCAGCATCGGGGCTGCGCCGTCGGGGACACGTTTTACCTTCCAGGTGATGAGCATGTTGCTGGTCGTGTTCCCCTCGCCGGCCACCCCCTCGGGGTAACGCTCGGGGGCTGGAGGGGAAAGGGACCGAGTGAGGGGGGGGCCCCCCTCCCCTCCCCGCCCTGCCCCCAACCCCCCTCCCCGCCCTGCCCCAACCCCCTGCCCCTCCTCCCCTGCCCCCAACCCCCTGCCCCTCCTCCCCTCCCGCCCCGCCCCAACCCCCTCCCCTCCTCCCCGCCCCAACCCCTCCCCTCCCCTCCCCAGGCCGGGCCGTACCCGCCGGGCCGGTGCGGACGGGGGCGGAGGCGGCGCTGGGCTCCCCGCGCCCGAACTCGTTGGCCGCGCGGACTCGGACGCGGAAGTCGCCGTAAGGCGCCAGGTGCAGCTGGGCCCAGGGCTGGGGGCAGGGACGGTGCTGACGTCCCGCCAGGTGCCGGGGCCCGGAGCCCGTCCTCCGCCTCCACCACGAACTCTGGGAGACGGGGTGAGAGACGCCCGGTGCCCCCCGCCCCCCAGAGCTCCCTCCGACCCCCCCCAATCCGCCTGCCCCCCGAATCCCCCCGGAACCTCCTCCGACACCCCCCCAAACCACCTTCCCCCGAATCCCCCCGGAATCTCCTCCAACCGCCCCAAACCACCAGCCCCAAATCCTCGGAATCTCCTCTGACCCCAAACCACCAGCCCCCAAATCCCCCTGAACCTCCTCTGACACCCCCAACGCCTGCTCCCTGAATCCCCAGAACCTCCTCCGACACCCCCAAACCACCAGCCCCTGAATCCCCCAGAACCTCCTCTGACACCCCCAATCCGGCTGCCCCCAAACCTCCTCTGACACCCCCAACGCCTGCCCCCAAATGCCCTGAACCTCCTCCGACCCCCAACCACCTGCCCCCAAATCCCCAGAACCTCCTCTGACACCCCCAAACCACCAGCCCCAAATCCCCAGAACCTCCTCTGACGCCCCCAACGCCTGCCCCCAAATCCCCCAAACCTCCTTTGACACCCCAACGCCTGCCCCCAAATCCCCCAAACCTCCTCTGACACCCCAACGCCTGCCCCCAAACCTCCTCTGACACCCCCAACGCCTGCCCCCAAATCCCCCAAACCTCCTCTGACACCCCCCCAACGCCTGCCCCCCAAATGCCCCGGAACCTCCTCCGACCCCCCCCAAACCACCAGCCCCCCAAATTCCCACAGAACCTCCTCTGACACCCCCCCAATCCGGCTGCCCCCCGAGTCCCCCTGGAAGTGTCCCGACGCCCCCAGCTCTGCCTGGCCCGGGGAAGGGGGTGTCTCGAGCTACAGCAAAGCCAGCAGCGCTGTGGGGGGAGATGCCCTGGGATCGGGGGGGCCGGGGGGGCCCCTTCTTACTCTCAATGGGGCTGTTGTGATCGTCTCCCGGGGTCCAGCTGAGCTTCACCCAGCGCTCCTGGGGCTCGGACACCTGCAGCTCCGACACCGGCCCGGGGCGGCCTGGGGGCAGAGACGGGTCAGAACCGGCCCAGGCCCCCCCCCGCGCCCCCCCCGGGCCCCCCGCCGGGCACGTACCCACCACCCGCAGCTCGGCGCTCTCCTCTGCCGCGTCCAGCTCCGTGTGCGCCCGGCAGCTGTACACGCCCTGGTCCGCGTAGTCCACGCCGGAGATCCGGAGCCAGCCGGGTTCGATGGTGTACCTGCGGGGGGGAGTCTGGTGCTGCGAGCTTCCCCCAGCAGTGCCCCAGCCGGGTCTGTCCCAGCGCTGTGAGCTTCCCCCCAGCAGTGCCCCAGCCAGAGTCACCCCCAGTGCTGCGAGCTTCCCCCAGCAGTGCCCCAGCTGGAGTCACCCCCAGTGCTGCGAGCTTCCCCCAGCAGTGTCGCGGCACTGCTAGCTTCCCCCAGTAGTGCCCCAATGCTGCGAGCTTCCCCCAGCAGTGCCCCAGCCGGGTCTGTCCCAGCACTGCGAGCTTCCCCCAGCAGTGCCCCAATGCTGCGAGCTTCCCCAGCAGTGCCCCAGCTGGGTCTGTCCCAGCGCTGCGAGCTTCCCCCAGCAGTGCCCCAGTGCTGCGAGCTTCCCCAGCAGTGCCCCAGCCGGGTCTGTCCCAGCGCTGTGAGCTTCCCCCAGCAGTGCCCCAGCCAGAGTCACCCCCAGTGCTGTGAGCTTTCTCACACCAGTGCCGCAGTGCTGCGAGCTTCCCGAGCAGTGCCGCAGTGCTGCGAGCTTCCCCCAGCAGTGCCCCAGCTGGGTCTGTCCCAGCGCTGCGAGCTTCCCCCAGCAGTGCCTTAGTGCCGCGAGCCTCCCCTACCAGTGCCCCAGCTGAGGTCACCCCCAGTGCTGCGAGCTTCCCCCCAGCAGTGCCCCCAGGCAGGGTCACCCCCAGTGCTGCAAGCTTCCCCCCAGCAGTGCCCCCAGGCAGGGTCACCCCCAGTGCTGCGAGCTTCCCCCAGCAGTGCCCTGCTCCCCCCCTCACTTGTCACTGTCGTCCGACTCCCGGATGGGGCGTCCGTCCCGCCGCCACTCGACCCTGCGCTCCTGCAGCGTCTCGTCAAACCGCGCCCGGCACTGGAAGGTCACGTTGCTGGATTTCTTCACCACGGCGCCTTGCGGGCCCAGCACGATCCGCGTCGCGCCTGGGAGGGGACAGGACGGGGGGGTGACGGGGGGGCAGCGCCCAGGCCCCCCCTGGCCCCTCCCTTCCCCGCCTGCCCGTCTCCTCCCCCCCCTCGGCCCCTCCCTTCCCGGCTCCTCCCCCCCTCGGCCCCTCCCTTCCCCGCCTGCCCGGCTCCTCCCCCCCTCGGCCCCTCCCTTCCCGGCTCCTCCCCCCCTCGGCCCCTCCCTTCCCCGCCTGCCCGGCTCCTCCCCCCCTCGGCCCCTCCCTTCCCGGTTCTCCCCTCGGCCCCTCCTTCCCCGCCTGCCCGGCTCCCCGGCCCCTCCCTTCCCTGCCTGCCCAGCTCCCCCTCGGCCCCTCCCTTCCCGGCTCCCCTCGGCCCCTCCCTTCCCGCCTGCCCTGCTCCCCGGCCCCTCCCTTCCCGGCTCTTCCCCTCGGCCCTCCCTTCCCCGCCTGCCCGGCTCCCCCTCAGCCCCTCCCTTCCCCGCCTACCCGGCTCCCCCTCGGCCCCTCCCTTCCCCGCCTGCCCGGCTCCCCTCGGCCCTCCCTTCCCGGCTCTTCCCCCCCTCGGCCCCTCCCTTCCCCGCCTGCCCGGCTCCCCCCCCCTCGGCCCCACCCCTCCCCGCCTGCCCGGCTCCCCCCCCCCCGCCGGCTGCATGCCCGGGGGCGCGGGGGCCCCACCTTTGACCTCGAGCCAGGCGCTGATGGTGACGTTGGTCTGGTCGTTCTGGGCCAGGCAGACGTAGGTGCCGGTGTCCTGGCGCTGGGCCCGGCTCAGGCGCAAGGTACCGTTGGTGTGGACGAAGGCTCGTTCATCCTGCAGGGCCGGCTCCATCCGCCTGGTGAACCTGCCAGCGGGGGGGGGGGTCAGGGGGGCACTTGGCACCCTGCCCAGGGCACTGCTGCGGGGAAGCTCGCAGCGCTGGGGGCACACAGTGGGGGTGAGTGAGAGGGAAGGAGGTGGTGTCTGGGGGGCAGTGCAGGGGGGCAGGGAGCATGCACACGGGGGTCCCCTCACCACTCCACGCTGGGCATGGGCGCCCCAAAGGTCTGGCAGTCCAGGGACACCGTCTGGTTCTCCACCACGGCGTAGCGCTGCTTGTCTGGGGTCAGGATCCTCGCCGGCAGCTCTGTGGGGGGGGAGGTAAGGGGGGGCTCTGGACCCATCTCCGCCCCTGCACCCCCAAACCCACCCACCGTGGGGATGCCTGGCAGGATGGGCCCCTGGGAGCTGCCCTTGGGGGAGGGGGTGCCAGAGATGGGATGGTTGCCAAGAGCTGGTTGCTGGGCGACGGTTGCCAGGGCTGGGCTGGTTGCCAGGGGTGGCAGTTGCCAGGGGCAGTGGTTGCTGGGATGTGGCTGGTAGGGGGATGAGGAGGCTGTAACCTAGGCCCAGTTGCCAGGGGTTGGTTGCCAGGGCAGCGGTTGCCGGGTGGTGGTTGCTAGGGTGTGGCTGGTAGGGGGATGATTGGTGGTTGCGAGGAGGCTGTAGCCTGGGCTAGTTGCCAGGGGCAGCGGTCACCGATGTGGTGATTGCTAGGGGGATGATTGACGGTTGCCAGGAGGCTGTAACCTGGACTGGTTGCTAGGGGGCGGTCGCTAGGGCTGGTTGCCGGCGACGGCGGTTGCCGGGCACTCACGGATGACGTAGATGTAGGCGTTGGCCAGCAGGCGGCCGTGGCGGTTCACGGCCTCGCACTGTGTCACCAGCGAGTCGTTGGGCTGCACCTGGCTCAGGATCAGGGCCCCCGAGCGCAGCGTCCGCGTCGGGTCCGGCGCCAGCTCTGGGGGCGAGACGCGGCTGGGGGGGGCAGCAGAGACGCCCCGTGTCCCGCCCACCGCCCCGCCCATCGCCCCGCCCACTGCTCTGCCCACCGCCCCGCCCCGCCCACTTCCCGGCCCCGCCCACCGCCCCGCCCACCGCCTGGCCTCGCCCACCGCCCCGCCCACTGCCCGGCCCCGCCCACTGACCCTACCCCCACATTCTGCCCTCCCGAGACCCGCTCCCCATCCCGCCTCCCACCCAGCCCCGCCCACTGCACCCAGTGCCCCCCCTCACCTGCCCAGGGGACGCCGTTGATCCTCCAGGACACCAGGGGGTTCGGTTTCCCGTAGACGGAGCAGTCGAGCCGAACGTTCTCCCCGGGGCCGTACACCCGGCTGTGGGGCTGCTGGGCCCAGTAGGGGGCGGCTGCGGGGGAGGGGGGTGAGAGCCGGTGCCCCTCACTCCCGACCCGCAGCCCCTGCCAGCCCGGCCCTGCCCCCACCCCAGCCCTGCCGGTGCCCCTCACTCCCGACCCGCAGCCCCTGGCCAGCCTGGCCCTGCCCCACCCTAGCCCTGCTGGTGCCCCTCACTCCCGACCCGCAGCCCCTGCCAGCCTGGCCCTGCCCCTAAGCCCTGCTGGTGCCCCTCACTCCCGACCTGCAGCCCCGGCCAGCCCGGCCGGTGCCCCTCACTCCTGACCCACAGCCCCTGCCAGCCCCGCCCAGCCCCCAGCCCTGCCGGTGCCCCTCACGCCCGCCCCGCCGCCCCGGCCAGCCCGGCCCGGCCCCCAGCTCTGCCGGTGCCCCTCACTCCCGACCCGCAGCCCCCTGCCAGCCCGGCCCGGCCCCCCCCAGCTCGGCCGGTGCCCCTCACTCCCGACCCGCAGCCCCGCCGGTACCTTCCACGGTGACGGTGTAGCTGTGGCGGGCGGTGCCCTGCGTGTTGCGGGCGAGACACTGATACTCCCCATCGTCCTCCTCCACCACGTCCCGGATCCGCAGGGTTTTCTGGAAGTTCTCCAGGGCCACGCGCCCCGCGGGCAGGCGGCCGTTCAGACGGATCCACTCCACCGTGGGCGTGGGGCTGGGGGAGGGGCCGGCGTGGGGCTGGGGGGGCAGACAGGCCCCGCCAGCCCCCATAGCCCCCACGCCCATAGCCCCCAACCTGCAGCCCCCCGTGCCCCCCAGCCCCCCTAACACCCACCCCCATAGCCCCCAGCTTGCAGCCCCCCAGCACCCCCCAGCCCCCCTAACACCCACGCCCATAACCCCCAAGCCACAGCCCCCCAGCACCCCCCAGCCCTGCCCCACTCACCCCATAGCCCCCATCCCCATCCCCAGCACCCACCAGCCCTGCCCCACTCACCCCATAGCCCCCAGCCCTGGCCCCAGCCCCGCCCCACTCACCCCATAGCCCCATCCCCAGCACCCCAGCCCCGCCCCACTCACCCCATAGCCCCCATCCCCAGCACCCCAGCCCTGCCCCACTCACCCCATAGCCCCCATCCCCCCAGCGCCCCCAGCCCCGCCCCACTCACAAGCCCTCGGCGATGCATTCCAGGGCCAGGCTGGAGCCGCGCAGGGCGACGTGGGAGCTGCTGTCCCCTGGCGGCACCATCAGCCGGGGCTGGCGAAACTTCACCGAGTTGGCTGCAGGGAGACGTTGGGGGGGGGTCAGTGGGGGGAGGGGTACAGAGGTGGGGGGGCCCGGATCCCTCGCCCGGACGCCTGAGTCCCGTGGGGAGGTCGTTACAGCTGCGGCGGGCGGTGTCGGGGGGGGAGCAGGGAGACCCCCCGTGAGGAAGTGGGGGGGCTCTGAGTTCCGTCACTGGGTTGCAGGCGGGGTGGGGCTCAGTGTCCCTGGGGGTGCTGGTTTAACGAGGGGAGGGAGCAGGGGACTGGGATGTGCTGGGCTGAGGGAGGCCAGGCCTGAGGCCCTGAGAGTTTCCTGTGCTGGGGTCAGACACTCAATAAACCTCCTCGTTTTATGCTGGCTGAGAGTCGCTCCGGGCTAGTGAAAGGGGGGGGGGGCCCAGAGCGAGGGGACTCCCTGGGGGGCCCACGGCAGAGGCTCAGCGAGGTGGGGGGCCGGACCCCCGGGAAGGGCTGGCGCTCGGAAGGGGGTTCCCCCCGTGGGGCCAGGACTCGGTGACACTGCCCTGTGCCCCGGGTACCCCCCTCTGTCCATCACGGGGGGGCAACGGCCCCCAATGTACCAGGCTCAATTTGGGCAGGACACCCCCAAACCTTTGGGGTCCCCAGGATCCCAGTCCCCCCCCAAGGGTGCAGGAGTCACAGGGAGCCCCCCGAAGGGACAGAGCAGCCCTGGGACTGCTCCGATGGACACCGAGGAATTGGGGGGGCTGCCGGGGGGGCAGGAATAGCAGAGAGATCGGGGGAGGAGTGGCCCCCCCCGACACCAAGAGCTGGATGTGTGTGTGTGGGGGGGGTCACCTGGGAGATACACCCGGATGCCTGGGTTCCACTGCCTGGGGCTGGGCTGAAAATCGATCCCCCCCCCCGAGGGTCCCCATTGGGGGCTCCCCCCCAACTCACTGGGCCGGACGCGCAGCTCGATCGGCTCCTTCTGGATGATGGTTCGGGGGCCCAGGTAATGGGCGTGGCAGATGTAATCGGGGTGCGAGTCCGAGCGCCGCACGTTGGCAAAGTACAGGTACCCGTCCTGCCCCATGGCGACCCGCTCGTCCTGCGCGATGTGCACGATGCCTGTGGGGCACAGCGAGGGGTGACCCCGGATCCTGCCCCAGCCCCCAGGCCCCCAGCCCCAGCCAGCCCCTGCCCCATGGCGACCGCTCGTCCTGCACGATGTGCACGATGCCTGTGGGGCAGCGAGGTGACCCCAGATCCTGCCCCCAGCCCCCAGGCCCCCAGCCAGCCAGCCCCTGCCCCATGGCGACCCGCTCGTCCTGCCCGATGTGCACGATGCCTGTGGGGCACAGCGAGGGGTGACCCGGATCCTGCCCCCAGCCCCCAGCCAGCCCCTGCCCCATGGCGAGCCGCTCGTCCTGCGCGATGTGCACGATGCCTGTGGGGCACAGCGTGGGGTGACCCCGGATCCTGCCCCCCAGCCCCCCCCAGCCCCCCCAGCCAGCCCCTGCCCCATGGCGACCCGCTCGTCCTCCGCGATGTGCACGATGCCTGTGGGGCACAGCGAGGGGTGACCCCAGATCCTGCCCCCCCAGCCCCCGCCCTGGCTGGGGGAAGCCGGCGCCCCCAGGGAGGACAGGCCTTGCCCCATTCCCTGACCCCCTCAGCCAGTCCCCAACCCCCAGAGGGGACAGGCCCCGCCCCATCCCCCCCCCCCCCAGCCAGCCAGTCCCTGCCCTGGGTCGGGTGGGAGCCGGCGCCCCCCAGAGGGGACAGGCCCCTGCCCTGCTCCCAGCAGCGGGTACTCACGGCTGTTCAGCCAGTAGATTTTGGGGGGCACGGCGCTGGCAGGGGGGTTGCAGGGCAGGATGACAGACTCCCCCTCCTCCACCTCCAACGGTGAAACCTTCTCCTTGGGCCACTGGGGGGTGCCTGCAGCAGGGACGGGGGGGTTGAATCAACAATGGGGGGACGGGAGGGGTTAGCAGGGGCGGCGGGTCGGGGGTGAGGGGCACCGGCAGGGCTGGGGGCTGCGGGTCGGGAGTGAGGGGCACCGGCAGGGCTGGGCTAGCAGGGGCTGCGGGTCGGGGGTGAGGGGCACCGGCGGGGCTGGGGGGGGCTGGGTGGATTCTCCACAGGGCGTCTCCACTTTCCCGGCCTTTGCTCCTTGGGGAGGCTGGGGGGGGGGGGTCGTCTCAGGCTACAGCCGAGGGTGGGGAGGGGTGGGGAGGGCTGATGGAGAGGATGCAATTACATCACCCTGACACCTCGCTGCCATGGAAATGGTTGTCGTGGAAACAGGAGCAATTGGCTGAGCTCTGGGGAGACCTGCAGGTAAAAGCTGGGGGGAGCCTGGGGCTGGGCTGGCAGGGCTGCGGGTCGGGAGTGAGGGGCGCCGGCGGGGGCTGCGGGTCGGGAGTGAGGGGCGCCGGCGGGGCCGGGCTCGGGGGCTGCGGGTCGGGAGTGAGGGGCGCGGCGGGCCGGGCTGGGGGCTGCGGGTTGGGAGTGAGGGCGCAGGGCTGGGCCGGGGCTGCGCGTCGGGAGTGAGGGGCGCTGGGGGCTGCGGGTCGGGAGTGAGGGCGCGGCGGCCGGGCTCGGGGCTGCGGGTCGGGAGTGAGGCGCGGCAGGGCCAGGCTCGGGGCTGCGGGTCGGGAGTGAGGGGTGCCGGCAGGGCCGGGCTCGGGGGGCTGCGGGTCGGGAGTGAGGGGCGCCGGCGGGGCCGGGCTCGGGGGGCTGCGGGTCGGGAGTGAGGGGCACGGCAGGGCCGGGCTCGGGGGCTGCGGGTCGGGAGTGAGGGGCGCCGGCGGGGCCGGGCTCGGGGGGCTGCGGGTCGGGAGTGAGGGGCACTGGCGGGGGCTGCGGGTCGGGAGTGAGGGGCACCGGCGGGGCCGGGCTCGGGGGGCTGCGGGTCGGGAGTGAGGGGCGCCGGCAGGCTGGCGGGGCTGCGGGGCGGGCGGGCGGGGCGCCGGCGGGGCCGGGCTCGGGGGGCTGCGGGTCGGGAGTGAGGGGCGCCGGCGGGGCCGGGCTCGGGGGGCTGCGGGTCGGGAGTGAGGGGCGCCGCCCGTGGGGTCACTCACTCTCGGCGATGACGCGGATCTCCGGCCCCATGGCCGTGCCCAGGTCGTTGCTGGCGTAGCACCGATAGACGCCCTGGTGCCGCCCTGCGTTGCTGTTGTTCACATACAGGGTCCCTGAGCCCTCGACGACCGTCACCCCGGCCTCCTGGCGCGGGTCGAACCAGCGCCCGCCCTTCGTCCAGCGGAACCTGCGGGGAGGGGAGGAGCTCGGGCAGCCCCGGGCTTGGGGGCCCGGGGGCCGGGGAGGGGGAGAGGGGTCTGTACTCACTCGAGGGGGTCCCGGTGGCCTCACACCGCAGCACAATGTCGTCGCTGGGGAACACGACCAGCTTCTCCGCCGGCTGCTCTGTCATCTCCGGGGGCTGCCGCACTGGGGGGGCGGGGGGGCCGTTACAGAGACTGAGGACCCAGCAAGCTGCTCTGCCCCACCCCCGCCAAGCTTCCCCAGGATCCCCCAATTCCCCCTCCCCGAACTCTCCCAAACTTCCCCCCAGACCCCCCCAGTCTCTCTCCTGACGGATCCACAGTGGCCCTGGGGGTTCTTGGTAAAGGGGGTGAGTGTGCAAAGCCACAGCCCGCGGGTGCCCCGACCCGGCTCCGCCCCCCGGACGCCCCGTTTCACCCCAGGACTCACGGTTGTGCATCTCGTCTGTGCCGCCGGTGGGGAGCAGAGGGGAGAGACACAGAGAGACATTAGCTGGTGTCCCATGTGGGCTGCGTGGGTGTGAGCGTGCAGAAGTGTGCAAGGCAGGCTGGCCAGAGCGTGTCCATGGTTGCAAGGTGGGGTGTGCTGGGAGACCCGAGCGGGCACTGGAGCGTGTGCCAGGTGAGCTGGCGCGAGGGCTGGATGGTGCTTGGTGAGTGAGCGGAGGGGGTGGGGAAGGGCGAGCGTGTGACCACACGTGCGAGGGGCAGGTGGGGCTCGGCGCTCATGGGAAGCAAGGGGGGACTGTACATAAGCGAGTGTTATAGCGAGCGAGGCACAGAGAATGATTGTGCACTGCGGCATGAAGAACCGTGCAAAGTGTGCCAGCGTGAATGTGCAAAACCATCCCCTGGATCAGACCCATAGAGTCCTCCCCTCCAGAAGCTCCCCCACCCATGGGTTTGGCACAGGCAGATACACCCCATTGCAATACCTGGAGCCCGGTCCGTGGTGCTGACTAGCTACAGCCCATTGCAACACCTGGAGCCCTGTCCGTGGTGCTGCCTGTAGCTACAGCCCATTGCAACACCCGGAGCCCTGTCCGTGGTGCTGACTAGCTACAGCCCATTGCAACACCCGGAGCCCTGTCCGTGGTGCTGCCTGTAGCTACAGCCCATTGCAACACCTGGAGCCCTGTCCGTGGTGCTGCCTGTAGCTACAGCCCATTGCAACACCCGGAGCCCTGTCCGTGGTGCTGACTAGCTACAGCCCATTGCAACACCTGGAGCCCTGTCCGTGATGCTGCCTGTAGCTACAGCCCATTGCAACACCTAGAGCCCTGTCCGTGGTGCTGCCTGTAGCTACAGCCCATTGCAACACCTGGAGCCCTGTCCGTGGTGCTGCCTGTAGCTACAGCCCATTGCAACACCCGGAGCCCTGTCCGTGGTGCTGACTAGCTACAGCCCATTGCAACACCTGGAGCCCTGTCCGTGGTGCTGACTGTAGCTACAGCCCATTGCAACACCTGGAGACTTGACCATGGTGCTGCCTGTAGTGACAACCCATTGCAACACCCAGAGCCCTGTCCATGGTGCTGACTGTAGCTATAGCCCATTGCAACACCCAGAGCCCTGTCCATGGTGCTGACTGTAGCTACAGCCCATTGCAACACCCGGAGCCCTGTCCGTGGTGCTGACTGTTGCTATGGGATGAAAATTGGACTGTACCATGGCAGGGTAATGGGAGGGATCCACCATCCATGGACACCTGGACTGCCCCACTTCTGGCTCAAGGGGGGGGAAGGACCCAAACCCCGCAGCTACTCACACTCCTTGGGGATGGTGAGGGCTGCGGCCAGGCCCAGCAGCAGGGGCCAGAGCCGGAGCAGCCGGCCCCGCCTGGGAGCCATCCTCGCCGGGGGCTGGGGCCCCTCAATCCGGGCAGTGCTGGCTGGGGGGCGCCGCGGGTCACTCCCTGCACCTGGCTGGGGGAGAAGCACCATCACTGAGCGAGACCCAGGCGCCGCCCCTCCCCCACATTCCTGCACCGTGAGACCCCCCCACCCCCACCAGGCAATTACCGGGCTAAGGGGCTTATCTTGTCAACCCAGCGGGATCCCCCCAGCCCCTCCCCTCCCCCCAGCAGGAGACAGACGGGTGGACGGACGGACACGGGAACAGATGGAAAAGCGCCGGCAACGGGGGAGGGGGCATGAATTATTAATAGGGAAGAGGAGAGGAAAGATGCTCCTCACTCCCGACCCGCAGCCCCTGCCAGCCCAGCCCTGCCCCCACGCAGCCCTGCCGGTGCCCCTCACCCCTGACCTGCAGCCCCTGCTAGCCCAGCCCTGCCCCCCCCAGCCCTGCCGGTGCCCCTCACTCCCGACCCGCAGCCCCTGCCCCCCCCAGCTCTGCCGGTGCCCCTCACCCCCGACCCGCAGCCCCTGCCAGCCCAGCCCTGCCCCCACGCAGCCCTGCCGGTGCCCCTCACTCCCGACCCGCAGCCCCTGCGAGCTGCACCAACTGTGCTGTTATTAAACATTCAGCCCCAGGGTGGGGACTGGCTGGCTGAGGGGGACGGGGAAGGGGGCACGGGGCCGTCCCATCCAGGGGGTGCTGGCTCCCATCCGGCTGCACGATAGGAAGTAAATTTGTTATCAAGTCAGGGATTCTTAGCTGAGTGTGTCTGGGGGGGGCTGGTTGTTATAGTGGGGGGGGCTGGGAGCCCGGATGCCTGGGTTCTCTCCCCGGCTCTGGGAGTGGGGTGGGAGGAGGCAGCTGGTCCCAAAGCTCTGGGCCCGGACGAGTTGGCTGCAGGCTTCCCGTCATTGTCTGCTTGGAGTTGGCACCATTCTGGGCACCAGCACCGGGCACCACCCCCGGGAGCCACCATGTCCCAGAGGCAGATGGAACCAGAGTACGGGGGGGGGAGCAAAACCTGGAGCAGGGGCTCCCCCCAGCTCTGCCGGTGCCCCTCACTCCCGACCCGCAGCCCCCGCCAGCCCAGCCCTGCCGGTGCCCCTCACTCCCGACCCGCAGCCCCTGCTAGCCCAGCCCTGGGCCCCACAGCCCTGCCGGTGCCCCTCACTCCCGACCCGCAGCCCCCGCCAGCCCAGCCCTGCCGGTGCCCCTCACTCCCGACCCGCAGCCCCCGCCAGCCCAGCCCTGCCGGTGCCCCTCACTCCCGACCCGCAGCCCCTGCCCCTCCAGCCCCACCGGTGCCCCTCACTCCCGACCCGCAGCCCCTGCTAGCCCAGCCCTGCCGGTGCCCCTCACTCCTGACCCACAGCCCCTGCTAACCCAGCCCTGCTCCCCCCCGCAGTCCTGCCGGTGCCCCTCACTCCCGACCCGCAGCCCCTGCTAGCCCAGCCCCGCCGGTGCCCCTCACTCCCGACCCGCAGCCCCTGCTAGCCCAGCCCTGCCAGTGCCCCTCACTCCCGACCCACAGCCCCTGCTAGTTCTATGGTTGGTTTATCAGAAAAAAACATATTCCAGCAGCCGTGGAGTTAATGAGGCGAGTGACAGAATCTGTCTGAGGCCCCCTGAGCAGAGGGAGAAGGGGGGGGATGGGCCGGGTTGGGGGGGGGATTGTCCCCAAGGTCTCTGAGCTCCCCCCCCCCCCACCAGCCACTTGTAAACTCCTCAGGCATGAAGAGAGACCCCAGGTGTCAGACATCTGACCCCCCCCCCCGAGCCAGCCAGTCCCTGCCCTGGGGCCGGGTGGGAGCCAGCGCCCCACAGAGGGGCCACGACCCTGCCCCACTCCCCACCCCCCGGATTTGGTGTCTGCAGCCCGGGTCCAGTCTCTTGGCGGGGGGGGGGCTCGCAGCAATTTAGGGATTTCCCACGTCATGGGGATCCTGCTGCTGGGGGGCTCTGGGGTTCGGCGGGTCACACCTCAGGCTCTGAGCCATGAAGCAAGTGAGGGGGTCGCGGGGGAGGCAGGGGGCACCGGGCGTGTTCCCGAGGGTGGGTGGGCTGCAGGGGGTGGTGGGTGTCACAGCCTGGAGGGTGTTGTGGGAGGTATCGGGGTTGTGGGGGGTGTTGGGCGTATCCGGGGCAGTCGGGGGGGGGGTTCGAGGCGAGCGCCAGGCGCTGTCCATTGTGCATCTCCCCCTCCCCTCAGACACCACTGCTGCATTTCCTGCATTTCCACGGCAACCAAGAGGCACTGGGATACTGGTCCACAGTCACCTTGACCCCACCAGAGCCGGGAGAGAACCCAGGAGTCCTGGCTCCCAGCCCCCCCTGCTCTAACCACCAGCCCCCCCACCCCTCCCAGGGCCGGGGGGAGAACCCCGGAGTCCGGGCTCCCAGCCCCTGCTCTAACCCATCAGCCGAGAGAACCCAGGAGTCCTGGCTCCCAGCCCCTGCTCTAACCACCACCACCCCCCCCCCTCCCAGGAGGGGGGGAGGAGAACTCCTGAGTCCTGGCCCTGCCCCACCCCCTCCCAGAGCCGGGCAGCAAAGGGTTAAGGGCTCTGAAGCCCCCCAAGGACCCCTCACCCCAGAAGGACCCAATTCAAACCCAGCACCAGGGAAAAATGAGACAGGGAGAATGGCAGGGGCGGGGGAGGGGAGGGTGCTCCTCACTCCCGACCCGCAGCCCCCGCTAGCCCAGCCCTGCCCCAACAGGCGCCCATTGTAGCGGCTGGGGGCTGGGCCCGGGGTCAGGCCCCGGCTGGACAGCGGAAGTGCGGGGGTGGGGCGGCTCTTGGCCTGGACACAAACGGGTTCTTGTCTCAGTGTCACGGGCCGGATGCCCGGCCGGGCGGGGGGGAGGGGGGGAGCCAGAAACCGGGAACCCAGGGTGTGGGGATCCAGCTCCATCGACTCCTGGCTCCCAGCCCCCACTGCCCTCCCAGAGCCGGGAGAGAACCCAGGAGTCCGGGCTCCCAGCCCCCCTGCTCTAACCACCAGCCCCTGCTCCCCTCCCAGAGCTGGGAGAGAACCCAGGAGTCCGGGCTCCCAGCCCCCACTCCCCTCCCAGAGCCGGGAGAGAACCCAGGAGTCCTGGCTCCCAGCCCCCCTGCTCTAACCACCAGCCCCCACTGCCCTCCCAGAGCCGGGAGAGAACCCAGGAGTCCGGGCTCCCAGCCCCCCCTGCTCTCACCACCAGCCCCCACTGCCCTCCCAGAGCCGGGAGAGAACCCAGGAGTCCTGGCTCCCAGCCCCCACTCCCCTCCCGGAGCCGGGCGAGAACCCAGGAGTCCTGGCTCCCAGCCCCCACTCCCCTCCCGGAGCCGGGAGAGAACCCAGGCGTCCTGGCTCCCAGCCCCTGCTCTGACCCACCAGCCCCCACTCCCCTCCCAGAGCCGGGAGAGAACCCAGGAGTCCTGGCTCCCAGCCCCCGCTCTAACCACCAACCCCTCCCGAGCCAGGAGAGAACCCAGGAGTCCTGGCTCCCCCCTCTCACCCACCAGCCCCACTCCCCTCACAGAGCCGGGAGAGAACCCAGGAGTCCGGGGTCCCAGCCCCCCCCCACACACGCTCTAACTCAGTAACCGGCTCTGACAGGTCACCCTGCCTTGGGCAGTGCAGGCGCGGGGGCGGAGGGGCAGGGGGGCAGTGTCACGCTGGGCCCTGGGCCCTGTGCTCCGGGGGGGGCGTCTCCACACAGCAACCCCCCACCAGGCTGATGGGGCCAAACCCCACCCATCGCCGCAGCCAGGTCCCCTCTCCTGCCCGGACTCCTGGGTTCTCTCCTGGCCCTGGGAGGGGAGGGGGGTCGGGTGGCCACGTCCCTGTGCAATCCCCTCCCCCCCCACGTACCCAGAGCCAGGTGTTCCCCCCCCCCCGCTAATTTGCCTGCAGCTCATATGGAAATTCCCCTCCCCCAAGCACCTGCCACGACCCCACCCTTCGGGCGGGGGGGATGGGATGGGATGGGGGGAATCTCAAGGGCCCAACCTCTTCTCTGTCTTCACTTTCAGACCCCCCCCCAGCAGACAGGCCCAGTGAACCTCTGGGGGCTGCGGGTCGGGAGTGAGGGGCGCCGGCAGGGCTGGGGGGGGACAGGGGCTGAGGGTCGGGAGTGAGGGGCGCCGGCAGGGCTGGGGGGGGACAGGGCTGGGGGCCCAGGGGCTGCGGGTCGGGAGTGAGGGGCGCTGGCAGGAGCTCCCCCCGCCCCACACAAATTCCACCCCCTATTTACCAGTGCCTGGGTGGGGGAGGGGAGCAGCCAGCCTGGCCCCCCCATCCCATTCCCAAGCTCTGCTCCCCGGGACGCCCCCCCCAGGCGCACACACAAAGTTGGGGTGTCCGGGGGGTCTGTCTCTCCTGCCCCCCATGTGCTGGGGTTAGGGGCTGGGGGAGGGTGGGGGGATTCCAGGGGATTTGGGGGGCTGGGGACTCTAGGACAGGACCAACGGCCCCAGATCCCCCCCCCCAACCCACACAAAGGCCACACCCAGCCCTGGCTCCTACCCAGCGCAACGCAGAACCCGCACATCACAACCCAGAACATACAACCCACAAGTCACAACCCGCAACCCAGCCCAACACCACACAACCCAGCCCAACCCACAACATGCAACACCACACAACCCACAACCCGCCACAACACCACACAACCCACCACAACACACAACCCACAACATGCAACACCACACAACCCACAACCCGCCACAACTCCACACAACCCACCCCAACACCACACAACCCACAACCCGCCACAACACACAACCCACAACATGCAACTCCACACAACCCACAACCCGCCACAACACACAACATGCAACACCACACATCACAACACACAACCCGCCACAACACCACACAACCCAGCCCAACACACAACATGCAACCCACACATCACAACACGCAACATACAACCCACAGGCCAGACACAACACGCACCCCACAGACACGGAACACACAACACCGGCCACACCCAGCCCACACTCACAACCCCCCACCATCCCCGCCACGGACACGCCGCTGAGCCCCGCCTGGCAGCCCCCGTCTCCCCACACACCCCACTGAGCCCCTCCCCCCGCAGGAGCCCCCTCGCCGCTCCCAGCGGGTGCCGGCCCGGGACGGGTCCGGGGGGGCAGGAGAAGCCGGACCCCCCCGCGCCCCAGCCCCTACCTGAGCCCGAGCCGCTCCGCTCCCCACTGCGGCTGCAGAGCCTGTGACATAATCCGGAGTCAGACCCCTCCCTCCGCCGCCCCTCCCCCAGCGCCCGGCCCCTCCCTGGGCGGGGGCTGGGAGCCAGGACGCCTGGGTTCTGCCGGCTCTGGGAGGGGGATCCCCACATCGCGACCCCAGCTCCCATCTCGGCTGCGTAATTCCGGGGGAAGGGGCGATGCCCTGCCTGGAAACGGAGCCGGGACGGCGGGGGCTGCGGGTCGGGAGTGAGGGGCACCGGCGGGGCTGCGGGTCGGGAGTGAGGGGCACCGGCAGGGCTGGGGCTGCGGTCGGGAGTGAGGGGCACCTGGGGCGGGCGGGGCTGCAGGTCGGGAGTGAGGGGCACCGGCAGGGCTGGGGGCGGGGGCTGCAGGTCGGGAGTGAGGGGCACCGGCGGGGCTGGGGGGGCGGGAGTGAGGGGCACCGGCAGGGCTGGGGGGTATTTCCCGGTACTTGCTGCTGGGGAGGGGCAGTTTCTGGGAACACAGAGGGGACCGTCCAACTCCCAGGGGATGCTGGGAAATTAGATTCTTCACCCCCCCCCCGGACTTTCCATGCCCTCCCCGGCCAGTCCCAGTCTCCCCCAATACTCCCCGCCCCGCTCTAACCACCAGCCCCCACTCCCCTCCCGGAGCCGGCGAGAGAACCCAGGAGTCCTGGCTCCCAGCCCCCCCTCCCCTCCCCTCCCCGAGCCGGGAGAGAACCCAGGAGTCCGGCCGCTGGAGGTGCGGGGGGGGGGTTCGCCTGCTGCCCAAGAGGCTCCAGACGGGGCCCCGCTGCCCGCTCAGGGTGGGAGGCTCTGTGGGGGGGGGAGGGGAACAGAGACTGGCCCCTGAATTACCCCCCCCCCCAGAGGGGTGACGCAGCGAAACCTGCCCTGGTGCAACTGGGGGGCTGGGCCGGGGACCCCAAGGGGGGCCTGGGGGGGCCGTGACGTCACCCGGCTCCCTGCTGATAGATCAATAGATAATGTGAATTGTGCTTCGCTTGATGCGAAATGCGCCAGGACCTGCTGGCGGGACCGACCGTAAATATTGCGCAGCCCGTGGCCAGGGGCCCCCGGCTGCAAACCCTGCACATCCGCCGTATCGCTGTGCCCCCTGCCCCGCCTCGGGGCGTCGCCCCCTGCTATGAACCGGGGGGCACCCGCTCCGCTCCGCTGCTCCGCTCACACTCCGTCTCTGTGCCTCCGGGGGGAACGGGCCAGCTCCGGGGGGACGAGCCCTTTTGGCTAACACTGCCAATGATCATCAGGGCAGACAGCCCCCCCCAGCCCCCGCCCCCACCTGCCGGTGCCCCTCACTCCCGACTCGCAGCCCCTGCCAGCCCGGCCCTGCCCCCCCGCAGCCCTGCCGGTGCCCCTCACTCCCGACTCGCAGCCCCTGCCAGCCCGGCCCTGCCCCCTCGCAGCCCTGCCGGTGCCCCTCACTCCCGACTCGCAGCCCCTCCCAGCCCCCGCCCCCACCTGCCGGTGCCCCACACACCCCACTCGCAGCCCCGGCCCGCCCGGGCCAGCCCCCGCGCAGCCCAGCCGGTGGCCCTCACTCCCGACCCGCAGCCGCTGCCAGCCCAGCCCTGCCCCCGCAGCCCTGCCGATGCCCCTCACTCCCGACTCGCAGCCCCCTGCTATCCCAGCCCTGCCCCCCCCAGCTCTGCCGGTGCCCCTCACTCCCGACTTGCAGCCCCTCCCAGCCCCCGCCCCCACCTGCCCGTGCCCTCACTCCCGACTCGCAGCCCCTGCCAGCCCGGGCCTGCCCCTCGCAGCCCTGCCGGTGCCCCTCACTCCCACTCGCAGCCCCTGGCAGCCCGGCCCTGCCCCCGCGCAGCCCTGCCGGTGCCCCTCACTCCCGACTCGCAGCCCCTGCCAGCCCGGGCCCCCCAGCTGACAGAGCAGGTCCTCTGCAGGCCAGGGCCCGCCCCAGCTCGGGGGGGTCTGGTAGGGCTCGCCCCACCCCTGCAGGGCAGAGCCAGCCTTGCCCCCGCCCTGGGGTGCGGCAGAAGCCCCCCAGGCTGAGGGTTGCTAGTGGTGCAGGGGCTCCCCCCGCTGGCCGGGGGGGGCAGCTGGAGTGGGAGGTTGAACTCTGCGTGCGCCTCAGTTTCCGCTGTCCGGTTAACTGGCGGCGGGGGGGGGGGTTGCTTTGCAGAGACCCGGCCCACGTGTGAAGGGGGGGAGCAGCTGGCAGGAGACGCCGGGGGGTGGGATCTTCGGAAACCCCCCTGCGCTCACACGGCCGCTGGAGCGACTCTGGCTCCAGGAACGTGGGGGACGGTTCCCTTGTGGGGCCCAGAGGGTGGGGGAGCCAGTGGCTGCCCCCAGGAATCATGCGCCCCCAAGGGGGCTGCCCCAGATCTGGGACAGCTGGGGGTCCCCCACACCCCTGACGAGTGGCTGGGTGTCCCGGCTGCCCCCGAGGGAACAAAGTGACCCCCCCCCCGCCGCCCATGCCCAGCGCCTGGCAGAGAGGAGCGGCCCAGCCTGGCTCGTAGCCGCCGGGCGACCAGGCCGCCCTGAACGGGGCCAGTTCCTTCCAACCCGGTCCCGGGCTCGGCCTTCGCCGCGTCCTGCGGCAGGGAGTTCCCCAGGTTGGTGCGCGGCGGAGAAACACGTCCTGCTGCCGCTTCGCTCCAGTGGGTGCCCCTGGTTCTCGGGCTGGAGTAAACGACGCCCCCGTCTCTACTTCCCGCCCCCTGCGGCGGCCCCCGGCGGCCCCGCCGCGCGGAAAAGGCCCAGGCCCGTCATCTTGCCTCCCGCCGGGGCGGCTCCACCCCCCCCCCCCGACAGCAGCTCTATGTCCTGACGCGGCTCCGGGCCCCATTGCCCTTGTCTGACCCGTGCCCAGGTCCGTGGGCCCCCCCCGCCCGCAGCGTGCAAGGTGCTGGCTCGTCTCTCCCGCCCCCCAGCGCTGCCGCTGCGCGTGGGGCAGTTCAGCGAACGGGCCCCAGGGGCGCCACCGTCTCACTCCACGTGGGACCAGCTCGTGTAGCTGCAGCGTTGGGGGATGGGGCCCGCGGGGCGTTTAGCACCAGGAATTTCAGCTGCCCTGGCCCGGCCTGGCAGGTCCCAGGTGGCTCGTCGCAGGGGCCGGGGGTCCCTGTGCCCGTCCTGGTAGGTCCCAGGTGGCTCGTCACAGGGGCCGGGGGTCCCTGTGCCCGGCCTGGCAGGTCCCGGGAGGCTCCTGGCAGGGGCCGGGGGTCCCTGTGCCCTGCCTGGCAGGTCCCGGGTGGCTCCTGGCAGGGGCCGGGGGGCTGGGGCCGGGGGTCCCTGTGCCCGGCCTGGCAGGTCCCGGGAGGCTCCTGGCAGGGTCCGGGGGTCCCTGTGCCCGGCCTGGCAGATCCCGGGTGGCTCCTGGCAGGGTCTGGGGGTCCCTGTGCCCGGCCTGGCAGGTCCCAGGTGGCTCGTCGCAGGGGCCGGGGGTCCCTGTGCCCGTCCTGGTAGGTCCCGGGAGGCTCCTGGCTGGGGCCGGGGGTCCCTGTGCCCGGCCTGGCAGGTCCCGGGAGGCTCCTGGCAGGGGCCGGGGGTCGCTGTGCCCGGCCTGGCAGGTCCCGGGAGGCTCCTGGCAGGGGCCGGTCGTCCCTGTGCCCGGCCTGGTAGGTCCCGGGAGGCTCCTGGCAGGGGCCGGGGGGCCGGAGCCGGGGGTGGCGGTGCCCGGCGTGGCAGGTCCCGGGAGGCTCCTGGCAGGGGCCGGGGGTCCCTGTGCCCGGCAGGTCCCGGGAGGCTCCTGGCAGGGGCCGGGGGTCCCTGTGCCCGGCCTGGCAGGTCCCAGGTGGCTCGTCGCAGGGGCCGGGGGTCCCTGTGCCCGGCCTGGCAGGTCCCGGGAGGCTCCTGGCAGGGGCCGGGGCTCCCTGTGCCCGGCCTGGCAGGTCCCAGGTGGCTCGTCGCAGGGGCCGGGGGTCCCTGTGCCCGGCCTGGTAGGTCCCGGGAGGCTCCTGGCAGGGGCCGGGGGGCCCTGTGCCCGGCCTGGCAGGTCCCGGGAGGCTCCTGGCAGGGGCCGGGGGGCCCTGTGCCCGGCCTGGCAGGTCCTGGGAGGCTCCTGGCAGGGTCCGGGGGTCCCTGTGCCCGGCCTGGCAGGTCCCGGGTGGCTCCTGGCAGGGGCCGGGGGTCCCTGTGCCCGGCCTGGCAGGTCCCAGGTGGTTCGTCGCAGGGTCTGGGGGTCCCTGTGCCCGGCCTGGCAGGTCCCGGGTGGCTCCTGGCAGGGTCTGGGGGTCCCTGTGCCCGGCCTGGCAGGTCCCAGGTGGTTCGTCGCAGGGGCCGGGGACTCACCTCGAGCCGCTGGAGCAGCCCCAGGCTTTGGCATCTCCCCGCTCCCCCTGGGGGACGATGTTCCCTAGGCCGGGCCCAGCGCAGCCCCTGGGGGGTGTGATGAAGTGGGACTGTTCGCACTGGGGGCTGGGAAGCCCCCAAAATGGACCTAACCGGGGGGATCCTGTTATCTGTGCCTGCAAGACCTGGGTTGGACTGTGTTCCTGTTGTTCAATAAACCTTCTGCTTTACTGGCTGGCTGAGAGTCCTGGTGAATCGGCAGGGAGCCCGGGGGTGCAGGGCCTGGCGCCCCCACACTCCGTGACAACTGGTGGCAGCGGTGGGATCGGCGGCACCCCGCGAACGGCGCTTCCTGCAGTAAGTGACTGGGGAGCAGGAAAACGAAGGGGCGATTCACCCCTGGGCGAGTGTGGCCAGAGAGCAGGACTTTGCAGTAACAGGGTCCCCTGGGGGATCACAGCGAGCGAGCCCAGGGGCGGAGGAGTCTGCAGCTCGACCCTGGCAGGGAGGGGGTGACCTCAAGGACTGGCACACGAGGGGTCCCCCTGGAACCCGTGGGGAGCGGCGAACACCCCGGCCTGTGAGCGGCCAGCAGGAAGATGTATTCCCAGAAGCGCAAGTGTGAGCTGGTGGAGCTGTGCAAGCAGGGGGGGCTGCGCCATGGGAAGCTCCCCAAGGCCCAGCTGATGGCCCGGCTGGAGGAGAGAGATCGCAGGAATGAACCGGTCCCTGTCTCTGAGGGAAGCAGCCGGGCAGATGCAGCGCAGGCACCAGTGTCTGTCCCCGCTGGGAGGG
Source organism: Mauremys reevesii (assembly GCF_016161935.1). Lineage (NCBI taxonomy): Eukaryota > Metazoa > Chordata > Testudines > Geoemydidae > Mauremys > Mauremys reevesii. The sequence continues at coordinate 24,295,622 of NC_052644.1, read as the reverse complement.
GTCAGCCGGCCGCTGAGGGCATCCCGAGACCCCCCACCCCTAGGCGTAGGGGGAGGGGGAGCCCAGCTACGGAGGGCACCGTGACCCCCCCGGCCAGCAGGGGATCGTCCCGGCGATGCTCGGCCTCCGTGGAGCACAGGCGGCTGGACTTGGAGAGGGAGGTCAAACTGATGGAGATGGAGGACCAGCAGAAGCAACGTGAATTCGAGGAGGCCCAGCGCCAGCAGGAGCGGGAGGAGAAGCAGAAGCAACGTGACTATGAGGACAGGGAGAACCAGCGTAAACATGAGCTGGCCCTGGCCCAGCTGAAAAGCAGGGAGGCCCCAGCTGCGGTGAGTGAGGGGGGGCCCAAGCCTACAAAGAGCTTCGATATGAACTTCCTGGCCCCGCGTAAGGAGGGGGAGGACATAGACACCTTCCTGACGGCCTTTGAGAACGCCTGCGAGCTGCACCAGGTTGACCCCGCAGACAGGATCCGGTGCCTCACCCCCTTACTGGACCCCACCGCCGTGGAGGTGTACAGCCGAATGAGAGGGGCGGAGGCGCGGGACTACAACCTGTTCAAAGAGGCCCTGCTCCGCGAGTTTGGGCTGACCCCGGAGATGTACCGGAAGAGGTTCCGGGGTCAACGTAAGACCCGGGAGGTCACATACCTGCAACTGGTCAACCGGGCGCAGGGGTACACCCGCAAGTGGACGGCTGGGGCCCAAACCAGAGAGGACCTGCTTGACCTAGTCGTACTGGAGCACCTGTATGATCAGTGCCCAGCTGACCTGAAGCAGTGGCTGATGGACCGGAAGCCGGAGAACCCGCAGCATGCAGGCCGGCTGGCCGACCAATACATGGACAGTCGGGCGGGGGATGGCAGGGAGGAGTCTCGAAGGAGCAGATCTGCCGCAACGCAGAGAGAGAGTCACCATGGGACCTCCCAGAAGGAGCCGAGGGAGGGCCCCCACCAAAGGGAAGCATCTGGCGTCAGGTCCAGCCGCCCCCCTCGAGGGGACCCACGAGACATGGGCTGCTATCAATGTGGCCAACCGGGCCACGTACGGGGCCAGTGCCCCAAGCTCCGGGACAAACTGAGCAGACCAACCCCACACCGGGTCAACTGGGTAGAGACCCAGCCGGATGAGGAGCAGCGTTCGCAGGAAAGGGGGGTGGGCCGCGTACCCCCTGCGAAGGAGGGAGGGGGGCCCCGGGTCGGCCCCTCCGAGGGGCTGGATGCTCCCCGCCCTGAGTTTGGGGTTTACAGGGTAGGCACAGGGCTGCCCCTCCGGAGCGAGTGCCTTGTTCCCCTGGAGGTAGACGGGAAGGAGGTCACTGGGTACTGGGATACGGGCGCAGAGGTGACGCTGGCCCGGCTGCAGGTGGTGGGCTCAGGTCGGATGGTGCCCAACACCTACCTGACCCTGAGGGGTGTGATCGGGACCCCATTCAGGGTGCCTGTCGCGAGGGTACACCTAAAGTGGGGGGACAAGGAGGGCCCCAAGGACGTGGGGGTGCACCCACATTTGCCCACGGAGGTGTTAATGGGGGGGGATCTCGAGGACTGGCCCAGTAACACCCGGGGTGCCCTGGCCATGAACCGTAGTCAGAGTCGACGCAGGGCTCTGCACCCTGACCCCGGGGAAGGTTCTCTGCCCGGGGCACCGGACCCTGACCCGGTGGGGAGGGAACGCCCAGGGGCACGGCCCAGAGAGGCTGTGGCCCCAGACCCAGCCGGGGAGAGAGGACAGATCCCCGCCCCTCTGAGTACCAGGCCGCGGTGCGGGGAGACCCCTCCTTGCGGAGGATAGGGGACCTGGCCAGCCTCGGGGGGGGGACAGACCATGGGACGAGGTGGCCGGAAAAGGTTCCTGTGGGAGAAGGGGCTCCTGTACCGAGAATGGGCTCCCCCAGGGAAGATGGAGTCAGGGGGGATCAGGAGGCAGCTGGTGGTACCCCAGGAGTATCGCCACCAATTGCTGTGCCGGGCCCATGACATTCCCCCCTCAGGGCACCAGGGAGCCTGGCGTACCCAGCAGCGGCTGCTGCAGAACTATTACTGGCCTGGGGTCTTTGCCCATGTCCGGCAGCACTGCCGCTCCTGTGACCCCTGCCAGAGGGGGGGGAAGGCCCGGGACAGGGGGGAGATGGCTGTAAGGCCCCCGCCCCGCCCTGAGGAGCCTGTCCGGAGGGGGGCCAGGGTCAGAAGGGCGGCTCTGAACCGAGAGAGCCCGAATCCCAGCCCCCCAGCCTGGAATGTGGGGAGAAGGCCCCAGCCCAGGGTGCACCCCAGGGGTACTGGGGTGGGGAAAGGGCGCAGGCGGCATAAGGCTTCCCCCCTGCAACCTGCAAGTGCCCTCGAGTCCCCCCGACCTACAGGGGGGCAGGAAACTGGGATGACCTGGGGTAACTCTCCCCCCAGAACGGGGGGGACCCTGGGGCAGCCATGGGAATGTAGGTGGGTTCGAACTTCCCCAGGTCACTGGCTGGAGTGACCCCGCTCAGTTCAGTCTCGAAGGGGGGGGGTGACGAGGTGGGACTGGTCGCACTGGGGGCTGGGAAGCCCCCAAAATGGACCTAACCGGGGGGATCCGGTTATCTGGGCCTGCAAGGCCTGTGTCCTGTCGGCTAATAAACCTCCTGCTTTCCTGGCTGGCTGAGAGTCCTGGTGATCGCAGGGAGCCCGGGGGTGCAGGGCCTGGCGCCCCCCCACCCCGTGACAGGGGGCACCACTGCCCGCGCCCCATCGCCAAACCGAGCGCCCCGGGGCCCCGATCCGCACGGGAGGCCCCGGCCACGCGCTCGCTGAGCCCCCCCGAGAATCCTACTAGATTGGGGAGGTGCCATTTCCTGCCGCTGCCGCCAGCGAGCTCTGCCCCGGCCGGCCCCACGGGCCCCTCGCCCCCCCAATTCACCCCGGCCGGCCCCACGGGCCCCTCGCCCCGTGTCACCCCGGTCAGCCCCACGGGCCCTCGCCCCACCCCGTGTGATTCCCGATTCACCCCAGCCAGCCCCATGGGCCCCTCGCCCCTGGCCGGCCCCACACCCCACCCCGTGTGATTCCCGATTCACCCCAGCCAGCCCCACGGGCCCTCGCCCCATGTCACCCCGGCCGGCCCCACCGGCCCCTCGCCCTGCCCCCCATGTGATTCCCGTGTCACCCCGGCCGGCCCCACGCGCCGCCCCACCCCGTGTAATTCCGTGTCACCCCGGCCGGCCCCACACGCCCGCCCCACCCCACCCTCGTGTAATTCCCGTGTCACCCCGGCCGGCCCCACGCCTGGCCCCCGTGTAATTCCGTGTCACCCCGGCCGGCCCCACGCGCCTCGCCCCACCCCGTGTCATTCCCGTGTCACCCGGCCAGCCCCACGCCCCGTGTCATTCCCGTGTCACCCCGGCTAGCCCCACGCCGCCCCGTGTAATTCCCGTGTCACCCCGGCTAGCCCCACACGCCGCCCGCCCCGTGTAATTCCCATGTCATCCCGGCCGGCCCCACGTGCCCCTCGCCCCGTGTAATTCCCGTGTCATCCCCAGCTAGCCCCACGCGCCTCGCCCCACCCCACCCCGTAATTCCCGTGTCACCCCAGCTAGCCCCACGCGCCCCTCGCCCCACCCGCCGTGTGATTCCCGTTTCCCCCCCGGCCTCGGGTCTGTCGCTCCCTTTGCGAAGTTCTGTGCGAGGGCGTCAGGCTGCTGGGCCCCCCCCGGGGCTGTTAATCTCCTTGTTACCAAGCCCCTAACTCGAGCCCGCCCCGTGCCCCCCCGCAAGCAGGGCGAGCCGAGCGGGTGCACAGGGTTTATTGGGCGCCAGCGGGGGATACACGGGGGGCCCGGCCCCCCCGCCCCGCGCTGCCCCCCCCCAAGCAGGGCGAGCCGAGCGGGTGCACAGGGTTTATTGGGCTCCAGCGGGGGACACGGGGGCCCCGCCCCCCCCCAAGCAGGGCGAGCCGAGTGGGTGCACAGGGTTTATTGGGCGCCAGCGGGGGACACGGGGGCCCCGGCTCCCCCCTCAGGCCTGGATGCTCCCCTTGGCGCTCAGGGCCAGGTAGTAGACGAGGAGCCCGATGGCGGCAGCCAGCACCTCCGTGGAGACCCAGGGTCCGCTCCAGGCGCCCTGCGGAGACGGGGCTGGGTCAGCCGCCTCCTCAGCCCCAGGCATGGGGCTGGCTCAGTGACCCCCACCAGGCCCGGCCCCGGCCCCAGCCCGCCCCCACACAGCCCCGCCCCAGCCCGCCGGTAACCCGCCCCCGCCCCGCCCCAGCCGCCCCAGCCCCGGGGGTAACCCGCCCCCAGGACCCAGCCCCGCCCCAGCCCGGGGTAACCTCCCCGCACACAGCCCGCCCCCAGCCCGGGGTAACCCACCCCGCACACAGCCCGCCCCACCCCGGGGTAACCCGCCCCCCCGCCCCAGCCCCGCCGTAACCCGCCCCCAGCCCCGCACCCAGCCCGGGGTAACCCCCGGACGCAGCCCGCCCCCAGCCCGGGTAACCCCCGGACACAGACCCGCCCCTGAGCCCGGGGGTAACCGGCGCCCAGGACCCAGCCCCCTCACCCTGTGATCCACACTGACTGTGAACAGGGCTCGGATCGCCGACACGTCCTCGTTGTTGCGCTGGGCCTGGGGGGCGAAATCGGGTGTCAGTTGCAGGTCCCACAGCCCATCCCCAGGCAGCAGAAACCGGCCCAGGCCCCCAGCCCGCAAACACCCCCCCAGGCCAGAGCCAGCCCTCACCTTGCGCAGGGCGCTGTACGATTCCTCGTCAAAGAACTTCACTTCATAGGTGCCGGACCGGGCGGCCCTGTGCTCCATGCTCCAGGAAACCTGGGGACACCTGTGAGAGCGTCCCAGCCCCCACCCACTGCCCTCCCAGAGGCGGGAGAGAACCCAGGAGTCCTGGCCCCCAGCCCCCACCCACTGCCCTCCCAGAGGCGGGAGAGAACCCAGGAGTCCTGGCCCCCAGCCCCACCCACTCCCCTGCCAGAGGCGGGAGAGAACCCAGGAGTCCTGGCCCCCAGCCCCACCCACTGCCCTCCCAGAGGCGGGAGAGAACCCAGGAGTCCTGGCCCCCAGCCCCCACCCACTGCCCTGCCAGAGGCGGGAGAGAACCCAGGAGTCCTGGCCCCCAGCCTACCTGGTAGCGCCCCACGTCCTGCCCCCGGGTGACGGGGAACTGTTTGCCGTTGACGTCAGCATAGAGGGCGACATTCTGGGGAGAAGAGAGAGTCTAGCACCGGGGGGGGGGGGCGGGGCCACCGCAGAACCCCCACCTCCTCCACCCCCTTCCCCATCCCTGCTCCATGACTGGCCGTGCCCCCCACAGCACCCCCCCATCCCACCCCCACAGTGGGGATGTTGAATGGCCCTGGCCAGATCCTGCGAGGTCAGCTCCCCAGGGACCAGCCCCCCCCATCTCTCTACCCCGCCCAAGTGAGAACCCAGGCGTCCAGGCTCTGGCCAGGTGAGAACCCAGGCGTCCGGGCTCTGGCCCCCCCATCCCTGGCCAGGCGAGAACCCAGGCGTCCGGGCTCTGGCCAGGCGAGAACCCAGGCGTCCGGGCTCTGGCCCCCCCACCCCTGGCCTGGCGAGAACCGAGGCGTCCGGGCTCTGGCCAGGCGAGAACCCAGGCGTCCGGGCTCCGCCCCCCCACCCCGGCCAGGCGAGAACCGAGGCGTCCGGGCTCTGGCCCCCCCCCCCCTGGCCAGGCGAGAACCCAGGCGGCCGGGCTCTGGCCCCCCCTGGCCAGGCGAACCGAGGCGTCGGGCTCTGGCCAGGCGAGAACCCAGGCGTCCGGGCTCCGCCCCCCCACCCCGGCCAGGCGAGAACCGAGGCGTCCGGGCTCTGGCCAGGTGAGAACCCAGGCGTCCGGGCTCTGGCCCCCCCATCCCTGGCCAGGCGAGAACCCAGGCGTCCGGGCTCTGGCCAGGCGAGAACCCAGGCGTCCGGGCTCCGCCCCCCCGTACCTGCGCCCCGTTGCGGCAGGTGAGCGCGATCTCCACCACGAAGACGCTCTCCGAGGAGATGACGGCGTCGGCCGTGGTGTAATAGGACGGGACCATGGTGGGCTCCGGGCATGTCTCAGCTGTGGGGTGGGGGGAGGAGTGAGAGTCGGCTCCGCCCCCAGAGCCCCCTGGATCCCAGCCCCGCCCCTCTCTGGCCCCGCCCCTCTGACCCCACCCCCAGAGCCCCCCTGGATCCCAGCCCCGCCCCTCTCTGACCCCACCCCCAGAGCCCCCCTGGATCCCAGCCCCGCCCCTCTCTGACCCCACCCCTGAGCCCCCTCGACCCCAGCCCCGCCCTCTCTGGCCCCGCCCCTGGCCCCACCCCAGAGCCCCCTCGTCCCCAGCCCCGCCCTCTCTGGCCCCGCCCTCTGACCCCACCCCAGAGCCCCCTGGATCCCAGCCCCGCCCCACTCTGGCCCCGCCCCTCTGACCCCACCCCCAGAGCCCCCCTGGATCCCAGCCCCGCCCCTCTCGGGCCCCTGGCTCCCAGCCCCGCCCTCTCTGACCCCGCCCTCCAGCCCCGGATCCCAGCCCCGCCCATCTCTGACCCCGCCCCTCGCTCCCAGCCCCGCCCCTCTCTGGCCCGGCCCCCAGAGCCCCAGATCCCAGCCCTAAGACCCCACCCCACAGCCCTGCCCCTCTCTGGCCCCGCCCCAGAGCCCCCGGATCCCAGCCCCGCCCCTCGCTCCCGGCCCCGCCCCGCGCCCGGCCCCGCCCGGCGCCCCGCGGGGCTCACGGGGCGGGGTCTGAGGGGCCGGGCAGGGGGCGGGGTCCGGTACCTCTGGCCCCGCCCAGCGCCGCGGCCGCCAGAAGCAGCGCGATCCCCGCCAGCGCCATCGCCGCCTGTGGCCGAAGAGCCGGGGCCGCCGCGCGCAGCGTGTCGGGAAAGCGCCTTCCGCCGCCAGCCAATCAGCAGCGCCCCCAGCGCGCCACGTGACCCAGAGCGGACGTGGCTGTAGCGCCCCGCGAGAGAAAATGGCGGCCGGGATTCATCTAGCGCGGGGCGGAGCGAGAAGAGACGCCGGGTGACCACGGGGCCTGCGCCGAGCTAGAGCTCGCGAGATTTCCACGGAAATTCGAGAAATAAAATGGCCGCCGAGACGTCTTTTGCGCGCCCGCGGACGAGAAAAGGCGCGGTCCCCTCAGTGCGCACGCGCGCTCCGCCTTCTCGCGAAGCCTCCCTACCAATCACAGAGACTTCCAGGGACAAAATGGCCGCCGAGACTTATTTGCCCCCCAAGGAGCGAGAAACAAGCCAAAGGGCCGTCAATGCGCATGCGTCTCTCAGGACGGCTCGAGATAGCCCCCAACCTGATGATACAAAATGGCCGCCGGGATGTATATGGCGCTGACGACTCGCGGAAAATAGGCGCGGCATTGCCTCAGTGCGCACGCGCACACGCCAGTTTTCCCCAGAGAGACGTCGCGAGAATTCCAGGTCGGATCTCTCGCGGGATTTCGCTGACTAGTTCTCGCGGTAGCAGGTGCGCGGCTCTGCCATGGCTGCGGCTCTGATGGCGACGAGGCAGCTGTGGAGAGCGGCCCTACTGGCGCCCCGCCTGGTGAGCAGGGGCGCGCGGGGGGGGCCTTTGGCGGGAGGACCGGCCGGCGGCCCGGGCTAATCTCGCGGGGGCGGCTCCCGAGAGGGAGTGAAATGGGCGGGGATGCGTCCTCCTCATTGGACAGGACGCCGGAGGGGGGGGCGGCAAAATCAGGAGTCGAGGCTGTGATTGGCTGGGTTTGAGGAGAGGGCGGTCCTACCATCTTGGATTTGATTGGGCGATGGAAATGGGCGGAGAGAGTCAGAGGCTTACTTCTGATTGGAACACGCGTAGGGGGTGGGTGGGGCTTGATAGATCAGAGCGGAGCTGATTGGTTGCGACGCCCGAAGGGGGCGGGAAAGAGGCACGTTCAAAGATTGGGGCGGGGCCAAGCTGGTGAGTCTCTTTCTATTGGTCTTCGTCACCTGCGGCTGTTGCTGATCGGGCCGGCTCCCCGAGTGGGCGGGACACAGCGAAGCTGCCGATTCTGATTGGCTGCAGCTCCCCTTTGCCGGGGGCGGGGGGTGTGTGGAAGAGGGTGACCTCGCCCAGCCCCGCAGAGGGCGCCAGAGAGACGCCAAGCCCTGGGGCCAGTTCCCAGCATCCTCTGGGGCGAGCAAGAGTGACCCCTCCACACAGCCCCGGGCTGGGGAAAGAACCCAGGCGTCCGGCTCCCCGGCTCTAACCTGCCCCGTTGTTCTCCCCCAGGTGCCGGGAGCCGAGCGCCGGACCCTGACGTCCGTGAGTCCCCCCCGAGCCCCGCTCTGCCCGGGGGCGGGGCTTGGCGAGCGGGGCGGGGCCACCAGCGGGGTCGCGACCTCCCCGTCCGCGCGGAGGGACAGCGGGCGGCCTGGGGAACTCCCTGCCACAGGACGCTGGGCGGGCGCCACGGCTCCCTGGGGGGCGGGCGCCACGGCTCCCTGGGGGACGGGCCTGGCAGCCCCCCCCCCAGGGTGACCCCAGAGCGCTGGCAGCCGGGGGGGACAGGATGGGTGGGGGCTGCCTGGAGCGTGGGTCAAGGATTGGGGGGGGCTGGGGGTACCGTGGCCTGTGCGTTTAGCTTCAGACCCCTCCCCCACCACCCGGGTGTCCCTTGGGGCGGCCCCCCCGTCCCCCACCACCCGGCCTCCTTTGCACTGAGCTGTACTAACCCCCTTCTCTCTCCCCCCCACCCCCGTCTGTGCATCCTGCAACCCACAGCACACCCCCATCGTGAGTACTGCTCCCAGACTGGGGGGCCAGTGGGAGGGGGGGCTGGGAGCCCGGACTCCGGGGGTCTCTCACCGGCGCGGGGAGGGGAGTGGGGGCGGGTGGGTCAGAGCAGGGGGGGCTGGGAGCCAGGACTCCTGGGTTCTCTCCCTGGCTCTGGGAGGAGTGGGGCTGGTGGGTCAGAGCAGGGGGCTGGGAGCCAGGACTCCTGGGTTCTCTCCTGGCTCTGGGAGGAGTGGGGCTGGTGGTTAGAGCAGGGGGCTGGGAGCCAGGACTCCTGGGTTCTGTCCCTGGCTGTGGGTGGGGTGTGGGGGCTGGTGGGTCAGAGCAGGGGGGCTGGGAGCCAGGACTCCTGGGTTCTCTCCCCGGCTCTGGGAGGGGAGTGGGGGCTGGTGGTTGGAGCAGGGGGGGGCTGGGAGCCAGGACGCCTGGGTTCTCTCCCCGGCTCTGGGAGGGGAGTGGGGGTTGGGGGGTTAGAACGGGGAGGGTTGGGAGCCCGGACTCCTGGGTTCTTTCACACCACCTCTTTCCGCAGCCTCCTCCCGCGAAGTACGGGGGGCGTCACACCGTGACCATGATCCCGGGCGATGGCATCGGGCCGGAGCTGATGCTGCACGTGAAGGAGGTGTTCAGGTAGCGGGGGGATCAGGGCAGCTGCCCCCAGTGCTGACCCTGAGAGGGTGGGAACCCAGGCAAGGGTCTAACTCCCCTCCCAGAGAACCCAGGCGTCCTGTCTCTCTCCCCTCCCCCAGGCAGGCCTGCGTCCCGGTGGATTTTGAGGAGGTGCGGGTGAGCTCGGAGGCGGCGGAGGATGATATTCAGAACGCGATCATGGCCATCCGGCGAAACCGCGTCGCCCTGAAGGGTTTGTCCCGGTGCTGGTGGGGTCCCTGGGTCCCCGGCCCCGAGGGGTCCCCAGCCCCACCCCCGAGGGGTCCCCAGCCACCCTGCCCTGCCCCCCGAGGGGTCCCCTGCCCCACCCACCAGGGGTCCCCGGCCCCGCCCCTGAGGGGTCCCCGTCTGGTCTGGATTCCTGCGTTCGGGGATTGACCCGTTTCTGTTTCTGGTCGACAGGAAACATTGAGACCAACCACAACCTGCCCCCGTCCCACAAATCCCGGAATAACATCCTGCGGTGAGCGGGCAGCTACATGCCGGGGGGTGGGGGGCGGCGGCGGAGCCGGGCTGGCGGGGGCTGCGGGTCGGGAGTGAGGGGCAGCGGGGCCGGGCTGGCGGGGCAGCGCCGGGCTGCGGGGGCTGCGGGTCGAGTGAGGCGCCCAGCGGGGCCGGGCTGGCGGGGGCTGCGGGTCGGGAGTGAGGGGCGCCGGCGGGGCCGGGCTGGCGGGGGCTGCGGGTCGGGAGTGAGGGGCAGCGGCGGGGCCGGGCTGGTGGGGGCTGTGGGTCGGGAGTGAGGGGCGGCGGCGGGGGCTGTGGGTCGGGAGTGACGGGCAGCGGCGGAGCTGGGGGGGCTCTGACCCTGTCCCCCCCCAGCACCAGCCGGGATCTCTACGCCAACGTGATTCACTGCCAGAGCCTCCCGCGGGTGCTGACGCGGCACCGGGACATCGACATCCTCATCGTCCGCGAGAACACGGAGGGCGAGTACAGCAGCCTGGAGCACGAGGTGCCGCCCATCCCACCCCTGGGAGCCCCGCCCACCCCTGGGAGCCCCACCCCCTGGGGCCCCGCCCATCCCATCCCCGGGAGTCCCCTGGGGCCCCGCCCATCCCACCCCTGGGAGCCCCGCCCACCCCTGGGAGCCTCGCCCCCTGGGGTCCCGCCCATCCCACCCCAGGAGCCCCTGGGGCCTGCCCATCCCATCCCGGGAGCCCCACCCCCCCCCGGGGCCCCGCCCATCCCACCCCCAGGAGCCCCCCCCCCCCCTGGGAGCCCCGCCCATCCCATCCCCGGGAGTCCCCTGGGGCCCCGCCCATCCCACCCCTGGGAGCCCCGCCCCCCCCAGGGGCCCCGCCCATCCCACCCCCAGGAGCCCCACCCACCCCTGGGAGCCCCGCCCATCCCACCCCAGGAGCCCCTGGGGCCCCGCCATCCCATCCCGGGCCCCGCCACCCCTGGGAGCCGCCCATCCCACCCTGGGAGCCCCACCCACCTGGGGCCCCGCCATCCCACCCCAGGAGCCCCTGGGGCCCCACCCATCCCATCCCGGGAGCCACCCACCCCTGGGAGCCCCGCCCTGGGGTCCCACCCTGCCTGGAGCCCACCCCCTCCCTCCCTGCTCACCCCCTGCCCCGGGCCCCGCCCAGGAGCCCCGCCTCCCATCCCCTGGGCCCCCCCAGCCCCCTCCGCTGGGAGCCCATCACCTGGGCGCGGTCCCACTGCCTCGCCCTGCCCCCGCCCCCTCCCGGCTCGCCCGCGCGGGCGGGCGCCCTGAGGCGCGCCGACGCCGTGCACAAGGCCAACATCATGTGGGTGCCGGGCCCGGGGGGGGCGGGCGGGGGGCCGGGGGGGGGGGGCCGGCAGGCGTCGCTCACCCCCTCCCCCCGCAGGAAGCTGGGCGACGGGCTCTTCCTGCAGTGCTGCCGGGAGGTGGCGGGCGGCTACCCGGAGCTCACCTTCGAGAGCATGATCGTGGACAACACCACCATGCAGGTGAGAACCCCGGCGTCCGGGCCCCGCCCGCCCGCCCGCCGGCTGGCCCCCTCTCCCCCCAGCTGGTGTCCCGCCCCCAGCAGTTCGACGTCATGGTGATGCCCAATCTCTACGGGAACATCGTGAACAACGTGTGCGCGGGGCTGGTCGGGGGCCCGGGGCTGGTGCCCGGCGCCAACTACGGGAGGGACTTCGCCGTCTTCGAGACCGTGGCGGGGTGGGGCGGCGAGGGGGCGGGGGCACGGGCTGGAGTGAGGGGTCCTGGGGGGCCGTGGGGCGGGAATGGGGCGCGGGGGACACTGGCTGGAGTGAGGGTTCCTGGGGGACCGTGGGGCGGGAATGGGCGGCGGGGGGGGACACTGGCTGGAGTGAGGGTTCCTGGGGGCCGTGGGCGGGAATGGGGGCGCGGGGGCACTGGCTGGAGTGAGGGTTCCTGGGGGCCGTGGGGCAGGAATGGGGCAGGGGACACTGGCTGGAGTGAGGGTTCTTGGGGGCCGTGGGGCGGGAATGGGGCGCGGGGACACTGGCTGGAGTGAGGGTTCCTGGGGGCCGTGGGGCGGGAATGGGGCGCGGGGGCACTGGCTGGAGTGAGGTTCCTGGGGGCCGTGGGGCGGGAATGGGGCGCGGGGACAGGGGCTGGAGTGAGGGTTCCTGGGGGCCGTGGGGCGGGAATGGGGCGCGGGGCACTGGCTGGAGTGAGGTTCCTGGGGGCCGTGGGGCGGGAATGGGGCGCGGGGACACTGGCTGGAGTGAGGGTTCCTGGGGGCCGTGGGGCGGGAATGGGGCGCGGGGGCACTGGCTGGAGTGAGGGTTCCTGGGGGCCGTGGGGCGGGAATGGGGCGCGGGGACAGGGGCTGGAGTGAGGGTTCCTGGGGGCCGTGGGGCGGGAATGGGGCGCGGGGGCACTGGCTGGAGTGAGGGTTCCTGGGGGCCGTGGGGCGGGAATGGGGCGCGGGGGACACTGGCTGGAGTGAGGTTCCTGGGGGGCCGTGGGGCGGGCATGGGGGGCGGGGGGGGCACGGGCTGGAGTGAGGGGTCCTGGGGGGCCGTGGGGCGGGACTGGGGGGCGCGGGGGGGGCCACTGGGTCTCACCGCGCCGCCCCCCCAGGCCACGCGGACCACGGGAAGAGCATCGCCCAGAAGAACGTCGCCAACCCCACAGCCACCCTGCTGGCCGCCTGCATGATGCTGGACCACCTCCGGTGAGCCCCGTGCCCCTCGCCTCCGGTGAGCCCCCGTGCCCCCTCGCCCCTCCGGTGAGCCCCCTCGCCCCCGTGCCCCTCGCCCCTCCGGTGAGCCCCTGTGCCCCGTGCCCCCTCCGGTGAGCCCCCGTGCCCCCTCGCCCCTCCGGTGAGCCCCTCGCCCCCTCGGCCCCCTCCTGTGAACCCCCGTGCCCCCGTGCCCCTCGCCCCCTCCGGTGAGCCCCGAGCCCCTCCGGTGAGCCCCCGTGCCCCCTCGTCCCCTCCGGTGAGCCCCCGTGCCCCTCGCCCCTCCGGTGAGCCCCGTGCCCCCTTGCCCCTCCGGTGAGCCCCCGTGCCCCTCGCCCCCTCCGGTGAGCCCCTGTGCCCCCTCGCCCCCTCCGGTGAGCCCCCGTGCCCCCTCGCCCCAACCTGTGAACCCCCTTGCCCCCCAACCTGTGCCCCCTCCGGTGAGCTCCCCGTGCCCCCTCGCCCCTCCGGTGAGCCCCGTGCCCCTGTGCCCCCTCCTGTGAGCCCCATTGCCCCCCGTGCCCCTCGCCCCTCCGGTGATCCCCCAACCTGTGCCCCCTCGCCCCTTGCCCCCCTCCGCCCCTGCCCCCTGTGCCCCCACCGGTGAGCCCCATCTCCCCTCACCCCCCATGCCCTGCACTCCTGTCCTGTGAGTGTCCCCTGCCCCACCTTCGGGGCCTCCCCCTCTGTTCTCTTCCCTCTGGGGGTGGTACCTGCTGGGTGGGCGGGGCCTTGCTGCTCTGACTCCGCCCCCTTTGCCCCTCCCCTCACAGGCTGCACAGCTTCGCCACCACCATCCGCCAGGCAGTGCTGGCCTCCCTGGACGACGAGGCGGTAAGCCCCGCCCCTTCCCTTCCCTGGCTGGCAAGGGGGGAAGTCCCGCCCTCCTCCCCTAATATAGGCCAGCGGCAGCAGCTGGGTCAGGAAGTCCCGCCTTAATGGTAGGGAGACTCCGAGCAGGAGCACAAGTCCCACCTCTTCCCTCAGCAGTGGCCAATCGCAGGCTCCCGGGACAGGAAATCCCCTCTTCTGGGGGCAGGACTTCCTGTGAGGGGTCATTGCCCCTGTGGGACAGGGGGGTTGCGGCTCTGCCCCCCGAGAGGCAGCCCCAGGGGAGCCCCAGTTCATGGCCACGCCCCCCCACCCCCGCCCTAACCAGCCCCTCCCCACAGACCCACACGCCGGACATCGGGGGCCAGGGCACCACGTCGGGGGCCGTCCAGTCCATCCTGCGTCACGTCCGCTCGGCCAGCGGCTGGAGCCAGTGCAGCTAGGGCCGGGTGAGCTGGGGCGGGGTCCTGGGGGCAGGGCCGGGTGAGCCGGGGCGGGTCCTGGGGAGCAGGGCCGGGTGAGCTGGGGCGGGGCGCGCCAGGAGCCCGGGTCCTGGGGCAGGGCCGGGTGAGCCGGGCCGGTGAGCCGGGCGGGGTCCTGGGGGCGGGCCAGGGGAGCCGGGGGCAGTGCGGGAGCCGGGGTCCTGGGGGGGCAGGGCCGGGGTGAGCCGGGGGGGGCGGCGCCGGGAGCCCGGGGTCCTGGGGGGGCAGGGCCGGGGTGAGCCGGGGTGGGGTCCTGGGGCAGGGCCGGGGTGAGCCTGGGGCGGGGCCGGGAGCCCGGGTCCTGGGGCAGGGCCGGGTGAGCTGGGGCGGTGCCGGGGTCCTGGGGCAGGGCCGGCTGAGCCGGGGGCCATGGGGGGGCGGAGCCGGGGGCCCTCCCTGCCTGGAGCGGGCGGTGAGATGGGGAAATCTGGGTGCCCCCATGTCTTGGATGGGGGGGGGTTCCGGGAGTCAGGACGCCTGGGTTCTCTCTGACCCCTCTCTCTCCCGCAGGGGAGGACCCCACTCTCAGGCCAAGGGGCCGCGCAGGCCCGTGCCCCCGAGCTGGGCGATCCATGGGGCGGGCCCATAGCCCCCCGCCCCCACGTCCATGTCACTGCTGCTGTGTGCGGCGCCGTGGGGCCAGCGCCCCCCACGGGGAATAAATGTCTGTCTGTCTGTCTGCGCTGGCTCCGCCTCCTGCTTAGCCCCTGCCCGGACACCTGGGTCCCTGTCCCCCCCCCACGATCACACTGACACGAGGGTTTTGTTAAACCATTTAATTGTCACACGCCGGGGGGGCAGCCCCCCTAGGGGGCCCCCAGATGGGCTCAGCCCCCTCAGCGCCCAGCACGCCCCCCCCACTCTGCCCCCACCCCCGGCACAGAGCAGCTCGGATGCCTGGGTTCCTGGCGGGCGCTCAGCCGGGGGTGCTGCAGGCGCTGGGCGGCCGGACGCCGGGGTCCCTCGGGGCCCAGCCAGGAGTGCTGCAGGGCTGGGCCGGACGCCGGGTCCTCGGGGCCCAGCCAGGGGGGCTGCAGGCGCTGGGCGGTCGGACGCCGGGTCCTCGGGCGGCCGGACGCCGGGTCCCGAGGCCCAGCCGGGTGCTGCAGGGGCTGGGCGGCCGGACGCTGGGGTCCCTCGGGGCCCAGCCAGGGGCTGCAGGCGCTGGGCGGCCGGATGCCGGGTCCTCGGGGCCCAGCCAGGGGCTTCAGGCGCTGGGCGGCCGGACGCCGGGGTCCTCGGGCCCAGCCAGGGGTGCTGCAGGCGCTGGGCAGCCGGACGCCGGGTCCTCGGGGCCCAGCCAGAAGTGCTGCAGGCGGTGGGCGGCCGGACGCCGGGGTCCCTCGGGGCCCAGCCAGGGGGGCTGCAGGCGGTGGGCGGCCGGACGCCGGGGTCCCTCGGGGCGGCCGGACGCCGGGGTCCCTAGGGGCCCAGCCAGGGGTGCTGCAGGCGCTGGGCGGCCGGACGCCGGGTCCTCGAGGCCCAGCCAGGGCTGCAGGCGCTGGGCGGCCGGACGCCGGGGTCCTCGGGCGGCCGGATGCCGGGTCCCTCGGGGCCCAGCCAGGGGGCTGCAGGCGCTGGGCGGCCGGACGCCGGGGTCCCTCGGGGCCCAGCCAGGGGTGCTGCAGGCGCTGGGCGGCCGGACGCCGGGGTCCCTCGGGGCGGCCGGACGCCGGGGTCCCTAGGGGCCCAGCCAGGGGCTGCAGGCGGCCGGACGCCGGGTCCTCGGGCGGCGGACGCCGGGGCCCCTCGCGGCCCAGCCCGGGGGGCTGCAGGCGCTGGGCGGCCGGACGCCGGGGTCCCTAGGGGCCCAGCCAGGGGTGCTGCAGGCGGTGGGCGGCCGGACGCCGGGGTCCCTCGGGGCGGCCGGACGCCGGGGTCCCTAGGGGCCCAGCCAGGGGTGCTGCAGGCACTGGGCGGCCGTGGGGCGCCGCTCGGGCAGGAACTCCAGCATGGGCAGCAGGAAGCGGGCGAACGCGGCCGCCTGCTCGCGGGGCCACTCGTATTTCTCCAGCAGCACCGCGCCCAGCGCCCAGGGCCGCAGGCTGGGGATGTGCCGCAGCTCGCCTGGGGGGCAGGGGGGGCGTCAGCGCTGCGCCGGGGCCCCCAGAGCCCCCCAGAGCCCCCCCACCGCCCAGATCCCCCCGTGAGGACGCCCGAGCCCCGGAGTCCTGACCCCCCCCCTCACCTCGGCGGGTGAAGTATTCCCGGGAGTAGCGCCCCGAGAGCGCAAAGTGGGGGGGGATCTCGCCGAGCAGCTCCACCATGTGGGCGATGTGATCTGGGGGGGCAAACGGGAGGTCAGTCCTGGACCCAGGTCCCCTGCCCCCCGCTGCCCCCCAGGCGCAACCCACCTTCGTCCCTGCTGTACGCGTCCCCCGAGTGCGGCTCGAACAGGTAGTCGCCCGTCGCCAGCTCGAAAGCCTGCGGGGAGCAGAGGGGGGGTCAGGCTCAGCTGGGGGGTTCAGGGGGGGCCGTACCATGCAGGCCGTGCTCCAGATGTCGGCGGGGGTGCTGATGGGGGCTTGGGGGCCGGACAGGGCTCGGGGGTTCAGGGGGCCGTACCATGCAGGCCGTGCTCCAGATATCGGCGGGGGTGCTGATGGGGCTTGGGGTCCAGGCAGGGCTTGGGGGTCAGGGGTTCGGGGGCCGTACCATGCAGGCCGTGCTCCAGATGTCGGCGGGGTGCTGATGGGGGCTTGGGGTCCAGGCAGGGCTCGGGGGTCAGGGGTTCGGGGGCCGTACCATGCAGGCCGTGCTCCAGATGTCGGTGGGGTGCTGATGAGAGGCTTGGGGGCCGGACAGGGCTCGGGGTTCATGGGGGCCGGGGCCGTACCATGCAGGCCGTGCTCAGATGTCGGCGGGGTGCTGATGGGGGCTTGGGGGTCCAGGCAGGGCTCGGGGGTCAGGGGCCGTACCATGCAGGCCGTGCTCCAGATGTCGGCGGGGTGCTGATGGGGGCTTGGGGGCCGGACAGGGCTCGGGGGTTCAGGGGCGTACCATGCAGGCCGTGCTCCAGATGTTGGTGGGGGTGCTGATGGGGGCTTGGGGCGGACAGGGCAGGGGTTCAGGGGCCGTACCATGCAGGCCGTGCTCCAGATGTCGGCGGGGTGCTGATGGGGGCTTGGGGGCCGGACAGGGCTCGGGGGTTCAGGGGGCCGTACCATGCAGGCCGTGCTCCAGATGTCGGCGGGGTGCTGATGGGAGGCTTGGGGGCCGGACAGGGCTCGGGGGTTCATGGGGGTCAGGGCCGTACCATGCAGGCCGTGCCCAGATGTCGGCGGGGTGCTGATGGGGGCTTGGGGGCCGGACAGGGCTCGGGGGTTCAGGGGCCGTACCATGCAGGCCGTGCTCCAGATGTCGGCGGGGTGCTGATGGGGGCTTGGGGGCCGGACAGGGCTCGGGGTTCAGGGGCCGTACCATGCAGGCCGTGCTCCAGATGTCGGCGGGGTGCTGATGGGGGCTTGGGGGCCGGACAGGGCTCGGGGGTTCATGGGGGCCGTACCATGCAGGCCGTGCTCCAGATGTCGGCGGGGTGCTGATGGGGGCTTGGGGTCCAGGCAGGGCTCAGGGGGTCAGGGGTTCAGGGGCCGTACCATGCAGGCCGTGCTCCAGATGTCGGCGGGGTGCTGATGGGGGCTTGGGGGTCCAGGCAGGGCTCAGGGGTCAGGGGGCCGTACCATGCAGGCCGTGCTCCAGATGTCGGCGGGGTGCTGATGGGGGCTTGGGGTCCAGGCAGGGCTCGGGGGTCAGGGGTTCGGGGCCGTACCATGCAGGCCGTGCCCAGATGTCGGCGCCGTACCATGCAGGCCGTGCTCCAGATGTCGGCGGGGTGCTGATGGGGGCTTGGGGCCAGGACAGGGCTCGGGGGTTCAGGGGGCCGTACCATGCAGGCCGTGCTCCAGATGTCGGCGGGGTGCTGATGGGGGCTTGGGGGTCCAGGCAGGGCTCGGGGTTCAGGGGCCGTACCATGCAGGCCGTGCTCCAGATGTCGGCGGGGTGCTGATGGGGGCTTGGGGGTCCAGGCAGGGCTCGGGGGTCGGGGGCCGTACCATGCAGGCCGTGCTCCAGATGTCGGCGGGGTGCTGATGGGGGCTTGGGGTCCAGGCAGGGCTCGGGGGTCAGGGGTTCGGGGGCCGTACCATGCAGGCCGTGCTCCAGATGTCGGCGGGGTGCTGATGGGGGCTTGGGGGTCCAGGCAGGGCTCGGGGTCAGGGGTTCGGGGGCCGTACCATGCAGGCCGTGCTCCAGATGTTGGCGGGGTGCTGATGGGGGCTTGGGGTCCAGGCAGGGCTCGGGGGTCAGGGGTTCGGGGGCCGGACCATGCAGGCCGTGCTCCAGATGTCGGCGGGGGTGCTGATGGGGGGCTTGGGGGGTCCAGGCAGTGCTCGGGGGGGGTTGGGGTGGGCAGTACCAAGCAGGCCGTGATCCAGATGTCGGCGGGGGTGCTGATGGGGGCTCGGGGCTCAGGGGGTCGGGGCCGTACCATGCAGGCCGTGCTCCAGATGTCGGCGGGGTGCTGATGGGGGCTCGGGGGTCAGGGGTTCAGGGGCCGTACCATGCAGGCCGTGCTCCAGATGTCGGCGGGGTGCTGATGGGGGCTCAGGGGGTCAGGGGGTTCAGGGGCCGTACCATGCAGGCCGTGCTCCAGATGTCGGCGGGGTGCTGATGGGGGCTCAGGGGTCAGGGGTTCAGGGGCCGTACCATGCAGGCCGTGCTCCAGATGTCGGCGGGGTGCTGATGGGGGCTTGGGGTCCAGGCAGGGCTGGGGTCAGGAGGTTCGGGGGCCGTACCATGCAGGCCGTGCTCCAGATGTCGGCGGGGTGCTGATGGGGGCTTGGGGTCCAGGCAGGGCTCGGGGGTCAGGGGTTCGGGGCCGTACCATGCAGGCCGTGCTCCAGATGTCGGCGGGGTGCTGATGGGGGCTCGGGGTCAGGGGTTCGGGGGCCGTACCATGCAGGCCGTGCTCCAGATGTCGGCGGGGGTGCTGTAGCCGGCGCCGATCAGAACCTCCAGGGCCCGGTACTGGCGGGTCTGAATGTCCTGGGTGACGTGCTTGTGCTGAAATGCGGGGAGGGGGTGAGAATGGGAGAGCGACCCCAGAACCCAGCCCTCCACGACCCACAGATCCCGGAACCCCCACGACACACAGAATCCAGCCCCCCGCGACCCACAGATCCCGGAACCCCCACCCCACAGAACCCAGCTGCCCCAGAACCCCCACCCCTTAGATCCCACCCCACAGAACCCAGCCCCCCGCGACCCATAGATCCTGGAACCCCCACCCCACCGAATCCAGCCACCCCAGAACCCCCACCCCATAGAAACCTGCCCCATAGTGGGACCCCCCTCACCACCCAGCAGGCGTTGCCCAGGTCCGCGATCTTCACTCGGATGCGGTCGGCGTTTTGGGGGTCCAGGGGGTTCACCAGGAACTCGGAGGCGCTGAACGGAGCTGGGGGGGCAGAGGGGGGGTGAGGCCTCATGTCCCTGGTTCAGACCCCCCCTTGCCCCCTGGCAGCCCCGTGCCCCCCACTCACCGCTGGGCTCCCGCTGGCTCGAGCTGCCGGAGCCGGAGGCCGTGGAGAAGAGGGAGCTGGAGAAGCCGGAGGTGGCCGAGTCGGGGCTGGGGGGCCGGCGGGGGGGCGCGCCCCCCACGTGGCCGGTCCAGGCGTCGTAGGGCGGCAGGGCCTGGAAGCCGGAGGACGAGGTCTGGCTCTGGGGGCTGCTGGCCAGGCTGCCCTGCCCGGGGAGGGGCCACTCTGGGGGAGGCAGGGGGGGGTGAGCCCCGGAATGAGGGGGGGCCATTCCCCTCCCCCACCAGTGAGCAACCCCACAAATCTCCCTCCCTAAAAAACTCCCCCGTGAGCCCCGACTCCCCCCCTGCAACCCCCCCAGAACCCCGACTTCCTCCCCGCTACCCCGTGAGCCCCGACTCCCCTGCAACCCGCCCGAACCCCGACTTCCCCCTTCCCGCTACCCCGTGTGCCCCGACTTCCCTCCCCGTTATCCCCGTGAGCCCCGACTCCCCGTGCAACCTGCCCCGAACCCCGACTTCCTCCCCGCTACCCCCATGAACCACGTCTCCCCGTGAGCCCCGACTTCCCCCAACCCCCGACTTCCCTCCCGCTACCCCCGTGAGCCCCGACTCCCCTGCAACCCGCCCCAACCCCGACTTCCCTCCCCGCTACCCCATTGTGTGCCCCGACTCCCCTGCAACCCGCCCCAACCCCGACTTCCTCCCCGCTACCCCCATGAGCCCCGACTCCCCTGCTACCCCCGACTTCCCCTCCCCGCTACCCCAGGAGCCCCGACTCCCCTGCTACCCCCAACCCCGACCTCCCCGCTACCCCAGGTGCCCCGACTCCCCGCTACCCCCAACCCCTGACTTCCCTCCCGCTACCCCCTGTGTGCCCAACTTCCCCGAACCCTGACTTCCCCTCCCCGCTACCCTCCCGAACCCCAACTCCCCGTGTGCCCCGACTTCCCCTCTCCACAACCCCCCGCTCACCCCCCATGTTCCCCCCTTCCCTGCTGACTCACCCTCCTGTGCGTCAGAGTCGGCCCCAGGCAGGGGGGAGCCCCGAGGGGGGGGCCCCGTTTCCAGCTCCTCCAGCCGCTGCAGGTCCCGCAGCCGCTCGGCCAGCAGCCGGCCCTGGCGTTTCTGCTTCCGCTTCAGCCTCCTGCGCCGGGTCCTGGAGATCTGCCCGGAGGGGGGAGCCGGGTGGGTGAACGAGGCCGAAGCCACCACCCGGCGCAGTGTGACCGGCAGCCCAAGCGTGCGAGAGGAGGAGCGTGCGAAGGGCCGTGCTGGGCGGGGAAGGACCCGAGCGTGCGAAGGGCCGTGCTGGGCGGGGAAGGACCCGAGCGTGCGAAGGGCCGTGCCGGGGGGGCGGGGAAGGACCCGAGCGTGCGAAGGGCCGTGCCGGGCGGGGAAGGACCCGAGCGTGCGAAGGGCCGTGCCGGGGGGGCGGGAAGGACCCAGCGTCGCGAAGGGCGTGCGGCGGGAAGGACCCAGCGTCGCGAAGGGCCGTGCTGGCGGGAAGGACCCAGCGTGCGAAGGAGCCGTGCCGGGCGGGAAGGACCCGAGCGTCGCGAAGGCCGTGCCAGGCAGGCAGGAAGGACCCAGCGTCACGGGCTGTGCGGGGCGGGAAGGACCCGAGCGTCACGAAGGCGTGCCAGCGTGCGGGAAGGACCCGAGCGTGAAGGGCCATGCAGGGGCGGGGAAGGACCCGAGCGTGCGAAGGGCCGTGCTGGGCGTGCGGGGAAGGACCCGAGCGTGCGAAGGGCCGTGCCGGGTGGCGGGGAAGGACCCGAGCGTGCGAAGGGCCGTGCCAGGCGGGCGGGGAAGGACCCGAGCGTGCGAGGGCGTGCTGGGGCGGGAAGGACTCGAGTGTGCGAAGGGCGTGCGGGGCGGGAAGGACTCAAGTGTGCGAAGGGCCGTGCCGGGCATGCGGGGAAGGACCCGAGTGTGCGAAGGGCCGTGCCGGGCGTGCAGGGAAGGACCCGAGCATGCGAAGGGCCATGCTGGGGGGCGGCGGGGAAGGACCCGAGCGGCGTGCGAAGGGCGTGCGAGCGGGAAGGACCAGCGCGAAGGGCGTGCCGGGGCGGGAGAGGACCCGGCGTGCGAGGGCCATGCGGGGCGGGAAGGACTCGAGCGTGCGAAGGGCCGTGCCGGGGCGGGAAGGACCCAAGCGTCGCGAAGGCGTGCCAGGCGCGAGAGGACGAGCATGAAGGGCCGTGCCGGTGGCGGGAAGGATCCGAGCGTGAAGGCCGTGCCAGGCAGGCAGGGAAGGACCCGAGCGTGCGAAGGGCCGTGCCGGGGGGGCGGGGAAGGACCCGAGCGTCACGAGGGCCGTGCGGGCGGGAAGGACCCGAGCGTGCGAAGGGCCGTGCCGGGGGGGCGGGGAAGGACCCGAGTGTGTGAAGGGCCGTGCCAGGAAGGAACCAGGCGGACAGAGACGTGTGCCCGATGGGGAAGGTGCCCAGGCAGGCGTGCGAGGCAGTGGGTGTGCGAGGGCATCCAGCCCCCCTCCCACGCAGAACTTACCTCCATCCCCTGGGGGGCCGAGCTCACTGGGGGGGAGACGAGATCGAGATTCTCAGAAAAGCCCCCCCACTCTAACCACCAGTCCCCACTCCCCCCCAGAGCCTTTGGAGAACCCAGGCGTCCGGGCCCCCAGCTCCCCCCGCTCTAACCACCAGCCCCCGCTTCCCCCAGCGCCGTGGGCGACCCCTGGTGTCCGGGCCCCCAGCTCCCCCTGCTCTAACCCCCAGCCCCCGCTCCCCCCCGCGCGTGGGAGAAGCCAGGCGTCTGGGGGGGGCCCTACCGGCGGAGGCGGAGGGGGGGGCCCCGCCCAGCTGCCAGCGGGTGGCCTCGGCCGCCAGGCGCCGCACGGAGCCCTCGCCCAGGCACAGCAGCACGTTCTCCGGCTTGATGTCCGTGTGGATGATCTTGCACTTGGTGTGGAGGTAATCCAGGCCCTGCAGCACCTGGGGGCACAGACGGGGCCGTACGGACCGGGGCAGCCGAGCCCCCCCCAGCACCCCAAACCCAGCCCCTGGGGGCACAGACGGGGCCGTACGGACCGGGGCAGCCGAGCCCCCCCCAGCACCCCAAACCCAGCCCCTGGGGGCACAGACGGGGCCGTACGGACCGGGGCAGCGGAGCCCCCCCAGCACCCCAAACCCAGCCCCTGGGGGCACAGACGGGGCCGTACGGACCGGGCCAGCGGAGCCCCCCCAGCACCCCAAACCCAGCCCCTGCGGGCACAGACGGGGCCGTACGGACCGGGCCAGCGGAGCCCCAGCACCCCAAACCCAGCCCCTGGGGGCACAGACGGGCCGTGCGGACCGGGCAGCGAGCCCCCAGCACCCCAAACCCAGCCCCTGGGGGCACAGACGGGCCGTCACGGACCCGGGTAGCGAGCCCCAGCACCCCAAACCCAGCCCCTGCGGGCACAGACGGGGCCGTACGGACCGGGCCAGCGGAGCCCCCCCCAGCACCCCAAACCCAGCCCCTGGGGGCACAGACGGGGCCGTACGGACCGGGGCAGCCGTGGCCCCCCCAGCACCCCAAACCCAGCCCCTGGGGGCACAGACGGGGCCGTACGGACCGGGGCAGCCGAGCCCCCCATGGATCCGGCTCCACCCCCTCCCCCATCTAACTCACGGGCCAGTGCAGTTCGGGGAGCAACTAATTGGTAACAACAAGACAGAGTGTGAGTGTGCGAGTGTCTGTGCGTGTCTGTGTGTGTGCGTGTGCGAGTGTGTGAGTGTGCGGGCGTGTCACTGAGCACACACACTCTCACCCCCCCTGTCACTGACGGGGCCTGTGCTGGAGCAGGGGCTGTCGGGGTGGGGAGGGGAGCCGGGAGGGACAGGACCTGAGCCAGGCAGGGGAGGAGGGGAGGAGAGAGCCGAGTGGGGTCAGTGTCGGTTTGGGGCTGGGGAGTTCAGGGGAGCCGAGTGGGGTCAGTGTCGGTTTGGGGCTGGGGAGTTCAGGGGGCCGAGTGGGGTCAGTGTCGGTTTGGGGCTGGGGAGTTCAGGGGCCGAGTGGGGTCAGTGTCGGTTTGGGGCTGGGGGAGTTCAGGGAGCCCAGTGGGGTCAGTGTCGGTTTGGGGCTGGGAGTTCAGGGGCCCAGTGGGGTCAGTGTCGGTTTGGGGCTGGGAGTTCAGGGAGCCCAGTGGGGTCAGTGTCGGTTTGGGGCTGGGAGTTCAGGGGGCCGAGTGGGGTCAGTGTCGGTTTGGGGCTGGGAGTTCAGGGAGCCGAGTGGGGTCAGTGTCGGTTTGGGGCTGGGGGAGTTCAGGGAGCCAGTGGGGGTCAGTGTCGGTTTGGGGCTGGGGAGTTCAGGGGAGCCGAGTGGGGTCAGTGTCGGTTTGGGGCTGGGGAGTTCAGGGAGCCGAGTGGGGTCAGTGTCGGTTTGGGGCTGGGGAGTTCAGGGGCCGAGTGTGGGGTCAGTGTCGGTTTGGGGCTGGGGAGTTCAGGGGGCTGAGTGGGGGTCAGTGTCGGTTTGGGGCTGGGGAGTTCAGGGGGCCTAGGCTGGGATCCGAGCCCCTGAACCCCCCCGGGGCCCGATTGGGGGCCCTGGCTCCGCCACGAGCTGGGCTGCAGCCGGTGCTCCTGGGTCCCATAACCCTGCTGTGCTCCGGGCCGGCTGTGGGTCCCAGGCGGGGGGGGCAGGGCCGGACACCCCCACACTCCGCGACACCCCCAGAAAGACCCTGGGCAGAACTTTAAGTACAAGGCCCAGGACCCCGGAGCCAGGCGGAGGAGGGGCCGGGGGGGGTCAGTGCGGAGCGGGCTGGCGGGGGGAGGGGCCGGGGGGGTCAGGGTGGAGCTGGCTGGAGGAGGGGCCGGGGGCCTGGGAGGGGCCGGGGGTCAGGGTGGAGCTGGCTGGAGGAGGGGCCGGGGCTGGGGAGGCCGGGGTCAGGGTGGAGCTGGCTGGGGAGGAGCCGGGGGCTGGAGGAGGGGCCGGGGTCAGTGTGGAGCTGGCTGGAGGAGGGCCGGGGTCAGTGTGGAGCTGGCTGGGAGGAGCCGGGGGCTGGGGAGGAGCCGGGGGCTGGGGAGGGCCAGGGGTCAGGTGGAGCTGGCTGGGGAGGAGCCGGGGGCTGGAGGAGGGCCGGGGTCAGTGTGGAGCTGGCTGGAGGAGGGGCCGGGGGCTGGAGGAGGGGCCGGGGTCAGTGTGGAGCTGGCTGGGAGGGGCCGGGGCTGGGAGGGCCGGGGTCAGTGCAGAGCTGGCTGGGGAGGGGCCGGGGTCAGGGTGGAGCTGGCTGGGGAGGAGCCGGGGCTGGAGGAGGGCCGGGGGTCAGTGTGGAGCTGGCTGGCTGGGGGAGGGGCCGGGGGGGTCAGTGCGGAGGGGCCGGGGGAGGGGCCGGGGGGTCAATCGAGCCGGCCCCCCAGTGGCAGGGCCCCCCCGTGGCAGGGCCCCCCCGTACCTGGCGTAAGATGCTCTTCACGCAGGGCAGGGGCAGCCCCTGGTAGTTGGATTTAATGATCCATTTCAACAGCTGGTGCCCCAGCACCTCCAGCACCATGCAGACGTCTGGGCCCAGGCGTCAAGGAAAGTGGGGGCTGGGAGCCCGGACGCCTGGGTTCTCTCCCGGCTCTGGGAGGGGAGTGGGGGCTGGTGGCTAGAGCAGAGGGGGACTGGGAGCCTGGACGCCTGGGTTCTCTCCCGGCTCTGGGAGGGGCAGGGGGGCTGGTGACTAGAGCAGTGGGGGCCTGGGGGCCCGGACACCTGGGTTCTCTCCCGGCTCTGGGAGGGGCAGGGGGGCTGGTGACTAGAGCAGTGGGGGCCTGGGGGCCCGGACACCTGGGTTCTCTCCCGGCTCTGGGAGGGGCGGGGGGGCTGGTGACTAGAGCAGTGGGGGCCTGGGAGCCCGGACACCTGGGTTCTCTCCCCGGCTCTGGGAGGGGCAGGGGGGCTGGTGGTTAGAGCAGGGGGCTGGAAGCCCGGACGCCTGGGTTCTCTCCCGGCTCTGGGAGGGGCAGGGGGGCTGGTGGTTAGAGTAGGGGGCTGGGAGCCCGGACGCCTGGGTTCCCCATGGAAGGATACGGACGCCGTTGATGCCCGAGATCTTGAAGTCCTCGAGGAGCTGGACGATGGTCTCTCTCTTGGGGTCGCTGGGGTCCGAGTCCCGCACCTGTGGGGGTGGAAAGTCGTGGGGGGGGGCGCTGCAGTGAGGCAGGACGTGGGGACTCAGGTGTCTGGGCCCCCCTGACTCTCAGCCCCACACTCTCATCTTTCCCGCCCGCCCCATGGCCCTGAGATGGGAGCCAGAGGTGGGAATTGGGGTGACGGAGGGAGGTGGGGGGCTGGGAGGGGGGCGGGGGGAAGCACTCACACATTTGAGCAGTTTGATCTCATCCATGGCCGTCTCGGTGTAATGCCTGGCGCTTTTCACCACCTTCAGCGCCACAAAGCGCTTCCGCCTGCGGGGGGGAGGTTAGTGCCCCACAGAGCCCCCTGGCCCCCAGAGCTGGGAGAGAGCCCAGGCGTCCGGGCTCCCAGTCCCACCTCCCCCCTGCTCTAACCACCAGCCCCCACTCTCCTCCCAGAGCCGGGGAGAGAACCCAGGAGTCCTGGCTCCCAGCCCCCCTGCTCTAACCACCAGCCCCCACTCTCCTCCCACAGCTGGGGAGAGAACCCAGGAGTCCTGGCTCCCAGCCCCCCCTGCTCTAACTCACCAGCCCCCACTCCCCTCCCAGAGCCAGGAGAGAACCCAGGAGTCCTGGCTCCCAGCCCCCCCTGCTCTAACCACCAGCCCCCACTCTCCTCCCAGAGCTGGGGAGAGAACCCAGGAGTCCTGGCTCCCAGCCCCCGCTGCTCTGACCCACCAGCCCCCACTCCCCTCCCAGAGCCGGGGAGAGAACCCAGGAGTCCTGGCTCCCAGCCCCCACTCCCCTCCCAGAGCTGGGGAGAGAACCCAGGAGTCCAGGCTCCCAGCCCCCCCGCTCTAACCCACCAGCCCCTGCTCCCCTCCCAGAGCCGGGGAGAGAACCCAGGAGTCCTGGCTCCCAGCCCCCCCTGCTCTGACCCACCAGCCCTCACTCCCCTCCCAGAGTTGGGGAGAGAACCCAGGAGTCCTGGCTCCCAGCCCCACCTGCTCTAACCCACCAGACTCCTCCCCTCCCAGAGGCGGGAGAGAACCCAGACGTCCTGGCTCCCAGCACCTCCCCCCCCACTCTAACCACTAGACCCCACTCCCCTCCCAGAGGCGGGAGAGAACCCAGACGTCCGGGCCCCTCCCCCGCCACCCCCACTTACTGGATGTCCCAGCAGAGCCAGACGGTGGAGAAATGGCCCCAGCCGAGTTTTCGGACCACGTGGTGGCGCCCGTTGAACAGGTCCCCAATTGCCACTGGGTAATACCCGCCTGTGGGGGGATGGGGGATCAGCTGCAGCCGCTGGGGGGGCAGGGCCCCACAACCCCCAGCGTCTCCCCCCCAGGGAGATTGCTTTGGTGCAGACAGAAACCCCCTGCCCCCTACACATGGTATGGCCCTCCATGTGGCTCCCCTGCCCCGAGGTACATGCCTTCTTGTGCCCCCCCAGGCCTCCATGTGGTACGTCCCTCCCCGTGGCACCCTCTGGCCCCATTATGTGGAATGTCCCTCCAACCTCTCACACTCCCCCATGGTATGGTCCTCCTTGTGACATGCCCTGCCCCTGTGGTACATCCCTCCTCATGGCCCCCCCGCCCCTCCTCATGGTACATCCCTCTGCGTGGCACTTCCCCACCCCTCCCCGTGGTACATCCCTCCCTGTGGCCACCTCCCTTGGTACGTCCCTCCCCATGGCATCCCACCCCCACCCCTCCCCGTGGTACATCCCTCCCTGTGGCCACCTCCCTTGGTACGTCCCTCCCCATGGCATCCCACCCCACCCCTCCCTGTGGTACATCCTCCCTGTGGCCACCTCCTTGGTACGTCCCTCCCCATGGCATCCCACCCCACCCCTCCCTGTGGTACATCCTCCCTGTGGCCACCTCCCTTGGTACGTCCCTCCCCATGGCATCCCACTCCCACCCTCCCAGTGGTACATCCCTCCTGTGGCCACCTCCCTTGGTACGTCCCTCCCCATGGCATCCCACCCCACCCCTCCCTGTGGTACATCCCTCCTGTGGCCACCTCCCTTGGTACGTCCCTCCCCATGGCATCCCACCCCACCCCTCCCAGTGGTACATCCTCCCTGTGGCCACCTCCTTGGTACGTCCCTCCCCATGGCATCCCACCCCCACCCCTCCCTGTGGTACATCCCTCCCTGTGGCCACCTCCCTTGGTACGTCCCTCCCCATGGCATCCCACTCCCACCCCTCCCAGTGGTACATCCCTCCCTGTGGCCACCTCCCTTGGTACGTCCCTCTCCATGGCATCCCACCCCCACCCCGCCCTGTGGTTCATGCCCCCCGCCCCGTGTCCGCTCCGCCACTCCCCAGGTAGCCCCATGGTGCCTGCCAACCCTACCCCCTCACACCCAGTGGTATGTCCCAGACCCCCCCCACACCTTTGCAATAGTCCCTGGGGTCCTCCTGCTCCTCGTCATCGGAGCCCAGGAGCCCCCCGGCCGGGCGGGGCAGGGCCAGAGGCGGCGGCGGGGCGGGGGAGGGCTCCGTGGGGCTGGGAGGCTGGGGCACCCTGGGGAGAGAGACGGAGGGTTAGTGACCCCCCCGAGCTGGGACGCGGCCCCCCTGGGGTGCAGCGTGTCTCCCCCACATACCTGGGTCTGTCTGGCGGCTCCCCCATGGCGCCAGCCCGAGATGCAGCCACCTCTGGGGGGTCCCAGGCACAGAAGGGGGGGGTCTAGCCCAGGGAGGGAGGGACCTGGGCCCAGCTGGGTGGGGCCATCTGGGGGGTTGCAGTGCATGCTGGGATACGTGCCCCCGACTCAGCAATGACCTCACCCCCCAGCTGGCGTTAAAAATAGCTCCCGGCCAGCTGAGGCTGCCCAGGGGAAGGAATCCGGGCCTGGCACCAAGCCCCCCCCCAGCCAACTAACCCCCCCCCCGGGCCAGGGGGCCCTGAATACCCCATGAACCAGCCCCACAGGCCAGGGGCCCTGAATAACCCCATGAACCAACCCTCGGCCAGGGGCCCTGAATAACCCCCGTGAACCAACCTCGGGCCAGGGGCCCTGAATAACCCCGTGAACCAACCCCGGGCCAGGGGCCCTGAATAACCCCCATGAACCAGCCCCACGGGCCAGGGGCCCTGAATAACCCCGTGAACCAACCCCGGGCCAGGGGCCCTGAATAACCCCCATGAACCAGCTCCCGGGCCAGGGGCCCTGAATAACCCCCATGAACCAGCCCCACGGGCCAGGGGCCCTGAATAACCCCATGAACCAGCCCCCCGGCCAGGGGCCCTGAATAACCCCATGAACCAGCCCCGGGCCAGGGGCCCTGAATAACCCCATGAACCAGCCCCCACGGGCCAGGGGCCCTGAATAACCCCCATGAACCAGCCCCGGGCCAGGGGCCTGAATAACCCCATGAACCAAGCCCCGGGCCAGGGGCCCTGAATAACCCCATGAACCAGCCCCGGGCCAGGGGCCCTGAATAACCCCCATGAACCAGCCCCCGGGCCAGGGGCCCTGAATAACCCCATGAACCCCGGGCCAGGGGCCTGAATAACCCCATGAACCAGCCCCCGGGCCAGGGGCCCTGAATAACCCCATGAACCCCCGGGCCAGGGGGCCCTGAATAACCCCCCCCCCGGAGCCCGCCCCCCCCGGGCCAGGGGGCCTGAATAACCCCCCCAACCAGCCCCCCTCCCATGCACCAGGGGTGAGGCTGGAAGCCCAGCGACCAGGGCAGATGGGTTCATGGGCTCAGCTGGGAGGGGTACGGCCCAGTTGGTGCCCCTCACTCCCGACCCGCAGCCCCCGCCGGTGCCCCTCACTCCCGACCCGCAGCCCCTCTCACCTGGGGGCCGTGGCTCTTGGTCCCTTTTCTTTCCTGTGTTTCTTTTTGGGTTTCTTGCCCTGGGAGCTGCCTGGACCTGGGGGGGGGGAGAGGGAGGGTCAGTGGGGGGGGCTCCTGGCAGCACCCCCCAGCCCTTGCCCCCGCTGCCCTCCCCCCGGCAGCCCCCTTGACCCCCACTGTCCCCCTCACCCTTCTTGCTGCTCATTTCGCTGGGAGCCGGCGCCTGTGCACCCCCGCGGGGGAGGGGAACAGCTGCTGCTCCACGTGGGGGAATCCCGGGAGGGGAGGGGGAGGGACAGTGGGGGAGGAGGGGTCGTTTAAGGGGGGGTTCCAGGCACAGCCAGGCCAGACGTCTCTTTCCCTCCCAAGCCCAATGAGCCCCCCACCCCGTTCCAGCCCCAGCCCCCCCATCTCCTGGCTGGGGGGAATGGGGCAGAGGCTTTTCCCTCTAGGGGGCGCTGGCTCCAATCCAGCCCCATGGCAGGGACGGGCCGGCTCAGGGGGGGCACGGGGCCTGTCCCCCACGTGTGGGGTCTTGGCTGGCTCGGGGGCACGGGCCTGTCCCCACATGGGGCGTGTTGGCCGGCTCGGGGGCACGGGGCCTGTCCCCCGTAGGGGCGTTGGCCGGCTCGGGGGCCACGGGCCTGTCCCCGCGTAGGGGGCGTTGGCCGGCTCGGGGGCACGGGGCTTGACCCCAGCGTGGGGTGGGTGTTGGCCGGCTCGGGGGCATGGGGCCTTTCCCGCGTAGGGGCGTTGGCCGGCTCAGGGGACCACGGGGCTTGTCCCCGCATGTGGGGTGTTGGCCGGCTCGGAGGGGGCACGGGCCTGTCCCCACATGGGGGTCTTGGCCGGCTCGGGGGCACAGGGCCTGTCCCCACATGGGGGTCTTGGCCGGCTCGGGGGCATGGGGCCTGTCCCCGTGTGTGTGGGGCGTTGGCCGGCTCGGGGCAGGGCCTGTCCCCGCGTGGGGTTGGCCAACTCGGGGGCACAGGGCCTGTCCCCGCGTGGGGGCGTTGGCCGGCTCGGGGGCACAGGGCCTGTCCCCGCGTGGGGCGTTGGCCGGCTCGGGGGCACGGGCCTGTCCCCGTGTGTGGGGCGTTGGCCGGCTCGGGTGCAGGGCCTGTCCCCGCGTGGGGGTGTTGGCCAACTCGGGGGCACAGGGCCTGTCCCGCGTGGGGGCGTTGGCAGGCTTGGGGGGGGGCACGGGGCCTGTCCCCCGCATGGGGGGGGTGTTGGCTAGCTCAGGGGTCAATTCACCCCCCAATTAAAGGGCCGGAGACCCAATTTCTGAAAAGTGTTTTTATTGCTGAAAATAACTTACATCCAAGGGCCGAGCTCCGGGCCTGCACGGGGGGGGGTACGAAATCGGGGTTCTCGGGGGTCGTTAGCACCGCTCTGCACAAAGCAGGGCTGGCTACAGACACCCCAGATTAGTGCACTACTTGCCTGGGGGACCCCAGGCCTGAAGGAAGGGGGCTCCTGCACCCCAGAATCTCGGGGGGGGTCGGGGGCAGCTCCCAGCCCCCCCCCAGGAGGGCTGAAGGCAGCTAGGGCAGAGGTACAGCTCTACCGACAGGAGCTGGGGGGACCCCGAACCCCCTTTGCAGCTTTGCCTAAGGCACTGGGGGATCCCTGAGATCTGGGGAGGTTGGGGGGGAGCAGCTGGGCCGACGTGGGGCGGGAACTGGGGGATCCGTGGGGCCAGTCACAGGGCGGTGACTTGGTTTTCCACCAGGGCCGCGATCTGCTGCAGCCGACAGGCCAGCTGCATCTTCTGCCCCACAGGGTCCTCCTCTAGGGCGCTGATGATCTGCAACACACAGCAGGGGGGGTCACCGCTGCCCCACGGCGCCCCCCACGGTGCCCCCTGCCCCACGGCCCGCCCCCTACCTGGTCGTAGTACTTCTTGATGTAGCCGTACAGCTCCTGCAGCGCCGCTGAGCACTCCAGGTCCGAGGAGTATTTCTGCAGTGGGGAGAGACGGGACTGGTGGGGGCTGCGGGTCGGCAGCGAGGCCCTGGGGGGGGGGCTGAGGGTTGGGAGGGGGCGCCGGGGGCTGTGGGTTGGGGGCGCCGGGGCCTGTGGGTCAGGAGGGGGCGCCGGGGGCCCTACCCTGGACAGCTCGGTGAGGGCCGAGTTCAGCTCCTGGTAGGTGGCCGGGGGGGCCTGGCGAATCTCCGCGTAGTACCTGGGGGGAGAGAGGCCAGTGAGCTGTGGGGAGAGGAAGGGTCACGGGGGCCGGATGGCAGGGGCTGCGGGTCGGGAGTGAGGGGCACCGGCAGAGCTGGGGCAGGGGCTGCGGGTCGGGAGTGAGGGGCACCGGCAGGACTGGGGGCTGCGGGTCGGGAGTGAGGGGCACCGGCAGAGCTGGGGGGGGCAGGGGCTGTGGGT
Organism: Mauremys reevesii; assembly: GCF_016161935.1. Classification (NCBI taxonomy): domain Eukaryota; kingdom Metazoa; phylum Chordata; order Testudines; family Geoemydidae; genus Mauremys; species Mauremys reevesii. The sequence continues at coordinate 24,263,940 of NC_052644.1, read as the reverse complement.
CGGGAGTGAGGGTCACCGGCTGGGGTGGGGTGGCAGGGGCTGCGGGTGGGGAGTGTGGGGCACCGGCAGACCTGGGGGCCGGGGGCTGCGGGTCGGGAGTGAGGGGCACCGGCAGGGCTGGGGCGCAGGGGCTGCGGGTCGGGAGTGAGGGGCGCCGGCGGGGCTGCGGGTCGGGAGTGAGGGGCGCCGGCGGGGCTGGGGGCTGCGGGTCGGGAGTGAGGGGCGCCGGTAGGGCTGGGGGGGGCAGGGCCTGCGGGTCAGGAGTGAGGGGCACCGGCAGAGCTGGGGGGGGGGGCAGGGGCTGCGGGTCGGGAGTGAGGGGCACTGGCAGGACTGGGGGCTGCGGGTCGGGAGTGAGGGGTGCCGGCTGGGCTGGCAGGGGCTGCGGGTCGGGAGTGAGGGGCGCCGGCAGGGCTGGGGGGCAGGGGCTGCGGGTCGGGAGTGAGGGGCTGAGACGTTACTGAGAGAATCTGGGCCCATCTAGAACATGGGTGTAACCCCGGCCCTGTAGTGGCACCAAATGGCCCGTGCAGGGGGGGAGCTGTGGGGTCTAGGCCAGTGTGGTGGAGCAGGGGCTGTCTGTGTGGGGAGGGGAGAGCAGGGAGGATTTAGGTGAGGGGCAGGTATTCAGCCTGTAAGACGAGCTAGGCCTGGGGGAGGGGAGGGGACACCTCTGCCCGGGGGCTAGACAAAGAAAAGGGGCAGAGGGGAAGGGTTGGGTCAGTCTTCGGTCGGGGAACTGGGGGGTGGGTTTTCAGGGGATCCTAGGCTGGGAGCCAAGCACCCTGAACCCCCCAGAAAGGCCAGATCGAGGGGTCCTGGCTCTGCACACAAGCGGGGCTGTATCCTGTGTTCCTGTTGTTCAATAAACCTTCGGTTTTACTGGCTGAGAGTCACTGTGAGTCCCAGGAAGAGGGGTGCAGGGCCGGACTCCCCCACACTCCGTGACAACTGGTGGCAGCGGTGGGATCGACTGCACCCCGTGGACGGCGCTTCCTGCAGTAAGTGACTGGGGCGCAGTAAAACGAAGGGACGATTCACCCCTGGGAGAGTGTGGCCAGAGAGCAGGACTTTGCAGTAACAGGGTCCCCTGGGGGATCACAGCGAGCGATCCCCGGGGCGGAGGAGTCTGCAGCCCGACCCTGGCAGAGAGGGGGTGACCTCAAAGACTGGCACACTAGGGGTCCCCCTGGAACCCGTGGGGAGCGGCGAACACCCCGCCTGTGAGCGGCCAGCAGGAAGATGTATTCCCAGAAGCGCAAGTGTGAGCTGGTGGAGCTGTGCAAGCAGGGGGGGCTGCGCTGTGGGAAGCTCACCAAGGCCCAGCTGATTGCCCGGCTGGAGGAGAGAGATCGCAGGAATGAACCGGTCCCTGTCTCTGAGGGAAGCAGCCTGGCAGATGCAGCGCAGGCACCAGTGTCTGTACCCGCTGGGAGGGGTCAGCCGGCCGCTGAGGGCTCCCCGAGACCCCCCACCCCTAGGCCTAGGGGGAGGGGGAGGGGGAGCCCAGCGACTACCGAGGGCTCAGTGGCCAGCAGGGGATCGTCCCGGCGGAGCTCCCTGTCCCTGGAGCGGAGGCGGCTGGAATATGACAGGGAGGCGCTTGAGTTAAGGAGGCAAGAACTGAGACAGGAGCGGGAGGAGAAACAGAAGCAACGTGACTATGAGGACAGGGAGAAGCAGCGTAAACATGAGCTGGCCCTGGCCCAGCTGAAAAGCAGGGAGGCCCCGGCTGCGGTGAGTGAGGGGGGGCCCAAGCCTACAAAGAGCTTCGATACGAACTTCCTGGCCCCGCGTAGGGAGGGGGAGGACATAGACACCTTCCTGACGGCCTTTGAGAACGCCTGCGAGCTGCACCAGGTTGACCCCGCAGACAGGATCCGGCGCCTCACCCCCTTACTGGACCCCACCGCCGTGGAGGTGTACAGCCGAATGAGAGGGGCGGAGGCGCGGGACTACAACCTGTTCAAAGAGGCCCTGCTCCGCGAGTTTGGGCTGACCCCGGAGATGTACCAGAAGAGGTTCCGGGGTCAACGTAAGACCCGGGAGGTCACATACCTACAACTGGTCAACCGGGCGCAGGGGTACGCCCGCAAGTGGACGGCTGGGGCCCAAACTAGAGAGGACCTGCTTGACCTAGTCGTACTGGAGCACCTGTATGAGCAGTGCCCATCCGACCTGAAGCAGTGGTTAATGGACCAGAAGCCGGGGAATCCGCAGCATGCCGGCCGGCTGGCCGACGAGTTTGTGGACCGTCGGGCAGGGGATAGCGGGGAGGCGTCTCGAAGGAGCAGGTCTGCCTCAACGCAGAGAGAGAGTCACCACGGGGCCTCCCAGCGGGGGCCTATGGAGAATCCCAAAGGGGAACATCCAGCGTCAGGTCCAGTCGTCCCCCTCGAGGGGACCCACGAGACATGAGCTGCTTCCACTGTGGCCGAGGCCACATACGGGCCCAGTGCCCCAAGCTCCGGGACAGACCGAGCAGACCCAACCCGCAGAGGGTTGACTGGGTAAAGACCCAGCCGGATGAGGGGCAGCGTTCCCAGGAGAGGGGGGCTGGCCGCGTACCACCTGGGAAGGAGGGAGGAGAGCCCCAGGTCAGCTCCTCGGGGGGGCTGGATGCTCCAGACCCAGGGTTTTTGGTCTACAGGGTGGGCACGGGGCTGCCCCTCCGGAGCGAGTGCCTTGTTCCCCTGGAGGTGGATGGGAGGAAGGTGACTGGGTACTGGGACACGGGCGCTGAGGTGACGCTGGCCCAACCCGAGGTGGTGGCCCCAAATCGGATGGTGCCTGATACCTACCTGACCCTGATGGGCGTGAGTGGGACCCCATTCAAGGTGCCTGTGGCACGGGTGCACCTGAAGTGGGGGGTCAAGGAGGGCCCCAAGGACGTGGGGGTGCACCCCCATTTGCCCACAGAGGTGTTAATGGGGGGGGACCTCGAGGCCTGGCCAGGCAATGCCCAGGGTGCCCTGGTCGTGACCCGTAGTCAGAGTCGGCGCAGGGCACTGCGCCCTGACAATGGGGAGGGTACTCCGCCCGAGGCGCAGAACCCTGACCTGGTGGGGAGGGAACGCCCAGGGACACGGCCCGAAGAGGCTGCGGCCTCAGACCCAGCCGGGGAGAGAGAGCAGGGCCCCATCCCTGTCCCAGCTGCTGAGTTCCAGGCCGAGGTGCAGAAGGATCCCTCCTTGCAGAAGCCCAGGGACCGGGCTGACCTCAATGCAGCGCAGACCATGAGGAGAGGTTGCAAGGAGAGGTTCCTGTGGGAGAAGGGGTTCCTGTACCGAGAATGGGCTCCCCCCGGGGAGGTGGAGTCATGGGGGATCAGGAGGCAGCTGGTGGTTCCCCAGAAGTTTCGCCACAAGCTGCTGTACCTGGCCCATGACATCCCCCTCGCAGGGCACCAGGGAATCCGGCGCACCAGGCAGAGGCTGCTACAGAACTTTTACTGGCCTGGGGTCTTTACCCATGTCCGGCAGTACTGCCAATCCTGTGACCCCTGCCAGCGGGTGGGGAAGGCCCGGGACAAGGGGAAAGCAGCTCTGAGGCCTTTGCCCATCATAGAAGAACCTTTCCAGAAGGTGGCCATGGACATGGTGGGACCTCTCAGCAAGGCGACCCGGTCAGGGAAGAAACACATCCTGGTGGTGGTAGATTTCGCCACTCGCTACCCCGAGGCGGTGGCCTTGTCCTCTACCGAAGCAGACACCGTGGCGGATGCGCTGCTAACCATTTTCAGCCGGGTGGGGTTCCCCCAGGAAGTCTTAACGGACCAGGGGTCCAACTTCATGTCAACCCTGCTCCAGTCCCTGTGGGCGAAATGTGGGGTCCGACCCAGCTGGGCCTCAGCGTATCACCCCCAGACCAATGGGCTGGTGGAGAGGTTCAACGGGACGCTAAAGATGATGCTAAAAACATTCATGCACCAGCACCCACAGGACTGGGACAAGTACTTACCTCACCTGCTGTTTGCGTACAGGGAGGTACCCCAGGAGTCTACTGGGTTCTCGCCGTTCGAACTGTTGTATGGAAGGCGGGTAAGGGGGCCCCTGGACCTGCTGAGAGACGAATGGGAGGGGAAGGCCGCGCCCGATGGAGAGTCGGTGGTGGAGTATGTCCTGACCTTCTGGGAAAGACTTGCCGAGCTCATGGGCCTGGCCAGGGAGAATCTGGCCCGAGCCCAGAGGCAGCAGAAGGTCTGGTACGACCGCACGGCGCGGGCCCGCGCCTTCGCCACCGGGGATCAGGTGATGGTTCTCATCCCCGTGAGGAAAAACAAACTCCAGGCTGCCTGGGAAGGGCCCTTCAAGGTTATCAAGCAACTAAATGAGGTAAACTATGTGGTGGAGCTGTCGAACCAGGCGCACCACCGCCGGGTACCACGTGAATATGATGAAGCCGTACTATGACAGGGGGAATGTGGTGTTGGCCGTGTGTGGGCACTGGGAGGAGCCGGGGGATGACCCTCTAGTGGATCTATTCCCAGGGACAAAGGCTGGTTCCCCCCTGGAGGCGATTCCCCTCTCGGATCAGCTGACCCCGGCCCACCAGGCTGAGATCAGAGGGGTGCTGCAACTGTACTGACAGCTGTTTTCCAACCAGCCTGGGCGCACCAACTTGACCGTCCACCGGGTGGAGACTGGGGCACACCCCCCGATACGCTGCTCCCCTTTTCGGGTCACCGGTAAAACTGCCCAGGACCTGGAAAGGGAGGTCAGGGACATGCTGGCCTTGGGGGTGATCCAGCCGTCCGCCAGCCCCTGGGCCTCCCCAGTGGTGCTGGTCCCCAAGAAGGACGGGTCGATCCGGTTCTGTGTGGACTATCGAAAGCTCAATGCCATCACTGTATCTGATGCCTACCCCATGCCAAGGCCTGACGAGCTCCTGGACAAGCTGGGAGGCGCTCGGTACCTCACCACCATGGATCTTACAAAGGGCTACTGGCAAGTGCCGCTGGATGCAGATGCCAGGCTGAAATCGGCCTTTATCACCCCTCTGGGGCTCTATGAGTTTCTGACCCTGCCCTTCGGCCTCAAGGGAGCGCCGGCCACCTTCCAGCGCCTGGTGGATCAGCTACTGAGGGGGATGGAGAGTTTTGCCGTGGCGTATATTGACGACATCTGCGTCTTCAGCCAGACCTGGGAGGACCATGTGTCCCAGGTTAGACAAGTGCTGGACCGACTCCGGGAGGCTGGACTGACCGTCAAGGCTGAGAAGTGCAAGGTGGGGATGGCGGAAGTATCTTACCTGGGCCATCGGGTGGGGAGCGGCTGCCTAAAGCCAGAACCGGCCAAGGTGGAGGCGATCAGAGACTGGCCTGCTCCCCAGACCAAAAAGCAGGTCCAGGCCTTTATCGGGATGGCGGGATACTATCGGAGGTTCGTGCCCCACTTTAGCGCCATAGCCGCCCCCATCACTGAGCTGTGCAAGAAGGGGAAGCCAGACAAGGTGGTCTGGACCGAGCAGTGCCAGCAGGCTCTCCAGGCGCTGAAGGAGGCTCTGCTCAGAGGCCCAGTTCTGGCAAACCCAGACTTTGACAAGCCCTTTATGGTGTTCACCGACGCCTCAGACACGGGCCTGGGGGCGGTGTTGATGCAGGAGGATGAAAAGGGGGACAGACACCCCATCGTGTACCTGAGCAAGAAGTTGCTACCCCGGGAGCAGAACTACGCGGCCATCGAGAAGGAATGCCTGGCCATGGGGTGGGCCCTGAAGAAACTGGAGCCATATCTCTTTGGGCGCCACTTCACCGTGTGCACCGACCACTCTCCCCTGACCTGGCTGCACCAGATGAAAGGAGCCAACGCCAAGCTCCTGAGGTGGAGCCTGCTCCTGCAGGACTATGACATGGACGTGGTCCACGTGAAGGGAAGTGCCAACCTGATAGCGGACGCGCTGTCCCGGAGAGGGGGCCCCGAACTTCCCCGGGTCACTGGGCAGTGACCCCGCTCAGTTCAGTCTCGGAGGGGGGAGAGGTGTGGTGGAGCAGGGGCTGTCTGTGTGGGGAGGGGAGAGCAGGGAGGATTTAGGTGAGGGGCAGGTATTCAGCCTGTAAGACGAGCTAGGCCTGGGGGAGGGGAGGTGACACCTCTGCCCGGGGGCTAGACAAAGAAAAGGGGCGGAGGGGGAGGGTTGGGTCAGTCTTCGGTTGGGGAACTGGGAGGTGGGTTTTCAGGGGATCCTAGGCTGGGATCCAAGCACCCTGAACCCCCCAGAAAGGCCAGATTGAGGGGTCCTGGCTCTGCACACAAGCTGGGCTGTATCCTGTGTTCCTGTTGTTCAATAAACCTTCGGTTTTACTGGCTGGCTGAGAGTCACTGTGGGTCCCAGGAAGAGGGGTGCAGGGCCGGACTCCCCCACACTCCGTGACAGCCAGGTTGTGGGGTGCTGGGTAGGATTGTGCTGTCCGGGTGCATGTGTCATTTTGCAGTGGAAGTTGTGAATATCGGCTCTGTCCTGTCCATGCTTCACACTCGTGCTGTGCCTCGGGGTGACACCCCAGACGAGTTGGGGTCAGCTCGGCCCGGCCGGCTTGGGGGCCCGTTACGGCCCATCAGCTACAACCGACCCACGGCGAGGAGGCAGATCCGCCTTGTGACTCGGCCAAGTGCCGGGCCTGGCCCCCGTGACCCCAGGCTCCCTGTTGCTGTAATTTTCCACAGGAAGGACACAGAGGTTCTTACACCGGGAAAAGCCGAGCAAAGGCCGAGGCCTCGTCTCCACCTGCTCGTCAATCCTGCCCCGACTTTGCTCCGAACTGAAGCTCTGAACAAAGGGCTGAACGACCCGCCCCAGCGGGGGATGTTCCAGGGACGGGATTTGAACCTGCAGGGTCCATCGCGGCTACAAGCCTGAGCCAAGGACTTTGCCATCACTGGATGGAATTGATCCCATGTCACCAATTCTAGCTCCCGGCTGGATCTTTTCCCTTTTGATTTTAGCTTCTAGAGGGGTGGCACCAGCGGGATTTGGGGGGAAGATCTGATGTGTCTATTGACCTGGGTCTGGGGCTTGATTCTTTGGGATCGAGAGAACCTTGGTCCTTTACTGGGGTGTTGGGTTTCATACCCAGCCTCCCCTGCCGAGTGGCGCAGGTGGGGATACGGGGAGACTGGAGTGTCTGAGGGAATCGTGGGGGCAGCTGCCGCGGGGGGGCTCTGCCGGTCGCTGGCAGGGCAGCAGGCGGCTCCGGTGGACCCCGCGCAGACGTACCTGGGGAGGGTCCGCTGGTCCCGCAGCTTCGGTGGAGCAGAGCCCCCCCGCCGTGCCGCGGCGAAATGGCCAGAGCCGCCCCTGCTTGTGGTTACCAGTGGGGGGAGACCAGAGTCCTCGGGGTCTGGCGGGTTTGGTGCCGGGGGGGGGGGGAAAGCTGCCCTGTGTTCAGCGATTCGGGAGCCGGGGGCAGGGGGGGGGCTTTGCCCCCGGAGGGTGGGGGTTACACTGGGAGGGGAAGGAAGCTCCCTGGGGGGGGGGTGACACCTTCTGCCGGGAGGCTGAACAACGGGAGGAGGGGCCGGGGGGGCCGAGCTGCTGGGGGAGGGTTTTGGTTTCAGTCTTGGGCTGGGGGGTGCAGCCAGGGAACCCCAAGCTGGGGTCTAAGCTCCCTGCCCCCCCCGAAGGACTCGATTGAGGGTCCTGGCTGCCCCCTCTCTGCTGTAGCCTGTGTCCCTGCTGCCCCGTAACCCGCCCCCCGTGTGACTGGCTGGCTGAGCCCCGGGGGGGGGTGCGGGGCCCTGACTCTGCGACAATTGGTGCTGAATTGGCCCCTCCGTTGGGTCCCGCCAGACCCGCAGCGTCACAGGGGCACCGGCACCCCAAGAGCACCCCAAGAGCTGCGCCGGGAGCGAACCCAGGCGTCCTGGCCCCCCAGCCCCCACTCACTTCTCCACCAGCTCTTTGTAGCGCGGGATCTCGCGGGCGTCGCGCAGCGTGTACCGGGGCGAGTCCTGGGGGGAGCGGGGCCGTGAGACGGGGGGCAGGGTGCCACGGGGGGCAGAGGGGCCGTGAGACGGGGGGGGGCAGGGGACTATCCCAGACCCCAGGGTCTCTGCGGGGGGAGGGCCGGGGGCTGTCCCGGACGCCGGGGTCTCTGCGGGGGAAAGGGCGGAGGCTGTCCCGGACGCCAGGGTCCCTGGGGGGAGGGGCGGGGGCTGTCCCGGACGCCGGGGTCCTCACCCGCCCCACGCTGTGCTGGCCGGGGGTGCAGGCGTCGATCAGGGTCTGGCCGATGACGCTCAGGGCGGCGTCCACGTTGTCCGGCACCCGCACGTCGAACAGCAGCTGGGGGTTCCGCACGACCCCCACCCAGAACCGCAGCAGCAGGCTGGGGGCGGGGTGAGACGTGGGGCGCCGGCTCCCAGCCCCCCAGCCCCCTGCTCCTCGGCTCCCAGCCCCGGCCCCCAGCCCCCACGATTCCCCAGCCCCCCAACGCCCTGCTCCCCACAGCTCCCCGTCTCCCCAGTCCCCCAACGCCCTGCTCCCCCCGTCTCCCCGGCCCCCACGTTTCCCCAGCCCCCCATCGTCCCGCCCCCACGGTTCCCCAGCCCCTCCAGTGCCCAGCCCCCTAACTCCATGCTCCCCCCAGCTCCCCGGCCCCCCCAGTGCCGTCCCCAGCTCCACCCCCATGGCCAGGGCCTCGCCCCATTGCAGCCCCCCCACCTGTTGGTCTTCCAGATGTGCAGGGTCTCGGGCTCGCTGACCCCGTGCCGCGCGGCCAGCTCGTCCAGCAGGTCGAAGAGGAACTTGACAGCCACGGGGACGGGGCGGCCCACGCTCAGCACGGCCTGGAGCGCGTCCTCCACGAACTTCTGCAGTGTCCCCTGTGGGCACCGGGGGTCAGTGGGGGGCGCGGGGGGCATGGGGGGCTCCCCTTGATGGGGAGCAGGCGGGTGAGGTAGATCTCGGGGATGGCCAGGGCGGGGGGGTCTGAGGGGGGTCTCACCTTGACGGGGAGCAGGCGGGTGAGGTAGATCTCGGGGATGGCCAGGGCGGGGGGGTCTGAGGGGGGTCTCACCTTGACGGGGAGCAGGCGGGTGAGGTAGATCTCGGGGATGGCCAGGGTGGGGGTCTGAGGGGGCCTCACCTTGACGGAGAGCAGGCGGGTGAGGTAGATCTCGGGGATGGCCAGGGCGGGGGAGTCTGAGGGGGGTCTCACCTTGACGGGGAGCAGGCGGGTGAGGTAGATCTCGGGATGGCCAGGCGGGGGTCTGAGGGGGGTCTCACCTTGACGGGGAGCAGGCGGGTGAGGAAGATCTCGGGGATGGCCAGGGCGGGGTCTGAGGGGCTCCCTTGACGGGGAGCAGGCGGGTGAGGTTGATCTCGGGATGGCCAGGGCGGGGGTCTGAGGGGTCTCCCTTGACGGAGAGCAGGCGGGTGAGGTAGATCTCGGGGATGGCCAGGGCGGAGGGTCTGAGGGGGGTCTCACCTTGATGGGGAGCAGGCGGGTGAGGTAGATCTCGGGGATGGCCAGGGCGGGGGTCTGAGGGGGTCTCACCTTGACGGCGAGCAGGCGGGTGAGGTAGATCTCGGGGATGGCCAGGGCGGGGGTCTGAGGGGGTCTCACCTGACGGGAGCAGGCGGGTGAGGTAGATCTCGGGGATGGCCAGGGCGGGGGGGTCGGAGGGGGGTCTCCCCTTGACGGTGAGCAGGCGGGTGAGGTAGATCTCGGGGATGGCCAGGGCGGGGGGGTCTGAGGGGGGTCTCACCTTGACGGGGAGCAGGCGGGTGAGGAAGATCTCGGGATGGCCAGGCGGGGGTCTGAGGGGGGCTCCCCTTGACGGGGAGCAGGCGGGTGAGGTAGATCTCGGGGATGGCCAGGGCGGGGGGGTCTGAGGGGTCTCACCTTGACGGAGAGCAGGCGGGTGAGGAAGATCTCGGGATGGCCAGGGCGGGGGTCTGAGGGGGTCTCACCTTGACGGGGAGCAGGCGGGTGAGGTAGATCTCGGGATGGCCAGGGCGGGGGTCTGACGGGGTCTCACCTTGACGGGAGCAGGCGGGTGAGGTAGATCTCGGGATGGCCAGGGCGGGGGTCTGGGGGGGGCTCCCCTGTACGGGGAGCAGGGGGGTTAGGTAGATCTCGGGGATGGCCAGGGCGGGGGGGTCTGAGGGGGGCTCCCCTTGACGGGGAGCAGGCGGGTGAGGTAGATCTCGGGGATGGCCAGGGCAGGGGGCTCTGAGGGGGGTCTCACCTTGACGGGGAGCAGGCGGGTGAGGTAGATCTCGGGATGGCCAGGGCGGGGTCTGAGGGGGTCTCACTTTGACGGAGAGCAGGCGGGTGAGGTAGATCTCGGGATGGCCAGGGCGGGGGTCTGAGGGGTCTCACCTTGACGGGGAGCAAGCGGGTGAGGTAGATCTCGGGGATGGCCAGGGCAGGGTGGGTCTGAGGGGGGCTCCCCTTGACGGGGAGCAGGCGGGTGAGGTAGATCTCGGGATGGCCAGGCGGGAGGGTCTGAGGGGGTCTCACCTGACGGAGAGCAGGCGGGTGAGGTAGATCTCGGGATGGCCAGGGCGGGGGTCTGAGGGGGTCTCACCTTGACGGAGAGCAGGCGGGTGAGGTAGATCTCGGGATGGCCAGGGCGGGGGGGTCTGAGGGGGGTCTCACCTTGACGGGGAGCAGGCGGGTGAGGAAGATCTCGGGATGGCCAGGCGGGGGTCTGAGGGGGGTCTCACCTTGACGGGGAGCAGGCGGGTGAGGTAGATCTCGGGGATGGCCAGGGCGGGGGGGTCTGAGGGGGGTCTCACCTTGACGGGGAGCAGGCGGGTGAGGTAGATCTCGGGGATGGCCAGGGCGGGGGGGTCTGAGGGGGGTCTCACCTTGACGGCGAGCAGGCGGGTGAGGTAGATCTCGGGGATGGCCAGGGCGGGGGCCGGAGGGGGGTCTCACCTTGACGGGGAGCAGGCGGGTGAGGTAGATCTCGGGGATGGCCAGGGCGGGAGGGTCTGAGGGGGGTCTCACCTTGACGGAGAGCAGGCGGGTGAGGTAGATCTCGGGATGGCCAGGGCGGGGGTCTGAGGGGGTCTCACCTGACGGAGAGCAGGCGGGTGAGGTAGATCTCGGGATGGCCAGGGCGGGGGTCTGAGGGGTCTCACCTTGACGGGAGCAGGCGGGTGAGGTAGATCTCGGGATGGCCAGGGCGGGGGTCTGAGGGGGTCTCACCTTGACGGAGAGCAGGCGGGTGAGGTAGATCTCGGGGATGGCCAGGGCGGGAGGGTCTGAGGGGGGTCTCACCTTGACGGAGAGCAGGCGGGTGAGGTAGATCTCGGGGATGGCCGTGGGTCGCTCCCGCAGGCTGCTGCGACGCTGTTGCTGCTTTGGGGCCTCTGGCTCCTCCGTGGGCTTCACCAGGTGCCAGAGCCGCAGTCCCCCCTCCTCGCCGTCCTCCAGCATTGGGGTGTCTGCGGGGGTGGGGTTAGTCTCCCCTTGGGTCTGTCCAAGGCCCCCCAGATCCCACCCCCATTCCCCCGCTTGGTTCAGTCCAAAGCCCCCCAGATCCAACCCCCTGGCTCCCCTCCTTGGTTCAGTCCAAGGTCCCACTGCCCATATTCCTCTCCCACTTGGTTCTATCTGAAATTCCCTCCACCACCCCCATAGCCCCCTTGGTTCAGTCCAGGGTCATGGCCAGGACTCCAGGTGTGGGCCAGCTGGCCTGCACCATCTCCACAGCCGGGGGGGGGCACTCACTCTCCCCGGAGAGGAAGCTCTGGTTGGGGCTCTGGGGGACGTCGTTCTGGAGACGTGGGATCAGCCCGACCGTTGCCCCGTCTGGAACCTGGGGGAGAAAAGAGCTGGGGGATGGAACCCAGGCGTCCGGGACCCCAGACCCCACTCTCCACCCAGAGCCGGGGAGGGAAGCCAGGGGTCCGGGACCCAAGACCCCACTCTCCACCCAGAGCTGGGGAGGGAACCCAGGCGTCCGGGACCCCAGAGTCCCCACCCCCAGACCCCACCCCCCATCCAGAGTCGGGGAGGGAGCCCAGGCGTCCGGGACCCTCACCTTGTAGTGCTGCAGGGTGTTGAGTCTCTTCCACCCGTTGTGGGTGACGGACGTCAGGTCCTGGTCAGACAGGGTCAGGTGACCGGCCACGCCCGAGCGCCACTCTGGGGGGCGACAGGGACACGGTGTGAGAGGGGCCCCTCTGCCCCCCCATGCGCACACTGCCCCTACCGCAGCCCATACACAGGGCGTGGGGCACTGGGAGAGGCCCTGCCCCACAGACCTGCCCCCCCCACCCATTCCCAGCGCGTGGGCCGGGGGGCGCTGGGAGAGGCCCTGACCCACAGACCTGCCCCCCCTCACCCAGGTCCAGCGCGTGGGCCGGGGGGCGCTGGGAGAGGCCCTGCCCCACCCCCTCACCCATTCCCAGCGCGTGGGCCGGGGGGCGCTGGGAGAGGCCCTGCCCCACAGACCTGCCCCCCCGCACCCAGGTCCAGCGCAGGCCGGGGCGCTGGGAGAGGCCCTGCCCCACAGACCTGCACCCCTCACCCATTCCCAGCGCCAGGCCGGGCGCTGGGAGAGGCCCTGCCCCACCTCACCCATTCCCAGCGCAGGCCGGGGCGCTGGGAGAGGCCCTGACCCACAGACCTGCCCCCCCTCACCCAGTCCCAGCGCGTGGGCCGGGGGGCGCTGGGAGAGGCCCTGCCCCACCCCCTCACCCATTCCCAGCGCGTGGGCCGGGGGGCGCTGGGAGAGGCCCTGCCCCACAGACCTGCCCCCCCTCACCCAGGTCCAGCGCGTGGGCCGGGGGGCGCTGGGAGAAGGGCACCCCCCTGTAGACCTGGTCCAGGATCTTCTCCTTGACCTGGCTGATGGTGTCGGTGTCGAGGACGCGGGCGGGCACCCGCTGCCCCCCGGCGCCCCCTGGCGCCCCCCGCAGCAGCACGCTCAGCGTCAGGGGCCGGACGGGCACGTCCTCCCGCAGCAGGCGCCCGTCGCTCAGCGTCCGCTTGGCCTGGCCCGTCACCGCGTCCACCGGCCCCTTGTCCACCTGCCACTTGATGGCCCGGAACAGCAGGTACAGGGGTTCGCCCGCCACCTCCTGGGGAGACACAGAGGGTGGGACCCGGGCGTCCGGGGCCACGGCCTCCCCCCACTCTGGCTCCCCAGACCACTCTCTCCCCAGAGAACCCAGGAGTCCTGGCCCATAGGCCCCCCGTGCTCTCACCCCCCAGACCTCACCCCTCCCAGAGAACCCAGGAGTCCTGGCTCCCCTCCCCCCGTCACTCTAACCCCCCCGACCCGTCTCCCCTCTCAGAGAACCCAGGAGCCCTGGCCCCCAGCCCCCCCTGCTCTCACCCCCCAGACCTCACCGCTCCCAGAGAACCCAGGAGTCCTGGCCCCCAGGCCCCCCTGCTCTCACCCCCAAGACCTCACCCCTCCCAGAGAACCCAGGAGTCCTGGCCCCCAGGCCCCCCTGCTCTCACCCCAGACCTCACCGCTCCCAGAGAACCCAGGAGGCCTGGCCCCAGGACCCCTGCTCACCCCAGACCTCACCCTCCCAGAGAACCCAGGAGTCCTGGCTCCCACCCCGTCACTCTAACCCCCAGACCCCTCTCCTCTCAGACAACCCAGGCCCGCTGCCCCCCTGCTCTCACCCCCGCCGGGACAGGACCCCGGCGTCCGGGCACTCACCCGCAGGTAGGAGTACATGCAGATGGACATCCAGTTAGTCAGCAGCTTTTCCACCATGGTCTCCGTCCTGTGGGGTGCAGGGATTCAGTGGGGTTCGCTGTGAGACGCCCCCAGACCCTGCTCAGCCCACTGGCACCTTCCTGCCCCCCCATCTCTCCATTCCCCTCCCCTAGTGCAGCCCATCTACCTCCCGCCCAATCCTCCCCTGTACCCCCGGGGGGCGGGTTCCAATGGCAACGAACCAGCCCCCGCCCCCCCGTTCCCTCCCGTGCCAGGCTGCCAGGAGAAGGGGCCGGGCTGGACCTGGCGCTCCCCAGGGGTGTCAGCAGCTCTCCGGGCTGGTGCCGGTCACACCACGACAGGTTCTCCCATCAGCGGGCAATAGCCGCATTCCCAGGCCGGGCGATCGGGGGCTCTGCCCCTGGGGGCCGGGCGATCGGGGGGCTCTGCCCGCGGGGCCGGGCGATCGGGGGACTCTGCCCGCGGGGCCGGGCGATCGGGGGGCTCAGCCCCTGGGGGCCGGGCGATCGGGGGCTCTGCCGCGGGCCGGGCGATCGGGGCTCTGCTGGGCCGGGCGATCGGGGGCTCTGCCGGGCCGGGCGATCGGGGCTCTGCCGGGGCCGGGCGATCGGGGCTCTGCCACGGGGCCGGGCGATCGGGGGGCTCTGCCCGCGGGGCCGGGCGATAGGGGGGCTCTGCCCGCGGGGGCCGGGCGATCGGGGGGCTCTGCCCGCGGGGGCCGGGCGAGCGGGGGGCTCTGCCCGTGTGGCCGGGCGAACGGGGGGCTCTGCCCCTGGGGGCCGGGCGATCGGGGGGCTCTGCCCCTGGGGGCCTGGCGAACGGGGGGCTCTGCCCCTGGGGGCCGGGCGATCGGGGGGCTCTGCCCGCGGGGCCGGGCGATCGGGGGGCTCTGCCCGCGGGGGCCGGGCGATCGGGGGGCTCGGCCCGCGGGGCCGGGCGATCGGGGGGCTCTGCCCCTGGGGGCCGGGCGATCGGGGGGCTCTGGTATTTTCCCCACTCGCCAGGGGCACTCCCTCTGCCCCCTTGGCGGAGCAGGCGGGGGGGCTGACCTGCGCAGCATGAGCTTGGGGTTGCGTGCCACGTGGCGCTGCGCCAGCTCGCCCAGCAGGCTCTGCATGACGTCGGTCAGGTACTCCAGCCGCCCGTGCAGCGCCAGCGCCAGCAGCGAGGCCGCCTGGCACCGGTCCTGCCGCGAGAACGACGCCTGCCCCTCCAGCGTGTGGATCAGCTGTGGGGCCGGGAGAGGGGTCAGCGTGGGGGGGTGTCCCCCCCATGCCAGGGGCTGCGCCCGGTCCCCCAAGCGCCCTGTCGCTCCCTCCCCGGGCAGCGTTGTGCCGTCCCCCCACCCACCGGGTCCCCTATAGCCCCCTGCCTTTCCCCCATAACTCCCTGTCCCCCATAGCCCTGCCCCGTATGCCAATAACCCCCTGTACCCCATACCTCCCGCTACCCCCGAGCCCTGCCCCGTATGCCAAAAACCCCGTCCCCCATAACTCCCTGTACCCCCATAGCCCTGCCCCGTATGCCAATAACCCCCTGTCCCCCATAACTCCCTGTACCCCATAGCCCTGCCCCGTATGCCAATAACCCCCTGTACCCGATAACTCCCTGTACCCCCAAAGCCCTGCCCCGAATGCCAATAACCCCCGCCCCCATAAAACACAGTACCCCAAAGCCCTGCCCCGTATGCCAATAACCCCCTGTACCCAATAACTCCCTGTACCCCATAGCGCTGCCCCGTATGCCAATAACCCCCTGTACCCTATAACTCCCTGTACCCCATAGCGCTGCCCCGTATGCCAATAACCCCCTGTCCCCCATAACTCCCTGTCCGCCATAGCCCTGTCCCATATGCCAATAACCCCCTGTACCCCATAACTCCCTGTCCCCCATAGCCCTGCCCCGTATGCCAATAACCCCGTCCCCCATAACTCCCTGTACCCCATAGCCCTGCCCCGTATGCCAATAACCCCGTCCCCCATAACTCCCTGTACCCCCAACGCCATGCCCCGTATGCCAATACCCCGGTCCCCCAAAACACCCTGTACCCCAGAGCCCTGCCCCATATGCCAATAACCCTGTACCCCAGAGCCCTGCCCCATATGCCAATAACCCCGTCCCCATAACTCCCTGTACCCATAGCCCTGCCCGTATGCCAATAACCCCGCCCCCATAACTCCCTGTACCCCCTAGCCCTGCCCCGTATGCCAATAACCCCGTCCCCCATAACTCCCTGTACCCCCATAGCCCTGCCCTGTATGCCAATAACCCTGTACCCCATAACTCCCTGTACCCCATAGCCCTGCCCCATATGCCAATAACCCTGTACCCCATAGCCCTGCCCCGTATGCCAATAACCCCGTCCCCCATAACTCCCTGTACCCCGTAGCCCTGCCCCGTATGCCAATAACTCCCTGTGCCCCATAACTCCCTGTCCCCCATAGCCCTGCCCCGTATGCCAATAACCCCCTGTACCCCATAACTCCCTGTCCCCCATAGCCCTGCCCCTTATGCCAATAACCCCGTCCCCCATAACTCCCTGTCCCCATAGCCCTGCCCCGTATGCCAATAACCCCCTGTACCCCATAACTCCCTGTACCCCATAGCCCTGCCCTGTATGCCAATAACCCTCTGTCTCCCGTAACTCCCTGTCCCCCATAGCCCCCTGAACCCCTATAACACCCTGCCCATCCCCTGTACTCCCTGTACCCCCATAACACCCTGCTCATCCCCCATAATCCCTGTACCCCCATAGCCCTGCCCCTGTATGCCAATAACCCCCTGCCCTTGTACCCCATAGCCCCTGAACCCCCATAGCCCACTTCACCCATACTCCCTGTACTCCATAGTCCCCGTACCCCCATAGCCCCTGAACCCCCATAGCCCTGCCCCCTGTACCCCATAGCCTCTGTACCCCCATAGCCCTGCCCCCTGTACGCCTAGAACCCCTACCCCGTACTCCCATAGCCCCTTCCCCTGCACCCCAGAATCCCTGTACTCCCAACGCCAATATCCCTCTGCCCTTGTACTACCTGCACCCCCCAGCCCCCTGGACCTCCATAGTCCTGCTCCATGTACCCCATAGACTCTGTACCCAGGACCCCCATGTACCCCATACACCAACACCCCTGAAACCCAATCATCCCCACCCCATGTGCCCCCATAACCCCCGGCCCCACTCTCACCACGATGGGGAGGCCTTGCAGTTGAGCAGGCTGGAGAGCTCCCCACCCAGTGCCCCCCGACTCTCTGCCCCCTGGCCCCGCTCTCACCGTCAGCAGGAAGGCCTTGCTGTTGAGCAGGCTGGAGAGCTGGGCCAGGCCCTGCTCCACGGTGGCCCTGCGCCCCTCAGGCAGCTCGGCCCCCCGCCACGCTGGCGCCCCCCCCTGGCCGGGGAAGAAAACGCGCTGGGCGTAGGTGCCGTAGTCCAGGAAGGGGATCCCTGAGCCCTCCAGCTCCCCGCTCAAGTCCGTCATCTCCGTCATCAGGTCTGTGGGGCGGCAAGGAAAGGGGTCACCTCCTGCCCCCCACTGACCGCTGCCCCAGATACCTTCCCCCCGGGGACGACTTCCCCTCCCAGATACCTTCCCCCCGGCCCCCCACGTCCCCCGGGGACGACTTCCCCTCCCAGATACCTTCCTCCCGGCCCCCCACGTCCCCCAGGGACGACTTCCCCTCCCAGATACCTTCCTCCCGGCCCCCACGTCCCTGAGGACGACTTCCCTGCCCCATGTCCCCAGGGACGCCTTCCCCTCCCAGATACCGTCCCCCCCGCCCCCCCCCGCCCCCCGGGCCGACTTCCCCTCCCAGATACCCTTCCACCCAGGCCCTGCCAACTTCCCTCAGAGACTATTTCCACTCGCAGATATCCCTCCACTCCTTCCAACCCCCTCCCCCATCAACTTCCTCCCAGTATCCCTCAACTCTTGTCAACCCTCTGACAACTTCCCTCAGGGACTCTTCCCCTGATATCCCTCCACCCCACCAACTTCCTCCTGCACTCTCACCCCCCTCCCGATATCCCTCCGCTCCCGCCAACCCCCTTCAACTTCCCTCAGGGACTAATTCCTCCCACATATCCTCCGCTCCTGCCAACCCCCTTCAACTTCCCTCAGGGACTAATTCCCCTCCCACATATCCCTCCGCTCCTGCCAACCCCCTTCAACTTCCCTCAGGGACTAATTCCCCTCCCACATATCCCTCTGCTCCTGCCAACCCCCTTCAACTTCCCTCAGGGACTCTTCCCCTGATATCCCTCCACCCCACCAACTTCCCCCTGCACTCTAACCCCCCTCCCGATATCCCTCCGCTCCCGCCAACCCCCTTCAACTTCCCTCAGGGACTAATTCCCCTCCCACATATCCCTCCGCTCCTGCCAACCCCCTTCAACTTCCCTCAGGGACTAATTCCCCTCCCACATATCCCTCCGCTCCTGCCAACCCCCTTCAATTTCCCTCAGGGACTAATTCCCCTGATATCCCTCCACCCCACTAACACCCCACCCTCAACTTCCCTCCGCACTCTCACCCCCCTCCCGATATCCCTCCACTCCCCCCAACGGCCTTCAATTTCCCTCAGGGACTAATTCCCCTCCCACATATCCCTCCGCTCCTGCCAACCCCCTTCAACTTCCCTCAGGGACTCTTCCCCTGATATCCCTCCACCCCACCAACTTCCCCCTGCACTCTCACCCCCCTCCCGATATCCCTCCGCTCCTGCCAACCCCCTTCAACTTCCCTCAGGGACTCTTCCCCTGATATCCCTCCACCCCACCAACTTCCCCCTGCACTCTCACCCCCCTCCCGATATCCCTCCACTCCCGCCAACCCCCTTCAACTTCCCTCAGGGACTCTTTCCCCTCCCACATATCCCTCCGCTCCTGCCAACCCCCTTCAACTTCCCTCAGGGACTCTTTCCCCTCCCACATATCCCTCCGCTCCTGCCAACCCCCTTCAAATTCCCCCAGGGACTCTTCCCCCTGATATCCCTCCACCCCACCAACTTCTTCCCACACGCTCACCCCCCCTCCCGATATCCCTCCGCTCCTGCCAACCCCCTTCAACTTCCCTCAGGGACTCTTCCCCTGATATCCGTCCACTCCCGCCAACCGCTTTCAACTTCCCCCGGGACTCTTCCCCCCAATATCCCTCCACTTTTCCATTGACCCCCCCCACCTCCTGTCAACTTCCCTCGGGGACTATTTCTCCTCCCAGATAGTCCTGCACCACCTCCTGTCCCCCTGCCCAGGGACTATTTCCCCCACATCTCCCTCTACCCCGTTTGCTCCCCTCAAGATACCCCTCCCCAGATATCCCTTCACTGCCTCCAGCCCCAATATCCTTCAACTCCTCAGGGACTATTTCTCCCTCATGGCTATTCCGCTGCCTCCCCCCCATATCCCTCCGCCGGTCCCCTCATGCCCCCCGTACCGGTGAACTCCTTGCGGCACTGGTCCCCCACGCTGACCTCCAGGTTCTCCAGCTGCACTAGAACCTTCTTGTAATCCCGCAGGGCCTGCTTGCTCTTCCGCCTGCGGGGGGGCACCGTTAGCCGGCAGCAGGAGCAGTAGGTTGTTATCCTCTTACACTGGGGGGGAGGGGGCAGGCGGAGGGATATCTGTGGTATAGGGATACGGGGAGGGGGTACCTCACCCAGTGGGGGGGGCAGGGTGGAAGGAACCCCCCCAGTTGCTGAATGCTCCTCCCCCAGCAGCACTAGTAGGTTATCTTCTAGTGGGTGAGATGGGGGACACAACAGTTTGCCCATGGTGGGGGGGAAGGCAGGGTGGAAAGAACCCCCCAAAAAGCTGATTTTTCTTGCCCCCTCCCCATTCCCCAGCAGCAGCAATAGACTATTACCCCATTCCCACTACCCAGAAGCAGTAGACTGTTTTCCCCCCCTCACCCACCAGCAGCAGTAGGCTGTTACCCTGCACCCCCCGGCAGCGGCAATAGGCTGTTACCCCGCACCCCCCGGCAGCGGCAGTAGGCTGTTATCCACCCGCCCCCCGGCAGCGGCAGTAGGCTGTTATCCACCCGCCCCCCGGCAGCGGCAGTAGGCTGTTATCCACCTGCCCCCCGGCAGCGGCAGTAGGCTGTTATCCACCCGCCCCCCGGCAGCGGCAGTAGGCTGTTATCCACCCGCACACCTGTACATGAGGATGAGGAGCAGCACAATGAAGGCCAGCAGCGCCGCCCCCACCCCCAGCCCAACCTGCGCCTCGGGGGGGAAGCGGGGGGTCGGCTCCGTGTCATAGCGAACCCGGCCCAGCTCCAGACGCAGGTTCCCCATCTGCACCTGGGGCGGGGGGACGGGACACACGGGGGTGTCAGGGAGCAGAGAGAGACCTTCCCCCACACCACCCATCTCCACCTGGGGGGGAAAGGACCAGGGCCCCACCTTCCCCCCAGCTCCTGCCCCCTCCCCCACACTTCCCTTGCAGCCCCTCCCCCACCTGAGAAAGGGGCCCAGCCCCACCCAATCTCCTCCCTGCACTTCCTTGCAGCCCTCCCCACCCGAGAAAGGGCCCAGCCCCCAATCTCCCCTCCCCACCTGAGAAAGGGGCCCAGCCCCAATCTCCCCTCCCCGCACTCCCTTGCAGCCCTCCCCACTCGAGAAAGGGCCCAGCCCCAATCTCCCCTCCCTGCTCTTCCCTTGTAGCCCATCCCCACCCGATAAAGGCCCAGCCCCAATCTCCCCACCCAGCACTTCCCATTCAGCCCCACCCCCACCCCAGAAAAGGGCCCAGCCCCAATCTCCCTCCCCACACTCCCTTGCAGCCCCTCCCCACCCGAGAAAGGCCCAGCCCCCAATCTCCCCTCCCCGCACTTCCCTTGCAGCCCTCCCCACCCGAGAAAGGGCCCCGGCCCCTAATCTCCCCTCCCAGCACTTCCCTTGCAGCCCCTCCCCCACCCGAGAAAGGGGCCCAGCCCCCCCAATCTCCCCTCCCCCACCCGAGAAAGGGGCCCAGCCCCCCAGATCTGACCCACACTCACGATGAACTCGGGCAGGCCAGCGGAGACGTTGAGGGGCCGGGGGGGACGCAGGGGGGGCTCGCAGTACAGGTGGGTGCGGGTCAGAGTCTTGACGGTGCAGAGCCCTTCCCCCACCCGCACCAGCACCTCCTCCTTGGAGATCCCCAGGGTCAGCCCATCCCCCTGCCGGGACAGACAGACACAGAGCTGGGGGGGTCCCCTCCCCTGGCCCCACCCCTCCTTCCCTGCAACCCCCTCCCCTGCAGCCTCCCCCCTCACCTCCACGTGCAGCACGTTCCCTGGCTTGAGGCTGTAGGGGGCGCCGGGGGCCCCGCGGCCCAGCCACCGCAGCTGGGGGTCGGGGGCGTAGGCGAAGGGGCGCCCCCCGCTGGCCACGGCGAAGCTGAGCCGCACCCCGTCCAGCACGAAGAGCAGGTCCCGCAGGGGCGCGCCGGGGGGCACCGCCGGCGTAGGGCAGAGCATTAGCGCCGAGGAGTTGGGGCAGCAGGGCTCCCAGCACTGGGGGGGCGCAGGGGGGTCAGAGCCATGGGGGGGCAGCCAGCGGCCCCCTCTCAGGCCTCAACTCCCTGGCCCCCCTGCTCCCCGGCTCACCTCCAGCAGGTCCCCCACCATGGAGCAGGGGCGTGGGGGGGTCAGCAGGGCCCAGGGGGGCCCCCAGCACCGCCTCTTCTTCCTCCTGCTCCCCCTGCTGCCATCCGGCCCCCCCGGCACCAGCACAGCTTTGATGAGCGGCTGCTGCACCACGTCCAGGTGGGTGCCCTCCACGCGGATGATCCGACCGCCCCTGCGAACCCAGGAGTCCAGGTGAGTCTCGGGGAAAGGGCTGGAATCTACTTTTCAGCTGAGGGCACTGCTCGGGGAAGCTCGCAGCTCTGGGGGTGACCCTGCCTGGGGACACTGCTAGGAGGAAGCTCACAGCGCTGGGGATGACCCTGGTTGGGGACACTGCTGTGGGGAAGCTCACAGCGCTGGGGTTGACCTTGGTTGGGGGCACTGCTGGGGGGAAGCTCACAGCGCTGGGGGTGACCTTGGTTGGGGACACTGCTGGGGGAAGCTCATAGCTATGGGGGTGACCCCGCCTGGGGACACTGCTAGGAGGAAGCTCACAGCACGGGGGGTGACCCTCGTTGGGGGCACTGCTAGGAGGAAGCTCACGGCGCTGGGGGTGACCTTGGTTGGGGGCACTGCTGGGGGGAAGCTCACAGCGCTGGGGATGACCCTGGTTGGGGACACTGCTGGGGGGAAGCTCACAGCGCTGGGGGGGTGACCCCGGCTGGAGGCACTGCTGGGGGGAAGCTCACAGCTCTGGGGGTGACCCCGCCTGGGGGCACTGCTAGGAGGAAGCTCACGGCGCTGGGGGTGACCTTGGTTGGGGGCACTGCTGGGGGGAAGCTCACAGCGCTGGGGGGTGACCCCGGCTGGAGGCACTGCTGGGGGGAAGCTCACAGCTCTGGGGGTGACCCCGCCTGGGGACTCTACTAGGAGGAAGCTCACAGCGCTGGGGATGACCCCGAGTGGGGGCACTGCTGGGGGAAGCTCACAGCGCTGGGGATGACCCCGAGTGGGGGCACTGCTGGGGGAAGCTCACAGCGCTGGGGATGACCCCGAGTGGGGGCACTGCTGGGGGAAGCTCGCAGCACTGGCAGTGACCCCGGCAGGGCAGTGCTGGGGGAAGCCCCCAGCGCTGGGGATGACCCCGAGTGGGGGCACTGCTGGGGGAAGCTCGCAGCACTGGCAGTGACCCCGCTTGGGGGCACTGCTGGGGGAAGCTCGCAGCGCTGGCAGTGACCCCGCGGGGGGGCAGTGCTGGGGGACGCTCGCAGCACTGGCAGTGACCCGCTGGGGGCAGTGCTGGGGAAGCTCGCAGCGCTGGGGATGACCCGAGTGGGGCACTGCTGGGGGAAGCTCGCAGCACTGGCAGTGACCCCGCTTGGGGGCAGTGCTGGGGGAAGCCCCCAGCGCTGGGGATGACCCCGAGTGGGGGCACTGCTGGGGGAAGCTCACAGCGCTGGGGATGACCCCGAGTGGGGGCACTGCTGGGGGAAGCTCGCAGCACTGGCAGTGACCCCGCTTGGGGGCAGTGCTGGGGGAAGCCCCCAGCGCTGGGGATGACCCCGAGTGGGGGCACTGCTGGGGGAAGCTCGCAGCGCTGGCAGTGACCCCGCTTGGGGGCACTGCTGGGGGAAGCTCGCAGCACTGGGGATGACCCCGAGTGGGGGCACTGCTGGGGGAAGCTCGCAGCGCTGGGGATGACCCCGAGTGGGGGCACTGCTGGGGGAAGCTCGCAGCACTGGCAGTGACCCCGCTTGGGGGCAGTGCTGGGGGAAGCTCGCAGCACTGGGGATGACCCCGAGTGGGGGCACTGCTGGGGGAAGCTCGCAGCGCTGGGGATGACCCCGCTTGGGGGCAGTGCTGGGGGAAGCTCGCAGCACTGGCAGTGACCCCGCTTGGGGGCACTGCTGGGGGAAGCTCGCAGCACTGGCAGTGACCCCGCTTGGGGGCAGTGCTGGGGGAAGCTCGCAGCGCTGGCAGTGACCCCGCTTGGGGGCAGTGCTGGGGGAAGCTCGCAGCGCTGGGGATGACCCCGAGTGGGGGCACTGCTGGGGGAAGCTCGCAGCGCTGGCAGTGACCCCGCTTGGGGGCAGTGCTGGGGGAAGCTCGCAGCCCCCCCCCGTATCGCTTACCCCCGGAAGCTGGTGGCTGGCTCCGCCCCGGTGATGTTGGGGTTTGGGGTGTAGGTGAAGGTGCCCCCCTGCAGGCGGCGCTCTGTCTGTCCGTACAGCACCCGCACGGACGCCTCTCGCGGCTCTGGGCTGAGGCTGGTCATGCACACAATGGCCGTGGGCTCCACGGGGGCCACTCTGGGCGGGGGGAGAGAGGGGGTTAGCCATGGGGGGCAGAACTAGTGGGGAGTGGGGGGCGAGCCAGGAGGGTGGGGGGCTCACATGGTACAGGGAAGATCTCCCACGAAGGCTGCGATCTGGTCGCCCGTCAGCAGCTCCTCCCCTAGGATGGTCAGTCGGGTGCCCCCTGCCATGGGGCCCATCCTGGGGTGCAGCTCCCGCAGGGTGGGGTCCTGGCGGGGGGAGGAACCCATTACAGGAGAAAGGGCACTGCTGGGGGGAAGCTCACAGCGCTGGGACAGACCCCACTGGGGCACTGCTGGGGGAAGCTCGCAGCGCTGGGACAGACCCCACTGGGGCACTGCTGGGGGAAGCTCGCAGCACTGGGACAGACCCAACTGGGGAACTGCTGGGGGAAGCTCACAGCGCTGGGACAGACCCCACTGGGGCACTGCTGGGGGAAGCTCGCAGCGCTGGGACAGACCCAACTGGGGCACTGCTGGGGGAAGCTCGCAGCGCTGGGACAGACCCCACTGGGGCACTGCTGGGGGGAAGCTCACAGCGCTGGAATAAGCCTGGTTGGGGACACTGTTCAGGGAAGTTCCCAGCAGCAGCAGAGAGAGGGCTTCTGCCCCCCGCCCGGTGTGCCCACCCCCCACATCATGACTCCAGCACCCCCAGTGCCCCCAGTCCCAGCCCGTGCTGACCTGGTAGGTGAAGTGGTCGGCAGAGATGCCGGGGGGCCGGTTCCCCACGGTGACCTCAACGGGACCAGAGACGCCCCTCTGCCCTAGAGAGACCTGGCACACGATCCTGTGTGGGGGAGAAGGGGCACTGCTGTGGGGAAGCTCGCAGCACTGGGGAATGCTGTTGGGGGGAACCCTGATACCCCGTACCCCGATGTGACACCCTGCGCCCCACGTTCCCCACTTTTACATGATGACAACACGTGTTGTGTAGTGTTTGCCTTGTGAGGTATCATTTGCAATCTCATAATCTGCTGAACATCATTGTCCCCTTAGGCTGCGATGACATCACCATGTGGTGGTGCCCAAAGCCCCCTGGCCGCCCCAGGCAGGTGTCAGTGCCAGGCAGGGGGCGGTCGGCAGCGCGACTCCCACCTACCCGGGGCTGCCCCCCCGGAGGGCGAGCGGACCCCGAGACGGGCAGGAGTCCGTGGCACCCGGGGGTCGGGCTGGAGGGTTTGGAGAACTGCTACTCGGGCCATGACGGACCCTCTGTGGCTTGGACGGCCCAACGGGCCATTGACCGGGACAAGATATGCACTTCTAGGGGTCTGGGGGCACTGCTGGGGGAAGCTCGCAGCACGGGGGCGGGAAGTGGGGCGAGGGCACTGCTGGGGAAGCTCGCAGCACGGGGCGGGAGTGGGGCTGGGGAAGCTCGCAGCACGGGGCGGGAAGTGGGGCGAGGGCACTGCTGGGGAAGCTCGCAGCGGGGTGGGCAGTGGGGTGAGGGCACTGCTGGGAAGCTCGCAGCACGGGGCGGGAAGGGGGGCCGGGGGAAGCTCGCAGCGGGGGGCGGGCAGTGGGGCGAGGGCACTCCTGGGGAAAGCTCGCAGCACGGGGGTGGGCAGTGGGGCGAGGGCACTGCTGGGGGAAGCACGCAGCACGGGGGCCGGAAGTGGGGCTGGGGGAAGCTCGCAGCACGGGGCGGGAAGTGGGCGAGGGCACTGCTGGGGGAAGCTCGCAGCGGGGTGGGCAGTGGGCGAGGGCACTGCTGGGGGAAGCACGCAGCACGGGGCAGGAAGTGGGGCTGGGGAAGCTCGCAGCAGGGGCGGGCAGTGGGGTGAGGGCACTGCTGGGGAAGCTCGCAGCACGGGGCGGGCAGTGGGGCTGGGGAAGCTCGCAGTGGGGTGGCATGCAGTGGGGCGAGGGCACTGCTGGGGGAAGCTCGCAGCACGGGGGCGGAAAGTGGGGCGAGGCACTGCTGGGAAGCACGCAGCACGGGGCAGGAAGTGGGGCTGGGGAAGCTCGCAGCAGGGGCGGGCAGTGGGGTGAGGGCACTGCTGGGGAAGCTCGCAGCACGGGGCGGGCAGTGGGGCTGGGGAAGCTCGCAGCGGGTGGCATGCAGTGGGCGAGGGCACTGCTGGGGAAGCTCGCAGCGGGGCGGGCAGTGGGCGAGGCACTGCTGGGGAAGCTCGCAGCACGGGGCGGGAAGTGGGGCTGGGGAAGCTCGCAGCGGGGCGGGCAGTGGGGCGAGGGCACTGCTGGGGAAGCTCGCAGCGGGGTGGGCAGTGGGCGAGGGCACTGCTGGGGAAGCACGCAGCACGGGGCAGGAAGTGGGGCTGGGGAAGCTCGCAGCACGGGGCGGAAGTGGGGCGAGGCACTGCTGGGGAAGCTCGCAGCGGGGTGGGCAGTGGGGCGAGGGCACTGCTGGGGAAGCACGCAGCACGGGGCAGGAAGTGGGGCTGGGGAAGCTCGCAGCAGGGGCGGGCAGTGGGGTGAGGGCACTGCTGGGGAAGCTCGCAGCACGGGGCGGGCAGTGGGGCTGGGGGAAGCTCGCAGCGGGGTGGCATGCAGTGGGGCGAGGCACTGCTGGGGAAGCTCGCAGCGGGGTGGGCAGTGGGGCGAGGCACTGCTGGGGAAGCTCGCAGCACGGGGCGGGAAGTGGGGCTGGGGAAGCTCGCAGCGGGGCGGGCAGTGGGGCGAGGCACTGCTGGGGAAGCTCGCAGCACGGGGCGGGAAGTGGGGCTGGGGAAGCTCGCAGCGGGGCGGGCAGTGGGGCGAGGCACTGCTGGGGAAACTCGCAGCACGGGGCGGGAAGTGGGGCTGGGGAAGCTCGCAGCGGGGCGGGCAGTGGGCGAGGGCACTGCTGGGGGAAGCTCGCAGCACGGGGGCAGGAAGTGGGGCGAGGGCACTGCTGGGGGAAGCTCGCAGCACGGGGGCGGGAAGTGGGGCGGGGGCACTGCAGGGGAAGCTCGCAGCACGGGGCGGGCAGTGGGCGAGGGCACTGCTGGGGAAGCTCGCAGCACGGGGCGGAAGTGGGGCTGGGGAAGCTCGCAGCACGGGGCGGGAAGTGGGGCTGGGGGAAGCTCGCAGCGGGGCGGGCAGTGGGTCGAGGGCACTGCTGGGGAAGCTCGCAGCGGGGTGGGCAGTGGGCGAGGGCACTGCTGGGGAAGCTGGCAGCGGGGCGGGAAGTGGGGCTGGGGAAGCTCGCAGCGGGGCGGGCAGTGGGGTGAGGGCACTGCTGGGGAAGCTCGCAGCACGGGGCAGGAAGTGGGGCTGGGGGAAGCTCGCAGCGGGGCGGGCAGTGGGCGAGGGCACTGCTGGGGGAAGCTCGCAGCACGGGGCAGGAAGTGGGGCTGGGGAAGCTCGCACCGGGGGGCGGGCAGTGGGGCGAGGGCACTGCTGGGGAAGCTCGCAGCACGGGGGCGGGGGCACCCCTTACCGGGTGGAGACGCGGTAGAGGGCGGGTCGGGGTGCAGGGCCGGCCGGCCGCCCGCACCGAGCCCACGTCCGCCAGGCGCCGGCCCAGGTTGGAGCCCGTGATGGTGAGGGACACGCCCCCCTCCAGGGGGCTGCTGTGGGGCTGGATCTGGGGGGAGGCAAAGTTACCCCCAGCCCGGCCTCCCCAACCCGCCTCCCCAACTTCTCCCCGCCTCTCCCCTCAGTCCAGCATCTCCCCCCCGCCCACCCCCCAGCCCTCTCCCCCCAGCCCAACTTCTCCCCCCGCTCGCCCCCCCCACCCTCTCCCCTCAGCCCAGCCCTCTCCCCCCGCCCGCCTCCCAGCCCAACTTCTCCCCTGTCCGCCCCAGCCCTCTCCCCTCAGTCCAGCATCTCCCCGCCGCCCCAGCCCTCTCCCCAGCCCAACTTCTCCCCCGCCCGCCCCAGCCCTCTCCCCTCAGTCCAGCATCTCCCCGCCCACCCCAGCCCTCTCCCCTCAGCCCAGCCTCTCCCCCGCCCGCCCCAGCCCTCTCCCCTCAGTCCAGCATCTCCCCGCCCGCCCCAGCCCTCTCCCCTCAGTCCAGCATCTCCCCGCCCGCCCCAGCCCTCTCCCCAGTCTTCTCCCCCCCGCCCGCCCCAGCCCTCTCCCCAGTCCAACTTCTCCCCGCCCGCCCCCCAGCCCTCTCCCCTCAGCCCAACATCTCCCCCCCACCCGCCCCCCAGCCCTCTCCCCCCAGCCCAACATCTCCCCGCCCACCCCAGCCCTCCCCAGCCCAACATCTCCCCGCTCACCCCAGCCCAACTTCACCCCCCAGCACAGCCCCCCAGCCCTGCATGGCCACAGGCCAGCGTCTGTGCCCCCCTGTGCCCCAGCCCGGCATCACCCCTGGGCCCCATCAGACCCACGGTCCCTCCAGCCCAATATCCCCCCTCGTCCCAGTCTCACCGCCTGGATGATGGGGGTGGGGCAGAGGGGCTCGGCGGCGCCAGGGGGGCAGAGGTCCCGATAGCGGCAACCGGGGGCCCCCCCAGCCGGGCACCAGACACAGCCCAGCTCCAGGGGGGCTGCCAGGCAGTGGCTGCAGTCAGCCCGCCCCACGGAACAGTTGTAGAGGATCACTGGGGGGGCAGAAAGGGAGATCAGCGGTGTCCCCCTCCCCACTCCCAGGGCACCACCGCAGGGAAGCTCGCAGCGCCCCCTCCCCGCCCCCCAGGGCACCGCCGCGGGGAAGCTGGCAGCGCCCCCTCCCCACCCCCCAGGGCACCACCGCGGGGAAGCTCGCAGCGCCCCCGCCCCACCCCCCAGGGCACCGCCGGGAAGCTCGCAGCACCCCTCCCCGCCCCAGGGCACCGCCGGGGAAGCTCGCAGCACCCCCTCCCCGCCCCCCCAGGGAAACGCCGCGGGGAAGCTCGCAGTGCCCCCACCTGCCCCCCAGGGCACCGCCGCGGGGAAGCTCGCAGCGCCCCCTCCCCGCCCCCCAGGGCACCGCCGCGGGGAAGCTCGCAGCGCCCCCTCCCCGCCCCCCAGGGCACCGCCGCGGGGACGCTGGCAGCACTGGGCGTGTCCCTGGTCCCCACTCCCGCCCCGGGCACTGCCGCGAGGAAGCTCGCAGTGCCCCCTCCCCACTCACCATGCAGGTCCCCCCGGTTGTCCAGGCGCCCCGCGCCCCCTGCGGAGACGTAGAGGGGGGCTGGGAGCTGGGGGGAGGGCTGGGAGTAGCTGTACACGTGGGGGCGGCACCGGACCCGCTGGGCCCCCCCCTCCTCGTCCAGCGACGCCTCCACCGACATAGGTGCTCCCCCCACCTCCACCAGGCAGTGTAACCGTGGCAACTGGTCCTGCGTGAGGGGGGTGGAGAGTGAGATCAGGGCTGACCCCCCCCAACAGCCCAGTGTACCCATGGCAACGGGGGTGGGGGAGAGAGTGAGGCCAGCCTGCCCCCCAGCCCCCTGCCCCCAGCCCCCCCACTCACCCCCAGAAGCTGCAGGTTGTGGGCCACCAGGCTCAGGGGCACAGCCACCCCCACGGGCACCAGGGGGGACCCCTCGATGCCCCCCAGGCTGGGGCAGGCCTCCGGGCCCCAGGGGCCGCCCTCCCGGACCTGAGGGCAGAGCGGGTTAGACTGGGGGAGCAACCTGGAGGGAAGCACCGGCGGGGCTGTCCCGGACGCCTGGGTCCCCTTCCGCATCCCCCCCAACCCTGACATGCCATCCCGGACGCCTGGGTCCCCTTCCCCATCCCCCCCAACCCTGACATGCCATCCCGGACGCCTGGCGCCCCGCCCCCCCAACCCTGCCCGGCCATCCGGGTCGCCGGGGTCCCCTTCCCCGACGCCCCCTCCCCCTGAGATACTGACCCGGACGCCTGGGTCCCCTTCCGCATCCCCCCCAACCCTGACATGCCATCCTGGATGCCTGGGTCCCCTTCCCCCCAACCCTGACATGCCATCCCGGATGCCTGGGCCCTCTTCCCTGATGCCCCCTCCCCCTGAGATACTGACCCGGACGCCTGGGTCCCCTTCCCCATCCCGCCTAACCCTGACATGCCATCCCGGACGCCTGGGCCCTCTTCCCCGATGCCCCCTCCCCCTGAGATACTGACCCGGATGCCTGGGTCCCCTTCCCCCCAACCCTGACATGCCATCCCGGACGCCTGGGTCCCCTTCCCCCCAACCCTGACATGCCATCCCGGACGCCTGGGTCCCCTTCCCCATCCCAGGGGCAAGTCCCTCACGTTCTGGTTGTAGATGGTCCCTTCGCCATGGGGGCAGGAGGCGCCTGGGATGCAGCTGTGACTCCTCGGGCACCAGTGACAGGGCCAGGGGCTGCTCACGCACCCGCCACACCTGGGGGGCAGGGGGACGAACTGGGGTCAGCACAGGGCAGGACCCCCCAGCACTGCCGGTGCCCCCCACTCCCGACCCGCAGCCCCCGCCGTTCCAGCGCTGCCGGCGCCCCTCACTCCCGACCCGCAGCCCCCTCCAGCCCAGCGCTGCCGGCGCCCCTCACTCCCGACCTGCAGCCCCCGCCAGCCCAGCACTGGCGGCGCCCCTCACTCCCGACCCGCAGCCCCCGCCGGCCCAGCGCTGCCGGCGCCCCTCACTCCCGACCCGCAGCCCCGCCGCCCAGCGCTGCCGGGCGCTCACTCCCGACCCGCAGCCCCGCTGCCCAGCGCTGCCGGGCGCTCACTCCCGACCCGCAGCCCCCGCCGCCCAGCGCTGCCGGGCGCCTCACTCCCGACCCGCAGCCCCGCCGCCCAGCGCTGCCGGGCGCCACTCCCGACCCGCAGCCCCCGCTGCCCAGCGCTGCCGGCGCCTCACTCCCGACCCGCAGCCCCGCCGCCCAGCGCTGCCGGGCGCCTCACTCCCGACCCGCAGCCCCGCCGCCCAGCGCTGCCGGCGCCCCTCACTCCCGACCCGCAGCCCCCGCCGGCCCAGCGCTGCCGGCGCCCCTCACTCCCGACCCGCAGCCCCGCTGCCCAGCGCTGCCGGCGCCACTCCCGACCCGCAGCCCCGCCGCCCAGCGCTGCCGGGCGCCTCACTCCCGACCCGCAGCCCCCGCCGGCCCAGCGCTGCCGGCGCCCCTCACTCCCGACCCGCAGCCCCCGCCGGCCCAGCGCTGCCGGCGCCCCTCACTCCCGACCCGCAGCCCCTGGTAGCCCAGGGCTCCCCCGCAGCCCCCCGGTGCCCCTCACTCCCGCCGCCGGCTCACGGGGAGGACCGCGCCAGCCGCGTCGCCGCGCTGCAGTCGTAGAAGACGAACTCCGTCGCTGCCACCACCACGTCCTCGAACATCAGGGACAGCGCCACGGTCACGTGATCTGGGGGGGCGGGCATGAGCCTTAATGCCCATCCCCCACCCCATCCGCCTCCCACCCCTACCCAGAATCCTCTGCAAAGGGCGGCTCTCCCTCCCCCATTGGCGTCTCTCCCCTACCCAGAATCCTCTGCAAAGGGCGGCTCTCCCTCCCCCATTGGCGTCTCTCCCCTCCCCTTTGTTCCATTCCCAATCCCAGTGCATGCTGGGTGATGGGAGGGAGGACCAGACCCTTCCTCTGTCTCTGCCCCCCCATACTCAGCTGGGCAGCCCCCCTCCATGCTGACCTTTGCCCTCCTGGCTGGGTGGCACCTGGGGGCTGGGGGGCGAGCGGCAGCGGACCCAGGCGTCCTGCAGCAGGGCGGGGCTGTCCTGCTCCCCGAAGGCGCAGTGGTAGCTCTCACCCTCAGCCAGGGGGGGCAGCTGGGGCACCCACAGCGAGACCTGGGGGGGAGACATGGGGGGTGTCACAGATCCAAGGGGGAGCCTCCCAAAACGCTGCTCCTGCTGCCCCACCCACAACTCCAGCCCCGCCTATCTCAGCCCGCCCACAACTCGCTCTGTCCATCCTGGCCCCGCCCACAACCCCCAGCCCCACCCACAACTCGCTCTGTCCATCCTGGCCCCGCCCACAACCCCAGCCCCCCCCATGACCTGGTCCCACCCCTCCAGCCCCCCCCCACAACCCCCAGCCCCACCCACAACTCCAGCCCCGCCTATCTCAGCCCTGCCCACAACTCGCTCTGTCCATCCTGGCCCCGCCCACAACCCCAGCCCCACCCATGACCTGGTCCCACCCCGCCAGCCCCGCCCACAACCCCAGCCCCACCCACAACTCCAGCCCCGCCCCTTACACACACACACCCGCCCACAACTCCCAGCCCCACCCACAACTCCAGCTCTGCCTCCTGGCCCCACCCACAGCTCCCAGCCCCGCCCATCATGGCCCCACCCACAACTCCCAGTGCCGCCCATTACACACACCCCACCCCACACAACTCCCAGCCCCACCCACAACTCCAACTCCGCCCCTTACACACACACACCGGGCACAACTCCCAGCCCCACCCACAACTCCAGCTCTGCCTCTCCTGGCCCCACCCACAACTCCCAGCCCCGCCCATCATGGCCCCACCCACCAGTCCTAGCCCCACCCACAACTCCAGCTCCGCCCATTACACCCCCCCTGACACAACTCCCAGCCCCACCCACAATGCCCAGCCCCGCCCATCCCAACCCCACCCCTCCAACCCCCACCTCTCCCAGCCCCTTGGTCCTGCCCCCTCCCAGCCACTCACCTCGGTCTGCTCCTCGCGGCTCTGATTGGCCGGCGTCACCACCTCGATGTGCAGGCATTGGCTGCTGGCCCCGTAGCTCCACAGCCATTGGTCGGCTGCCTCGAAGCGCTCGCACTCCAGCTTGCGAGTGCACCTGCCGACCGGCCAATAGGGTGAGGGCACGTCCATCACCTCTCACCACAGGCTGATAGCCCAGGAGCCCCACCCACTGCCCTCATAGCCCCACCTCCCCTCCTGGGCAGGCTGTTTTTATGTAGGTCCTACGTAAACAAGGGCACCTTGTTTCCTTTTTCGTCCTAAATGAATCCCTACCCCCACCCCTCAGTGCCCCTCCCCCCACTAAGCAATTGGCGCTTTGTGTTTGTGTAGGTCCCACGTAAACGAGACTCACCGGCCCTGCAGGACACACCAGCCGCAGAAAGGGTCCCGGGCGCGGAGGCAGCCGGCGCAGTCCTGGAAGAGGGGGCACTCGGAGACCGGGACTTTGGTGACCTAGGGGGCGGGGGGGGAAATGGGGCAGAGAGTGAGGAAAGGGATAGAGACCGGGCCCCCCAAAATGCAGCCACCTCTGGGGCGGAGCAGCCTCGCCCCCCACCCGGCCCCCCGAAATGCAGCCACCTCTGGGGCGGAGCCGCCTCCCCCCCACCCGGCCCCCCGAAATGCAGCCACCTCTGGGGCGGAGCAGCCTCGCCCCCCCCCCGGCCCCTGAAACGCAGCCGCCTCTGGGGCGGAGCAGCCTCGCCCCCCCCCCGGCCCCTGAAACGCGGCCGCCTCTGGGGCGGAGCAGCCTCGCCCCCCCACCCGGCCCCCAAAACGCAGCTGCCTCTGGGGTGGAGCAGCCTCGCCCCACCCGGCCCCCCACCCGCAGCCGCCTCTGGGGCGGAGCAGCCTCGCCCCCCAACCCGGCCCCCCAAAATGCAGCCGCCTCGAACAGGGCGGGCTCGGGGGCACCTGGGACTCCGTCATGGCGTAGAGGTGGGTCCCGCTGCCGTCCAGGAGGAGATCGGGGCTGACGGGGGAGCGCTGGCCGAGGCGCACGGAGCTGTACACCTGCCCCACGGAGGAGTTCAGATACACCTGCATGGGGGATGAGGAGGGGGTTAGGCACAAGACGGGGGCAGCCACGTCTCCAGCAGCCTCAGCCCGCACACCCGGCCCTGCTGAGATGCAGCCAGCTCTGGGGTGGGGCGCCCCCCCCCACACACCTTGTGCAGCTGCCCCTGCCCGTCTCCGAGGAAAGCGATGGTGTGTCCGGCCTCCGCCATCGCCGCCACGGCCGTGAGCGTCGGCAGCCCAGTCACCAGGGCGCTGGCCTCCACGGGCACGCGGCCGGCGATGGGGCTGGGGGTGTGTTCGTCACCGCAGGGGTAAACGTCCGGGGACTCCTGGGGTGCGACACGCGGGGGTGAGCAACAGGCCCAGGTCGGGGCGGGGACCGGGTATCCGGGGACCCCTCCGGGGCATGGCAGGGGATCGGTTATCTGGGCACCCCTCCGTGATGGGGCGGGGGGCCGGTTACCCGGGGACCCCTCGGGGGCGGGGCAGGGGGGCTGGTTACCCGGGTCCCCTTGGGGCAGGATTGGGGCCGGTTACCCGGGGACCCCTCGGGGGCGGGGGCTGGTTACCCGGTCCTTGGCCAGGATTGGGGCTGGTTACCCGGGGACCCCTCGGGGGCAGGGCGGGGGGGCTGGTTACCCGGGGACCCCTCGGGGGCGGGGCGGGGGGGGTGGTTACCCGGGGACCCCTCGGGGGCGGGGCGGGGGGCTGGTTACCCGGGTCCCCTTGGGGCTGGATTGGGGCTGGTTACCCGGGGACCCCTCGGGGGCGGGGGGGCTGGTTACCCGGGACCCCTCAGGGGCAGGGCGGGGCTGGTTACCCGGGTCCCTTGGGGCAGGATTGGGGCTGGTTACCGGGGACCCCCCGGGGCCGGGCGGGGGCTGGTTACCAGGGACCCCTCGGGGCAGGGGCTGGTTACCCGGGTCCCCTTGGCGCAGGATTGGGGCTGGTTACCCGGGACCTCGGGGCGGGGCGGGGGCTGGTTACCCGGTCCCTTGGAGCAGGATTGGGGCTGGTTACCCGGGACCCCTCGGGGCGGGGCGGGGGCTGGTTACCCGGGACCCCTCGGGGCGGGCGGGAGGCTGGTTACCCGGGTCCCTTGGGGCAGGATTGGGGCTGGTTACCCGGGACCTCGGGGCGGGGCGGGAGGCTGGTTACCCGGGTCCCCTTGGGGGCGGGGGGCTGGTTACCCGGGGACCCCTCGGGGGCGGGGCGGGGGGCTGGTTACCCGGGGACCCCTCGGGGGCGGGGCGGGGGGCTGGTTACCCGCGTCCCCCTCGGCGAGGATTCGGGCTGGTTACCCGGGACCTCGGGGCGGGGCGGGGGCTGGTTACCCGGGTCCCTTGGGCCAGGATTGGGGCTGGTTACCCGGGACCCCTCGGGGCGGGCGGGGGCTGGTTACCCGGGTCCCCTTGGGGCAGGATTGGGGCTGGTTACCCGGGACCTCGGGCGGGGCGGGGGGCTGGTTACCCGGGTCCCCTTGGGGCGGGGGCTGGTTACCAGGGACCCCGCGGGGCGGGGCGGGGGCTGGTTACCGGGGACCTCGGGGCGGGCGGAGGCTGGTTACCCGGGTCCCCTTGGGCCAGGATTGGGGCTGGTTACCCGGGACTCGGGGCGGGGCGGGGAGCTGGTTACCCGGGACCTCGGGGCGGGGCGGGGGGCTGGTTCCCCGGGGACCCGTCGGGGGCGGGGCGGGGGGGCTGGTTACCCGGGGACCCCTCGTCCGGCACCAGGACACCGGCGCCGCCCCCCACAGACCTTGGGCAGCTCGGCGCAGCGGGACGTCACCCCGTACTCGATGGCGGCCTCCTCCCGGCCCCCGGCCCCCCGCCGTGTAACACGCCCGCCGGCTCCGCTCCACGGCCGCGTCCAGCTGGGCCAGCGGGAAGGCGCACAGGGCCGTGTGCGGGCCGGGGGTGGCCGTGGCCCCCTGCCCCACGGCCGCCAGCACGAAGAGCACGTCGCCCTGCGGGGGCGCCAGCCGGGCCAGCTGCCCGGCCCGTGCCAGGTTGTAGAGGCGCCCGCGGGGGCCCCGGCAGGCCAGCGGCACCTCGGCGTAGGAGTAGAGCTGCAGGTCGCGGGCGCAGAGGCGCGCCAGGAAGGGCCGATAGTCCAGCTGCCCCTTGGCGCCGCGCCGGGAGAAGAGCAGGTAGACGTGGCCGCCGGCGGCGTAGGCGCCCGCGTAGCTGTTGTTGAAGTCGGAGAAGTCGCCCACCACCAGCTTGCCGAGCCCCTCGCTGGAGAAGGCGCCGGGCCCCGCCAGGGGCCGCACGGTGACGGGCGGGATCCCGCCCGAGAGCTTCCCCGTCAGCCCGCGCCCCACGAAGAGCAGGTCGCGCCCGGCCGCCCGCCCCAGCGCGCCCACCGTGGCCACCCGCGCCTCGTTGGCCGCCACGAACTGGCTGTCGCCCGGCTCCTCGGGCCGGTACAGCACCCGGCCCACGTCGGCCAGCGCCCGCGTCTCGCACAGCCCCTGCGCCAGCTGCCCGCACACCACCAGCTCCCCGGCCGCCTCGTGGGGCAGCAGCAGCTTGTTGGCGTTGTCCGTGGGGCGGGCCTGGGGGCAGTCCTGGGGGTCCCGGAAGGGGAGGCACTCGGGGCTGTCGAGCTCCGGCCCGGTCCGCGCCTGCCCCGCCAGCCCCAGCTCCGGCGTCAGCTGGTACAGGGCGTTCACGGCCCCCACGTACAGGGCCCCCGAGCCGCTGGCGCGCGCCAGGTGGTTGAAGGTGGCGTTGGGGGCGGAGAAGGAGGGGTAGGGGCGGGAGGGGCAGCGAGGGGCGAGGAGGAGGAGGAGGAAGGGGGCCAGCAGGGGGCGCATGTCGGAGGCCTGAGAGAGAGAAAAGGGGGGGCAGGGTTAGGGGGATCCGGGAGACGGAGCACCTGCAGCCTCTGGGGAGAGAACCCAGGAGTCCGGGCTCCCAGCCCCCCCCGCCCCACACCCCCCCCCACCACCACTGTAACCACCGGCCCCACTCCCCTCCCAGAGCCGGGAGAGAACCCAGGAGTCCTGGCTCCCAGCCCCCGCCCCACACACACCCCCCCACCACTGTAACCACCGGCCCCACTCCCCTCCCAGAGCCAGGAGAGAACCCAGGAGTCCTGGCTCCCAGCCCCTCCCCCACACTGTAACACCAGCCCCCACTCCCCTCCCAGAGCCGGGAGAGAACCCAGGAGTCCTGGCTCCCAGCCCCTCCCCTCCATCTGCAGGAGGATTTAGGATGGAGATTGATTCTCTGCCCCCCCCCCAGTTAATCCCCCCCCTCCCGCTCACTGAGGTCTGGCTCAGACTCTCGGGAGGGAGGAGGGGGGCACGCGACAGTGAGAGCTGGGGGGGGCAGAGGAGCACACAACAGCAGGGGGGGCTGAAGGGGGGGAACCCAGAGCACGGGACATGCTGGGGGGGACCGGGGGCACGTGCAACATGACGTGGGGGGGAAGAGACCCCTGGTGTCCCCCCCCTTCCCGGTCCCCTCCCACCCCCTACCCCAGGCTCAGTGCAGCTGGGACAAGCTGCTGCAGCCCCCCCCATCCCTGGGGGGCACCAAGGAGTGAAATCCAGCCACTGACCCCCCGCCCCGCCCACCCCTGGCACAGACACGCACCAGATGGGGCCGTCTGGAAAGCCAGAGGCACAGCTGGTGGGGTGAGGAGCCCAGGAGAGAACCCAGGAGTCCTGGCTCCCAGCCCCCCCTGCTCGGACCCACCAGCCCCCACTCCCCTCCCAGAGCCGGGAGAGAACCCAGGAGTCCGGGCTCCCAGCCCCCCCTGCTCTAACCCACCAGCCCCCACTCCCCTCCCAGAGCCGGGGAGAGAACCCAGGCGTCCGGACTCGGCCCTGACCTGTTGGGGCGGGGGGGGGCGTGTTTTGCAATGACTGCACCAAGCGGCACCTCCCTGGGGGGGGGCTGGGAATCAGGTCTCTCCCACAGGCCCCAACATGTCTGGCCCCCCCACCCCTCGGGGGGTGGGGGAAGGGAGAACCAGACAATAGGCTGGGGTGGGGCAGGGAGGGAAGACAAAGGAAACTGAGGGAAAGGAACTAAGATCCCGCCCCTCCCCACAGGGACAGAACCCAGGAGTCCTGGCTCCCAGCCCCACCCCCTTCCCTCTAACCACCAGCCCCACTCCTCTTCCAGAGCCAAGAGAACCCAGGCGTCCTGGCTCCCAGCCCCCCCTGCTCTCACCACCAGCCCCCACTCCCCTCCCAGAGCTGGGGAGAGAACCCAGGAGTCCGGGCCCCCAGCCCCACCCTGCTCTAACCACCAGTCCCCACTCCCCTCCCAGAGCTGGGGAGAGAACCCAGGAGTCCTGGCTCCCAGCCCCCCCCCCAACCCCCAGCCCCCACTCCCCTCCCAGAGCTGGGGAGAGAACCCAGGAGTCCGGGCCCCCAGCCCCACTCACCAGTCAGCTGCGAGGGGGGCTCAGCTCTCACCCCTGGGCTCTGGGCGATCCGCGTCCCCTCTCATTCTCCTGCTGGGGGGGAGGGGAGAGGAGTGGGAGGGTTGGGGGTGATTCGAGGCTCCGTCAATGAGCCCCTCTGTTCTCCCCCGTGCCAGCCCGCGCCCAGCGCCACAGGGGCCCATTATCCCCACGGACAATGGGCCCTCAGGGCCTGGCACACGGCCCCCAACCCCCGTACACAGGGGCTGCGGGTCGGGAGTGAGGGGCACCGGCCGAGCTGGGGGCTGCGGGTCGGGAGTGAGGGGCACCGGCCGAGCTGGGGGGCTGCGGGTCGGGAATGAGGGCACCGGCCGAGCTGGGGCTGCCGGTCGGGAGTGAGGGGCACCGGCCGAGCTGGGGGGCTGCGGGTCGGGAGTGAGGGGCACCGGCAGGGCTGGGGGCTGGAGTGAGGGGCACCGGCCGAGCTGGGGGGCTGCGGGTCGGGAGTGAGGGGCACCGGCCGAGCTGGGGGCTGCGGGTTGGGAGAGCGGGGCACCGGCCGGGCTGGGGGCGGGAGTGAGGGGCACCGGCAGAGCTGGGGGCTGCGGGTCGGGAGTGCGGGGCCCCGGCGGATCTGGGGGGCTGCGGGTCGGGAGTGTGGGGCACCGGCCGAGCGGGGGGCTGCGGGTCGGGAGTGAGGGGCACCGGCCGAGCTGGGGGGCTGCGGGTCGGGAATGAGGGGCGCCGGCGGAGCTGGGGGCTGCGGGTCGGGAGTGAGGGGCACCGGCTGCGCTGGGGGCTGCGGGTCGGGTGTGGGGGGCGCCGGGGGCGGTGGGGGGCTGCGGGTCGGGAGTGAGGGGCACCGGCAGAACTGGGGGCTGCGGGTCGGGAGTGACGGGCACCGGCCGAGCTGGGGGCTGCGGTCGGGAGTGACGGGCACCGGCTGAGCTGGGGGCTGCGGGTTGGGAGTGAGGGGCACCGGCCGAGCTGGGGGCTGCGGGTCGGGAGTGAGGGGTGTTAAGTCCCCAACAGGGGCACCAGCAGAGCTGGGGGCTGCGGGTCGGGAGTGAGGGGCACCGGAGGATCTGGGGGGCTGCGGGTCGGGAGTGAGGGGCACCGGCGGAGCTGGGGGGCTGCGGGTCGGGAGTGCGGGGCAGCGGCCGCGCTGGGGGCTGGAGTGAGGGGCACCGGCGGAGCTGGGGGGCTGCGGGTCGGGAGTGAGGGGCACCGGCTGAGCTGGGGGCTGCGGGTCGGGAGTGAGGGGCACCGGCCGAGCTGGGGGGCTGCGGGTCGGGAGTGAGGGGCACCGGAGGAGCTGGGTGGCTGCGGGTCGGGAGTAAGGGGCACCGGCCGAGCTGGGGGGCTGCGGGTCGGGAGTGAGGGGCACCGGCCGAGCTGGGGGGCTGCGGGTCGGGAGTGAGGGGCAGCGGCCGAGCTGGGGGGCTGCGGGTCGGGAGTGAGGGGCAGCGGCCGAGCTGGGGGCTGGAGTGAGGGGCACCGGCTGAGCTGGGGGCTGCGGGTCGGGAGTGAGGGGCACCGGCAGGGCTGGGGGGCTGCGGGTCGGGAGTGATGGGCACCGGCTGAGCTGGGGGTTGGGGGCGGGTTATTCATTAACCGCTCGGTCACTAAGGGGTTTTTGAATTCCCTGCCCCCACTCTTGGCGGGACAGGGTGCCCCTCACTCCTGACCCACAGCCCCTGCCCCTGCTGCTCCAGCTGGTTTCCCGGGTGATGGATGAGCCGATGCCCATCGATCCCCCGCTGGCTCCAGGCTGCCGAGGGAACTGGGTCACGGGCTCAGGCGGGGATGGGACCCCCCATCCCTGCGGGGCCGGATCGGGGCAGAGGGGGGCTGCTGGGCGGGCGTCCCAAAGAGATCGCCCCAGCCGGGCCCAGCCCAGCCCAGCCCGCGGAGATGTGGGGAGCCCAGAGCCGGATACCTGGGTTCCCTGCGCCCCCCCACAACCCTGCCCCTCTGCCCCACAGCGCCCCCTGCTGGGACAGGCTGGGGCTGGGGAATGCAGCAGCAGGGCCTTGGCCCCGGCCCAGCCGCCCCCACATTGGGGGGGGCGGTGCCCACTGAATGCCAGGCTTTGTCCTGGCCATGGGGGCGGAGGCGGGAGGGGGGCACAGGCTGGGCCTGATAACAGACAGACGGGAACAAAGGGAGTCTCTGGCTGCCTGGCTGGGGGGGGGCATGCCCCCCCGAGTTAACCCCATGGGTGCCAAAAGGCAGTCCCCTGCCAGCCCAGCCCTGCACCTCAGCCCCACCGGTGCCCCTCACTCCCGACCCGCAGCCCCTGACAGCCCAGCCCTGCCAGTGCCCCTCACTCCCGACCCGCAGCCCCTGCCCCCCGCAGCTCTGCCGGTGCCCCTCACTCCCGACCCGCAGCCCCGGCCCCCGGCCCCACTGGTGCCCCTCACTCCCGACCCGCAGCCCCTGCCCCCCCCAGCTCCGCCGGTGCCCCTCACACCCGACCCGCAGCCCCCAACTCTGCTGGTGCCCCTCACTCCCGACCCGCAGCCCCTGCCCCCAGCCCCACCGGTGCCCCTCACTCCCGACCGCAGCCCCTGCCCCCAGCCCCACCGGTGCCCCTCACTCCCGACCCGCAGCCCCTGCCCCCAGCTCCGCCGGTGCCCCTCACTCCCGACCCGCAGCCCCCCCCAGCCCGGCCCTGCCGGTGCCCCTCACTCTGAGGCTGGGGGCAGAGCCGGGGATAATGGGGCTTTCAGTGCTGCTCGGGGAATGGGACGGGGGCCCAGAAACACTCGGGGGCCACAAAGGGAGACGTCAGCCCCACTCAGAGCGTGACGAGCTGGGGGGGACGGGAGGGGCCTGGAGCCAGCAGAGGGGAGGGGCAGCAGGTTCCGGCCTGACCCCCGCCCCTGGCTCCATGATCCCACCAGTCAGGGGGAGTAGGACCCGCAGCCCCCCCCGCCCCGACCTGCCGGTGCCCCTCACTCCCGACCCGCAGCCCCCCCCCCCGGACCTGCCGGTGCCCCTCACTCCGGACCCGCAGCCCCCCCCCCGCAGACCTGCCGGTGCCCCTCACTCCCGACCCGCAGCCCCCGACCTGCCGGTGCCCTCACTCCCGACCCGCAGCCCCCGACCTGCCGGAGCCCCTCACTCCGGACCCGCAGCCCCCCCCCCGCAGCCCTGCCGGTGCCCCTCACTCCCGACCCGCAGCCCCCCCCCCCGGACCTGCCGGCGCCCCTCACTCCCGACCCGCAGCCCCGCCGGTGCCCCTCACTCCCGACCCGCAGCCCCTGCCGGCCCAGCCCCGCTGCGGGGGGGGGGGGGCTAATCGCGCTGTTTGGTGGCTAAGCCGGGGCAGCTCTAAGGGATTTGCAGCCGGACAAGCCGCAGGCCCCGGGGGGGGGACACTGATCCCCCCCCCAGCCCCGCCTCGCCCGGGGGATTAGAGCCACCGGCCTCGGGAATCCAGCACCGAATTAACCCGGGGGGGGGGGCCCGGCCGCTCTGGGGGCGCCCCTGGGGTCACAGGGGTTCAGGTTAGCGGCAGATCCCTGCCTGGGGGCGGGGCCGGGGGGGCTACCGGGTTTGGGGGCGGAATCGGGCGTGGGACGGACGCCGGGGCAGGGCAGGGCCGGGCCGGGCGGGAAGAGACACCCAAGGGGGGGGGCAGGGAGCCGGGCTGCCCGGGGGGGTCTGATTTGTACCCCGCCATACGGGGGGGGCTCACGCTGCCGGCTGTCCCGGGAATTGGGGTTCACTGGCGGGGGGGGTTGGCGGTAGAGGGGTGGGGAGCCGGTCGGGGGGTCTCAGGGGTGGGGGTGACTTGACACTGAAGGGGGAGATTTGGGGTCTCCCTCAGGAATTCCCCGTCACCCCCGCCCCAGATTAAAGGGGGCGGATTCGCGCCCTAAGAAGCGAGCCCCCGCCAGAGGGACGCGGGAAACTGAGGCAGGGCTGGGGGGGCGGAATCCCGGGGTGCGTTAAGGAGCTGGCGGGGGGGGAGCCGCTCCCCACAGGTCCCCGCCCCCGCGGTCCCCCCCTACCCGGCTGCGGCGCGGCCGGTCCCGGCTCGGAGCAGAAGTCAACTCAGGGGCTACACCAGGCTTCCCCCACAATGCACCGCGGCCAGCCCGCCCCACACCCCGCCCCACACGCCGCCCCAGCGGGACAGACTCGCCGGGCCACGGGCGCCCCCTGCTGCCCATGGCTGGAAACTCACAGTCCCGGCCCCGGACGCCTGGGTTCCCTCCCCCAAGCACTCACCCCCCGGACTGCCAGGGGAAAGCGCCCCGCCCCCCATAGCGCCCCCCATGTCCCCCCAGCCCAGTGAGTCACGCCGGACACGGGGGTCTCTCTTGGTTTCTTTTACTGGCTCTGTCGGCTCATAAGGCGGGGGGGGGGAAGGGGTGTCAGACCCTAGCCCAGGTGCAAATTTCAACCCACTTCAGAGCCAGAGGGGGATTTAAACTGGTTTAATTGAGCTGGTTCCCAGTGTGCGTCCAGACGGGGATTTCAACGGATTTAACTTCACCGCCGTTTAAGAACCTGTTCAGTTAAACTGAATTAAGAGCGTCCACATGGGACTTTAAACCAGTTTAACTCGTTCTTACAGCGAATTCAGAGCGTCCACACAGGGATTTAAACCGGTTCTCAAACCAGATGAAGTCCAAGTGGACGTGTCTGCGCCACACGCAGGGGAATCGACGCGACGCCCGGTTCCTCCTCAGCCCCCGTGGCTACATTCTCCAGTCTGTGCGGCCTGGAGGTCTTGGGGCTCTGGGATCGGCAAGCACCCCCCTGAAAATCCTGGGGGGCCGTGGGCACGTCCCATTGCCCTTGTGCGCCCCACGCTGCCGAGGGGTCCAGGGTGAAGCCGGAGAGAGGCCTGGGGGGCTCCTGGCAGTGGATTCTCTGGGGCGCTGTGAGGGACTGAGGTGCAGGGGGGTGAGACCCCCCCGTTTCACAGTACAGGTCACCCCCTATCACGGGGAAGAGGCATTAAGTGCACTAAAACTGGGGGTGCTGCAGAAGACCCCTGAAATGCTCAGTGAAGGGGGGCGATTGGGGAGCTGGGCGGGGGGAGGGGCCCCATCCTTCAATCAGTGGGAGATGGGGGCAGCCAGGGTGACCCCAACTCCCAGGGGAGGATTAATGCCCCACCGCACACACCGTAGTGGGGCGACAGGAGGTGCCCGAGGGACCCCCAGTGTTTCAGGCCGAGCTGTGGGGGGCCCCGGCCGGGCCGGGGGGGGCTTCGTCCCCCAGGATCTGGCAGAGCTCGGCCAGGCGCTGCTGGGCCCGGGGGACCCCGGCCAGCTGCGTCTCCAGCCGCTGCTTCTCCTCCGTCAGCGAGAGCCGGGCGGCCGCGTCCAGACGCTCCAGCTTCCAGCCGCCCTCCCCGTCGAACTGCAGCACGTGGGTGTGGTACTTCCTGGGGGGGGGGCAGGGTCAGCGGGGCCCCTCACTCCCGACCCGCAGTCCCCGGCCCTGCACGTGCCCCTCACTCCCGACCCGCAGCCCCCCCCAGCCCAGCCGGTGCCCCTCACTCCCACCCTGCAGCCCCCAGCTCTGCCGGTGCCCCTCACGCCGGACCCACCGCCCCCCCCCCCAGCCCAGCCGGTGCCCCTCACTCCCGACCTGCAGCCCCCAGCTCTGCCGGTGCCACTCACTCCCGACCCGCAGTCCCCAGCCCTGCACGTGCCCCTCACTGCCGACCCACAGCCCCCCCCCAGCCCTGCCGGTGCCCCTCACTCCCGACCCGCCGCCCCCCCCAGCCCAGCCGGTGCCCCTCACTCCCGACCCGCAGCCCCCAGCCCAGCCGGTGCCCCTCACTCCCGACCCACAGCCCCCCCCAGCCCAGCCGGTGCCCCTCACTCCCGACCCGCAGCCCCCCCGGCCCTGCGGGTGCCCGGGGGCTGGGAACAAAGGGCCATTGACTGGCCAGGGACTGGCCGGCTCCCAGGGAGGGACGTGGGGGC
Source organism: Mauremys reevesii (assembly GCF_016161935.1). NCBI lineage: Eukaryota > Metazoa > Chordata > Testudines > Geoemydidae > Mauremys > Mauremys reevesii. Next base: position 24,220,542 of record NC_052644.1, on the reverse strand, counting down.
TGCTGGGAGAGGGGCCAGGGGAATGGGCGGGGAGGACATATGGGGGGGCTCAGGGAGAAATGGGCAGAGAATCAGGGGGTGCTGTGCGGGGTGATACATGCGGGGCGCGGGAGGGTGATACATGGAGGAGGGGCAGGGTGGGAGCGGGTGATACATGTGGGGCAGGGCGGGGTGATACGTTTGGGGGCTGGGAGCTCCCTGCTGGGGGGACGCCTGGCTGGACACTCCACCCCCCCAGAGAGCAGCTCCTCCCCCTCCTGCATTGGGGGGTCAGGGTTAAGGTCAGATCAGAGCCGGGGGGCGGGGTCAGAGTTAAGGGCAGTGGGCGGGGTTGAGGTCAGAGGTCGGGTCAGGAGCAGGGAGTGCCCCCCATCACTGGGGGGGAGGAGTCAGGGAAGGGGGATGTACCACGGAGATGGGGGTGCATAGGAAGTGGGAAGTACCATAGTGTGCTGGGGGGGAGAATGGGGAGGAGGGGCTAGGGCTGGGTTGTACCATAGCAGAGGAGACTGGGCCATACCATAGGAATGGCTTGGGCTGGGAATGGGACATACCAGAGCTGGGGGGGGGGGGTGGAATGTACCATAGTGAGTGTTGGGGAGAAACTGAGATGTACCATAGTGTAGGGGGGAATGGGACGCATCATGTCAGGGGTGTGTGTGTGAATGGGATGTTCCAAGATGGGACATACCATAGGAGTGGCTGGGGCTGGGAATGGAACATACCATAGCAAGCATTGGGGGGAAAACTGGGTTGTACCATAGCAGGGGAAAGTGGCACATGCCATAGCAAGTGGCTGGGGCTGGGAGCGGGACATACCATAGCAGTGGGGAGACTGGGATGTACCATAGTGAGGGGTGGGGGAGAAGAAGAGGCTGTACCATGGCAGTGGCAGGAATGGAATGTACCATAGCAGGTGTGGGATGGGACATACCATAGGAGGGGCTGGACTGGGCTGTACCATAGCAAGTGTTGAGGGGAGAATGGGATGTACCATAGCAGGGGTGGGAATGGGACATACCATAGCGGGGGAGGGGGAAATGGGACGTACCATAGTGAGGGCCGGTGGGTGATGGAGAGCAGCGAGATCCCAGCATCCTTTGCGGCTTGGAAGATGCGCCCCTCGACGTCGATGCTCACGGCGCTGGTGCACTCGTCCAGCAGGGCGTATTGCGGCCTGGGGGGCAGATGTGAGGCTGGGGGGGCAGCACCCCCCAGCCAACTCCCCCCCAACCCCACAGCACCTCCCCCTGGCACCCGCCCTGCCCTCCCACCCCCAAATCCTCCCCCTCCCCCATCACCCCCACCTGTCAGGGCCCAGCCGCAGGGGGGCGGAGGGGGGAATCCACGGGGGGCGGGTCACTGACCTATGATAGAACATCCGGGCCATCCCCATTCGCTGCTTCTCACCCCCCGACAGGACGTCCTTCCAATCGCTGACGGCCTCCCAGCCTGGCTCCGCCCCCGTGGGGGAAAGAAGATCCCTCATTGGTCACTCACTGGGGGGGGGTGTTAGCTCTTCCCCCATCCCCCCATGGCCCCCCACCCCATCCCCCCCACTCTTCCCCATCCCCCCATGGCCCCCCACCCCATCCCCACTCTGCCCCATCCCCATGGCCCCCAACGCTGATCACCCCCACTCTGCCCTGATCACCCCCCATCACCCCCACTCTGCCCTGATCACCCCCATGCCCCCCACACCCACCTCCCTCCCGCTGGACGATGTAGTTGAGGCTGACGATACTGAGGATTTGCTCCAGGTGGGCGTCCGTCAGCCCCTTCCGCGCCATGTCCTGGGCGGTGTCGGGGTAGATCACCTGGTCCCGCAGGGAGCCCACTGACATGTAGGGCCTACGGTAAACATGAGGGGTAAACAAACTCCTGCCCGCCTGTGACGAAGTGGGACTGTTCTTCCTGGGGTCTGGGAATGCTGGGTTGGTGCCTCAGTGCCCCCTGTGCGGTTCTTAAGTATCTAGCAGCAAAAGGCCATGCAGCCGAATGCCTGAAGCTCTGTCTCCTAGCAACGGATGGCCTGGGCCCCCCCTCTGCAAAGGTGCCGGCTGAAGGTGTTGGAGACAAAGGGCCCAGGTGACCTCCTGGCCCGGGAAAGAAGCTGAGCAGAGAGGAGGGGCCGGAGGGGGGGGCAGACTGGAGCTGGCTGGGGATAGAGGGGAAGCAGAGAGAGAGGGCTCTGATCCCCGAGGGGGGCTGTGGGCCCCCAAGATGGACCTAACCGGGGGGATCTGGTTATCTGTGCCTGCAAGACCTGTGCTGGACTGTGTTCCTGTCGGCTAAATAAACCTTCTGCTTTACTGGCTGGCTGAGAGTCCTGGGGAATCGGCAGGGAGCCCGGGGGTGCAGGGCCGGACTCCCCCACACTCTGTGACACCGCCCCTGCTGTGACCCACCATCCCCCACACACCTCCCAGAGCCAGGGAGAGAACCCAGGAGTCCTGGCTCCCAGCCCCCCCTGCTCTAACCACCAGCCCCCGCTCCCCTCCCAGAGCTGGGGAGAGAACCCAGGCGTCCGGGCTGCCCGCACCTCTGGGGAACGTAGAACATGCGCTGGGGGGGCGGTTTGTAGAGGACCCCCCCGTAGGCCGGCCAGAGGCCCCCGAGGATCCGGAAGAGGGAGCTCTTCCCGCAGCCGTTGGGGCCTGTGATGAGAAGATGCATGTCTCCATCCACCTGCAGGGGGGGCAGAGAGATGTGAGACCCCCCCCCCCCGGGTCTCTAGTAGGTGGGGAGGGCTCAGAGGTGGGGGAGGGCCCTGTTAGCTGACTGACCCCTCCCTATGTGCCAGCCCCACCCACCCCAGCTCCCCCACTCCCCCGATTTCTGCTGGCTCCGCCCCCTCCAGCCCCTCCCCCAGCCCCCCCTCGCTCCCTGGCTCTGCCCCAGCCCTGCCGGTGCCCCTCACTCCCGACCCGCAGCCCTGCCAGCCCAGCCCTGGGCTCCCCTTTACCCTGAGGTTCAGGGCGGCCACCACCACGTCCCCGGTGGGGGTGATAATTGGGATGTTTTCACAGATGATTCTGTTTTCCACGTCCACGACCCGGCCTGGGGGCGAATGGAGGGAAAGGGGGCAGGGCAGAGAGAGAATTAATGGCAGGGCCCCTCCCCTCCAGCGGGGGGCGTGGGGAGACACGGGGAGGGGGCCCCTCCCCTCCAGCGGGGGGCGCGGGGAGACACGGGGAGGGGGCCCCTCCCCTCCAGCGGGGGGCGCGGGGAGACACGGGAGGGCCCCTCCTCCGGCGGGCGCGGGGACACACGGGGAGGGCCCCTCCAGCGGGGGGCGCGGGGGAGACACGGGGAGGAGGCCCCTCCCCTCCAGTGGGGGGCGCGGGGAGACACACACATTTCAGAGAAGACCCATTTTAGTGGGACCCACACAAATAGCTGCCCCGGGCTCACCGCGAATGCTGAGGGGCCCGTCCACGCGCACCCCGGGCCTGATGCCGGCCGCGGCCTGGTCCCCGCCCTCCTGCGCCAGGCGCCCGCGCTGCACGTCCTCAAAGACATGGAACATCTCATAGACCCGGGCGGTGTAACCGGCCAGCTCCGTCACCTGCGGGGCAGGGAGTTAGAACCCAGGCGTCCGGCCTCCCAGCCCCCCCCCCGCACAGAGCCAGGGAGAGAACCCAGGCGTCCGGGCGCCCCCTCACCTCCTTGTAGGCGGCCATGACTCTTTCGGTGGCGTCGGCAGCTGCGGTGAGCAGGTTCCTGGCCGTGGTAAAGGCCTCGGTCCTCTCACCGATCAGCTCCTCCTCCTTCATCTCCAGCGCGGCCCGTTTCACCTGCTCCGAGTCTGGGGGGCAGCGGGAATCAGGGGGGCAGAGCTACCCACCCGGGGCCGCCCCCACCACGCTCTGCCTCTCCCAGCCCCCCAAGCCCCCCCCCGGCCGCCCCCAACACGCTCTGCCTCTCCCAGCCCCCCAAGCGCCCCCCGGCCGCCCCAACACGCTCTGCCTCTCCCCGCCCCCCAAGCGCCCCCCGGCCGCCCCCACCACGCTCTGCCTCTCCCAGCCCCCCAAGCCCCCCCGGCCGCCCCCACCACACTCTGCCTCTCCCAGCCCCCCAAGCCCCCCCGGCCGCCCCCAACACGCTCTGCCTCTCCCAGCCCCCCAAGCCCCCCCCCGGCCGCCCCCAACACGCTCTGCCTCTCCCAGCCCCCAGCGCCCCAGCCGCCCCAACACGCTCTGCCTCTCCCAGCCCCCAGCGCCCCTGGCCGCCCCAACACGCTCTGCCTCTCCCAGCCCCCAAGTGCCCCCGGCTGCCCCCACCACGCTCTGCCTCTCCCAGCCCCCAAGCCCCCGGCCGCCCCCAACACGCTCTGCCTCTCCCAGCCCCCCAAGCCCCCCCCCGGCCGCCCCCAACACGCTCTGCCTCTCCCAGCCCCCCAGGCGCCCCAGCCTGCACCGGGGCAGCGCCCCCTTCTGGCAGCCCCTTCCCCTGCGGCTCCCCACTGCCCTGCCCGCTGAACTCCGGGCCGGGCCCCACCCCAGGTGAACGCGATCCTGGGGGGCACGAACGGGGGGCTCTTGCGTGGGGGGATCTGGCCCGGGGGCGACCGCGGCCGGGAGCCCACGTCCGGGGCCCACCATTCCGGGAGAAGCGGCCTGCGGGCGAGAGACGCGAGGGGGGCGCCGGACCCCCAGCGGGCTCGGCCGGCCCAGGAAGGGGGATGATGGGCCCGCGGCTGGGACTGACCCAGCCTGGGAATACGGGGCCGACCTTTCCGGGGCAGACTGGGGCCGCGCTGGCCGTTTGGGCTCATGGTGGGCCGGGGCTGGGGGTCGCCATGGAAACCCAGCCGGCGCGTGGGGCCGGAGAATCGCAGCGGGGGCTCCCCACTGTCAGAGCAGGCGGCGGAGCCTCGGGGCGCTCGGCCGGGCAGGCGGGATGGGGCACATGGCGTGGGACGCACCGGCCCGGCGAGGGGCAGGCGGGCGGGGGCCGGCGGGCAGAGAACAGGGGGTCCCAGGCCAGTGCCAGGCTCGGGGGCTGGGAACGGGCGTCCCAGGCCGGACCGCGGCCTTGGTGCCGGGATCCCGGCCAGAGCGACCCGGAGCTGGAGCCGCACGCGACGGGGGACCCCGGCCCCGCGGGGCCGACAGCGAGAGCGGCGCGGACGAGACCCGCGGGGGGGCTGAACCCCCGGCAGACGCAGCCAGGGAGGGGACGAGACCCGGGGGTGCGGAACGGAGCCGCCCAGCAGAGAGAGTCCGACCCCGGCGGGGGGCTCGGCAAGGGGGGCCGGGGCCGGCGTCGAGGGGATGAAGGCAGCGTGGCTCCCTGGGGGCCGGCGGGGGGATGATCCCGCAGCGCGACGGGGCCTCGGGAACGCGGCCGGGGGCCGGCTGCCTGCGCCGTCCGGGAGGGACCCGGGGGCCGCTGGGGTGGGACCGGCGCGGCCGCGCTGCAGGCAGGCGCCAGGCCAGGAACAAGCTGGTGACGGTAACTCAGCCTCTGCCCTCTCCTCACCCGGGCGCCCCCAGCACCCCAGAGCCCCGTGCCCCCAGCGCCACCCAGCACCCCCAGAGCCCCCCGTGCCCCCCAGCACCACCCCGCACCCCCAGAGCCCCCCAGTGCCCCCGGCCAGCCCCCCAGCACCCCCACCCTTCCCCAGCGCCCCCCCAGCACCCCCAGAGCCCCCAGCCCCCAGCACCCCCACCCTTCCCCAGCGCCCCAGTGCCCCCAGAGCCCCAGTGCCCCCAGTGCCCCAGCCTTCCCCAGAGCCCCCAGTGCCCCTGCCAGCCCCCAGCGCCCCACCCTTCCCCAGCGCCACCCAGCACCCCAGTGCCCCTGCCAGCCCCAGAGCCCCCAGTGCCCCCTGCCAGCCCCACAGCGCCCCAGAGCCCCCAGCACCCCTGCCAGCCCCAGCACCCCCAGAGCCCCCAGTGCCCCTGCCAGCCCCCCAGCGCCCCAGCCTTCCCCAGAGCCCCCAGCGCCACCTGCCAGCCCCAGCACCCCAGCCTTCCCCAGAGCCCCCCAGCACCCCTGCCAACCCCAGCACCCCACCCTTCCCAGAGCCCCCAGCGCCACCTGCCAGCCCCCAGCACCCCAGCCTTCCCTAGAGACCCCAGTGCCCTCTGCCAGCCCCAGCACCCCCAGAGCCCCCCCAGTGCCCCCTGCCAGCCCCCCAGCACCCCTAGAGCCCCCAGCCATCCCCAGAGCCCCCCAGTGTCCCTCAGCCCCACCAGCCCCCCCAGCTCACCGCTCTGTGAGTAGCCGGTGGCCGTGACGATGGGCACGGCCACCATGATCAGCCCGGCCGCGCTCCACACGTACTTCATGAGGAATTGCTCCAGCATCACGTACCAGAGACGCTGCAGCAGCACCAGGTCCAGGTGTGCGGCCAGCGCCCGGTAGCATCGCTGCAGCAGGGCCAGCTCCGCCTGCGGGGGGCGACAGAGAGCGTCAGGGGGTGTCAGGGACCCGGCTCCGCCCACAGGGGGCGTCAGGGGGTGTCAGGGACCCGGCTCCGCCCACAGGGGGCAACAGGGGGTGTCAGGGACCCGGCTCCGCCCACAGGGGGCGACAGGGGGTGTCAGGGACCCGGCTCCGCCCACAGGGGGCAACAGGGGGTGTCAGGGACCCGGCTCCGCCCACAGGGGGCGACAGAGAGCGTCAGGGGCTGTCAGGGACCCGGCTCCGCCCACAGGGGGCGACAGGGGGTGTCAGGGACCCGGCTCCGCCCACAGGGGGCAACAGGGGGTGTCAGGGACCCGGCTCCGCCCACAGGGGGCGACAGGGGGTGTCAGGGACCCGGCTCCGCCCACAGGGGGCGTCAGGGGCTGTCAGGGACCCGGCTCCGCCCACAGGGGACGACAGGGGCTGTCAGGGACCCAGCTCCGCCCACAGGGGGCATCAGGGGGCGTCAGGGGGTGTCAGGGACCCAGCTCCGCCCACGGGGGGCGACAGGGAGCGTCGGGGGGGGGGGACGGGGAGCGTCAGGGGGTGTCAGGGGGCATCAGGGACCCGGCTCCGCCCTCGGGGGGGCGTCAGGGGGCGACAGGGAGCCGGCTCCGCCCGCAGTGGGGGGCGAGTGAGGGACTTGGGGGGATTCTGCGCTAAACAGGCTGGAGGGGGGAAGGGGCTGAGTAGGGGGTGCTGGGTGGGGGAGGGGTGGAGTTTGCGGCGCGGGGGATGGGGAGCCCTTCTGGGTGCCACTGGTGGCACTGAATGGGGCACTTAACCCCAGAAAGGGAAACTGAGGAAGAGAGAGACGGAAGTAGAACCAAGGTTAGAACCCAGGCGTCCGGGCTGCCAGCCCCCGCCCCCCGCCACACACACACACAGCTGGGGGGAACCCAGGCGTCCTGGCTGCCAGCTCCGCACGCCCCGCCACACACACAGCTGGGGGGAACCCAGGCGTCCTGGCTGCCAGCCCTCCGCCACACACACAGCTGGGGGGAACCCAGGCGTCCGGGCTCCTCCGTGGGCAGGACGGAGGAAGAGGGGCAGGGCAGTTGCGAGGGTGACTCAGGGGTGAGTCCCCAGCGAGCAGCCCCGGGCAGGGGCCTGTCCTGGGTCAGTCCCGGGTCAAACAGCCTCGCATCCGGCCTGGGGGAACTGGGCGGGAGAGAGACTTAAACAAGGCGGAGAAACAGGGCCGCAGAGCCGGAGCGCCCGGGGGCTGCTGGCCCTTTAAATCCCCCCCACCCCCCTCCCAGAGCCGGGAGAGAACCCAGGCATCCGGGATCCCAGCCCCCACTCCCCTCCCAGAGCCGGGAGAGAACCCAGGCGTCCGGGCTCCCAGCCCCCCCTGCTCTAACCACCAGCCCCCACTCCCCTCCCAGAGCCGGGAGAGAACCCAGGCGTCCGAGCTCCCAGCCCCCTGCTCTAACCACCAGCCCCCACTCCCCTCCCAGAGCCGGGCAGAGAACCCAGGCGTCCGGGCTCCCAGCCCCCGTGCCCCAGCACCTGGTGCCCCCCGTAGAAGGCGATCTCCTCGGCGTTGGCCACCACCCGGGCGTGCATGTACCGCAGCTCCCCCTTGCGCCGAGCCTCCTCGGCCACCAGCTCCCCGAAGTGGGGCGAGCAGCCCCGCAGCACCATGCCGGTCAGGCCGACCACCAGGCCGGCGATGGCCGAGGGCCCGGCCGTGCCGGCGCCCTTGGCCCGGGCCGCGCCCAGCAGGGCGTAGGAGGTGACGGCCACGTCCAGCACCGGCTTGGTCAGGTTGGAGTAGAGGTGGGCCACGGCGCCGGCGAAGGCCACCAGGTCCTCGGTGAGCGACTGGTCCGGCGCCCGCAGGCGCCCGTCCATGGTGCTGACGCGGTAGTAGGTCTGGGCGCGGAAGTAGAGCCCGTAGGCCTGGGCCACCAGGCGGCCGCGGAAGGCCAGGCCCAGCCGCCCCTCCAGGTAGCGGATGGCGCTGTTGATGAAGGTGGCGGGCACGGCGATGAGCAGCCACTGGAGCAGCAGCCGGGCGAAGCGCCGGGGGCTCTTGCGGACGATGGAGCGGGCCAGGCGCCCGTCCAGCCGGGCCACGTAGACCGAGAGGAAGGTGCGGCTGGCCAGGGCGGCCGAGTGCAGGACCAGCAGCCCCGTCTCCGGGCACAGCGGCCCGGGGAACAGGAGCCGCAGCAGCCGCAGCAGCCGCCGCAGGAAAGCCCAGTTCACGCCAGGCGCGGCGTCTTCCTCCGGCCACTGAGCCACGGGCTCCGCGCTGCCCGAGTCGGGCCCGGGCTCCGCGCTCCCCGAGTCGGGCCCGGGCTCCGCGCTCCCCGAGTCGGGCCCGGGCTCCGCGCTCCCCGAGTCGGGCCCGGGCTCCGCGCCGGTGGCTCTGGGCTCCGCGCCGGTCGAGGCGCCCACGGGTCCCGGGGCCACGTGCCGGGAGCCCACGGTGGCCCGCCGCAGCAGCGGGTACAGTTTCCGGGCGCCCAGGGCCACCACCGTCAGGGCCACGGCCGCCCTCCTGGCCGTCACCCCCCGGGCCAGCCGGCCGGCCCCCCGGCTCACGGACCACGGCATGGGGGTGCCACGGGACTGCCCCGCCCCGCTTCACGGAGCTGGCCCTTTAAGAGCCCCGCACCCCCATGCACCCCCTGCTCCGCGCTCAGCTGGGAACGAAGTGTCAAGCCCGGCTCCGCCCCTGTCCCACAATGCCCTGCGGGAGGGGGCGGGGGGGCACTGCTGCGGAGGAGGCCCGCACCGGGCACTAGGTGGCGCTGGGGCTCCACGGATGGGGCACGAGGGGCGGGGTTAACTCTAGGGGGTGTGGCTATGTGCATCCTCGGGGGCAAGGGGAGAACTGAGATCCAAACCTGGCCCTGCCCCTATTGCAATCTGGAGTGACTCCGGATTGAGTCTCTGGGATCTGAAATCCAAAAGGGGGTGACTCTGGATTGAGCCGGGGGTGCTGAGATTGAAGGGGGCTGGCTCTGGATTGAACTGGGGGTGCTGAGATCGAAGGGGGGTGACTCTGGATTGATGCGGGGGGATCTGAGATCCGAAGGGGTGTGACTCCACATTGAGCCGGGGTGCTGAGATCTGAAGGGGGTGACTCCAGATTGAACTGAGGGTGCTGAGATCTGAAGGGGGGTAACTCTAGATTGATGCATGGGGAGCTGAGATCCAAAGGGGGTGACTCCACATTGAGCCGGGGCTGAGATCGAAGGGGTGACTCGGATTGATGCAGGGGGATCTGAGATCCAAAGGGGGGTGACTCCGGATTGATGCAGGGGGATCTGAGATCCAAAGGGGGGTGACTCCGGATTGATGCAGGGGGATCTGAGATCCGAAGGGGGGTGACTCCGGATTGATGCAGGGGGATCTGAGATCCGAAGGGGGGTGACTCCGGATTGATGCAGGGGATCTGAGATCCGAAGGGTGACTCGGATTGATGCAGGGGATCTGAGATCCGAAGGGGTGACTCGGATTGATGCAGGGGATCTGAGATCCGAAGGGGTGACTCGGATTGATGCAGGGGGATCTGAGATCCGAAGGGGGGTGACTCCGGATTGATGCAGGGGGATCTGAGATCCGAAGGGGGGTGACTCCGGATTGATGCAGGGGGATCTGAGATCCGAAGGGGGGTGACTCCGGATTGATGCAGGGGGAGCTGAGATCCGAGGGGGGGTGACTCCAGATTGGGCCGGGGGGGCTGAGATGCAAATCTGGCCCGTTACTCGCCAGCGCTAACGAGCCAGTCCCTTGGGGGCGCCCGCGCTCAGGGTGCAGGCGCCTGATTGGGCCCGTGGGGGGGGGGGCTCCCCCAGCAGCGCCGTGCCCGCGCGTCCTGGAACCCCGGAATCCCTCCCCCCCCCCCGCGGCCAGCCCACCCCCCCCAGGCTCCCCTGGCTGCTGGGTTCGGGGCCGCGCCCCTGGGCTCCGACCCTCCTGCTTCGCCCCACGTCTGGCCAGCCCAGCACGTGACACCTCCCCTCCGTCCCCTGGGCCTTGGGGGTCCCATGGGCTCTTTGGGGGAAACTGAGGCACGGAGCAGGGGCAGCATCCGGCGGAGGGAGCTGGGCCGGGAACCTGCCGTCCTGGGTCCACAGTCCGTGGCTGCTATCGCGGCGCATGATCTCCGTGGCGGGGGCAAAGGGCGGAGTCCGGGGGGGGCTGTTATCCCCTGTGGGCTGGGGAGGTGTTTTACAGCCCGGCTGCTCCAGGGCGCGGCAGCCCGAGCTCGGCCAAAGGGCAGGAGCTGGGAGAGAGAGAGAGAAAAACCCCTGCCCCCCCCCAGTCTGCCGGTGCCCCTCACTCCCGACCCGCAGCCCCTGCCAGCCCGGACCCGCCGGTGCCCCTCACTGCCGACCCGCAGCCCCCTCCAGCCCGGCCCTGCCGGTGCCCCTCACTCCCCACCCGCAGCCCCCGCCAGCCCGGCCCCGCCGGTGCCCCTCACTCCCGACCCGCAGCCCCCGCCAGCCTGGCCCTGCCGGTGCCCCTCCCTCCCGCCCCACAGCCCCCTCCCGCCCGGCCCTGCGGGTGCCCCTCACTCCCGCCCCGCAGCCCTTGCCAGCCCGGCCCTTCCGGTGCCCCTCACTCCCGCCCCACAGTCCCCTCCAGCCCGGCCCTTCCGGTGCCCCTCACTCCCAACCCGCAGCCCCCGCCAGCCCGGCCCTGCCGGTGCCCCTCACTCCCGACCCGCAGCCCCTGCCAGCCCGGACCTGCCGGTGCCCCGCACCCCCGACCCCCCGCCCCGGCTAGCCCAGCCCAGCCCCCCGCAGCCCTGCCGGTGCCCCTCACTCCCGACCCGCAGCCCCTGCTAGCCCATCCTGATCTATCCTCCATGAATTTATCGAGTTCTTTTTTGAATCCTGTTATGGTCTCGGCCTTCACAACGTCCTCTGGCGAGGAGTTCCACAGGTTGGCTGTGCGTTGTTTGTTTTAAACCTGCTGCCTGTTCATTTCATTGGGTGGCCCCTAGTTCTTGTGTTATGAGAAGGAGTAAATAACACGTCCTCATCTGCTTTCTCTGCACCAGTCATGATTTTACAGACCTCTATCATATCCCCCCTTAGCCGTCTCTTTTCTGAGATGAACAGTCCCAGTCTGATTAATCTCTCCTCAGACGACAGCCGGTCCAGACCCCTCATCAGTTCTGTCGCCCTTTTCTGAACCTTTTCCAATTCCACTCGATCTTTTTTGAGACGGGGCGACCACGTCTGCCCGCAGTATTCAAGGTGGGGGCGAACTATGGATTTATACAGAGGCAACATGATATTTTCTGTCCTATTACCTATCCCAGGGGTCGGCACCTTTCAGAAGTGCTGGGCCGGGTCTTCATTTATTCACTCTGATTGAAGGCTTTGTGTGCCAGTGACACATTTTAACCTTCTGAGAAGGTCTCTCTCTATGTCCATAATATAGAACTAAACGATTCGTGTATGTCAAGTAAATAAGGTTTTTTAAATGTTTAAGAAGCTTTATTTAAAATTAAATTAAGAGGCAGATCTCATCAGTGTAGTGTGAGCCCTGCTCTTGCTTTTCCTTGCTGAGTTTTCCAATGTCTGCCAGGGATTTGGCTACGTTAAGCTGCACGCAGGCTTCGGGGTGATCAGTTGTGAACCGGTTCAGAGAGGGCAGAGGACAGATTTCATGTGTGAAAATACCTGTTACACAGGTATGTGGAGCCAGATGCCGAGAGCATCGCCAACGCAATTTTCTTCAGACAGTTACATTTCACTGGCAGGGACGTCCAGCAGGTCAGAATAGAGGCCCCATGATCTTTCGCGGTAGCTTCAAGTGCGCTGTGCAGATCTCCAAACCCCCTTGCCGCTGAAATGCCTCCGAAGACCCCCGGAGCGGACCCCCCTGCCACCGAAATGCCGCCAGAGACCCCTGGAGCAGACCCCCCCACTGCCGAAATGCTGCTGAAGACCCCTGGAGTGGGCCGCCGCCAGCTGAGTAAAAACAAAATGTAAAAAGGTGCCTAAGGCGCGGGGCCCGATTCCGGGCAATCGGGGGAATCGGCCTGAGCCCGGCCCTGGGTCTGGGTCTGACCCAGTCTGGCCGTTCCTACGTTCTAAGCAGTGTCCATCTCGTCGCTGTGCTTGAAACGGCCTGTGAGTCAAATAGGTCGAGCAACAAGGATGTTCACAATTTGCACCACTGGATTCCTCACATTATTAAGCTCTGAATTAGAAACTGGAGCACAGGGTTTCTCGATGGATGAAACAGTGAAATTTGGCTGCCAGGCAGCCAGTCTGATCTGCAAGTAACTTGACAAATCGCTTCTGTTTCCCGACCATGGCGGGAGCAGCATCTGTTGCCACACAAAATATTGTTCTGATGTCACCTCCTCATTCTTCACAATGTTTACAAACGTTTCCGCTGTATCTTCCCCCTTTGTTGTGCCATGCAGGGGTTTAGGCAACAAACTTCCTCTGGATTTCGTCGGAAGCACAAGGTCTTGCAACAACGGGCAAACGTGGAAGGTGGTTTAGCGCCACGCTCTCCTCAGCTGCAGCGCTGAGCACGGCCGGGGCTTGCAATGCTGCTTTTCCTGCACGTTTCCTGCCAGTTCGCACACGCGTCTGTCACGGGGTCCCCGGGCGATGCTTGTTGTACACACAAAACTACACAGGAGCTTTTCAGGGGGCAAGACAGAGATGCCACATTTATTATGATAACAACTTGATTTATGACCAATAACTAATATCTTAATCCTTCTACACACACACACACACACACACACACACACACACACACACACACACACACAGAGTCACACACACACACACACCCATCAGATGCTCTGCAGCTGCTGCATAGTTTCCAGTCCTGGACATGGCTGGAGCCGTGGCTTGATTTCCCAGCCTGGGTTGGTAGCTCGGGGCGGTAACTGGCCAGCACAGCCGGGCAGGAGGAGGAGCTGGGTCTCTGTGGGGCAGGCGCCGATGCCCGTCCATGCTGGCAGCAGAACGTTACCCCCAAAGTCTCCCATCTCACCCAGCCTTTTTGTAGGCTTGAGTCTGAATCCAGAGTCTCTAGGTCTTGCTCTAGGTCAAACCGCCTCTGGGTTTGGTGACTGATCACCGTCAATTGCAGGCCTGACTGTCAGCCTGGGACCCGGCTTTGATCGTCCTTCTCTTGTAGCTTTTCTGTTTAGGGTGGACTCTGCTCACTTTGTTAGGGCTCTTGTCTGCAGCTTCAGCCGCTGGGGTGTGAACTCTGCTTATCAGGACAGGCCGGGGCCATCATCCATCCATAGCTCAGTCACACATCGAACCTAACTAAGGAGAGCACAGCAGGGTTTGCAGAAAGGAAGGTTGGAGGAAGCTTTTACGAAATGGAGAGAGCGTTTCAAACTGGGGTTTGGATTCCAATATGGCAAACAGTGAACAGAGGTTACAATGTAGGCACGTGCAGTGACTGGTGAACAGTGAACAGAGGTTACAATGTAGGCACGTGCAGTGACTGGTGAACAGAGGTTACAATGTAGGCACGTGCAGTGAATGGTGAACAGTGAACAGTAGTTACAATGTAGGCACGTGCAGTGACTGGTGAACAGTGAACAGAGGTTACAATGTAGGCACGTGCAGTGACTGGTGAACAGTGAACAGAGGTTACAATGTAGGCACGTGCAGTGACTGGTGAACAGTGAACAGAGGTTACAATGTAGGCACGTGTAGTGAATGGTGAACGGTGAACAGAGGTTACAATGTAGGCACGTGCAGTGACTGGTGAACGGTGAACAGAGGTTACAATGTAGGCACGTGCAGTGAATGGTGAACACTGAACAGAGGTTACAATGTAGGCACGTGCAGTGACTGGTGAACAGTGAACAGAGGTTACAATGTAGGCACGTGCAGTGACTGGTGAACGGTGAACAGAGGTTACAATGTAGGCACGCGCGGTGACTGGTGAACGGTGAACAGAGGTTACAGTGTAGGCACGTGCAGTGACTGGTGAACGGTGAACAGAGGTTACAGTGTAGGCACGTGCAGTGACTGGTGAACGGTGAACAGAGGTTACAGTGTAGGCACGTGCAGTGACTGGTGAACGGTGAACAGAGGTTACAATGTAGGCACGCGCGGTGACTGGTGAACGGTGAACAGAGGTTACAATGTAGGCACGTGTAGTGACTGGTGAACGGTGAACAGAGGTTACAATGTAGGCACGTGCAGTGACTGGTGAACGGTGAACAGAGGTTACAATGTAGGCACGTGCAGTGACTGGTGAACGGTGAACAGAGGTTACAATGTAGGCACGTGCAGTGACTGGTGAACGGTGAACAGAGGTTACAGTGTAGGCACGTGCAGTGACTGGTGAACGGTGAACAGAGGTTACAATGTAGGCACGTGTAGTGACTGGTGAACAGTGAACAGAGGTTACAATGTAGGCACGTGCAGTGACTGGTGAACGGTGAACAGAGGTTACAGTGTAGGCACGTGCAGTGACTGGTGAACGGTGAACAGAGGTTACAGTGTAGGCACGCGCAGTGACTGGTGAACGGTGAACAGAGGTTACAATGTAGGCACGTGCAGTGACTGGTGAACGGTGAACAGAGGTTACAATGTAGGCACGTGCAGTGACTGGTGAACGGTGAACAGAGGTTACAATGTAGGCACGCGCAGTGACTGGTGAACGGTGAACAGAGGTTACAATGTAGGCACGCGCAGTGACTGGTGAACGGTGAACAGAGGTTACAATGTAGGCACGCGCAGTGACTGGTGAACGGTGAACAGAGGTTACAATGTAGGCACGTGCAGTGAATGGTGAACAGAGGTTACAATGTAGGCACGCGCAGTGACTGGTGAACGGTGAACAGAGGTTACAGTGTAGGCACGTGCAGTGACTGGTGAACGGTGAACAGAGGTTACAATGTAGGCACGTGCAGTGACTGGTGAACGGTGAACAGAGGTTACAATGTAGGCACGCGCGGTGACCGGTGAACGGTGAACAGAGGTTACAATGTAGGCACGTGCAGTGACTGGTGAACGGTGAACAGAGGTTACAATGTAGGCACGTGCAGTGAATGGTGAGCAGTGAACAGAGGTTACAATGTAGGCACGTGCGGTGACTGGTGAACGGTGAACAGAGGTTACAATGTAGGCACGTGCAGTGACTGGTGAACGGTGAACAGAGGTTACAATGTAGGCACGTGCAGTGACTGGTGAACGGTGAACAGAGGTTACAATGTAGGCACGCGCAGTGACTGGTGAACGGTGAACAGAGGTTACAATGTAGGCACGCGCAGTGACTGGTGAACGGTGAACAGAGGTTACAATGTAGGCACGCGCAGTGACTGGTGAACGGTGAACAGAGGTTACAATGTAGGCACGTGCAGTGAATGGTGAACGGTGAACAGAGGTTGCAATGTAGGCACGTGCAGTGACTGGTGAACGGTGAACAGAGGTTACAATGTAGGCACGTGCAGTGACTGGTGAACGGTGAACAGAGGTTACAATGTAGGCACGTGCAGTGACTGGTGAACGGTGAACAGAGGTTACAATGTAGGCACGTGCAGTGAATGGTGAGCAGTGAACAGAGGTTACAATGTAGGCACGTGCAGTGAATGGTGAACAGAGGTTACAATGTAGGCACCTGCAGTGACTGGTGAACAGTGAACAGAGGTTACAGTGTAGGCACGTGCAGTGAATGGTGAACAGTGAACAGAGGTTACAATGTAGGCACGTGCGGTGACTGGTGAACAGTGAACAGAGGTTACAATGTAGGCACGTGCGGTGACTGGTGAACAGTGAACAGAGGTTACAATGTAGGCACGTGCGGTGACTGGTGAACAGTGAACAGAGGTTACAATGTAGGCACGTGCAGTGAATGGTGAATAGTGAACAGAAGTTACAATGTAGGCACGTGCAGTGACTGGTGAATAGTGAACAGAAGTTACAATGTAGGCACATGTAGTGACTGGTGAACAGAAGTTACATTAATAAAGTGAACAATTAAAAACAATTTCATGTATCAGTTCTACATGCTCTGGGGCTGCTCCCCACAAGCCAGGCAGGACTCTGGGAGCCTCCTCTCCCTCAGAGCAGCCTGGCTGCAGGGCAAGACGCTCCCCCGGCGTCACCTCTGGGGTCTCTCCTGGGAGCGTTCGGCCTCCTCGGCCCCCCCGTGCGCTTCCCCCAGCGAGTCCCCTCGGCGGGGTCCTGGGGGGCCACAGGGTCCTTTGTCTCCAGCACCTTCAGTCGGCACCTTGCAGGGGGGGGGGGCCAGGCCAGCAGTTGCCAGGAGACAGTGTCAGGCATTTCGGTTCACTGGCCCCTCGCTCTGCAGCAACCAAGCTCCCGGTCTGCGCGCGGGTTCCGAGCTCCCGGCCTGCGCGCGGGTTCCGAGCTCCCGGCCTGCGCGCGGGTTCCGAGCTCCCGGCTTGCGCGCGGGGGGTCCGAGCTCCCGGCCTGCGCGCGGGTTCCACGTTCCCGGTCTGCGCGCGGGTTCCGAGCTCCCGGCTTGCGCGGGGGGTCCGAGCTCCCGGCCTGTGCGCGGGTTCCGAGCTCCCGGCCTGCGCGCGGGGGGTCCGAGCTCCCGGCCTGCGCGCGGGTTCCGAGCTCCCGGCCTGCGCGCGGGTTCCACTGTCCCGGCCTGCGCGCGGGTTCCGAGCTCCCGGCCTGCGCGCGGGTTCCGAGCTCCCGGCCTGCGCGCGGGTTCCACGTTCCCGGCCTGCGCGCGGGTTCCACGTTCGGCCTGTGCGCGGGTTCCGAGCTCCGGCTTGCGCGCGGGTTCCGAGCTCCCGGCCTGCGCGCTGGTTCCGAGCTCCCGGCCTGCGCGGGTTCTGAGCTCCCGGCCTGCACGCTGGTTCCGAGCTCCCGGCCTGCACGCTGGTTCCACGTTCCCGGCCTGCGCCGCGGTTCTGAGCTCCCGGCCTGCACGCGGGTTCCGAGCTCCCGGCCTGCGCGCGGGTTCCGAGCTCCCGGCTTGCGCGTGGGTTCCGAGCTCCCGGCCTGCGCGCTGGTTCCACGTTCCCGGCCTGCACGCGGGTTCCACGTTCGGCTTGCGCGTGGGGTTCCGAGCTCCCGGCCTGCGCGTGGGGTTCCGAGCTCCCGGCCCGCGCTGGTTCTGAGCTCCCGGCCTGCGCGCGGTTCCGAGCTCCCGGCCTGCGCGCTGGTTCCACATTCCCGGCGCGCGGGTTCCGAGCTCCCGGCCTGCGCGCGGGTTCCGAGCTCCCGGCCTGCGCGCGGGGTCCGAGCTCCCCGCCTGCTCGCGCGATCCGAGCGCCCGGCCTGCGCGCGGGGTCGGAGCGCCCGGCCTGCGCGGGTTCCACGTTCCCGGCCTGCGCGCGGGTTCCGAGCTCCCGGCCTGCGCGCGGGTTCCGAGCTCCCGGCCTGCGCGCGGGTTCCGAGCTCCCGGCCTGCGCGCGGGTTCCGAGCCGGGCTCAGGCTCGGCGGCTCTGCCAGGGACACACGTTCCCCCCCGAGGGCGCAGCGGCCGAGGGGCGTCGAATTGGGCACGTGCCTGGGAGCGGGAGCGGGAGGTGGCGGCACCGGGGCGGGCGCTGAGTGGGTGGGGTGGGGCGGGGCCGGGGCCGGCCCCTCCCCGCCGGGCCGAGCCCCCCCACTCCGGGCCCGGCTCCCAGCCCCCGCCCCCTTCCCCTTAGGCTCTCTTGGAGGCACTTCCGGTGCGGCCCAGGAAGCCGCTTCCGCCTCGCTAGGTGTCATGGCTGCAGTTCCGGTCTCCGGCGGGGGCTCTTCCGGCGCCATGAGGTAACAGCTTCCGCCCACATGGGGGCGGGTCTGGTAACGGAAGTTCCGGTGATGGCGCAACGACTTCCGCTGCGGACGCCGGGCGCTCATTGGCGGGAGCGGCCCGGAGGGGGCGGGGCCTCCCGCACGGTTTCTATTTCCGGTGGGGGCGGGGCCGCGTGGGACCACCTGGAACCAGTCCGAGGAGCCGCGTCGTGGTGAGGGGCTGCCAGATAGTGACCCGGGCGGGGCCATGCGGCGGGGGGGGCTGCCAGATAGTGACCCCGGGCGGGGCCATGGGGCGGGGGCTGCCAGATAGTGACCTGGGCGGGGCCATGGGGCGGGGGCTGCCAGATAGTGACCCGGGCGGGGCCGTGGGGCGGGGGGGGCTGCCAGATAGTGACCTGGGCGGGGCCATGGGGCGGGGGCTGCCAGATAGTGACCCAGGCGGGGCCGTGGGGCGGGGGCTGCCAGATAGTGACCCAGGCGGGGCCATGGGGCGGGGCTGCCAGATAGTGACCCCAGGCGGGGCCGTGGGGCGGGGCTGCCAGATAGTGACCCAGGCGGGGCCATGGGGCGGGGGCTGCCAGATAGTGACCCAGGCAGGGCCGGGAGGGGGTGATGGGGTCATGGGGTTCAGGTTGATGGGGCAGGGAGGGGGCGGGGCAGGGGAGGGGCGGTCATGGGGGTGCAGGGGCTATGGGGAGGGGGCGATGGGGCTGGGCGGGGCTATGGGGTTCTGGGCGAGGGGATCTGTGGCAGGAGTCTCTGCAGTGGGGGCTGTGGGGCAGGGAGGGGACGACGAGGGGGCTATGGGGCTGTCATGGGGTGCAGGGAGGGTGATGGGGCCGGGGTGATGGGGAGCGATGGGGCCGGGAGGGCTGCGGGAGGGGGCGGTGGGGCCGGGAGGCGGGGGCGGTGGGGCCGGGGCTGTGGGGCCGGGAGGGGCGGGGCGGTGGGGCCGGGGCTGTGGGGCCAGGAGGGCTGTGGGGTGGGGCACGGGGGCTGTGGGGCAGGGGCGATGGGGCCGGGAGGGCTGTGGGGCAGGGGCGATGGGGGCTGTGGGGTGGGGCCGGGAGGGCTGTGGGGCAGGGGCGATGGGGGCTGTGGGGTGGGGCCGGGAGGGGGCTGTGGGGCAGGGGCGATGGGGCTGGGAGGGCTGTGGGGCAGGGGCGATGGGGCCTGGAGGGCCGATGGGGCGCGGGGGCTGTGGGGCGGGGCGATGGGGCCTGGAGGGCTGTGGGGCGGGGCGATGGGGCCGGGAGGGCTGTGGGAGGCGATGGGGCCGGGGCTGTGGGGCGGGGCGATGGGGCCTGGAGGGCCGTGGGGAGGCGATGGGGCCGTGGGAGGCGATGGGGCTGTGGGGCGGGGCGATGGGGCCGGCGGGCGTGGGGCCGGGGCGCTGCGGGGAGGCGATGGTGCGGGGCGCTGCGGGAGCGCTGCGGGCGGGGCGATGGGGTCGGGGGCCGTGGGGAGGCGGTGGGGCCGGGAGCTGCGGGGAGGGGGCTGTGGGGAGGCGATGGGGCCGGGAGGGGGCGATGGGGCCGGGAGGGGGCTGCGGGGAGGGCTGTGGGGCCGGGAGGGCTGCGGGAGGGGGCCGATGGGGCGCGGGGCTGCGGGAGGGGGCGATGGGGCGCGGGGCTGTGGGGCGGGGCAGCCGTCCGTGGGGCGCGGGGGCTCACGCTCTCCCTCCCCCCAGCCCCCGCCCGCCATGAGCCTGCAGTGGTCGGCCGTGGCCACGTTCCTCTACGCCGAGGTCTGCGCCGTGCTGCTGCTCTGCGTCCCCTTCATCTCCCGCGCCCAGGTGGGGCCCGGCCGGGCGCCGGGGGCCCTGGGGCTGGGCGGGGGGCTGGGCTGGCCTCTGGGGGGCCCTGGGGGTGGGCGGGGGGCTGGGCTGGCCTCCGGGGGGCCCTGGGGGTGGGCGGAGGCTGGGCTGGCCTCCGGGGCCCTGGGGTGGGCGGGGCTGGGCTGGCCTCCGGGGCTTGGGGCCCCAGAGCCCTGGGGCGCCTGTGTGATCCTCTCCGCCCCGGCAGATGGCAGAAAATCTTCCGCTCCCGCCTGGTGCGGCTGGCGGTGACCTACGGGAACACGTTCTTCGTGGTGCTGATCGTCATCCTCGTGCTGCTGCTGCTGGGTGAGCGGGGGCTGGGGCACGGGGGGGGCTGTGCTGGGAGCCCGGACGCCTGGGTTCTCTCCTGGCTCTGGGAGGAGTGGGGCTGGGGTCAGAGCAGGGGCTGGGAGCCAGGACTCCTGGGTTCTCTCCCGGCTCTGGGAGGGGAGTGGGGGCCGGTGGTTGGAACGGGGGGGCTGGGAGCCCGGACGCCTGGGTTCTCTCCCGGCTCTGGGAGGGGAGTGGGGGCTGGTGGGTTAGAGCAGGGGGGCTGGAAGCCCGGACTCCTGGGTTCTCTCCCGGCTCTGGGAGGGGAGTGGGGGCTGGTGGTTAGAGCAGGGGGGGCTGGGAGCCAGGACTCCTGGGTTCTCTCCCAGCTCTGGGAGGGGAGTGGGGGCTGGTGGTTGGAGCAGCGGGGGCTGGGAGCCAGGACTCCTGGGTTCTGCTGTGCTGGTGCCTGGCCCGTTAACCCCTCGCTGCCCCAGACGCCGTGCGTGAGATCCAGAAATACGACGACGTGACGGAGAAGGTGAATCTGCAGAACAACCCGGGCGCCGTGGAGCATTTCCACATGAAACTGTTCCGGGCCCAGCGCAACCTCTACCTGGCCGGCTTCTCCCTGCTGCTCTCCTTGTGAGTGGGGGCCCTGGGGGCTGCGGGTTGGGAGTGAGGGGCACCGGGGGTGCAGGGGCTGCGGGTCAGGAGTGAGGGGCACCGGCAGGGCCGAGGGGGCTGCGAGTCGGGAGTGAGGCGCCTGGGGCTGCGGGTCGGGAGTGAGGGCCGGCGGGGCTGCGGGTCGGGAGTGAGGCGGCGGCGGGGCTGGGTGGGGCTGCGGGTCGGGAGTGAGGGGCTGGGGGCTGCGGGTCGGGAGTGAGGCGCGGCGGGGCTGCGGGTTGGGAGTGAGGGGCACCGGGGGCTGCGGGTCGGGAATGAGGGGCGCTGGCAGGGCCGGGGGCTGCGTGTCGGGAGTGAGGGGCACCAGCAGGGCCGGGTGGGGCTGCGGTCGGGAGTGAGGGGCACCAGCAGGGCCGGCGGGGGCTGCGGGTCGGGAGTGAGGCGCCGGGGCTGCGGGTCGGGAGTGAGGCGCCGGCGGGCTGCGGGTTGGGAGTGAGGCGCCGGGGGCTGCGGGTCGGGAGTGAGGCGCCGGGGGTGCGGGTCGGGAATGAGGGGCGCCGGGGGCTGCGGGTCGGGAGTGAGGGGCTGGGGGCTGCGGGTCGGGAGTGAGGCGCCGGCGGGGCTGCGGGTTGGGAGTGAGGCGCGCGGCAGGGCCGGGGCTGCGGGTCGGGAATGAGGCGCGGCAGGGCCGGGGCTGCGGGTCGGGAGTGAGGGGCGCGGCAGGGCCGGGGCTGCGGGTCGGGAGTGAGGGGCGCCGGGGGCTGCGGGTCGGGAATGAGGGGCACCAGCAGGGCCGGGGGCTGCGGGTCGGGAGTGAGGCGCCAGCAGGGCCGGTGGGGGCTGCGGGTCGGGAATGAGGGGCACCAGCAGGGCCGGGGGCTGCGGGTCGGGAGTGAGGCGCCAGCAGCCGGGGGCTGCGGGTCGGGAATGAGGGCACCAGCAGGGCCGGGGGCTGCGGGTCGGGAGTGAGCGCCAGCAGGCCGGTGGGGGCTGCGGGTCGGGAGTGAGGCGCCAGCAGGCCGGTGGGGGCTGCGGGTCGGGAGTGAGGGGCGCCGGCAGGGGCTGCGGGTCGGGAGTGAGGGGCGCTGGCAGGGCCGGGGGCTGCGGGTCGGGAGTGAGGCGCCGGGGCGGGGCTGCGGGTCGGGAGTGAGGCGCCGGGGGCTGCGGGTCGGGAGTGAGGGGCACCAGCAGGGCCGGGGCTGCGGGTTGGGAGTGAGGCGCCGGGGGCTGCGGGTCGGGAGTGAGGGGCACCAGCAGGGCCGGGGGCTGCGGGTTGGGAGTGAGGGGCACCAGCAGGGCCGGCGGGGGCTGCGGGTTGGGAGTGAGGGGCGCCGGGGGGGGCTGCGGGTCGGGAGTGAGGGGCACCAGCAGGGCCGGGGGGGGCTGCGGGTCGGGAGTGAGGGGCTCCCCCGGGTTGCCCGTTAACCCCTCGCTGCCCTGGTCCCGCAGCCTCCTGCGCCGGCTGGTGACGCTGATCTCCCAGCAGGCCTCGCTCCTGGCCTCCAACGCCGCCTTCAAGAAACAGGCCGAGGGCGCCAGCGACGCGGCCAAGAGATACATGGAGGAGAACGACCGGCTGAAGCAGGTGGGCGCCGGGCTCGGCCTGGGCCGCCAGCCCCTTGGGGGTCAAACCGGGCGCCCCCAGGGGGTCGGGCCCCATGGCTGCGGGGCCCTGGCTGGGCTCTAGGGGGCTGGGTCTGTGGGGTCCCCCTGGGGTCACTTGTCCCCGTGCCCCCCAGGAGCTGACGCAGGCCGGCGTGGAGGTGGGGGAGCGGCCGGCCGAGGGGCCGGGGGCCGCGGAGCAGAACGAGGCGCTGAAGGTGGAGCTCAAGCAGCTGCAGGAGGAGCTGGACACGAGCAAGAGGGGTGAGGCCGGGGGGGCTTTGCAGCCCTGCAGCAACTCGGGGGTTAAATCCTGAGGGTAGCGTTGGGCCCGGGGGGCCCCCCCGCAAATCGGGCCCGGCCGCCCCGCGAATCCGGGCCCGCCCCTGCGAATCCCGGACCCACGCCCGGCCCCGCGGATCCGGGTCCAGGCCCCCCCTGCGAATCCCGGACCCACGCCCGGCCCCCCCCGCGAATCCCGGACCCACACCCGGGGCCCGTCAGCGTTGGCCTGGCCTAAGACACCCCACATGGGGAAAGTGAGGCAGCCCCGTGGCTGTGATCCCCTCCCGAGGCTGGAGGCACCGCACGGCGGGGGCTCAGGCTCTCTGCACACTCAGGCAGCACCGGCGGGTGCTGGCTCGGCTCGGCCCCCTCGGCCCGTTTGCTAACCGGGGCTGCTCCCCCCCCCAGCCACGGAGAAGGCGGAGCGCGAGGCGCTGGCCATGAGGAAGCAGGCCCAGGGGCTGACCCAGGAGTACGACCGGCTGCTGGAGGAACACGGCAAACTGCAGGTGGGGCACAGGGGGGCCTGGGGAGGGTGGGGGTGGCTGGAGCCCGTGGTCTAGGACAGGACTTGGGGGCCTGAGGAGCAGGATGCGTGTTCCAGAGCCCGGGGCGGGGCTGGTGTCTGCCCCCCAGCTCGGCCAGAGCCCCACAGGCGCCCCCCAGAGGCAGCCCCCCCACCACCAGGGGCAGCGCCGCCCTGCTGGCCTGGGAACTGCTGGTGCTGCGGTAAGAGATCTGCTGGGCTAAACACAACCTGCCGGCAACCGGAGCTGTCAGCTGATCGGGGGGCACGGGGCAGTGAGGGGAGGGTGGGGGCTGGGGCTGCGGGTGGGGAGTGAGGGGCACAGGCAGAGCTGGGGGGGGGGGCAGGGGCTGCGGGGCGGGAGGGGGGGGCACCGGCAGGGCTGCGGGAGGCAGGGGCTGCGGGGCGGGAGCGCGGGGCCCCGGCCGAGCGGGGGGGGGCAGGGGCTGCGGGTCGGGAGTGAGGGGCACCGGCAGAGCTGGGGGGGGCAGGGGCTGCGGGTCGGGAGTGAGGGGCACCGGCAGAGCTGGGGGGGGCAGGGGCTGCGGGTCGGGAGTGAGGGGCACCGGCAGAGCTGGGGGGGGGCAGGGCGGGCTCCTGCCCCTCCCCCCGTGCCCCGGCCCCGCCCGGCTGTGGGCTCCGTGCCCGGCCCCTCGTGACGGCTACGTGCAGGCAGGTGCGTCAGGCCGGCTCCCAGCCAGGCGCGGTTGCCCAGCCCTGTCCCTGCTGCTGGGGTGCGGCTGGGTTAGCTGGGGTGGGGCTCAGCGCCGTGGGGCCCGGCAGCTGCTGGGGGATTTTTAACTCGCAGTGTGGGGAGGATACTGGGGGCTGCATGCGGGAGCAGGGGTCATGGACAGAGCCGTGGGGCGTGCGGGAGCCCTGGCTGTGGGGTGAGGCCCCTGGGCGGGGCGTGCGGGGAGCCCTGGCTGTGGGGTGCGGGCCCCTGGGCGGGGGCGTGCGGGGAGCCCTGGCTGTGGGGTGAGGGCCCCTGGGCGGGGGCGTGCGGGAGCCCTGGCTGTGGGGTGAGGCCCCTGGCCGGGGGCACGGGGAGCCCTGGCTGTGGGGTGAGGGCCCGTGGCGGGGAGCCCTGGCTGTGGGGTGAGGCCCCTGGGCGGGGCGCGGGCCCCTGGGCGGGGGTGTGTGCGGGAGCCCTGGCTGTGGGGAGGGCCCCTGGCCGGGACGGGCCGGGGAGCCCTGGCTGGGGTGGGGCACGGGGAGCCCTGGCTGGGGGGAGAGCCCCTGGGGTGTGCGGGGAACCCTGGCTGTGGGGAGGGCCCCTGGCCGGGGCGTGCGGGGAGCCCTGGCTGTGGGGTGAGGGCCCCTGGCCGGGGGGGTGGGGCGCGGGGGAGCCCTGGCTGTGGGGTGAGGGCCGGGGGGGCCTGGCCGTCCCCTGACCCCGTGTCCCTCTGTCCCCAGATGCTGCAGGCGGGACCCAAGGACAAGAAGGAAGAGTGACGGCTCCTCCCCTCCCCCTTCTGGCTGCCTCAGTCGCTTTCAGTGGGCGGGGCCTCTCTTGGACCACGCCCCTTGTTCTGCAGTGGGTGGAGCCTACAGTATTCAGGGGCGGGGGCGCCCTTCCCCCAGTGGGGCTCTGACCTTCCCCCTCTGCTCCAGGAGGTGGGGGTGGGGCCGCTGTGCCCATTCCAAGCAGGGGTGTCAGAGCCCCTGTGCCTCAGTTTCCCCTCGGACCTGCTTTCTGCCTCTCCTGGGCTGGGGGCCCCCTGGCTTCCTCATTGAATCACAAGGCTTGTGGGGAGCGGCGATTCCCCCCCAGCTGTGCCCCCTGCTTGTACGCCCCGTTCCTAGGGGGGGGACGGGGCGGGCCCCCCCGCCGGGCTGTAGCCGTGTCAGCTTTGCCTTCAATAAAGGGTCAGACACCACGCTGGGCGCACGGTGTGTTGCTGAACTGGGGGGGGGGGGCTTCCTGGGTACCCCAACTCGTCTTCCCCCCCACTCCTCCTCCCAGGACTCCCGCACGGGCAAGCGCCCCTGGGGCAGGGGATGGTAAACTGAGGCACTGAACCCCCTGCAGGCGGGACTCCTAGTCCCCTCCCCCCTTCCACCCACGCGGCTGCCCCTCCACCTGGCACCCGGATGCCGGGGTTCTCTGGGTGGGGGGGTGCATGTAGTCGGGGGGAGTCAGGGCCAGGGGTGCCTAGTGACCGGGCCCTAGACTGGGGGGGGGAGGGAGCCAGGATGCTGGGGTTAGATTGGAGGGGGGGGGGGCTGGCTCTGCCCCTGGACATGCAGCCAATGAAACCTCCCACTGCTGAAAGCCCGGGGGGGGGGGGGGCTGGCCAATCACAGCCTCAGTTTCCCCTGCCCAGGAAAGCAGAGGCCCCCCCCCCCCCCGCTGTACTGCGGGAGCCGAGGCCCAAGGGTAACAAGCAGCAGGGCCAGGAGCTCTCCTACACCCCCCGACATTCCTGGGCAGGACAGCACGGCCTGGGGGGGGGGGGGGGGCTGCGGCCAGAGAACCCAGGTGTCCTGGGCCCCTGGTTCTAACCACTTCACCCTACCCCCTCCCAGAGCAGGGGAGAGAACCCAGGAGTCCTGGCTCCCAGCCCCCCCTGCTCTAACCCCCCCAGCCCCCACTCCCAACCTGCAGCCCCTGCCCCCCCTAGCTGGGGCAAGTTGCTGTCAGGTGGGCGGTGGATTTGGGAGTCAGCTCCCCTGGGACCAGAGCTGGGGGTGGGGGTCTGTGCCAGGCCGGCTGTAGGAAGGGGGGCGGCCCTGGCAGGGGTGACTTAAAAAATGTAAAAAGGGGGGGGTGCAGGGCAGGGGTTGCAGCCCCCCTCCTCTCTCCCCCACCGGGGTAGCAGCAGCCTGGGGCTCGGGGCTATTTAAAGGGCCGGGGGGGTGGTAGAGGCAGGGGAGCCCCCCCCAGGGGCTATTTAAAGGGCTGGGGGGTGGTAGAGGCAGGGGAGCCCCCCCCAGGGGCTGTTTCAAGGGCTGGGGTGGTAGAGGCAGGGGAGCCCCCCCCAGGGGCTATTGACCGGGCTGGGGGGGCGGTCGCGGCCGGGCAGCCCCCCCCCAGGGGCTATTTAAAGGGCTGGGGGGGTGGTAGAGGCAGGGGAGCCCCCCCCAGGGGCTATTTAAAGGGCTGGGGGGTGGTAGAGGCAGGGGAGCCCCCCCCAGGGGCTGTTTAAAGGGCTGGGGTGGGGGTAAGAACATAAGAAAGGCCAGACCGGGTCAGACCAAAGGTCCATCTAGCCCAGTATCTGTCTACCGACAGTGGCCAATGCCAGGTGCCCCTGAGGGAGTGAACCTAACAGGCAATGATCAAGTGATCTCTCTCCTGCCATCCATCTCCATCCTCTGACGAACAGAGGCTAGGGACACCATTCTAACCCATCCTGGCTAATAGCCATTGATGGACTTAGCCACCATGAATTTATCCAGTCCCCTTTTAAACGCTGTTATAGTCCCAGCCTTCACAACCTCCTCAGGCAGGGAGTTCCACAAGTTGACTGTGCGCTGCGTGAAGCAGAACTTCCTTTGATTTGTTTTAAACCTGCTGCCCATTAATTTCATTTGGTGACCCCTAGTTCTTGTATTATGGGAATAAGTAAATAACTTTTCCTTATCCACTTTCTCAACATCTCTCATGATTTTATAGACCTCTATCATGTCCCCCCTTAGTCTTCTCTTTTCCAAGCTGAAGAGTCCTAGCCTCTTTCATCTTTCCTCATATGGGACCCTCTCTAAACCCCTAATCATTTTAGTTGCTCTTTTCTGAACCTTTTCTAGTGCTAGAATATCTTTTTTGAGGTGAGGAGACCACATCTGTACACAGTATTCGAGATGTGGGCGTACCATGGATTTATATAAGGGCAATAATATATTCTCAGTCTTATTCTCTATCCCCTTTTTAATGATTCCTAACATCCTGTTTGCTTTTTTGACCGCCTCTGCACACTGCGTGGACATCTTCAGAGAACTATCCACGATGACTCCAAGATCTGTTTCCTGACTCGTTGTAGCTAAATTAGCCCCCATCATGTTGTATGTATAGTTGGGGTTATGTTTTCCAATGTGCATTACTTTACATTTATCCACATTAAATTTCATTTGCCATTTTGTTGCCCAATCACTTAGTTTTGTGAGATCTTTTTGAAGTTCTTCACAATCTGCTTTGGTCTTAACTATCTTGAGCAGTTTAGTATCATCTGCAAACTTTGCCACCTCACTGTTTACCCCTTTCTCCAGATCATTTATGAATAAATTGAATAGGATTGGTCCTAGGACTGACCCGTGGGGAACACCACTAGTTACCCCTCTCCATTCTGAGAATTTACCATTAATTCCTACCCTTTGTTCCCTGTTTTTTAACCAGTTCTCAATCCATGAAAGGACCTTCCCTTTTATCCCATGACAACTTAATTTACGTAAGAGCCTTTGGTGAGGGACCTTGTCAAAGGCTTTCTGGCCACCGGATCCCCCTTGTCCACATGTTTGTTGACCCCTTCAAAGAACTCTAATAGATTAGTAAGACACGATTTCCCTTTACAGAAACCATGGTGACTATTGCTCAAGAGTTTGTTTTTCTATGTGTCTGACAATTTTATTCTTTACTATTGTTTCAACTAATTTGCCCGGTACTGACGTTAGACTTACCGGTCTGTAATTGCCGGGATCACCCCTAGAGCCCTTTTTAAATATTGGCGTTACATTAGCTAACTTCCAGTCATTGGGTACCGAAGCCGATTTAAAGGACAGGTTACAAACCTTGGTTAATAGTTCCGCAACTTCACATTTAAGTTCTTTCCGAACTCTTGGGTGAATGCCATCTGGTCCCGGTGACTTGTTAATGTTGAGTTTATCAATTAATTCCAAAACCTCCTCTAGTGATACTTCAATCTGTGACAGTTCCTCGATTTGTCACCTACAAAAGCCAGCTCAGGTTTGGGAATCTCCCTAACATCCTCAGCCGTGAAGACTGAAGCAAAGAATCCATTTAGTTTCTCCGCAATGACTTGATCATCTTTAAGCGCTCCTTTTGTATTTCCATCATCAAGGGGCCCCACTGGTTGTTTAGCAGGCTTCCTGCTTCTGATGTACTTAAAAAACATTGTGTTATTACCTTTGGAGTTTTTGGCTAGCCGTTCTTCAAACTCCTCTTTGGCTTTTCTTATTACACTCTTGCACTTAAGTTGGCAGTGTTTGTGCTCCTTTCTATTTGCCTCACTAGGATTTGACTTCCACTTTTTAAAGGAAGTCTTTTTATCTCTCACTGCTTCTTTTACATGGTGGTTAAGCCACGGTGGCTCTTTTTTAGTTCTTTTACTGTGTTTCTTAACTTGGGGTATACATTGAAGTTGGGCCTCTATTATGGTGTCTTTAAAAAGCGCCCATGCAGCTTGCAGGGATTTCACTTTAGTCACTGTACCTTTTAACTTTTGTCTAACTAACCCCCTCATTTTTGTATAGTTCCCCCTTTTGAAATTAAAGGCCACAGTGTTGGGCAGTTGGGATGTTCTTCCCACCACAGGGATGTTGAATGCTATTGTATTATGGTCAC
Organism: Mauremys reevesii; assembly: GCF_016161935.1. Taxonomy (NCBI): domain Eukaryota; kingdom Metazoa; phylum Chordata; order Testudines; family Geoemydidae; genus Mauremys; species Mauremys reevesii. The sequence goes on along the minus strand of NC_052644.1, from coordinate 24,191,785 downwards.
TATTTCCAAGCGGTCCTGCTATAGTTACCTCTTGGACCAGCTCCTGCGCTCCACTCAGGATTAAATCTAGAGTCGCCTCTCCCCTTGTGGGTTCCCGTACCAGCTGCTCCATGAAGCAGTCATTTAAAGTATCGAGAAATTTTATCTCTGCATTTCGTCCTGAAGTGAAATGTTCCCAGTCAATATGGGGATAATTGAAATCCCCCACTATTATTGGGTTCTTAATTTTGATAGCCTCTCTAATTTCCCTTAGCATTTCATCATCACTATTACTGTCCTGGTCAGGTGGTCGATAATAGATCCCTACTGTTATATTTTTACTAGAGCTTGAAATTTCTATCCATAGAGACTCTATGGAACATGTGGATTCGCTTACGATTTTTACTTCATTTGAATCTACACTTTCTTTCACATATAGTGCCACTCCTCCCCCCGCACGGCCTGTTCTGTCCTTCCGATATATTCTGTACCCCGGAATGATTGTGTCCCATTGATTGCTCTCAGTCCACCAGGTTTCTGTGATGCCTATTATATCTAGATCCTCCTTTATCACCAGGCACTCTAGTTCACCCAGCTTATTATTTAGACTTCTGGCATTTGTGTACAAGCACTTTAAAAACTTGTCCCTGTTTATTTGTCTGCCCTTTTCTGATGTGCCAGATTCTTTTTTATGTGACTGTTCATCATCTGATCCGGCCCTTACATTATACTTCTCATTCCTCTGCTCCCGACTATAACCTGGAGATTCTCTATCATCAGACTCTCCCCTAAGAGAAGTCTGTGTCCGATCCACACGCTCCTCTGCAGCAGTCGGCTTTCCCCCATCTCCTAGTTTAAAAACTGCTCTACAACCTTTGTAATGTTTAGTGCCAGCAGTCTGGTTCCACTCTGGTTTAGGTGGAGCCCGTCTCTCCTGTATAGGCCCCTCCCATCCCAGAAGTTTCCCCAGTTCCTAATGAACATGAACCCCTCCTCTCTACACCGTCGTCTCATCCACGCAGCGAGACTCTGAAGCTCTGCCTGCCTACCCGGCCCTACGCGTGGAACTGGGAGCAGTTCTGAGAACGCCACCAGAGAGGTCCTGGATTTCAGTCTCTTCCCTAGCAGCCTAAATTTGGCTTCCAGGACGTCCCTCCTACACTTCCCTATGTCATTGGTACTTACATGTACCACGACCACCGTGGCAGGGGAGCCCCCCCCCCGCAGGGCTCGGGGCTATTTAAAGGGCCGGGGGGCTGGTAGAAGCAGGGGAGCCCCGGACTTTGGAACTAGCCCCCAGCGCCCCTGGCCCTGCCCCGGGGCTCCAGCCAGGGGCTCTGGTAGCAATTGAAGCGGCCGGGGGCTGCAGTCCCTGCTGGGAGCCCCAGGCCCTTCACCTTGGCCCCGGTACAGCGCCGGGGGGGGCTTGGGCCCCAGCCAGGGAGCCGGGCAAATCGGGCGGACCCCCCCCCACACACACACACGCCGAGGCAGGCGGCCGGGATAACTCGCGTTTATTGCTGTCTCAGGATGGAAATTACCACGATCACAGACGCAGCCTGGGGTGGGGGCAGGAAATGGGGGCTCGGGGGTTGGGGGCAGGCGCGTCCCCCGCTGGTTCGACACAACACAAAACATTAAAGCTGCCACCGTGGAAGACTGATGTGGAATCGCCCCTGGGCCCCCCTGGGGTGGGGGGGCACATGGGACACCCTCTGCAGGTGGGGGCGGGGGGAGCTGGAGTCACTCTGGATTTAGTCCCCAGCCAGGGGGGTGCTGGGTGGCAGAGTTTTGACTCTTGACGGGGGGGGGGAAATCTTGCTCCCATCATCCACCCCCTCGCCCCTCCCAAAAAAAAACAGCCCAAGGGGTGGCTGCAGGGGGGCATGACCCCCCCCACTGCCAGAGGCTCACCCGCAATCCCCCCCCACCGCACCCTGCAGGCCCCCAGCTCCCGCCCCCAGCGGCCTGAGGTTGGGTTGGTACATTGGTGTAGCGCAGACAGACCCCCGACACAGACACACACGCGGACACCCCGACACAGACACACCCACCGGCCGGGTCCCCGCGCGACCCCCGGCCTCAAACTCGTTAGCGCGTTGTACAGGCCCCACAATTAAGAAATCCCCCCCCCCGATTTATAGATATGTAAATAGCTTCTCTCTATAGAAAATGTGCAAAATATAATCTGCGTTCGAGGGCTGGGGGGGCAGGACGCCTGGGTTCGCTGCCTGCGGGCCAAACGGGGGAGCTCCCCGCCCGGAGAACCCAGGCGTCCGGGCTGGCTTGCAGGGGTCCTGCCCCCCCATGGAGCGGCTGGATGAGTTGAGTGGCACACGGCACGGGGGGGCGGGGCTCAGGGTCACATGACGCTCTCCAGGATGACGACTTTCCCCATGTCCTCGGCGCGGGGGCTCAGGCTGCTCAGAGCCCCCACGTTCCCCTCGGGCAGCTTGTACTCCAGGTGGTGCAGCCCCCACACGGGCTGGGTGAGCCGCTGCCAGCGCTGGGGGCAGGGAGAGAGCGGGGTTAACGGGACCCTGGCGTCCGAGAGCCCGGTGCCCCCTCCCAGAGCCGGGGAGAGAACCCAGGCGTCCGGGAGCCCGGTGCCCCCTCCCAGAGCCGGGGAGAGAACCCAGGCGTCCGGGAGCCCGGTGCCCCCTCCCAGAGCCGGGGAGAGAACCCAGGCGTCCGGGAGCCCGGTGCCCCCTCCCAGAGCCGGGGAGAGAACCCAGGCGTCCGAGAGCCCGGTGCCCCCTCCCAGAGCCGGGGAGAGAACCCAGGCGTCCGGGAGCCCGGTGCCCCCTCCCAGAGCCGGGGAGAGAACCCAGGCGTCCGAGAGCCCGGTGCCCCCTCCCAGAGCCGGGGAGAGAACCCAGGCGTCCGGGAGCCCGGTGCCCTCCCAGAGCCGGGAGACAACCCAGGCGTCCGAGATCCCGGTGCCCCCTCCCAGAGCCGGGGAGAGAACCCAGGCGTCCGGGAGCCCGGTGCCCCCTCCCAGAGCCGGGGAGAGAGCAGCTCGCCCAGGGTGGTGAGGGGCAGGCAGAGCCCCCCGCTCCGGGCCCGGCTCCCAGCCCCCCCCACCCCAGGCAGAGCCCCCCCCACTTCTGGGCCCGGCTCCCAGCCCCCACCCCGGGCAGAGCCCCCTTCTGGGCCCGGCTCCCAGCCCCCACCCCAGGCAAAGCCCCCTTCTGGGCCTGGCTCCCAGCCCCCACCCCGGGCAGAGCCCCCTTCTGGGCCCGGCTCCCAGCCCCCACCCGTGCAGGGCCCCCTTCTGGGCCCGGCCCCAGCCCCCACCCCGCGCAGAGCCCCCTTCTGGGCCCGGCTCCCAGCCCCCAGGCAAAGCCCCCTTCTGGGCCCGGCTCCCAGCCCCCACCCCGGGCAGAGCCCCCTTCTGGGCCCGGCTCCCAGCCCCCACCCCAGGCAAAGCCCCCTTCTGGGCCCGGCTCCCAGCCCCCACCCCGCGCAGAGCCCCCTCTGGGCCCGGCTCCCAGCCCCCGGGCAGCGCCCCGGGCAGCGCCCCCGGCTCACCTCGGCCAGCGACCCCTTGGTGCGGAGCAGCTTGGCGAGGGCGGTGAGGGGCAGGCACAGCATGGAGCTGAGTGCGAAGGCCCAGCCCAGGGCCTCGCCCCACCACGGGTACACGTAGGTCTGGTTGTAGATCAGCGGCTTGTAGTAGGCAACGTTGAAGAGGAAAATGCCCTGAGGGGTGCGGGAGACGCGGCGTTAAAACCCAGAGAACCCAGGCGTCCGGGCTCCCAGCCCCCGTGCTCCCACTCCCCTCCCAGAGCTGGGGAGAGAACCCAGGCGTCCGGGCTCCCAGCCCACCACCCCCCCCGTGCTCTAACCACTAGACCCCACTCCCCTTCCAGAGCCTGGGAGAGAACCAGCTCCTCACTCACTGCCCGCCCCCGTCCCCAGGGAGAGAACCCAGGCGTCCGGGCTCCCAGCCCCCGCCCCCTGCTCCCACTCCCCTCCCAGAGCCGGGGCGAGAACCCAGGCGTCCGGGTTCGTACCAGGCAGATGAGGGGCGTCAGAACCATCCAGCACCATTTCATCCAGGGGAAGGGCCGGTAGCCGATCATGCAGGCGACGTCGTCCATGAACCGATCGGCCCCTGGGGGGGAAAGGGTGAGATAGACCCAATAAGCCCCCCCTCCCCCCCGCAGCCCTGTCTGCTGCACCCCCAGTTCACAGCCATGGGCCCATCAATCCCGGCATCCTGCCTGCCGAGCCCAGCTCAGAGCGAGGGGCCATCTGGGCCCCCCCCAGCCCTGCCGGTGCCCCTCACTCCCGACCCGCAGCCCACCCCAGCCCAGCCGGTGCCCCTCACTCCCGACCTGCAGCCCCCCCACCCCCAGCCCGGCCGGTGCCCCTCACTCCCGACCCGCAGCCCCCGCGGGGGCCGGACTTACCGTACACCCAGCCAATCACGATGCATTCCCAGAAGGCCTGCCAGAGCAGCGTGGTGCCGCTGGCCGAGTAGTAGTCGAAGAGCTGGAAGACGTACATGCCCCCCTAGGGCGGGAGAGAGCAGGAATGAGGGGGGGGCGAGTCCCACGGCACTGGCAGGGGGTGCCCCTCACTCCCAACCCGCAGCCCCCCGTACCTCGGTGACCATGGAGAGGTCGATGAAGAAGCAGAGGATGCAGCTCAGGGCGACCGTCACCTCCCGCTGGAACCGGAAGGAGCAGCTGGGCGGGAGCAAGTCCAGGATCCCTGTAATGAAACCCTCCACCCCCACAAACTGGGGGGGGGGCAGCTTTGAGCCCCAGAGCCCCCGGCATAATGGGAGAGAACCCAGGCGTCCTGGCTCCCAGCCCCCCCTGCTCTAACCACCAGCCCCCACTCCCCTCCCAGAGCCGGGGAGAGAACCCAGGAGTCCGGGCTCCCAGCTCCCCCCTGCTCTAACCACCAGCCCCCACTCCCCTCCCAGAGCCGGGGAGAGAACCCAGGAGTCCGGGCTCCCAGCCCCCCCTGCTCTAACCACCAGCCCCACTCCTCCCAGAGCCAGGAGAGAACCCAGGAGTCCGGGCTCCCAGCCCTGCTCTAACCACTCAGCCCCACTCCCTCCCAGAGCCGGGGAGAGAACCCAGGAGTCCTGGCTCCCCGCCCCCTGCTCTAACCACCAGCCCCACTCCTCCCAGAGCCGGGAGAGAATCCCGAGTCCTGGCTCCCAGCCCCCCCTGCTCTAACCACCAGCCCCCCACTCCCCTCCCAGAGCCGGGAGAGAACCCAGGAGTCCGGGCTCCCAGCACCCACCTGACTGTCCAGTCCAAGTAGCAGCAGCATGATGAAGAACAGAGCTGCCCAGAGGGGAGCGACGGGCATCAGGGTGACAGCTCGGGGATACGCAATGAACGCCAGGCCAGGCCCTGGGGGAGAGAAATGAGGCTAGAACCCAGGAGTCCGGGCTCCCAGCCCCACCCCCAAGCCACCAGGCCCCCGCTCCCCTCCAGAGCTGTCACGGTGCCACCCATAAGGCGTTATGGACCCATGCGTATGGATGGATGGATGGGATGTGTGGAGATGGATGGAGGGATGGGGGGGGGGTCTGTGGGGATGGGGGGATGGATGGAGGGATGGGGTCTGTGGGGATGGATGGAGGGATGGGGGGGCTGGATGGAGGGAGGATGGGGTCTGTGGGGATGGGGTGTGTGGGGTGGGTGGGGTCTGTGGGGATGGGGTCTGTGGGGATGGATGGAGGGATGGGGGCTGGATGGGGGTCTGTGGGGATGGGGTGTGTGGGGTGGGTGGGGTCTGTGGGGATGGATGGAGGGATGGGGGCTGGATGGATGGGGTCTGTGGGGATGGGGTGTGTGGGGGTGGGTGGGGTCTGTGGGGATGGATGGAGGGATGGGGGCTGGATGGATGGGGTCTGTGGGGATGGGGTGTGGGGTGGGTGGGGTCTGTGGGGATGGATGGAGGGATGGGGGCTGGATGGATGGGGTCTGTGGGGATGGGGTGTGTGGGGGTGGGTGGGGGGATGAATGAGCCCCCCCGGCAGCAGCTCTCTGCAGGGCAAACCGCGTTTCTGGGGGTTCAGACCCCGCTGGGAGTTGGGCATCCGGGGGCTAGAGGCAGGACACCCCCCCCCCGTGAGCTGCTTTCGGATTGGGAGGGGGGCTGTGGGGTGCGGGGATCAGACCGGGGGCGGGGCGGGCGCAGCCAGCGGCTCTGGCTCAGCAGGACGGGGGGGGGGGGGGGCAGAGGTGCTCTGGCCACATCCCGTCACACTGGGAGGGAACCCAGGCGTCCGGGCGGAACTCACCGGATTCCGCGACCTTGGAGATGTCGACCCCCTGCTCCGCCGCCATGAAGCCCAGGATGGAGAACACCACGAAGCCGGCGAAGAAGCTCGTCCCGCTGTTGATCAGGGCGAGGATTATGGCATCTCTGCGGGGAGGGGGAGGGGGTTAGAGGCCAGGCCGGGGGGGCAGCGGCAGTGGGAGGGGAAAGGGCTGCGGGTCGGGAGTGAGGGGCACCGGCAGGGCTGGGGGGGGCCGGGGGGGCTCACTTGTAGCAGTCGTTGTTGAACCGGTTGTAGCTGCCCAGGGCTGTCAGGGCGCCCAGACCGATGGCGTAAGAGAAAAAGATCTGAGTCCCCGCGTCGATCCAGACCTACATGGAGAGAGCGATAGAACCCAGGCGTCCGGGCCCCCTGCTCTAACCTCCAGCCCCCTCTCCCCTCCCAGAGCTGGGGAGAGAACCCAGGCGTCCGGGCCCCCAGCCCCGCCCCCCCCCCCCGCTCTAACCACCAGCCCCCTCTCCCCTCCCAGAGCTGGGGAGAGAACCCAGGCGTCCGGGCCCCAGCCCCGCCCCGCTCTAACCACCAGCCCCCACTCCCAAGCCGGAGAGAACCCAGGCGTCCGGGCTCCCAGCCCCCCCTGCTCTGACTCACCAGCCCCCCCGGCCCGGAGCCGGGAGAGAACCCAGGCGTCCGGGCTCCCAGCCCCCCCTGCTCTGACTCACCAGCCCCCCGTCCCTGAGCCGGGAGAGAACCCAGGCGTCCGGGCTCCCAGCCCCCCCTGCTCTGACTCACCAGCCCCCCGTCCCTGAGCCGGGAGAGAACCCAGGCGTCCGGGCCCCCAGCCCCCCCCGCTCTCAGCAGCGCCAGCGGCAGGGCTGGGGCCCGTTACCTGGGGGGATCCCAGCTTGGCCCAGTCGGGTTTGAGATAATAGAGGATCCCGGCGCCGGCACCAGGCAGCAGGAGCCCCCGGATCAGGAGCACGATCAGCACCACGTAGGGGAATGTAGCAGTGAAATAGACGATCTGCGGGCGGGCGGGCGGGGTCAGGGGGCCGCGGCTCCTCCTCCTGCCGCCCCCTCCCCGTGTACCCCAGGGGTCCCTGGCAGCTCCCTCTCCCCAGAGCCCCCACTTCCCCTCCTCCCAGGAGCCCCCCTCCTTCCCCCCAGACCCCCCCAGGGTTCCCCTCCCCTCCCCAGCCCCCAGGAGCCCCCAGGCCCCCAGGACCCCCCTCCCAGGAGCCCCCCCTCCCCCCAGGAGCCCCTCCCAGGAGCCCCCTCCCCCAGCCCCCAGGAGCCCCCAGGCCCCCACCTTCCCGGTGGACTTGACGCCCTTCCAGACGCAGAAGTAGACCAGCAGCCAGCAGCCCAGCAGGCAAAGCGTCACCTCCCAGTTGATGGCGCCCGGCACCTCCAGGCCCCCCGAGAGCCGCAGCACCCGGTTCCTGCAACGGGGGGGGGGAGCTCAGCCCGGGGCCGGGGGCCGGGGAGGGGATGGGGGGTCCCTGAGGGGGGAATGGGGACCCCGAGGGGGGGATGGGGGTCCCCAAGGGGGGCACTCGCAGAATTCCAGCACGGGTGAGCGCCCCTCGGGCAGGGGATGGGGGGGTCCCCAAGGGGGATGGGGTCCCTGAGGGGGATGGGGGTCCCAGGGGATGGGGTCCCCAAGGGGGCACTCACCCCAGAACTCCAGCACGGGCGAGCGCCCCTGGGGCAGGGGATGGGGGGGTCCCCAAGGGGGGATGGGGGGGTCCCCGAGGGGGGGATGGGGGGTCCCAGGGGGGATGGGGGTCCCCAAGGGGGGCACTCACTCCCAGAACTCCAGCACTGGCGAGCGCCCCTCGGGCAGGGGATGGGGGGCCCTGGGGATGGGGGCCCTGAGGGGGATGGGGTCCCAGGGGATGGGGTCCCCAAGGGGGATGGGGGTCCCAGGGGATGGGGTCCCCAAGGGGGCACTCACCCCAGAACTCCAGCACGGGCGAGCGCCTCGGGCAGGGGATGGGGTCCCCGGGGATGGGGTCCCCGAGGGGGATGGGGGTCCCAGGGGATGGGGTCCCCAAGGGGGGCACTCACTCCCAGAACTCCAGCACGGGCGAGCGCCCCTCGGGCTCACAGCTGAGGTTGCCGGCGCAGCCCGGCGGGGGGAAGCTCTCGGCGCACTCGGGCGTGTTCCAGGTGTGGCCGCAGGTGGCCCAGGGCAGGGGGGCGCTGAAGGAGCTGACCAGGTAGTAGCAGCCCCAGGCGAGCACCATGATGTAGTAGGTGTTGCAGTAAAACACGATCACCATGGAGGCGAAGCCCAGGCCTGTGGGGAGAGATTGGGGGCTGGGAACAGGGCGGGTCCTGTCCTCTGGGGGTGCCAGCTCCGACCTGGGGGAATCAGGGGCTGGGAATGGGGCTGCTCCGACCCGGGGATGAGGGGCTGGGGTGGGGCCGGCTCCACCCGGGGATCAGAGGGGCTGGGAATGGGGCCGGCCCGACCCGGGGAGATCAGGGGCTGGGGTGGGGCCGGCTCCGACCCGGGGGAATCAGGGGCTGGGAATGGGGCCGGCTCCGACCCGGGGGAGATCAGAGGCTGGGGTGGGGCCGGCTCCACCCGGGGTGGGATCAGGGGCTGTGGGTGGGGCCGGCTCCGACCCGGGGGATCAGGGGCTGGGGTGGGGCTGGCTCCGACCCAGGGGATCAGGGGCTGGGGCCGACTCTGACCCGGGGATCAGAGGGGCTGGGAGTGGGGCTGGCCCGACCCGGGGATCAGGGGCTGGGAATGGGGCCGGCCCGACCCGGGGAGATCAGAGGGGCTGGGGTGGGGCCGGCCTGACCCGGGGATCAGGGGTGGGGTGGGGCCGGCTCCGACCCGGGGATCAGGGGTGGGGCCGGCCTGACCCGGGGATCAGGGGTGGGGTGGGGTGGGGCCGGCTCCGACCCGGGGATCAGGGGTGGGGTGGGGCTGGCCAGGGGTCCCTGTCCTTTGAACAGGGGCGCGACGTTCCAGACGTTGATGCTCCCGGCTTTCATGAACTGCCCCAGCGAAATCTCCAGGAAGAAAATGGGGACCCCCCCCAGCACCGCGATGAGCAGGTAGGGGATCAGAAAGACACCTGGGGCGGGGGAGAAACGGGGGGTCAACCGCAGCCTGTGGCCCCCTGCTAACCCAGCCCCACCCCACTCGGCCAGTGCCCCTCACTCCCGACCCGCAGCCCCGGTCCCCGCAGCCCGGCCGGTGCCCCTCACTCCCGACCCGCAGCCCCTGTCCCCGCAGCCCTGCCGGTGCCCCTCACTCCCGACCCGCAGCCCCTGCCCCCCCAGCCCTGCCGGTGCCCCTCACTCCCGACCCGCAGCCCCTACCCCCCAGCCCTGCCGGTGCCCCGCACTCCCGACCCGCAGCCCCTGCCCCCCCCAGCTCTGCCGGTGCCCCTCACTCCCGACCCGCAGCCCCTACCCCCCAGCCCTGCCGGTGCCCCTCACTCCCGACCCGCAGCCCCTACTCCCAGCCCTGCCGGTGCCCCTCACTCCCGACCCGCAGCCCCTGCCCCCAGCTCTGCCGGTGCCCCTCACTCCCGACCCGCAGCCCCTACTCCCAGCCCTGCCGGTGCCCCTCACTCCCGACCCGCAACCCCTGCCCCAGCCCTGCCAGTGCCCTCACTCCCGACCCGCAGCCCCTACCCCCAGCCCTGCCGCGGCCCCTCAGTCCCGACCCGCAGCCCCTGAACCCCCAGCCCTGCCGGTGCCCCTCACTCCCGACCCGCAGCCCCTGCCCCCAGCTCTGCCGGTGCCCTCACTCCCGACCCGCAGCCCCTACCCCCAGCCCTGCCGGTGCCCCTCACCCCGACCCGCAACCCCTGCCCCCAGCCCTGCCAGTGCCCCTCACTCCCGACCCGCAGCCCCTACCCCCAGCCCTGCCGGTGCCCCTCACTCCCGACCCGCAGCCCCTGCCCCAGCCCTGCCAGTGCCCCTCACTCCCGACCCGCAGCCCTGCCCCAGCCCTGCTGGTGCCCCTCACTCCCGACCCGCAACCCCTGCCCCCAGCCCTGCCAGTGCCCCTCACTCCGACCCGCAGCCTCTGCCCCCAGCCCTGCCGGTGCCCCTCACTCCTGACCCTCAGCCCCTGCTAGCCCAGCCCTGCCAGTGCCCCTCACTCCCGACCCGCAGCCCCTGCTAGCCCAGCCCTGCCCCCGCCAGCTCTGCCAGTGCCCCTCACTTCCGACCCGCAGCCCCTGCCAGCCTGGCCCTGCCGGTGCCCCTCACTCCCGACCCGCAGCCCCTGCCAGCCTGGCCCTGCCGGTGCCCCTCACTCCCGACCCGCAGCCCCTGCCAGCCCCCCCCACCGTCTCCTCACTCACATGGGCAGGCGTGAGTCACCCTGGCCATCTCTATTTATAACCTGGCACTTGGCTCCCCGCCCCCGCAGGGGGCCCCCCCAGGCCCAGGGAAAGGATGAGCCGTGGGCGATTCCCAAGGGGATTAGGCTGGGGGAGGACTCGGCCGGGGTGGGGGCGGGGTCCTGGCTGGGATGAGAAGCCAGACACCTCGGGCCACTGGCCAGGGCGGGGGGAGGCCGGCCCAGGCGCTGCCCGGGGTCCCCCCCCCCGCGTCCCCTTCCCCGGGAAAAGGCAGAGCCGCCAGCTGGGGACGGGGTCCGACTCCCTGCAGCTCGGCCCCCGCTGCCATCAAAGCAGGATCACCCAGGCCCCCCCGGACCCCCCAACTCAGGTTTGAGAAACCCGGCGGGAACCCAGCACTTCCCGCAGCTGCGACGAACTCGGCCGATTTTGTGTTTTAACGCTGCAAATTCGTCGTTCTCCGCACCCGGGGGCACCCGCCCGGGACGCCGGATCCCAGCCGCGGGGCACCGGGGCCGCGGTGATCGGAGCTAGAGAGAAAATCCCCCTGCGCCCGCAGCCGGCCCGTGTGCCACGGAGCGGGGCAGGGGGCGGGCTCGGCCGGTGGGAAGTGCCACGGTGGGACGTTTGGGGGGAAGCAAAGGGGGGTGATTCAGGGACACAATTCCCGGCAGGCGGGAAGATCGACCGACGTCGCTTGGGGTTGAAAATGAAACCGTCTGTGGGATTGTTCCCAGACCAGGAGACGGAGACAAATTCACATCCAGGAGTGCGGGGGGCGGCGGGGGGCCGGGGCTCCCGGGGGGCCGCGATGGCGATCGGGGGCAGCTCCACCGCGACGCCTCCCTCCGAGAGGCACCGAGGGACCCGCCGCCCAAGAGCCCGACGTGCCCCTTCCCCTGCGCCGGGCCTGGGGCACCCGCTCCCTGCGCCGGGCCCTGGGGCACCCGCTCCCTGCGCCGCGGCCTGGGGCACCCGCTCCCTGCGCCGCGGCCTGGGGCACCCGCTCCCTGCGCCGGGCCCTGGGGCACCCGCTCCCTGCGCCGCGGCCTGGGCACCCGCCCCTGCGCCTGGCCCTGGGGCACCCGCCCCTGCGCCGGCCTGGGGCACCCGCCTCCCTGCGCCAGGGCCTGGGGCACCCGCCTCCTGCGCCGCGGCCGGGGCACCCGCTCCCTGCGCCGGGCCTGGGGCACCCGCTCCTGCGCCGGGCCTGGGGCACCCGCCCCGCGCCGCGGCCTGGGGCACCCGCCTCGCGCCGGGCCCTGGGGCACCCGCCTCGCGCCTGGCCCTGGGGCACCCGCCTCCCGCGCCGCGCCTGGGGCACCCGCTCCTGCGCCGCGCCGGGGCACCCGCCTCGCGCCGGGCCCTGGGCACCCGCCTGCGCCTGGCCCTGGGGCACCCGCCCCTGCGCCGCGCCGGGGCACCCGCCCCGCGCCTGGCCCTGGGGCACCCGCTCCCGCGCCGCGGCCTGGGGCACCCGCCCCTGCGCCGCGCCGGGGCACCCGCCCCTGCGCCGGGCCTGGGGCACCCGCCTCCCGCGCCGCGGCCTGGGACACCCGCCCCTGCGCCGGGCCCTGGGGCACCCGCCCCTGCGCCTGGCCCTGGGGCACCCGCCTCGCGCCGCGCCTGGGGCACCCGCTCCCGCGCCGCGGCCTGGGGCACCCGCCTCCCGCGCCGGCCCTGGGGCACCCGCCCCGCGCCGGGCCCTGGGGCACCCGCCTGCGCCGCGGCCTGGGGCACCCGCTCCCTGCGCTGGGCCGGGGCACCCGCCCCTGCGCCGCGCCGGGGCACCCGCCCCGCGCCGGGCCCTGGGGCACCCGCTCCTGCGCCGGGCCGGGGCACCCGCCCCTGCGCCTGGCCCTGGGGCACCCGCCTCGCGCCGCGGCCGGGGCACCCGGCCCTGCGCCGCGCCTGGGGCACCCGCCCCTGCGCCGGGCCCTGGGCACCCGCTCCCTGCGACTGGCCTGGGGCACCCGCCTCGCGCCGGGCCCTGGGGCACGCGCCTCCCTGCGCCGCGGCCTGGGGCACCCGCCCCGCGCCGGGCCCTGGGGCACCCGCCTCGCGCCGCGGCCTGGGGCACCCGCCTCGCGCCGCGGCCTGGGGCACCCGCCTCCGCGCCGGGCCCTGGGGCACCCGCCCTGCGCCGGGCCCTGGGGCACCCGCCTCCCCTGCGCGCCGGGGCACCCGCCTCGCGCCACGGCCGGGGCACCCGCCCCGCGCCGGGCCCTGGGCACCCGCCTCCTGCGCCGGGCCGGGGCACCCGCCTCGCGCCTGGCCCTGGGGCACCCGCTCCCTGCGCCGCGCCGGGGCACCCGCCCTGCGCCGGGCCGGGGCACCCGCCCCGCGCCGGGCCCTGGGGCACCCGCTCCCTGCGCCGGGCCGGGGGCACCCGCTCCCTGCGCCGGGCCTGGGGCACCCGCCTCGCGCCTGGCCCTGGGGCACCCGCCTCGCGCGGCCGGGGCACCCGCCCCTGCGCCGGGCCCTGGGGCACCCGCCTCGCGCCGGGCCCTGGGGCACCCGCCCCGCGCCGCGCCTGGGGCACCCGCTCCCTGCGCCGCGGCCTGGGGCACCCGCCTCCCGCGCTGGCCCTGGGGCACCCGCCCCGCGCTGGCCCTGGGGCACCCGCCCCGCGCCGGGCCGGGGCACCCGCTCCCTGCGCCGCGCCTGGGGCACCCGCCTCCCGCGCCTGGCCCTGGGGCACCCGCCCCGCGCCGCGGCCTGGGGCACCCGCCTCCCGCGCCGGGCCCTGGGGCACCCGCCCCTGCGCCGGGCCCTGGGGCACCCGCCTCGCGCCATGCCTGGGGCACCCGCCCCCTGCGCCGGGCCCTGGGCACCCGCTCCCTGCGCCGCGCCGGGGCACCCGCCTCGCGCCGGGCCTGGGGCACCCGCCCCTGTGCCGCGCCTGGGGCACCCGCCTCCTGCGCCGGGCCTGGGCCTGGGCCCGCCCGGCCCCAGGCACCCGCTGGACTCGCCCCACGGCAGCGCCCGGCCCCAAGCACCCGCTGGACTCACCCCATGGCAGCGCCCGGCCCGGCCCCCCAAGCACCCGCTGGATTCGCCCCACGGCAGCACCCGGCCCGGCCCCCCAGGCACCCGCTGGATTCGCCCCACGGCAGCGCCCAGCCCCCCAGGCACCCGCTGGATTCGCCCCACGGCAGCACCCGGCCCCCCAGGCACCCGCTGGATTCGCCCCACGGCAGCGCCCGCCCGGCCCCAAGCACCTGCTGGATTCGCCCACGGCAGCACCCGCCCGCCCCAGGCACCCGCTGATTCGCCCCACGGCAGCGCCCGGCCCCCCAGGCACCCGCTGGATTCGCCCCACGGCAGCGCCCGGCCCCCCAGGCACCCGCTGGATTCGCCCCACGGCAGCGCCCAGCCCCCCAGGCACCCGCTGGATTCGCCCCACGGCAGCGCCCGGCCCCCCAGGCACCCGCTGACTCACCCCATGGCAGCGCCCGCCCGCCCCAAGCACCCGCTGGATTCGCCCCACGGCAGCACTGCCCGCCCCAGGCACCCGCTGGATTCGCCCCACGGCAGCGCCCAGCCCCCCAGGCCCCCGCTGGATTCGCCCCACGGCAGCACCCGGCCCCCCAGCCACCCGCACGAATCGCCCCACGGCAGCGCCGGCCCGCCCCAGGCACCCACTGGATTCGCCCCACGCAGCGCCCAGCCCCCAGGCACCGCTGATTCGCCCCACGGCAGCGCCGGCCCGCCCCAGGCACCCGCTGGATTCGCCCCACGGCAGCACTCCGCCCGCCCCAGGCACCCGCTGGATTCGCCCCACGGCAGCGCCCGGCCCGGCCCCCCAGGCACCCACTGGATTCGCCCCACGGCAGCGCCCAGCCCCCCAGGCATCCGCGGGATTCGCCCCACGGCAGCGCCCGGCCCGGCCCCCCAAGCAGTCCGGCCTCGCCTGGGCCCAAGGAGGCCTGGAAACCGGCCTGGTTCCCTGCCCTGCCTGGGGCACCGAGTGTGACAACAGGCACCAGCGGGGGGGTGTCACCACGTGAGGGTGACTGGCGGTGTTTCTGTGTCTGCCGTTGGGCGGGGCACCGGGCTGGGGAGAGGGGGGATAGATAGAGTTATGGGGACGGATAGAGAGATGCAGGGGAGGGAGGGAGTTATGGGGACGGATACAGGCAGGGAGGCAGGGGTTGTGGGGATGGATAGACAGGGGCAGGGGTTGTGGGGACGGATACGGGGAGGCAGGGGTTGTGGGGACGGATAGACGGGGGGCAGGGGTTGTGGGGATGGATAGACAGGGGCAGGGGTTGTGGGACGGATAGACAGGGGCAGGGGTTGTGGGGACGGATAGACGGGGCAGGGGTCAGGGGACGGATAGGGGAGTTATGGGGATGGATAGACGGGGGCAGGGGTTGTGGGGACGGATAGACGGAGGGGGAGTTATGGGGACGGATACAGGGAGGAGGCAGGGGTTGTGGGGACGGATAGACGGGGGCAGGGGTTGTGGGACGGATGGGGAGGCAGGGGTTGTGAGGATGGATAGACGGAGGGGGAGTTATGGGGACGGATACAGGGAGGGAGGCAGGGGTTGTGGGGACGGATAGACGGGGGCAGGGGTTGTGGGGACGGATGGGGAGGCAGGGGTTGTGGGATGGATAGACGGAGGGGGAGTTATGGGGACGGATACAGGAGGGAGGCAGGGGTTGTGGGGACGGATGGGGAGTTATGGGGACGGATAGACGGGGGCAGGGGTGTCCGGGGCTAGAAAGGCAAGGAGGAGGCTGATGGGGACACACACACACAGACTGACGGACGGACGGACGGGGGGTCCCGGGGGTGGCTGGCGGGGGGGGGGCTACGGGGATACAGGCCGCGAGGGAACGACTGAGGCGGGGTGGGGAGGGGCACAGGGCACCGCTGGGGTCCCACAGGGCAGCGATCCGGGGGGAGGGAGGGGCCCACAGGCTGAGGAGGGATTTGTGGGGTGGGAGGCCCTCCCACAGCTGCGCTGCCTGTTCCTTGCCCAGCCCCACACCTGGCCCGCCCCACGCCCGCCCCACGCCCAGCCCGCACTTTGCCCGGCAATTACAGAGCAGTGACACCCAGCGGGGGGGAGGCCTGGCCGGGATCAGCCCCCCCACGTGGCCTAGCTGGGGGACCAGACGCCCCGATTGTGCAGGGACAGGCCTGACTTGGGTCTGTTTCTTACCCCCCCCGCCCCCCCCGATATTTCACACGTCCTGTCTGGTCACCCTAGTCGTACCTACCCCTCCCCAGTCAGCCCCTGCCCTCCCCAGCCAGCCCCTGCCCTGCCCTCCTCCCCCAACCAACCCCTGCCCTGCTCCTCCCCTCCCCAGCCAGCCCCCTGCCCTGCCCTCCCTCCCCAACCAACCCCTGCCCTGCCATCCTCCCCAGCCAGCCCCTGCCCTGCCCTGCCCTCCCCCAATCAACCCCTTCCCTGCCCTCCCCAGCCAGCCCCTGCCCTGCTCCTCCCCTCCCCAGCCAGCCCCTGCCCTGCCTTCCTCCTGCCCCAGCCAGCCCCCTCCCTCCCCAACCAACCCCTGCCCTGCCCTCCCCAACCAACCCCTGCCCTGCCCTCCCCAGCCAGCCCCCTCCCCAGCCAGCCCCCTGCCCTCCCCAACCAACCCCTGCCCTGCCCTCCCCAGCCAGCCCCCTGCCCTCCTCCCCAACCAACCCCTTCCCCGCCCTCCCCAGCCAGCCCCTGCCCTGCCCCCAACCAACCCCCTGCCCTGCCCTCCTCCTCCCCAGCCAGCCCCTGCCCTGCCTTCCTCCTGCCCCAGCCAGCCCCCTCCCCTCCCCAGCCAGCCCCTGCCCTGCCCCAACCAACCCCTCCCCAGCCCGCCCCTGCCCTGCCCTCCCTCCCCAACCAACCCCTGCCCTGCCCTCCCCTCCTCCCCAACCAGCCCCTGCCCTCTCCCTCCCCAGCCAGCCCCCTGCCCTCCCCTCCCCCAACCAACCCCTGCACTGCTCCTCCTCCCCAGCCAGCCCCCTTCCCCTTCCCTCCCTTTCCCCAAACAGCCCCTCCCCTTCAGCTTTCCCCAACTAGCCCTCCCCTCTGACCCTCCCCCAGCCAGCCCCCTGCCCCCTCACCTCCGCCGTTCTTGTAGCACAGGTAGGGAAGCGCCAGACGTTGCCCAGCCCCACGGCGAAGCCCACGCAGGACATCATGAAATCCATCTGCCGGGTCCAGGTCTCTGCGGGGGCGCGGCGGCGGCGGGGGCAGCGGGGGCCGGCAGGGCTCCCCCCCGGTCCCCCTTGCGGGACACCGCCACCAGCCCCCCCTCCTCCGGCTCCTGGCCCATGGCCCCCCCCAGAGGGCCGCTGTACACCCCGTTCCCCAGCAAGTCCCCTTTGCTCCTGGTCCGGTGGGGGGGCGGGCTCGGCCCCTAAGAGGGGTGGGGGTGGGCGCTGCGCGGGTGGGCCCCGGGGCCCCCCCACGTTTCCGTGGCGGGGGTCCGTAACCGGGTCTTGGCCGGGGGGGGGAGAAAGGGGCTGAAATTAAAAATCTCTCCCCCCCCTTGCAAAGAGAGGGGCTGGGGGAGGGGCGCCGGGGGTCCTGGGGCGGGGGTCGCTGCAGCCGCGGGGGGTCAGAAGCAATCCACGAAGCACTTGAAGGTCAGCCTGAAAAATCTCATTGGGGGGGGTCGGGCACGGGGCAGCCCCCCCTGGGCCGGGCCGCGGGGGGAGGGGGCCGAGGCGAGGTCTCTGCGGCGGGGGGGCGGCCGGTGTCCGTCTGTCCTCGGTCTCCGGCGGCCCGTCTGTCCCCGTCCGCCCCCCCCCCCGGGCTTTATGCAGACACGGGGTGACGTCACGGGCAGCATCACGGCTCGGAGCCGCCCCCCCTCGCCCCCCCCAGCGCTGCCAGGCAGGGGGAGGAGCCGCTATTTCGGGAGCAGCGTGTGACTGGGCGGGGGGGGGGGAACAGCGCAGCCCCTCCCCCCCGCTGCTGGGCTCCCCCTGCCCCCCCCAGCTGGGACAGCGCAGCCCCTCCCCGCTGCTGGGCTCCCGGCCCCAGCTGGGACAGCGCAGCCCCTCCCCGCTGCTGGGCTCCCCTGCCCCCAGCTGGGACAGCGCAGCCCCCTCCCCGCTGCTGGGCTCCCGGCCCCCAGCTGGGACAGCGCAGCCCCTCCCCGCTGCTGGGCTCCCTGCCCCCAGCTGGGACAGCGCAGCCCCTCCCCCCGCTGCTGGGCTTCCCCCCCCCAGCTGGGACAGCGCAGCCCCTCCCCGCTGCTGGGATCCCCGGCCCCCAGCTGGGACAGCGCAGCCCTCCCCGCTGCTGGGCTCCCCTGCCCCCAGCTGGGACAGCGCAGCCCCTCCCTCCCCTGCTGCTGGGTTCTCTGCCCCAGCTGGGACAGCGCAGCCCCTCCCTCCCGCGCTGCTGGGCTCCCTGCCCCAGCTGGGACAGCGCAGCCCCTCCCCCGCTGCTGGGCTCCCTGCCCCAGCTGGGACAGCACAGCCCTCCCCGCTGCTTGGCTCCTCTGCCCCCAGCTGGGACAGCGCAGCCCTCCCCTGCTGCTGGGATCCCCGGCCCCAGCTGGGACAGCGCAGCCCCTCCCCGCTGCTGGGCTCCCCTGTCCCCGTCCCTCCCCCACTCGAACCCAACTCCTTCCAGCAGGGCCGGCAGGTTCCCTTCTCCCGCTGAGATACCCCCAGCTCCCTACAGAGACCCCCCCAGAACTCCTCCCACAGCCCCCACCTGCATCCCCAGCCCCCCATCACTGCCCTGGTGCGATCCCTCCCATAACAAGAGGGGGGCTGGGAGCCAGGACTCCTGGGTTCTCTGCCCGGCTCTGGGAGGGGAGTGGGGGCTGGTGGGTTAGAGCAGGGGGGGCTGGGAGCCAGGACTCCTGGGTTCTCTCCCCGGCTCTGGGAGGGGAGTGGGGGCTGGTGGGTTAGAGCAGGGGGGGCTGGGAGCCAGGACTCCTGGTTTCTCTCCCGGCTCTGGGAGGGGAGTGGGGGCTGGTGGGTTAGAGCAGGGCCCGGACTCCTGGGTTCTCCAGCCCTGTCTGTGGCCTGATCGCTGACATGGGAGGGGGAGCAGCAGCGGTATTAGGGCGCCCTCTGGTGGCCACTTCCCACAGCGCTTACCACCCTCCCCATCTTCCCCACAGCCGCCCCCCCCTCCAGCACTAGAACCCGCCCTCCGAGCTGTGGATGGACCCCAGGCGTCGGGGCTCCCAGCCCCCCCCCCGCGTTCAAACCACTAGAACCCCCCCAAGCTGGGGACAGAACCCAGGCGTCAGGGCTCTCAGCCCCGCCCCTCGCTCTAACACTAGAACCCGCCCCCCCGGGCTAGGGACGGAACCCAGGTGTCCGGGCTCCCAGCCCCCCCCCATTCTAACCACTAGAACCCCCCCACAAGCTGGGGATGGAACCCAGGCTGTCCCAGCCCCCATTCTAACCACTAGAACCCCCAAGCTGGGGATGGAACCCAGGTGTCGGGCTCCCAGCCCCCATTCTAACCACTAGAACCCCACAAGCTGTAGATGGACCCCAGGCGTCGGGGCTCCCAGCCCTCCCCATGCGTTCAAACCACTAGAACCCGCCCCGGCTGGGGACGGAACCCAGGTGTCCGCTCCCAGCCCTCCCCACTCTAACCACTAGAACCCCCCCCCCAGCTGGGGATGGACCCACGGTGGCCGGGATCCCAGCCCCCGCCCCCCAGCTCTTACACGAGCCCCGGGCCCCCGCGCCCGGGCTGGGGACGGAACCCAGGCGTTCGGGCGTCCGCGTGGGAAACTCAGCCCCCCCCCCCCTTGTTGGCGTCCAGAAATCCTGCCATTTCCTTACATGGCAGGAGCGCAGGGCCGGGCGCGGGGGGGCGGGGAGAGGGGGGGGGCGAAGGGACAGATTCCGGGAGAAGCTGCAGGGGGCTCAGGTCCAGCTGGTAGGTGCCAGAACCCCCCTGGGAGGGGAGGCGGGGAGCCCGGACGCCTGGGTTCTCTGGGGGAGGGGGTGTAGCAGTGGTGGGAGGCGCCGGGCTGGCAGCGGGGTGGGCCATGGGGGGCTATGGGCTGACGGGGAGAGGGAGTTGTGTTACCCTGGCTCTGTGTGTTGTGGGGGTGGATAGATGTGGTATATGGGGACCCTGGCTGTGTGTTGTGGGGGTGGATAGATGTGGTGTGTAGGGGGGGTTGTGTTACCATAGCAGGGTTTTGTGTGTGTGGATAGATGTGGTGTGTAGGGTGTGTTACCCTGGCTGTGTGTTGTGTGGGTGGATAGATGTGGTGTGTAGGGCTGGCTGTGTGTTGTGTGGGTGGATAGATGTGGTGTGTAGGGGGTTACCCTGGCTGTGTGTTGTGTGGGTGGATAGATGTGGTGTGTAGGTTGTGTTACCCTGGCTGTGTGTTGTGGGTGGATAGATGTGGTGTGTAGGGGGTTGTGTTACCCTGGCTGTGTGTTGTGGGGGTGGATAGATGTGGTGTGTATCGGGGGTTGTGTTTCCCTGGCTGTGTGTTGTGTGGGTGGATAGATGTGGTGTGTAGGGGCGGTTGTGTTACCCTGGCTGTGTGTGTTGTGTGGGTGGATAGATGTGGTGTGTAGGGGGGTTGCGTTACCCTGGCTCTGTGTGTTGTGTGGGTGGATAGATGTGGTGTGTAGGGGTTGTGTTACCCTGGCTGTGTGTTGTGTGGGTGGATAGATGTGGTGTGTAGGGGTTGTGTTACCCTGGCTGTGTGTTGTGGGGTGGATAGATGTGGTGTGTAGGGGTTGTGTTACCCTGGCTGTGTGTTGTGGGGTGGATAGATGTGGTGTG
Organism: Mauremys reevesii; assembly: GCF_016161935.1. Classification (NCBI taxonomy): domain Eukaryota; kingdom Metazoa; phylum Chordata; order Testudines; family Geoemydidae; genus Mauremys; species Mauremys reevesii. Next base: position 24,171,480 of record NC_052644.1, on the reverse strand, counting down.
TAGGGGGTTGTGTTACCCTGGCTGTGTGTTGTGGGGTGGATAGATGTGGTGTGTAGGGGTTGTGTTACCCTGGCTGTGTGTTGTGGGGTGGATAGATGTGGTGTGTAGGGGTTGTGTTACCTGGCTGTGTGTTGTGGGTGGATAGATGTGGTGTGTATGTGTTACCCTGGCTGTGTGTTGTGGGTGGATAGATGTGGTGTGTAGGGGTTGTGTTACCCTGGCTGTGTGTTGGTGGATAGATGTGGTGTCCTGGCTGTGTGTTGTGGGTGGATAGATGTGGTGTGTAGGTTGTGTTACCCTGGCTGTGTGTTGTGGGGTGGATAGATGTGGGGGTTGTGTTACCCTGGCTGTGTGTTGTGGGGGTGGATAGATGTGGTGTGTATGGGGGATTGTGTTTCCCTGGCTGTGTGTTGTGTGGGTGGATAGATGTGGTGTGTATGTGGAGGTTGTGTTACCCTGGCTGTGTGTTGTATGGGTGGATAGATGTGGTGTGTAGGGGCGGTTGTGTTATCCTGGCTCTGTGTTGTGTGAGTGGATAGATGTGGTGTGTAGGGGGGTTGCGTTACCCAGGCTCTGTGTGTTGTGTGGGTGGATAGATGTGGTGTGTAGGGGGGGTTGTGTTACCCTGGCTGTGTGTTGTGTGTGTGGATATATATGGTGTGTATAGGGGGTTGTGTTTCCCTGGCTCTCTGTGTTGTGTGGGTGGATAGAAGTGGTGTATATGGGGGAGGGGGTTGTGTTACCCTGGCTGTGTGTGTTGTGTGGGTGGATAGATGTGGTGTGTATGTGGAGGTTTTGTTACCCTGGCTGTGTGTTGTGTGGGTGGATAGATGTGGTGTGTAGGGGCGGTTGTCTTATCCTGGCTGTGTGTTGTGTGGGTGGACAGATGTGGTGTGTAGGGGGGGTTGTGTTACCCTGGCTGTGTGTGTTGTGTGTGTGGATAGATGTGGTGTGTATGGGGGATTGTGTTTCCCTGGCTGTGTGTTGTGTGGGTGGATAGATGTGGTGTGTAGGGGCAGTTGTGTTATCCTGGCTGTGTGTTGTGTGGGTGGATAGATGTGGTGTGTATGTGGAGGTTGTGTTACCCTGGCTCTGTGTGTTGTGTGGGTGGATAGATGTGGTGTGTAGGGGGGGTTGTGTTTCCCTGGCTCTCTGTGTTGTGTGGGTGGATAGAAGTGGTGTATATGGGGGAGGGGGTTGTGTTACCCTGGCTGTGTGTGTTGTGTGGGTGGATAGAGGTGGTGTGTAGGGGGGTTGCGTTACCCTGGCTGTGTGTTGTGGGGGTGGATAGATGTGGTGTGTAGGGGGGGTTGTGTTACCCTGGCTGTGTGTTGTGGGGGTGGATAGATGTGGTGTGTAGGGGGGTTGTGTTACCCTGGCTGTGTGTTCTGTAGGTGGATAGATGTGGTGTGTAGGGGCGGTTGTGTTACCCTGGCTGTGTGTTGTCGGGGTGGATAGATGTGGTGTGTAGGGGGGGTTGTGTTACCCTGGCTGTGTGTTGTGGGGGTGGATAGATGTGGTGTGTAGGGGCGGTTGTGTTATCCGGGCTGTGTGTTGTGGGGGTGGATGGATGTGGTGTGTATCTGGAGGTTGTGTTACCATGGCTGTGTGTTGTGGGGGTGGATAGATGTGGTGTGTAGGGGCAGTTGTCTTATCCTGGCTGTGTGGGTGGATAGATGTGGTGTGTAGGGGGGGGTTGTGTTACCCGGGTGGTCTGTGTTGTGGGGGTGGATAGATGTGGTGTGTAGGGGCAGTTGTGTTATCCTGGCTGTGTGTTGTGTGGGTGGATAGATGTGGTGTGTAGGGGGGGTTGTGTTACCCTGGCTGTGTGTTGTGTGGGTGAATAGATGTGGTGTGTAGGGGGGGTTGTGTTATCCTGGCTGTGTGTTGTGTGGGTGAATAGATGTGGTGTGTAGGGGGGGTTGTGTTACCCTGGCTGTGTGTTGTGTGTGCAGATAGATTTGGTGTGGGGGGGGTTGTGTTACCCTGGTTGTCTGTGTTGAGTGGGTGGATAGATGTGGTGCTTATAAGGGCGTTGTGTTACCCTGGCTGTGTGTTGTGGGGGTGGATAGATGTGGTGTGTAGGGGCGGTTGTGTTACTCTGGCTGTGTGTTGTGGGGGTGGATAGATGTGGTGTGTAGGGGGGGTTGTGTTACCCTGGCTGTGTGTTGTGGGGGTGGATAGATGTGGTGTGTAGGGGGGGTTGTGTTACCCTGGCTGTGTGTTGTGGGGGTGGATAGATGTGATGTGTAGGGGCGGTTGTGTTATCCGGGCTGTGTGTTGTGGGGGTGGATGGATGTGGTGTGTAGGGGTTGTGTTACCCTGGCTGTGTGTTGTGGGGTGGATAGATGTGGTGTGTAGGGGTTGTGTTACCCTGGCTGTGTGTTGTGGGGTGGATAGATGTGGTGTGTAGGGGTTGTGTTACCCTGGCTGTGTGTTGTGGGGTGGATAGATGTGGTGTGTAGGGGTTGTGTTACCCTGGCTGTGTGTTGTGGGGTGGATAGATGTGGTGTGTAGGGGTTGTGTTACCCTGGCTGTGTGTTGTGGGGGTGGATAGATGTGGTGTGTAGGGGGGTTGTGTTACCCTGGCTGTGTGTTGTGGGGGTGGATGGATGTGGTGTGTAGGGGTGGTTGTGTTACCCTGGCTGTGTGTTGTGGGGTGGATAGATGTGGTGTGTAGGGGTTGTGTTACCCTGGCTGTGTGTTGTGGGGGTGGATAGATGTGGTGTGTAGGGGGGTTGTGTTACCCTGGCTGTGTGTTGTGGGGGTGGATAGATGTGGTGTGTAGGGGGGGGTTGTGTTACCCTGGCTGTGTGTTGTGGGGGTGGATAGATGTGGTGTGTAGGGGGGGTGTGTTACCCTGGCTGTGTGTTGTGGGGGTGGATGGATGTGGTGTGTAAGGGGGGTTGTGTTACCCTGGCTGTGTGTTGTGGGGGTGGATAGATGTGGTGTGTAGGGGGGTTGTGTTACCCTGGCTGTGTGTTGTGGGGGTGGATAGATGTGGTGTGGAGGGGGGTTGTGTTACTCTGGCTGTGTGTTGTGGGGGTGGATAGATGTGGTGTGTAGGGGGGGTTGTGTTACCCTGGCTGTGTGTTGTGGGGTGGATAGATGTGGTGTGGAGGGGTTGTGTTACCCTGGCTGTGTGTTGTGGGGTGGATAGATGTGGTGTGTAGGGGTTGTGTTACCCTGGCTGTGTGTTGTGGGGGTGGATGGATGTGGTGTGTAAGGGGGGTTGTGTTACCCTCGCTGTGTGTTGTGGGGTGGATAGATGTGGTGTGTAGGGGTTGTGTTACCCTAGCTGTGTGTTGTGGGGGTGGATGGATGTGGTGTGTAGGGGGGGGTGTGTTACCCTGGCTGGGTGTTGTGGGGGTGGATAGATGTGGTGTGTAGGGGGGTTGTGTTACCCTGGCTGTGTGTTGTGGGGGTGGATTGATGTGGTGTGTAAGGGGGGTTGTGTTACCCTGGCTGTGTGTTGTGGGGTGGATAGATGTGGTGTGTAGGGGTTGTGTTACCCTGGCTGTGTGTTGTGGGGTGGATAGATGTGGTGTGTAGGGGTTGTGTTACCCTGGCTGTGTGTTGTGGGGTGGATAGATGTGGTGTGTAGGGGTTGTGTTACCCTGGCTGTGTGTTGTGGGGTGGATAGATGTGGTGTGTAGGGGTTGTGTTACCCTGGCTGTGTGTTGTGGGGTGGATAGATGTGGTGTGTAGGGGTTGTGTTACCCTGGCTGTGTGTTGTGGGGTGGATGGATGTGGTGTGTAGGGGTTGTGTTACCCTGGCTGTGTGTTGTGGGGTGGATAGATGTGGTGTGTAGGGGTTACCCTGGCTGTGTGTTGTGGGGTGGATAGATGTGGTGTGTAGGGGTTGTGTTATCCTGGCTGTGTGTTGTGGGGTGGATAGATGTGGTGTGTAGGGGTTGTGTTACCCTGGCTGTGTGTTGTGGGGGTGGATAGATGTGGTGTGTAGGGGTTGTGTTACCCTGGCTGTGTGTTGTGGGGTGGATAGATGTGGTGTGTAGGGGTTGTGTTACTCTGGCTGTGTGTTGTGGGGGTGGATAGATGTGGTGTGTAGGGGGGGTGTGTTAACCTGGCTGTGTGTGGTGGGGGGGGATAGATGTGGTGTGTAGGGGTTGTGTTACCCTGGCTGTGTGTTGTGGGGGTGGATAGATGTGGTGTGTAGGGGGGTTGTGTTACCCTGGCTGTGTGTTGTGGGGGTGGATAGATGTGGTGTGTAGGGGGGTTGTGTTACCCTGGCTGTGTGTTGTGGGGGTGGATAGATGTGGTGTGTAGGGGGGTTGTGTTACCCTGGCTGTGTGTTGTGGGGGTGGATAGATGTGGTGTGTAGGGGGGTTGTGTTACCCTGGCTGTGTGTTGTGGGGGTGGATAGATTGCACTGATTGCAGACCCGCACCCTGAGCCTCCCCCCCCCCCGGATCCTTTCACCCCCACACCTAACACCCATTCACCACTTCACCAGGGAGGGTCCCTGGCCTGGGCTGTGTGGGGTGGGGGGAGGCTGGGCACGGGGCCCCCAGCCAGGCTCCCAGTTCCTGCCCCCCAGCATGGAGCTCCCTCAACAATGCCCTGCTCAGCGCATCTGGGCTGCAACCCCCATTGGTTTTGAACAGGACGCCTGGGTTCCCTCCCTGGCTCTGGGAGGGCAGTGGGGGCTGGGGGGTCAGGGCAGGGGGGGCTGGGAGCCAGGACTCCTGGGTTCTCTCCCGGCTCGGGGAGGGCAGTGGGGGCGGGGGGGTCAGAGCAGGGGGGGCTGGGAGCCAGGACTCCTGGGTTCCCTCCCTGGCTCTGGGAGGGGAGTGGGGCTGGGGTCAGGGCAGGGGGGGCTGGGAGCCAGGACTCCTGGGTTCCATACCCGGCTCTGGGAGGGGAGTGGGGGCTGGTGGGTCAGGGCAGGGGAGGCTGGGAGCCCGGACTCCTGGGTTCTCTCCCGGCTCTGGGAGGGCCGTGGGGCTGGGGGTCAGAGCAGGGGCTGGGAGCCAGGACTCCTGGGTTCCTCCCGGCTCTGGGAGGGCAGGTGGGGCTGGTGGGTCAGAGCAGGGGGGGCTGGGAGCCAGGACTCCTGGGTTCCCTCCCGGCTCTGGGAGGGCAGTGGGGGCTGGGGTCAGGGCAGGGGGCTGGGAGCCAGGACTCCTGGGTTCCATACCCGGCTCTGGGAGGGGAGTGGGGGCTGGTGGGTCAGGGCAGGGGAGGCTGGGAGCCCGGACTCCTGGGTTCTCTCCCGGCTCTGGGAGGGCAGTGGGGGCTGGTGGTTAGAGGAGTGGGGGCTGGGAGCCAGGACTCCTGGGTTCCATACCCGGCTCAGGGAGGGCAGTGGGGGCTGGGGGGTCAGGGCAGGATTCTGGGCCCCACCCATGGGGCTGCCCTGCGCTGTCTCCCCAGGGCCTGGCAGACCCACGTGCGGTGCCGATGGGCGAGAGCTGGAGAAAAACCACGGAGGAGATCGGCACCGTCTATGACATCAAGGAGAAACTTGGGGCGTGAGTCACCCGGCGGGGGGCGCAAATCCTGGGGAGGGGTTAATAGACTGGGGGCAGCCCCCCCTCCCTCTCCTGGGCCTGGGAGGGGAGTGGGGGCTGGTGGTTAGAGCAGGGGGGCTGGGAGCCAGGACTCCTGGGTTCCATACCCGGCTCTGGGAGGGGAGTGGGGGCTGGTGGGGTAGAGCAGGGGCTGGGAGCCAGGACTCCTGGGTTCCATACCCGGCTCTGGGAGGAGTGGGGCTGGTGGGTTAGAGCAGGGGCTGGGAGCCCGGACGCCGGGGTTCTCTCCTGGGCCTGGGAGGGGAGCGGGGCTGGTGGAGTAGAGCAGGGGGGACTGGGAGCCAGGACTCCTGGGTTCTGTCCCCGGCTCTGGGAGGGGAGTGGGGGCTGGTGGTTAGAGCAGGGGGGCTGGGAGCCAGGACTCCTGGGTTCTCTGCCCGGCTCTGGGAGGGAAGTGGGGGCTGGTGGTTAGAGTGGGGGCTGGGAGCCAGGACTCCTGGGTTCTCTGCCCGGCTCTGGGAGGAGTGGGGCTGGTGGGTCAGAGCAGGGGTTGGGAGCCAGGCCTCCTGGGTTCCATACCCGGCTCTGGGAGGGGAGTGGGGGCTGGTGGTTAGAGCAGGGGGGCTGGGAGCCAGGACTCCTGGGTTCTCTGCCCGGCATTGCTGGGTTGGGGGGAGCCGCCCATGTCGCTGTGTCCCGCAGGGGGGCCTTCTCGGAGGTGTTCCTGGCCCGGGATCGGGGCTCCCAGCGGCTGGTGGCTCTGAAGTGTATCCCCAAGACGGCGCTGCGGGGCCAGGAGGCGGCTGTGGAGAATGACATCGCCCTGCTCAGGCAGTGAGGGGGCAGGGGAGGGTGTGTGGCTGGGGTTGGGGAGCAGGGGAGGGGTGTGGATGGGAAGCAGGGGAGGGGTGTGGCTGGGGGTGGGTTTGGGAGCAGGGGAGGGTGTGGCTGGGGTTGGGGAGCTGGGGCAGGGGTGTGTGGACGGGGAGCAGGGGAGGTGTGGCTGGGGAGCGGGGTGTGGCTGGGGTTGGGGAGCAGGGGAGGGCTGGGGGTGTGTGGCTGGGAAGCAGGGGACAGGCTGGGGTTTGGGGAGCAGGGGCAGGGGTGTGTGGATGGGGAGCAGGGGAGGGGTGTGGCTGGGGAGCAGGGGAGGGGTGGCTGGGGGTTTGGGGAGCTGGGGGAGGGGTGTGTGGACGGGGAGCAGGGGGAGGGGGTGTGGCTGGGGAGCAGGGGAGGGGTGTGGCTGGGGTTGGGGAGCAGGGGCAGGGGTGTGTGGATGGGGAGCAGGGGAGGGTGTGGACGGGGAGCAGGGGAGGTGTGGCTGGGGTTGGGAAGCAGGGGAGGGGTGTGGCTGGGGTTGGGAGCTGGGGGGAGGGTGTGGACGGGGAGCAGGGGAGGGGTGTGGCTGGGGGTTGGGGAGCTGGGGAGGGGGTGTGTCTGGGGTTGGGGAGCAGGGGAGGGTGTGGACAGGGAGCAGGGGAGGGGTGTGGCTGGGGTTGGGGAGCTGGGGCAGGTGTGTGGACGGGGAGCAGGGGAGGGGTGTGGCTGGGGGTTGGGGAGCTGGGGAGGGGTGTGTCTGGGGTTGGGGAGCAGGGGAGGGGTGTGGACAGGAGCAGGCGGGAGGGGGTGTGGCTGGGGGAGGTGGGGGCGGGTTTGGGGGCTCAGGGGCTGTTTTGGGGGTGACCCCCCCACACCCCCGGCTCTCTGCTCCCTTGCAGGGTCCATCATGAGAACATTGTGGCTCTGGAGAACATCCATGAAACTCCCACGCACCTGTACCTGGCCATGCAGCTGTGAGCCCGGACGCCTGGGTTCTGCTGGGGGAGGGGCTGGGAGCCAGGACTCCTGGGTTCTCTCGTGGGCTTAGGGAGGGGAGGGGGCTGGAGCCCGGACGCCTGGGTTCTCTCCCCGGCTCAGGGAGGGGAGGGGGCTGGAGCCCGGACGCCTGGGTTCTCGCTCACGGGGGTCTCCGGCAGGGTGACGGGGGGGGAGCTCTTTGACCGGATCCTCGAGCGGGGGCACTACACCGAGCGGGACGCCAGCCGCCTCCTCCGGCAGCTGCTGGAGGCCCTGAGCTACCTGCACCAGCTGGGGATCGTGCACCGGGACCTCAAGGCGAGAGGCGGGGCCGCGGGAGGGGGCGGGGCCTCAGAGGGGCCTGGGGCGGGGATTCAGAAACCAGGGGCGGGGCCGCGGGAGGGGCGGGGATTCAGAGACCAGGGGCGGGGCCTTTGGGAGGGGGCGTGGCCTCAGAGGGGCCTGGGGCGGGGATTCAGAGACCAGGGGCGGAGCCTCGCGGAGGGGGCGGGGCCTCAGAGGGGCCGGGCGGGGAGTCAGAGACCAGGGGCGGAGCCTCGCGGAGGGGGCGGGGCCTCAGAGGGGCCCGGGGCGGGGATTCAGAGACCAGGGGCGGGGCCGCGGGGAGGGGGCGTGGTTTCAGTGGGGCCCTGGGTGGAGGCGGAGTCACTGCAGGGGGCGGAGTTTCGGGGGGGTACATGGTGAGGTGGGGGATCTGAGCGGGGATGGGAGTTAGGGGCGGAGGTACAGGGCATGGGGGGGATTGTGGGTGGAGTCTATGGCGGGGCGGGGGGGCGGCGCTCTGGGGTGGGATCATGGGGGGCTGCAAGGAGGGGTTGGGGGGTCTCTGCCCAGCGTAACCCCCCCGTGCCCCCCAGCCCGAGAACCTGCTCTACGCCAGCCCCTTCGCGGACGCCAAGATCATGATCACGGATTTCGGGCTCTCCAAGGTGGAGTCGGACGGGGTGATGGCCACAGCCTGCGGGACCCCCGGCTACGTGGGTGAGGGGCCCGGGGCAGCTCGGGGGGGGCCCGGGCAGGCAGGGGCATGGGGGCCGTTTGGGGGGCCCAGGGGCAGTTGGGGGGGCCCAGGCAGGCGGGGGCATGGGGGGCAGTTTGGGGGGGCTGGGGCAGTGACACCCCTCTCTCGCCCGCCAGCCCCCGAGCTCCTGGAGCAGAAGCCGTACGGGAAAGCCGTGGATTCCTGGGCACTGGGCGTCATCTCCTACATCCTGTAAGTCCCGCCCTTGCCGGGGGAGGCAGGGAGAGAACCCAGGCGTCCGGGGGGCACCGCAACCAGGGGTTCCCACAGCACACCTGGCCCCACAGAATGGGACCCAGGTGTCCAGGGTGGCAAACAGGACCCAGGCATCCGGGCCGGTATCTCGGGAGAGGAAGAGAAATGGAGCAGGGGACCCAGGCGTCCAGGCCGGTGTCTCTGGGGAGTGGGGGAGACATGGGGCAGGGGACCCAGGCGTCCGGGCCGGTGTCTCTGGGGAGTGGGGGAGACATGGGGCAGGGGACCCAGGCGTCCGGGCCAGTGTCTCTGGGGAGTGGGGGAGACATGGGGCAGGGACCCAGGCGTCCGGGCCGGTGTCTCTGGGGAGTGGGGGAGACATGGGGCAGGGGACCCAGGCGTCCGGGCCGGTGTTTCTGGGGAGTGGGGGAGACATGGGGCAGGGGACCCAGGCGTCCGGGAGGGCTGTGGGGGGCACTGGCCCCCAGGGGAAGGGGTGTCCATGGGGGGAGGGGTGCCCCATCTCTCACCCCCCCATGCCTCCCCAGGCTGTGTGGTTACCCCCCCTTCTACGATGACAACGACTCCGAACTCTTCGCCCAGATCCTCAAAGGGGAGTTCGAGTTCGACTCACCCTATTGGGACGACATCTCGGACTCGGGTGAGACCCTGCGGGGGGGCCCTGAAATCTGGGTGGGGGCCTGGGGGGCAGGCAGGGGAACCTGGGGGCTCCCCCATATGGGAGTGGGGGTTCCCCTATGGCAGGGAGTCCCCAGCTCACAGGGACCCCCCCTCCCCCCAGCCAAAGATTTCATCCAGCAGCTGCTGCAGCGGGACCCCGAGAAGCGCTACACCTGCGACCAGGCCCTGCAGCACCCGTGGTGAGCGGCCCTCCCTGGGACGAGAGGGGGTGGGGGGTCCCCCTCCAGAGCCCCCTGACCTTTCACCTCTGACCCCCCTCAACCCAGGATCGCGGGGGACACGGCCCTGGACAAAAACATTCACAGCTCCGTCAGCGAACAGATCCAGAAAAACTTCGCCAGGACTCAGTGGAAGGTGAAGCCCGGACGCCTGGGTCCCGTATCCCCATCCCGGATGCCTGGGTCCCTTATCCTTGCCCGAGATGCCTGGGTCCCATCCCCAGAGGGTGGGTGCCCTGGGGGTCCCCCTGGGGGTTAGCCGTCCCAGGTGCCTGGGTCTCGTCGCCAGAGGGGGTGTGTGCACTGGGGGTCCCCCTAGGGGTTAGCCGTCCCGGACGCCTGGGTCCCGTCCTCAGAGGGGGGGTATCCTGGGGGTCTCCCTAGGGGTTAGCCGTCCCGGACGCCTGGGTCCCGTCCTCAGAGGAGGGGTATCCTGGGGGTCTCCCTAGGGGTTAGCCGTCCCGGATGCCTGGGTCCCGTCCCCAGAGGGGGGGTATCCTGGGGGTCTCCCTAGGGGTTAGCCGTCCCGGATGCCTGGGTCCCGTCCCGGGCGGGGGCTCACGCAGGGTGTTCTCTGTGCCCCCAGCGAGCTTTCAACGCCACGTCCTTCCTGCGCCATATCACCAAGCTGGGGCAGGGCCCCGAGGCCGACGAGCCGGAGGAGGCGGCACCGGGGGGGCAGAGCGGGGACTGGTGACCCCAGAGGTGAGAACAGGGATTGGCCCCGCCCCTCTCTAGCCACGCCCACCACAGACCCCTGCATCTGGCCACACCCACCTGGCCACGCCCCCAGCACAACCCCTGCACCTGGCCACGCCCACTGTACAACCCCACACTGACCACGCCCCCATCTCCCCCTGGCTTAGCCCCGCCCCCCATACAGGGGCTGGCCACCCTGCAGTGACCCCAGCCCACAGGGTCCCCCCTTGCCCCCCCCCGGGCTCATGGTCTCCCCCCTTTTCTCCCGGCAGGTGCTGGCGTCTGCATGAGCCGCCCAACTGCATGAAGGACCAAACCCCAGAACAAGCCGCCACCTGTGGGGCTGCGGCATCCTGGGACCACATGCCCCCCCCCGCCCCTCACCCCCGGCCCCCCCCCCCCGCCCTGCTGGCTCAGGGGGCGACCGGAGCGAGCTGAGGCATGGAGGGGGAGGTGTTAAAAGGAGAAAAAGTCCCCCCCCCCGGCACCACAGACTGCAATGAGACGTGGGCTGCGGGTTGGGAGTGAGGGGCACCAACAGAACTGGGGGGGCAGGGCTGGGCTGGCAGGGGCTGCGGGTCGGGAGTGAGGGGCACCGGTGGGGTGGGGGGCACTTTTGCATCCCATGGTTTGTCAATAATAAAACCTGTCAAACGAGCTGGGGCGTCTCAGAGTTTTGTGCCCATCGACCCTGGTATCCTGCCTGGCACCCAGCTCACACCCATGGGGCTGGTGGTTAGAGCAGTGGGGCTGGGAGCCAGGACTCCTGGGTTCTCTGCTGGCTCTGGGAGGGGGGAGTGGGGGCCGGTGGTCAGAGCAGGGGGGGCTGGGAGCCAGGACTCCTGGGTTCTCTGCTGGCTCTGGGAGGGGAGTGGGGGCTGGTGGGTCAGAACAGGGGGTGGTAGGGAGCCAGGACTCCTGCCCCGGGCGCACGAACCCGACAGGGGGGTGCCGGGCTCCCCCAGCCCGCTCAATGCTGGCTCCGCACCGGGACGCGGCTGGAACAACTCCTGGCGTGTCCCCCCCCGCCCCCCCGGCGTGGCTAGGCCCGGGGCTGTCTCCTGCTGGGGAGCCGGGCCCGAGCGTTGCTCCCCCCAGGGTGACGGGGGCGGCCCATGGCTGTAACATTGGCACCGTCCCGGCTGGCCCTGGCCCCCCCCCCCGATGCTGCTCCAGGTGGGGGCCACGGGCACCCCGGGGAGTGCAGCCGACACCTGCCGCTTGCCTGGCGGGGGCAGCTGACGCCGGGAACGGAGCCCAGAGGCATCGGGCAGGGCCGGGCCGGGCGCCCGGCCAGGATCCCGCAGCTCGGGGGTCTCCCCTGCGTGGCCTGGCCCCGAGCGCGACCGAAGCCCCACGGAGCCGCCCCTGGGCCAGCTCCGGGGAGCGGAAACCCCTTCGCTGGCGTGGGACGCTCCCCGCCCCGGGCTCCACCGGGCAGGAACTGCAAACACTGCGCTCGGATCGTCCGGACCAGGGTCAACCCCCGCCCCCACTCCCTGCTGGGTCCTGGAACTTGGGGAGAAAAATTGGCGGGGGGGGCAGCTCCCCCCCCCATCCCAACCACCTCCTGGGCCGTCAAACACCCGGAGCAAACCAGGCCCGAGGACGTGGCGCCCGCGCCCGGAATGAACCAGCTCCGGACGTTCCCAGCAGCTTGCGGCCGGACAGGGCGTCGCAGAGCAGGCCGGGGCCAGGGCCGGGGCCGGAACCGGGGGGGCCCCGCCCCACCCCCGCCATGCCGGACCCCAGGGGCTGGAGCAGCTGCTGGCTCCCAGCAAATTTCCCCAAAGTGGCCCCGACCCATCCCCCACAGCCTCCCACCCCCCAACCTCCCCCAGGGTGGGACAGGAGCCCACGGCCGGGCTGGCAGGGGCTGCGGGTCAGGAGTGAGGGGCACCGGCAGGGCTGGGGGCTGCGGGTCCGGAGTGAGGGGCACCGACAGGGCTGGGGGGCAGGGGCTGCGGGTCCGGAGTGAGGGGCACCGACAGGGCAGGGGCTGCGGGTCGGGAGTGGGGGCCCCCGACAGGGCTGGGCTGGCTGGGGCTGGGGGTGGGGCGTGAGGGGCACCGGCGGGGCTGCGGGGACAGGGGCTGCGGGTCGGGAGTGAGGGGCACCGGCAGGGCTGGGGGGTAGGGGCTGCGGGTCGGGAGTGAGGGGCACCGGCAGGGCTGGGGGGGGCAGGGGCTGCGGGTCGGGAGTGAGGGGCACTGACAGGGCTGGGGGGGGGGCAGGGGCTGCGGGTCGGGAGTGAGGGGCACCGGCAGCGCTGGGGGCGGGGGGATCCCAGGGCTGAGCTAGCAGGGGGCTGCGGGGTCCCCCCCCCATTTGACAAGCCAGCCCCTTGCCCTGCGCTGGGGGGACGTTTAGAAAATCAAACACCCCTTTAATCATTGGCAGCCGGGTTCATCCACAGCATCGACGGGGTCCCAGGAAATAAAAAATAAATTAATTAAAAAACCCCAAATCCAGCCACGTTAGAACCCCCCAGGCGTGAAAAAATAGACTCTACACCTCAAACTGGGGGGAACCCAGGCGTCCGGGCCCCCCGCAGTCAGCAATGGGGACTATGTACATGGAAAGGAAACGCAGGCACCCAGCGGGGGGGTTCGTTCCGGGGTCCCCCTTGGAATGTGAAACGAACCCCCCCCGCGGGGTCCTCGCCCCGGCGCCCCCAGTCAGTTGCGGGGGGGGGAGCTCCACCCCCCCTGGCTGGCTCCGGCGCGCGTCCCCCCCGGGCCGGCTCGGCTGCGGACTCCCTGGCAGACGGGGGGCGGGGAGCCCCCCAGCAGGCCGCGGGGCAGGACGTGCAGCAGCAGGCGGCACAGCGGGCGGGTGTAGCCGTTTTCGGTGCCCACGCACTGGTACCGGCCCTCGTCCGCCGGCGTCACCGGGCCCAGCAGGACCCCCTGGGGCGTCTGCAGCAGGACCCGCTCCCGGGGCAGCTGGGGGGGCAGAGAGAGACACGGGGGGGTCAGACCCTCCATGCAGCCCCAGCACAATAGGGGGACCCTCCACCGTCCCCCCTTGGGGGGCTGTGGCTGGGGGGGTTCACTCACCGGGCGTCGGGCGCCGCCCGCCGGCTGCCGCAGCCACCTGAGCTGGGTGTGGGGGGAGGGGGGCCGGCACTCCAGAAACACGCTGCCCCCCTCCACCCCGAACTGCACCTGCTCCGCCAGCTCCTGCTCCGCTGGGGGGGTGGGGGGGAAGACACATCAGGGGGGAGCAACAGGGACACCCCCACTCCCCGAGCTGGGAGAGAACCCAGGAGTCCTGCCTCCCAGCCCCCACTCCCCTCCCCGGGCCGGGAGAGAACCCAGGAGTCCTGGCTCCCAGCCCCCACTCCCCTCCCCGGGTCGGGAGAGAACCCAGGCGTCCGGGCTGCCCCCACCCCCGCCCCGAGGGACACTCACCCTGGGCGTTGAAGCCCCGGCACTGGCGAAGGGGGTCTCCGTGTTTGATGTCCTGGCGCCGGACACGCCTGGCAGGCGGGCGGGGTGGGGGGGAGAGATACAACGTCAGCTCCTACCAGCTCCCCCCCCCAGGCTGCCCCCTCTTCTCTCCCCCCGCTGGAAGCCCCCTCCCCCTAGGGCGGGGGACCCAGGCATCCGGGCGGCTCACCTGGCGGGGGCGGGGCTGTAGCGGGCCCCTCCCCCCAGGGCAGGGGACCCAGGCGTCCGGGCAGCTCACCTGGCAGGGGCGGGGCTGTAGCGGGCCCCTCCCCCCAGGGCAGGGGACCCAGGCATCCGGGCGGCTCACCTGGCAGGGGCGGGGCTGTAGCGGGCCCCTCCCCCCAGGGCGGGGGACCCGGGCTTCCGGGCGGCTCACCTGGCGGGGGCGGGGCTGTCGCGGGCCCCTCCCCCCAGGGCAGGGGACCCAGGCATCCGGGAAGCTCACCTGGCAGGGGCGGGGCTGTAGCGGGCCCCTCCCCCCAGGGCAGGGGACCCAGGCATCCGGGCAGCTCACCTGGCGGGGGCGGGGCTGTAGCGGGCCCCTCCCCCCGGGGCGGGGGACCCAGGCGTCCGGGCAGCTCACCTGGCGGGGGCGGGGCTGTAGCGGGCGCAGCGGCGCCCGTCCCAGGCGCAGTGGGGGTCCCGGGCCAGGCAGCAGTCGGCGCAGGCCGGGCCGTAGGCTCCACAGCGGTGGAGGCTCAGCTGGGTCAGGCCCACGTCCGAGGAGACGTAGAGCTGGTGCTGGGGGGAGACGCGCAGCTCAGGGACAGACCCCCCCATCCTCCCAGAGCCAGGAGAACCCAGGCGTCCGGGCTCCCAGCCCCCCCTGCTCTAACCACCAGCCCCCACTCCCCTCCCAGAGCTGGGAGAGAACCCAGGCGACCGGGCTCCCAGCCCCCCCTGCTCTAACCACCAGCCCCCACTCCCCTCCCAGAGCTGGGAGAGGACCCAGGCGTCCGGGCCCCCAGCCCCCCCCCTCTAACCACCAGCCCCACTCCTCCCAGAGCCAGGAGAGGACCCAGGCGTCCGGTCCCCAGCCCCGCCTCTAACCACCAGCCCCACTCCTCCCAGAGCCCGGAGAGGACCCAGGCGTCCGGGCCCCCAGCCCCCCCCCGCTCTAACCACCAGCCCCCACTCCCCTCCCAGAGCTGGGAGAGGACCCAGGCATCCGGTCCCCCAGCCCCCCCCCTCTAACCACCAGCCCCCACTCCCTCCCAGAGCCAGGAGAGGACCCAGGCGTCCGGGCCCCCAGCCCCCCCGCACCAGACCACGGCGCCTCAGGGGGCTCAGCCCCGGCCCCGACCTACCCGCTTTGACGAAATCCAGAGGCTCTTCACGGGGACGGGGGTCTGTGGGGAGAAGGGGGGGCGTGAATCCACTGGAGAGGGGAAGGGAGAGGCGGAGCCAGGGAAGGAGGTGGGGCCTACAGGGAGGGGGAGGAGCAATAGAAGGCAGGGCCTAGTGGAAAGGGGCGGGGCTAAAATGCAAGGGTGGAGCCAAGGGGGTGTGGCCCAGGGAGAAGGGGCGTGGCCAGGGCTCAGGGGCGGGGCCTCTCACCTTGAACACCTCCACCTCCTCCAGTGTCAGCTCCTCCAGGACGCCTGGGTCCTTGGGCAGCACCACCACTTTCTGCACCGTGCCCCGGTCTGAGGGGGGGAGGGGAGAGAGCACCTGAGATGGGGGAGCCACTGCCCAGCCTAGGGACCCAGGCGTCCGGGCTCCCATCCCTCCTTCCCCGCCCCCCAGGCCAGAGGTGGGACCCAGGCGTCCGGGCTCCCATCCCTCCCCCCAGCCGGGGATGGGACCCAGGCGTCCGGCGTACCGGTGCCGAGGAAAAGCACCTCGTAGCGCCCGTCAGCCGCCTGGGCCAGGTCGACGGCCAGCGTGGTGAAGCCGTAGGGGAGGCCGGCGCGGACCAGCAGGGGGCGGCGCGGCACCGGGTACACGGGGTCGTACATCAGCGGGTGCGAGCGCACGAACGTCACCAGCTCGTCCGGGAACTCACGTGTGGAGCCCAGCCCTGGGGTGAACGCGCCGCCCGGGCACTGCGGGGACAGAGCGGGAGAGAACCCAGGTGTCCGGGCCCCCAGCCCCCACTCCCCTCCCAGAGCCGGGGAGAACCCAGGCGTCCGGGCCCCCAGCCCCCACTCCTCTTCCAGAGCCGGGGAGAACCCAGGCATCCGGGCCCCCAGCCCCCACTCCTCTTCCAGAGCCGGGGAGAACCCGGGCGTCCGGGCCCCCAGCCCCCCTGCTCTAACCACCAGCCCCTACTCCCCTCCCAGAGCCGGGGAGAACCCAGGCATCCGGGCCCCCAGCCCCCACTCCCCTTCCAGAGCCGGGGAGAACCCAGGCATCCGGGCCCCCAGCCCCCACTCCTCTTCCAGAGCCGGGGAGAACCCAGGCATCCGGGCCCCCAGCCCCCCTGCTCTAACCACCAGCCCCCACTCCCCTCCCAGAGCTGGGGAGAACCCAGGCATCCGGGCCCCCAGCCCCTGCTCTAACCACCAGCCCCACTCCTCCCAGAGCTGGGGAGAACCCAGGCGTCAGGCCCCAGCCCCCGCTCTAACCACCAGCCCCCACTCCCCTCCCAGAGCCCGGGAGAACCCAGGCGTCCGGGCCCCAGCCCCACTCCCTTCCAGAGCCGGGGAGAACCCAGGCGTCCGGGCCCCCAGCCCCCACTCCCCTCCCAGAGCCGGGGAGAACCCAGGCGTCCGGGCCCCCAGCCCCCACTCCCCTCCCAGAGCCAGGGAGAACCCAGGCGTCCGGGCCCCCAGCCCCCACTCACGGCTCCGGGGCGGGGGTAGGGCACGCGGCCAGTGTAGGGCACCCACTGGTAGCTGCGCCCCTCTTTGTGGGCAAAGGGGCCGTTGAACGCGCTGCGGACGGCACTCAGGGGGTACACGCAGACGGCCGAGCCCTGGAACACCGACCTGGGGGGGACGGGGGGTTTACAGACCACCCAGCCCCCCTGGGGTCACCCTGCCCGCTCCGAGACCCCACCCCCAAATCCCCTGCACCCACAGGGCACCCAGAGAGCCCCCCAAATCCCCAGAGCCCCCATCCCCAGCCCCCAATCCCCACCCCAGCCCCACGACTCACCCCAGGGTGGAGAACAGTCCGTACACCCGGGGGTTCTTCTCGTCCTGAGTCGGCAGCAGGAAAACGTCTCCTGGAAGGGGGCGGGGGGGGGATGAATGACAGATAGAACCCAGGCGTCCGGGCTCCCTTCCCATCCCCCACTGCTGTAACCCACTCCCTGGGGAGAGAACCCAGGCATGCTGGGCCCCCAACTCCCCCCAGCCCCTGTGACCGGTTACACTGCTACGGCCCCTGCTCGGACGTCTGCCGGGTGAGGGGTCGTCTGAAAGCTCGTAACCCGCTGAACATCAGTGTCCTGGGGAAACGCGCGTAGCGACCTCGACCGCGGCTGGGACCTGCCCCAGAGCCAGGGGGAAACTTCGCTGTCACCTCGGCGGCTTGGCCTGGCCGGCGCGGTCGGGACTAGGAATTCGCAGGTGTCCAGACTGAGCCCCGGGGAACGTCCCTGCCCCCACCCCCCCGCCTGCCCGGCCCCCCCAGGCTCACGCAGCTCGTCGAAGAAGGTCTCCACTCCGTCCTCGCCCATCACGGAGCAAACCAGCCGGGCCTTCAGGAACGTCGTCCACTTACTGACCAGCGCCCGCTGCCCGCCGTCGTCGTTCTGGGGTAGACACGGGGGGCAACGGTCGGCTCGCCCGGCGCCGGGGTGCAGCCGCCTCTGGGGCGGAGCCCTCGGAACGGCCGCACAGAACGCCCCACGGGGTCGGCTCGCCCGGCGCCGGGGTGCAGCCGCCGCTGGGGCGGAGCCCTCGGACGGGCCGCACAGAACGCCCCACGGGTCGGCTCGCCCGGCGCCGGGGTGCAGCCGCCTCTGGGGTGGAGCCCTCGGAACGGCCGCACAGAACGCTCCACGGGGTCGGCTCGCCCGGCGCCGGGGTGCAGCTGCCTCTGGGGCGGAGCCCTCGGAATGGCCGCACAGAACGCTCCACGAGGTGCAGCCGCCTCTGGGGTGGGGCGGCTGGGGAGCAGTTTGGGACAGGAAGTGAAGCAGATGCCTGTTCCTGACTCAAACTGAAGTGGAAATTTCGAGAGGGTGAACGGGCCCCTCTGAGCTGGGATTCGGCCCGGACGCCGGGGTTCAATCCCTGAATTTCGGGCGGGGGGGGGAGCCAGGCTGGGGAGCGCCCCACGCCCAGCCCCACGCCACACTCACCAGACAGACCCGGCCGACCCGGGCCAGCACGCCGGGCCCCACAGCGCCCTCCAGCGCCCGCTCGCGGAAGAAGAAATAGAGCTTGTCGTCGCTGCGCTCGGAGCTGTCCGGCACCACGTGGGCCCGCAGGAAAACGGGGTCTGGGGGGAGAGGGGGGCGGAGCCAAGGTGAGTGCAACACCCGCGTCTGCCCCCAGGGGGCCCTGCTAACCCGCAGCCCCCCCGGCCCGGCCCGGCCCCCTCACCGTGCAGCCAGCGGGAGTCGTGCTGCTCCGTGCGAACGGCCGCCCGGGGGCCCATGGTGCGGAAAATCGCCGCGTCGGTGCCCATGGAATCCACGTGGAGCCCAGCGTAGAGCGTCCCGTCTGCGGGGGCAGGGGGGCCGTGAGGGGGGATGGAGACCCCCCCTGAGCAGCCCCCCCCAGAGGGACAGAGACTCTGCCCCCCCCAGCCCCCACTTACTGACGAGTGTGGCCAGGTTGCTCTGCCGGGGGTCGTACGGGCAGCGCCCCTTCCCCGGCGCCAGCGACCGGGGCAACAGGCGGAACAGGTACTCCTGGGGGGGGGACAGGGGTCAGAGCTCTCACCCCCCGGCACCCTGCCCCTCCCAGAGCCGCGGAGAGAACCCAGGCATCCGGGCTCCCAGCCCCTCCCCCCCGCTCTAACCACTAGACCCCACTCCCCTTCCAGAGCCGGGGAGAGAACCCAGGAGTCCGGGCTCCCAGCCCCCCCCGCTCAAACCCCCAGCCCCCCCTCCCAGAGCCCGGGAGAGAACCCAGGTGTCCTGGCTCCCAGCCCCCCTGCTCTCACCCACCAGCCCCCACCCCCCTCCCAGAGGCGGGTGGGACCCAGGCGTCCGGCTCACCTCCGACCTCCAGCCGCGGTGCACCAGGGCGCAGACGGGCTGCCAGGCCCCCGTCCCGCAGACGTACAGGTGGGTGCGGTTCACGGGCTCCACCAGACGCACGTAGTTGAAACACTCGTCCTGGGCGGGGGGCAGCGGCTGAGTCAGGGCCGAACGGGGACCCCAGTGTGTGGGGGGGGAATCACAGGGGGTCCGGGGGGGGGCTTGATTCCCAGCAGGGGGGTGGGGGGCAGGGGGGGTGACTGGGGGAGCCTGCGGGTCTCAGGAGGGGGGTGAGAGGGCGGGGGAGGAGGTATGGGGGGCCCTGCCCCATCTCACCCGCTGCCCCTTCCCCGCCATGCGGCAGGCGATCTGCTGGCTCTGGGACGCCGGCCAGTGGATCTAGGCAGAGGAGAGACTGGGTCAGAGACGGGGACCCCAGCTCCCCCTCGACTCCCGCCCCCTACACCCCTCCTGCCTCCCAGGGAACCCAGGCATCCGGGCTCCCAGCCCTCCCCCACACCGCTCCAACCACCAGCCCCCACTCGCCTCCCAGAGCTGGGGAGAGAACCCAGGCGTTCGGGCTCCCGGCCCCCCTGCTGTAACCCACCAGCCCCCTCCTCCCGAGCCAGGACAGGACCCAGGCGTCCAGCCAGGACAGGACCCAGGCGTTCGGGCTCCCGGCCCCCCTGCTGTAACCCACCAGCCCCCCTCCCCTCCCCGAGCCAGGACAGGACCCAGGCGTCCGGGCGCCCCTTACGATGAGCGGCTCCTTGTTGACGTTGTGGAGGTCGAGGGCCACCAGGTAGTCGCGGGCGCCCAGGTAGAGCCGCTCCTGGTCCTGGTCCACCAGCAGGATCCGATAGTCGCTGGTGTTGAAGGCGAAAGCGAAGGGCCGGGCGGTGCGGGTCTGCAGGAGCTCTGGGGAGAGCGATGGAGCTGGGATGGGACCCAGGCGTCCGGGCTCCCTGCACCCCCGCTCTAACCACTGGTCCCCACTCCCCTCCTAGAGCCGGGAGAGAACCCAGGAGTCCTGGCTCCCAGCCCTCCCGCTCTAACCACCAGCCCCCACTCCCCTCCCAGAGCCAGGAGAGAACCCAGGAGTCCGGGCTCCCAGCCCCCCCTGCTCTAACCACCAGCCCCCACTCCCCTCCCAGAGCCGGGAGAGAACCCGGGAGTCCTGGCTCCCAGCCCCCCTGCTCTAACCACTAGCCCCCACTCCCCTCCCAGAGCCAGGAGAGAACCCAGGAGTCCGGGCTCCCAGCCCCCCCTGCTCTAACCACTCGACCCCACTCCCCTCCCAGAGCCAGGAGAGAACCCAGGAGTTCTGGCTCCCAGCCCCCCCTGCTCTAACCACTAGACCCCCCTCCCCTCCCAGAGCCAGGAGAGAACCCAGGAGTCCGGGCTCCCAGCCCCCCTCCCCCCAAGAACCCAGGAGTCCTAGCCCCCCCGCAGGCAGCAGCTGGAGCGGTCCCCACCCCCCATTAATCTGCCTGGCGCTGGCTGAGCTCAGGGGTATTTTGGGGGTGGGGGGGGCGGGCAGAGCAAAGCCCAGAAATAATCCCTGAAATCCCCCGGCCGCATTCCAGCCCCGTGCCAGGCCGCGCTGCGAGCTTCCCACCTGCAGTGACCTTGAGCGTGTCAACCCCCCCCCCCCCGCCCGCGGGCACGGCTGGCACGGATCCGGGGGGGGAGACTCCAGGCCAGGGTCCGAGAGCTGGTGCCAAGGGCAGGTTCCTGGGGGAGTGGGGGGGCTAACAACTAGCCCCCCCCACCCCGTCTAACCGCCAGTCCCCACTGCCCTCCCAGAGCCGGGGAGAGAACCCAGGAGTCCTGGCTCCCAGCCCCCGCCCCCGCGCCCTGTTCTAACCCACCAGCCCCCGCTGCCCTCCCGGCGCCAGGGCCGGGACCCAGGCGTCCTGCCGGAAATCCCCACAAGCCCCAGGCTTTGCAGGCTTTGGGGGTGACCTCCAGCCAGCCCCATGCCAGGTGCCTGCTGTCACAGCTATATCGAGCCAGGCTGGGTCTGAGACAATGCGAGGGGAGCCCCCCCCTCTGCACTGGACGACTGGATGGTGCATTGCACGACTGGTCAGCGTGTTGCACGACAGGCAGGTGGTCCTGATGCATTGCACGACTGGTCAGTGTATTGCACGACAGGCAGGTGGTCCTGATGCATTGCACGACTGGTCAGCGTGTTGCACGACAGGTGGGTGGTCCTGATGAATTGCACGACTGGTCAGTGTATTGCACGACAGGCAGGTGGTCCTGATGCATTGCACAGCTGGATGCTGCGTTGCACGACTGGTCAGTGTATTGCACGACAGGCAGGTGGTCCTGATGCTTTGCACGGCTGGATGCTGCGTTGCACGACTGGTCAGCGTGTTGCACGACAGAGGAGGCGGGGGGGGGAACTCAGCCCTGCTCGGCATTCTGGGTATTTTAAGCTTTTCTGGGAAAGCCGCTCCCTGCGGCCGGGTAACCGGATCCCGGAGTCCCCAGCAAGGGCGGGAGGAGAGGGGGGCACCTCGGGTACCTCCCACCACATGCCCCCGGTGACCCGGCCGGGGCTTGGGCTGCCAATCTGCTCACACGGACACGCGTGTGCACCAGCATCCAGGAGCAGGCGTGTTCCCCTAAACACACAGCTCTGCACGCAACCGCCCACGTCCTGCACGTCTATCACCGTGTGCGCACGCTTTGCACGCGCGTGTGACTCGCCCCCCGTGTGGGAGCGGGCACGGGGGCTACGCCCCCCCTCACCTTTGTAGGGCAGGTAGACGCGGGGGGTGCTGAGGGGGCTGGACCAGGCCAGGGCGCAAGGCAGCAGCAACCCCAGCAGCACGGCGGGCGCTGGGGGGGCCATGGCGGGGCAGGC
This sequence comes from Mauremys reevesii, assembly GCF_016161935.1. NCBI lineage: Eukaryota > Metazoa > Chordata > Testudines > Geoemydidae > Mauremys > Mauremys reevesii. The sequence continues at coordinate 24,149,910 of NC_052644.1, read as the reverse complement.
AGCACCTATGGGAGAAGGAGGAAAGGTAGGTGGGGGGCTGGGCGGGGGCACTGGGGGCGGTGGGGCTGGGCGGCAGGGCCGGCGGGTGCTGGGGAGGTGGGGGCTGGGCGGGGGCGCTCCTGGCAGGTAGGGCCGGGCGCTGGGGCGGGAGGGGGGCTGGGCCGGGTGCTGGGGGGCGAGTGAGGGGCCGGGCCGGGCGCTGGGGGGCGCTGGGGGGCGGGGGGGCTGCTGGACCAGGCGCTGGGGGGCTGGACGTGGGTGCGGGGGGGGACACACTGTGGGGCCGGGCAAGTCCCTTCCCAGGGCTGCACTGCCCCCCAACCCCCCCCCATGCAGTTCGGAGCCCCTCCCCCACTGGGGACCCCCCCATCAGTGCCCAACCCCCAAGAGCCCACCCAGCCGACCCCCCCCGCTGGCAGAGCAATGGGGGGAAGCCAGGGACATGGCCTGTGGGGGGGGCTGATATCCCCCCCCCGGAACAACCCCTCCCCCCACCCGGAGTCCTGCCTCCCCCGCCCCCAGCTGCACAGGCTACAACCTGCAGGCTCCACCCCCCAGGTGCGGCCAGGTGCATGCTGGGACCTGCAGCCCCAAATGTGCCCCCCAGCGGGTCCTTGCAGTGGGGGGGGGGGTTCACTTCCTGCCCCAAAGCGGGCGGCTGCCCCCCAGTACCCCGGCCCCACAAGTGCCTGCGTCCCAGGGCCAAGCAGACTAGCCAAAATCTAGGGTAGCAGGGGGCTGCGGGTCGGGAGTGAGGGGCACCGGCGGGGGGGAGGGGCCCAGGGGCTGCAGGTCGGGAGTGAGGGGCACCGGCGGGGGAGCAGGGGCTGCAGGTCGGGAGTGAGGGGCATCGGCGGGGGGGGGGCCGGGGCGGCAGGTCGGGAGTGAGGGGCACCGGCGGGGGAGGGGCCCAGGGGCTGCAGGTCGGGAGTGAGGGGCACCGGCGGGGGGAGCAGGGGCTGCGGGTCGGGAGTGAGGGGCACCGGCGGGGGGGGGCCCCGGGGCGGCCGGTCGGGAGTGCGGGGCCCCGGCGGGGGGAGGGCCCAGGGGCTGCAGGTCAGGAGTGAGGGGCACCGGCAGGGGGGAGCAGGGGCTGCAGGTCGGGAGTGAGGGGCACCGGCGGGGGGGAGGCCCAGGGGCTGCAGGTCGGGAGTGAGGGGCACCGGCGGGGAGGGGCCCAGGGGCTGCAGGTCGGGAGTGAGGGGCACCGGCGGGGGCCCAGGGGCTGCAGGTCGGGAGTGAGGGGCACCGGCAGGGGGGGCCCAGGGGCTGCAGGTCGGGAGTGAGGGCACCGGCGGGGCGGGGGCCCAGGGATGCAGGTCGGGAGTGAGGGGCACCGGCGGGGGGCAGGGGCTCCAGGTCGGGAGTGAGGGCACCGGCGGGAGGGGGCAGGGGCTGCAGGTCGGGAGTGAGGGGCACCGGCGGGGGAGGGGCCCAGGGGCTGCAGGTCGGGAGTGAGGGGCACCGCCGGGGAGCAGGGGCTGCAGGTCGGGAGTGAGGGGCACCGGCGGGAGGGGGGGGCAGGGGCTCCAGGTCGGGAGTGAGGGGCACCGGCGGGGGCCCAGGGCTGCAGGTCGGGAGTGAGGGGCACCGGCGGGGGCCCAGGGGCTGCAGGTCGGGAGTGAGGGGCACCGGCGGGGGCAGGGGCTGCAGGTCGGGAGTGAGGGGCACCGGCGGGGGGCCTTACCCCGGGTCTCTCCGGCTCCCAGCCGTCTCCGTCCCCGCTCGGCGTCCGGCTGCCCCGGCCGGGTGGGGTGAGATCTCCCCCCGGGAAGCTCCCAGCCCGGAGGGGCCGATAATCCCCCGGCCAATCCCTGCCCAGCAGCTGAGCTCCCCCCCCCGTAACCCCTCCCTGCCCGCTGCCCCCCCTCACCTGGCTGGGGGCGGGACCCCGGAACCGCGCCGGGGCTGCGGCTCCCTGCAGGGGAGGGAAGTGGGGTCCTGGGGAGGGTCCCCAGAGGGGGTGGGGAAGTGGGGTCCCGGGGCGGGTCCCCGGAGGGGGGGAGGGGGAAGTGGGGGGGTCCCAGGAGGGGCGGGTCCCCGGAGGGGGAGGGGGAAGTGGGGGGGGTCCCAGGAGGGGCGGGAGCCCGGAGGGGGGGGGGGGAAGTGGGGGGTCCCAGGGGGCGGGTCCCTGGAGGGGGAAGTGGGGGGCTCCCGGGAGGGAGGAGCAGCAGCTGGAGGGGGAACAGATCTAGGAGGATTTGGGGAACCCCCCCCACCCCCACCGGCCCAGGGGCATGCTGGGAGCTGCACCCGCAGCAGTGCATGCTGGGAATCTTTCTTCTGCCCCATGAAGCCCCCCCGGAACCAAACAGACCCTGAGACTGAGCAATGCCCCCAAACCGGGTGTGGGGGGAGCCAGGACGCCTGGGTTCTCTCAGCTGGGGGGGCTGCAGGCCGCACGGGCAGGAAGGACGTCCCAAGGGGGACGAGGGGCCCATGGCAGGGGGATGGGGGGACCCTGTGAGCAGACTGGGGACCCCACGGTGGGTGGGCCGGGCAGACAGGGGATGGGGCCCCACGGCGGGGGCCGGATGGGCAGGGGATGGGGGCCCCACGGCGGGGGGGCCGGATGGGCAGGGGATGGGGCCCCACGGCGGGGCCCCACGGCGGGGCTGGAGGACCCCACAGCGGGTGGGCAGGGGTGGGGGCCCCACGGCGGACGGGCCGGATGGGGAGGGGCTGGGGACCCCACGGTGGGCAGGCAGGGGATAGGGGCCCCACGGCAGGTGGGCCAGATGGGGAGGGGCTGGGGGCCCATGGCGGCGGCGGGCCAGATGGGGAGGGCTGGGGGCCCCACAGTGGGCAGGCAGGGGATGGGGCCCCATGGCGGGCGGGCAGGGGTTGGGGGCCCACGGCGGGTGGGCCGGATGGGCAGGGGATGGGGCCCCACGGGGTGGGCCCGATGGGCAGGGGATGGGGGGCCCCACGGCAGGCGAGCAGGGGGATGGGGGGCCCGCACGGCGGGTGGGCCGGATGGGCAGGGGGATGGGGGGCCCCACGGCGGGTGGGCCCGATGGGCAGGGGGATGGGGGGGCCCCACGGCGGGTGGGCAGGGGGATGGGGGGCCCCACGGCGGGTGAGCCCGATGGGCAGGGGGATGGGGGGCCCCACGGCAGGCGAGCAGGGGATGGGGGCCCACGGCGGCGCGGCAGGAAGGAGCCGGGGGGTGAAATCTCTCTGTATATTAAGTGCTTTGTTTTCAGGGGGCCATGTCCAACCCCCCCGCGGCCGGGTGCCCCCCCCAGTAGCATTGCATAGGGAGGCCATGGGGGGGCGCCGGCAGCCGCCCACCCACAGCTACAAGACATCAGAGGAGCCCCCGCCCTGCCCCACGCTGCCCCCCGCGGCTAGGCAGATCACATGGCTGCCATGGGGGGGTTATCAACCCCCCCCACGGATGGGCGGAGCTCTGCCCAACCCCAGGGGCTGATGGGATTGAGCTGGGGGGGTGCAGTGGGGGTGCGGGAAGCAGCCTGGGGGGCGGGGGGACTGAGGCTGGCAGCAGGTCCTGGGGGGCCCCAGGCAGGGGGGGTGTTAACGGCCAACCACTGACCACAATTAATTAATGGAACAAGAGACCCTGAGCTGCACGGAATAGGCCACTGGAGGCGCAGGGCCCCCCCGGCCACTGGGGGGGTATTTACCCACCATGCCCCTCTCCCGTGGCCAGGCAGGGCCCCACCCGGCCACTGGGGGGGTATTTACCCACCATGCCCCTCTCCCGTGGCCAGGCAGGGCCCCACCCGGCCACTGGGGGGGTATTTACCCACCATGCCCCTCTCCCGTGGCCAGGCAGGGCCCCCCCAGCCACTGGGGGGTATTTACCCACCATGCCCCCAGCACCCTGGGCTGATCCCCGACCCCAGCAGGCCCAGGGCCCCCCCAGACAACTGCCCCACTGGCGGCACGGCAGGGGAGCGCTGCCCCCCAGTGGCCAGGCTGGGAACTGCAGCCGCCCTCAGTAACTTAAGGGATGCGGTTAATTGCCCCAAGCCGCGGGCAAAGCTCAGTCACAGAGTCCAGCCCCAGCAGGGGGCGCCGGGGGGGGGGGTCCTGGCCCATCTTCGGGTGCTGGTGGGGCGGGGGGGGGGGGGAATCAGCCGTCTGCCGCCGGCGCCGGGCCCCGGCCGGCCGACTCCGCCATCAGCTCCTCCGCCGCGCTGCCTGGGGGGGACGGGGACAGACGTGGGTGCTGCTGGTGCCCCCCAATCCTGACCCATGGCCCCCCCACTCCACCGGGGCCCCCCCATCCCAACCCGCAGCCCCTCCCCACTCCACTAGCGCCCCCCCATCCCAACCTGCACCCCCCTCCAATCCCTCCGCACAACCCCCTCCCCACTCCACCCGCGCCCCCACAACCCGACCCACAGGCCCTGCTCACCCAGCCCTGCCCCCGGCGCAGAGACGCAGCCCCTTGGGGGGGAGGGTGTTACCCAGGGACCCCCGTTACTGACCTTCCTCGCCATCCTCTTCCTCGTCCATGATTTCCTGCACCTCGTCCTCCTCCCCCTCGTCGTCCACGATCACCACGCAGTCGTCCCCGTGCTCCGTCCCGCTGCGGGCACCGCAGAGTTACCCACAATGCTCGGCACCCCCCAGGTTATCCACAATGCTCAGCACCCACCCCCCTGCATTACCCATAATGCTCAGCATCCCCCCGGGGTACCCACAATGCTCAGCCACATCCATGGACAAGTTACCCACAATGCTCAGCGCCTGCCTCGCAGGGCTTCCCAGCATGCACTTCTCAGCCACAGCCAGGTTACCCACAATGCTCAGCACCCATCCCCCTGCGTTACCCACAATGCTCAGCGCCTGCCTCCCAGGGCTTACCCAGCATGCACTTCTCAGCCACAGCCAAGTTCCCCCCAGTGCCTGGCCCCCCGCCTGCCGTACCCCGATGTCCCCCCGCCTGGCCCCGCTGGCTCACCTGTCATCCCCGGCGCCCCCGTTCTCGCCCATCAGGTAGTACTGCAGGGGGTTGGGCCACAGGTCCTCCTTGATGATCTGGGGACACGGAGCAGAGGGGTGAGAGGCGGGTGGGGCTGCCGGCGGGGGGCTGGGGAGTCGGGGGGGGGCTCACCTCAGCGATCCGGTCGCCGGCAGGGAAGCTGTGGTCCCCGAACCAGCTGAAGAAGCTGCGCCCCATCTCGGGGCTCTTGCAGCCATGGGCACGGGGGTCCTGGCCCCGCCACCAGCGGATGGGGGTGGAGTGCGACACCAGCCTGCCTGCAGGGAGAGGCAGGGGTGAGAGTGCAGGCATGGGGGGGGCAGCCCCCCAGCGCCCCCGAACGCGGCCCCGCCCCTACCTGAGGAGGCCGGCTGGAACTCCTTGACGATCACCTCGTTCTGGAAGTAGGGGTTCCCGCTGAAGTAGAACTTGATCTTACAGCCCGACTTGGCGTGCGTGAACTCCTCCACCTGCCGGGCCAGAAAGGACCCAGGAGTCCGGGCCTGAGACTTTTCACAGTGTGCACCCCCAAACACCACCACTCTGGTCCCCCTGCTCCCCTCCCAGAGAGAGAACCCAGGAGTCCTGGCTCCCAGCCCCCACTGCTCTAACCACCAGCCCCCACTGCCCTCCCAGAGCTGGGAGAGAACCCAGGAGTCCTGGCTCCCAGCCCCCCCTGCTCTAACCACCAGCCCTCGCTCCCATCCCAGAGCCGGGGAGAGAACCCAGGAGTCCGGGCTCCCAGCCCCCCCTGCTCTAACCACCAGCCCCCACTGCCCTCCCAGAGCTGGGAGAGAACCCAGGAGTCCTGGCTCCCAGCCCCCCCTGCTCCAACCACCAGCCCCCCCTCCCATCCCAGAGCCGGGGAAAGAACCCAGGAGTCCGGGCTCCCAGCCCCCCCTGCTCTAACCACCAGCCCCCACTGCCCTCCCAGGGCTGGGAGAGAACCCAGGAGTCCTGGCTCCCAGCCCCCACTGCTCTAACCACCAGCCCTCGCTCCCATCCCAGAGCCGGGAGAGAACCCAGGAGTCCGGGCTCCCAGCCCCCCCTGCTCTAACCACCAGCCCCCACTGCCCTCCCAGGGCTGGGAGAGAACCCAGGAGTCCGGGCTCCCAGCCCCCGGCTCTCACCTGCAGATTTGTCATGTAGCTCAGGGCGTCCTCGTCGCGGTCGCTGATCATGGCCGACAACTGGGGGTGATTGAGGAACTGGGGAGCCTGAGTCAAGGAACCACAACAGGATCTCGGACGCCTGGGTTCTCCAGGCCTAGGCCACCCACTCTCCGCCCCCCAGGGAGAGCAACCCCTGCCCAGCCCCGAGCGCCCGGGGAGAGCGCCCCCTGCCCAGCCCCCCAGCCCCAGTGCCCGGGGAGAGCGCCCCCTGCCCAGCCCCCCAGCCCCAATGCCTGGGGAGAGCACCCCCTGCCCAGCCCCCCAGCCCCAATGCCTGGGGAGAGCGCCCCCGGCCCCTGTGCCCGGGGAGAGCGCCCCCTGCCCAGCCCCGAGCGCCCGGGGAGAGCGCCCCCTGCCCAGCCCCCCAGCCCCAATGCCTGGGAGAGCAACCCTGCCCAGCCCCCCAGCCCCACTGCCTGGGGAGAGCGCCCCCTGCCCAGCCCCCTGCCCCAGTGCCCGGGAGAGCGCCTGCCCAGCACCCCGCCCCTGCCCCCAGGAGAGGCACCACCTGCCCAGCCCCTGCCCCGGGAGAGGGCACCCCTGCCCAGCCCCGTGCCCCAGTGCCCGGGAGAGCACCCCTGCCCAGTCCCCGCCCCTGCCCCCGGGAGAGGGCCCCCTGCCCAGCCCCGCCCCTGCCCCATGGGAGAGCGCCCCGCCCAGCCCCTGCCCCTGCCCCCGGGAGAGGGCACCCCTGCCCAGCCCCGTGCCCCAGTGCCCGGGAGAGCACCCCTGCCCAGCCCCGCCCCTGCCCCCGGGCGCCCCCGCCCAGCCCCGCCCCTGCCCCATGGGAGAGCGCCCCGCCCAGCCCCTGCCCCTGCCCCCGGGAGAGCCCCCGCCCAGCCCCGGGAAGAGCCCCCGCCCCTGCCCCCCGGGAGAGGCACCCCTGCCCAGCCCCGGCCTGCCCAGCCCCGGGAGAGGCACCCCCTGCCCAGCCCCCAGGGCGAGCGCCCGTGCTCTGTGGCACCCCCCGGCGGAGGGATACGGCGGTGACCCAGAAACCGGGGATGTTCTGGATGATGCGGTTGCGGCGCTCGAGGTGGGGCCGGCGCATGTGGCCGAACTTGGCCTTGAGGATGCGGAAGGCGCAGCCGGCCTGCTCGTTCACCGCCTCCAGCTCCAGCTGCACCGCCTCCAGCGCCTCCAGGTACTGCTCCGTGTCCGGGGCCGGCCGGGCCCCCGCGGCCCCCTCCTCCTCCTCCTCCTCCTCCCCCACTGAGATGATGGAGCACTCCTCCTCCGCCCTCCTCTTCCTCCGCCCCTCCCGGCCGTCGGCAGCTTCCAGGCCTCCCTTCTCCTCAGCGGCGGTGGTGTCTAGCCTCCCCATCTTTGTAGCGGTGGTTTCCAGGCCTCCCTTCTCCTCAGCGGCGGTGGTGTCTAGCCTCCCCATCTTTGTAGCGGTGGTTTCCAGGCCTCCCTTCTCCTCAGTGGCGGTGGTGTCAATCCTCCCCGTCTTTGCGGCGGCGGCTTCCAGGATCCCCTTCTCCTCAGCGGCATCAGTGTTGAGCCTCCCCATCTTTGGGGCAGTGGTTTCCAGGACGCCCTTCTCCTCTGCAGCATCGGTTTCAAGGCTCCCCGACTCAGCGGCAGTCTCAAGTCTCCTCTTCCCCCCAGTCACACCTTGGGGGCTCGTCTCCCCCTCAGAAGTTTCTTGGCCCCTCTTCCTGCCGCCGGCGGTGTTGGGGCTCCCCTTCCCATTGGCGACAGCCTCGAGGCTCCCCTGCCCGCAGCCAGTGGTGTCTAGGCTGCCCCGCAGGGGGGTGGCAGTTTCCAGGCCCCCCTGCCCAGCAGGGGGCGCCAGCCCGGTGGCGGCAGTTTCCAGATCCCCCTGGGCCGCGGGCGCCCCCTGCCGCCCGGCGGTTTCCAGGCCCCCCCAGGCTGTCAGCTGGGTCAGCGCCTGGGCGGCCTCGGTCTCCTTCAGCAGCGGGCCTGGGCGGCGGCGCTTGGCGGCCGGGGAGGGTGGTGCGGTCCGGGAGACCCCCCCGTCCCCGCTCATGGTTCGGTCCGCTCAGGCCCGGGGGCGGGGCCGCGCCAGCCCCCCTCCCGCTCAACCCTCGTTTTCAAACGGAAGAGGCGCGAGGAGAGCAACGGCCGCCGCTAACTGCCAAACTCGAACGCCTCGCGCGTCTCTCCCTACCCGCTCTGTTCCTCTTTCCCCTTCCCGCGCTGATTGGCCAGCGGTAGGGCGGCCCCGCCAACGGCGAAAGGGAAAAGCCTTCCGGCCCACGTGGGGAGAAAACCGGGCGGCGATTGGCCGGCGGCGCCAGCAATCGTGGCGGGTTCCGCCTTCGTCCCGCCCCCCACGTGGGGGACCCGGACGCTGATACGACGGTCGCCTTCTCGGCGGCGGCCAATGGGCAGGAGGCGGAACCAGGCTCGGTGGATTCGGTCGCGTCCGCCAGAGATGGGGCGGGGCGGGGCGGGGGCGCTCGGCAGTGTCTCAAACGGAGACTGCGCGGAACGCATGCGCGTTGGCAGGACCGTCCCCTGGTGCATGCGCAGTAACGCCGAATGCGGCGCTTGCGCCCTGTGCACCGGGCTGTGGGTAGGCGCGCGCCCGCCAGGCGGAGCAAATGCACGTGGCGCGTGATTGCTCGTTGTGCCGACATAGTGCCGCGGGAAGAACGGTGCCTTTCACACGAGAGTGCACCGCAACCCATACTGTGTAGTGTATAATAGTGCGTTGCACAAGACACTGCTCTGCACACAATAGAGCCCCACCCATAATGGTGCGTTGCACACGAACGTGCAGTGCAAACAATGCATTGTGTGCAATAGTGCATTGCACGTCGTAATGCACTGCAAACAATAGAGCCTTGCCAATAATGCCCCCCGTGAATAATGGTGCCTTGCACGTGAGAGTGCACCACAAACAATGGTGCACTGCATTGCACATGCCAAAGCAAATATTAGTCGTACTGCAAATAGCCGGAGCGAGAGACCCTGCCCCCGTGCCCCGCCGCGAGGGGCAGTAGATGGGGGGTGGGAGCTTTTCCAGCCAGACCCTATAAAATCCAGCAAAGAGGAAATACAATTGGGGAGGGGAGGCGGCTGCGCGGGAGCTGCTGCATTTCTGAGCCACCACTATGTGGCGCTGTGACCCTGAATCTGGGGGGAGATATTTAGAAAGGGCTGGGACGGGGGCCCTACAGCGGCGGGGGGCTGGGGGGCTCCGCAAGGGGCCCTCTCCCCTAGCCTAAAATTGAGAGATTGAACCCCGGCGTCCGGCCCGAATCCCAGCTCAGAGGGGCCCATTCTCCCGCTCGAAATTTCCACCCCACTTGCAGTCAGAAACAGGCATCAGCTTCACTTCCTGTCCCAAACTGCTCCCCAACCATCCCGTCCCACAGGCGAGCCATCACCATGCAGTGTTATGTGTGGCTGTTCCCCAGCTGTGCCGCCCCAGAGGTGGCTGCATCTCAGTGCCAGGCGAGGCATCTCTGCGTGGCTGCTGCACCCCAGACATGGCTGCATCTCCCCCCATCCCCCAGATCTTATCACGCTGGCTGTTTTCGAAGAAAGAGAAATCTGTGACCTTTGAATCGAAATTTCGAGGGCAGGGTCGGCCCCGAAAGCAGGAAACGAAAGCACAGATGGAGGTTTCGGTTCAGATGCTGGCGGAGCCAGCTGCTTCCCGGCCCGATCCCTGCCCCAGGCGCACGAGCGCCCCCGGCTGGGAGAGGCCGAGGCTGGCGTAGCCAGGGTCTGCGTTCCTACGGCGCTCGCCCGACCCAGCTCGCGGGGGGGAAGGGCAGAGAAGGGATTTGTTCCACAACGGCCAATAGTGACTGATGGCAAGAATCAGGGAGAGAACCCAGGTGTCTGGGATCCCAGCCCCCCCCCGCTCTAACCCACCAGACCCCACTCCCCTACCAGAGCCAGGGAGAGAACCCAGGTGTCCGGGATCCCAGCCCCCCTGCTCTAACCACTAGACCCCACTCCCCTCCCTGAGCCAGGGAGAGAACCCAGGTGTCCGGGATCCCAGCCCCCCTGCTCTAACCACTAGACCCCACTCCCCTACCAGACCTGGGAGAGAACCCAGGTGTCCGGGCTCCCAGCCCCCCCCTGCGCTAACCCACCAGACCCCACTCCCCTCCCTGAGCCGGGAGAGAACCCAGGTGTCCGGGCGCCCCGGAAGATGGGTCCTGCGTGCCCCTGGCTCGAAGAAAACACCGGTTGGTCAGTTTCTTTCATTCCGTTGGGTTTTATATCACAATGAAAAGAAATAAGAACAGTCCCTGGCCCCCCAAAAACGGGGGGGTGGAGCTGGACAAGAACCAAAGAGCCGAACGAACCCCACACTGCCCCCCCTCCCAATGCTCTCCCTCCCCCGATAGAGCGGCTGCCCCCTCCGGAAATGGCCGGTGCCGGGGGTCTGTCCAGCCGTCCTGTCGCCGTCTCATGCCCTCCCCTCCCAGCCCCAAATTACCGGGGGGGGGGGTATTTTTGTACAAAAACATTGATTTTTTTTCCGTGTCTTTTTCTTTGATTTTTTTTCTGCCAAAAAAATCCCCCACCCCCAAACAAAACCAGCACGTGGAGAGTTCTGAGCCCAGGCGGATCCACTGCCGGGCCGGGTGGGCCGGGGCCCGGCCGGAAACAAAGAGCAAAGCCCCCCCCTTCACCCACCTATTTCAGGAGTCCTGGGTCCCAGCGCCTCCTGCTCTACCCACCAGCCCCCACTCCCTTCCCAGAGCCAGGAGAGAACCCAGGAGTCCTGGCTCCCAGCCCCCCCTGCTCTAACCACCAATCTCCACTCCCCTTCCAGAGCCAGGTATGGAACCCAGGAGTCCTGGCTCCCAGCCCCCCCTCCTCTAACCCACCAGCCCCCACTCGCCTCCCAGAGCCGGGGAGAGAACGCAGGAGTCCGGGCTCCCAGCCCCGCTCTAACCACCGGACCCCACCCCCCCTCCCAGAGCCGGGTATGGAACCCAGGAGTCCTGGCTCCCAGCCCCCCCTGCTCTAACCCACCAGCCCCCACTCCCCTCCCAGAGCCAGGTATGGAACCCCGGAGTCCTGGCTCCCAGCCCGCCCTGCTCTAACCCACCAGCCCCCACTCCCCTCCCAGAGCCGGGTATGGAACCCAGGAGTCCTGGCTGGTGGTACTAGGCCCTCCCTTCCCCAGCCCCAGCCGCCGGTGGTCTCAGAGACGGATTCTGATCTCATTTCTGTGGGTATCAAGCCGGAGTCACTTCCCTGCTGCTGACAGGGGGAGTCTAGCCAGGAGCTCGGCCCCGTAACATCCCGCCCCAAATCCCTTTGCCCTCCGGCGTCTGTCCCTGCGGGAATGCGAACAGCTCGGGAGGAGCAGCAAAGGGGCTGGGAGGGGGATCCAGTCCCCTGTGCACCTGTTCCACTCGCATCTACGCTCGCATGCAGCTGTGTTCCTGCAGGGTACTCCAGCATTGCGTGTGTTACTCCGCCTGTTACTCCAGCACCGCTGCCCGTTGCTGTGCATGGTACCTGAGCGTCAGTGCAGGGTACTCTAGCATTGTGTGTGTTACTCCGCCTGTTACTCCAGCACCGCTGCCCGTTGCTGTGCATGGTACCCGAGCGTCAGTGCAGGGTACTCCAGCATTGCGTGTGTTACTCCGCCTGTTACTCCAGCACCGCCGCCCGTTGCTGTGCACGGTACCCGAGCGTCGGTGCAGGGTGCTCTGGCATTGAGTGTGTTACTCCGCCTGTTACTCCAGCACCGCCACCTGTTGCTGTGCACCGTACCCGAGCGTCGGTGCAGGGTGCTCTGGCATTGAGTGTGTTACTCCGCCTGTTACTCCAGCACCGCCGCCCGTTGCTGTGCACGGTACCCGAGCGTCGGGGCAGGGTGCTCTGGCATTGCGTGTTACTCTGCCTGTTACTCCAGCACCGCCGCCCGTTGCTGTGCACGGTACCCGAGCGTCGGGGCAGGGTGCTCTGGCATTGCGTGTTACTCCGCCTGTTACTCCAGCACCGCCGCCCGTTGCTGTGCACGGTACCCGAGCGTCGGGGCAGGGTGCTCTGGCATTGCGTGTTACTCCGCCTGTTACTCCAGCACCGCCGCCCGTTGCTGTGCACGGTACCCGAGCGTCGGGGCAGGGTGCTCTGGCATTGAGTGTGTTACTCTGCCTGTTACTCCAGCACCGCCGCCCGTTCCTGTGCACGGTACCCGAGCGTCGGTGCAGGGTGCTCTGGCATTGAGTGTGTTACTCCACCTCTTACTCCAGCACCGCCACCCGTTGCTGTGCACGGTACCCGAGCGTCGGTGCGGGGAGCTCTGGCATTGTGTGTGTTACTCCGCCTGTTACTCCAGCACCGCCGCCCGTTGCTGTGCACGGTACCCGAGCGTCGGGGCAGGGTGCTCTGGCATTGCGTGTTACTCCGCCTGTTACTCCACACATTACCCTAACATCACTGCCTGTTACTCTGCCTGGCACTGCTGCCTGTGATCCCGCCAGTCCCTGCAGCCATTGCCCCCCCCCCGCCGCAGCCCCCAGGGATTTCAGGGCGAGGATGGATCGTATCCCTTCCCCCCCCCCACCCCCAGCTTCCTGGTTGCATTGTTCCAGGATGATATGGTCTGTCGGGCTCCCATTGGCTGTTGCCATGGAGACGGGGGGTGTCCCTGGTTACTGACTGACAGGTTGCTAAATCACCCAGCCGAGGTGGGGGGGTGTCTCTGGGCTGGACCCCTTTCCTGATCTCCCCCCCACTTCCCCTCGTTCACCTTCCAGGCCCCCCGCCCCCATTCACTCACCCCCACAATGGGGAATAAACTAGACACAGCAAATCCCCATCTTGGGTACCTGGGTGTGAATCCAGAAAAACCCACTACATCTGGAGTAAGGCCGCTGAAGTCAGGGGTGATTTCAGATCGACCCCAGAGGACCAGAGATCAGAATCTGGCCCTGGCCCCACTGCAGTCAGGGGGTGACTCTGGATTAGCTGAGATCTGAATCTGGCCTGATCCGACTGCAGTCAGGGGGTGACTCTGGATTGACTCTGGATTAGCTGAGATCTGAATCTGGCCTGATCCCACTGCAGTCAGGGGCTTACTCTGGATTAGCTGAAATCAGAATCCGGCCCTGACCCCACTGCAGTCAGGGGCTGACTCTGGATTAGCTGAGATCTGAATCCGGCCCTGATCCCATTGCAGTCAGGGGGTGACTCTGGATTGACTCTGGATTAGCTGAGATCTGAATCTGGCCTGATCCCACTGCAGTCAGGGGGTGACTCTGGATTGACTGAGATCAGAATCCGGCCCCGACCCCACTGCAGTCAGGGGCTGACTCTGGATTAGCTGAAATCAGAATCCGGCCCCGACCCCACTGCAGTCAGGGGGTGACTCTGGATTGACTGAGATCAGAATCCGGCCTGACCCCACTGCAGTCAGGGGGTGACTCTGGATTAGCTGAAATCAGAATCCGGCCCTGACCCCACTGCAGTCAGGGGGTGACTCCGGATTGACTCTGGATTAGCTGAGATCAGAATCCGGCCCCGACCCCACTGCAGTCAGGGGGTGACTCTGGATTGACTGAGATCAGAATCCGGCCCCGACCCCACTGCAGTCAGGGGCTGACTCTGGATTGACTGAGATCAGAATCCGGCCCTGACCCCACTGCAGTCAGGGGGTGACTCCGGATTGACTCTGGATTAGCTGAGATCAGAATCCGGCCCTGACCCCACTGCAGTCAGGGGGTGACTCTGGATTGAGTGAGATCAGAATCCGGCCCCGACCCCACTGCAGTCAGGGGGTGACTCTGGATTGACTCCGGATTGGCTGAGATCAGAATCCGGCCCCGACCCCACTGCAGTCGGGAGTGACTCCGGATTGACTCTGGATTGACTGAGATCAGAATCCGGCCCCGACCCCACTGCAGTCGGGAGTGACTCCGGATTGACTCTGGATTGACTGAGATCAGAATCCGGCCCCGACCCCAGTGCAGTCGGGAGTGACTCCGGATTGACTCCGGATTGACTGAGATCAGAATCCGGCCCCGACCCCACTGCAGTCAGGGGGTGACTCTGGATTGACTGCGGAATGACTGAGATCAGAATCCGCCCCGACCCCACTGCAGTCGGATTGACTCTGGATTGACTGAGATCAGAATCCGCCCCGACCCACTGCAGTCGGTGTGACTCCGGATTGACCCGGGATTGACTGAGATCAGAATCCGGCCCCGACCCCAGTGCAGTCGGGAGTGACTCCGGATTGACTGAGATCTGAATCCGACCCTGATCCCACTGCAGTCAGGGGGTGACTCTGGATTGACTCTGGATTGACTGAGATCAGAATCCGGCCCCGACCCCACTGCAGTCAGGGAGTGACTCTGGATTAGCTGAGATCAGAATCCGGCCTGACCCCACTGCAGTCAGGGAGTGACTCCGGATTGACTCTGGATTAGCTGAGATCAGAATCCGGCCCCGACCCCACTGCAGTCAGGGGGTGACTCCGGATTGACTGAGATCAGAATCCGGCCTGACCCCACTGCAGTCGGGAGTGACTCCGGATTGACTGAGATCAGAATCCGGCCCCGACCCCACTGCAGTCAGGGGGTGACTCTGGATTGACTCTGGATTGGCTGAGATCAGAATCCGGCCCTGACCCCACTGCAGTCAGGGGGTGACTCTGGATTGACTCCGGATTGGCTGAGATCAGAATCCGGCCCCGACCCCACTGCAGTCGGGAGTGACTCCGGATTGACTGAGATCAGAATCCGGCCCCGACCCCACTGCAGTCGGGAGTGACTCCGGATTGGCGCGGGACGTCCAGTCTCCCCCCGGCCCCCCATCGCTGTGCCCCGGCCCGGTCACATGACGCAGTACGGCTCCCGGGGCAGGGGGGGCTCTGTCCTGCGGCAGGGCACGCGGGCCGCCAGCCCCTGCTTCAGCTCCTTGTTGAGCAGGAAGCAGACGACGGGGTTGACGGCGGCCTGGGCGAAGCTCAGCCAGACGGCGGTGGCCAGGTAGCGGGGCGGGATGCTGCAGGCCTTGACGAAGACCCGCCAGTAGCAGGCCACGATGTAGGGCGCCCACAGGAGGAGGAAGAGGACGGTGATGACGTAGAACATCTTCCCCAGCCGCTTCTCCGCCTTGAACTCCTCCATGCGCAGCAGGCGGCGGCTGGCGGCGTGGCCGTTCTGCCGCACGCCCAGCAGCGTGGGCGGCATGGGGCCCCGGCCGAAGCCGGCGAGCCAGTTGGCGGCCGCCTGGCCGGTGGCGCCCGGCCCGTGGAACGTCCAGTTCTGGCTGATGGCCGGCACCACCTGCACCGGCTTCATGCGGCGGTGCCGGTACTGGAAGCAGAGCAGCTTGCCGTAGACGGCCTGCGTGGCCCCCACCAGCACGGCCAGCATCAGCATGAAGCCCAGCGTGTCGTTGGCCTTGACGTAGCGGTGCTCGAAGATGCACTGCTCCTCCTCCCGGATGAACTTGTAGGTGCCCACGTCGAAGACGGGCGGGAAGGCCATGGCCACCGAGAGGGTCCACACCATGCAGATGACGGCCACGCAGCTCCACAGGCTCATGCGCTTGGCGTAGAAGCGGTGGTGGGCCACGGCCATGTACCGCGTGACGCTGATGCAGAAGAGCAGGAAGGCGGCGTGGAAGCAGAAGAGGACGGCCAGGAAGGCCACCACCTTGCAGCCGAGCGCGCTGTGCGGCCAGGCCGAGCCGTGGCGGATGGAGAGCAGCACGAAGGGGAAGCAGACGGCCGCCCGCACGGCGTCGGCCAGGCACAGGTCCAGCAGGAAGTAGTAGGGGGCCCGGTGCAGCCCCCGCTCCTTCAGCACCAGCAGCGCCAGCGCCAGGTTCCCCGCCAGGCTCAGGCAGATGATCAGCGCCAGCAGCAGCAGCTTGGCGTAGCTGGAGGCCGCCGGGGGGCCCGGCAGGCCCGGCTCGTCCGCCTCGCTGGCGTTGGCCATCGCCGGCCGGCCGGCTAGCGGGGGCGGCCCATGGCCCCGGGGCCTCTGCAGGGGAGAGAGGGAGCGTGGGGGTCGGGGGCCTGCTGCGTGCGGGACCCCCCGGCCTGGCGCACGGGGTCCAAGCCCAGGCTATGGGGCAGTGGGGCGATGCCCGGTGCCCCCAGGCCTGTCCCGGTTGGGGGTGGGGCTGCTGATCCCATCACCCACCTCATCTGGGGCTCACGGGGTCCCATCTCCCAGTCCCACCCCTGGGGCCAGATGGGGGCCAGCGCCCCCTAGAGGGCAGGGCACAGTCGTCCTCACAGCCACCCTGACGCCGACACGCTCGCGTACACCCGTCCTCACAGCCACCCTGACGCCGACACGCTCGCGTACACCCGTCCTCACAGCCGCCCTGACGCCGACACGCTCGCGTACACCCGTCCTCACAGCCGCCCAGACGCGGACACGCCGCGTACACCGTCCTCACAGCCCCCCTGACGCCGACGCGCTCGCGTACCCGCCTCACAGCCACGCTGACGCGGACACGCTCGCGTACACCCGTCCTCACAGCCGCACAGACACGGACACGCTCGCGTACACCCGTCCTCACAGCCGCCCTGACGCCGACACGCTCGCGTACACCCGTCCTCACAGCCGCCCTGACGCCGACACGCTCGCGTACACCCGTCCTCACAGCCGCCCTGACGCCGACACGCTCGCGTACACCCGTCCTCACAGCCGCCCTGACGCCGACACGCTCGCGTACACCCGTCCTCACAGCCGCACAGACACGGACACGCTCGCGTACACCCGTCCTCACAGCCGCACAGACACGGACACGCTCGCGTACACCCGTCCTCACAGCCGCCCTGACGCCGACACGCTCGCGTACACCCGTCCTCACAGCCGCACAGACACGGACACGCTCGCGTACACCCATCCTCACAGCCCCCCTGACGCTGACACGCTCGCGTACACCCGTCCTCACAGCCCCCCTGACGCCGACACGCCGCGTACACCCGTCCTCACAGCCACCCTGGCCGACACGCCGCGTACACCCGTCCTCACAGCCACCCTGATGCCGACACGCTCACGTACACCCGTCCTCACAGCCGCCCTGACGCGGACACGCCGAGTACACCCGTCCTCACAGCCGCCCTGACGCCCGACGCGCTGCATACCCGCCTCACAGCCACCCTGACGCTGACACGCTCACGTACACCCGTCCTCACAGCCGCCCTGACGCCGACACGCTCGAGTACACCCATCCTCACAGCCACCCTGACGCCGACACGCTCGCGTACACCCGTCCTCACAGCCACCCTGACGCCGACACGCTCGCGTACACCCGTCCTCACAGCCACCCTGACGCCGACACGCTCGCGTACACCCGTCCTCACAGCCACTCTGACGCTGACACGCTCGCGTACACCCGTCCTCACAGCCGCACAGACACGGACACGCTCGCGTACACCCGTCCTCACAGCCACCCTGACGCCGACACGCTCGCGTACACCCGTCCTCACAGCCGCACAGACACGGACACGCTCGCGTACACCCGTCCTCACAGCCACCCTGACGCTGACACGCTCGCGTACACCCGTCCTCACAGCCGCCCTGACGCTGACACGCTCGCGTACACCCGTCCTCACAGCCGCCCTGACGCCGACACGCTCGCGTACACCCATCCTCACAGCCGCACAGACACAGACACGCTCGCGTACACCCGTCCTCACAGCCCCCCTGACGCTGACACGCTCGCGTACACCCGTCCTCACAGCCGCACAGACACAGACACGCTCGCGTACACCCATCCTCACAGCCACTCTGACGCCGACACGCTCGCGTACACCCGTCCTCACAGCCACCCTGACGCCGACACGCTCGCGTACACCCGTCCTCACAGCCACCCAGACCCCGACACGCTAGCGAACACCCGACCTCACAGCCTCCCTGACGCTGACACGCTCGCGTACACCCGTCCTCACAGCCCCACTGACCCTGACACGCTCGCGTACACCCGTCCTCACAGCCGCCCAGACGCGGACACGCTCGCGTACACCCGTCCTCACAGCCGCCCTGAAGCAGACACGCTCGCGTACCCGCCTCACAGCCGCCTGACGCCGACACGCCGCGTACACCCGTCCTCACAGCCACACAGACACGGACACGCTCGCGTACACCCGTCCTCACAGCCACCCTGACGCCGACACGCTCGCGTACACCCGTCCTCACAGCCACCCTGACGCTGACACGCTCGCGTACACCCGTCCTCACAGCCCCCCTGACGCTGACACGCTCGCGTACACCCGTCCTCACAGCCACCCTGACGCTGACACGCTCGCGTACACCCGTCCTCACAGCCGCACAGACACGGACACGCTCGCGTACACCCGTCCTCACAGCCGCACAGACACGGACACGCTCGCGTACACCCGTCCTCAGAGCCACCCTGACGCGGACACGCCGTACACCGTCCTCACAGCCGCACAGACACGGACACGCCGCGTACACCCGCCTCACAGCCACTCTGACGCCGACACGCCGCGTACACCGTCCTCACAGCCGCACAGACACTGACACGCTCGCGTACACCCGTCCTCACAGCCGCCCTGACGCCGACACGCTCGCGTACACCCGTCCTCACAGCCGCACAGACACGGACACGCTCGCGTACACCCGTCCTCACAGCCGCCCTGACGCCGACACGCTCGCGTACACCCGTCCTCACAGCCGCACAGACACGGACACGCTCGCGTACACCCGTCCTCACAGCCGCCCTGACGCCGACACGCTCGCGTACACCCGTCCTCACAGCCACCCTGACGCTGACACGCTCGTGTACACCCGTCCTCACAGCCGCCCTGACGCCGACACGCTCGTGTGCACCCGTCCTCACAGCCGCTGACACGGACACGCGCTCGCGTACACCCGTCCTCACAGCCGCACTGACGCGGACACGCTCTGGTACACCCGTCCTCACAGCCGCACAGACACGGACACGCTCGCGTACACCCGTCCTCACAGCCGCACAGACACGGACACGCTCGTGTACACCCGTCCTCACAGCCGCACAGACACGGACATGCTCGTGTACACCCGTCCTCACAGCCACCCTGACGCCGACACGCTCGCGTACACCCGTCCTCACAGCCACCCTGACGCCGACACGCTCGCGTACACCCGTCCTCACAGCCACCCTGACGCTGACACGCTCATGTACACCCGTCCTCACAGCCGCACAGACACGGACACGCTCGCGTACACCCGTCCTCACAGCCACCCTGACGCTGACACGCTCGCGTACACCCGTCCTCACAGCCACCCTGACGCCGACACGCTCGCGTACACCCGTCCTCACAGCCACCCTGACGCCGACACGCTCGTGTACACCCGTCCTCACAGCCGCACAGACACGGACACGCTCGCGTACACCCGTCCTCACAGCCACCCTGACGCCGACACGCTCGCGTACACCCGTCCTCACAGCCACTCTGACGCCGACACGCTCGCGTACACCCGTCCTCACAGCCGCACAGACACGGACACGCTCGCGTACACCCGTCCTCACAGCCGCCCTGACGCCGACACGCTCGCGTACACCCGTCCTCACAGCCGCCCTGACGCCGACACGCTCGCGTACACCCGTCCTCACAGCCGCCCTGACGCCGACACGCTCGCGTACACCCGTCCTCACAGCCACCCTGACGCCGACACGCTCGCGTACACCCATCCTCATAGCCACCCTGACGCCGATGCGCTCGCGTACACCCATCCTCACAGCCACCCTGACGCCCGGCGCTCGCGTACACCCGTCCTCACAGCCACCCTGACGCCGACACGCCGCGTACACACCCGTCCTCACAGCCTCCCAGACGCCGACTCGCTCGCGTACACCCGTCCTCACAGCCACCCTGACGCCGACACGCTCGCGTACACCCGTCCTCACAGCCACCCTGACGCCGACACGCTCGCGTACACCCGTCCTCACAGCCGCACAGACACGGACACGCTCGCGTACACCCGTCCTCACAGCCGCCCTGACGCCGACACGCTCGCGTACACCCGTCCTCACAGCCGCCCTGTCGCTGACGCTCGCGTACACCGTCCTCACAGCCACCCTGACGCCCGACACGCTCGCGTACACCCGTCCTCACAGCCACCCTGACGCCGACACGCTCGCGTACACCCGTCCTCACAGCCACCCTGACGCCGACACGCTCGCGTACACCCGTCCTCACAGCCACCCTGACGCCGACACGCTCGCGTACACCCGTCCTCACAGCCACCCTGACGCCGACACGCGCGCGTACACCGTCCTCACAGCCACCCTGACGCCCGACGCGCTTGCGTACACCCGTCCTCACAGCCACTCTGACGCCGACACGCTCGCGTACACCCGTCCTCACAGCCGCACAGACACGGACACGCTCGCGTACACCCGTCCTCACAGCCGCCCTGACGCCGACACGCTCGCGTACACCCGTCCTCACAGCCGCCCTGACGCCGACACGCTCGCGTACACCCGTCCTCACAGCCGCCCTGACGCCGACACGCTCGCGTACACCCGTCCTCACAGCCACCCTGACGCCGACACGCTCGCGTACACCCATCCTCACAGCCACCCTGACGCCGATGCGCTCGCGTACACCCATCCTCACAGCCACCCTGACGCCGACACGCTCGCGTACACCCGTCCTCACAGCCACCCTGACGCCGACACGCTCGCGTACACCCATCCTCACAGCCACCCTGACGCCGACACGCTCGCGTACACCCGTCCTCACAGCCACCCTGACGCCGACACGCTCGCGTACACCCGTCCTCACAGCCGCCCTGACGCCGACACGCTCACGTACACCCGTCCTCACAGCCACCCTGACGCCGACACGCTCGCGTACACCCGTCCTCACAGCCACCCTGACGCCGACACGCTCGCGTACACCCGTCCTCACAGCCACCCTGACGCCGACACGCTCGCGTACACCCGTCCTCACAGCCACCCTGACGCCGACACGCTCGCGTACACCCGTCCTCACAGCCGCCCTGACGCCGACACGCTCGCGTACACCCGTCCTCACAGCCGCCCTGACGCCGACACGCTCACGTACACCCATCCTCACAGCCACCCTGACGCCGACGCGCTCGCGTACACCCCTCCTCACAGCCACCCTGACGCCGACACGCTCGCGTACACCCGTCCTCACAGCCACCCTGACGCCGACACGCTCGCGTACACCCGTCCTCACAGCCGCACTCACATGGACATGCTCATGTACAGTCGTCTTCACAGCCGCACTGACACACTCACACCCAGGCACAGTCGGTGTCAGTGTCACCGACACACACACACACACACTGAACTACAATCACTGACAACATGCACACACACTGGCACTGACACACGCTCATCCTCACAGCTGCCCGGACGCTCACGCTGAGGCTGACACACCGAGTCCCACTGGCAGTGACACACTCCCAGTCGTGCCGACACACTCCCCCTCCTGCACACTGAGCCTGGCACACGCCCCCACCCCCCTGGGCCCTCACACTCGGCCCCGCTCACATTCGGCTGCCCCCGTGCATTGGGGGCTGAAGATTTCCAGCAAGTGCTTTGAAAGGGCCCTTTGCACACGCATGTGCTCACACACACACACACACAGAGCCACACCCGGACTCTGTCACGCTCATCCCCTCTCCAGCCACGCGGGGAAGCAGGTGGGCCGTGGAGCTGAGCCGGGACCCAATTCTGCTCTTAAACCAGAGTTAAATTGGAGTCACTCCCGATTGCCCCAGGAGAAGAGAGGAGAGAATGAGGCCAGAGGAGTCACCCCTGAGGGCCCCCCCCCCATTCCCAACACCAGATCTACTGTGAGCATCAACTCAGGGCCTGCTGGGTGGGGGCCTGGCCAAAATACCCCCCCCCCCGCTGTCATGTCCCAGCTGGGGGCGGGTGACTGGCTGCAGAGACGCAGGCCGGGGGGGGGGGTGTCTGGCAGGTTGGGGGCTTGTAATGGTGGGGGGGGAATTGGCACGAGGCCCCCCCAGTGCACGGCCACACGCCAAGGGGAGAGAGAAACGTGCACCCACCCGCAGGCACGCAAAGTGGAAACGTGCGTGTGTACACACCCAGACACGTTCCAGAGACACAATCCACACACACACCCTAGCCATGGTACACACACAATCCACACACACACCTACACACACACACTAGCCATGGTACACACACAATCCACACACACTAGCCATGGTACACACAGACACAATCCACACACACACACTAGCCATGGTACACACACAATCCACACACACACCTACACACACACACTAGCCATGGTACACACACAATCCACACACACAAAGTGAGACACAATCCACACACACACACAATCCACACACACCCTAGCCATGGTACACACACAATCCACACACACACGCACACAAAGTGGAAACGTACATGTGTGTACACACCCGCTACACACACCCGCTATAAACACACACACTGCATACACACAATACACACACACCAACATACAACATATATACACACACACGCGCACACACGCACACAGAGTCCTCAGGCCCTGAACGACAACCTGCCCCCAGCCACTAGGCCAGGCTGTCGGGTCTCTGCACCTGTCAGTCAGAGAAGGGGGCCTGGGGTGTAGGGATGACGGGGTGGGGCTGGAGGGCTGGGGAGGGGGAGATGGAGGGGGGTATATGGGTTAAGGATGATGGAATGAGTGGGGGCCCAGAGGGGTGTATACAGGTGGGGGCCGGGGGTGTATTCGTGGGGGCCAGTGGGGTGTATACAGGTGGGGGCCGGGGATGTGTATGGGGGCACTGTGGGGTGTATATTGGTAGGGGCCGGGAGATGTATATGGGGCCGAGGCTAGGGGTGTATATTGGTGGGGACCGGGGAGTGTATACAGATGGGGGCCTGGGGGATGTATATGGGGGGGCAGGGCTGGGGGGGTGAATACAGGTGGGGGGCCAGGGCCAGAGGTGTGGAAATGGGGGGGCCGGGGCCGGAGGGGTGTAATTGGGAGGGGCTGGGGGGTGTAATTGAGGGGATGGGGAGGTGTATATTGGTGGGGGACCGGGACCGGGGTGTGTATATTGGTGGGGCTGGGGTGTAACTGGGGCGGCCGGGGCCAGGGGTGTATACTGGCGGGGCCAGGGCCAGGGGTGTATATGGGGCGGCCAGGGCCGGGGTGTATACTGGTGGGGCCGGGGTGTAATTGGGGTGGCCGGGGCCAGGGGTGTAACTGGGAGGGGCTGGGGGTGTAATTGAGGGACGGGGTGTATATTGGTGGGGGGCCGGGACCGGGGTGTGTATATTGGTGGGGGCTGGGGGTGTAATTGGGCGGCTGGGGCCAGGGGGTGTATACTGGCAGGGGCCGGGACCGGGGGTGTATATGGGGGCCGGGACCGTGGGTGTGTATATTGGGGCGGCCGGGGCCAGGGGTGTATATGGGGGCAGCCGGGACCGGGGTGTATACAGGTGGGGGCCGGGCGGTGTAATTGGGAGGGCCGGGCAGTGTAATTGAGGGGACTGGGGTGTATATTGGTGGGGACCAGGGGTGTAACTGGGGCGGCGGGGCCAGGGGTGTATACTGGCGAGGCCAGGGCCCGGGGTGTATATGGGCGGCCAGGGCCAAGGGGTGTATACTGGCGGGGCCGGGGACCGGGGTGTATAGGGGCGGCCAGGGTCAGGGGTGTATATGGGGCGGCCGGGCCAGGGGTGTATACTGGCGGGGCTGGGGACCGGGGTGTATATGGGGCGGCCAGGGCCGGGGTGTATACTGGCGGGGCGTGGCCGGGGTGTATACTGGCGGGGGCCGGGACCGGGGTGTATATGGGCGGCCAGGGCTGGGGGTGTATACTGGCGGGGGCGGGGACCGGGTGGCATGGGTGCCAGAGCCAGGGGTGTATACTGGCGGGGGCCAGGGACCGGGGCGATATGGGGTGGCCAGGGCCGGGGGTGTATACTGGCGGGGGCCGGGACCGGGGGTGTATACTGGCGGGGGCCGGGGACCGGGGCGTAAATGGGGTGGCCAGGGCCGGGGGTGTATACTGGCGGGGCCGGGACCGGGGTGTATATGGGGGTGGCCAGGGCCGGGGTGTATACTGGCAGGGCCGGGGACCGGGGGTGTATATGGGGCGGCCAGGGCCAGGGGTGTATACTGGCGGGGGCCGGGGACTGGGGGTGTATACTGGCGGGGGCCGGGACCGGGGTGTATATGGGGTGGCCAGGGCCGAGGGTGTATACTGGCAGGGGCCGGGGCCAGGGGTGTATATGGGGCGGTCGGGGCCAGGGGTGTATACTGGCGGGGGCCGGGGACCGGGGGTTTATATGGGGCGGCCAGGGCCGGGGGTGTATACTGGCGGGGGCCGGGACCGGGGTGTATATGGGGTGGCCAGGGCCGGGGCCAGGGGTGTATACTGGCAGGGGCCGGGACCGGGGTGTATATGGGGCGGTCGGGGCCGGGGTGTATACTGGTGGGGGCCGGGGCCAGGGGTTTATATGGGCGGTCGGGGCCAGGGGTGTATACTGGCGGGGCTGGGGACCAGGGGTGTATATGGGGCGGCCAGGGCCGGGGTGTATATGGGGTGGCCAGGGCCGGGGTGTATACTGGCGGGGCCGGGACCGGGGTGTATATGGGGCGGCCAGGGCCGGGGGTGTATACTGGCAGGGGCCGGGGCCAGGGCCAGGGGTTTATATGGGCGGCCAGGGCCAGGGGGTGTATACTGGCGGGGGGCCGGGGCCAGGGGGTTTATATGGGGGGCGGTCGGGGCCAGGGGGTGTTTACAGGTGGGCACGCGTCCCCCCCAGACAGCCCCAACTCACCTCCGTTCCGCTGCTCCCCGACGTGAGGCGAGACCCCCAAATCCTGCCCCGGTTGGGGGGGGCGAGTCCCCTGCCCCCGCGCTCAGGCCCTGTGGGGAGCGGGGGGTCCCTCCGCCGGGCCGCCCCCCATGCCGGCCGGACAGGGCTCGGGGGGCTGCGTGGGGGGCTGGGGGAGCTGCCCCCCCGCTTCGGCCGCCTCCAGAGCCCGGATACTCCCCGCGGCCCCCCAGTTACCCGGATCGGGGCCTCGATGACATCCAAGGCGCCGGGTCTCTCCTCCAGCGGATCCCTGCCTCCGCTCAATCCGGAGTGAGTCCGGATCTGCCCTCTTCAGCACAGCCGCCGCCTCCAGCAGATCGAGCCAATTGCAATCCGGATCGGCTCGCTCCCCAGAGGGAACCCGGGTTCCCGGCTAGATCCAAGGGGGTAGATCGGGGTCGGAGCGGGTCCCGGGGCGCCGGCCTGGCCCGGGCGGCCCCCCGCCGCCGGCTCGCTCCATCCCCAGGACCCCGGTTCAATCCGGTGTGTGCGCGGGGGGGGTGGGGGTAATGCAGGGTGCGGCTCCGGAGTCACGCCGGATTCCAGCCGGGAAGGGGGGCTCCGGCCTCCCCCCGATGAGCCCGCAGGCGGGGGTGGGGCTCAGGCTCCGGTCCCCACAAAGGAGCCGGGAGGCGGCCGGGATCCGACCATCTTGTTCAGCGTCCACCGGAAGGTGCGGCGGGGGGAGGGGGCCCGGGGGGCAGAGGGACGTGGGGGGCGGAGCCGACGGGGGGAGGGGGGGATTCGGGCAGCAACGCAACATCAGGACCAGGGGCTGGGAGCCAGGACTCCTGGGTTCTCCCCCCGGCTCTGGGAGGGGAGTGGGGTCTAGTGGTTAGAGCAGGGGGGGGCTGGGAGCCAGGACTCCTGGGGTCTCCCCCCGCCTCTGGGAGGAGAGTGGGGGCTGGTGTGTGAGAGCAGGGGGGGGCTGGGAGCCAGGACTCCTGGGTTCTCCCCCCGGCTCTGGGAGGGGAGTGGGGCTGGTGGGTTAGAGCAGGGGCTGGGAGCCAGGACTCCTGGGTTCTCCCGGCTCTGGGAGGAGTGGGGCTGGTGGGTTAGAGCAGGGGGCTGGGAGCCAGGACGCCTGGGTTCTCCCCCGGCTCTGGGAGGGCAGTGGGGCTGGTGGGTTAGAGCAGGGGGCTGGGAGCCAGGACGCCTGGGTTCTCCCCCGGGCTCTGGGAGGGGAGTGGGGGCTGGTGTGTGAGAGCAGGGGGCTGGGAGCCAGGACTCCTGGGTTCTCACCCCGGCTCTTGGAGGGGAGTGGGGGCTGGTGGTTAGAGCAGGGGGGGCTGGGAGCCAGGACTCCTGGGTTCTCCCCCCGGCTCTGGGAGGGGAGTGGGGGCTGGTGGGTTAGAGCAGGGGGGGGCTGGGAGCCAGGACGCCTGGGTTCTCCCCCCGGCTCTGGGAGGGGAGTGGGGTCTAGTGGTTAGAGCAGGGGGGGCTGGGAGCCAGGACTCCTGGGTTCTCTCCCCAGTGCTGCTGACCCACAGACACGGAGGGATACCAGGAAATGTACAAAGCAACTAAGCAAATCTGATGTGTGTGTGGGGCAGGGGGCTCCTGGGGGCCGCAGCACCGTGTCCTCGAACCACCCCCAATCCCCAGGACAGGAGAATGGGGCAGGGGCCTGTCCCCTCTGGGGGGCGCCGGCTGGCTGGGGGGGCGGGGAAGGGGGCAGGGGCCGGTCCCCTCTGGGGCGCCCGGCTGGCTGGGGCGGGAACGGGCAGGGGCCCATCCTCTGGGGCGCCGGCTGGCTCAGGGGGGCGGGGAAGGGGGCAGGGGCCCGCCCCCTCGGGGGGGCGCCGGCTGGCTCCGGGGGGCGGGAAATGGGGCAGGGGCCTGTCCTCTGGGGGTGCCGGCTGGCTGGGGCGAGGAACGGGCAGGGGCCCGTCCTCTGGGCGCCCGGCTGGCTCAGGGGTCAGGAACGGGGCAGGGCCCGTCCTCTGGGCGCCGGCTGGCTCAGGGGTCAGGGAACGGGGCAGGGGCCCGTCCCCTCTGGGGGGCGCCGGCTGGCTCAGGGGGTCAGGGAACGGGGCAGGGGCCCGTCCCCTCTGGGGGGCGCCGGCTGGCTCAGGGGGTCAGGGAACGGGGCAGGGGCCCGTCCCCTCTGGGGGGCGCCGGCTCCCATCTGGAATTGGGCTCCAGCCCAGACTGATCCCACCTCCAGGCCCGTCCCCTTCTCCCCCCCCCCCCGGTGCCGTGAGCCCCCCCCCAAAACCGACACCAGGGCTGTGGCCGGGACAGTTTTTATTTAGTGTTTCCATCAGTTGCGTGGACGCATTTCGCCCCCCTCGAGGCCCCCCGCGTCCGGCTCCCGGCTCGCCCGTGCTCAGATATCTGCCCCCCGGGGCGGTACACGGAGCCGGGGCTCACGGGCCCCCCAAACCATCTCCATGTGGCTCGAGCATCTTGCCTCCGGCCCTGGATCCCTCTCAACTGCAACAGAGGCAGGGCCGACTTCCCATCTCAGTTAATTCAGAGTCAATCCAGAGTCACACCTGACTGCAATGGGGTCAGGGCTGGATTCAGAGCTCACTTAATCTGGAGTCAATCCGGAGTCACTCCCGCCTGCAAGAGGATCTGGGCCCAATTCCTCTCTCATCTCCACCCGGCCTCGGCTCCGATCTGGCCATCCTCCATCACTCCACCAGCGTCCCACGCGCATGGGCAGAGCTCGCGTGTGGGGAAACTGAGGCGCCCCCCCAGCGGCAGCTCCTGGGCCACGCGGCGGCTCCGACGTGCCGTGGGACCTCACCGCACGGTGAATCAGCCGGACCGAAACGTCCCGCTGCAAACAACCTGCTTTGCACCACGCTGGGGGGGCACGAATTGACCCCCCCACACACACACTCCCAGCACAACATAAATACAGAGCCATGGGGGGGGGGGGGCGTGTGCCAGAGAAGCAAAGTGGGACAATGAACCGATGTGGGGCCTTCAGCAGCAGCGTGGGACCCAAGGGGTGTGGGGCAGAGCAGGGGGGGGAGGGGCTGGGAGCCAGGATGCCTGGGTTCTCTCCTGGCTCGGGGGTGGAGGGGGCTGGGAGCCAGGACGCCTGGGTTCTCTCCTCGCTCTGGGGTGGAGGGGCTGGGAGCCAGGACGCCTGGGTTCTCTCCTCGCTCTGGGGTGGGGGTTGGGAGCCAGGACGCCTGGGTCCTAGCTCGCCTGGCGCCACGTGAGAACCACGTAGAGGGTGACGGCCGCGGCCGGCAGGCAGCCGCTGAGGACCACGGGCAGGACGACCACGAGGCCAAGAACGAGCAGGGAGTGGGTCAGGGCCTGCCCCAGGCGTGTGGGGCAGCCGGGCGCCTCCTCCCGGGGCTCCCCCAGGCCCCCCCGTGCCGGGGCTGCTGTCCGTGCCGGCACCACCACGGCGGCCGGCGCCAGCAGCCGCAGGGCCCCGCCCGGGCCGGCTCCCCGGCCGCCCTCCTCCAGCAGCGCCGGGGGGCTGTCGCGCCCCGGGCCGGCGGGCGGGCTGCCATAGCGCAGGCTGATCTCCTGGGCCAGGGAGCTGTTCAGAGCCCGCTCCGGCCCGGCCCAGCCGACCACCAGGTCCCGGTCGCTCAGCACGCTCAGGCGCAGGGCGGGCAGCCAGGCCGGGGGGGAGCCAGACGCCTCCGTGCCCCCCGGCCGCTCCCCGGCGCCCCCCAGCTCCTCCGCCCGCAGCCGGCTGAGGTGGGAGAGATACAGCTGCTCCAGCTCCGAGTCCACGGCCTCCTCCTCTGCCCGCCAGAGCCCAGCCTGCTCTACCAGGCCAGCCGCCGAGAACAAGGCCCCCGGCCCCAGAGAACCGGCCTCGGGCCCATGGCCACCCCACGGGGCCTCCGGCGGCTGCGGGGACTCAGCCAAGGGCACCGGGAGCTCCCTGGCAGGCGGCTCCGTCTCCGGGGACATGGGGGTGACCAGCAGCTCTGGGACCTGCAGCAGGGCAAGGGAACGATGAGGGCGGGAGAGGCCGGATCCTCCTGAAGCGCCGGGGTGGGGGGTGATTCTGGCCCAGCTGTGCCTCAGTTTCCCCACATGTGAGAGATCTCTGGGGTAGGGGCTGACCCTCACTGTGGGTCTGCACAGCACCAGGAGAGACAGGGGCCCGGGTCTGGCAGGCAGAGCCCAGGGCTGGGCAGGGGGCGCTCTCCCCTGGCAGGCAGGGCCGGGTGCTGGGGCGCTGGGGGCTGGGCGGGGCGCTGGGGGCGGGTGGGGCTGGGCGGGGGCGCTCTCCTGGCAGGCAGGGCTGGGCGCTGGGGGCTGGGCGGGGCGCTGGGGACGGGTGGGGCGGGGCGCTCTCCCTGGCAGGCAGGGCTGGGCGCTGGGGGCTGGGCGGGGCGCTGGGGCGGCTGGGGCTGGGCGGGGGCGCTCCCACACCACCCTGTTGCCAGCAGTTCTCACCTGTCCCGTGGGAGCTGAGGACGAGTCTCTTCGCGTCTCCCCTTCAGGGCTCCCGTCTGGAGAGAGAGAGACGGGGTCACCCGCACTAGTGCCCCCCTCAACCAGCCCGGCACTGCTGGGGGGAAGCTCACAGCGCTGGGGGAACCGCCCGGGGCACCGCTGGGGAAGCGCGCGGCGCTGGGGACCCGCCCGGGGCACCGCCGGGAAGCGCGGCGCTGGGGACCCGCCGGGGCACCGCTGGGAAGCGCGCGCGCTGGGGGACCCGCCGGGGCACCGCTGGGAAGCGCGGCGCTGGGGCCCGCCCGGGCACCGCTGGGAAGCGCGCGCGCTGGGGCCCGCCCGGGCACTGCTGGGGAAGCGCGGCGCTGGGGGCCCCGCCCGGGCACTGCTGGGAAGCGCGGCGCTGGGGACCCGCCCGGGGCACTGCTGGGGAAGCGCGCGCTGGGGGACCGCGCCGGGCACTGCTGGGGAAGCTCACGGCGCTGGGGGGGCCCCGCCCGGGGGCACTGCTGGGGGGAAGCGCGCGGCGCTGGGGGGGACCCGCCCGGGGGCACTGCTGGGGGGAAGCTCACGGCGCTGGGGACCGCCCGGGGCACTGCTGGGGGAAGCGCGCGCTGGGGGACCCTGCCCGGGGCACTGCTGGGGAAGCGCGCGCTGGGGGACCGCCGGGCACTGCTGGGGGAAGCACACGACGCTGGGGGAAGCGCGCGGCGCTGGGGGGGACCCCGTCCGGGGGCACTGCTGGGGGGAAGCGCGCGGCGCTGGGGGGGACCCCGCCCGGGGGCACTGCTGGGGGGAAGCTCGCAGCACATACCTTCCTGGGCAGGGTTCGGTGTGTCTTCATGGCTTGGCTCCTCCTCGCAGGGCCTGTGGGGGGAGGAGGGATCCAGTCACTGCCCAGGGCCAGGGGGTGGCACCTTGCAAAGGGTCTGATGAGAACCCAGAAGTTCGGGCTCCCAGCCCCCTCCCCGCTCTAACCACTAGACCCCGCGCCCCTCCTAGAGCCAGGGAGAGAACCCAGGCGTCCGGGCCCCCAGTCTTAGTGGGCAGGGCTCCCCGGTTCCATTCCAGCTCGACCACACGTGCCCAGCTGAGCTTTAATCACTGGCTGCCTCAGTTTCCCTTTGTTTAGACTGGAAACTCTTTGGGGCCGGGACGGTGTCTGTCTGTGCAGCGCCTGGCGCGACGGGGCCCTGATCTGGGTCGGCGGCTCCACACCAGTAAAACCCTGCAGCTGGTTTGGGCGCGTTCCTGGGTTTTCCCCTTTCCTGCGAGTCACCGTCTGGGAGCCCGAGGCCGAGATCTGGGGCTGCGTGGGGGCGGGACCGTGAAAGTGCCAAGCCGCAGCTTTGCATGGCAGCTTTCGCCCGCGGCCCACGCCCTGAGCTCAGCACCGCGGCCCGCCAAGCCGGAGTCACCCCTGATTGCAGAGGGGTCAGGGCCGGAGTCTGAGCTCAGCCCCCCGGGGTCAATCCAGAGTCACCCCGAATGCAGAGGGGTCAGGGCCGGAGCCTGAGCTCAGATTCCTGGGGTCAATCCGGAGTCACCCCTGATTGCAGAGGGGTCAGGGCCGGATCCTGAGCTCAGATTCCTGGGGTCAATCCGGAGTCACCCCTGATTGCAGAGGGGTCAGGGCCGGATCCTGAGCTCAGCCCCCCGGGGTCAATCCAGAGTCACCCCGAATGCAGAGGGGTCAGGGCCGGCTCCTGATCTCAGCCCTGTGGTCAATCCGGAGTCACCCCAATTGCAGACGGGTCAGGACCAGCTCCTGATCTCAGCCCCAGGGTCAATCTGGAGTCACCCCGATTGCAGAGGGGTCAGGGCTGGAGCCAGATCTCAGCTCCCCAGGGTCAATCCGGAGTCACCCCTGATTGCAGAGGGGTCAGGGCCGGATCCTGAGCTCAGATTCCTGGGGTCAATCCGGAGTCACCCCAATTGCAGACGGGTCAGGACCAGCTCCTGATCTCAGCCCCAGGGTCAATCCGGAGTCACCCCGATTGCAGAGGGGTCAGGGCCGGATCCTGATCTCAGCCCCCTGGGGTCAATCCAGAGTCACCCCAATTGCAGAGGGGTCAGGGCCGGCTCCTGATCTCAGCCCCGGGGTCAATCCGGAGTCACCCCGATTGCAGAGGGGTCAGGGCCGGCTCCTGATCTCAGCGCTGGGGTCAATCCGGAGTCACCCCCAGCTGTAATGGGGGCAGAGCAGGATTCTGATCTCAGCGCCGGGGTCAATCCGGAATCACCCCGAATGCAGAGGGGTCAGGGCCGGCTCCTGATCTCAGCCCCGGGGTCAATCCGGAGTCACCCCCAGCTGTAATGGGGGCAGAGCAGGATTCTGATCTCAGCGCCGGGGTCAATCCGAATCACCCGAATGCAGAGGGGTCAGGGCCGGCTCCTGATCTCAGCCCCGGGGTCAATCCGGAGTCACCCCCAGCTGTAATGGGGGCAGAGCAGGATTCTGATCTCAGCGCCGGGGTCAATCCGGAGTCACCCCCAGCTGTAATGGGGGCAGAGCAGGATTCTGATCTCAGCGCCGCGGTCAATCCGGAGTCACCCCGATTGCAGAGGGGTCCCCGAGGGCGGGAGCAGGAGAGGCGGGGAGTGTGCGTCTGGCGGTGCGAACGCCTGTCTGGCGGTGCAGGGCTGCAGACAGTCGTGGTGGGAGGGGCCCGTGGAAACGAAACGGCCTTTGATGCTCACGTCTTAGCGGAGAAGAAACATTTCACTCATCCCAAACCCAGCAGCAGAAGGAACCCAGGAGTCCTGGCTCTGAGCCCTCCCCTGCCCCCGCTCTAATCACTGGACACCCGGATGCCCCACACCCACACCGGAGACATGGGGGGGGTACAGGCCCCTGCCTCGTACCTCACACGGCTCATCTTCATTCCCCCCCCCGTACAGATGGGGAAACTGAGGCAGAGCAAGGCCTCGGACACAGGTCTTCGCCCCCCTGAGAACCTGGAGCAAAGCTCAAGCCCTGGTACCAGCAGTCGCCCACCCGCCCTTCCCTTCCCACAGCCTCTCAATGAGCCCTCGTTAGGGTGAGGTAACGCCCCCTCGTTAGGGTGAGAATCCCTGCGCCTGCCCCAAACCCGTCCCGCGGGCTGGGAGGTGCCACCTCACCGGGCTCCAGACTGAGCCGGCTGCCCCGAGACGGGGGGACGAGGCCGGACCAGGACCTGAGCCAATAAAACACACGAGATGTGTCTGTACCCGGGACCCAGACCCCGGCCCAGATCGGGGCCCCGTCGGGCCGGGCGCCCCCCAGACCCCGGCCCAGATCGGGGCCCCGTCCCCAACCTCGGCCCAGATCGGGGCCCCGTCAGGCCGGGCGCCCCCCAGACCCCGGCCCAGATCGGAGCCCCGTCCCCAGACCCCGGCCCAGATCGGGGCCCCGTCGGGCCGGGCGCCCCCCAGACCCCGGCCCAGATCGGGGCCCCGTCCCCAACCTCGGCCCAGATCGGGGCCCCGTCAGGCCGGGCGCCCCCCAGACCCCGGCCCAGATCGGGGCCCCGTCGGGCCGGGCGCCCCCCAGACCCCGGCCCAGATCGGGGCCCCGTCGGGCCAGGCGCCCCCCAGACCCCGGCCCAGATTCTGGGGCACCAACGCCCTTCTCGGGCCCTATCTACCCACTTGACATGCGATCGCCGGCGAAAGGAGCCACCCGCGAGACTCTTCGCTCCCCGCCCGGCTCGTTATTAGCTGTTTCCTGCCGCTTTCGGAAACCACTTTTTCTACCCGAGTTTCAGAGCAAACACCCCGAGGACGTGATTTCACCTCCTGCCCGCAGCCCTCGCCCTGTTTCTTTAGCAATAATAGACGACGGCGCGGCCCCATTTCCCCCCAGCTTGTTTTTCACTCTGCGGAACTCGCCCGCCGGCAGCTGGAAACACGAGCGTGAAATCTCAGACCGCGAGGGTGGGGGGTCACCTGAACTGCCTCTCTCCTCGTCTGAGCCCTCCGAGAACGACCGGCAGATCTGCACCGACAGCCTGCGTCAGCATGTACACTAGTGAAAAGCAGGCGTGAAAGCCCCCTCGTGAATTCTGCTTTGGGAGCATTGCACGCTTGCCTGGCACTAGTACGAAGACACACAGTGCAGCAGGGTGAAGCTGACCTGGGCACCTTTCACAGTCACTTTGCACAAGTGCTAATGCATGCACCTGCTTTGGGGGCATCGCACACTGGCTTTGCACTAGTGCTGTCCTGTGCATGAGAGAGGAGGGCATTGTAATTTGGGAGTGTTTCACGCTCACTTTTCACTAGTGCCAATGATAGCACACGGGAGCAGGGTGAAGTTTGCACTATTGCAACAATTGCACAAGGGAGCAGAGTGAATTCTGGATTGGGAGCATTGCACACTTGCTTTGCACTAGTGCTAATGCTTGCACCTGAACTGGGAGCAATGCACACTCACTTTGCACAAGTGCTGACGCTTGCACAGACGAACAATGCTACCCCACCCTGCCCAAATGAACCTTTCCCTCCCACTTGCTGATTCTCTGTCCACAGCGATACCCCGAGACCCCCGACACTCTGTGTCCCTCCCCATACAACCCACCCCATGTGTCCCGGGGTCCCCGGCGCTGCTCCCCACAAGCCAGGCAGGACTCTGGGAGCCTCCTCTCCCTCGGAGCAGCCTGGCTGCAGGGCAAGACGCTCCCCCGGCGTCACCTCTGGGGTCTCTCCTGGGAGCGTTCGGCCTCCTCTGCCCCCCCCCCGTGCGCTTCCCCCAGCGAGTCCCCCCGGCGGGGTCCTGGGGGGCCACAGGGTCCTGCCCCCCCACTGCGCAGGCAGACGTGACTCTCAGCCAGCCGGGGACACAGAGGTTTATTCGATGCCAGGAACAGGGGCTAACACAGAGCTTGTAGGTACCGCGAGCCGGACCCCTCGGCCGGGTCCATTCTGGGGGGCAGTGAGCCAGACCCCCCCGTCTGCCCTCACTCCTCGTCCCCAGCCAGCCCCACACTGACCCCCCCCAGCCCCTCCTCTGCTCAGCCCCTTTCCCGGGCCAGGGAGTCTCCTGACCCCTTTGTCTCCAACACCTTCAGTCGGCACCTTGCGGGGGGGGGCGCCCAGGCCAGCAGTTGCCAGGAGACAGTGTCAGGCATTTCGGTGCACTGGCCCCTCGCTCTGCAGCAACCCCCCCCCCGATCCCCCCTCCTGGAGACTTAAGAACTGCAGAGGGGAAACTGAGGCACCCACAGCGTATTCAGAGCAAACATTCAGAACATTCCCAGTTCACCACGCCAGGTAATTCAGAGCAGCGTCTGGGCTGCTCCACCATAGGCTCTGTGCCCCCGATAAACTGGAGGGACTGGGTGGGGGGGCTCAGAGTCACGGGGATCAGGGGGATTTGGGAGGATCAGAGTCATGGGGATTGGGAGGATTTGGGGGGCTGAGAGTCACAGACCAGGGGGATTGGGGGCTCAGAGTCACGGGGATCAGGGGATTTGGGGGCTCAGAGTCACAGACCAGGGGATTGGGGCTCAGAGTCACGGGATCGGGGATTTGGGGGCTGAGAGTCACAGACCAGGGGATTGGGGCTCAGTGTCACGGGGATCGGGGGGATTTGGGGGGCTCAGAGTCACAGACCCGGGGGATTGGGGGCTCAGAGTCACGGGATTGGGAGGAATTGGGGGCTGAGAGTCACAGACCAGGGGGATTGGGGGCTCAGAGTCACAGGGATCGGGGGGATTTGGCAGTTCCTGGGGGGTTGGTGGTTCCCGGGAGGGTGGCGGTTCCCAGGGCAGGGGTTTGACAGTTCTCGGGGTTGGCAGTTCTCGGGGTTCCCAGGGCAGGGGCTGGCGGTTCTCGGGGTTGGCAGTTCCTGGGGTGGGTGGTTCCCGGGAGGGTGGCGGTTCCCAGGGCAGGGGGTTGGCAGTTCTCGGGGTTGGCAGTTCCTGGGGTTTCCCAGGGCAGGGGCTGGCGGTTCTCGGGGTTGGCAGTTCCTGGGGGCTGGCGGTTCCTGGGGAGGGTTGGCAGTTCCGGGAGGGGTGGTACCAGGGGTTGGCGGTTCTCGGGGGTTGGCGGTTCCCGGGAGGGGTTGGCAGGTCTCAGGGGAGGGGTTGGCGGTTCCAGGGGAGGGGTTGGCGGTTCCAGGGGAGGGGTTGGCGGTTCCAGGGGAGGGGTTGGCGGTTCTTAGGGGTTGGTTGGCGGTTCTCAGGGGGTTGGTTGGCGGTTCTCAGGGTGGCGGTTCCCGGGGTTGGCGGTTCCAGGGGTTGGCGGTTCTTAGGGGAGGGTTGGCGGTTCTCGGGGTTGGCGGTTCTTAGGGGAGGTTGGCGGTTCCAGGGGTTGGCGGTTCTTAGGGGGGGGGTTGGCGGTTCTCGGGGGGGGGGTTGGCGGTTCTCGGGGGGGGGGTTGGCGGTTCCAGGGGGGTTCCGCTGGGCGGTTTTGGGGTCCCGGGCGGAAGGTGGGATTTTACCTCATCCTCTCCGGCCTCATGCAACTCTTCAGCTGCCGCGCGGCGCCGTCCGGGCGGGGGGTCCTGGGGGGCGCCCGGGGGGGCGCCAGGCCCTTCATCACCACGCTGTAGTTCCTGCCCTGGTTATTGGCCCAGTAGACGCCCTCGTCGGTCTGGTACCGGATCACGAAATCCAGGCGGGCGTCAGCCCCCTCCTCCTCCTCGCCCTGCCGCCCCCGCTGGCCCGGGCCGAAGGGCAGGCTGAAGGTGAAGCGGTCGCTCAGCCCCCCGTCGGGCGAGCCCCCCGGCACGTAGCGGGCGGGGTGGTCGCGGAAGCTGCGCCAGCGGTCCCGGCTGGCCCGCACGTGGACGGCTTTGCGGTAGGCCACGTTCAGCACCCGCACGGTGCCCCGCAGCAGCCACGGCTCGCCCGGCCCCGGCGCCAGCACCTCCTCCAGCTCCACCATGGCCCGGCGCAGCCGCGCCAGCCGCTCCGGCTCGCCCTGCCCCGCCGGGGGCAGCACGAAGGCGGGCAGGAGGTAGGGCAGGGGGGGCGGCTGGCCGGTGGGGGGCAGTATCTCGGGGGGCGACTCGGGCGAGGGGGGCGGCCAGGGCTGGTAGCGCCGCAGGCGGGTCAAGGGCAAGCCCAGGGCATCAGCGAACAGCACCCGGCGCGCTCCCACGGCATGCTGGGAGAGCGGCTCCTGGCCGGGCCCCACGGCATGCTGGGAGAGCGCCTCTTCGCTGTGCCCCACGGCATGCTGGGAGAGCGGCTCTTCGCTGTGCCCCACGGCATGCTGGGAGAGCGGCTCCTGGCCGGGCCCCACGGCATGCTGGGAGAGCGCCTCTTCGCTGTGCCCCACGGCATGCTGGGAGAGCAGCTCCTGGCCGTGCCCCATGGCATGCTGGGAGAGCGGCTCCTGGCCGGGCCCCACGGCATGCTGGGAGAGCGCCTCTTCGCTGTGCCCCACGGCATGCTGGGAGAGCGGCTCCTGGCCGGGCCCCACGGCATGCTGGGAGAGCGGCTCCTGGCCGGGCCCCACGGCATGCTGGGAGGGTCCCCCTTGGCCGGGCCCCGGGGCATGCTGGGAGTGGGGCTGCCCCGGGGCATGCTGGGAGGGTCCCCCTTGGCCGGGCCCCGGGGCATGCTGGGAGTGGGGCTGCCCCTGGGCATGCTGGGAGGGTCCCCCGTGGCCGGGCCCCGGGGCATGCTGGGAGTGGGGCTGCCCCGGGGCATGCCGGAGAGCTGCCAAGCGGGGCGCGGGGCCGGGCGTTGCCCCGCGGGGGCGCCGGCGCGCGGGGGCTCCTGCTCCTCCGCCCCCTCCCCGCCCAGGGCCGGCGCAGGGGGCGGCGGGAGGGGAGGCCGCGCCGGCCATGGCGGCTCCGGCGGCGGCTGGGGGCGGAGCGAGGGGAGGGAGCGGGGCGGAGCCACGGCGGGGAGGGGGCTGGGAAATAACGACCCCAGGCGCTTGGCCCCGCCCCTCTGCCCATCCCCTGCCTGCCCCCGCCCCCGCCTGCCCCCGCCTGCCTGCCCTGCCCCACCCCACACCCACCCCTCAGCCCATCCCCTGCGTGCCCCCGCCCCCGCCTGCCCGCCCACCTGCCCCTGCCCGCCCCTCTGCCCATCCCCTGCCTGCCCCCGCCCGCCTGTCTGCCCTGCCCCACACCCACCCCTCAGCCCATCCCCCGCCTGCCGCCTGCCCCCACCTGCCCATCCCCTGCCTCCCCCGGCCCCCGCCTGCCCCTGCCCCCGCCCCTGCCCGCCTCTGCCCATCCCCTGCGTGCCCCCGCCCGCCTGTCTGCCCTGCCCCACCCCACACCCACCCTCAGCCCATCCCCGCCTGCCGCCTGCCCCCACCTGCCCATCCCCTGCGTGCCCCCTGCCTGCCCTGCCCCACCCCACACCCACCCCTCAGCCCATCCCCCGCCTGCCCCTGCCCCCTGCCTGCCCCTGCCTGCCTGCCCTGCCCCACCCCACAGCCACCCCTCAGCCCATCCCCGCCTGCCCCTGCCCCCGCCTGCCCCCACCTGCCCATCCCCGCGTGCCCCCGCCCCGCCTGCCTGCCCTGCCCCACCCCACACCCACCTCAGCCCATCCCCGCCTGCCCCGCCCCGCCTGCCCCCACCTGCCCATCCCCTGCCTCCCCCGGCCCCCGCCTGCCCCCGCCTGCCTGCCCTGCCCCACCCCACCCCACCCCTCAGCCCATCCCCGCCTGCCCCTGCCCCCGCCTGCCCCCACCTGCCCCTCCCCTGCGTGCCCCCGCCCGCCTGCCTGCCCTGCCCCACCCCACACCCACCTCAGCCCATCCCCGCCTGCCCCTGCCCCCGCCTGCCCCTGCCTGCCTGCCCTGCCCCACCCCACACCCACCCCTCAGCCCATCCCCGCCTGCCCCTGCCCCCGCCTGCCCCCACCTGCCCATCCCCTGCGTGCCCCCGCCCGCCTGCCTGCCCTGCCCCACCCCACACCCACCCTCAGCCCATCCCCGCCTGCCCCCTGCCCCCGCCCCCGCCTGCCCCCCACCTGCCCATCCCCTGCCTCCCCGGCCCCGCCTGCCCCGCCTGCCTGCCCTGCCCCACCCCACACCCACCCTCAGCCCATCCCCGCCTGCCCCTGCCCCGCCTGCCCCCACCTGCCCATCCCCGCGTGCCCCCGCCCGCCTGCCTGCCCTGCCCCACCCCACACCCACCCTCAGCCCATCCCCGCCTGCCCCTGCCCCCGCCTGCCCCCTGCCTGCCTGCCCTGCCCCACCCCACAACCACCCCTCAGCCCATCCCCGCCTGCCCCTGCCTGCCTGCCCTGCCCCACCCCACAACCACCCCTCAGCCCATCCCCGCCTGCCCCTGCCCCACCCCACACCTCCTCCCACCCCACCTGCCCCGCCTGCCCCCGCCTGCCTGTCCTGCCCCCGGGCCTGCCGGCTGGGCAGGGTCACTGAGCCTTTGCCCCCGGACTCCTGCCCCGCCCCTCTGCCCATCCCCGCCTGCCCCACACCCCTCTGCCCATCCCCACCCTCCTCCTCCTGCCCCCACCCGCCCCTCTGCCCATCCCCGCCTGCCCCTGCCCCACCCCACACCTCCTCCCACCTCGCCTGCCCCCGCCTGCCCCCCGCCTGCCTGTCCTGCCCCACACCCACCCCTCTGCCCGCCTGCCCGTCCATCCCCACCCCTCCTCCCCTCCCATCCCTCAGCCCGTCCCCACGCCCGCCCCTCTGCCAGGGGGTGCCTGCGGGCTCGGCTCTGGGGAGGGACAGGCAGTGCCAGGGGGTGGCTGTGGGCCCAGCTCTGTGGTGGACGGGTGGTGTTGGGGGGCTCTGGGGGGACGGGTGGCGCCTGGGGGCTCGGCGGGGGGATGGGCAGTGCCGGGAGGTGCCCACGGGCCTGGCTTTGGGGCGGACGGGTGGTGTTGGGTGGATCTGGGGAGCCGGGCGGTGCTGGGGGCGCTGGGGGGACGGTGGAGCCGGGAGGATCTGGAGGGATGGATGGAGCCAGGCGGATCTGGGGGAGACGGGCGGTGCTGGGGACTCTGGGGGCCCGGAGGTGGCAGGAGCTCTTGGGGACGGGTGGCGCCGGGTACTCTGGGGAACGAGCGGTGCTGGTGGGCACTGGGGATGGCCGTGCTGGGGACTCGGGGACAGCCAGCGCCGCAGGGTTTGGGGGACGGGCAGCGCCGGGGTGCTGGGGCAGGCAGCGCCGGGAACGCTGGGGGCAGGCAGCGCTGGGGGCGGAGGGGTGGGCAGGGCCGGGGATGCTGAGGGGGCAGGGAGTGCCGGGCTGCTGGGGGCAGGCAACGCCGGGGACACTGGGGGACGGGCAGCGCCGCGGGGACAGGCAGTGCTAGGGGATGCTGGGTGGGGCGGGCAGCGCCGGGGACGCTGGGGGACGGGCAGCGCCGGGAAGCTGGGGCTGGCAGCGCCGGGGGACGCTGGGGGGGGCGGGCAGCGCCGGGGGATGCTGAGGGGGCAGGCAGTGCCGGGGACGCTGGGGCGGGCAGCGCCGGGGGCCGCGGGCCCGGTGCCGTCTCGGCTCAGCCGGCTGCTTTCTCCGGCGCGGTGAAAGTTCCGCGCCCGACCTGACCCTGGAGTTCCCCTGAAAATTCCCGCCCGCCCGGGGTCGGGCCAGCAGCGCCGCGGCGCCGGGGGCAGGAGGTGGGTCTGGGGCGGGCGGAGGGTTTGGCATCGCGCGGAGGAGGCCGGCGCCCATATAACCAGGGCCGGCGGGGGGGCCCCACAAGCGACTGAGGAGCCCCCGGAGCTCGGAGCCAGCGGCCATGGGGCCCCCCAAGGTGAGAGGGGGGCTGGGGAGGGGCTGAGCCGCTGGGGGGCAGGGGAAGGGGTGAGGAGACGGGTGGGGGGGGCCACGGTGGCGTACACCCAGCTCCACACAACCACACTGCCCCCCCAGCTCCACACAACCACACTGACCCCCCCAGCGCTACACAACCACACTGCCCCCCCCAGCTCCACACAACCACACTGCCCCCCCAGCTCCACACAACCACACTGCCCCCCCCAGCGCTACACAACCACACTGCCCTCCCCAGCTCCACACCACCACACTGCCCCCCCAGCTCCACACAACCACACTGACCCCAGCTCCACACAACCACACTGACCCCCAGCTCCACACAACCACACTGACCCCAGCGCTACACACCCACACTGCCCCCCCAGCTCCACACAACCACACTGACCCCCAGCTCCACACAACCACACTGCCCCAGCTCCACACAACCACACTGACCCCCAGCTCCACACAACCACACTGCCCCCAGCTCCACACAACCACACTGCCCCCAGCTCCACACAACCACACTGCCCCCAGCTCCACACAACCACACTGACCCCCCCAGCTCCACACAACCACACTGACCCCCCCCAGCGCTACACAACCACACTGCCCCCCCCAGCGCTACACAACCACACTGACCCCCCCCAGCTCCACACAACCACACTGCCCCCAGCTCCACACAACCACACTGACCCCCCCAGCGCTACACAACCACACTGCCCCCAGCTCCACACAACCACATTGACCCCCCAGCTCCACACAACCACACTGACCCCCCCAGTGCTACACAACCACACTGACCCCCCCCAGCTCCACACAACCACACTGACCCCAGCTCCACACAACCACACTGACCCCAGTGCTACACAACCACACTGACCCCCAGCTCCACACAACCACACTGCCCCCAGCTCCACACAACCACACTGCCCCCAGCGCTCCACACAACCACACTGCCCCCAGCTCCACACAACCACACTGACCCCAGCTCCACACAACCACACTGACCCCAGCTCCACACAACCACACTGCCCCCAGCTCCACACCACCACACTGACCCCAGCGCTACACAACCACACTGCCCCCCAGCGCTACACAACCACACTGCCCCCAGCTCCACACAACCACACTGCCCCCAGCTCCACACAACCACACTGCCCCCCAGCTCCACACAACCACACTGCCCCCAGCGCTACACAACCACACTGCCCCCAGCTCCACACAACCACACTGCCCCCAGCTCCACACAACCACACTGACCCCAGCTCCACACAACCACACTGCCCCCAGCTCCACACACAACCACACTGCCCCCAGCTCCACACAACCACACTGACCCCCAGCTCCACACAACCACACTGACCCCAGCTCCACACAACCACACTGACCCCCCCAGCGCTACACAACCCCCCAGACCCCCCCAGCTCCACACAACCACACTGATCCCCCCAGCGCTACACAACCACACGGACCCCCCCCCCAGCTCCACACAACCACACTGACCCCAGCTCCACACAACCACACTGCCCCCAGCTCCACACAACCACACTGACCCCCAGCTCCACACAACCACTGTGCCCCCCAGCTCCACACAACCACACTGCCCCCAGCTCCACACAACCACACTGCCCCCAGCTCCACACAACCACACTGACACACACACACCAAGCAATACACAATCGCACGCACAGCGCTACACGATCACACACAGACACCTACACAACCACACGCACACAGAGCACTAAACAATCATGCACAGAGTGCTACACAATCACACCCACCCACCACTACACAACCATACACCCCCCCGATACACAAACACTCGGCCACACGCACTCCTGGTTTGCACACCCTCAGCCACACGGTTACACTCACAGCCTCCCGCACACACCCAGGGCTGGTAGCCAGCGCCACGGGCAGCGGCTACGCACGAGCCCTCGCTGCCGGCGCGTGTCACACACACACTTCATCCACCACGGGCCTGGACCTCTGACACACACCCCCCCTCGCCAAACTGGGAGCCCGGACTCCTGGGTTCTCTCCTGGCTCTGGGAGGGGAGTGGGGGCTGGTGGTTAGAGCAGGGGGGGCTGGGAGCCCGGACTCCTGGGTTCTCTCCCGGCTCTGGGAGGGAGTGGGGCTGGTGGTTAGTTAGAGCAGGGGCTGGGAGCCAGGACTCCTGGGTTCTCTCCCGGCTCTGGGAGGAGTGGGGGCTGGTGGGTTAGAGCAGGGGGCTGGGAGCCAGGACTCCTGGGTTCTCTCCTGGCTCTGGGAGGAGTGGGGCTGGTGGTTAGAGCACGGGGGGCTGGGAGCCAGGACTCCTGGGTTCTCTCCCCGGCTCTGGGAGGGGAGTGAGGGCTGGTGGGTTAGTGCAGGGAGGGCTGGGAGCCAGGACTCCTGGGTTCTCTCCCCGGCTCTGGAAGGGGAGTGGGGGCTGGTGGTTAGAGCAGGGGGGGCTGGGAGCCAGGACTCCTGGGTTCTCTCCCGGCTCTGGGAGGGCAGTGGGGGCTGGTGGTTAGAGCAGGGGGGGCTGGGAGCCAGGACTCCTGGGTTCTCTCCCGGCTCTGGGAGGGGAGTGGGGGCTGGTGGTTAGAGCAGGGGGGGCTGGGAGCCAGGACTCCTGGGTTCTCTCCCTGCGCCATTAGCAGCAAAGCCCCATTGTTCCTGCATGGCAGACACGCTGCGCCCGCCCCGGGCTTCCCACCCGACCCCAGTCCCTCGGCCCCGCTCCCGAGCCCCCCGCGAAGCCGGTGCCCCCGGCGGGCAGGCGGGCGCGGGTGAGGCGTGTGCACCCGCGTGTGTCTCTCTCGTGCGCTCTGTGGTTTTCTTTCCCTCGCACACTGAGAGTTTTGCGGTAGCTTCTCGGTGCTCAGCAGCCTCGGGGGCTGGGGCGCCGAAAACCCCGACCGAGAAGCTGGTGTTATTTTCGAGCAAAGAAAAACCCCCCACAAAGGGCACGCGGGGCACGTCGCCCTGGCGCTCCGTTTCCACTGAGTCACCGGCAAGTCGCACCCTCGGGGAGCGCGGCCGCCCCACGGCGCCCTATAAATCCCCGCCCGGGGGGCGGATTTCGCACTGCTCCCCTGCCAGCCGGGATGCCGAGGAGCGCCGAGCGGTGAGTGGGGTGCGACCGGCTCCTCGGGACGTGGGGGAGGCGTTCGGCTGATTTAAGGTCTGCCCCAGGGTCAATCCAGATTAACCCTTGATTTCAGTGGGGACAGGACTGGTTTCTGATCTCAGCTGCCCTGGGGTCAATCCAGAGTCACTCCTGATTGCACTAGGAGCAGGGCGGGATTCTGAGCCTAGCCCCCCAGGGACAATTCAGAGTCACTCCTGATTGCAGTAGGAGCAGGGGTGGATTCTGAGCCAAGCCCCCCAGGGTCAATCTGGAGTCACTCCTGATTGCACTAGGAGCAGGGCGGGATTCGGAGCCAAGCCCCCCAGGGTCAATCCAGAGTCACTCCTGATTTCACTAGGAGCAGGGCGGGATTCGGAGCCAAGCCCCCCAGGGTCAATCCAGAGTCACTCCTGATTTCACTAGGAGCAGGGCAGGATTCGGAGCCAAGCCCCCCAGGGTCAATCCAGAGTCACTCCTGATTGCACTAGGAGCAGGGCAGGATTCGGAGCCAAGCCCCCCAGGGTCAATCCGGAGCCAAACAGCAGGATTTGAACAAGGCGACCCGCCTGCAAACCCAGCCCCGTGGCTCGAACTCCTGGTTCCCACTCGGCTCCTCGGCCGGGAGCCTGAATTTCACATTCACACCAGAGGGGAGGGGACCCCGGCCGGGCTGAACCAGTCCCCTCCCAACACCTCTTTCCAATCCCCATGTGGACGCCCACCAGGCTCCCTGCCAGGCCCAGCCCCTCACGCGGAACCGGCCCCCGGGCCCAGAAAACACCCGGGACAGAAAGTGCAGCCGTCAGAACCGGGGCGAAATACCCGGCTCAGGGGCTGGGGCCCAGGACACCTGGGTTCTCTCCCAGCTCTGGAAGGGGAGTGGGGGCTGGGAGCCAGGACTCCTGGGTTCTCTCCCCGGCTCTGGGAGGGGAGTGGGGGCTGGGAGCCAGGACTCCTGGGTTCTCTCCCAGCTCTGGAAGGGGAGTGGGGGCTGGTGGGTTAGAGCAGGGGGGGCTGGGAGCCAGGACTCCTGGGTTCTCTCCCAGTTCTGGGAGGGGAGTGGGGGCTGGTGGGTGAGAGCAGGGGGGGCTGGGAGCCAGGACTCCTGGGTTCTCTCCCAGCTCTGGAAGGGGAGCGGGGTCTGGTGAGTGAGAGCAGGGGGGGCTGGGAGCCAGGACTCCTGGGTTCTCTCCCGGTTCTGGGAGGGGGTGGGGGCTGGTGCTCAGAGCGTGGGGGTGGTCTGGGAGCCAGGACGCCTGGGTTCTCTGGGAGCGGAGTGGGGCCTGTAAGATCTGAGCTGGTTACTCGTGTGTGATATCTCCAGGCCCAGGGTGAAATCCAGCCTCTCACGCAGGGCTGCCCGGGGGGGGCAAGTGGGGCCCCCACGAGAATACCGTATTGTGTAGCATTGCAACTCCCCAGGCCCCCTGAATCCTCTGGGTGGCCCCGTGGGGCTGGGCTGGAGGCCTCGGGTCAGGAGGCTGCACCCCCCAGCTCCGTGCAGGCTGAGGCTGGGGGGGGCACCCCAGATTTACCCCCCGGCGCCACGTCCCACGCCGCTGACGTGGCCGGGTTCCGTGACGTCTGGGAAGCGGGCGCCGCGGTGAGAAATCGGACGGGGGGGCCGAACGGGACGTCACCCCGATTCTCGGAACCTGCCCCCAGCCCCGCCCCCGCTGCCG
The DNA here is from genome assembly GCF_016161935.1 of Mauremys reevesii. NCBI lineage: Eukaryota > Metazoa > Chordata > Testudines > Geoemydidae > Mauremys > Mauremys reevesii. Next base: position 24,105,139 of record NC_052644.1, on the reverse strand, counting down.
GGAAGCGGTCGAAGCGGCCCTTGCCCTGTGGGGGGAGTGGGGTCTAGTGGTTAGAGCAGGGGGAGGGGGCAGGGTTGGGAGCCAGGACTCGGGGAGGGCTGGGGGGACAGGAAGGGGCGTGGGGGGCCATGGGGAGCTGGCGGGTCAGAGTGGTGGGAGGCCCAGCGGTCAAGGTGTGGGGGGGAATGTGGGGGGCACTGGCTGGATTTGCCCCCCAAGGAGGTGGGTGTCTGCTCACCCCCCCAACCCGGGGCCGCCCATCCGGAGGGTGCGGCATGTGTCCAGGCATGTTCACAATGACATGTGAGCCCCGCTGGGCCGGCGTGGGAGGGGCCCAAGCACACAGGAAATACATGCATGTCACGGGGGCCACACGTGTGCGAACCACAGGAGGGCTCCGTGTGCTGGGCGTGCGAGGCAGGTGTCACGAGGCTGCGCGGCCCTGGGCGGGCACGGGGGGAAGACACGGCTCCTACACAGGCACCCACGTGCCCTGGGACGTGACGTCGCACGGCTCACAGACACGCTGGATCACGGACACAGGTGGTGGCGCTGTCAGGAGTTTGTCGCTGAAAACCCCACAGCCGGACCCACAGGTCACTGCCCCCCTCGGGGGTCCCCGAGCCCCCCCACCAGCCCCCCACCCCCTCCATGCCTCTAACAAGCCCTCCCAGCCCCCAAACTCTCCCTCTATCTCCGCCCCCTGCCCCCTCTCCTGGATCCCCCTGTCTGGCTAATGGAGGCCCGTTTCCCCCAGCCGGGGTCACTAATTAGCCCCACTGCTCGTCAGGGAGGCTGAGGGCTGCTAAGGTCCAGCTGCGCCCAGTGGCTCCCGGCCCCCGCCCGTGACACGGTTCAGCCCCACACACGCGTGTTCCCCGGGGGCCACACAGGACACGTCGTGTGGTTCGCACACGCACCAGTGTGCATGCACGCTCACCGTGAAGCCACTCATCACGTGTTGCACGGCTCCGCACGCCATGGGAAACCGCTCCCACGCATGTGCTCCCCGTGCCAGGCATGCATCTCCTCCGTGCGTGTACGTGGGATGTGTTACACGGCTCACACGTGAGCCGTGTGACCAGTTGCACATGCGTGTGCTTCCTTGTAGCTTCTCCCACCCTCTCACCTGCCCTTTCTCCCCACAGCTTGCGTCAGGCCCCGATGCCCAGCCCCACGGCATCCCGAGTGCCCCATGGCAACAGCCCCGCTGGCCCGACTGGCGGGGCCCAGACCCGCCCCACGGTGCTCACCCACGGAACCAGCGCCCCCGCCAGGAAGCAGCAGGTGGGTCCTCACATGGCTGGGGGAGGGGCACAGAGGGGGCAGCCGACCTCCCTCGACCCCAGGACTGACAGCCCCCCCACTTTGCCTGCCCCACAGGTGCCACCGTACCCCCTGGCGATGGGGGACCCCCAAACCACCCCCCACCTCCAGGCCCTGCTCCAGGACACCCAGCGCCAGGCACTGCTCATCCAACAGGTACCGGACGCCTGGGTTCTCTCCCCGGTGCTGGGAGGGGAGGGGGGGCTGGGAGCCCGGACGCCTGGGTTCTCTCCTCGGCTCTGGGAGTGGAGTGGGGGGCTGGGAACCCGGACGCCTGGGTTCTCTCCCCGGCTCTGGGAGTGGAGTGGGGTCTAGTGGTTAGAGCGGGGGGGGGGAGCTGGAAGCCCGGACGCCTGGGTTCTCTCCCCGGTGCTGGGAGGGGAGGGGGGGGGGGAGCTGGAAGCCCGGACGCCTGGGTTCTCTCCTTGGTGCTGGGAGGGGAGGGGGGCTAGTGGTAACAACGGAGGGGGCTGGGAGCCCGGACTCCTGGCTTCTACCCCCCATTCACCCCCTCACTTTCCTCCCCTTCCCAGATGTCTCCGGAGCCCGGCGCCCGCCCCTCCAGCCTGCACCTCCAGCCCCCCGGCGTGCTGGTGCTGAGGTCCCACCACGGCTTGACACACGGTAACTGGGGGGGGGGTTCTGGCAGGGGGGTGCAGACAGGCCCAGTGCCCTGGTCCACCCCCCATTTCTCCCCCTCCCCGTTCCAGGGATTAACATCACGGGCATGGAGTGGATTCCGAGGGAGCCGCCTGCCCCCCGCTCGCCAGACCGGTCCCCCCCACAGCGCTGCCCCAGCCCCGGGGACCACAGCGGGCAGCCTGAGAGGTGAGTGCTGGGGCGGGGGGGCTGGGAGCCGGGACTCCTGGGTTCTCCCCGGCTTTGGGAGGGGAGTGGAGGCTGGTGGGTCAGAGCGGGGGGCTGGGCGCCCGGACTCCTGGGTTCTCCCGGCTCTGGGAGGGGAGTGGAGGCTGGTGGGTTAGAGCGGGGGGCTGGGCGCCCGGACTCCTGGGTTCTCCCGGCTCTGGGAGGGGAGTGGAGGCTGGTGGGTCAGAGCGGGGGGCTGGGCGCCCGGATTCCTGGGTTCTCCCGGCTCTGGGAGGGGCTGGGGGTTGTGGGGGGAGACACCAGCTGAGCTGTTGATCTCGGCAGACGCCCCCGGCAGGACCCGCTCTGGGCACAGGACAGGGCAGCCCAGTGCCGGCGGCAGAGGGAGCTGGTCGAGCACCTGGAGGAGCAGGTGAGGCAGGTGGGGGGCGGTCGGGGTGTGGTTGCCCCACAGGGCCTGGGGGGGACAGCGCAGCTGGGTGCTGCCTCGGGGAAAGGAGGGTGGGGGGATAATCGGGGGCTCCCCCCTCACAGGCATCTCCATGTGGGGGGCTGGGGATTAGGACCTTGTGTCCCCGGCAATTTCACAGCTCGGGCCCTGGAGGAGGGGGGTGGGCTCGAACCACTGGCCCAATGGCATCGCAGAGCATCATGGGAGGTGTCATCCTGGTGCATCAGGGGAGTTGTAGTCCTGGTGCATTGTGGGAGTCGTAGTACTGGAGGATTCCCCCAACCCCCCCCCCCATTTCCTGCCCCCTCTCTCCCCCCCAGCTGGAGCGGGAGCGGCGGCGCCTGGGGGCCATGCAGGCCCAGCTGGCCACGACGGAGGCCACGGACCGAGCCCTTGACCCAGTAAGAGCCGGGGGGTGGGGGAGAAGGGGGCAGAGCCCTGCGGTGGGAGGAACAGGGGTTGGGTCTGAGTGGGGGCGGGGCCTGAGGCCTTGGGGGCGGGGCCAGACATCAGGGGCAGAGCTGAAGGCCGGAGGACCCAGAGCATTCATGGGGTGGGGCCTAAGGCCCAGGGGGGCAGAGTCAGAATCCATGGGGCAGGGGGTGCAATCCCGGGGGGGGGGGGCAAATATGAGGGGGTGGGTCCAGAGTCCCCTCCCCCATCACTTACCTGCCCCTTCCCCCCCCAGGCAATGTCAGCGAAGGGCCAGCGCTGCGCCTCCCAACCCCCCACCCCCTCCGGCTGGGCCCGGTCTGGAGCCGCCCTCCCCGCCCAGAAGGGGGCGCTGCAGCCGCCACTGACCCCCCAGGCCCACCCCTATGTCAGCCACGGCGCCGGCATCTGCTCAGGTGAGCGGCTGGGAGCCAGGACTCCTGGGTTCTCTCCCCAGCTCTGGGAGGGGAGTGGGGGCTGGGAGCCAGGACTCCTGGGTTCTCTCCCCGGCTCTGGGAGGGGAGTAGGGGGGTTAGAGCAGGGGGGGCTGGGAGCCAGGACTCCTGGGTTCTCTCCCCGGCTCTGGGAGGGGAGGGGAGGGTTAGAGCAGGGGAGAGGCTGGGAGCCAGGACTCCTGGGTTCTCTCCCCGGCTCTGGGAGGGGAGTGGGGGCTGGGAGCCAGGACTCCTGGGTTCCCCCAGGCTCTGGGAGGGGAGCGGGGGCTGGGAGCCAGGACTCCTGGGTTCCCCCAGGCTCTGGGAGGGAAGCGGGGGCTGGGAGCCAGGACTCCTGGGTTCTCTCCCCGGCTCTGGGAGGGGAGTGGGGGCTGGGAGCCAGGACTCCTGGGTTCTCTCCCCGGCTCTGGGAGGGGAGTGGGGGCTGGGAGCCAGGACTCCTGGGTTCTCTCCCCGGCTCTGGGAGGGGAGTGGGGGCTGGGAGCCAGGACTCCTGGGTTCCCCCAGGCTCTGGGAGGGAAGTGGGGGCCAGTGTTGAGCGAGGGGTGAGCACTCACCCGGGGAGGGGGTATCACAGGCTGGTGGGGGGGGCATCAGCCCCGTGATTGACAGCTCTGTTCTCTCCCCCCCAGACCTGGGCCCCACCTTGGAGTTTTATCGGTTCAGCAGGGCCCGGCCGCCCTTTACCTACGCGATGCTGATCCGCTGGGTGAGCACCGGGGGGGGGGCTGCCCTATTGTTCCCTTCCCCCCCCCCCATCATCCCCTCAACTCCCCTGCCTGGCCCCGAGGGGCCCCCCAGCCCCAGAGGCCAAGGGGGGGGTTACCCTCCCCCGAGCCCTGACCCCCCCTCCCCCGCAGGCCATTCTGGGATCCCCCCACCGGCAGCTGACGCTGAACGAGATTTATCAATGGTTCAGCCGCATGTTCGGCTACTTCCGCCACAACACGGCCACCTGGAAGGTGAGGGGCTGCGGGTCGGGAGTGAGGGGCACCGGCAGGGCTGGGGGGGCAGGGGCTGCGGGTCGGGAGTGAGGGGCACCGGCGGGGGGGGGCCCAGGGGCTGCGGGTCGGGAGTGAGGGGCACCGGCAGCGCTGGGGGGGCAGGGGCTGCGGGTCGGGAGTGAGGGGCACTGGCAGCGCTGGGGGGGCAGGGGCTGCGGGTCGGGAGTGAGGGGCACCGGCAGGTCCCCTGACCCCCCTCCCCCCCCCCAGAACGCCGTGCGGCACAATCTGAGCCTGCACAAGTGCTTCGTGCGAGTGGAGCACGTGAAAGGCGCCGTGTGGACCGTGGACGAGGCCGAGTTCCAGAAGAAGCGGAACCAGCGACCACCCCCGTACGGTGCCCTGGGGTGGGCGGGGCCTCGCGCTAGCCACGCCCCCAGGAGGATCCAGCACGGGTGGGCGGGGCCTCGCGTTAGCCACGCCCAGGGACCAGCAGCTATTAGCCACGCCCTCAGGAGGATCCAGCAGGGGTGGGCGGTGCCTCCCGCTAGCCACGCCCTCAGGAGGATCCAGTAGGGGTGGGCGGGGCCTCCCGTTAGCCACGCCCCCTGGAGGGTCCAGCATGGATGGGTGGGGCCCCACGCATTAACCACGCCCCCATGGGTGGAGAGGGCGGGACCAAAATGTGGTAGCCACACCCCTTTCCCTCATCCCCTTTTGTCTCCCCCCCCAGGTACCTGGAGCTGAAGCACCTGCTGCCCCCCCTGCCCTTCGCGCCCCCCACCCGCCCCAGCCGATGAGACACCCCCAGGGGCTGAGCCCCCCACCACTGGACACAGGAGCTGTCTGCAAAACCCGGGACTTTATTGGCCTCATTCCAGCAGGGGAATTGGGGGGGGGGGGACGCTGCACCCCAGCCACAGCCGCCTTGGCACCAGGCTGGGGGGAAATAAAGGGAGCAAAATCCAGTGCCCAGACTCAGCTGCTGCTTGGGGGGGGGGGCTGCAGCAGCAGCTGGCAGGGGAGAGAAAGGGGGGGTCCACCCCAGCAGCCTGGGGTGGGGGCAGTGGAGAATCGGGGGTCCCCGCGGGGGGGGCGGCGTTATATGCAGCCGTCTCAGGGCTCCCGGCTCCGCCCCAGCAGCGCCGCGTTCTCCTGCCGCAGGGCCCGGTAGTCGCTCAGGATCCGCTCCAGGTTGGCCAAAGTCTTCTTGGTCCCCTCGCTCTCGATCTGGGGGGGCACATTAACTCCTTCAGCGCTGGAGCCGGGAGGGCCCCGTGGCGCCCCCCAGCCTCCGGGCCCAACCCCCCAACTCTCACCTGCTCCTCCAGGTCCCGGATCTCCCGCTGGATGGCGCCCGCGTCCTCGATGGTCTGGATCAGCTGGCTGCAGTTCTGGGGGGGTCGGGGGGGCAGCAGGACAGGGGTTAATGAGCCCCCCCGGCCCCTGGGCTGCCCCAGCCCCACTCCTGGGTTTCTGGTACCCCCAGACCCCCCCGCCTATGCGAGCTGCCCCCAGCCCTGCCCCCCGGGACACCCCCAGCCCTGCCCCCCCAGCCTGTATCCCCCCCCACACACCCACCTCGTGAAGAGCTGCCAGGTACTTATAGGCTTTCCGGACCGACTCGTCCCGCTTGGCATCCTGGGGAGGCACAGAGACAAGGGGGGGGTCAGGAACCCTGCTGCCCCCGACTGCCCCAGGCCAGCCCCCGAGCCCCCGAGGGGCCCCACCTCCCCAATACCCCCAGGGGAGCGCCCCACCCAGCCCTCCCCAGGGCCCCACCTTGAAGACCAGCTCGTCGGTGACGGCGAAGGTCCGGTCCAGCTTCCCGGTCAGGCTGTTGATCTCCTTCTGCAGGGCCCGGGTGTCCGACAGGATCTGGGAGATCTGCTACCGCTGCCGGGGCCCCCCCACGCTGGGGGGGGTTTAGGAGAGATCTGCTGCCGCTGCTGGGGGAGCCCCACGCTGGGGAGGGGTTACCCGGGGGATCAGCGGGGGGGGGGGGAGAACTGCACCCGCTGCCGGGGGAGCCCCCCCCCACGCTGGGGGAGGGGTTACCCGGGGGATCACCGGGGGGACGACCCCCCGTTACCTTGGTGATCTCCTCCTTCTGCTTGCGGATGTTGCCGACGATCTCGAGGATGCACTGGGTGTAGGCTGCCCGCGACACGTCCTTGGGGAGCGACTCCAGCTCCGTCAGCTGGGGGGGGCGGGGGGGGGGTCAGTGTCTGCCCCGCCCCCCCCGGGCCCGGCAGGGGGGGCCTCAATTCTCCAGCTGCTGCGCCCGGGGGATGTGCACAACCAGCGTGCAAAGGGCCCCCCCACCCCCAGCCGGGCGTGCAAACCACACCCGGCCAGCCCCAGGCGGGTGTGCAAAGGGCCCCCACCGCCCAGCAGGGCGTGCAAACCACACCCGGCCAGCCCCAGGCGGGCGTGCAAAGGGCCCCACCCCCAGCTGGGCGTGCAAACCACACCCAGGCAGCCCCAGGCGGGCGTGCAAAGGCCCCCACCCCAGCCGGGCGTGCAAAGGGCCCCCACCCCCCAGCCGGGCGTGCAAACCACACCCAGCCAGCCCCAGGCGGGCGTGCAAAGGGCCCCCACCCCCCAGCCGGGCGTGCAAAGGGCCCCCACCCCCCAGCTGGGCGTGCAAACCACACCCAGCCAGCCCCAGGCAGGTGCAAAGGGCACATGGCCAGTTCCCGCCCAGGCCCCACCCTTGTGCCCCCACCCCAGAGGCCCTGCCCCAAGCCAGCGGCCCCGCCCCCAAGCCAGAGGCCCCGCCCACCAGCTGCCGGCACAGCTCCTCCTTGCGCCGGGCCTCGGTGGCCGCGCTCCGGCCGCGCTCGTGCAGGGCCTGGATCTCCGAGACGCGCCGGGTCGACTCCAGCTGGGGGGGAGAACGGGGGGGTTGGGGGTCAGCGGGAGGGGCCACCCCAGGAGCCCTGCCCTCAGAGAAGCCCCGCCCCCAGGCTCACCTGGCGGGAGTGGCGGGCGGCCCGGAGGTGACGATACTGATCCACGAGCGGCCCCCGGCGGGTCTCCCACTGCGCGGCCAGGAGCACCAGGCGCTGGGCGCTGCCCTCCACCAGCAGCTGGGGGGCAGAGGGGTCAGCGCCCGCCCGGCCCCCTCGCCCCCAACATCCCCAGCCCCCAACGTCCCACTGCGCGGCCAGGAGCACCAGGCGCTGGGCGCTGCCCTCCACCAGCAGCTGGGGGGCAGAGGGGTCAGCGCCATCCCCGGCCCCCACGCCCCCTCTGCCCCCAACGCCCCACTGCGCGGCCAGGAGCACCAGGCGCTGGGCGCTGCCTCCACCAGCAGCTGGGGGCAGAGGGGCCGCGCCCCGCCCCCCCCCCGCACCCCTCACCCCCCCCCCCAACGTCCCACTGGCGTGCTGCTGCTCCACCAGCAGCTGGGGGCAGAGGGTCAGCGCCCCCACATCCCCAGCCCCCAACGTGCCCCCAACGTCCCACTGCGCGGCCAGGAGCACCAGGCGCTGCTGCTCTCCACCAGCAGCTGGGGCAGAGGGTCAGCGCCGCCTGCCCCCACGCCCCCTGCCCCCAACGTCCCCAGCCCCCAACGTCCCACTGCGCGGCCAGGAGCACCAGGCGCTGGGCGCTGCCCTCCACCAGCAGCTGGGGGGCAGAGGTCAGCGCCCGCGCCCCACGTCCCCAGCCCCAACGTCCCCCAACGTCCCACTGCGCGGCCAGGTGCACCAGGCGCTGGGCGCTGCCTCCACCAGCAGCTGGGGGCAGAGGGTCAGCGCCGCCCGGCCCCACGCCCCCTGCGCCCAACGTCCCCAACGTCCCACTGCGCGGCCAAGTGCACCAGGCGCTGGGCGCTGCTCTCCACCAGCAGCTGGGGGCAGAGGGGTCAGCGCCCGCCCGGCCCCACGCCCCCTGCGCCCCAACGCCCCCAACGCCCCACTGCGCGGCCAGGAGCACCAGGCGCTGGGCGCTGCCCTCCACCAGCAGCTGGGGCAGAGGGTCAGCGCCCGCCCGGCCCCACGCCCCTCCTCCCCCCAACGTCCCACTGCGCGGCCAGGAGCACCAGGCGCTGGGCGCTGCTCTCCACCAGCAGCTGGGGGCAGAGGGGTCAGCGCCCGCCCGGCCCCACGCCCCCTGCGCCCCAACGTCCCCAACGCCCCACTGCGCGGCCAGGTGCACCAGGCGCTGGGCGCTGCCTCCACCAGCAGCTGGGGGCAGAGGGGTCAGCGCCCGCCCGGCCCCACGCCCCCCTCCCCAACGCCCCAACGCCCCACTGCGCGGCCAGGAGCACCAGGCGCTGGGTGCTGCTCTCCACCAGCAGCTGGGGGCAGAGGGGTCAGCACCGCCCGGCCCCCACATCCCCCTCCTCCGCCCCCAACATCCCAGCTACCCGTCCTCGCTGCCCCTCCACCCTCCCAGGCCCCGTCCTCTTGGCCCCCTCCAACCCCAGTGCCCCCAGCATGCACCCCGGGACCCCTGGACCCGCCCCAAGTCTGACCCCGGTACCTGCAGCTTGGCCAGGTTGTTCTCAGCCTGGGGGAGCAGCTCCAGGGCTCGGCTCTTCACCTGCAGGGTCTCTTCGCGCCCCCCCAGAGCCAGCCGCTGCTGCCGCAGCCCCACCTCCGCCTGGGGGGCAGAGAGATCAGGGGAGCACGGCCCCCCCCGGCACCCCCAGCCCCCTCCGCCTGGGGCAGAGATCAGGAGCACGCCCCCCGGCCCCTCCGCCTGGGGGCAGAGAGATCAGGGGAGCACGGTCCCCCCCGGCCCCCCCTCCGCCTGGGGGCAGAGAGATCAGGGGAGCATGCCCCCCCTGACACCCCCCTCACCACAGGCGGAGGTGGGGCTAAGATTGGGGTGCACGCCCCCCCCGGCCCCCCCTCACCACAGGCGGAGGTGGGGCTAAGATCGGGGTGCACGCCCCACCCAGATTCAGCCCTGCCCCCCAGATGGAGAAACGCCCCCAGCTCTCACCTGGCTGAGGTTCAGCTCCAGGACCTTCACCTCCCCGCCCACGGCGTCCATCTCGGCCTCCAGGCGCTGCAGCTCCCCCCGCAGGCCAGCCAGCTCCTCCTCCTGCCGCGCCTGCACCTCCTGGGGAGGGGAGAGGGGGGTCTCTAGGCCAGCATGGGGGGCAGTGGGGGGCACCCTGGGAACAGCCCCCCCACCAGCTGGCTGAGTCCTGCCAGGGACCAGCAGGGGGCAGGGGAGGAGAACCCGCCATCATTAGGCTCCAGGGTTAACGGCCAAGCCAGGCAGGAGCTCTGATTTCCCAGCTGTGTTGGGGTTCCCCCAGAGCACCATCCTGCACCCTGTATCAGGGTCCCATCCCCCAACGGCTGAGTGCCCCCCTCCCCTGCCCTTACGGGGGACCCCCTCCCTCCAGCTAGCGCCCCCTGGGATGTTGCAGGCTCAGGGCTTTGCGCATCGGCCGGCTAAACCCGGGGCTGTGAGTTCAATCCTTGGGGGGCACTTGGGGGTCTGGGGCGTGGCCCTGCTTTGAGCTGGGGGTTGGACTAGATCCCTCCCAAGGCCCCTTCCCACCCTGGGAGTCTCTGAGCCAGCGAACGAGGGAACACGAGGTGACTGGGACGTGCTCCATGGAAAAGGTCCCTCGTAAGGCGGCGTTAGGAAGCTCGTCAGCGGGGGGGGGGGGGTCGTTGCGCGTGTAAACGTGGCGCTCGTGCTCAGGGCCCGGTGCAATGGTGCGAGGGGGGGTCGTGCGTGTAAATGTGGCGCTCGGGGTCTGAGCTAGAACTCGGGGCCCGGTGCAATGGTGTGAGGGGGGGTCGCACGTGTAAACGTGGCGCTCGGGTCTGAGCTAGAACTCGGGGCCTGGTACAATGGTGCGAGGGGGGGTCGCGCGTGTAAACGTGGCGCTCGTGCTCGGGGCCCGGTGCAATGGTGCGAGGGGGCGTCGCCGTGCTCAGGCCCGTGCAATGGTGCGAGGGGGCCGCGCGGGCCCAGGCCCCGGTGCAAGGGGGCGCGGGGGGGTCGCGCGTGTAAACGTGGCGCTCGTGCTCGGGGCCCGGTGCAATGGTGCGAGGGGGGGTCGCGCGTGTAAACGTGGCGCTCGGGGTCTGAGCTAGAACTGGGGGCCCGTGCGAGGGGGCCGCGTGTAAACGTGGCGCTCGTGCTCGGGGCCCGGTGCAATGGTGCGAGGGGGGGTCGTGTGTGTAAACGTGGTGCTCGTGCTCGGGGCCCGGTGCGAGGGGGGGTCGCGCGTGTAAACGTGGCGCTCGTGCTCGGGGCCCCGTGCAATGGTGCGAGGGGGGGGTCGTGCGTGTAAACGTGGCGCTCGGGGTCTGAGCTAGAACTGGGGGCCCGGTGCAAGGGGGGGTCGTGCGTGTAAACGTGGCGCTCGTGCTCGGGGCCCGGTGCAATGGTGCGAGGGGGGGTCGCGCGTGTAAACGTGGCGCTCGTGCTCGGGGCCCTGTGCAATGGTGCGAGGGGGGGCCAGGAATAGGCCGTTAAGCAGGACAAGCGGCCGGGGCCGGGGCCGGGGCCGGCGCTGTTTGCAGGCAGGTCCCCTGGGAGTCAGGCCGGGGGGGCTCCCAGGACATGTGACCTGTCCCCTGGCCTGGGGCTTTTCCGGGGATTCCCACCGTGGGCCAAAGCTGCGGGGACTCCAGGTGCCCCGAGCTGGGCCGAGGGCTCTCCCGGGGGGGGGTCTCTGGATTCAGGTCGAGGCGACTCCCCCGGTCGCGTCGGTTCCTACCCGGGGCGCGGGATTTAATACAATCGCTTGTTACTGATTAACGACCCGTGTGTGTTAGTACCGGGGACTAGCGTGCAGCCCCCCCTTGTGTGATGGGGGGGCACAGTCCCTGAGCTCTCGCCGGGCAAACCGTGTTTCTGGGGGGTCAGGCCCCCTGGGCATCCGGGGGCTAGAGGCAGGACCCCCCCCCCGTGAGCTGCTTTCGGTTCGGGGGGGGCTGTGGGGCGCGGGGGTCAGACCGGGGGCTGGGCGGGCGCAGCCGGTGGCTCTGGCTCAGCAGGACGGGGGGGGGGGGAGCGGGGGCAGAGGTGGGTTCTGGGTCCAACCCCGTCACCCCACCCGAATTGCCCCCGCTACCTGCTCCGAGGTCTTGGAGGACGCGAGAGTTTCCACCGCCGCCGGCATCTGCCCCACGAGTTCCTGGGGGGCCACAAGGGGGGCAGTCACGGGGGGCCTCCCCTCAGCCCCCCAGCGCTCCCCCAAATTTCCCAGAGTCCCTCCCCTCCCAGCCACCCTCCCCAAGTCTCCCCAACCTCCTGGGTAGCCCCTAACCCCAGCCCCATAATCCCCAGCCACACCCAAAGTCTGCCCAGGTACCAGGACTTCTGAGCCCCTCCCCACGCCCCAGCCCCCGCGCCCCACCCCAGCGCTCCCCCCAGCCCCCAGCGCCTCCCCACCTCCCCTCCCCAGCACTCCCCACCCCCAGCGCCCCTCCCCACGCCCCCAGCCCCCAGTGCCCCTCCCCAGCCCCGGTACCTGTTCATGTGCCAGGCGCTGGGCGTGGCTGAAGCGGGACCCCTTGGCCAGGGCCCCCCCGGCGCCCCCCGCGCTCAGCAGCTCCGCCAGGTCCGGTGCCCCTGGCTGGGGGGGGCCGGCGGTGCCGTGGGGGGGGGCGGCCAGACGCAGCTGGTCCAGCAGGCGCCGCCGGAGCCTCTGACGCTTCCACTGCACGTACTCCTGGGGGGGAGGGGGGTGTCAGTGCAACTTGGGAACCCCCCCGGGCGTGTATTCCTGGGGGGCCAGGAGACCCCAAACATCCACCCCCCCCCGGCCCCCTCTCACCTTGGGGGGCAGGCGAGACGCCAGCCCCTGGCTCTGCCAGTCGGCCTCCCAGTCGTGCTGCGCCCCCAGGTCGCCTGCGTGTCGCTCCAGCAGGGAGGGGGCCACAGCGCCCGGCCGGGGGGGCTGGGCCGGCACCGGGGGCAGGAACCCCCCGAAAAACTCCCGGCGCTCTGGGGGGGGCAGACATGGAGGTCAGAGCCCGGCCCCTGCCCCAGAGCCATGCCCCCACCTCCCACCCACTCCTCCAGCCTGACCCCGCCCTGCTCCCACCCACGCCCCCCTGTGCCCCCAATCCAGCCCCAGGACCCCTCCCCAGCCAACCCGGACTCCATCCACACCCCTGCCACGACCCCAGCTCCCACCCACGGCCCCCATCCAGCCCCCAGGACCCCTCCCCAGCCAACCCAGACTCCATCCACACCCCTGCCACGACCCCAGCTCCCACCCACGCCCCTGTGCCCCAATCCAGCCCCCAGGACCCCTCCCCAGCCAACCCGGACTCCATCCACACCCCTGCCACGACCCCCAGCTCCCACCCACGCCCCTGTGCCCCCAATCCAGCCCCAGGACCCCTGCCCCAGCCAACCCGGACTCCATCCACACCCCTGCCACGACCCCCAGCTCCCACCCACTCCTCCAGCCTGACCCCGCCAGCTCCCACCCACGCCCCTGTGCCCCAATCCAGCCCCAGGACCCCTGCCCCAGCCAACCCAGACTCCAACCACACCCCTGCCACGACCCCCAGCTCGACCCCCAGCTCCCACCCACGGCCCCCCTGCCCCAATCCAGCCCCCAGGACCCCTCCCCAGCCAACCCAGACTCCATCCACACCCCTGCCACGACCCCCAGCTCCCACCCACTCCTCCAGCCTGACCCCGCCTGCTCCCACCCACGCCCCTGTGCCCCAATCCAGCCCCAGGACCCCTCCCCAGCCAACCCAGACTCCATCCACACCCCTGCCACGACCCCCAGCTCCCACCCACGCCCCTGTGCCCCCAATCCAGCCCCCAGGACCCTTTCCCCCAGCCAACCCAGACTCCATCCACACCCCTGCCACGACCCCCAGCTCCCACCCACGCCCCTGTGCCCCCAATCCAGCCCCCAGGACCCCTCCCAGCCAACCCGGACTCCATCCACACCCCTGCCACGACCCCAGCTCCCACCCACGCCCCTGTGCCCCAATCCAGCCCCCAGGACCCCTCCTCTAGCCAACCCGGACTCCATCCACACCCCTGCCACGACCCCCCAGCTCCCACCCACGCCCCTGTGCCCCCAATCCAGCCCCCAGGACCCCTGCCCCAGCCAACCCGGACTCCATCCACACCCCTGCCACGACCCCAGCTCCCACCCACGCCCCTGTGCCGCCAATCCAGCCCCCCAGGACCCCTCCCCCAAGCCCACCCGGACACCAACCACACCCCCTGCCACGCCCAGCTCCCACCCACGCCCTGTGCCCCCAATCCAGCCCCCAGGACCCCTCCCCAGCCAACCCGGACTCCATCCACACCCCTGCCACGACCCCCAGCTCCCACCCACGCCCCTGTGCCCCAATCCAGCCCCCAGAACCCCTGCCCCAGCCAACCCGGACTCCATCCACACCCCTGCCACGACCCCCAGCTCCCACCCACGGCCCCCTGTGCCCCAATCCAGCCCCAGGACCCCTGCCCCAGCCAACCCAGACTCCATCCACACCCGCTGCCACGACCCCAGCTCCCACCCACGCCCCTGTGCCGCCAATCCAGCCCCCCAGGACCCCTCCCCCCAGCCAACCCGGACTCCATCCACACCCCCTGCCACGACCCCAGCTCCCACCCACGCCCCTGTGCCCCCAATCCAGCCCCAGGACCCCTGCCCCAGCCAACCCGGACTCCATCCACACCCCTGCCACGACTCCCCAGCTCCCACCCACGCCCCTGTGCCTCCAATCCAGCCCCCAGGACCCTCCCCAGCCAACCTGGACTCCATCCACACCCCTGCCACGACCCCAGCTCCCACCCACACCCCCAATCCAGCCCCCCAGAACCCCTCGAGCTCAGATCCAGCCCCCCCGCCCCAGCACCTACCAACCGGCCCCGAATCGCGGGGCAGGACCAAGGGGTGGGCGTGAAAGGGTTTCAGCAGGCAGGTGCCCTGCGGGGAGAAAACCAAGGCCGTTAGCCTGGGGAACTGCCTGCCACAGGACCTGGCTGAGATAGGCAAGGGGGACGCTGCCAGGGGACACCTGGGGGGTGAAGCCCAGCTCGGGGGGGGGGGGGGGGCAGGGCAGGGCAATGCTGGAAAACAGGAAGTCCCGCCCCGCCCACAGAACCACGTCTGCTCAGCTCTGCGCCGGGTTCGGGGGGACCCCAGCAGCGGGGCAGGTTCAAATGCCCCGAAATCCAACCAGCGCCTTCGGGGAGATCGGCACCGGGCTCGAGCTGGTCAACGGCGCCACCATCCTCTCGGCCGGCCCCCACCCGGCTTCTCCGACGGTCCCGGCTTGACCCGAAGGAAGGGTTGTGAGAACGGAATTCGAACCCGAGACCTTCGATTATTCACCCGCCTCGTGTTACGTGAAACACGTCGAGTTCCGAGACACTCGTTACCAGCTCCGTGTTCCCTATTTCACCAGACACGGACTGACTGCGACCAGAGCCAACGTTATCCTGACTCACGCATCGAGCCCGGAGCGCGTTTACCCACCGAGGATCCGCTCGCTGGGGCACGCAAGGCTGAGAGATGCGGTACCCGAATGATAACGACTCCCAGCTCGTTAAACGCACGAGGGCGGGTACGTCGTAACGCGGGGAATCGTCCCAGGTACAACGCTCAACCTTCCGCATTATAGTGACTCCAGGACACGACGGGAGAACGTCAGTCATTCATTGGGGTACAATTGTGCATATTCAGTCCCCCAGCCGGGACGCCGGGGTAGATGGGCCCGTGGGCTGGACACGTGGGTCTGAACGGGGGGGACCCACCTGCAGCCGCTGTAGCCGGGGGGTGCGGCAGGCGGGGGGCACCCAGGGCGTCCCCAGCTGCTCTTTGATCTTCGCCGCGATGGCGCGGAGTAGCCCGGCCGACTTCCCTGCAAGGGGAGCAAAGGTCACGGCCGCCCCCCCGGATTCCCCACCCATGGCTCCTGCCCCCCACCCATAAATCCCCACCGCCGCCCACCATGGGGTCACCCCTCCGATCCGCCCCCCGACACACCACGAGCCCCGCAGCATGGTCCCTCCCCGCGCCCCCCCGGTACCGGCCGGCTGCCTGGCGTCCTCAGCGTCGTCCCTGGGCAGCTTCTCCACAAGGAACAGCAGGAGGCGCCGGATCTCGGGCTCGCTGCTGTACAGGAAAGTCTGGTACCCGACCTCTCCCTGGTAGCCCAGCTCCTGGGGGGGAGGGGGGAGCGTCAGGACTCCTGGGTTCTCTCCCCAGCTCTGGGAGGGGAGTGGGGGCTGGTGGTTAGAACCGGGGTGGGCGGGGGCTGGGAGCCCGGACTCCTGGGTCCTCTCCCCGGCTCTGGGAGGGGAGCAGGAGCTGGTGGTTAGAGCATGGAGGGCTGGGAGCCAGGACTCCTGGGTTCTCTCCCCAGCTCTGGGAGGAGAGTGGGGTCTAGTGGTTAGAGCGGGGGGGGGAGCGGGGGCTGGGAGCCCGGACTCCTGGGTTCTCTCCTGGCTCTGGGAGCGGAGTGGGGTCTAGTGGTTAGAGCGGGGGGGGGGGCTGGGAGCCCGGACTCCTGGGTCTCTCACCTGGCAGGCCTGGGCCAGGCTGGTGCCGAGGCGGAACCGGGCCGACATGCCAGGGGGCAGCACGTGGCCGAGGCTGGGGCCCAGCGACGGGTGAATGACGCGGAGGCATCGCACCACCGACTCCACGATCAGCTCCGTGGTGAACTCCCGCAGGCTCTGCACCTCCTCGGGGACCTGCCTGTGGGGAGCCGCCGTCAGACCCCCCCCCCCCCCCCGGCGGGCAGGGACCCGGCGCCAGGGTGCAGCCACCTCTGGGGCGCGGCAGCCAGGAAACAGCCGCACAGAACGGCTCGCCCAGCACTGAAATTCGACCAGCGCTGATGGGCGGGGAAAGCGCCCCCTGCCGAGCCCCCCACCCTGCTCCCTGCCCCACGGCACCCCCCAGCCCGAGTGCCAGCGGAGAACCCCCCCCGCTGAGCCCCCACCCTGCTCCCTGCCCCACGGCACCCCAGCCCTGAGTGCCAGGGGAGAACCCCTGCCGAGCCCCCACCCTGCTCCCTGCCCCACGGCACCCCCAGCCCTTCCTGCCCCACGGCACCCCAGCCCGAGCGCCAGGGGAGAACCCCCCCCCGAGCCCCCTGCCCCACGGCACCCCCCACCCCCAGCCCCCCAGCCAGGGGCGGGGCTTACGTTCCGGAGAGGCGGAGCGAGTGGATGAGGATCTTGTCCACCTCGTCCATGGTGGCGGGAGGGGCCTGTAGCGGGGGGGGAGAGAGCAGGATTCGCACCCGGACCCGGGGCTCACAGCTGGGCCCCCCCGCGGGAAGGGGGGCAGAGGGGGGTGGGGGGTCCCGCGGGGGCTGGTTCACACTCACAGGTTCCCTCTTTGCGCTTCTGCGGCCACGGAGTCACAGGACGCGCTGCAAGGGCCGCTGGGAATTGTAGTCCAGCCCCGCCCCCAGCCCGGTGCATGCTGGGATTTGAAGTCCAGCCCCCACTTCCCTCGCCCGGTGCATGCTGGGAACCCCGATTTGTAGTCCAGCCCCACTTCCCTAGCCCGGTGCATGCTGGGATCTGTAGTCCAGACCCCACTTCCCCAGCCCGGTGCATGCTGGGATATGTTGTCCACCCCACTTCCCTAGCCCGGTGCATGCTGGGATCTGTAGTCCAGACCCCACTTCCCCAGCCCGGTGCATGCTGGGATATGTTGTCCACCCCACTTCCCTAGCCCGGTGCATGCTGGGATCTGTAGTCCAGCCCCGCCCCCAGCCCGGTGCATGCTGGGATTTGTGGTCCAGCCCCCCTCCCCCGGTCCCTCGCCCGGTGCATGCTGGGATTTGTAGTCCAGCCCCCACTTCCCTAGCCCGGTGCATGCTGGGAGCCCCGATTTGTAGTCCAGCCCCCACCTCCCTAGCCCGGTGCATGCTGGGATCTGTAGTCCAGCCCCACTTCCCCAGTCCGGTGCATGCTGGGATCTGTAGTCCACCCCACTTCCCTAGCCCGGTGCATGCTGGGATTTGTAGTCCTAGTTCCTGCCATGGCTGCTTAGTGACCTCTTGGCCCCGACCCCAGGCCTAGAGCGGGAGCGCCTGGCGCGGGCTGAGTGCCTGGTCCTGGGTGCGAATTCTCCGGACACCGTGGAGACGCGGGGCCGAGCACTGGGCGCAGCTGGAATGGGAGGCTTGGGAGCTGGAGGCCCCGGGCGACTCGCCCCAGGGGACCCGACGTCCCGTCCCGGCTTCTTTGCACCCACCTCTTCCGGGCCCCGGAGGAAAGGGGGCGCCGAGACCCCCCCAACTTTCAGCCTTCGGCCTCACTCCCGCTCCTGGGCGCTCCTGGGCTCCATGGCTCCCCCATCAATTGAGAGGAGGCGGCTGGGGTTCGGGGGCCCAGCCCCACTTGTTCCAGGGCTTCCCACAGAGCCAGTTCTTCCGGGGGGGGATTGAGGCTCCCACAATGCACTGGGGCCAGCAAGAATCTTGGAGTGGGGGGGGGTCTCCACTGAAGCTCCCAGAATGCACTGGGGCTAGGGTTACCAGATGTCTCAATTTTATAGGGTCAGTCCCAATATTTGGGGCTTTTTCTTATATAGGCGCCTGTTACCCCTCCCCCCACCCCGTCCCGATTTTTCACACTTGCTGCCTGGTCACCCTAACTGGGCTGAGCAGGAGTCGGGGGACCCCGGGGGCTCCCAGAATTCACCGGGGCAGGCAGGAGTCGGGGGACCCGAGGGGCTCCCAGAATGCACCGGGGCAGGCAGGAGTTGGAGGACCCGGGGGGCTCCCAGAATGCACCAGGGCAGGCAGGAGTCGGGGGACCCGGGGGGCTCCCAGAATGCACCGGGGCAGGCAGGAGTCGGGGGACCCGAGGGGCTCCCAGAATGCACCGGGGCAGGCAGGAGTTGGGGGACCCGGGGGGCTCCCAGAATGCACTGGGGCAGGCAGGAGTTGGGGGACCGGGGGGCTCCCACAGTGCACTGGGGGGTGAGGGGGAGTTCAGGGGGCACATGGAGGATGCCTTTGCCCCCGGCTTTCACCACCACGCCCCGCTTCCCTCCACCAGCCGCCCCGCCCCCCTCAGTGCCCGCCACCACCCAGGGAGGGGGGCCGGCTGGTCCCCCCCCCCCCCCCGCCCGCACTGGCCTCTGAAGCTAATCCCCCTTAATCCGCAGCCGAGCCAGGGACAGCGACGGGCCGGAGACGCAGGGAGAGTGGAGAGAAAGGGGGCACCGGGGGACTGCCGGGGGGTCACCGGGGGGCCAGGACCTGTGGGGCATTGGGGGAAGCAGGGCTGAGGGGCACTGGGGGGTACCTGGGGGGGAAGCGGGCACCCTATCACCGGCTCTTGCTCCCCCACACCTGGGCCGGCTCCCCATGACGGGTGGGGGGCTGGTGAGAGGCCGACAGGAGTGGGGGGGTCGTAGGGCTTCAGCTGGGCTAAGAGGATAACGCCCCCCAAACCCAGGATGCCCGAGGAGAACGGGAGGGGTAAGTGACCCAGATGGGGGGGGACCGGAGGGGGAGGCAGGGGTCGGGGGGCTCCATGGGGGGACACAAACATCGACCCCCCCTCCAGCGCCCAGCCCCCTGGGGCCCCCCGTTGACACTAGGAGGGGGTTTATGGAGGGGTTGGGGGGCTGTGGGGGGCATGGAGGAGGCAGGGGGGCTCATGGGGCAGGGCGGGGGGCTCTGGCGAGGGGCTGGGATCTCCATGGGGGTCTCTGGGGTCACCGTGGGGCGCACCTGACCCTCTTCTCTCTGCCCCGCAGCGGTGGTCCCCCCCGACAGCCCGGGCTGGGCGGCGGAGGCCGGGGGGCCGGGGGCCGAGGCTGGCAGCCCCCCGCCCACCCCCCGCCGGCGCTTGGCCTCCACCAAGCACAAGTCTCAGGGCAGCCCCACGGTGCCGCGCTCCCCCCGGGCCCTCTTCTGCCTCCGGCTCAGCCACCCCCTGCGCCAGGCCGCCATCAGCATCGTGGAGTGGAAGCATCCGACGCCGGGGGCTGGGCAGGGAGGGCTCGGGGGAGGGGGCCACACGGGCTGAGGGGGGGCAGCCCCCCGGTTGGGATCCTTAACCCGCCCCCCTGCCCCAGGCCCTTCGACATCCTCATCCTCATGACCATCTTCGCCAACTGCGTGGCCCTGGGGGTCTATATCCCCTTCCCCGAGGACGACTCCAACACGGCCAACCATGACCTGGTGAGCCCCCGAAACCCGGCGTCCGGCTCCCCCTCTGCCCAGCAACCCCACTGCCCTCCCAGAGCCTGGGCGAGAACCCGGGGTCCGGCTCCCCCCCCCCACTCTGCCCAGCAACCCCCACTGCCCTCCCAGAGCCGGGCGAGAACCCCGGCGTCTGGCACCCCCCCCCCGCTCTGCCCAGCAACCCCCACTGCCCTCCCAGAGCCGGGCGAGAACCCCGGCGTCCGGCTCCCCGCTCTGCCCAGCAACCCCACTGCCCTCCCAGAGCCGGGCGAGAACCCGGCGTCCGGCTCCCCCTCTGCCCAGCAACCCCCACTGCCCTCCCAGAGCAGGGCGAGAACCCCGCGTCCGGCTCCCCGCTCTGCCCAGCAACCCCACTGCCCTCCCAGAGCCGGGCGAGAACCCCGGCGTCCGGCTCCCCCTCTGCCCAGCAACCCCACTGCCCTCCCAGAGCCGGGCGAGAACCCGGCGTCCGGCTCCCCGCTCTGCCCAGCAACCCCCACTGCCCTCCCAGAGCCGGGCGAGAACCCCGGCATCCGGCTCCCCCCCCCGCTCTGCCCAGAAACCCCCACTGCCCTCCCAGAGCCGGGCGAGAACCCCGGCATCCAGCTCCCCTCTGCCCAGCAACCCCACTGCCCTCCCAGAGCCGGGCGACAACCCGGCGTCCGGCTCCCCCCGCTCTGCCCAGCAACCCCCACTGCCCTCCCAGAGCCGGGCGAGAACCCCGGCGTCCGGCTCCCCCCCCACACACTCTGCCCAGAAACCCCCACTGCCCGCCCAGAGCCGGGCGAGAACCCGGCGTGCGGCTCCCCCCCCCGGCCCAGCAACCCCCACTGCCCTCCCCGAGCCGGGCGAGAACCCCCGCGTCCGGCTCCCCCCCCCACCTCTGCCCAGCAACCCCCACTGCCCTCCCAGAGCCAGGCGAGAACCCGGGCGTCCGGCTCCCCCCCGCGCTCGGCCCCGCAACCCCCACTGCCCTCCCAGAGCCGGGCGAGAACCCCGGCGTCCGGCTCCCCCTGCCCAGCAACCCCACTGCCCTCCCAGAGCCGGGCGAGAACCCCGGCGTCCGGCTCCCCCCACCTCTGCCCAGCAACCCCCACTGCCCTCCCAGAGCCGGGCGAGAACCCCGGCGTCCGGCTCCCCCCCGCGCTCTGCCCAGCAACCCCCACTGCCCTCCCAGAGCCGGGCGCGAACCCCGGCGTCCGGCTCCCCCCCCCCCCGTCAGCCCTGTGAGCCCCTTGGTGTCACCCGGGCATTGGGTTTAGCCTCATTAAGAGCTCCGAGCTAATGAGTGTCCTTAAGGAGCCGCTGGGTCCCTGGGCAGAGTCATGGGGAGGGGAAGGAAGGAGCTCGGGGGGGCTGGGGGGACCATCCTGCACCTTCGTTCCCCCGCCTGGGATTGTCCACCCCCTCCCCCACCGCTGCCACCATCCCCTGCAGGCTCGGGGCCTGCCCGGACGCCGGGGTTCATTCTCTGGGGTGCAGGGGGCGTTGGGGTGTGGGCGGCTCACGGCCGAGGGTTGGAGCTGCCCGGACGCCTGGGTTCAATCCCCGTCTCCCCCCCCCCCACAGGAGCAGGTGGAATACGTCTTCCTCATCATCTTCACGGTGGAGACGTTCCTGAAGATCATCGCGTACGGCCTGGTCCTGCACCCCAGCGCCTACATCCGCAACGGCTGGAACCTGCTGGACTTCGTCATCGTGGTGGTGGGGTGGGTCCGAGCCCCCCGTCCCGCCCCCCCGTCCCGTCCTGCCCCCGTCCCCCGTCCGCCCCGCCCGGCTCCCCAGCGCCTGCATCCGCAACGGCTGGAACCTGCTGGACTTCGTCATCGTGGTGGTGGGGTGGGTCCGAGCCCCATCCCGCCCCGTCCCGTCCCGCCCCCGTCCTGCCCGCCCCGTCCCCCGTCCCGCCCGGCTCCCCAGCGCCTGCATCCGCAACGGCTGGAACCTGCTGGACTTCGTCATCGTGGTGGTGGGGTGGGTCCGAGCCCGTCCGCCCCGCCCCCCGTCCTGCCCCCCGTCCTGCCCCGCCCCTGTCCCCGTCCGCCCGGCTCCCCAGCGCCTGCATCCGCAACGGCTGGAACCTGCTGGACTTCGTCATCGTGGGGGTGGGGTGGGTCCCCACGGCCCTGTCGTCTGAGCCCCCCCCGCTGGGTCCCTCCCCCCGCCCCCCTGGCCCCGTCCCCCGCCCGTGGTGCCCTCTCACCTGCCCGCCCCCCCGCAGGTTGTTCAGCGTGGTCCTGGAGCAGGCATCCCACAAGCCCGGGGACGCCCACCACATGAGCGGGAAGCCGGGCGGCTTCGACGTCAAAGCCCTGCGGGCCTTCCGCGTCCTCCGGCCCCTGCGCCTCGTCTCCGGCGTCCCCAGTAAGGAGCGGCCCTGGCGGCCGGGCACTGCAGGGTTGTGATGTGCTGCACTGCGGGAGTTGTGTTGAGTTGAATGATGCCCTAGGACGCTGTCTCACTGCACCGTGGTGCGTTGCAGTGCACGGCGTCTCCTTGGACAGTAACACATTACACTGCACACTGCATGGGGTGACCCTGCACGTCGGCGAGTCGCAGTGCGTATTGTCTCACTGCGCAGCGGTGGAGCGCACTGCATTTTGCATGGGGTGACCCTGCACATCGGCGAGTCGCAGTGCGTATTGTCTCACTGCGCAGCGGTGGAGCGCACTGCATTTTGCATGGGGTGACCCTGCACGTCGGCGAGTCGCAGTGCGTATTGTCTCACTGCGCAGTGGTGGAGTGCACTGCATTTTGCATGGGGTGACCCTGCACATCGGCGCGTCGCAGTGCGTATTGTCTCACTGTGCAGCAGTGGAGCGCACTGCATTTTGCATGCGGTGACCCTGCACGTCGGCGAGTCGCAGTGCGTATTGTCTCACTGCGCAGCGATGGAGCGCACTGCATTTTGCATGGGGTGACACTGCACAGTGGTTTCTTTCACTGCCTGCGTACACGTCATTCATTTGCACCCTGCTCTCTAGCACTGCAACCCATTTTGCTGCAGTGTTGCATTTCACTGCATTCTTATGAAGTTGCGCTGCCCCACGATGCGTGGCACTGCACAGTGTGAGGTCACAGTGCCCCATGGCGTGTTGCACTGCACGGTGTGAGGTCACGCCACCCCACAGCGTGAGGCACTGTATGGTGTGAGGCCACCCCACCCCGTGGCCCCTGGCACTGCACTGAGTAAGGTTGCAGTGCCTCACGGCCCCTGGCACTGCACAGAGTGAGGTCACACTGCCCCACGGCCCGTGGCACTGCACGGTGTGAGGTCACGCTGCCCCATTGTGCGTGGCTTTGCACGGCGTGAGGTCGCCCTGTCCCACAGCCCCTGGCACTGCACGGCGTGAGGTCGCGCTGCCCCACGGCCCCTGGCACTGCTCGGCGTGAGGTCGCAGTGCCCCACGGCCCCTGGCGCTGCACGGCGTGAGGTCGCAGTGCCCCACGGCCCCTGGCACTGCACGGCGTGAGGTCGCAGTGCCCCACGGCCCCTGGCACTGCACGCGGTCACACTGCCCCACGGCCCGTGGCACTGCACGGCGTGAGGTCGCAGTGCCCCACGGCCCCTGGCACTGCTGGCGGTCACACTGCCCCACGGCCCCTGGCGCTGCACGGCGTGAGGTCGCGCTGCCCACGGCCCCTGGCACTGCACGGCGTGAGGTCGCGCTGCCCCACGGCCCCTGGCGCTGCACGGCGTGAGGTCGCAGTGCCCCAAGGCCCCTGGCACTGCACGGCGGTCACACTGCCCCACGGCCCCTGGCACTGCACAGTGTGAGGTCGCAGTGCCCCACGGCCCCTGGCACTGCACGGGTTGAGGTCCCACTGCCCCACGGCCCCTGGCACTGCACGGCGTGAGGTCGCAGTGCCTCACGGCCCCTGGCACTGCTCGGCGTGAGGTCGCAGTGCCCCACGGCCCCTGGCACTGCACGGCGTGAGGTCGCGCTGCCCCACGGCCCCTGGCACTGCACGGCGTGAGGTCGCCCTGCCCCACGGCCCCTGGCACTGCACGGCGTGAGGTCGCAGTGCCCCACGGCCCCTGGCACTGCACAGTGTGAGGTCGCAGTGCCCCACGGCCCCTGGCACTGCACGGCGTGAGGTCGCGCTGCCCCACGGCCCCTGGCACTGCACGGCGTGAGGTCGCAGTGCCCCACGGCCCCTGGCACTGCACGGCGTGAGGTCGCGCTGCCCCACGGCCCCTGGCACTGCACGGCGTGAGGTCGCGCTGCCCCACGGCCCCTGGCACTGCACGGCGTGAGGTCGCAGTGCCCCACGGCCCCTGGCACTGCACGCGGTCACACTGCCCCAGTGCATTGCACCCTGTTTTGCGGCACAGTGTTGCCTTGCGCTGCACACTGCACACCTCTGCCCTGACCCCCAGGCCTGACCCCCCGTGTCTCCCCCTCCCCCGCAGGCCTGCACATCGTGCTCAACTCCATCATGAAGGCCATGGTGCCCCTGCTGCACATCGCGCTGCTCGTCCTCTTCGTCATCATCATCTACGCCATCATCGGCCTGGAGCTCTTCATCGGCCGCATGCACAAGACCTGCTTCCTCGTGGGCTCAGGTACCGCCCGCCCCGCCCCCCCGCCCCCGGCCCGGGGCCCCGCCTCACCCGCCGTCCCTCCCCTCCCCAGACCTGGAGGCCGAGGAGGACCCCTCGCCCTGCGCCTTCTCGGGGCACGGCCGGGAGTGTCCCCTCAACAGCACCGAGTGCCGGGGCCGCTGGGACGGGCCCAACGGGGGGATCACCAACTTCGACAACTTCTTCTTCGCCATGCTGACCGTCTTCCAGTGCATCACCATGGAGGGCTGGACCGACGTGCTGTACTGGGTGAGCCCCTGCCCCCGACCGCGGGGACCTGCGCCCCGACCCTGGGGACCCTGCACCCTGACCCAGGGGACCCCACTGCACCCCGACCCTGGGGACCCTGCACCCCGACCCGGGGCCGTGCCCCCCGACCGCGGGGACCCCCCCTGCACCCCGACCCCGGGGACCCCTGCACCCCGACCCCGGGGACCCCCCGGCACCCCGACCCCCGGGACCCCCTGCACTCCGACCGCGGGGACCCTGCACCCTGACCCCAGGGTCCCCTGCACCCGACCCGGGGACCCCCTGCACCCCGACCCCGGGGACCCCCCTGCACCCCGACCCCGGGGACCCAGCACCCTGACCCCGGGGACCCCCCTGCAGCCCGACCCCGGGGACCCCCTGCATCCCGACCCAGGGGACCCCTGCACCCCGACCGCGGGGACCCTGCAGCCCGACCCCGGGGACCCCCTGCATCCCGACCCTGGGGACCCCTGCACCCCGACCGCGGGGACCCCTGCACCCCGACCCCCAGGACCCCTGCACCCCGACCCCCAGGGTCCCCCTGCACCCCGACCGCGGGGACCCTCTGCACCCCAACCCCGGGGCCCCAGCCCCCAGACCCCGGGGGCCCCGCTGCCCCCCGACCCAGGGACCCCTGCACCCCGACCCCTGCACCCCAACCCGGGAACCCCTGCACCCTGACCCCTGCACCCCGCCCCTGGGGACCCCTGCACCCCGACCCCCTGGGTCCCCCTGCACCCCATCCCCCGGGTCCCCCTGCACCTGACCCCCAGGGTCCCCTCTGCACCCCGACCCCAGGGACCCCCCTGCACCCCGACCCCCCTGCACCCCAACCCGGGGACCCCTCTGCACCCGACCCCGGGGACCCTGCACCCCGACCCCGGGGACCCCCCTGCACCCTGACCCCTGGGGACCCTGCACCCCGACCCCCGGGACCCCCCTGCACCCCGACCCCGGGGACCCCTCTGCACTCCGACCCTGGGAACCCTGCACCCCGACCCCGGGGACCCCCCTGCACCCCGACCGCGGGGACCCTGCACCCCGACCCCCTGCACCCCGACCCCGGGGACCCGTGCACCCCGACCCCGGGTACCCCTGCACCCCAACCCCAGGGACCCCCTGCACCCCAACCCCCGAGACCCCCCTGCACCCCAACCCCCGGGGACCCTGCACCCCAACCCCGGGAACCCTGCACCCCAACCCCGGGGCCCCCCTGCACCCCGACCCCCTGCACCCCGACCCCTGCACTCCGACCCCCGGGTCCCTACACCCGACCCCGGGGACCCCCTGCACTCCGACCGCGGGGACCCCTGCACCCCGACCCCGGGGACCCTGCACCCTGACCCCAGGTCCCCTGCACCCTGACCCTGGGGACCCCCTGCACCCCGACCCTGGGGACCCCTGCACCCCAACCCCAGGGACCCCTGCACCCGACCCCAGAACCCTGCACCCCGACCCCGGGGACCCCCGTGCACCCCGACCCCGGGGACCCTGCACCCTGACCCCAGAACCCCTGCACCCCTCCCAGTGCATCACTATGGAGGGCTGGACTGAGGTGCTCTACTGGGTGAGACCCCCACATCCCAAGCCCCGGGACCCCCTCACTCCCCAAACTCCCACGAGTTCCCCTGCACCCAACCCCACCCTGCTCCCCAAACCCCAGGGATCCTCCTGCACCCGACCCCGGGTCCCCTGCACCCGACCCCAGGACCCCCTGCACCCTGACCCCCAGGGATCCTCCTGCACCCCCACCCCCGGGACCCTGCACCCCGACCCCAGGGATCCTCCTGCACCCCAACCCCGGGACCCTGCACCCCGACCCCAGGGATCCTCCTGCACCCCGACCCCGGGTCCCCTGCACCCGGACCCCCAGGACCCCTGCACCCGACCCGGGACCCTGCACCCGACCCCTGGGGACCCCCTGCACCCCGACCCCCAGGGATCCTCCTGCACCCCGACCCCCGGGACCCTGCACCCGACCCCTGGGGACCCCCTGCACCCCAACCCCCAGGGATCCTCCTGCACCCCGACCCCTGGAGATCCCGCCCTGGGGTCCCTCCTGCCCCCCCTAGACTGCTATCCACAGTGGTTCCCCCTGGGGGCTCCGTGGGCCCCTCTGACCCCTGTCCCCCCACAGATGCAGGACGCTATGGGGCATGAGCTGCCCTGGGTTTACTTCGTCAGCCTGGTCATCTTCGGCTCCTTCTTCGTGCTCAACCTGGTGCTGGGGGTGCTGAGCGGGTAAGGGGGGGCCTGGCCGGGGGAGGGGATGCGCCCAGCGTGGGAGGCGGCTTGGAGAGGCTCTGGGGGCAGGTGCGGGGGAGGGCATGTGATAAGTGTGCTGGGGCGTGTGCACCAGGGAAGCATGTTCTAAGCGTGTCGGGGCGTGTACAGCAGGGAAGCATGTTCTAAGCATGTCAGGGCATGTGCAGCGGAGACGTGTGTTCTAAGCGTGTCAGGGCATGTGCAGCGGAGAAGCGTGTTCTAAGCGTGCCGGGGTGTTGTCCCGGGGTCCCCAGCGCTGCTCTGGGGCTGCTCCCTACGGAGCCAGGCAGGACTCTGGGGAGTCTCCTCTCGGATCAGACTGTCACCAGGGCCAGCAGCTCCCACGGCTTCGCCTCCCTGGGTCTGAGCCCCGAGCGTTCGGCCTCCCCTGCCGCTCCGTGCGCTTCCCCCAGGCGGGTCCTGGGGGCCACGGGGCCCCCCCCCCCCCCCCCCCCCGCAGCCAGACGTGACTCTCAGCCAGGGACACGGAGGGTTATTAGCCCACAGGAACACGGGCTGAATTTATACATTGGGAGTGAGACCAACAAGATAACAACAGACATAGCCAGAGGGGGCGGTTAGGTGTAAGGAAGGGGGGGGGGGACGGATACTAGATCGACAGGTCATACTGGGAGTGCTGGGTCCCTACCGAGTGGGGTGAAAAGAGTGAGAGGAGCCCAACAGGAAAGATTAGGATGTTTGTTCACCAATGCGAGAAGCTTAGGGAACAAAATGGAGGAACTGGAGCTCCTGGTCCGGGAATTGAAACCGGATATCGTAGGAATAACCGAAACCTGGTGGAACGGTAGCCATGGCTGGAGCACAGGTATGGACGGGTCTGTGCTGGTTAGGAAGGACCGAGGCAAAGGTAAAGGGGGGGGAGTAGCATTGTATGTCAATAATGAGGTGAAATGTAACGAGATAACTAGCACTGCAATGGATAATACAGAGTCTGTCTGGGCAATGGTCACATTGGGGGGAAAAACTACCAGAGCCTCCCCCGGGATAGTGCTTGGGGTGTGCTATAGACCGCCGGGATCTAGCCTGGAGACGGACAGAGAGCTCTTTAATGTCTTTAAGGAGGTAAATACTAATAGGAACTGTATGATCATGGGGGACTTTAACTTCCCGGATATAGATTGGGAAACAAATGCTAGTAACAATAACAGGGCTCAGCTTTTCCTAGACGTGATAGCTGATGAATTCCTTCACCAAGTGGTTGCTGAACCGACGAGGGGGGAGGCCATTTTAGATCTGATTTTGGTGAGTAACGAGGACCTTGTTGAGGAAATTGTTGTAGGGGACAACCTTGGCTCGAGTGAGCATGAGCTAATTCGGTTCAAAATAAATGGGAGGATAATCAATAGTGCATCTGAGACTAGGGTTTACGATTTCAAAAGGGCTAACTTTACTAAATTAAGGCGACTAGTTAGGGAAGTGGACTGGACTAACATACTTAGGGATCTAAAGGCAGATGACGCCTGGGGTTACTTCAGGTGTAAGTTGCAGGAGCTGTCAGAGGCCTGTATCCCGAGAAAGGGAAAACGGCTCGTGGGTAGCAGTTTTAGACCGAGCTGGATGAGCATGCGTCTCAGAGGGGTGATTAAGAAAAAACAGAAAGCGTACCAGGAGTGGAAAATGGGAGGGATCAGCAAAGAAACCTACCTTATTGAGGTCAGAGGGTGTAGGGAAGCAGTGAGAAAGGCAAAGAGCCGGGTGGAGATGGACCTAGCGAAGGGGATTAAAACCAATAGCAAACGGTTTTTTAGCCATATAAATAGGAAGAAAACCAAGAAGGAAGAAGTGGGACCGCTTAAAACTTTAAACGGAGTGGAGATTAGGGATAATCTTGGCATGGCACAATATCTGAACGAATATTTTGCCTCCGTCTTTAATGAGGCTAATGAAGGGCTAAGGAATAGTGATAGAGGGACTGATGGGAATGAAGATATGGGGGTAGACATTACGGTATCTGAGGTAGAAGCCAAACTTGAACAGCTTAACGGAAGTAAATCGGGGGGCCCGGATAATCTTCATCCTAGAATATTAAGGGAACTGGCGAGTGAAATTGCTAGCCCGTTAGCGATGATTTTTAATAAATCTCTAAACTCGGGGGTTGTACCGTTTGACTGGAGATTAGCTAATGTAGTTCCTATATTCAAGAAGGGGAAAAAAAGTGACCCGGGTAACTACAGGCCTGTTAGTTTAACATCTGTAGTATGCAAAGTCATGGAAAAAATCTTAAAAGAGAGAGTGGTTCCGGAGCATGAGGCTGATGGCAACTGGGATAGTTTACAGCATGGATTTACGAAAGGTAGATCGTGCCAAACCAACCTGATCTCCTTCTTTGAGAAAGTAACAGATTTTTTAGACAAGGGAAATGCGGTGGATCTAATATATCTGGATTTCAGTAAGGCGTTTGATATGGTACCGCATGGGGAATTACTGGTTAAATTGGAAAAGATGGGGATCGAAATGAAAATCCAGAGGTGGATAAGGAGCTGGTTAAAGGGGAGATGCAGAGGGTCGTATTGAAGGGTGATCTGTCGGGTTGGAGGGGGGTTACCAGTGGAGTTCCTCAAGGTTCGGTTTTGGGTCCGATTTTATTCAATCTATTTATCGCTGACCTGGGAACCAAGAGTAGGAGTGGGCTGATAACGTTTGCGGATGACACGAAGTTGGGAGGTATTGCCAATTCGGAGACGGATCGGGATATCCTCCAGGGAGATTTGGATGACCTGGTAAACTGGAGTATTAGTAACAGGATGAAATTCAATAGTGAGAAGTGTAAGGTTATGCATTTAGGGATGACTAACAAGAACTTTAGTTATAAGCTGGGGACGCACCAGTTGGAAGTAACGGAGGAGGAGAAGGACCTAGGAGTCCTGGTTGATCGTAGGATGACTATGAGTCGGCAATGTGATGTGGCCGTTAAAAAAGCTAATGCGGTCTTGGGATGCATTAGGCGAGGTATTTCTAGTAGGGATAAGGAGGTGCTAGTCCCGTTATACAAGGCGTTGGTGAGACCTCATTTGGAGTATTGTGTGCAGTTTTGGTCTCCCATGTTTAAGAAGGATGAATTCAAACTGGAACGGGTATAAAGAAGGGCCACTAGAATGATCCGAGGAATGGAAAGCCTGTCGTATGAAAGGAGACTTGAGGAGCTCGGTTTGTTTTCCTTAACCAAAAGAAGGATAAGAGGAGATATGATTGCTCTCTTTAAATATATCAGAGGGATAAATACCAGGGAAGGAGAGGAATTGTTTCAGCTCAGTGCTAATGTGGACACGAGGACAAACGGATATAAATTGTCAGCCAGGAAATTCAGGCTTGAAATTAGACGAAGGTTTCTAACCATCAGGGGAGTGCAATACTGGAACAGCCTGCCGAAGGAAACAGTGGGGGCGAAGGACCTCCATGACTTTAAGATTAAGCTAGATAAGTTTATGGAGGAGATGGTATGATAGGATACCGGGCTTAGTCAATAGGTCAATTAAGTGCCACACTGGTAAATAGTACAATGGGTCAATGATAGGATATAACCTTTTTCCAGAGGGTCTGGCTGGAGAGTCTTGCCCGCATGCTCGGGGTTCAGCTGACCGCCATATTTGGGGTCGGGAAGGAATTTTCCTCCAGGGTAGATTGGCAATGGCCCTGGAGGTTTTTCGCCTTCCTCCGAAGCATGGGGCAGGGGTCGCTTGCTTAAGGAGTGGGTGGATCGGCTTATGTGGCCTGCATCTTGCAGGAGGTCAGACTAGATGATCATAATGGTCCCTTCTGATCTTGAATTCTATGATTCTATGAACCAGAGCTCGTAGGTACCGCGAGCCGGACCCCTCGGCCGGGTCCATCCTGGGGGGCAGGGAGCCAGACCCCCCGTCTGCCCTCACTCCTCGCCCCCAGCCAGTTCCAGCCTGACCCCCCCCCAGCTCCTCCTCTCTGCTCAGCTCCTTCCCCGGGCCAGGGGGTCTCCTGACCCCTTTGTTCTCTGACCCCTTCAGCTGGCACCTTGCAGGGCCCCCACCCCGGCCATTAGCTGCCAGGAGTGTCGGCCCTTTGCTCTGCAGCAATCACCCCCTCAGCCCCCCACCTAGAGACTCAGAGCTCTGCCGGCGCTGGCCGTACTCCACCTCCCTGTGGGGAATAACGTACAGCGCCGGGCGCGGCTCCAGCACCGGGGCTCTGACCACACTGGCGCTTTGCAGCGCTGCAGGGGGGGTTCACACCCTGCTGCAGCGCTGCAGGGGGGGCGTTCACACCCAAGGCCTGAGAACTGCATGGGGGAAACTGCGCCCCCCCCCCAGCATTCAGAGGAAACACTGAGAACAGTCCCAGTTCCTCCCAGTGAGGTGTGGTGGAGCAGGGGCTGTCTGTGTGGGGAGGGGAGAGCAGGGAGGATTTAGGTGAGGGGCAGGTATTCAGCCTGTCACATGAGCCAGGCCTGGGGGAGGGGAGGGGACACCTCTGCCCGGGGGCTAGACAAAGAAAAGGGGCGGAGGGGGAGGGTTGGGTCAGTCTTCGGTTGGGGAGCTGGGTGGTGGGTTTTCAGGGGGTCCTAGGCTGGGAGCCAAGCACCCTGAACCCCCAGAAAGGCCAGATCGAGGGGTCCTGGCTCTGAACACAAGCTGGGCTGTATCCTGTGTTCCTGTGTCCAATAAACCTTCTGTGTTACTGGCTGGCTGAGAGTCACTGTGGGTCCCAGGAAGAGGGGTGCAGGGCCGGACTCCCCCACACTCCGCGACATGTGTACAGAGGGGAATCATGTGACAAGCGTGTTGGGGCATGTGCAGAGGGGAGCGTGTTCTAAGCGTGTTGCGGTGTGTGAGGCTGGATTGTGTGTGCCATTGGCATGTCAGTTGTGTGGGCGGATCATACGCATGTGACAGGCCGTGCAGCCCGTTTGTGCGTGTCATTAGCATGTTGAGGCGTGCGGCTGGATCCCACATGTGCGTCCCATGTGCGTGTGCTTAGCGTGTTGCTGCATGTGCCGGTGGGTTAACCCCTCGCTGCCCGCAGGGAGTTCTCCAAGGAGCGGGAGAAGGCCAAAGCCCGGGGGGACTTCCAGAAGCTGCGGGAGAAGCAGCAGATGGAGGAGGATCTCAGGGGCTACCTGGACTGGATCACGCAGGCCGAGGACATCGACCCCGACGACGAGGAGGGGGACCCTGAGGACAAGCACGCCCGTGAGCCCCCCCACCCCACGGTGCCCCTCACTCCCGACCCGCAGCCCCCAGCCCTGCCGGTGCCCCTCACTCCCGACCCGCAGCCCCCCCAGCCCTGCCGGTGCCCCTCACTCCCGACCCGCAGCCCCCCCAGCCCTGCCGGTGCCCCTCACTCCCGACCCGCAGCCCCCCCCAGCCCTGCTGGTGCCCCTCACTCCCGACCCGCAGCCCCCGGCTAGCCGGGCCCTGGTATCTGGGCCAGCAGATCCTGCACCCAGGCGAGGGGAGTTTAGCTGCAGCCAGCTGTGTCGGGGGATTAGCGGGCAGAGAAATGAGATTTCGAGGCCGGGAGATTAGTGGGCATCCGAGTAAATTACTAGCTGGGAAGAGGGGGGAATATCCTGGCAGTGGGGGAGGGGGCCAGCGGGGAAGAGATGGGGGGGGCAGAGCAGAGTCTGTTTTCTCTCAGCAGGGCGGGGGCTGGGGACACTGCAGAGTTGTGATCTTCCCCCCAGCAGTGCCCCAGGGGGCAATTAGCGGCTGCCTGGCACCGGGAGCCCTTCCCCCAGGGGCAGCCAGGGCGAGTCCCTGCCTCCAGTGGTGCCCCCCCGCCCCTGCCCCCGCCAGGCAGAGTTAATTAGCTCCCTGGGGCCTCCTTAGCCTCTCTGTTGTACACTCCCCTCCCAGGGCCAGGAGAACCCAGGAGTCCGGGTTCCCAGACTCACCCCCTGCTCCAACCCACCAGCCCCCCCTGCTCTAACCACCAGCCCCACTTCCCTCCCAGAGCCGGGAGAGAACCCAGGAGTCCTGGCTCCCAGCCTCCCTGCTCTAACCACCAGCCCCATTCCCCTCCCAGAGCCGGGAGAGAACCCAGGAGTCCTGGCTCCCGCCCCCCCGCCCGCTCCTGTATCCCGGGGGAGCTGTATCGGGGGGTTGGTGGATCAGTCCCTGGGTTCTGTCACAACCTATGATGCCGGGGGGGGGGGTCACATCCCGTCTTTGTCACAATGCTCACGTCTGTGTGTCTTGTCTCTCTTTCCCCACCCCCGCACATTCCCGTCCGTCCGTCCCCACACACCCCGTCCCTCCCTCCCTCCGTCCCCACACGCCCCGTCCGTCCGTCCCTCCCTCCTCCCATCCCTCCATCCGTCTGTCCGTCCCCACACGCCCCGTCCGTCCCTCCCTCCCTCCTTCCATCCGTCTGTCCGTCCCCACACGCCCCGTCCGTCCCTCCCTCCCTCCTTCCATCCGTCTGTCCGTCCCCACACGCCCCGTCCGTCCGTCCCTCCCTCCTTCCATCCGTCTGTCCGTCCCTCCCTCCTCCCATCCCTCCATCCGTCTGTCTGTCCCCACACGCCCCGTCCGTCCGTCCGTCTCGCTGGCGAAGGGGTGACCGTGGAAGACCTGACGCAGAAGAAGAAAGACCGACTCCGATGGCTCCATCACTCCAGCCATTCCACCGACACCCACAGTAACGTGGCGCCTCCATCTCTGTCCGTCTGTCTGTGCCCGTGTGTCATTGCTGGGGGGGGGGCTCATGTCTCCACCTGCCCCCCCACGGCTACTCATTAATATCCTGTTCCCAGCTCCCCGCCGGGGTCAATACAGAGTCACCCGACTGCAGTGGAGCCAGGGCCGGATTCTGATCTCAGCTCCCCTGGGGTCAATCCAGAGTCACTCCTGATTGCAATGCGGGCAGGGCCGGATTCTGATCTCAGGTCCCCTGGGGTCAATCCAGAGTCACTCCTGATTGCAATGCGGGCAGAGCCGGATTCTGATCTCAGGTCCCCTGGGGTCAATCCAGAGTCACCCCTGATTGCAATGCGGGCAGGGCCGGATTCTGATCTCAGGTCCCCTGGGGTCAATCCAGAGTCACTCCTGATTGCAGTGGGGCCAGGGCCAGATTCTGATCTCAGCTCCCCTGGGGTCAATCCAGAGTCACTCCTGATTGCAATGCGGGCAGGGCCGGATTCTGATCTCAGGTCCCCTGGGGTCAATCCGGAGTCACTCCTGATTGCAATGCGGGCAGGGCCGGATTCTGATCTCAGGTCCCCTGGGGTCAATCCGGAGTCACTCCTGATTGCAGTGGGGGCAGGGCCGGATTCTGATCTCAGGTCCCCTGGGGTCAATCCGGAGTCACTCCTGATTGCAATGCGGGCAGGGCCGGATTCTGATCTCACGTCCCCTGGGGTCAATCCGGAGTCACTCCTGATTGCAGTGGGGGCAGGGCCGGATTCTGATCTCGGCCCCCCAGGTCAGTTCAGAGTCACGAGGGGGGAGCTCACCCGTACGTCTCTCCCCCAGCCAGTCTCCCTGCGAGTGAAACGACGTCCGTCAACACCGAGAACGTGGGCGAAGAGGAGCATCACGCCACCTGCTGCGACGTGTATCTGTGAGTGCGCGGAGGGGCCCCAGGTCCCACCCCAGAGGTGGCTGCGTTTGATTTTTCGTTTCTTTTCTCTTCTCTTTCTGCAGAGGCAAAATCTCAAAGACAAAATTCTGGTGAGTGGGAGTGAAGGAGGGGGAGTCTCCGCCCTGCGGGGTGGGGGGTGTCTCTGTGGGGCCCAGCCCCGCTGACCCCCTGCGGGGGGAGCTGTCCCAGCCCCAGGGGGTGTCTCTGTGGGGCCCTGTGGAGGGGTCTCTGTGGGGCCCTGCGGGGGGCACTGTCCCAGCCCATGGGGGTCTCTGTGGGGCTCGGCCCATGGGGGTCTCTGTGGGGCTCGGCCCGCGGGGTCTCTGTGGGGCTTGGCCCACGGGGGGGTCTCTGTGGGGCTCGGCCCAGGGGGGTCTCTGTGGGGCTTGGCCCATCGGGGGGTCTCTGTGGGGCTCGGCCCAGGAGGGTCTCTGTGGGCTCGGCCCGCGGGTGTCTCTGTGGGGCTCGGCCCGTGGGGTCTCTGTGGGGCTCGGCCCTTGGGGTCTCTGTGGGGCTCGGCCCAGGGGTCTCTGTGGGCTCGGCCCGCGGGGGTCTCTGTGGGGCTCGGCCCGCGGGGGGGTCTCTGTGGGGCTCGGCCCATGGGGGTCTCTGTGGGGCTCGGCCCGCGGGGGGGTCTCTGCGGGGGGGTCTCTGTGGGGCTCGGCCCATGGGGGTCTCTGTGGGGCTCGGCCCGCGGGGGGGTCTCTGTGGGGCTCGGCCCCGCTGACCCGTGCCCCCGCTCTGCCCCCCAGCCGCCGGTGCCGGCGCATGAACCGGCTCCTGCGGAAGCGCTGCCGCCTGGCCGTGAAATCCGTCTCCTTCTACTGGATGGTTCTGATCCTCGTCTTCCTCAACACGCTGACGATCGCCTCCGAGCACGACAACCAGCCCGCCTGGCTGACGCAGATCCAGGGTGAGCCCCGGCCGCGGGGGGGGGGCTGGGAGCCCGGACGCCTGGGTTCTCTCCCGGCTCTGGGAGGGGAGTGGGGTCTAGTGGGTAGAGCTGGGAGCCCGGACGCCTGGGTTCTCTCCCGGCTCTGGGAGGGGAGTGGGGTCTAGTGGGTAGAGCTGGGAGCCCGGACGCCTGGGTTCTCTCCCCGCTCTGGGAGGGGTTTATTATCGCTGCGGGGGCTCAGAGCTGTTTGCCGGAGCAGGGCGGGGGCGGATCAACCTGGGGAAGTCGCAGGGGAGTTTTACTGGGACTGGCTGCATGGGGGGTGGGATCTCACGGGGTGACTTCACTTGAGGGGCGACACCCGAGCGAGGGTGGAAACCGGGTCGACTCCTGGGGCACTTCCCAGGGCGGGGTAAGAACTTGCCCCAGGCCTGCGGGTTTCAGCATCATCTTTAGGGTCCCGCTGACCCCCCCCACCGGCCCGTTGGCCTGGGGGTGAGACGCTGAGGCCCAGCTGTGCCGGACCCCACGCTTCGCCCCGAGCCCCTGGCAGGCCGGACGTGGAGCTGGAGCCCGGATCCGTCAGGACTCCCCTGGGGAGCCCCACGCGGCTGCCACGGTGTCGGCTGCGGTGCAGGCCAGGGCACCGCCTCGGCTGGCGGCTGGCGAGATCTGCCCCCGCCCGCGTCGTCTCACTGAGGGGCCCCACCGCGGCCACGGCCACTTCCTGTGCTGGGCCTGGGTCCTTGTCCCGCCCGGCCCCAGCTCCGGTGGGCTCGCAGGGGCGGCAGCCAGATCCCTGGTGGGATGTCATGGCCGGGGGGGGGCGGGGAGCCGGGGCCCGAACCCTCAGCCAGCCAGTAACACACGGGCTCTAGTAGCTGACAGGAACAGCCCAAACCAGAGGTTGCAGGTTCAGGAAACAGGACCCCTGAGTCGGGTCCATCTTGGGGACCAGGGAGCCCTGGGGCTCCCTCCGTTTCCCCAGCCAGCTCCAAGCTGAACCCCCCCCGCCCGCCCCTCCTCCAGCCTGGGCCGTGTCACCTGGCCCCAGCCCCCTCCCGGCTCAGGTTACGCTCGGGTGTCGCCCCTCAAGTGAAGTCACCCCGAGATCCCCTCCCCAGTGCAGCCAGTCCCAGCAAAACGCCCCCGCAACGTCCCCAGGTCGATCCTCCCCACCCCGTCCCGCTCCCAGGCGAACCCGATCGCTAGTGGCCTCAGTCCCAGTCCCGATCTGTGAGATTCCCAGCCCAGGTCCCCCTGCCTGGGGTCTGCGGGAACCCAGCCACCTCCCCGTAATGAGGAGAAAACCCCGTCCCAGTGGGGCCGGACCCCCGTCAATCTGCCCTGAATCCTCGTCGCTCTTAATGCCAAACCCAGACAGGTCCCAGCCCCGACCCTGCCCCCGTCCGGTATCTCGCCAGGCCTCGGGGATCTCCCATCTCCCCCCATCTCCCCGCCCGCCGATCCCAATCCCGACCGGTGAGAAACCCAGCCCCGGTCTCTGCAATATCCCCTCCTCCGTCAGCCTGACACCCAGCCAAGAGACTTCGTCTCTGCCTCTGCACCCCCCAAGCCAAATCCCCCCAATCCCAAGCGTCGGGCCCGGGAAATCCTAACCCCCTTGTTCCCGTGACCGTCTCTACCCTCAGTCATCCCTGGCCAAGATACCCCTGGCCTCCCTCCACCCTAATCCCATCCTCCTTCACCCAGCGCGGCAGCGTCCTAATCTCCTGGCGCAGATAATCCCAACCCTGCTTCCAGTGGTCCCTCTGGGCTAATCTCTGGGCTAGATTTTCCCAATCCCCAGTCTAGGTAGCCTACGAGATAATCCCGAGCACAGATATTCCCAATCCCGGTCCTAATCGTAAACCCGCCCTGTGATGAGCCCCCCGATAACCCTCATCCCCCCCCCGGGTGATCCCGGCTCTGTGTCCCCCTGGCCTGGAGAACACGCCCCATCTCCCTCGGTGAGACCCCCCCCCGATAACCCTCATCCCCCCCCGGGTGATCCCGGCTCTGTAGAGACCTGCCTGGATCCCTGAGTCCGTGCGTCACGCGCTGTAATCACCCTGAGTGAGAGACCCCCCCAGTTTGCGCTAATCCCGGGCCTCACCCGTGCTAACCCGGCAAGCCCGGTTCAAGTCGCTGCCCCGGCACTGACCCACCCAAGCCCGGCCCCCGGCCCCGGGCGTCTCCCCAGTGTCTCCCCACTCCCGGCCCGGGCGCCTGCCCCACTCCCGGCCCGGGCGTCTCCCCCACTCCCGGCCCGGGCGTCTCCCCCCGCGGCCCCGGGCGTCTCCCCCCACTCCCGGTCCAGGGCGTCTCCCCCCCCTCCCGGCCCTGGGCGTCTCCCCCCGCGGCCCCGGGCGTCTCCCCCCACTCCCGGCCCTGGGCATCTCCCCCCGCGGCCCCGGGCATCTCCCCCCACTCCTGGCCCCGGGCGTCTCCCCCCACTCCCGGCCCCGGGCGTCTCCCCCCACTCCCGGGCGTCTCCCCCCACTCCCGGTCCCGGGCGTCTCCGCCCCCCAGCCCTGGGCATCTCCCCGCGGTCCCGGGCGTCTCCGCCCCCCAGCCCTGGGTGGCCTGGGGTCCCCGGCGCTGCTCTGGGGCTGCTCCCCACAAGCCAGGCAGGACTCTGGGAGCCTCCTCTCCCTCGGAGCAGCCTGGCTGCAGGGCAAGACGCTCCCACGGCTTCACCTCCTGGGTCTCTCCTTGGAGCGTTTGGCCTCCTCGGCCCCCCGTGCGCTTCCCCCAGCGAGTCCCCCCGGCGGGGTCCTGGGGGGCCACAGGGTCCTGCCCCCCCCTGCGCAGGCAGACGTGACTCTCAGCCAGCCGGGGACACAGAGGTTTCGATGCCAGGAACAGGGGCTAACACAGAGCTTGTAGGTACCGCGAGCCGGACCCCTCGGCCGGGTCCATCCTGGGGGGCAGTGAGCCAGACCCCCACGTCTGCCCTCACTCCTCGTCCCCAGTCGGCTCCACACTGACCCCCCCCAGCCCCTCCTCTGCTCAGCCCCTTTCCCGGGCCAGGGGGTCTCCTGACCCCTTTGTCTCCAACACCTTCAGTCGGCACCTTGCGGGGGGGGGGGGCCGCCAGGCCAGCAGTTGCCAGGAGACAGTGTCAGGCATTTCGGTGCACTGGCCCCTCGCTCTGCAGCAACCCCCCCCCCCGGATCCCCCCTCCTGGAGACTTAAGAACTGCAGAGGGGAAACTGAGGCACCCACAGCGTATTCAGAGCAAACATTCAGAACATTCCCAGTTCGTCACACTGGGCATCTCGCCCCCCTCCTGCCCCCTGGGCGTCTCCCCTCCCCCGGCCCCCAGGCATCTCCCTTCCCCCATCCTGGCCCCGGGCATCTCCCCTCCCCCATGCTGGCCCTGGGCGTCTCCCCCCCACTCCTGGCCCCGGGCGTCTCCCCCCCACTCCTGGCCCCAGTGTTGCACAGACAAAACTACACAGGAGCTTTCCAGGGGGCAAGACAGAGATGCCACATTTATTATGATAACAACTTGATTTATGACCAATAACTAATATCTTAATCCTTCTACACACACACACACACACACACACACACACACACACACACACACACACACACACACACACACACACACACACACACACACACACACCCCCATCAGATGCTCTGCAGCTGCTGCATAGTTTCCAGTCCTGGACATGGCTGGAGCCCGTGGCTTGATTTCCCAGCCTGGGTTGGTAGCTCGGGGCGGTGACTGGCCAGCACAGCCGGGCAGGAGGAGGAGCTGGGTCTCTGTGGGGCAGGCGCCGATGCCCGTCCATGCTGGCAGCAGAACGTTACCCCCCAAAGTCTCCCATCTCACCCAGCCTTTTTGTAGGCTTGAGTCTGAATCCAGAGTCTCTAGGTCTTGCTCTAGGTCAAACCGCCTCTGGGTTTGGTGACTGATCACCCGTCAATTGCAGGCCTGACTGTCAGCCTGGGACCCGGCTTTGATCGTCCTTCTCTTGTAGCTTTTCTGTTTAGGGTGGACTCTGCTCACTTTGTTAGGGCTCTTGTCTGCAGCTTCAGCCGCTGGGGTGTGAACTCTGCTTATCAGGACAGGCCGGGGCCATCATCCATCCATAGCTCAGTCACACATCGAACCTAACTAAGGAGAGCACAGCAGGGTTTGCAGAAAGGAAGGTTGGAGGAAGCTTTTACGAAATGGAGAGAGCGTTTCAAACTGGGGTTTGGATTCCAATATGGCAAACAGTGAACAGAGGTTACAATGTAGGCACGTGCAGTGACTGGTGAACAGTGAACAGAGGTTACAATGTAGGCACGTGCAGTGAATGGTGAACACTGAACAGAGGTTACAATGTAGGCACGTGCAGTGACTGGTGAACAGTGAACAGAGGTTACAATGTAGGCACGTGCAGTGACTGGTGAACAGTGAACAGAGGTTACAATGTAGGCACGTGCAGTGACTGGTGAACGGTGAACAGAGGTTACAATGTAGGCACGTGTAGTGACTGGTGAACAGTGAACAGAGGTTACAATGTAGGCACGTGCAGTGAATGGTGAACGGTGAACAGAGGTTACAATGTAGGCACGTGCAGTGACTGGTGAACAGTGAACAGAGGTTACAATGTAGGCACGTGCAGTGAATGGTGAACGGTGAACAGAGGTTACAATGTAGGCACGTGCAGTGACTGGTGAACAGTGAACAGAGGTTACAATGTAGGCACGTGCAGTGAATGGTGAACGGTGAACAGAGGTTACAATGTAGGCACGTGCAGTGACTGGTGAACGGTGAACAGAGGTTACAATGTAGGCACGTGCGGTGACTGGTGAACGGTGAACAGAGGTTACAATGTAGGCACGTGCAGTGAATGGTGAACGGTGAACAGAGGTTACAATGTAGGCACGTGCAGTGACTGGTGAACAGTGAACAGAGGTTACAATGTAGGCGTGCAGTGAATGGTGAACGGTGAACAGAGGTTACAATGTAGGCACGTGCAGTGACTGGTGAACAGTGAACAGAGGTTACAATGTAGGCACGTGCAGTGAATGGTGAACGGTGAACAGAGGTTACAATGTAGGCATGTGCAGTGACTGGTGAACGGTGAACAGAGGTTACAATGTAGGCACGTGCAGTGACTGGTGAACGGTGAACAGAGGTTACAATGTAGGCACGTGCGGTGACTGGTGAACGGTGAACAGAGGTTACAATGTAGGCACGTGCGGTGACTGGTGAACGGTGAACAGAGGTTACAATGTAGGCACGTGCAGTGACTGGTGAACAGTGAACAGAGGTTACAATGTAGGCACGTGCAGTGACTGGTGAACGGTGAACAGAGGTTACAATGTAGGCACGTGCAGTGACTGGTGAACGGTGAACAGAGGTTACAATGTAGGCACGTGCAGTGAATGGTGAACGGTGAACAGAGGTTACAATGTAGGCACGTGCAGTGAATGGTGAACGGTGAACAGAGGTTACAATGTAGGCACGTGCAGTGACTGGTGAACAGTGAACAGAGGTTACAATGTAGGCACGTGCAGTGACTGGTGAACGGTGAACAGAGGTTACAGTGTAGGCACGTGCAGTGACTGGTGAACAGTGAACAGAGGTTACAATGTAGGCACGTGCAGTGACTGGTGAACGGTGAACAGAGGTTACAATGTAGGCACGTGCGGTGACTGGTGAACGGTGAACAGAGGTTACAATGTAGGCGTGCAGTGACTGGTGAACGGTGAACAGAGGTTACAATGTAGGCACGTGCAGTGACTGGTGAACGGTGAACAGAGGTTACAATGTAGGCACGTGCAGTGACTGGTGAACGGTGAACAGAGGTTACAATGTAGGCACGTGCAGTGACTGGTGAACGGTGAACAGAGGTTACAATGTAGGCACGTGCAGTGACTGGTGAACGGTGAACAGAGGTTACAATGTAGGCACGTGCAGTGACTGGTGAACGGTGAACAGAGGTTACAATGTAGGCACGCGTGCAGTGACTGGTGAACGGTGAACAGAGGTTACAATGTAGGCACGTGCAGTGACTGGTGAACGGTGAACAGAGGTTACAATGTAGGCACGCGTGCAGTGACTGGTGAACGGTGAACAGAGGTTACAATGTAGGCACGTGCAGTGACTGGTGAACGGTGAACAGAGGTTACAATGTAGGCACGTGCAGTGACTGGTGAACGGTGAACAGAGGTTACAATGTAGGCACGTGCAGTGACTGGTGAACGGTGAACAGAGGTTACAATGTAGGCACGTGCAGTGACTGGTGAACGGTGAACAGAGGTTACAATGTAGGCACGTGCAGTGACTGGTGAACGGTGAACAGAGGTTACAATGTAGGCACGTGCAGTGACTGGTGAACGGTGAACAGAGGTTACAATGTAGGCACGTGCAGTGACTGGTGAACGGTGAACAGAGGTTACAATGTAGGCACGTGCAGTGACTGGTGAACACTGAACAGAGGTTACAATGTAGGCACGTGCAGTGACTGGTGAACAGTGAACAGAGGTTACAATGTAGGCACGTGCAGTGACTGGTGAACGGTGAACAGAGGTTACAATGTAGGCACGTGCAGTGACTGGTGAACGGTGAACAGAGGTTACAATGTAGGCACGTGCAGTGACTGGTGAACGGTGAACAGAGGTTACAATGTAGGCACGTGCAGTGACTGGTGAACGGTGAACAGAGGTTACAATGTAGGCACGTGCAGTGACTGGTGAACGGTGAACAGAGGTTACAATGTAGGCACGTGCAGTGACTGGTGAACAGTGAACAGAGGTTACAATGTAGGCACGTGCAGTGACTGGTGAACGGTGAACAGAGGTTACAATGTAGGCACGTGCAGTGACTGGTGAACGGTGAACAGAGGTTACAATGTAGGCACGTGCAGTGACTGGTGAACGGTGAACAGAGGTTACAATGTAGGCACGTGCAGTGACTGGTGAACGGTGAACAGAGGTTACAATGTAGGCACGTGCAGTGAATGGTGAACAGTGAACAGAGGTTACAGTGTAGGCACGTGTAGTGACTGGTGAACAGTGAACAGAGGTTACAGTGTAGGCACGTGTAGTGACTGGTGAACACTGAACAGAGGTTACAATGTAGGCACGTGCAGTGACTGGTGAACGGTGAACAGAGGTTACAATGTAGACACGTGCAGTGACTGGTGAACGGTGAACAGAGGTTACAATGTAGGCACGTGCAGTGACTGGTGAACGGTGAACAGAGGTTACAATGTAGGCACGCGCAGTGACTGGTGAACGGTGAACAGAGGTTACAATGTAGGCACGTGCAGTGACTGGTGAACGGTGAACAGAGGTTACAATGTAGGCACGTGCAGTGACTGGTGAACGGTGAACAGAGGTTACAATGTAGGCACGTGCAGTGACTGGTGAACGGTGAACAGAGGTTACAATGTAGGCACGCGCAGTGACTGGTGAACGGTGAACAGAGGTTACAATGTAGGCACATGTAGTGACTGGTGAATAGTGAACAGAGGTTACAATGTAGGCACGTGCAGTGACTGGTGAACAGTGAACAGAGGTTACAATGTAGGCACGCGCAGTGACTGGTGAACGGTGAACAGAGGTTACAATGTAGGCACGTGCAGTGACTGGTGAACGGTGAACAGAGGTTACAATGTAGGCACGCGCAGTGACTGGTGAACGGTGAACAGAGGTTACAATGTAGGCACATGTAGTGACTGGTGAATAGTGAACAGAGGTTACAATGTAGGCACGTGCAGTGACTGGTGAACAGTGAACAGAGGTTACAATGTAGGCACGTGCAGTGACTGGTGAACGGTGAACAGAGGTTACAATGTAGGCACGTGCAGTGACTGGTGAACAGTGAACAGAGGTTACAGTGTAGGCACGTGTAGTGACTGGTGAACAGTGAACAGAGGTTACAGTGTAGGCACGTGCAGTGAATGGTGAACACTGAACAGAGGTTACAATGTAGGCACGTGCGGTGACTGGTGAACAGTGAACAGAGGTTACAATGTAGGCACGTGCGGTGACTGGTGAACAGTGAACAGAGGTTACAATGTAGGTACGTGTAGTCAATGGTGAACAGAAGTTACAATAGTGAAACAGTGCAAGTCTCAGTGATTTAAGCAGGAATTGGATTGATAGTGAAACGTACAAGGGCAGCTGACTGAACAGCTCTGGCTCTTCATTGTCAATTAGCCAGTTCTTGGGGTAACCGGTTTGATGAATTAACGTTGTTTCATTCCTAAAACTTTACTGATGAAGTTACATGAATAAAGTGAACAGTTAAAACAATTTCATTCATCAGTTCTACACCGGGCGCCTCCCTCCCCCCTCCTGCCCCCAGGCGTCTCCCTCCCCCTCCTGCCCCCAGGCGTCTCCCTCCCCCTCCTGCCCC
Source organism: Mauremys reevesii (assembly GCF_016161935.1). Taxonomy (NCBI): domain Eukaryota; kingdom Metazoa; phylum Chordata; order Testudines; family Geoemydidae; genus Mauremys; species Mauremys reevesii. The sequence goes on along the minus strand of NC_052644.1, from coordinate 24,061,632 downwards.
CAGGCGTCTCCCTCCCCCTCCTGCCCCGGGGTCTCCTCCCCCTCCTGCCCCCAGGCGTCTCCCTCCCGTCCTGCCCCGGGCGTCTCCCCCTCCTGCCCCGGGCGTCTCCCCCTCCTGCCCCGGGCGTCTCCCCCTCCTGCCCCGGGCGTCTCCCCTCCTGCCCCGGGCATCTCCCCTCCTGCCCCGGGCGTCTCCCCCTCCTGCCCCGGGTGTCTCCCCCTCCTGGCCCTGGGTGTCTCTCCCTGAGTGCCCCCCGTCTCCCCCCGAGTGACCCCCGGGCGTCTCCCCCCAGCCTACGCCAACAAGGTGCTGCTCTCGCTCTTCACGCTGGAGATGCTGCTCAAGCTCTACGCCCTGGGCCTGCAGGGCTATTTCGTCAGCTTCTTCAACCGCTTCGACTGCTTCGTGGTGTGCGGGGGCATCCTGGAGACGCTGCTGGTGGAGCTGCAGCTCATGGAGCCGCTCGGCATCTCCGTGCTGCGCTGCGTCCGCCTGCTGCGCATCTTCAAAGTCACCAGGTCCGCGGGGGGGACCGGGCAGCGGGGCTGGGCCGGGCATGGGAGGGGCACGGGAACAGGCCATGGGGCCGGGCTGGATGTGGGGATGGGCCAGCAGCTGGGTACTGGGTGTGGGGCTGGGCCGGGCATGGGAGGGGCACGGGAACAGGCCATGGGGCCGGGCTGGATGTGAGGATGGGCCAGCAGCTGGGTACTGGGTGTGGGGCTGGGCCGGGCATGGGAGGGGCACGGGAACAGGCCATGGGGCCGGGCTGGATGTGAGGATGGGCCAGCAGCTGGGTACTGGGTGTGGGGCTGGGCCGGGCATGGGAGGGGCACGGGAACAGGCCATGGGGCTGGGCTGGATGTGGGGCTGGGCCAGCAGCTGGGTACTGGGTGTGGGGCTGGGCCGGGCATGGGAGGGGCACGGGAACAGGCCATGGGGCCGGGCTGGATGTGAGGATGGGCCAGCAGCTGGGTACTGGGTGTGGGGCTGGGCCGGGCATGGGAGGGGCACCGGCACAGGCCAGGGGGCCGGGCTGGATGTGCGGATGGGCCAGCAGCTGGGTACTGGGTGTGGGGCTGGGCCGGGCATGGGAGGGGCACGGGAACAGGCCATGGGGCCGGGCTGGATGTGAGGATGGGCCAGCAGCTGGGTACTGGGTGTGGGGCTGGGCCGGGCATGGGAGGGGCACGGGAACAGGCCATGGGGCCGGGCTGGATGTGAGGATGGGCCAGCAGCTGGGTACTGGGTGTGGGGCTGGGCCGGGCATGGGAGGGGCACGGGAACAGGCCATGGGGCCGGGCTGGATGTGGGGATGGGCCAGCAGCTGGGTACTGGGTGTGGGGCTGGGCCGGGCATGGGAGGGGCACGGGAACAGGCCATGGGGCCGGGCTGGATGTGAGGATGGGCCAGCAGCTGGGTACTGGGTGTGGGGCTGGGCCGGGCATGGGAGGGCACGGAACAGGCCATGGGGCCGGGCTGGATGTGAGGATGGGCCAGCAGCGGGGTACTGGGTGTGGGGCTGGGCCGGGCATGGGAGGGGCACGGGAACAGGCCATGGGGCTGGGCTGGATGTGGGGATGGGCCAGCAGCTGGGTACTGGGTGTGGGGCTGGGCCGGGCATGGGAGGGGCACGGGAACAGGCCATGGGGCCGGGCTGGATGTGAGGATGGGCCGGGCATGGGGCACTGGGTGTGGGGCCGGGCCGGCCGTGGTAGGGGCCGTGTATTAGCCGTGGGGCCGGGCTGGCAGTGGGGCTGGCAGTGGGGCTGGGCCGGGCATGGGGTACTGGGTGTGGGGCCGGGCATGGGGTACTGGGTGTGGGGCTGGGCCGGGCATGGGAGGGGCACGGGAACAGGCCATGGGGCCGGGCTGGATGTGAGGATGGGCCAGCAGCTGGGTACTGGGTGTGGGGCTGGGCCGGGCATGGGAGGGGCACGGGAACAGGCCATGGGGCTGGGCTGGATGTGGGGCTGGGCCAGCAGCTGGGTACTGGGTGTGGGGCTGGGCCGGGCATGGGAGGGGCACGGAACAGGCCATGGGGCCGGGCTGGATGTGAGGATGGGCCAGCAGCTGGGTACTGGGTGTGGGGCTGGGCCGGGCATGGGAGGGGCACGGAACAGGCCATGGGGCCGGGCTGGATGTGGGGATGGGCCAGCAGCTGGGTACTGGGTGTGGGGCTGGGCCGGGCATGGGAGGGCACGGAACAGGCCATGGGGCCGGGCTGGAGGTGCGGATGGGCCAGCAGCTGGGTACTGGGTGTGGGGCTGGGCCGGGCATGGGAGGGGCACGGGAACAGGCCATGGGGCCGGGCTGGATGTGGGGATGGGCCAGCAGCTGGGTACTGGGTGTGGGGCTGGGCCGGGCATGGGAGGGGCACGGAACAGGCCATGGGGCCGGGCTGGATGTGAGGATGGGCCAGCAGCTGGGGACTGGGTGTGGGGCTGGTCCGGGCCTCGGAGGGGCACGGAACAGGCCATGGGGCCGGGCTGGATGTGAGGATGGGCCAGCAGCTGGGTACTGGGTGTGGGGCTGGGCCGGGCATGGGAGGGGCACGGGAACAGGCCATGGGGCTGGGCTGGATGTGGGGATGGGCCAGCAGCTGGGTACTGGGTGTGGGGCTGGGCCGGGCATGGGAGGGGCACGGGAACAGGCCATGGGGCCGGGCTGGATGTGGGGATGGGCCGGGCCAGGGGCTCTGGGTGTGGGGCCGGGCCGGCCGTGGTAGGGGCCGTGTATTAGCCGTGGGGCCGGGCTGGCAGTGGGGCTGGCAGTGGGGCTGGGTCGGGCGTGGGGTACTGGGTGTGGGGCCGGGCATGGGGTACTGGGTGTGGGGCCAGGTCAGGCGTGGGGATGGGCTGGGCGTGGGGCCGGACTGGGTGTGGGGCCGGGCTGGCTGTGGGCGGGGCACGGTAACTGGCCATGGGGCTGGGCTGGACGTGGGGATGGGCCGGGAGTTGGGTACTGGGCATGGGGCCGGGCCGGCTGTGGTAGGGGCCGTGTATTAGCTGTGGGGCTGGGCTGGGCGTGGGGTACTGGGTGTGGGGCTAGGCCGGCCGTGGTAGGGGCTGTGTATTAGCCGTGGGGCCGGGCTGGGCGTGGGGCCGGGCTGGGCGTGGGGTACTGGCTGTGGGGCCGGGCTGGGCGTGGGGCCGGGCTGGGCGTGGGGTACTGGCTGTGGGGCTGGGTCGGGCGTGGGGCCGGGCTGGGCGTGGGGTACTGGCCATGGGGCCAGCTGGGCGTGGGGTACTGGCTGTGGGGCTGGGTCGGGCGTGGGGTACTGGCCGTGGGGGCGGGTCGGGCGTGGGGTACTGGCTGTGGGGCCGGCTGGGCGTGGGGTACTGGCTGTGGGGCTGGGTCGGGCGTGGGGTACTGGCCGTGGGGCTGGGTCGGGCGTGGGGCCGGGCTGGCCGTGGGAGGGCGCGTAACCGGCCGTGGGAGGGCACTGGGGCCGGGCTGGGCGTGGGGTACTGGCCGTGGGGCTGGGTCGGGCGTGGGGCCGGCACTGGGGCTGGGTCGGGCGTGGGGTACTGCCCGTGGGGCCGGGCTGGCTGTGGGGCCGGCCCGGCCGTGGAGGCGCGTAACCGGCCGTGGGAGGCGCGGTAACCGCCGTGGGGCTGGGTCGGGCGTGGGGCCGGGCTGGCTGTGGGGCCGGCCCGGCCGTGGGAGGCGCGTAACCGGCCGTGGGGCTGGGTCGGGCGGGGGGCCGGGCTGGGCGTGGGGTACTGGCCGTGGGGCCGGGCTGGGCGTGGGGCACTGGCCGTGGGAGGCGCGTAACCGGCCGTGGGGCTGGGTCGGGCGTGGGGCCGGGCTGGGCGTGGGGCACTGGCCGTGGGAGGGGCGCGGTAACCGGCCGTGGGTCGCCTCGCCTGCCCCCCAGGCACTGGGCGTCGCTGAGTAACCTGGTGGCCTCGCTGCTGAACTCCATGAAATCCATCGCGTCCCTGCTGCTGCTGCTCTTCCTCTTCATCATCATCTTCTCCCTGCTGGGGATGCAGCTCTTCGGCGGCAAGTTCAACTTCGACGAGACCCAGACCAAGCGCAGCACGTTCGACACCTTCCCGCAGGCGCTGCTCACCGTCTTCCAGGTACCCCCCCGGGACCCCCCCTGGAGCCCCCCCGGGACCCCCCTGGGACCCCCCCGTCCGCCTCCCCCTGGGACCCACCCCCGCACCCCCACCTTCGACACCTTCCCGCAGGCCCTGCTCACCGTCTTCCAGGTACCCCGAGCCCCGGACCCCTGGGACCCCTGTCCGCCTCCCCTGGGACCCACCCCGCACCCCCACCTTCGACACCTTCCCGCCGGCGCTGCTCACCGTCTTCCAGGTACCCCCGGGACCCCTGAGCCCCCGGGACCCCTGGGACCCCCGTCCGCCTCCCTGGGACCCACCCGGCACCCCACCTTCGACACCTTCGCAGGCGCTGCTCACCGTCTTCCAGGTACCCCGAGCCCCGGGACCCCTGGGACCCCTGGGGCCCCGTCCGCCTCCCCTGGGACCCACCCCGGCACCCCCACCTTCGACACCTTCGCAGGCGCTGCTCACCGTCTTCCAGGTACCCCGGAGCCCCCGGGACCCCTGGGACCCCGTCCGCCTCCCCTGGGACCCACCCCGGCACCCCACCTTCGACACCTTCCGCAGGCGCTGCTCACCGTCTTCCAGGTACCCCGGGACCCCTGAGCCCCGTCCGCCTCCCCTGGGACCCACCCGGCACCCCACCTTCGACACCTTCGCAGGCGCTGCTCACCGTCTTCCAGGTACCCCAGGACCCCAGGACCCCTGAGCCCCAGGACCCCTGGGACCCCACCTTCGACTCCTTCGCGCCGGCGCTGCTCCCCTTCTTCCAGGTACCCCCGGAGCCCCCCCTGGTTCCCCCCTGGGACCCCCCCGTCCGCCTCCCCCTGGGACCCACCCTGGCACCCCACCTTCGACACCTTCCGCAGGCGCTGCTCACCGTCTTCCAGGTACCCCGGAGCCCCTAGGGCCCCGGGACCCCTGGGGCCCCCGTCCGCCTCCCCTGGGACCCACCCGGCACCCCACCTTCGACACCTTCCGCAGGCGCTGCTCACCGTCTTCCAGGTACCCCCCGGAGCCCCCTGGGACCCCCGTCCGCCTCCCCTGGGACCCACCCCGGCACCCCACCTTCGACACCTTCCGCAGGCGCTGCTCACCGTCTTCCAGGTACCCCAGGCCCCTGGAGCCCCCTGGGACCCCCGTCCGCCTCCCCTGGGACCCACCCCGGCACCCCCACCTTCGACACCTTCCCGCAGGTGCTGCTCACCGTCTTCCAGGTACCCCCCGGAGCCCCCCCGGGAACCCCCCGGGGCCCCCCGTCCGCCTCCCCCCAGGGCTCCCCTGGCACCCCCACCTTCGACACTGTGACAAAGTGGGAGTGTTCTTAATGTTGGTGCCTCAGTTTCCCCTCTGCAGTTCTTAAGTCTCCAGTTGGTGGATCGGGGGGGGGGGGGTTGCTGCAGAGCGAGGGGCCAGTGCACCGAAATGCCTGACACTGTCTCCTGGCAACTGCTGGCCTGGGCCCCCCCCCTCCGCAAGGTGCCGACTGAAGGTGCTGGAGACAAAGGGGCCAGGAGACCCCCTGGCCCAGGAAAGGGGCTGAGCAGAGGAGGGGCTGGGGGGGGTCAGTCTGGAGCTGGCTGGGGATGAGGAGTGAGGGCAGACGGGGGGGTCTGGCTCACTGCCCCCCAGGATGGACCCGGCCGAGGGGTTTGGTTCTCTAGCTGTCCCGGGGGCCCCGGCACTGCTCCCCACAAAGCCAGGCAGGACTCTGGGAGCCTCCTCTCCCTCGGAGCAGCCTGGCTGCAGGGCAAGACGCTCCCACGGCTTCACCTCCGGGGTCTCTCCTGGGAGCGTTCGGCCTCCTCGGCCCCCCCGTGCGCTTCCCCCAGCGAGTCCCCCCGGCGGGGTCCTGGGGGGCCACAGGGTCCTGCCCCCCCCCTGCGCAGGCAGACGTGACTCTCAGCCAGCCGGGGACACAGAGGTTTATTCGATGCCAGGAACAGGGGCTAACACAGAGCTTGTAGGTACCGCGAGCCGGACCCCTCGGCCGGGTCCATCCTGGGGGGCAGTGAGCCAGACCCCCACGTTTGCCCTCACTCCTCGCCCCCAGCCAGCTCCACACTGACCCCCCCCAGCCCCTCCTCTGCTCAGCCCCTTTCCCGGGCCAGGGGGTCTCCTGACCCCTTTGTCTCCAACACCTTCAGTCGGCACCTTGTGGGGGGGGGGGGCCGCCAGGCCAGCAGTTGCCAGGAGACAGTGTCAGGCATTTCGGTGCACTGGCCCCTCGCTCTGCAGCAACCCCCCCCCGATCCCCCCTCCTGGAGACTTAAGAACTGCAGAGGGGAAACTGAGGCACCCACAGCGTATTCAGAGCAAACATTCAGAACATTCCCAGTTTGCCACAGGCCCCTTCCCGCGCGCTCTGCTCACTGACATCCAGGTGCCCCCCCCAGGGTCACTCCCCTGGGATCCCCCGCTCCCCCAGGGGGCCACGCCAGCCCCTGCCCCCCACTGACGGCTGCCTGGCCCCCAGATCCTGACGGGCGAGGACTGGAACGCGGTGATGTACGACGGGATCATGGCGTACGGGGGGCCGCACTTCCCCGGCATGCTGGTCTGCGTCTACTTCATCATCCTCTTCATCTGCGGCAACTGTACCCGCCAGGCGGGGGCTGCTGGGGGCGGGGGGGCTGCAGGGGGCCGGGGCCAGGGGGGGGGGGGGGCCAGGGCAGGGGGCTACAAGGGGCCAGGGCAGGGGCTGCAGGGGCCGGGGCCAGGGGTGGGGCTAGAGGGCCAGGGCAGGGGGCTACAAGGGGCCAGGGCAGGGGCTGCAGGGGCCGGGCCAGGGGTGGGGGCTATAGAGGGCCAGGGCAGGGGCTACAGGGGCCAGGGCAGGGGCTGCAGGGGCCGGGGCCAGGGGTGGGGGCTATAGAGGGCCAGGGCAGGGGCTACAGGGGCCAGGGCAGGGGGCTGCAGGGGCTGGGGCAGTGGCTGGCGGGGAGGGGAGTTGACAGGCAGCTGGCGGCTAGTGGGGGTGGAGGGGGGTGTATCAGGAGCTGGTGGCAGGAGGGTGGGGGGCTCTGGAGCCAGGCAGTGGCGTGGGGGGGCTGACACGGGGGGTGAGTGGATTTGGGGTGGGGCTGGGACCCCTGCACCCCCATTTTCCTGAGCCCCCCCCCAGACATCCTGCTGAACGTCTTCCTGGCCATTGCTGTGGACAATCTGGCCGATGGGGACAACATCAACTCGTCCAAGGAGGAGAGCAGAAAGTGAGGGGCCCGGACACCTGGGTTCTCTCCCCGGGTCTGGGAGGGGAGTGGGGGCTGGTGGGTTAGAGCAGGGGGGGCTGGGAGCCAGGACTCCTGGGTTCTCCCCGGCTCTGGGAGAGGAGTGGGGGCTGGTGGTTAGAGCAGGGTGCGCTGGGAGCCAGGACTCCTGGGTTCTCCTCGGCTCTGGGAGAGGAGTGGGGGCTGGTGGTTAGAGCAGGGGGGGCTGGGAGCCAGGACTTCTGGGTTCTCTCCCTGGCTCTGGGAGGGGAGTGGGGGCTGGTGGTTAGAGCAGGGGGGGCTGGGAGCCCGGACTCCTGGGTTCTCCCCTGGCTCTGGGAGGGGAGTGGGGGCTGGTGGTTAGAGCAGGGGGGGCTGGGAGCCCGGACTCCTGGGTTCTCCCCTGGCTCTGGCAGGGGAGTGGGGTCGGCAGTGGGCTGAGCTCCCGGATGCCTGGGTTCTCTCCCCATCTCTGCTCCGAGCCCCCCTGTTCCCTGCAGGGGGAAGGCGGCGGATGAAGCCCAGGGCAGCGGCAGCCAGGATGGCAGCGTGAAGGTAAGAAGTGCCCCCCCCAGGGTGGGGCAGCCCAGCCCCCCCCCAATATCCCCTTCTCGCAGCCTCTTCTGTGTCCTTAGCCCGGGCCCCCTCTCTTCCGCCCTCTGCCCCACACTGGCCACAGTCCGGGGTCCCGGGGTCACACCCTGGCCCTAAACACCCCCCCCCCCCGCTGAACACGCAGCCCGTGGGGGGGGAACAGCCCCACCCGGCCCCGGGGGAGGCTCCGCCCCGGGTTGTTCAGCGCCAGGTGGCGAATGGCCCTTGTCAGCTGGGCTCCTCCATGGCACCCTGCCCCCGCTGGGTATCCGGGCAGCACCCTGGGGAAACCGAGGCACCGCACCACTCAGCCGAAGCTTTTCGCACAATTCTCTCTCTGTCACAAGGGGGCTCGGCCCGGGCGCTGGGGTTCCCACCAGGGGCAGGGGAGCTGGAATCCCCTGGGGGGGGTCTGGCTACCCCCCCATAGCGCAGACCAGGGCTCCTGCTGCTCTCTCCCCAGGTGCCGTGCGGGGAGGAGGAGGAGGAGGAGGAGGAGGAGGACGAAGGGAGTGAAGAAGGAGGTAGGAAGGGCGGCTGGGGGCGCCTTGGGGCAGAGGGCTTGGGAGGGTGCGGTCTCCCCTGGCTGTCCTGGGCCGGGCCATGGGGCAGGGCAGGGGGCTCAGCAGGGGGTGTTCTCCCCTCCGCCACTGGCACCTTTGAGATCTGTGGCTGCTGGTCGTGACCCTACTGTATTTTTAGATCCTATCATGATGAACAGGAACCCGGACACCTGGGTTCTCTGCTCGGGTCTGGGAGGGGGGTGGGAGCTGGTGGTTAGAGCAGGGGGGCCTGGGAGCCCGGACGCCTGGGTTCTCTGCTCGGGGAGGGGCTGGCTGGGCCCAGCGGGGCCCCACACCTGTCTGCCCCATAGGGGAGGAGGCCGAGGAGGGCGACCAGGAGAGCCTGGCCGAGTCCCACCTGGACAAGCTGGAGGAGGCGCCGACCGAGAAAGTGCTGCCCATCCCGGCTGGCAGCGCCTTCTTCATCCTGAGCAGCACCAACCCGTGAGTGCCGCGTGGGGCGGGGCCTGGATCCTCCGGCGGGGCAGGGAATGGGGCAGGGGCCTGGCCCCTCTGGGGGGCACCGGCTCCCACCCGGCCCCAGGGCAGGGGCTGGCTGGCTCTGGGGGGCAGGGAATGGGGCAGGGGTCTGTCCACTCTGGGGGGCACCAGCTCCCCCCCGGCCCCAGGGCAGGGGCTGGCTGGCTCGGGGGGGCAGGGAATGGGGCAGGGGTCTGTCCCCTCTGGGGGGCGCCGGCTCCCACCCGGCCCCAGGGCAGGGAGTGGCTGGCTGGGGGGCAGGGAATGGGGCAGGGGCCTGGCCCCTCTGGGGGGCGCCGGCTCCCACCCGGCCCCAGGGCAGGGGCTGGCTGGCTCCGGGGGGCAGGGAATGGGGCAGGGGTCTGTCCCCTCTGGGGAGCGCCGGCTCCCACCCGGCCCCAGGGCAGGGAGTGGCTGGCTGGGGGGCAGGGAATGGGGCAGGGTCTGTCCCCTCTGGGGCGCTCAGGGGACTGGCTGGCTCTGGGGGGCCGGGAATGGGGCAGGGGTCTGTCCCCTCTGGGGGGCGCCGGGTCCCACCCGACCCAGGGCAGGGACTGGCTGGCTCAGGGGGTGGGGAATGGGGCAGGGGCCTGTCCCCGCTGGGGGCGCGGGTCCCACCCGGCCCCAGGGCAGGAGTGGCTGGCTGGGGGCAGGGAATGGAGCAGGGGCCTGGGAATGGGGCAGGGGCCTGGCCCTCTGGGGACACGGGCTCCCCCCCCAGTGCCGGCTGGCTCAGGGGGGCGGGAATGGAGCAGGGGTCTGTCCCCTCTGGGGGGCGCCGGCTCCCACCCGGCCCCAGGGCGGGGACTGGCTGGCTCAGGGGGGCGGGAATGGAGCAGGGGTCTGGCCCCTCTGGGGGGTGCCGGCTGGCTCAGGGGGGCAGGGAATGGGGCAGGGGCCTGTCCCCTCTGGGGGGCGCCGGCTCCCACCCGGCCCCAGGGCGGGGCTGGCTGGCTCAGGGGGTGGGGAATGGGGCAGGGGCCTGTCCCCTCTGGGGGGCACCGGCTCCCACCCGGCCCCAGGGTGGGGACTGGCTGGCTCAGGGGGGTGGCGGTTCTGGGTCTGACCCCATCTCTCCTCTGCCCCCAGGCTCCGGGTGGGGTGTCACACCTTGATCCATCACCACATCTTCACCAACCTCATCCTCGTCTTCATCATCCTCAGCAGCATCTCGCTGGCCGCCGAGGACCCCATCCGGGCCCACTCCTTCCGCAACATCGTGAGGCCCCCGCCCGCCCCGGGGGCGGGGGGTGGTCTAAGGGGGGGGAAGGAGGAGGAGTGGGGATGGGGGATGGGTGGGGACCGGCACAGGATGGAGAAGAATGGGGTTGAGTGGAGATGGATGGGAGGGAGGAGTAGGGGGGTGAGGAAGGGGGCTGGATGGGGCAGGGGCCTGGGCAGGGTGGACAAGCAGGGGCACAGGGGAAGGGGGGGCACTGTGGTGGGGCAGATGGGCAGGACAGGGCAGGGGAGCAGGAGGGGACATTGGGGAAGGGTGGGGGGGCTGCCCCACATTGCCCGTTGACTCTCCCCCATGGCCTTGTCTTCCCGCCATCCCTGCTCAGATTCTGGGGTACTTCGACTATGCCTTCACCTCCATCTTCACCGTGGAGATCCTGCTCAAGGTACTGCCGGGGGGGCTGGGCGCCAGGACTCCTGGGTTCTCTCCTGGCTCTGGGAGGGGAGTGGGGTCTAGTGGTTAGAGCAGGGGGGCTGGGAGCCAGGACTCCTGGGTTCTCTCCTGGCTCTGGGAGGGGAGTGGGGTCTAGTGGTTAGAGCAGGGGCGGCTGGGAGCCAGGACTCCTGGGTTCTCTCCTGGTTCAGGGTGGGGAGTGGGGCCCAGGGGTCAGCACAGGCCTGGATTGACCCTCTTCCCCCCCCCGCCCCACCAGATGACAGCCTACGGCGCCTTCCTCCACAAAGGCTCCTTCTGCAGGAATTGGTTCAACCTGCTGGATCTGCTGGTCGTCAGCGTCTCCCTCATCTCCTTCGGGATCCAGTGAGTGGAGCAAGGGAGAGCGGCTCCTGGTGATGGGAGGCCAGGAGTACAGTGGCTGAATGGTGCTGTATGGGGCTGGGGGGGAGGGAAGGAGGGTTTGGGCACAGGAAGGATTGGTGGTGGCGGTGGGATCCGCCAGGGGTGGGAAGGATTGGTGGAGGCGATGGGATACGCCGGGGGTGGGAAGGATTGGTGGAGGCGATGGGATACGCCGGGGGTGGGAAGGATTGGTGGAGGCGGTAGGATCCGCCGGGGTGGAAAGGATTGGTGGAGGCGGTGGGATACGCCGGGGTGGGAAGGATTGGTGGAGGCGGTGGGATCTGCCGGGGGTGGGAAGGATTGGTGGAGGAGGTGGGATACGCCGGGGTGGGAAGGATTGGTGGAGGCGGTGGGATATGATGGGGGCAGGCGGTACCGGGTAGGGGAGTTGGGGAACTCCCCCCAATGTCTGATCCCCACTCCCCACCCAGCTCCAGCGCCATCTCTGTGGTGAAGATTTTGCGGGTGCTGCGCGTGCTGCGGCCTCTGCGAGCCATCAACCGGGCCAAGGGCCTGAAGGTGAGGGGGGCGCTGGGGGGCAGCGCTCGGGGCTAGTGCAGAGGTGGGAGGGCTGAAGGTGAGGGGGCGCTGGGGCAGCGCTCAGGGGCTGGTGCAGAGGGCTGGGAGGGCTGAAGGTGAGGGGGTCGCTGGGGCAGCGCTCGGGGGGGCTGGTGCACCGGGCTGGGAGGGGCTGAAGGTGAGGGGCGCTGGGGCAGCGCTGGGCTGGTGCAGAGGGCTGGGAGGCTGAAGGTGAGGGGCGCTGGGGGCAGCGCCCGGGGCTGGTGCACAGGGCTGGGAGGCTGAAGGTGAGGCGCTGGGGGCAGCGCTGGGGCTGGTGCAGAGGGCTGGGAGGGCTGGTGAGGGGGCGCTGGGGGCAGCGCTGGGGCTGGTGCACAGGCTGGGAGGGGCTGAAGGTGAGGGGGCGCTGGGGGCAGCGCTGGGGCTGGGTGCAGAGGGTGGAGGGGCTGAAGGTGGGGCGCTGGGGCAGCGCGCAGAGGTGGAGGGCTGACAGTGAGGGGCGCTGGGGCAGCGCTGGGGCTGGTGCACAGGGCTGGGAGGGCTGAAGGTGAGGGGGCGCTGGGGCAGCGCTGGGGCTGGTGCACAGGGCTGGGAGGCTGAAGGTGAGGGGCGCTGGGGCAGCGCCTGGTGCAGAGGGCTGGGAGGCTGAAGGTGAGGCGCTGGGGCAGCGCTCGGGGCTGGTGCACAGGCTGGGAGGCTGAAGGTGAGGGGGCGCTGGGGCAGCGCTCGGGGGCTGGTGCAGAGGGCTGGGGGGCTGAAGGTGGGGCGCTGGGGCAGCGCTGGGGCTGGTGCCCAGGGCTGGGAGGGGCTGAAGGTGAGGGGGGGCGCTGGGGCAGCGCTCGGGGCTGGTGCAGAGGTGGGAGGGCTGAAGGTGAGGGGGCGCTGGGGCAGCGCAAGGTGCAGAGGTGGGAGGGCTGAAGGTGAGGCGCTGGGGCAGCGCTCGCTGGTGCACAGGGCTGGGAGGGGCTGAAGGTGAGGCGCTGGGGGCAGCTCGGGGGCTGGTGCACAGGGCTGGGAGGGGCTGAAGGTGAGGGGCGCTGGGGGCAGCGCAGAGGGCTGGGAGGGGCTGAAGGTGAGGCGCTGGGGGCAGCTGGGGCTGGTGCACAGGGCTGGGAGGGCTGAAGGTGGGGCGCTGGGGCAGCGCTCGGGGGCTGGTGCACAGGCTGGGAGGGCTGAAGGTGGGGCGCTGGGGGCAGCGCTTGCAGAGGGCTGGGAGGCTGAAGGTGAGGGCGCTGGGGGCAGCGGGGGCAGGCTGAAGGTGAGGGGCGCTGGGGCAGGTGAGGCGCTGGGGCGGCGCTGGAGGGCTGAAGGTGAGGGGCGCTGGGGGCGGCGCTGGGGCTGGTGCAGAGGTGGGAGGGGCTGGGTGAGGGGGCACTGGGGCAGCACTGGGGCTGGTGCAGAGGGCTGGGAGGAGCTGAAGGTGAGGGCGCTGGGGCAGCGCTGGGGCTGGCACAGGGCTGGGAGGCTGAAGGTGAGGCGCTGGGGGCAGCGCTGGCTGGGAGGGCTGAAGGTGAGGCGCTGGGGCAGCGCTTGGGGGTGCAGAGGTGGGAGGGGCTGAAGGTGAGGGGTCGCTGGGGGCGCGCTCGGGGTGGGAGGGGCTGCAGGGCCAGGGATGCTGTGATGTGGGGCACCGAGGGGTGCGGGGGGGGTCGCTGTGTGGCAGGGGTCTCACCCCCGCCCCTCCCAGCACGTGGTCCAGTGCGTCTTCGTGGCCATTCGCACCATCGGCAACATCATGATCGTCACCACCCTGCTGCAGTTCATGTTCGCCTGCATCGGGGTGCAGCTCTTCAAGGTGAGCCCCCCGTGGGGCCCCCCGCCCCACCCTGTTCCCAGTGCCCCGCCCCCTGTGGGGCCCGCAGCCCCACCCCTGTGGCCCGCCCTGGGGGCCCCAGCCCCCGCCCCTGTGGGCCCGCAGCCCCACCCCTAGGGCCCCGCCCCTCAGCGCCCTGCCCCCTGTGGGGCCCGCAGCCCCGCCCCCTGCCCCCTCTGGGGCCCGCAGCCCCACCCTGTTCCCAGCGCCCCGCCCCCAGCACCCCACCACCCGCGGGGCCCCCAGCACCCCAACCCCCTGTGGGGCTCCCAGCCCAGCCCCTAGGGCTCTGCCCCCCCAGCCCAGCCTCCAGTGCCCCACCCCCTGAGGGCCCCCCAGGGGGGTTACGTGGGTGTGGGGCTGGTGGGGCAGGAGGAAGTGGGGAAGAAGGGGCGGGGTTATGTGGGGCTGGGGTGTGGGGCAGGCAGGGGCAGAGGCGGGAGGAGGTTGGGGAGCGGGGTTACGTGGATGTGGGGCTGGCGGGGGCAGGAGGAGGTGCGGGGAGAAGGGGCGGGGGGGTTATGTGTGGGAGGCAGGGGCGGGGGGGGTCTGAACCCAGCCCCACGGCTCTCCCCAGGGCAAATTCTCCAGCTGCACGGACGAGGCCAAGCACACGCCAGAGGAATGCAAGTATGTCCCCCCGGCTCCTTCACCCCCGCCCAGCCAGGGACCCCCGGCTCCTTCACATCCCCGCCCAGCCAGGGACCCCCGGCTCCTTCATCCCCCACCCAGCCAGGGACCCCGGCTCCTTCATCCCCGCCCAGCCAGGGACCCCGGCTCCTTCATCCCCCCGCCCAGCCAGGGACCCCCGGCTCCTTCATCCCCCGCCCAGCCAGGGACCCCGGCTCCTTCACCCCCGCCCAGCCAGGGACCCCCGGCTCCTTCACACCCCGCCCAGCCAGGGACCCCCGGCTCCTTCATCCCCCGCCCAGGCAGGGACCCCCCTCGGCTCCTTCACCCTGCCCAGCCAGGACACCCCCGGCTCCTTCACCCCCGCCCAGCCAGGGACCCCCGGCTCCTTCACCCCCGCCCAGCCAGGGACCCACCCCGGCTCCTTCACTCCCGCCCAGCCAGGACCCACCCCGGCTCCTTCACACCCCCGCCCAGCCAGGGACCCACCCCGGCTCCTTCATCCCCGCCCAGGCAGGGACCCCCGGCTCCTTCACCCCCGCCCAGCCAGGGACACCCCCGGCTCCTTCACCCCCGCCCAGCCAGGACCCCCGACTCCTTCACCCCTCCCGCCCAGCCAGGGACCCCCGGCTCCTTCACCCCCGCCCAGCCAGGGACCCACCCCGGCTCCTTCACCCCCGCCCAGCCAGGACCCCCGGCTCCTTCACCCCCGCCCAGCCAGGACCCACCCGGCTCCTTCACCCCCGCCCAGCCAGGACCCCCGGCTCCTTCACCCCCCCGCCCAGCCAGGGACACCCCCCCCAGCTCCTTCACCCCCGCCCAGCCAGGACCCCAGCTCCTTCACCCCGCCCAGCCAGGGACACCCCGGCTCCTTCACCCCCGCCCAGCCAGGGGACACCCCAGCTCCTTCACCCCCGCCCAGCCAGGACCCCCGGCTCCTTCACCCCCCCGCCCAGCCAGGGACCCCCACCCCGGCTCTTTCACCCCGCCCAGCCAGAGATCCCCCATCCCAGCCCCCCGTCCCCCCCTCAGCTGCCTCCGGGGTCAGGGGGTCGTGGGTAGGGGCTGGGATCAGGAGCTGGTTGCTGGGATGGGGTTCAGGGGGGCTGGGCCGGGGGTCAGAGTTTGGGGTCTGAGATTGGGGGCCGGGTGTCACGGGGCCGGGGGTTGGGCTGTTGTCTGGGTGACCAGGCTGGGGGGGGACTCAGGCCGGGGGGGTGCTGGGCTCTGGTTGTCTGGGTGACCAGGCTGGGGCGGGGCTCAGGCCGGGGTGCTGGGCTCTGGTTGTCGGGGTGACTGGCTGGGGGCGGGGCTTAGGCCGGGGGTGCTGGGCTCTGGTTGTCGGGGTGACCAGCCGGGGGCAGGGCTCAGGCCGGGGGTGCTGGGCTCTGGTTGTCGGGGTGACTGGCTGGGGGGGGGCTCAGGCCAGGGGGTGCTGGGCTCTGGTTGTCGGGGTGACCTGGCTGGGGGGGGGCTCAGGCCGGGGGTGCTGGGCTCTGGTTGTCTGGGTGACCAGGCTGGGGCGGCTCAGGCCGGGGTGCTGGGCTCTGGTTGTCGGGGTGACCAGGCTGGGGGCTCAGGCCGGGGGTGCTGGGCTCTGGTTGTCGGGGTGACCAGCCGGGGCAGGGCTTAGGCCGGGGTGCTGAGCTCTGGTTGTCGGGGTGACTGGCTGGGGGGGCGGGGTTTAGGCCGGGGTGCTGGGCTCTGGTTGTCTGGGTGACTGGCTGGGGGGGCGGGGTTTAGGCCGGGGGTGCTGGGCTCTGGTTGTCGGGTGACCAGGCTGGGGCTCAGGCCGGGGTGCTGGGCTCTGGTTGTCTGGTTGACCAGGCTGGGGGGGGCTCAGGCAAGGGGGTGCTGGGCTCTGGTTGTCGGGGTGACTGGCTGGGGGGGGCTCAGGCCAGGGGGTGCTGAGCTCTGGTTGTCGGGGTGACTGGCTGGGGCGGGGCTTAGGCCGGGGTGCTGGGCTCTGGTTGTCGGGGTGACCAGCCAGGGGCGGGGCTCAGGCCGGGGGTGCTGGGCTCTGGTTGTCGGGGTGACCAGCCGGGGGGCTGCTGGGGCTCTGATAGTCGGGGTGACCAGCCGGGGGGGCGGGGCTTAGGCCGGGGGGAGCTGGGCTCTGGTTGTCGGGGTGACCAGGCTGGGGGTTCAGGCCGGGGGTGCTGGGCTCTGGTTGTCGGGGTGACCAGCCGGGGGGCTGCTGGGGCTCTGGTTGTCGGGGTGACCAGCCGGGGGGGCGGGGCTTAGGCCGGGGGGGTGCTGGGCTCTGGTTGTCGGGGTGACCAGGCCGGGGGTTGGCACATCGGGGTCCGTTCTCCCCCCCGCTGACGCCCACCCGCCCCCCAGGGGCACGTTCATCGTGTACAAGGACGGGGACGTGGGGCACCCCATGGTGCGTGAGCGGATCTGGCACAACAGCGACTTCAACTTCGACAACGTCCTGTCCGGCATGATGGCCCTGTTCACGGTCTCCACCTTCGAGGGCTGGCCCAGGTGCGCCTGGCGCCGGGGGGCTGGGGGGAGATGGGGGGCTGGGGAAAGTGAGAGGGAGCTGGCAGGTCCTGGGGGAGCTGGAGGGTGGGGAGATGGGGGGCATGTGGAGTGGGAGGAGCTGGGGGATCCCTGGGGGTCCCCATCTCACCCCCCCGCCCCCCAGCCTGCTGTACAAGGCGATCGACGCCAACGGGGAGAACCAAGGCCCCATCTACAACTACCGGGTGGAGATCTCCGTCTTCTTCATCGTCTACATCATCATCATCGCCTTCTTCATGATGAACATCTTCGTGGGCTTCGTCATCATCACCTTCCGCGCCCAGGGCGAGCAGGAGTACCGCAACTGCGAGCTGGACAAGAACCAGGTACTGCCCCACGGCCTGCCCCCCGCCTGCCCCCCGGCTACCCCACGGCCTGCCCGACCGCCTGCCCCACGGCCCCCCCCAGCCCCTTCCGCGCCCAGGGCGAGCAGGAGTACCGCAACTGCGAGCTGGACAAGAACCAGGTACTGCCCCACGGCCTGCCCCACGGCCCCCCCCCAGCCCCTTCCGCGCCCAGGGCGAGCAGGAGTACCGCAACTGCGAGCTGGACAAGAACCAGGTACTGCCCCACGGCCTGCCCCACGGCCTGCCCCACGGCCCCCAGCCCCTGCCGGGCCCCGGGCGCGCAGGCGTACCGCCCCTGCGAGCTTGCCAAGAACCAGCTACTGCCCCACGGCCTGCCCCACGGCCTGCCCCACGGCCCCCCCCAGCCCCTTCCGCGCCCAGGGCGAGCAGGAGTACCGCAACTGCGAGCTGGACAAGAACCAGGTACTGCCCCACGGCCTGCCCCACGGCCTGCCCCCCGCCTGCCCCACGGCCCCCCCCAGCCCCTTCCGCGCCCAGGGCGAGCAGGAGTACCGCAACTGCGAGCTGGACAAGAACCAGGAACTGCCCCACAGCCTGCCCCCGCCTGCCCCACCTGCCCCCGCCTGCCCCACGGCCTGCCCCATGGCCCCCAGCCCCTTCGCGCCCAGGGCGAGCAGTACCGCAACTGCGAGCTGGACAAGAACCAGGTACTGCCCCCGCCTGCCCCACGGCCTCCGCAGCCCCAGCCCCCCAGCACCTTCCGCGCCCAGGGCGAGCAGGAGAACCGCAGCTGCGAGCTGGACAAGAACCAGGTACTGCCCCACGGCCTGCCCCCCGGACTGCCCCCCGCCTGCCCCACGGCCCCTCCCAGCCCCCCCGGCACCTTCCGCGCCCAGGGCGAGCAGGAGAACCGCAGCTGTGAGCTGGACTGGAACCGGGTACCTGTCCAGGGCGACCAGATGTCCCGGTTTTATAGGGTCAGTCCCAATATTTGGGGCTTTTTCTTATATAGGCACCTGTTACCCTCCCCGCCCCCACTCCCATCCCAGTTTTTCACACTTGCTGTCTGACCCTAACCCTGTGCCCCTATCCCCAGTGTGGCAAGTGTGGGGGAGGGGAGCCTGTTTCAGGGGCAGGGTGTGGGGTACCCCATTGTCCCTAACCCCATCCCCCAAGATGCAGTGCGTGGGGTGGGGCATGGAGGGACTGCTCAATGGGAGGGGAGGTGGGTCTCCGTGGGAGGGACAGCTCAGAGGGGGGCCGGGGGGGGCTGGTGTGGGCCACGGCTCCGAGGGGGGCCGGGTGTGGGGCACGGCTCAGGGGGGGGCCGGGTGTGGGGCACAGCTCAGAGTGGGGCCGGGGGGCCAGGTGTGGGGCACAGCTCAGAGGGGGGCCGGCGGGGGGCAGGTGTGGGGCACGGCTCAGCGGGGGCGGGTGTGGGGCACAGCTCAGCGGGGCCGGCGGGGCCGGGTGTGGGGCACGGCGGGGCGGGGGCGGGTGTGGGGCACGGCTCGGGGGCGGGCGTGGGGCACGGCTCAGCGGGGCGGGTGTGGGGCACGGCTCGGGGCCCGGCGTGGGGCACGGCTCAGCGGGGCTCCCCCCACAGCGGCAGTGCGTGGAGTACGCGCTGAAGGCCCAGCCGCTGCGGCGCTACATCCCCAAGAACCGGCACCAGCACCGGGTGTGGGCGGCCGTGAACTGCTCGGCCTTCGAGTACGGCATGTTCCTGCTCATCCTGCTCAACACCATCGCCCTGGCCGTGCAGGTGCGGGCCGGGGCAGGGGGCGGGGGCGGGGGCGGGGCCTGGCTTGGGGGCGGGGCTGGGGCGGGCGGTGAAGCCTGGGGCAGGAGGCGGGGCCTGGACGGTGGGGTGGGGTCTGGGGGTAGGGGGCGGGCCTGGGGCAGGGGGCGGGGCCTGGGGGCGGGGCCTGTCCTTTCATCGGGGAGGGGCGTGGCCTGTCTGTCTGGGGGCGGGGCCTGGGTCAGGGGGAGGGGCCTGGGCGGGGGAGGGGCGTGTCCTTTCTTCGGGGAGGGGCGTGGCATGTCTGTCTGGGGGCGGGGCTTTCCCCTCTCACCCTCGGCCCCCCCCCAGCACTACGAGCAGTCGCAGCCCTTCAACTACGTCATGGACCTGCTCAACATGGTCTTCACCGGCCTCTTCACCGTGGAGATGGTGCTGAAAATCATCGCCTTCAAACCCCGGGTAGGCGGGGCCGGGCCGGGGGCGGGGCCTGGCGCAATGCGGGGCGGGGCCTGGCACGACGGGGGCGGGGCCTGGCGCAATGCGGGGCGGGGCCTTGTGTGAGGGGCGGGGCCTTGTGTGAGGGGGCGTGGCCTGGCAAGACTCGGGGTGGGGGGACGTTCCCGCATGGCTGACCCCCCCGCCCCGTTCCCAGCACTATTTCTGCGACGCCTGGAACACGTTCGACGCGCTGATCGTGGTGGGCAGCGTGGTGGACATCGCCGTCACCGAGGTCAATGTAAGTGCCCCCACTTCCCCCCAAATCCAGAGCGGGGATCCCGGCATCCGAGCCACACCCCGGCACTGGAGAATCACCCCTGCCTGGGCCCGGAGGGGTCCCCATGTGAACTGCCCCCGCCCCCCACCCCAGAGGGGTCCCTGTGTGAACCGCCCCCCGCCCCAGAGGGGTCCCCACGTGAATGGCCCCCGTGCCCAGCCCCAGGGGGGCTGCGTGTCGCAGTGCCAGGGGTCCTGGCATTAAATGTTTGGGAATCCACGGGGGTGGAACATGCTGGAGAAATACCCCCCCTCTGTCCGTCCGTCCCCCCACTCCATCTGTCCATCCGTCCATCCCCCCACGTCGGTTTCTGTCTCTCATCTCTCCCGGGGTTGGTTCCCGGCGGACGCCGCATCTCATGGCTTCATCCTCCTCCTCCTCATCATCATCATCACAACTCCATCCCCCCACTAGAATGGCGGCCATGTCGGAGAGGTAACGCCCTGGATCCCCCCACACGGGACTGGGGGGGCAGAGCCAGACGAGGCTCTGGAGGTGGACAAGATGGGGGGGTGCAGAGGGGATGTTGGAGGGAATTGTGGGGTAGCTGCGGGGCCTGGTGTGGGGGTCAGCAAGGGGCTGGTATGGGGGTCGGTGGGGGGTTGGTGAAGCCAGCATGGGGTCGGCGAGGGGCTGCCATGGGGGCCGGTGAGGGGGTCGGCGAGGGGCTGCCATGGGGTCGGCGAGAAGCTGCCATGGGGGCCGCGAGGGGTCGGCGAGGGGCTGCCATGGGGTCGGCGAGAAGCTACCAGGGGTCGGCGAGGAAGCTGCCAGGGGTCGGCGAGGGGCTGCCATGCGCGGGCGAGGGGTCGGCGAGAGGCTGCCATGGGGGTCGGCGAGGGGCTGCCATGGGGGCCGGCGCGGGGTCGGCGAGGGGCTGCCATGGGGCCGGCGAGGGGCTGGCGAGGGGCTGCCATGGGGTCGCGAGGGGCTGCCAGGGGCCGGCGAGGGGTCGGTGAGGGGCTGCCATGGGGTCGGCGAGGGCTGCCAGGGGTAGGCGAGGGGGCTGCCATGGGGGTCGGCGAGGGGTCGGTGAGGGGCTGCCATGGGGGTCGGCGAGGGCTGCCAGGGGTTGGTGAGGGCTGCCATGGGGGTCGGCGAGGGCTGCCAGGGGTCGGCGAGGGGGTCGGTGAGGGCTGCCATGGGGGTTGGCGAGGGCTGGCGGGGTTGGTGAGGGGCTGCCATGGGGGTCGGCGAGGGGTCGGTGAGGGGCTGCCATGGGGTTGGCGAGGCTGGCGGGGTTGGTGAGGGCTGCCATGGGGGTCGGCGAGGGGTCGGCGAGGAAGCTGCCATGGGGGTTGGCGAGGGGGTTGGCGAGGGGGCTGCCATGGGGGTCGGCACGGGGGCTGCCGGGGGGGACGGCGAGGGGACTGCCATGGGGGCCGGGGAGGGGGCTGGCGAGGGGCTGCCATGGGGTCGGCGAGGCCGGCGAGGGGGCTGCCATGGGGGTCGGCGAGGGGCTGGTGGTGTTGGCGAGGGGGCTGCCAGGGGGGTCGGCGAGGGGGTCGGCGAGGAGGCTGCCATGGGGGCCGGCGCGGGGGCCGCCATGGGGCGCCGTGACCCACCCGCCCGCCCCACCCCACAGAGCTCGGAGGACAGCTCCCGCATCTCCATCACCTTCTTCCGCCTCTTCCGCGTCATGCGCCTGGTGAAGCTGCTCAGCAAAGGCGAAGGGATCCGCACGCTGCTCTGGACCTTCATCAAGTCCTTCCAGGTGGGGCGGGGGGCCCCCAGGCAGGGCTGGGGGGGGGGGTCCCGGAGTCCAGCCCCCCCGGTCTCACTGCCCTGGCCCCCCACCCCACAGCCCGCTGGACACCGGGAGCAGGCGCTTTCAGCGAAGCCCGTCGGGGGGGACCCCTGAACCCCCCCACCCCTGAGTCCCAAACCGGAGGCTGCCCGGCCCCAGCAGGGCGCCTGGGCTGCACCAGCACCTCCGGCTGGGCCTGGCAGAGGAGGGGGCCCAGCCCCCAGCTGCCAGATGGGGGGTCGGCCACTCAGGTCACACCTGCCCTCTAGGGGTCGCTGCACCAATCACACACACTCATCCCCCCACCTAGGTACTTGAGTAACACGGAGGGGAAACTGAGGCACACATGGTGGTGAAAGGAAACATTAAGACCGTTCCCACTTTGTCACAGGGATGAGGGGTGTACACCCCGGGGGTTATGGGGGTTCACCCATGGGGGGATGGCGTGTACACCCCGGGGGTTATGGGGGTTCACCCATGGGGGGATGGCATGTACACCCCGGGGGTTAAGGGGGGTCACCTTGGGGGGGATGGGGTATACACCCCGGGGGTTATGGGGGTTCACCTAGGGGGGGATGGGGTATACACCCCGGGGGTTATGGGGGTTCACCCAGGGGGGGATGGCGTGTACACCCCGGGGGTTATGGGGGTTCACCCATGGGGGGATGGCGTGTACACCCCGGGGGTTATGGGGGTTCACCTATGGGGGGATGGGGTATACACCCGGGGGGATATGGGGGTTCACCCGTGGGGGGATGGGCTGTACACCCAGGGGGATATGGGGGTTCACCCAGGGGGGGGTGGGGTCTACACCCGGGGTTATGGGGTTCACCCATGGGGATGGCGTGTACACCCTGGGGTTATGGGGTTCACCCATGGGGATGGGCTGTACACCCGGGGTTATGGGGTTCACCCATGGGGATGGGGTATACACCGGGGTTATGGGGTTCACCCATGGGGGGATGGCGTGTACACCCCGGGGGTTATGGGGGTTCACCCATGGGGGGATGGGGTATACACCCCGGGGGTTATGGGGTTCACCCATGGGGGGATGGGGTATCCCCCCGGGGGGCTATGGGGATTCACCCGTGGGGGGATGGGGTGTACAGCCAGGGGGCTATGGGGGTTCACCCGTGGCGGGATGGGATATTCAGCCAGGGGGCTATGGGGGTTCACCCGTGGGGGGATGGGGTATACAGCCAGGAGGCTATGGGGGTTCACCCGTGGCGGGATGGGATATTCAGCCAGGGGGCTATGGGAGTTCACCCGTGGCGGGATGGGGTATTCAGCCAGGGGGCTATGGGGGTTCACCCGTGGGGGGATGGGGCTACTCCCAGGGGGAATGAGGGGATACAGGCAGGGGTTATGGGGGTACAGCCAGGGGATTATGGGGGTACTCCCAGGGGAATGAGGGGTACAGGCAGGGGTTATGGGGTACAGCCAGGGGTTATGGGGGTACTCCCAGGGGGAATGAGGGGGTACAGGCAGGGGTATGGGGTGTACAGCCAGAGGGTTATGGGGGTACACCCAGGGGGTTATGGGGGTACTCCCAGGGGGAATGGGGGGTACAGGCAGGGGTTATGGGGGTACAGCCAGGGGATTATGGGGGTACTCCCAGGGGGAATGAGGGGGTACAGGCAGGGGTATGGGGTGTACAGCGAGGGGGTTATGGGGGTACACCCAGAGGGTTATGGGGGTACTCCCAGGGGGAATGAGGGGGTACAGGCAGGGGTATGGGGTGTACAGCCAGGGGGTTATGGGGGTACTCGCAGGGGGAATGAGGGGGTACAGGCAGGGGTATGGGGTGTACAGCCAGAGGGTTATGGGGGTACACCTGAAGGAGAGGCCCTCACGCTCCTTGCCGGCTGGATTCCCCCAGAGACCGCCCTTCCCAGCATGCACTGCGTGGCACCCCTGGGGGCCACCCAGATGGAGCAATGCATGCTGGGCCCAGGGTTGGCTGGAGCTGGGCATGCTGGGAGCAGCCCTGGTGGAGTCAGCAGGGGCTGAATGGGGGGGCCGTGACCCCACCATATTCTGACCCCCCCCCCCCGTGTCTCTCCACAGGCCCTGCCCTATGTCGCCCTGCTGATCGCCATGATCTTCTTCATCTACGCCGTCATTGGCATGCAGGTGAGCGGGGGCGGAGCCTTGCACAGCTGTGCGTGTGCAACGCACACACTAGTGCACTGGCCCATGTGGGCCTTCACGCCCCCACAAGAGTGAACTGCTGGGGGTGCCTCTGAGACACGCCTGAGTGTGAGTCGAGCACATGTGCAAGGCTGCAACACACTGCCCTGCATGTGCAACATGCACCAAAGCACGTGTGGCACATTTGTGCAAGGCTAGGAGCGAGCGAGAAACACTGGAGCATGCACTGCAGACGTGCGCACACCTCTGAGTCTGCAGCCCATTCATGAGCATGTGTCACACACTTGTGCATGGCTGATTGTGCGACATGCACCAGAGGGTACCTCTGGCACGCGCACATCGTGCTGTGTCTGTCTCAGGTGCTGTGTCTGCCTGTGCAAGCTGGAGTGTGCTTCGCACACCTAGTTCTGGGCCACACTAGTATCTATCACGAGCAGACCCATTGAAACCCCAGTTGTGCAACGCACACCCCTGTGCAGCCCATGAGTGTGCAACACCTGCAGCCACGTGCCTCCACTGTGCTTAGGGCTCCAGTTGTGCACCGTACACATGTCTCTGCCTGGCACGCAGGGGCGGGGAGCTCAGGAGAGCTAACCTGCGGGGCGCTGGGGGGGCAATGGGCCCCCTTTGGGGTGTCCCCGCCCCCGGTGACGTCCTGGGGTGTTTCAGATCTTCGGCAAAGTGGCGCTGCAGGACGGGACGCAGATCAACCGCAACAACAACTTCCAGACCTTCCCGCAGGCCGTGCTGCTGCTCTTCAGGTAGCGCGGCCCCGGGGCCCCTGGGGCCCCCGCTCCCGCCGGGGCTCTGCCACCTCCCCCACTCCCCCGGGGCCCCCACTCCCCCCGGGCTCTGCCACCTCCCCCACTCCCCCGGGGCCCCCGCTCCCCCGGGGCCCCCGACACCCCCACTCCCCCGGGGCTCTGCCACCTCCCCCACTCCCCTGGGGTCCCTGACACCCCCATCCCCCCGGGGCTCTGCCACCTCCCCACTCCCCGGGGCCCCAAAACCCCACTCCCCCAGGGCTCTGCCACCTCCCCCACTCCCCCGGGGCCCCCAACACCCCCACTCCCCGGGGCTCTGCCACCTCCCCACTCCCGGGGCCCCCACTCCCGGGGCTCTGCCATCTCCCACTCCCGGGGCCCCAACTCCCCATCCCCGGGGCTCTGCCACCTCCCCACTCCCGGGCCCCCCACCCCACTCCCGGGCTCTGCCACCTCCCCACTCCCCGGGGCCCCGACACCCCACTCCCTGGGGCCCTGCCACCTCCCCACTCCCGGGGCCCCCACTCCCCAGGGCTCTGCCACCTCCCCACTCCCCGGGTCCCGACACCCCATCCCCGGGGCTCTGCCACCTCCCGGGGCCCCGCGCCCGCCGAGGTCCCCGACACCCCCGCTCCCCCCGGGGCTCTGCCAACTCCCCCACTCCCCCGGGGCCCCCACTCCCCCGGGGCTCTGCCACCTCCCCACTCCCGGGGCCCCACTCCCCGGGGCTCTGCCACCTCCCCACTCCCGGGGCCCCTACACCCCACTCCTGGGGCTCTGCCACCTCCCCACTCCCCGTGGCCCCCACTCCCCCGGGGCTCTGCCACCTCCCCCACTCCCCCGGGGTCCCCGACAACCCCACTCCCCCTGGGGCTCTGCCATCTCCCCAACTCCCGCCCCGGGAGCCCCAGACACACCAACTTCCCCCCCTGGGGATCTTGACGCCCCAAATCCCCCTTGGGGATCTGCCGTGCCCCAAACTCCCCCCCAGTGAGCCCTGATGCCCCAACTCCCCCTGGGGGCCCCTGAGGCCCCAACTCCTCCCAGGACTCTGCCTTCTCCCCAGCTTCCCCCCTGAGGTCCCCAATGTCCCAACTCCACCCCGGGGCT
This sequence comes from Mauremys reevesii, assembly GCF_016161935.1. NCBI lineage: Eukaryota > Metazoa > Chordata > Testudines > Geoemydidae > Mauremys > Mauremys reevesii. The sequence goes on along the minus strand of NC_052644.1, from coordinate 24,036,585 downwards.
CCACCGTCTCCCCATTCTCCCCTGACGCCCCAACTCTCCACGTTGGGGCAGGGCTGGGGGCACCGTGGGGCTGGGTGATGCTGTGGGGCTGAGCTGGGACGGGTGCTGGGAGCGCCATGGGGCTGGGCGGGACTGGGTAGGGCCAGCTGCCATGGGGATGGTCAGGATGCTGGAGGGGGCAGGGAGGCACTGTGGGGCACCATGGGGCTGGGTGGCTGGGTGCTGGGAGTGCCGTGGGGCTGGGCGGCGCCGGGAGCCAGGGGGCTGGGGGGGATGCTGGGGGGAGCCAAGGGGCTGGGCGGGGCAGGGTGCCATGGGGCTGGGTGGGTTGCTGGAGGGGGCAGGGGGGCACTGTGGGGCGCCATGGGGCTGGGTGGCTGGGTGCTGGGAGTGCCGTGGGGCAGGGCAGGGCCGGGTGCCATGGGGCTGGGCGGGATGCTGGAGGGTGCCATGGGGCTGGGCGGGGCCGGGTGCCATGGGGCTGGGCGGGATGCTGGAGGGTGCCATGGGGCTGGGCGGGGCCCGGTTCCATGGGGCTGGGTGGGATGCTGGAGGGTGCCATGGGGCTGGGCGCCATGGGACTGGGCGGGGCTGGGTGCCATGGGGCTGGGCGGGATGCTGGAGGGTGCCATGGGGCTGGGCGGGGCTGGGTGCCGTGGGGCTGGGTGGGATGCTGGAGGGTGCCATGGGGCTGGGCGGGATGCTGGAGGGTGCCGTGGGGCTGGGCGCCGTGGGACTGGGCGCGATGCTGGAGGGTGCCGTGGGGCTGGGCACCGTGGGACTGGGCGGGATGCTGGAGGGTGCCGTGGGGCTGGGCGCATGGGGCTGGGCGGGATGCTGGAGGGTGCCGTGGGGTGGGGGGGGGCCTGGTGCCTTGGGGCTGGGCGGGATGCTGGAGGGTGCCGTGGGGCTGGGCGGGGCCAGGTGCCATGGGGCTGGGCTGGATGCTGGTGGGATCCGTGGGGCTGGGCGCCGGGGGGCGGGGGGGGCTGCTGGCGGGTGCCGTTGGGCGGGGCGCCGTGGGGCGGGGTGGGAGGCTGGAGGGGGCCGTGGGGCTGGGCGGGGCCAGGTGCCATGGGGCTGGGCGGGATGCTGGAGGGTGCCGTGGGTCTGGGCGGGGCCAGGTGCCATGGGGCTGGGCGGGATGCTGGAGGGTTCCGTGGGGCTGGGCGCCGTGGGACTGGGCGGGATGCTGGAGGGTGCCGTGGGGCTGGGCGCCGTGGGGCTGGGCGGGATGCTGGAGGGTGCCGTGGGGCTGGGCGGGATGCTGGAGGGTGCCGTGGGGCTGGGCGCCGTGGGACTGGGCGGGATGCTGGAGGGTGCCGTGGGGCTGGGCGCCCTGGGGCTGGGCAGGATGCTGGAGGGTGCCGTGGGGCTGGGCGCCCTGGGGCTGGGCGGGATGCTGGAGGGTGCCGTGGGGCTGGGCGCCCTGGGGCTGGGCGGGATGCTGGAGGGTGCCGTGGGGCTGGGCGCCGTGGGGCTGGGCGGGGCCCGGCTGACCCCCCTGCCCCCCAGGTGCGCCACGGGGGAGGCCTGGCAGGAGATCATGCTGGCCAGCCTGCCCGGGAAGCGCTGCGACCCCGAGTCGGACGTGGGGCCCGGCGAGGAATTCACCTGCGGGAGCCACTTCGCCATCGTCTACTTCATCAGCTTCTTCATGCTCTGCGCCTTCCTGGTGAGCCCCCCGGGCCCCCCGCCCCGCCCTGCCCCCCGGGGCCCCCGTCCGCCGGGGCCCCCTGGGGGGCCATCCGCCAGAGCCCCCTGTGTCCCCCGTGGGACCCCCCATCCGCCGGAGCCCCCTGTGTCCCCCGTGGGACCCCACCCCAGAGCCCCCGGTGTCCCCGTGGGACCCCACCCCAGAGCCCCTGTGTCCCCGTGGGACCCCATCCGCCGGAGCCCCTGTGTCCCCGTGGGACCCCCATCCACCGGAGCCCCTGTGTCCCCCGTGGGACCCCCCATCCCCCCGAGCCCCCAGTGTCCCCGTGGGACCCCATCCCCAGAGCCCCTGTGTCCCCATGGGACCCCATCCCCAGAGCCCCTGTGTCCCCGTGGGACCCCATCCGCCGGAGCCCCTGTGTCCCCATGGGATCCCCAGAACCCGTGTCCCCATGGGACCCCCATCCGCCGGAGCCCCCTGTGTCCACCGTGGGAACCCCCATCCGCCGGAGCCCTGTGTCCCCGTGGGACCCCATCCCCAGAGCCCCTGTGTCCCCATGGGACCCCATCCGCCGGAGCCCCCTGTACCCCCCATGGGACACCCCTGCCATGCTCCAGAGCCCCTGTGTCCCCTGTGGCCCCTGTGGGACCCCTGCCCTCCGCCAGAGGCCCCAGGGCCCCCCATGGTCCATGGGCACCAACCCCCCCCCCCCCAGGCCCCTGGTCGCCAAGCTCTGCTACGCCCCTTTCCTGGGGGTCATTTGCCCTTAACCCCGATCTGCCATAACCCCAGTGCCCCCATGCTGCATGGGCACGAGATGCCCCCCCTTGGGGACCCTGCCCCCCTCTTTTCACTGCTTGACCTCTGACCCCCAGAATTAAAACTTTGTTGCCGTGATCATGATCACTTTCACTTACCTGGACTGACGACTCCATCCTGGCCTGGCCACCCCCCACCTGGATGAGTTCAAACGCATCTGGTCTGAGTACCACTACCAGCCCAGTAGCCCCCCCCCCTCCCCCCCAACCCCCCTCCCCAGACCCCCAACCCCTCAGACCCCCAATTACCCCTGGCTCCAGACCCCCTCAGACCCCAAACCCCAATGGCTCCTCCCAGACCCCCCAACCCCCAACCCTCAATGGCTCCCCAGACCCCCAACCCCTCAGACCCCCAAACCCCAATGGCTCCCCAGACCCCAACCCCTCGGACCCCCAAACCTCAATGGCTCCCCAGACCCCCAATCCCCCGGACCCCCAAACCCTCAATGGCTCCCAGACCCCCAACCGCTCAGACCCCAAACCCTCAATGGCTCCCCAGACCCCCAACCCCTCGGACCCCAAACCCTCAATGGCTCCCAGACCCCCAATCCCCGGACCCCCAAACCCTCAATGGCTCCCCAGACCCCCAACCCCTCGGACCCCCAAACCCTCAATGGCTCCCCAGACCCCCAATCCCCGGACCCCAAACCCTCAATAGCTCCCCAGACCCCCAACCCCCTCAGACCCCAACCCCTCAATGGCTCCCCCAGACCCCCCAACCCCCTCAGACCCCCAAACCCCCAATGGCTCCCCAGACCCCCAACCCCTCGGACCCCCAAACCCTCAATGGCTCCCCAGACCCCCCAACCCCTCGGACCCCAAACCCTCAATGGCTCCCCAGACCCCCAAGCCCCTCGGACCCCCAAACCCTCAATGGCTCCCCAGACGCCTCTAAAACCCCTCAGACCCCCAAAACCCTGAATGGCTCCCCAAAGCCCCCAATTACCCGGGTCCTCCAAACCCCATGGACCCCCAACCTCCCAATTCCCTTGGGCCCCCCAAACCCCCTGGCACCCCCCCCAAACCCGCAGTTCCCCAAGCCCCCCAACCCCACAATGACCTCTCCAGACCCCCCCCCCAACCTCCCAGTTCCCCCAGGGCCGCCTCACCCCATGTGTGTGCCCGAGCAGGGGGCGGGCGGGGGGGGGGTGACACCTTCTGCCGGGAGGCTGAACAACGGGAGGAGGGGCCGGGGGGGCCGAGCTGCTGGGGGAGGGGGTTGGTTTCAGTCTTGGGCTGGGGGGTGCAGCCAGGGAACCCCAAGCTGGGGTCTAAGCTCCCTGCCCCCCCCGAAGGACTCGTTTTAGGGGTCCGGGCTGCCCCCCCCCGCTCTGCTGTAGCCGGCGGCCCTGCGGCCCCCAACCCCGTGTGACTGGCTGGCTGGGCCCCGGGGGCCCCGGGGGGGTGCGGGGCCCTGACTCCCCCACACTCCATGACACTGGTGTGGTGGTCCGTGGGGTGTCACGGAGTGTGGGGGTGTCCGGCCCTGCCCCCCCCTCCCGGGGACTCCCAGCCGGCCCGGAGCCCAGCCGGGTTCTGGGCCCCAGGAGCACCGGCTGCAGCCCGGCGCGGGGGCGGAGCCGGGGCCCCGCAAGCGGGCCCGTCGGGGGGTTCAGGGGGCTCGGATCCCAGCCTAGGCCCCTGAACTCCCAGCCCCAAACCGACACTGACCCCCCACTCGGCTCCCCTGAACTCCCCAGCCCCAAACTGACCCCCATCTCCCCGCTGCCAGAGGGGTACCGCCCCCCATCTCCCGCTGCCAGAGGGGGTAACGCCCCCCCATCTCCCGCTGCCAGAGGGGATAACGCCCCCCCCATCTCCCGCTGCCAGAGGGTAATGCCCCCATCTCCCTGCTGCCAGAGGGGTAACGCCCCCCCCATCTCCCCGCTGCCAGAGGGGATAACGCCCCCCCCATCGCCCTGCTGCCAGAGGGGTAACGCCCCATCTCCCGCTGCCAGAGGGTAACGCCCCCATCTCCCGCTGCCAGAGGATAACGCCCCCATCTCCCGCTGCCAGAGGGTGCGCCCCCATCTCCCGCTGCCAGAGGGGGTAACGCCCCCCCCATCTCCCGCTGCCAGAGGGGTAACGCCCCCCCATCTCCCCGCTCCCAGAGGGTTAACGCCCCATCTCCCCACTGCCAGAGGGGATAATGCCCCCATCACCCGCTGCCAGAGGTAACGCCCCATCTCCCCACTGCCAGAGGGTAACGCCCCCATCACCCGCTGCCAGAGGGGTAACGCCCCCCCATCTCCCCGCTGCCAGAGGGGATGACGCCCCCCCATCTCCCTGCTCCCAGAGGGGATAACGCCCCCCCATCTCCCCGCTGCCAGAGGGGATAACGCCCCCCATCTCCCCACTGCCAGTGGGGTAACGCCCCCCCATCTCCCCGCTCCCAGAGGGGTAACGCCCCCCCCATCTCCCCGCTGCCAGAGGGGATAGTGCCCCCCCCATCTCCCCGCTGCCAGAGGGGGTAACGCCCCCCCCATCTCTAGCCCGGGGTGACTCTCAGCCAGCGTAACAGAGGAGAGTAGGAAACTCTCCGGCATCCGGCCTGGCCTCCCCCAGCCCAGCACCTACAAGTCTCCCTGCATCCAGGGGGGCTCTGCCTGCTCCCTCCCCCCAGTCCTGAGCCCCCCCCTGGCTGCTAGGCGAGGTCACACCTGGTCCCCTGCAACAACAAACCCTCTCCCACCACCTTGTTAAACACTCAGCACACAGGGAAACTGAGGCACAGACGCTATTCATCTAAACCACCATAAAAATCCCCCCAATCCTCCGACTCCCCTGGGCCCCCAAAGCCCTGATTCCCCCATGCCCCCAATTCCCCCAGGACCCCCTGTGACGTGCGGTCCATGGGGGAAACCCCCTTCAGTGCAACAGCCCTTCCCGGGGGTCCGGCCCCTCCACCTCTCTGAGCCTCAGCACGTCTGGCTCTGCCGTGGGCCCCCCAGGGAGTCCCCTCGCTCTGGGCCCCGGGGGCCTCCCCCCCAAAGGGGATAATCCCGCCTGTGAGGAACTGGGACTGTTCTTACTGGGGGCGGTGAATGCTGGCGGGGGCGGGGGGGGTTGGCCTGGGAGGACGATCTGCATTGGGGAGGGGAGACTGGGCAGGTAATGGGAGAACCAGGAAGGGGGGAGGCCAGGGGACCCCTCTGCCCGGGGAGCTGAACAAAGGCTGGGGGAGGAGACGCTGGGGAGTGGGGGGGTTTCAGGAGCCGGCTGGGGAGTGGAGGGAAGCACAGACGGGGCTCTGACCCCCCAAGGGGGCTGTGATGCTCCCGGGACCCCAAGATGGACCTAATTGGGGGGATCCTGTTGTCTGTGCCGGCAAGGCCTGTCCTGGCCTGTGTCCTGTCAGCTAATAAACCTCCTGCTTTCCTGGCTGGCTGAGAGTCCTGGTGATCGCAGGGAGCCGGGGGTGCAGGGCCCCGACTCCCCCACACTCCGTGACACCCCGTTCTCTAGCCCGGAGCGACTCTCCGCCAGCGTAACACAGGAGGTTTAGCCAGCGTCTGACCCCGGCACAGGAATCTCCCCGGCCTGGCCCAGCACATCCCAGTCCCCCTGCAGCCAGGGGGGCTCTGTCTGCTGCCCCCCGCCAGCACCGACCCCCCTGCTCCCAGCTGGGCATCTGCTACCCCCGGCCCCAACCCGCCTCTGTCCATTGGCTTCTCTCCGGGCCCCTCTCCCCTCCTCTGTCCTCTGGCCCCTCGGGCTGGAGCCGGCTGGGCAGGTCCCCGGGCCCCTCTCCCCGCAGCCCATTGTCCCGCCCTGGCCAGAACCGGCTGCGGCTCCTGAGCTGGGTCTCTGGGTCACCAGTCACTGGGGGCTCCATCCTCCAGGCCTAATTCCCCTGCAAACCCCCAATTCCCCTGGGACCCAGAGCCCCCCCCCCCCCATCACAGCCCCAGCTCTACCCACTTGCCATTCCCCCATCCACCACCAGGGGCAGCAGACCCCCGTGGCGCACAGCTCCCCCCACCCCATTTCTCTCCCCAGGGGCCGCATTAAACACTTGGACGTGGTGACCCTGCTACGCCGGATCCAGCCGCCCCTGGGCTTCGGGAAGCTCTGCCCCCACCGCGTGGCCTGTAAGGTCCGGACGCCTGGGTTCTCCCCGGCTCTGGGAGGGGAGTGGGGGCTGGTGGTTAGAGCAGGGGGGTAGGAGCCAGGACACCTGGGTTCTCCCTGGCTCTGGGAGGGGAGTGGGGGCGGGTGGTTAGAGCGGGGGGGGGGTTGGCTGGGAGCCCGGACTCCTGGGTTCTCTCCCTGGCGCTGGGCGGGGCGGGGGGGCTGGTGGGGGGCGCGGGGGGGTCGGAGCCTGGACGCCTGGGGACTCCCGGGCTCGGGGAGGGGAGTGGGGGCTGGTGGTTAGAGCAGGGGGGGGTTGGCTGGGAGCCCGGACTCCTGGGTTCTCTCCCTGGCGCTGGGAGGGGAGTGGGGGCTGGTGGTTAGAGCGGTGGGCGGGGAGCGCGGACTCCTGGGTACTCTCCCTGGCGCTGGGAGGGGAGTGGGGGCTGGTGGTTAGAGTGGGGGGCTGGGAGCCCGGACTCCTGGGTTCTCTCCCTGGCGCTGGGAGGGGAGTGGGGGCTGGTGGTTAGAGCGGGGGGCTGGGAGCCCGGACTCCTGGGTTCTCTCCCTGGCGCTGGGAGGGGAGTGGGGGCTGGTGGTTAGAGTTGTGGGGGGTTGGCTGGGAGCTCGGACACCTGGGTTCTCTCCTTCCTCTCTCTGCAGAGGCTGGTGGCCATGAACATGCCCCTGAACGCAGACGGCACCGTCACCTTTAACGCCACGCTCTTCGCCCTGGTCCGCACCTCGCTCAAGATCAAGACCGAAGGTGAACCCCAGGGGTGTGGGGCAGGGGTGCTGTTGGGGCTGTGGGGGTCTGGCGTCTCTGGGCCCAGCCTGGCTTGGGGGGGGGGGATCGAGTGAGCGCTGTGGGGTGATTCCTAGACCCTAGTGTCTCTGGGTCCGTACAGAACTGGAGTCAATGGGGACTGGACATGCTGGGGGCAAAGGGTTAACTGGAGTGGGGGAGGGGGACTGGGATCCCCCCAGCCGCCTGGGAAAAATCAGCTTTTCAGAGAGCCATTGAGCCGCAAAATGCTGCATCATGAGAGTTGTAGTTCAGCTGCCTACCTTCTCCCATTCTCCTCCAGAGCCTGGGAGGGGTGGATGGACTACATCTCCCATGATACACCACAGCCTCCTTTCCTGCAGGGCATCATGGGAGTTGTAGTTCAGGGGCTTCGTGGGGCTCATTCTGGTACCTCACATTGCTGGGTCTCTCTGAGTCAGGGTTCCCGGATGGACTACATCTCCCATGATGCACCACAGTCTACTTTTCTCAAATGTGGCCACTGTGGCCCCATGCGGCCACCAGGGGCTTTTCTTGCGGCCACAGCCTCCTGGGTGGTGATGTGAGGGGCAAAGCAGAGATCCTGATTCCCTCCCATGGGTTCCCCACCTTCCCGGGGGCGGTGGGGCTTGGGCTTCGGGCTCCAGCCTTGGGCTCAGCCCCCCATCACCCCAAACCCGCCATCGCCCTGGGCCCTCCCCACCTCCAGCTTGTCTGCTGGGAAAAGTGATATTAACAAACATACAAATCTCACCTTGCACAGGAGCAAGTCTTAAGCACCTTATTTGGGTTTCTATCATGTGTGGGGCCAGTAATGGACAGAGACAACTGTATGTTATTGTTATTATCGTGTCTGCAAAAAAACCCGACACAAGTAACCTGCAGTGCTGTGGACGTGTGGACGTGCACATTGATTTGTTTTCCTACAGTTACGCAAGTATTTTAGTGTCAGTGCAGCCACCGGCAAGCGTCCGAGAGTCACTGCAAGGCATGCTGGGAGCGGTAGTTTCGTGCCTCTCACTCCCTGTTATCTATGAGTTGGGCTCCCAGCCGGACTACATCTCCCAGGAGGCGCCATGGGAGAGTCACTGCAAGGCATCCTGGGAGTGGTAGTCCAGGGCCATTGTGGGACTTGTAGTTCTTTTTTGCCTCATTCCAACCCCTCCACCCCATTTTCCTGACCCAGCTACAACTTCCATGATGCCTCGCACTCTCCCCTCTTAGCTAGGGGAGACAGTCCCCCCACAGGCCACAGTGCATCATGGGAGTCCCGCCCGGGAGGCCAGCCCCCCAGGGGGCCGTGGGCCTCTGACCTGTAGCTCACGGTGCCGGGCCTCCCATGTCACCCCCACCAGGGAACTTGGACCAAGCCAACAAAGAGCTCCGGGCCGTCATCAAGAAGATCTGGAAGAGAACGAAACCCAAACTCCTGGACGAGGTGATACCTCCGCCAGAAGGTGAGAAACACCCACCACCACATACAGCCAGGGAGAGAACCCAGGCGTCCTGGCTCCCTGCCCCCCGCCCCAGCCCCCTCTCCCTTCCCAGGGCTGGGAGAGAACCCAGGCGTCCTGGCTCCCTGCCCCCCCAACCACCAGCCCCCTCTCCCTTCCCAGGGCTGGGAGAGAACCCAGGCGTCCTGGCTCCCTGCCCCCCGCCCCAGCCCCCTCTCCCTTCCCAGGGCTGGGAGAGAACCCAGGCGTCCTGGCTCCCTGCCCCCCGCCCCAGCCCCCTCTTCCTTCCCAGGGCTGGGAGAGAACCCAGGCGTCCTGGCTCCCTGCCCCCGCCCCAGCCCCCTCTCCCTTCCCAGGGCTGGGCGAGAACCCAGGCGTCCTGGCTCCCTGCCCCCCCAACCACCAGCCCCCTCTCCCTTCCCAGAGCTGGGAGAGAACCCAGGCGTCCTGGCTCCCTGCCCCTGCTCTGCCCCCCACCTCTCCCAGAGCCGGGGAGAACCCAGGCGTCCTAACCCCCTCTCTCGCTCTGCAGAGGAGGAGGTGACGGTGGGGAAGTTTTACGCCACATTCCTGATCCAGGATTATTTCCGGAAGTTCCGGAAGCGGAAGGAAAAGGGGCTTCTGGGGCCGGACGCCTCCCCCAGCAACTCCACCGCCCTGCAGGTGAGACCCCCTCTCCCGGGGACACCGGGCCAGCTGGGGGCGGTGGGGGGGGGGACACCGGGCCGGCTGGGGTGGCGGGGACACCGGGCCGGCTGGGGGTGGCGGGGGACACCGGGCCGGCTGGGGGTGGCGGGGGACACCGGGCCGGCTGGGGGTGGCGGGGGGACACCGGGCCAGCTGGAGGTGGCGACACCGGGCCGGCAGGGGGAACACCGGGCCGGCCGGGGCGGCACTGGGCTGGTGGGGTGGGGAGGGGACACTGGGCCAGCTGGAGGTGGCGACACCGGGCCGGCCGGGGGGGGGGACACCGGGCCGGCCGGGGGTGGCTGCCCCACGGTTCAGGTCTCCCCCCAGGCCGGGCTGCAGACCCTGCAGGACCTGGGCCCCGAGATGCGCCGGGCGCTGTCCTGCGACCTGGAGGAGGGGGAGGAGGCGGCCGGGGACACCCTGTGTGAGGAGGAGCAGCTGACATGCCAGGTGAGACCCCCCCCCGCCCCCGTCACCCCCAGCACCCGCTGCCCCTCCCGCCACGGCTCCCGGTACCACCCCGCCCCTCCCAGCACTCCGCTGCCCTCCCGCCACGGCTCCCGGTACCACCGCCCCTCCCAGCGCCCCGCCCCTCCCAGCACCCACTGCCCTCCCGCCACGGCTCCCGGTACCACCCCCCTCCCAGCACCCACTGCCCTCCCGCCACGGCTCCCGGTACCACCCCCGCCTCCCCAGCGCCCGCCACCCCCAGCACCCGCTGCCTCCCGCCACGGCTCCGGTACCACCCCGCCCCTCCCAGGGCCCGCGTCACCCCAGCACCCGCTGCCCTCCCGCCACAGCTCCCGGTACCACCCCACCCTCTCCCAGCACCCCGTCACCCCCAGCACCCGCTGCCTCCCGCCACGGCTCCCGGTACCACCCCGCCCCCTCCCAGCGCCGCGTCACCCCAGCACCCGCTGCCCTCCCGCCACGGCTCCCGGTACCACCCCGCCCCTCCCCAGCGCCGCGTCACCCCAGCACCCGCTGCCCTCCCGCCACAGCTCCCGGTACCACCCCTACCCTCCCCAGCGCCCCGTCACACCCCCAGCACCCGCTGCCCTCCCGCCACGGCTCCCGGTACCACCCCACCTCTCCCAGCACCCCGTCACCCCCAGCACCCGCTGCCCCTCCCGCCACGGCTCCCGGTACCACCCCTACCCCCTCCCAGCGCCCCGTCACCCCCAGCACCCGCTGCCCTCCCGCCACGGTACCACCCCCGCCCCGGGTGTCCCCCAAGTGCCCTTTTCCCGGGCCTGAGTGTGCCACCCCCAGTTAACCCCTCCCCCCGTGTCACCACAGACCCCAGAGGGACTGCTCGGCAGCGCCCCCGACCACCGCCCCACGGCTTCCGTCTCCGCCCCGGCCGAGGGGGGTGGGGAGCCCCTGGCCAATGGGCTGCTGGACCCCCGGCACCCCTCTTCCGCCAGTCTGGCCAGGACCCCCAACCACCCCCCCAGCTACGAGGAGAACGAGAGGGGGCAGGAGGAGCTGCCCGAGCTACCCCACATCCCCAGCAGGCGCCGCATGAGCAGGTACCGGACGCCAGGGTTCTCCCCCGGCTCTGGGAGGGGAGTGGGGGCTGGTGGGTTAGAGCAGGGAGGGGGGCTGGGAGCCAGGACTCCTGGGTTCTCTCCCCGGCTCTCGGAGGGGAGTGGGGGCTGGTGGTTAGAGCGGGGGGGCGGGGGGGCTGGGAGCCAGGACTCCTAGATTCTCTCCCTGGCTCTGGGAGGGGAGTGGGGGCTGGTGGTTAGAGCAGGGGGGGCTGGGAGCCAGGACTCCTGGGTTCCCAGTGTCTGTGTGTCTGTCCAGGCGGAGCTCTGACGGGAGCTGTATCCCCCCGACGGTGCATGAGGAGCCCGCCCCAGCCGAGGAGATGGCGGGGCAGCAAGGCTACAATAGCCGGGAGGACGACTCGGAGAGCCTGGCTTCTCAGGACAGGTGGGGCGCTGAGCTGCAGCCACCTCTGGGGCAGGGCGGCTGGGGAACAGCTGCACATAACGCCTCACGGGGAGGGCTCCCGCACACTGGGACTGAGCTTGGACGCCTGGGTTCCCACCCTGACTCTTGCGGGTTGGAGCTGGAGTGGGGCTTGGGTTTACCCCACCTCCTAGCAACCGGGGAGCACCCCCCACATTGCCCCACGGGGGAGCTGGGCGGGGGGCGGGGCTGACTGAGGTGTTTTCCGTCTCTCTCTCCTGCTGCGTCCTTCTGTCCGTCTGACACTTTTGTCTTCCCTTCCTTCATTGTATGACCCCGTGGGGTTCAGCCCCGGATGCCGGGGTTCCCCCTTCCTTCTTTCATTCCTTCTCCGGCGCAGGCAGCCGTGTTTGGGGGACGCCCGGCTCTACCGGCGCCGCTGGGATGATGGCGGTTATGGGGGGTCCCTGCCGCTGCCCCATCGCCGCCTCTCCAACGCCCACCCAGACGGGGGGCCGGGGGGCCGCCTGGCCAAGCGCCGACGCCTCCTGCCCCCCACGCCCGCAGGTAGGGGGAGGTGAGGGGCCACAGGGTGGGGCTAGGGAGTGGTTGGGGAGGGGCAAACAGCTGGAAGTGGGGCTGGGGGCGGGGCAAGGGACAAAGATCTGGTGGTGGGCGGGGCTGGAAGGTACAAGGGGCGGGGCTATGATTGTGGGCGGGGCTAGGGAGGGGCCGGACGGAACATTGTGGCCGGGCATGGGGCGGGGCTAGTGGGGGCTGGGGAGGGGAGATTTGAGGATGGGGCAAGGTGGGAGGGGTGGGGCTGGGGAGGGGCTGGAAGGTGCAAGGGGCGGGGCTAGGGGCGGGGCTGGAAGGTGCATGTGGCTGGTTGTAAGGGGCGGGGCTATGGTTGTGGGCGGGGCTGGGGGAGGGGCCGGAAGGAACATTGAGGCAGGGCAAAGGGCGGGGCTAGGGTGGGCAGGGGAGGGGAGATTTGAGGATGGGGCAAGGTGGGAGGGGTGGGGCTGGGGGCCAAGGCAGAGGGGGAGGGACGGGGGTGGGGCTTGATGGGAAGGGGCGGGGCCTGGGCTGAGGCCATGTGAGCGCTGGGGAGTAACCGCCCCCCGTTGGCCCCCCAGGCCGGAAGCCGCCCTTCCTCATGCAGTGTTTGCAGCGGCAGGGCAGCTGTGAGGACATGCCCATCCCGGGCACCTACCACCAGAACGCCCCGGACCGGCGCCACCACCCCCAGGTACCTGCACCTGGGGCCGCCTCTCGCACGGCCATTCGCACGAGGCGGCACGCCCGGGGTGCGGGGTGGCAGAGCCGGTGCAGAGCTCTCTCTCTCGTTCACGGTGCCCTGGCTGGGCCCGGCTCTAGGCACCGGCAAATCAAGCCAGGGGGCAGCACTCCGGGCAGTTGTGCTCTGCCTCTCGGAGCTTGGGGCGGCAAAAAACGCTGGAGCCAGCCCGGCTGGGGATGGGCACCTAGCGCCCGCTGGGGGGTGGGCGCCTCCTTTGGTGCCACGGGGCGTCTCCCAGCCTGTGTCCATAACAGCCAGAGGGCAGACGCCCTGCACGTGGAGCTGAGCCACGGGGCTGTGTCCGTGCGATGGTGCGACGGGGTGTGTGTGCATGTGATGGTGCGACGGGGTGTGTGTGCATGCGATGGTGCAGCATGGGGTATGTGCATGCGGAAGTGCAATGGGGGCTGTGTGCGTGCAATGGTGCAATAGGGACTTGTGCATGTGATGGTGCAACAGAGGGCGTGTGCATGCGATGGTGTGATGGGGCATGTGATGGTGCAAAGGAGGCTGAGTGCCCATGATGGTGCAACGGGGGGGCATGTGCATGTGATGGTGTGACTGGGGGTGTGTGCGTGCGATGGGGGGCGTGTGCGTGCAATGGTGCAACGGGACGTGATGGTACGACTGGGGGTGTGTGCGTGCGATGGGGGGCGTGTGCGTGCAATGGTGCAACGGGACGTGATGGTACGACTGGGGGTGTGTGCGTGCGATGGGAGGCATGTGCGTGCAATGGTGCAACGGGACGTGATGGTACGACTGGGGGCGTGTGCGTGCGATGGGGGGCGTGTGCGTGCAATGGTGCAACGGGACGTGATGGTACGACTGGGGGTGTGTCCGTGCGATGGGGGGCGTGTGCTCCCCCCGCAGCCCCCCTCACCCCGCTCTCCCCCCCAGGGCTACGGCAGCGCCGCCTCCTGGCACAGCACCAGCCGCCCCCCCGGGGACTCCTCGCAGGCCTGGGCTGTGCCCCCCAAGCGGGGCCGGCTGCTCTACGCCCCACTGCTGCTGGTGGAGGAGGGGGGGCTGACGGTCAGGGGCTGGGGGGAGAAGAGCAGCAGCCGCAGCCTCCCGCCCCCCTCCCGCACCCGCTGGGGGGCCCACGAGCCGGACCTGCCCTGGCCCCCCTACGCCCATCTCCACGTGCCCAGTCCCAGCTACCACGACCAGCGGGGCAGCGCTGACAGCCTGGTGGAAGCCGTGAGTCGGGGGGCCAGCTGGCTGGGGGGGCCGGGAATGGGGTACGGGGCCCGTCCCCTCCGGGGGCCCCGGCTGGCTCTGGGGGCTGGGAATGGGGTACGGGCCCGGCTGGCTGGGGGCCGGGAATGGGGCCCGTCCTCCGGGCCCGGCTGGCTGGGGGCCGGAATGGGGCACGGGCCCATCCCCTCCGGGGCGCCGGCTGGCTGGGGGCCTGGAATGGGGTACGGGCCCGCCTCCGGGCCCGGCTGGCGGGGGGGCCGGGACTGGGGTACGGGGCCCGTCCCCTCCGGGGGGCGCCGGCTGGCTGGGGGGCCGGGAATGGGGTATGGGGCCCGTCCCCTCCGGGGGTGCCGGCTGGCTGGGGGGCGGGGAATGGGGGGTGGGGCCCGGCCCCTCGGGGGGCGCCGGCTGGCTGGGGGCTGAATGGGGTATGGGGCCCGTCCCCTCTGCTGGCCCCAGCTGGCTGGGGGGGCCGGGAATGGGGTATGGGGCCCATCCCCTCTGCTGGCCCCGGCTGGCTCGGGGGGCCGGGAATTGGGGACTGGGCCCGTCCCCGCCGGGGGCGCCGGCTGGCTGGGGGCCTGGAATGGGGCAGGGCCCGTCCCTCTGCTGGCCCCGGCTGGCTGGGGGCTGGGAATGGGGTACGGGCCCGCCCTCCGGGCGCCGGCTGGCTGGGGGCCGGGAATGGGTACGGGCCTGTCCTCTGCTGGCCCCGGCTGGCTGGGGGCCAGGAATGGGGCACGGGCCCGCCTCTGCTGGCCCCTGGCTGGGGGCCGGAATGGGGTATGGGGCCCGCCCCTGCTGGCCCCGCTGGCTGGGGGCCGGGAATGGGGTACGGGCCCGCCTCCGGGCGCGCCGGCTGGCTGGGGGCCGGAATGGGGTACGGGCCCGCCTCTGCTGGCCCGGCTGGCTGGGGGCCGGGAATGGGGTACGGGGCCCGTCCCCTCCGGGGGCCCCGGCTGGCTCTGGGGGCTGGGAATGGGGTATGGGGCCCGTCCCCTCCGGGGGCGCCGGGAATGGGGTACGGGGCCCGTCCCCTCCGGGGGGCGCCGGCTGGCTGGGGGGCCGGGAATGGGGTATGGGGCCCGTCCCCTCCGGGGGGCGCCGGCTGGCTCTGGGGGCCGGGAATGGGGTACGGGGCCCGTCCCCTCCGGGGGGTGCCGGCTGGCTGGGGGGGCCGGGAATGGGGTACGGGGCCCGTCCCCTCCGGGGGCGCCGGCTGGCTCTGGGGGGCCGGGCGGGCGCCTCCGTCTCTCTGACCCCCCGTCCCCCCAGGTGCTGATCTCGGAGGGCCTGGGGCTCTACGCCCGGGACCCCAAGTTCGTGGCCTTTGCCAAGCGGGAGATCGCCGACGCCTGTCACATGACCATCGCCGAGATGGAGAGCGCCGCCTCCGACCTGCTGAGCCGCGGGCGGGGCGCCGGGGGGCGCGGGGGGCCCCTGGGCAGCGACGGGGAGGGGCCCCCCCTGTACAGCGACGAGGAGCCGTTCCGCTCGCGGGCCGAGGACGAGCTGGCCGACGAGATGGTCTGTGTGGCCTCGTATTGACCGGGGCGGGGGGCACGAGGACCCCCCCGAGGGGACCCCCAGGACTCAGAGATACAGCTGGACCCGCCCCCAAGGGCAGGGAGGCGGGGGAGCCCCCCGGGGGTGCAGCTGGGAGCAGTGGGGGCCAGGAGAAGACAGACGAGGGGGCTCCCCCCCAAACGCAGCCCCCTCATTGGCCGAGGGGGGGGCTGTGCTAGCAGCCCCGCCTCCTTTGCTGAAGCCACGCCCCCACCCAATGGGGAGCCCCCTGGGGTCGGGGCGGGGGGCGGAACTGGGACAGTTCAATAAAGTCTCTTTGGAAGAAGTGAGGTCTGGGGTCTCCTGTTGGGGGGGGTGTCGCAGGGACCCCCCAGCACAGGATATTTGGGAGGGGGAATCGCCTAGAGGACTGTGGCTGCATCCACCCCAATGGAAGCCCCCCACTCGCAAGGAGAGAACCCAGGAGTCCGGCTCCCAGCCGCCCCCTGCTCTAACCACCGGACCCCACCCCCCTCCCAGAGCTGGGAGAGAACCCAGGAGTCCTGGCTCCCAGCCCCCACCCCCCTCCCAGAGCTGGGAGAGAACCCAGGAGTCCTGGCCCCCAGCCCCCCCCCCAACCACTAAACCCCACCTCCCTCCCAGAGCTGGGAGAGAACCCAGGAGTCCTGGCTCCCAGCCCCCCCTTCTCTAACCCCCAGCCCCCACCCCCATCCCAGAGCCAGGGAGAGAACCCAGGAGTCCTGGCTCCCAGCCCCCCCCGCTCTAACCACTAGACCCCACCCCCATCCCAGAGCTGGGAGAGAACCCAGGAGTCCGGGCTCCCAGCCCCCCCTGCTCTAACCACCAGACCCCACTCCCCTCCCGGAGCTGGGGACAGACCCCTGGGCCCAGCTGCAGTGTCTTCCCCCCGCCCCCCGTTCCCGTGGGGGAGGGGGCGGGGGGGCCGCCCTCGCAGACCCATGGACGATTGGGGCAGAGGGGTTCTTATCTCGTCCCAGCGCTTGGGGGGGCTCTCCCTGGCCCTAGTTAACCCACTATAAATACCCTCAATTCCTCCCGGGTCCAGCCCCCAGGCCCCACCCCGCATCAGGCCAGGAATGGAGGGGGCATGTGTGGGGGTGAGCCCTGGGGCCAGGAGTCCGTCCGAATGCACACGCCCTGCACGGGTGACACAGCGATGGTTTGCCCAGTGCAGAGATGCAGCCGCCTCTGGGGCACCACCGGGGCACAGCCGTGCATAACGCTGCAGGAGAACGGCTCCTCTGGCACTGAGATGCAGCCACCTCTGGGGCACCACCGGGGCACAGCCATGCATAACGCTGCAGGAGAACGGCTCCTCTGGCGCTGAGATGCAGCCGCCTCTGGGGCACCACCGGGGCACAGCCGTGTATAACGCTGCAGGAGAACGGCTCCTCTGGCGCTGAGATGCAGCCGCCTCTGGGGCACCAGTGGAACGGCTCAGCCGGCACAGAGATGCAGCCGCCTCTGGGGCTGGGGTGCTGGGGCACAGCTGTGTATAACGCTGCAGGAGAACGGCTCAGCCGGCACGGAGATGCAGCCGCCTCTGGGGCACCACCGGGGCACAGCCGTGTATAAGGCTGCAGGAGAACGGCTCCTCTGGCGCTGAGATGCAGCCGCCTCTGGGGCACCACGGGGGCACAGCCATGTATAACGCTGCAGGAGAACGGCTCCTCTGGCGCTGAGATGCAGCCGCCTCTGGGGCACCACCGGGGCACAGCCGTGTATAACGCTGCAGGAGAACGGCTCCTCTGGCGCTGAGATGCAGCCGCCTCTGGGGCACCACCGGGGCACAGCCGTGTATAACGCTGCAGGAGAACGGCTCCTCTGGCGCTGAGATGCAGCCGCCTCTGGGGCACCACCGGGGCACAGCCGTGCATAACGCTGCAGGAGAACGGCTCCTCTGGCGCTGAGATGCAGCCGCCTCTGGGGCACCACCGGGGCACAGCCGTGTATAACGCTGCAGGAGAACGGCTCAGCCGGCACGGAGATGCAGCCGCCTCTGGGGCACCACCGGGGCACAGCCGTGTATAACGCTGCAGGAGAACGGCTCCTCTGGCGCTGAGATGCAGCCGCCTCTGGGGCACCACCGGGGCACAGCCGTGTATAACGCCGCCCGGTTTCTTTGTCCTGGACCCGGGCGGTCGCCAGCGCCCGGCTGCCGGGGATCGGGCTCGAGGGGGCTGCCGGTGCCATGGCTCATGTGCGGCTCTGCCCAAAGCCCCCAGGCCGGGAGGACGCAGCCAGGCCGAGCCCCCCGGCGTTCTCCGAGGACCCCGCCCGTGGGGCAGGGGCAGCTCCCCCGGGTCCGGGCGGGTCTCAGCCAGTTCGTCCCGCCCCAAGGCCGCCCCCGGGCTCGGAGCAGAGGGGAAACTGAGGCACCGCGGGCCAGTCCCATGTTCCCGCAATCCGCACCCGGCACTGGGCTCGTTCATTGGGAGCCCCCCGGGCCTGGCTGCTCGTTAGTGCCGCAGCCTCACTCGTTAGCCTGGGGCTCACGGGGAGCCTGGCTCGTTAACTGGGCCCGGCTTCGTTAATCGGGTAATTAGCTAATGGGGGCTGGCTCATCAGCGCTAATTAAGGGACCTAGGCATTGGGTGGGTTGAAAGGGGCAGCCCAGCAGTCACTAATTATTAGTTAATTAATCCTAATTAATGGGTGGCACCAATGAGGGAGGGGGAGGGGGCGCTGGAGGACCAAAGAGGGTAACCTTCCCTGCCCTCGTCTCTATGGTCACTGCGGTTCCGGGCTCACAAGTGGACGCTCTGCCCACGGGTGGCGCCATAATGTCTATCATGGCCACGTCCGGTTTTTCAGCGAGCGACGCTCTGTCCCTCGTGGCTCTATGGTCACTAATTCCGGCTTCTCGCGCGCCGACCATCTCTATGGTCCTCGCATCCTTTCGGCGGGCGACGCTCTGTCACTCACGACTCCATGGTCTCTCCTTCCGGCTTGAGCCTCTGCGCTTCTATGGTCCTCACTTCCGGTTCCTAGGGGGGCGAAGAGCGCGACTCTATGATCCTGCGGCCGCTGAGCGCGACTGTCTCTCCCGCCCGTCCTGGCGGCGCCCGGCTCCTCTCTATGGTCTCCACTTCCTGCTTCCGGGCGACGTTCTCGCCGGCCTCCCCCGGCAACTCTATGCTCCGCTCTTAAAGTCCCCCGCACCGCTACGCTCACGGCCGGGGCGGGCGGCGGTTTTTTGTCCTCCGACGGGCGGGGGCCGGAAGATGGCGCAGGCTCTGTCGGCGGAGGAGTTCCAGCGGCTGCAGGTGCGGGGGACCCAGGCGTCCGGGCCCCCCCGCCCCGAGCCGGGGGGAGAACCCAGGCGTCCGGGCCCCCCCCGCTCTGACCCCCCCCCGCTCCGCGCCGGGGGGAGAACCCAGGCGTCCGGGCCCCCCCCGCTCTGACCCCCCCCGCCCCGCGCCGGGGGGAGAACCCAGGCGTCCGGGCCCCCCCCGCTCTGACCCCGCTCTGACCCCCGCCCCGCGCCGGGGAGAACCCAGGCGTCCGGGCCCCCCCCGCGCTGACCCCCCCCCGCGCCGCGCCGGGGGGAGAACCCAGGCGTCCGGGCCCCCGCTCTGACCCCCGCCCCGCGGGAGAACCCAGGCGTCCGGGCCCCCGCTCTGACCCCGTGTGTTTGTGCCCAGGCGCAGCTGCTGGAGCTTCGCACCCAGAACTACCAGCTGTCGGACGAGCTGCGGAAAACCGGCGCCGGTAACGGGCGGGCGGGGGGGGGGACGCTGAGGCCGATTCTCACCCGGGGGGGGCCGTGGCCTCGGCCGCTACCGCTGCCCAGCCTCTCTCCGTCCCTCCCGAGCCAGCCAGTCCCTGCCCTGGGGCCGGATGGGAGCCGGCGCCCCCAGAGGGGACAGGCCCCTGCCCCATTCCCCACCCCCTGAGTCAGCCAGTCCCCGCCCTGGGGCCGGGGAGGAGCCGGCGCCCCCCAGAGGGGACAGGCCCCCGCCCCATTCCCTGCCTCCCAGCCAGTCCCTGCCCTGGGGCCGGGTGGGGGCCGGCGGGGGGGGGCGGGGCAGAGCTCGGTGGTGGGAGCACTGGCCGGCTAACCCCAGGGCTGTGAGTTCAATCCTTGAGGGGGCCACTGGGATCTGGGGTAAAGATCTGCCTGGGGTGGGGCCCCTTTGAGCAGGGGGCTGGACTGATCCCTCCCGGGGCCCCTTCCCGCCTGGAGAGTCTGTGATGCCCCCGAGGCGCCCACCCCCCGGCCGTGGTGTTTCACCTGGTCTCTCGCCCCACAGAACTGACCGGGCTCCGGCAGCGTGTGGCCTTTCTGGATAAGGAGCTCGCCAAGGCTCAGAAGGTACCTGCCCTTCCCGACCTGGGGAGCGCTGGGGCCCCGCTCCTGCCTCGGCGCGCTGCCCCCAGGGCCCTGCTCGCCTCACCTGCTGGAGGATGCAGGGCCGGGGCGGCGGGGGAACAGCCGCGTAACCCCACATGGAGGTGACTTACCTGCCGCTGAGATGCGACCACCTCTGGGGCGGGACAGCTGGGGAACAGCCGCACATAACACCACGCTGGGATGACTCGCCTGGAGCCGCCTCGGGCGTGGGTGGGAGGGAGGGAAGCTGAGGGGCTGCGGCGTTTAGTTACTGACTCTTCCCTTCTCTCGCTGTCTCTAGGCTCTGGGGAAAAGCAAGAAAGCTCAGGTGAGGCTGGCCCGGCGGCGGAGCGGGAAGGGTGGTTCTCTGTCACCGGGACTGGCGTGAGGCCCGTCACCGGGGCGTCTGGGGGCTTCACCGTCTACAAACGCCTTGAGCTGCGCTTGTAGGCCGGTGCGATTGTCACTGGGTTCCAGACAGGGAAACTGAGGCACAGTTAAGTGAGCCACATAGGAGGCAGCAGCAGAGCACCAGGAGTCCAGGCTCCCAGGCCCCACTGCTGTAACCCACCAGCCCCCCACTCCCCTCCCCGTGCCGGGAGAGAACCCAGGAGTCCTGGCTCCCAGCCCCCCCGGCTCTAACTACCAGCCCCCACTCCCCTCCCAGAGGCTGTTGGGGTGCCCGGCTCTGGGACTCGGTGGGAGGAGGCGGGAGGGAATTGGGGGCCTAGGGATCGGGGGGAGAGTTGGGTGAGTGTGTGAAGGTGGGGGGAGGGGATGGATCTTGGCAAGGGGCAGAGCTGGTGGCCTGGGGGGGGTCACAGCCGGTGTCGGGGCTGGGGGGGCGGCTCTGTGCCTGGGGTGGTCTGGGCTGGGGGCGGCTCTGTGCCGGGGGTTAACAGCCGGTGTCCAGGCTGGGGCTCTGTGCCCAGGGGGGTTTCACAGCCGGCCTGTGCCCCCCCCCAGGAGGTGGAGGCGCTGCTGAGCGAGAACGAGATGCTGCAGAGCAAATTGCAGAGCCAGGACGAGGATTTCCGGCTCCAGAACAGCAGCCTCCTGCAGGAGCTGGGCAAGGTACCGCGCCGGGGCCAGGCTCGCCGGGAGCTCGGCTCGTGGGGCGGGGCGGTCTGGGGTCACCGGGGGGGAGCAAGGGCGGGGGGCCGGGCTCTCACATCCCCCAGAGTTTGCCCAGGAGCCCCTAAGGTTCCCCTGCGGGGAGGGGGGCGATATTGGTTAACCTTTGACCCCTTCCTCTGCTCCCCTCGCCCCAGCTCTGCTCCCAGGTCGAGCAGCTGGAGACGGACAATAAGCGGATGCAGGGGGGGGGCCCCGTGTCGGACGGGCCCCCGCCCCCCGGGCCCCCACCCCCCGAGCTCCTGCGGCTGCAGGCCGAGAACACGGCGCTGCAACGGAACGTGGCAGGTAACCTGGCGCTGGGGGGGCGCTCGCCCCGAGGCGGGGCCGGGGCCGGGAGGTCTAGGCAGGCGACACTCACCCGTGGGTGGGGTGCTCGCCCCAGCAGACAGGGCCAGGGGCTGGGGGGAGCAGGGTGGGGGGGTGGGGCTGGGGGTGGGGAGAGAGCTGGAGGTGATCTCCCGTGCAGGTGGGGCCAGGCAGCCTGTGGGGCCGTGGCGGGGCGCTGGGGGCTGGGGGGTCCGGGCAGGCTGGGGGGCCCAGCGGGGCGCTGGGGGGGCCATGGGTGGGGAGAGAGGCAGGGATGCTCTCACATGCAGGCAGGGCTGCGCTGGGGGGGCAGGCGCCGGGGAAGGGCGGGCGCTGGGGGACGGGCGGGTGCTGCTCTCCCCCGGCAGGGGGCCCGGCGGGCGCCGTGGGGCGGGTGCTGCTCTCCCCCGGCAGGGGGCCCGGCGGGCGCTGGGGGACGGGCGGGCGCCGCTCTCCCGGCAGGGGCCCGGCGGGCGCCGGGGTGGGCGCTGGGACGGACGGGCGCCGCTCTCCCCCGGCTGGGGGCCCGGCGGGCGCTGTGGGGCGGGCGCCGGGGGACGGGCGCGGGCCAGTAACCGGCTCCCCACAGCCCTGCAGGAGCGCTTGGAGAAGGAGGCGGCCCGGCAGGCCGAGGGGCAGGGGGCCGCCCCCCAAGCTCCGGGCCCCGCTGGGGAGGCCGGGGCCGGGGCCGGGCCCTGCCAGCCGCTGCCCGCGGAGCGGGAGCTGAAGTGGGCGACCGAGCGGGAGGAGAAGAAGCTGCTGACGCAGCAGCTGCAGGGCCTGGAGGGCAGTGGGGGGCACGGCCGGGGGGGGGGGGGGTCGGGGCTGGGGGCTCCCATGGGTCTGACCCCCCCCCTGCTCTCTCCCCAGGCGGCCAAGCAGGCCGAGATCTCCCGGCTTCAGGACGAGCTGAATAAGGTGAGTGGGACCCCGGATCCCTGACCCGGTGTGGGGGGGTCGGGGGGGGCTGTGGTGACCCCTTCCTGACGGCGTCTCCCTCCTCTCTGCAGCTCAATGAGAAACTGAAGAAAAAGCAAGAGAGGTAGGACCAGGACGCCTGGGTTCTCTCCCGGCTCTGGGAGGGGAGGGGAGCGGGGGCTGGGGGCCAGGACGCCTGGGTTCTCTCCCCGGCTCTGGGAGGGGAGGGGAGCGGGGCCTGGGGGCCAGGACGCCTGGGTTCTCTCCCCGGCTCTGGGAGGGGAGCGGGGGCTGGGAGCCCGGACGCCTGGGTTCTCTCCCCGGCTCGGGGGGGGGCGGGGGGCAGGGGCTGGGGGCCCGGCCGCCTGGGTTCCCTCCCCGGCTCTGGGAGGGGAGCGGGGGCTGGGAGCCCGGACCCCTGGGTTCTCTCCCCGGCTCGGGGAGGGGAGGGGAGCGGGGCCTGGGGGCCAGGACGCCTGGGTTCTCTCCCAGCTCTGGTGGTTGGAGGGGGGGCCGGGCCCCGCACCCCAGAACCAGGGTGGGGGGGGTGACGGGGTGTTTTGTCTCCTAGTTTCCGGCGGCTGCAGGCGGAGAAGGAGGCTCTGTACAACGACAGCAGGTGAGACGGGCCCCGGGCAAGGGCCAGAACCCGCCCGGGCCCCGCTGGCTGCAGCCGTCCAGCTCCCCTGGGCGGGAGCCCGGAGCCCGGCCCCCAGCGGGCGTGCCCCCCCCGCCTCACACACGCACTCGCACGGCCCGGCCCCGAACCTCCCCGAACCCCTCCCTGTGCACACGCACCTTGCACGCCCGGCCCGCACTCGCACGGCCCGGCCCGCCAACCTCCCGAACCCCTCCCGCACACGCACTCGCACGGCCCGGCCCCCAACCTCCCCCGAACCCCTCCCTGTGCACACGCACTCGCACGGCCCGCCCGAACCTCCCGATCCCCTCCCTGTGCACACGCACCTCGCACGGCCCGGCCCCAAACCTCCCGAACCCTCCTCCGCGCACACGCACCTCGCACGGCCCGGCCCCCGAACCTCCCCGAACCCCTCCCGCGCACACGCACCTCACGGCCCGGCCCCCAACCTCCCGAACCCCTCCCGCGCACACGCACCTGCACGGCCCGGCCCCAACCTCCCGAACCCCTCCCCGCGCACACGCACCTCGCACGGCCCGGCCCCGAACCTCCCCCTCCTGTGCACACGCACCTCGCACGGCCCGGCCCCCCGTACCTCCCCCCCGAACCCCTCCCTGTGCACACGCACCTCGCACGGCCCGGCCCGCCGAACCCCCCCCCGAACCCCTCCCTGTGCACACGCACCTCGCCACGCCCGGCCCCGAACCTCCCGAACCCCTCCCGCGCACACGCACTCGCGCCCGGCCCGCAACCTCCCCCGATCCTCCCGCGCACACGCACCTGCACGGCCTGAACCTCCCCCGAACCCCTCCCGCGCACACGCACCTCCCCCCCCACCGGCCCGAACCTCCTCCCCCGCAGGCCCGCGGCCCCAAACCCCGGGGCGTAAAGTAAATGGGTAAACGTTTGTCTCGTTCCCTGGCTCTGGGAGGGGAGTGGGGAGTAGTGGTTAGAGTGCGGGGGGTGGGGGCTGGGAGCCAGGACTCCTGGGTTCTCTCCTGGCTATGGGAGGAGTGGGGGTGGTGGGTTAGAGGGGGCTGGGAGACAGGACTCCTGGGTTCCATACCTGGCTCTGGGAGGAGTGGGGGTGGTGGGTTAGAGAGGGGGCTGGGAGCCAGGACTCCTGGGTTCTCTCCCCTGAGTCCGGGGACCCGTCTCTGCTGTTCCAGGACCAAGCTGGCCGAGGTCCAGCAGCAGAAAGCCGAGGAGCTGACATCGCTGCAGCTTTGCAACCAGAAACTGCACCAGGAGCTGCAGGCAGCCGTGGAGGTGAGCGGTGGGGGCGGGGTGGGGAGGAGCCGGGCTGGGGTTCAGGGGATGCTTTGGGGGCTCTCTCCCAGCCGCTCCCCCTCTCCCCGCAGAGCGCCGGGCAGGTGAGCGGTGGGGGTGGGGAGGAGCCGGGCTGGGGTTCAGGGATGCTTTGGGGGCTCTCCCAGCCGCTCCCCCTCTCCCCGCAGAGCTCCGGGCAGGTGAGCGGGGGGGGGGGGGAGGAGCCGGGCTGGGGGTCAGGGATGCTTTGGGGCTCTCTCCCAGCCGCTCCCCTCTCCCCGCAGAGCTCCGGGCAGGTGAGCGGTGGGGGTGGGGAGGAGCCGGGCTGGGGGTTCAGGGGATGCTTTGGGGAGGCTCTCTCCCAGCCGCTCCCCTCTCCCGCAGAGCCCGGGCGGGTGAGCGGTGGGGGGGTGGGGGTGGGGAGGAGCCGGGCTGGGGGTTCAGGGGATGCTTTGGGGGGGCTCTCTCCCAGCCGCTCCCCTCTCCCGCAGAGCTCCGGGCAGGTGAGTGGTGGGGTGGGGAGGAGCCGGGCTGGGGTTCAGGGGATGCTTTGGGGGGGCTCTCTCCCAGCCGCTCCCCCTCTCCCCGCAGAGCTCCGGGCAGGTGAGCGGTGGGGGGGTGGGGAGGAGCCGGGCTGGGGGGTTCAGGGGATGCTTTGGGGAGGCTCTCTCCCAGCCGCTCCCCTCTCCCGCAGAGCTCCGGGCAGGTGAGCGGTGGGGGTGGGAGGAGCCGGGCTGGGGTTCAGGGGATGCTTTGGGGGCTCTCTCCCAGCCGCTCCCCTCTCCCGCAGAGCCCGGGCAGGTGAGCGGTGGGGTGGGGGTGGGAGGAGCCGGGCTGGGGGGGTCAGGGGATGGTGTGGGGGGGCTCTCTCCCAGCCGCTCCCCCTCTCCCCGCAGAGCGCCGGGCAGGTGAGCGGTGGGGGGGTGGGGAGGAGCCGGGCTGGGGGTTCAGGGGATGCTTTGGGGGGGCTCTCTCCCAGCCGCTCCCCCTCTCCCCGCAGAGCGCCGGGCAGGTGAGCGGTGCGGGTGGGGAGGAGCCCGGCTGGGGTTCAGGGGATGCTTTGGGGCTCTCTCCCAGCCGCTCCTCTCCCGCAGAGCCCGGGCAGGTGAGCGGTGGGGGTGGGGAGGAGCCGGGCTGGGGTTCAGGGGAGGCTTGGGGGGGGCTCTCTCCCAGCCGCTCCCCCTCTCCCCGCAGAGCTCCGGGCAGGTGAGCGGGGGGGGGGTGGGGGTGGGGAGGAGCCGGGCGGGGGGTTCCGGGGATGCGGTGGGGGGGCTCTCTCCCAGCCGCTCCCCTCTCCCGCAGAGCGCCGGGCAGGTGAGCGGTGGGGGTGGGGAGGAGCCGGGCTGGGGTTCAGGGGATGCTTTGGGGGCTCTCTCCCAGCCGCTCCCCTCTCCCGCAGAGCCCGGGCAGGTGAGCGGTGGGGGCTGGGAGGAGCCGGGCTGGGGTTCAGGGGATGCTTTGGGGGCTCTCTCCCAGCCGCTCCCCTCTCTCCCAGAGCGCTGCGCAGGTGAGCGGTGGGGGGGAGGGGAGGAGCCGGGCTGGGGGTTCAGGGGATGCTTTGGGGGGCTCTCTCCCAGCCGCTCCCCCTCTCGCAGAGCGCCGGGCAGGTGAGCGGTGGGGTGGGGGTGGGAGGAGCCGGGCTGGGGTTCAGGGGATGCTTTGGGGGCTCTCTCCCAGCCGCTCCCCTCTCCCGCAGAGCGCCGCGCAGGTGAGCGGTGGGGGTGGGGAGGAGCCGGGCTGGGGTTCAGGGGATGCTGTGGGGCTCTCCCAGCCGCTCCCCTCTCTCGCAGAGCGCCGGGCAGGTGAGCGGTGGGGCTGGGGAGGAGCCGGGCTGGGGTTCAGGGATGCTTTGGGGGCTCTCTCCCAGCCGCGCCCCCTCTCCCCGCCGAGCGCCGGGCAGGTGAGCGGTGGGGTGGGGGTGGGAGGAGCCGGGCTGGGGGTTCAGGGGATGCTTTGGGGCTCTCTCCCAGCCGCTCCCCTCTCCCCGCAGAGCTCCGGGCAGGTGAGCGGTGGGGGGGTGGGGGTGGGGAGGAGCCGGGCTGGGGTTCAGGGGTGCTTTGGGGCTCTCTCCCAGCCGCTCCCCTCTCGCAGAGCGCCGGGCAGGTGAGCGGTGGGGTGGGGTGGGGAGGAGCTGGGCTGGGGTTCAGGGGATGCTTTGGGGGCTCTCTCCCAGCCGCTCCCCCTCTCCCCGCAGAGCTCTGGGCAGGTGAGCGGTGGGGGGGTGGGGGTGGGGAGGAGCCGGGCTGGGGGGTTCAGGGGATGCTTTGGGGGGGCTCTCTCCCAGCCGCTTTCCCTCTCCCCGCAGAGCGCCGCGCAGGTGCGGGAGCAGCTGCAGAGCCGCCAGAGGGAGCACGCGGACGCCCTTCACGCCCTGCAGGAGCAGGTGAGGGGCCCGGACTCCTGGGTTCCCTGGGTGGGGGCTGGGATCTGGTCCCCCCAGGGCTGTGTCAAGGGTAGCAGCTGTTCGCCCCGCCCCCCCCCCCTTCTCTACCCTCCCGGGTTCACTCCAGCCCCTCCCGGGGCCTTCGCTCGTCTGCGTGGCGTGCGCTCCCCGGGGCCCGGCGTTCGCCCCGGGGGGGGGGGGTCGCGGGGCCCGGCCCGGCGTTCGCCCCTGGGGGGGGGGTTTGTGGGGCCCGGCCTGGCGTTCGCCCCCGGGGGGGGGGGGTCGCGGCAGTTTCCAGTGTGGCTGCGTTTGCCGAGTCCCTCACCCCATTTCCACTGGGCTCTTGCGGTTTGTGTCGAGCTGTTGGCTCCTTCGTTACCTTCTGCTCGATTTTTCCGTTGCGTTTTGCGGCGCCGGGACCGCGGGGCGGCTCGTTCAAGGCGGGGCGCGGCGGCTCGTTTCGGGGCGCTCGCTTCGGGGCGGCGGCGCTTCGGGGCGGGCGGCGGCGTTTCCCGTCGCTCTGGGGGTCGACGTTGATTTGACGTTTCGCGCTGACCCGGCTCCCGCGTTGAATGTTGCGGTTCACGGCTGTTTTCGTGGTGGGGTTGAACCCCTGGCTGCTGCCCGTGCGAATGGCACCTCGCTGGGGGGCCCCACCCTGCCCCAGCCGCAGGGGAGCAGTGGTGTCACGTGAGGTGCAGCTGGGGAAACCGAGGCACGGCTGGGGCATAGCCCTTGTTCGTCTCCTCGGCCGTTCTGCGTGTTAACCTGCGTCTCTTCTCTTCCTGCCTCTGTCTCTGGCGTCCCCCCTCCCCGCGCGGTGCCCCCGGGGCAGGCGGCCTGCCAGAGCGCGCAGACCCAGGAGAACGTAGAGACGATTCTCTCTGAGAACGAGGCCCTGAGAACCAATCTAGCGGCGCTCGAGCAGGTACCCGCGGGCAGGGGGCGTCTCCCCCGGCAGGCAGGGCTGGGCACTGGGGGGCACCATGGGGTGGGGGGTCGGCAGGACTCTCAGCTGGGGGCCTCTGCTCCCGTCCTGCACCCAGGTGGGGTTTGATCTGGGTCTGCGATTCGCCTTCGCTGCCTGCCCTAAAACTCTCAAGTGCTGCCCCGCCCCGGCAGCGGCTGCATCTCGGTGCCAGGGAGCTGTTATATGCAGCTGTTCCCCACTGCAGAGGCAGCTGCATCTCCCCACCCCTCGGCCTGCGAGGCTGTTGCACTGAATTCCCCGGTTCTCCTGCTTGCTGGATTCTTTTCTCCTCGCGTCTGGCGTCCGCGGCCCCTCTGGTCTGGTCTGTTCTCTGCCCCCCCCCCCAGCCTGCGCCCGCCCCGTGCTCTGATCCCAGTCACTGGTGCGCTCAGCTACTGGGGACCCCTCCCATGGTGTGGGGCTCCGTGGCCGAGGGCAGGTTCCCAGCTCCTGTCCTGGGAGAGGCTGGAATTGACTAGCCCGGGCCGAGCGCCGTGGGGTGGGGTTGGGCTGCTGCCCGCAGGCCGGTGGCGGGTAGTTCCCCAGGCCGAGCACCGCGGGGGCGGGGCGGGGGCGGGCTGCTGGCCGGGGGGTTAGTTCCCAGGCGGGGCGGGTCGGGCTGGGGCGGGGGTAGTTCCCGGGCGGGGTCGGGCTGGGGCGGGGGTAGTTCGGGCGGGCGGGGTCGGGCTGCCGGGCGGGGGTAGTTCCCGGGGCGGGGGTCGGGCTGCTGGCTGGGGGCGGGGGGGGTAGTTCCCCAGGCCGGGGCGGGGGTTGGGTTGCTGGCCGGGGGTGGGGGGGTAGTTCCCCGGGCCGGGGGCAGGGCGGGGTCGGGCTGCTGGCCGGGGCGGGGGTCGGGCTGCCGCACACGGGCCGGTGGCGGGTAGTTCCCCAGGCCCAGCGGCCTCTCCTCTCCTCCCCTCCCCTCTCCGCTCCCGCTGTTAAGATCCAGACGTCGAAGACCCAGGAGCTGAACCTGCTGCGGGAGCAGAGCGCGGCGCTCGGCCTGGAGCTGCAGCAGAGGCAGAGCGAGAAGGAGGCGCTGGCCGGGCAGCGGGACGACCTCGACACCCAGCTACAGGTGTGGGGAGACGGGACGCCCGTGGGGGGGGGCGGTTTGGGTTATTCATGGGGCCGCGTTCCCGATCGAGGAGCAGGCTGCTGCGCCCTGTGCAGGATCCCCGACCCGGGGGGCTGCTGGGTTAATGCCCACGGGAGGCCGCGCTCTTGCGTTCACCTGCGGAACTCCTCGCCCCGGGGCGGCCGCCTGCCCAGAGAAGCAGCTGGAGGTCAGGCCCTGGCGCCCCGGCTGCTGTGGGAGACGGGCCTGGCTGTGCTGTCGGGGCAGCGGATTTATCGGGGCCTGGTACGTGCCCCCCCCCAGGAATCCATCCGAGCCAACAGCCGCCTCCTGGAGCAACTGCAGGCCCTGGCCCAGGAGAAGGAGAAGCTGGTTGTGGAGCTGGAAGAGGCCAGGAAGGTGAGGGGTGGGGCGGGGGTGCTGGGGCCAGACTCGGGGGACCGGTCTTGGGGGCTCTGGCCATGGGGCTCAGTGGGGACACTGCGGGGCCGGTCTCGGGGACTCAGCGGGGGGCTCAGCGGGGACACTGGGGGGCCGGTCTCGGGGCTCTGGGGGCTCAGCGGGGGCCGTGGGGCTCAGCGGGGGGCTCTGGGGGGCCGGTCTCAGGGGGCTCTGGGGGGCCGGACTCGGGGGGGCACTCGCCGCGGGGCTCAGCGGGGACACTGGGGGGCCGGTCTCGGGGGGCGCTGGCCGCGGGGCGCAGCGGGGGCTCTGGGGCCGGTCTCGGGGCTCTGGCCGCGGGCTCAGCGGGGGCTCTGGGGGCCAGTCTCGGGGCTCAGGCCGTGGGGCTCAGCGGGGGGCTCTGGGGGGCCGGTCTCGGGGGCTCAGGCCGTGGGGCTCAGCGGGGGGCTCTGGGGGGCCGGTCTCAGGGGGCTCTGGGGGGCCGGTCTCGGGGGCTCAGGCCGTGGGGCTCTGGGGGGGGCTCAGCGGGGACCTTGGGGGTCGCTCAGGCCGTGGGGCTCAGGCCGTGGGGCTCCCCGCAGAGCGCAGAGAAGCGCAAGTCCCTGCTGGACGCGCTGGCGGTGGAGACGCAGCAGGAGAAGAGCCGCCACCAGGAGGCGCTGGCTGCGCTGCGGGTGCAGCACGACAAGGAGGTGCTGAGCGTCCGGGCGCAGTACGAGCGGGAGCTGCGCCAGGTGCACGAGGAGAAGAAACGCCACGAGGAGGCGCTGCGGGGGCAGCTCAAGGAGGAGAAGGTGCTGGGTGTGGGGGGTAGGGAGCCGGGGGGGCACTTCTGGGGGCCAGAATTTTTACACACCGCTGCTCTGCTCTGCCCGTGGGGCGTTATGTGTGGCTGTTCCCAGCTGCTCCGCCCCAGAGCTGGCTGCATCTCAGCACCAGGCGAGCCCTCCCCATGGGGCGTTATGTGTGGCTGTTCCCAGCTGCTCCGCCCCAGAGCTGGCTGCGTCTCAGCCCCCTGGGCTCTGCCCCAGCTGGGTGGGGTCACGCGAAGCCCCCGGCCCCTCAGTGTGAGGGCAGGCGGTGATGGTGCCTCTCCCCGCACCGCAGGCCCGCACCCGGGAGCTGGAGAGCTCGCAGCAGACGGTGGAGGAGCTGCGCCTGCAAATCCAGTCCATGGACGGGGCCAAAGGCTGGTTCGAGCGGCGGCTCAAGGAAGCGGAGGTGGGAGAGGCCCCGGGTCCCATTCCTGTCCCCTGCCCTGGGGCCGGGTGGAGCCGGCGCCCCCTGGAGGGAGCCGGCGCCCGGTCCCACCCCCCATATCCCCGGCCGTTCTCACTCGGGGCGTCTTTCTTGTGTTGCAGGAGCTGATTGAAAAGCACCAACGGGACCATGAAGAGGCGCTTCGAGTGTGCAAGGAGCAGCACGCGGCCGAGCTGAAGGTACGACCGGCAGCTGCCTCGCCCCGGGGGCGGCGGCGTCTCCGAGCCAGGGAGCCTCCCGCTGGGGTGTTACACGTGGCGGTTCCCCGGGGGCGTCTCCGTCTCCGAGCCAGGGAGCCTCCCGCTGGGGTGTTACACGCGGCGGTTCCCCGGGGGCAGCGGCGTCTCCCAGCCAGGGAGCCTCCCGCTGGGGTGTTATATGCGGCGGTTCCCCAGAGGCGGCTGCATGTTCTGTGGGACAGGCAGCCCTTTACCCCCTGGCTGCTTGTTCCTCCCTTCAGCTAAAGGACCAGGAGGTGGATGCTGCCAGGGAGCAGCTGCGGGCGGCCGAGAGCTCCCGGGACGAGCACGTGGGCACGATCAGCCGCCTCCGACAGGTGAGGGGGAGCCCGGAGCCCCCTGAGGTGGGGTGGGGCGGGGTGGGGCTGGGCTGAGACTGACGCAGCCTCGTCTCTGGCAGGAGGTGAAGGACACGGTGGACGGCCAGCGCATCCTGGAGAAGAAAGGCAGCGCTGCAGTGAGTGGCCCCCGAGTTCCGGCCCCGCCGAAGGAACCCAGGAGTCCTGATCCCCACCCCCTCCCCCGGGCGCCCCCTTGCTGTGACGCAGCTCGATGCTCTGCAGTCATGGAGCCCCCCGGCCCCTCCAGCTGGCCCCCTGCTGCCCCCAGCGCCCCCTGCCCGGCACAGGGCTGCGCTCCGGGCCCCGTGGCCCCCCGGCCCGCCGGCCCTTTCAATGCTCTGCCCCCTTCTCCGTAGCTCAAAGACTTGAAGCGGCAGCTGCAGGTGGAGCGGAAGCGGGCGGACAAGCTGCAGGAGCGGCTGCAGGAGATCCTGACCAATAGCAAGACGCGGACGGGTGAGCGGGGTGGGACACTGGGCCCCCCACCCCATCCGGCACCAGGGACTGGCTGGCCCAGGGGGGCAGGGAACGGGACACGGGACCTTGCCCTCAACCTCCAGTCCCTTCCCAAGCTCCTTTGCACAAGTATGGTACTGAGATGCGGCCACCTCTGGGGCGGGGCAGCTGGGAAACAGCTGCACAGTGAATCTGAAGTGATCTTAGGCTGCGCCCTGTAGGGGGCGATGTTCCCCCTTCCACCATTAGGGGGCAGCCCCCCCATTCTCCAGTCGGCCAAGGCTTCACAGAAGGGGGAGGGGCAGTTTCAAAGGAGGAGCCTGCGGAACTCCTCGCCGCAGGATGGCCCAGAAGGCCAAGAACTCAGCAAGCTTTATAGCAGGGAGCGCCCCAGAGAGGGTGCGTTTGACTGGGGGCTTTTGGGGCAGGGCCGTTCCTTGAATCTGTGTGGGGTGCGGGGGGGGGGGGGGGAGAGGAGAGAGAGAGAGACACACACACAAAATCCCCCCTCCCCGCCCCCGAGGCAAAATCGTTCTGCTTTTCACTTGGCTGTGACAGGAGAAGTGGAGATCAAATATTAACGCCGGGCGCGCGCCGTTTCCGTGCCGCCCTCGCTGCCGCGGGGAGCTGGACTATTAAATACGGTTCTGGGCATGAAATATTAATTCCCATGGCAAAGAAACACAGTGAAAGGAAACGTATTTATCAGGAGCTCAGAGCCTTTATCTCCCGCGGAATAACCGTCCCCTGGCTTAACGAGCCCCTCAACTTCTGTCCCCCAGTGCGGGGGTGGGGGGGGGGGCTGGGAGCCCGGACTCCTGGGTTCTCTCCCCGGCTCCTGGCACTGCAGGCGTCTGCCCCGGTGGGTTAAACATGGGGCGGCGGCGGCTCCTGTCTCCCCATGATCGCGAGGCCCCCGCGCTTCACCCGCTGCCGTCGAGAAGCTCCAAGGCGGATTCCCAGGAGGCCGACTCCTGGTAGTGTCGGTAGCCGGGGGGCTCTTGGGGGTGGGGGCTAATCTGGTGTCACTCCCTGACTGCAGCAGGCTCAGGGCTGGATTTGGATCTCGGGGAGGGAGGGGGGCCCCCCTCAGGGTCAGGTTATTTCCAGCAGCTTCCTTGGCTCGCTGGGAACTGGCCCTGGGATCGGTGCCGGTTTCTGCGTCTCTCCCACTCGCCAGCTGTGCCCCCCCCCCGGCACATTGCAGCGCAATTCTCCGGGCGCTGGGGGGGAGCACAAATCCCAATCTCTGCAGACAGACACGCCGACCCCCCGCAGTGTTCTATGCGGCTGGTCCCCAGCTGCCCCACCCCAGAGCTGGCTGCATCTCAGCACCGGGCTCGCTGGCCCCATGCAGCATCGCAGCCCCCACCCCATGTGGGCTGTGAATTATTCCCTCACTGGGGGGGGGGAGCCCCTGCTGGGCCGTGGGGGGTCCCTGGGTCCTGGGTCCTGGGTCCCATGCCCTGTCTCCGCAGGGCTCGAGGAGCTGGTTCTGGCCGAGATGAGCTCCCCCAGCCGGGCGCAGACGGGCGACAGCAGCAGCATCTCGTCCTTCAGCTACCGGGAGGCCATGAAGGAGGGGTCTGGGCCCGGCAGCACCAAGGTGAGGGGTGGGGCTTCCTGCTCGGGGGCGGGGCCTCTTGTGGACCAAGCCCCGCCCCATGCTCCTTCCCCTCCCTCCTAAAGAGGCGGGACCTCCTGTTCTGGCTCTCAGCTGCCTGCTGCTCCTTCCTACTCCCTCCCTGCCCAGGGGGCGTGGCCTCTGCTGCTAGCCCCGCCCCTCATGCCTGGGCTCCTCCCCTCCCCACCCCTATGCCCCGCCCCCTTTGCAAACCCCCTCTCTGCCCCCCCCCCAGTCCAACACGGGGAGCCCCCAGTCCCAGCGCCCCGCGGACCTGTCGGACGAGGAGATCTCGGAGCTGTTCCAGCGCCTGGCGGAGACGCAGCAGGAGAAGTGGATGCTGGAGGAAAAGGTACCAGCCCCGCCCTGCTGGGGGGGGGCACTGGGCTGGGGGCGCCGGGGCAGGAGTGGGGGGCGACGTCTCGCGCTCTGACCTGCCCCCACAGGTGAAGCACCTGGAGGTGAGCAGCTCCTCGATGGCGGCGGATCTGTGCCGGAAAAGCGCCATTATCGAGACCTACGTCATGGACAGTCGCATTGGTGAGAACCCCGGTGTCCGGGAGGGGGCGCGGGGGGTGGATTCATCAGCAGCCGTCCCAGACGTTCTGGGGGGGAGTCCTGCTGCATGGCATGCTGGGAAAACCCTCACCCACTCGCCC
Organism: Mauremys reevesii; assembly: GCF_016161935.1. Classification (NCBI taxonomy): domain Eukaryota; kingdom Metazoa; phylum Chordata; order Testudines; family Geoemydidae; genus Mauremys; species Mauremys reevesii. Next base: position 24,003,125 of record NC_052644.1, on the reverse strand, counting down.
CCCCCGGGTGAGTTCAGGTGTGTGGGGGGGGGGGGCGCGACAGGGCTGGACTAGCAGGGGGGCTGCGGGTCGGGAGTGAGGGGCAGCAGCAGGATTGTGTGGGTGTCGGCCGTCCAGGACGTCGGCTGGGGGCTGCGGGGGGGGGGGGGGGAGGCTGGTCACCCCCTCTAGCCCTGAGGGGCTCATTGGCCACTGGCGGTGGACAGGACACTGGGCTTGAGTGGCCTTTGGTCTGCCCCAGTCTGGCCACTGCATCCCCCCCCCTCCCGTCCTGAGTGAGCCCCCCCGCACAGCGTTCTGTGTGGCCGTTCCCTGGCTGCGCTGCCCCAGAGGTGGCTGCATGTCGGCACTGAGTGAGCCGCCCAGGGCGCTGTTCTGTGCGGCCGTTCCCTGGCTGCCCCACCCCAGAGGTGGCTGCATGTCGGCACTGAGCGAGCCCGCCCCCCCGCACAGCGTTCTGTGTGGCTGTTCCCTGGGTGCCCCACCCCAGAGGTGGCTGCATGTCGGCACTGAGGGAGTCCCCCTGCACAGCGTTCTGTGTGGCCGTTCCCTGGCTGCCCCACCCCAGAGGTGGCTGCATGTCGGCACTGAGCGAGCCCGCCCCCCCGCACAGCGTTCTGTGTGGCCGTTCCCTGGCTGCGCTGCCCCAGAGGTGGCTGCATGTCAGCACTGAGCGAGCCCGCCCCCATGCACAGCGTTCTGTGCGGCTGTTCCCTGGCTGCGCTGCCCCAGAGGTGGCTGCATGTCGGCACTGAGCGAGCCCCCCCCCGCACAGCGTTCTGTGCGGCTGTTCCCTGGCTGCGCTGCCCCAGAGGTGGCTGCATGTCGGCACTGAGCGAGCCCCCCCCCGCACAGCGTTCTGTGTGGCTGTTCCCTGGCTGCGCTGCCCCAGAGGTGGCTGCATGTCGGCACTGAGCGAGCCACCCCGGGCGCCGTTCTGTGCAGCTGTTCCCTGGCTGCCCCACCCCAGAGGTGGCTGCATGTCGGCACTGAGTGAGCCGCCCAGGGCGCTGTTCTGTGCGGCTGTTCCTCGGTCCCCACGGCCTATTCGTTTTCTCCAAGTCACTTCCGTTGCGAGCGAAGCCCCCCTGAGCCAGCTGCCCCCCTGCCATGGGGCAATTTGGGGCCGGTGCCCCCTACAGGGGAAAGGCCCCGTGTCCTGTTCCCTGCGCCCTGGAATTGTCCCCGTCCCGCGGCTCCTCAAGGTCTGCCGGGCGCTTCCCCTCCCGCTCCCTCCAGCCGGGGTCACCTTGGCCCAGAGGCGGCTTCGGGAATCCAGCCAGCCTGGCTCAGAGCTGGCGCCGCATCCCCCGCAAAGTGGGGTGGGAGCAGCTCCCTGGAACACGGGGCAGCCCCGGGAGTGGCGCGCTGGGGGGCTGGGCCCTGGGGCTGGGGGACTTGGCTAGCCCAGCGTTTGCCCGGGGTCCCCAAGTTAGATCATCTCCGTCTGTCCTCCGCAGGGGGCAGGGCTGCACCCTCCGCGCTCAGCCCCGGGCTCAGGCCAGCGTTCGCCTAGCCATGCCCGCAAGGAGATGCAGCCACCTCTGGGGTGGGGAGCCGGGGAGCCGCCGCACACAACGGCACCCGGGACAGCCCCCGGCGCGGAGACGCAGCCACCTCTGGGGCAGGGCGGGGAGCAGCCCCCGGCGCGGAGACGCAGCCACCTCTGGGGTGGGGAGGGAGCCGCAGCCACCTCTGGGGTGGGGAGCCGGGCGTGCGGGCGGCGCTGGCGCTCAGCGCCAGGTATAAATAGCTGCTGCGGGGTCGTGTTCCCCTTGGCTCGGCAGCCACCCGCTCCGTCCCTGAATGTTTAATGAGGGCTAAAAATACCTCCCCAGCTTCCCTTCCTCTGTCATTGTCCTGCCCTGGGCGGGGGGGACCCAGGGGTCCTGGCTCCCAGCCCCCACTCCCCTCCCAGAGCCAGGGAGAGAACCCAGGGGGGGAGGGCTGGGAGCCAGGACTCCTGGGTTCTCTCCTGGCTCTGGGAGGGGAGTGGGGTTCACTGGGTTAGAGCAGGCGGGGCTGGGAGCCAGGACTCCTGGGTTCTCTCCTGGCTCTGGGAGGGGAGGGGGGGCTGGTGGTCAGAGGAGGTAGTTAGGCTGGCAGGGGGAGGGGCAGGACGCCTGGGTTCGTTCTTTCTGGCTCACTCCCCCCCTGCCTAGGGGTGGGTCCCCGTCTGTTCCGAGCTGCTTGCCTGGGGCCAGCTGCCTCCTGAGTGTGTTGTGGGGACTCAGGCCGGCTGAGCCCCGGGGCGGTTGTGGGGGCTCGCTGGGCGGGGCGGCGCGTTCTGAGGCTCGCTGGGCGGGGCGGGCTGACCGGGCGTTGCAGGGGCTGACCCGGCGGCCGGCTGACCCCCCCGTCCTCCCAGACGTCTCGGCCCCCCACGGGCCCCTGGAGCGCGGCGGCCTGGGCAGCGTCCTGCGGGACCTGGTGAAGCCGGGGGACGAGAACCTGCGGGAGATGAACAAGAAGCTGCAGAACCTGCTGGAGGAGCAGCTCACCAAGAACATGCACCTGCAGAAGGTGAGGGGCGGGGCCGGGGGCGGGGCCTGGGCCGGGGCCCTCGGACTCCTGGGTTCTCTGCCCCTCGCCCCCCTCTCTTGTCTCTCGTCTCTTGCAGCACCTGGAGCTCCTGTCCCAGGAGATCGTGCGGCTGAGCAAGGAGTGCGCCCCCCTCCCCCCGCCCGCCCCCAACGGCGCCGACCCCCCCTGACAGCCCCGGGGCGCCGCGCCAGGGGGCGGGGCCTGCCTCTTCCCAGGGCCCCCCATGCTCCTGCTTCAACCGCTGCCCCCCCGGTTCCCCCCGTGGACATTACGTGGGGGGTGGGAACTATAACCCCTCGGCAGCCTCTGCCCCCCAGCCCTGCCCCCGCCCCTCCCATCCCCCCAGCTCTGCTAATGGGTAATTACAACCCCCCAGCCCCTCCCATCCCCCCAGCTCTGCTAATGGGTAATTACAACCCCCCAGCTCCTCCCATCCCCCAGCTCCGCTAATGGGTAATTAGCTCCCCCAGCCCCTCCCATCCCCAGCTCTGCTAATGGGTAATTACCCCCCCCCAGCCCCTCCCATCCCCCCCAGCTCTGCTAATGGGTAATTACATCCCCCCCCAGGTCTGTCCCCAGCCCTCCCCTTCCCAGCGGGGAACCTGCCCCCCGACCTCTGCCCCCAGCTCCGGTAATAGGTAATTATCTCCTCTGCCCCATCTGCCCTTAGCCCTCCCAGCTGGCAGGGGCACTGCCCCTGGCTCCTTCCCCACATTGTTGCCCACCCCATACTCTGCATCCCTGCCCCTACCTTCTCCCCTCCTCAGCTTCATGTCACGCTCCCCCTCAGCCTTCACCCCTGCTAGAGGGATTTGGGGGTGGGTAACTGGCCCTTTAAGAAGCAGGGGAAAGAGGTGAGATTTCGTGGTGCTGCCTCCACTGGTGGGAGGGGAACTGCAGCCCACCCCAGGGGCCTTGGGCGGGAAAGGGGGTGGGCTGGGGCGGTCGGGAGTGAGGACACGGGCTGGGCTGGGGGTCGGCAGTGAGGGGCTGGGCTGGGCTGGGCTGGGGGCACCAGCAGGGTGGGGGTCTGTGGTTTGGGAGGGAGGGACACGGGCAGGCCCAGGCTGGCAGGGGCTGCGGGTCGGGAGTGAGGGGCACCGGCAGGACTTGGGGGCAGGCCCAGGCTGGCAGGGGCTGCGGGTCGGGAGTGAGGGGCACCGGCAGGGCTTGGGGGCTGCGGGTCGGGAGTGAGGGGCACCTATTCATCTCTGTGAGGTTCCCACCTCCCCCATGGGCCATTGGCTCCTTTACCCATCATGCTCTGCTTCCGGCTTGCTCTGACCCCCCCGCATGTCTCCAATACCCCCCCCCTGTGCGCAGGGGGGTCTCTCTGTCGGGCTCTCGGGGGCTGTAGGATATTCTGACTGCACTTTTCTGGCCCCCGACTCGGGGGCATTTAATGTGTTTGTGACGTGAACCGCGGTTAATTACGGAGACAATAAAGACGTGGATGCTGCAGTGCCCGCGCGGCTGCCGTCAGGTGGGGGCTGGGCAGGGGCCGCTCTCCCCTGGCAGTGCCGGGGGGCGCCATGGGGCAGGGGCCTGGGGGGCGCTCTCCTGGCAGTGCCGGGGCCATGGGGCAGGGGCCTGGGGCGCTCTCCTGGCAGTGCTGGGGCGCAGGGGCAGGGGCCTGGGGGCTGCTCTCCTCTGGCAGGGCCAGGGAGCAGGGGCCTGGGGGAGGGAATGGGGGGGGCCACTCTCCCCTGGCTGTGCTGGGGGGCGCCATGGGGCAGGGGCCTGGGGGGGGAGCTGCTCTCCTCTGGCAGTGCCGGGGGGGCAGGGGTCTGGGGAGGATCTGTTGGGGGGGCGCTAGGCGGGTGGGGGCTCAGCTGAGGGGGCAGGGGCCTGGGGGGGATCAGTGGGGCACTGTCACCCACTCACAGATGGTGCCCACTCCTGGCCCCGTGGGCCGAGCCCCCTTCAGAGCGGCAGCCGTTCTCGGGGGGCCACTCTCGGGGTCCCCTCCACCTCCTGGAGCCGCATCTCTCTGAGCCTCAGCACGTCTGGCTCTGCCATGGGCCCCCCAGGGAGTCCCCTCGCTCTGGGCCCCGGGGCCGCACCCCCAAGGGGACAATCTCCCCCGTTCTCTAGCCCGGAGCGACTCTCGGCCAGCGTCTGACCCCGGCACAGGAATCTCCCCGGCCCCCGGCCTGGCCTCCCTCAGCCCAGCACCTCCCAGTCCCCCTGCAGCCAGGGGGGCTCTGCCTGCTCCCCCCCTCCAGCCCCGACCCCCCTGCTCCCAGCTGGGCATCTGCTACCCCCAGCCCCAGCCCCCCTCTGTCCATTGGCTTCTCTCCGGGCCCCTCTCCCCTCCTCTGTCCTCTGGCCCCTCGGGCTGGAGCCGGCGGGGCAGCTCCCCGGGCCCCTCTCCCCGCAGCCCATTGTCCCCCACTGGCCAGAACCGGCTGCGGCTCCTGAGCTGGGCCTCTGGGTCCCCAGTCACGGGGGGCTCCAGGCCATCGGCCGGGGTCCCAACCCCCCCCCCCCCCCCGTTAAACCAGCAACCCCCAGGGACACTGAGTCCCACCCCCCCACTTCGTCACAGGGACATTAGGGGGCTGGGGGACACCATGGGGTGGGAAATGCCCTAATCTCATTTGTCCTTAAACTCCTCCAGTGTGAGCCCCAAAGCTCCAGTCAGGGCAGGAACCCAGGCGTCCGGGTTAATTCCCCCTGGGGCAATTTCAGGTTCTCCCACCCACCCCAGAGCTGGCTGCATCTCAGTGCCAGGCGAGCTGTCCCCACAGGGTGTTATATGCCCCTGGTCCCCAGCCGCCCTGCCCCAGAGCTGGCTGCAGCTCAATGCCAGGCGAGCTGTCCCCACAGGGTGTTACATGCGGCTGGTTCCCAGCCGCCCCACCCCAGAGCTGGCTGCAGCTCAGTGCCAGGCGAGCTGTCCCCACAGGGTGTTATATGCCCCTGGTCCCCAGCCGCCCCGCCCCAGAGCTGGCTGCAGCTCAGTGCCAGGCGAGCTGTCCCCACAGGGTGTTATATGCCCCTGGTCCCCAGCCGCCCAGCCCCGCCCCAGAGCTGGCTGCAGCTCAGTGCCAGGCGAGCTGTCCCACAGGGTGTTATATGCCCTGGTTCCCAGCCGCCCCGCCCCAGAGCTGGCTGCAGCTCAGTGCCAGGCGAGCTGTCCCCACAGGGTGTTATATGCCCCTGGTCCCCAGCCGCCCTGCCCCGCCCCAGAGCTGGCTGCAGCTCAGTGCCAGGCGAGCTGTCCCCACAGGGTGTTATATGCCCCTGGTCCCCAGCCGCCCTGCCCCAGAGCTGGCTGCAGCTCAGTGCCAGGCGAGCTGTCCCCACAGGGTGTTATATGCCCCTGGTCCCCAGCCACCCCACCCCAGAGCTGGCTGCAGCTCAGTGCCAGGCGAGCTGTCCCCACAGGGTGTTATATGCCCCTGGTCCCCAGCCGCCCCGCCCCAGAGCTGGCTGCAGCTCAGTGCCAGGCGAGCTGTCCCCACAGGGTGTTATATGCCCCTGGTCCCCAGCCGCCCTGCCCGCCCCAGAGCTGGCTGCAGCTCAGTGCCAGGCGAGCTGTCCCCACAGGGTGTTATATGCCCCTGGTCCCCAGCCGCCCCGCCCCAGAGCTGGCTGCAGCTCAGTGCCAGGCGAGCTGTCCCCACAGGGTGTTATATGCCCCTGGTCCCCAGCCGCCCCGCCCCAGAGCTGGCTGCAGCTCAGTGCCAGGCGAGCTGTCCCCACAGGGTGTTATATGCCCCTGGTCCCCAGCCGCCCTGCCCGCCCCAGAGCTGGCTGCAGCTCAGTGCCAGGCGAGCTGTCCCGTCTGGGTGTTATATGCCCCTGGTCCCCAGCCGCCCCGCCCCAGAGCTGGCTGCAGCTCAGTGCCAGGCGAGCTGTCCCCACAGGGTGTTATATGCCCCTGGTCCCCAGCCGCCCCGCCACAGAGCTGGCTGCAGCTCAGTGCCAGGCGAGCTGTCCCCACAGGGTGTTATATGCCCCTGGTCCCCAGCTGCCCCGCCCCAGAGCTGGCTGCAGCTCAGTGCCAGGCGAGCTGTCCCCGCGGGGTGTTATATGCCCCTGGTCCCCAGCCGCCCTGCCCGCCCCAGAGCTGGCTGCAGCTCAGTGCCAGGCGAGCTGTCCCCACAGGGTGTTATATGCCCCTGGTCCCCAGCCGCCCCGCCCCAGAGCTGGCTGCAGCTCAGTGCCAGGCGAGCTGTCCCCGCAGGGTGTTACATGCCCCTGGTCCCCAGCCGCCCTGCCCCGCCCCAGAGCTGGCTGCAGCTCAGTGCCAGGCGAGCTGTCCCCACAGGGTGTTAAATGCCCTTGGTCATCAGCCGCCCTGCCCGCCCCAGAGCTGGCTGCAGCTCAGTGCCAGGCGAGCTGTCCCCGCAGGGTGTTACATGCGGCTGGTTCTGAGCCGCCCCGCCCCAGAGCTGGCTGCAGCTCAGTGCCAGGCGAGCTGTCCCCGCAGGGTGTTATATGCCCCTGGTCCCCAGCCGCCCCGCCCCAGAGCTGGCTGCAGCTCAGTGCCAGGCGAGCTGTCCCCGCAGGGTGTTACATGCGGCTGGTCCCCAGCCGCCCCGCCCCAGAGCTGGCTGCAGCTCAGTGCCAGGCGAGCTGTCCCCACAGGGTGTTAAATGCCCCTGGTCCCCAGCCGCCCCGCCCCAGAGCTGGCTGCAGCTCAGTGCCAGGCGAGCGGTCCCCGCAGGGTGTTCTATGCCCCTGGTCCCCAGCCGCCCCGCCCCAGAGCTGGCTGCAGCTCAGTGCCAGGCGAGCTGTCCCCACAGGGTGTTATATGCCCCTGGTCCCCAGCTGCCCCGCCCCAGAGCTGGCTGCAGCTCAGTGCCAGGCGAGCTGTCCCCACAGGGTGTTATATGCCCCTGGTCCCCAGCCGCCCCGCCCCAGAGCTGGCTGCAGCTCAGTGCCAGGCGAGCTGTCCCCACAGGGTGTTACATGCGGCTGGTTCCCAGCCGCCCCACCCCAGAGCTGGCTGCAGCTCAGTGCCAGGCGAGCTGTCCCCACAGGGTGTTAAATGCCCCTGGTCCCCAGCCGCCCTGCCCCGCCCCAGAGCTGGCTGCAGCTCAATGCCAGGCGAGCTGTCCCCACAGGGTGTTACATGCGGCTGGTTCCCAGCCGCCCCACCCCAGAGCTGGCTGCAGCTCCGCGTTGGCAGGTGGCGGGAGGGAGCTGAGGCCGCGTTGTCGGATGCCTGCAGGGGCTGGCATCAAAGTGCTGCCTGGAAGGGATTCCCCCCCCCCCCCGGCACTCCCAGGGGCTTTCGGCGGGGGAAGGAAAACAATGAACTATTAATAGCTGGGCTGATGACATCATCCATCCCCCCCCAGCTGTATGGGGTAGGGCCCCGGCTCCCCCCTAAAAAAAACCTGCCGGTGCCCCTCACTCCTGACCCGCAGCCCCTGTTAGCCCGGCCCTGCCCCCCCCAGCTCTGCCGGTGCCCCTCACTCCCGACCCGCAGCCCTGCCCCCAGCTCTGCCGGTGCCCCTCACTCCCGACCGCAGCCCCTGCCCCAGCTCTGCCGGTGCCCCTCACTCCCGACCGCAGCCCCTGCCCCCCCGCAGCCCTGCCGGTGCCCCTCACTCCCGACCCGCAGCCCCTGCCCCCCCCCAGCTCTGCCGGTGCCCCTCACTCCCGACCCGCAGCCCCTGCCCCCCCAGCCCTGTCCTCTCGCCCCCGTCTCCCCCCCCCCCGGTTTTTTAAAAAAATTTTTTTTTCAGCAAAATCCAATGGTCTGGGGAGAGGGGGGCAGGACAGAGAACCCTCCTGACCAATAGGAGGCCAGTTTTTCATCAGCCAATCACGTTGCAGCTTAAACTCTGTCCAAAGTTACCCAGCCCAATAGAGGTGAGTTCTGGCAACAAGTGAATGTTATGGCGAAGCGGGAGGGGTGGCAGGCGGGGGTCGGTGCAGGGCAGGGACCGCGCCGGGAGCCTCAGCACCCATCGGTCGCTACCGCTGGGCCAGCAGCGGGTGCTGCAAGGAGACCAAACAGCTGATAAGTTTGGAAACTCCCAGGATGCGGGTCCTGTGGAACTACCGGCCACTGGATTTCATCCCAGAGCTGGGCTGGTATCGACCTTGGGTCCCACTGCACAGGGCAAGCGGGAGGCAGGATATTTGGTGCCTGGCCGGGGGTGCAGGGCCCTTGGAAAGTCAACGGCAGCCAGGAGACCAGGGTAGATGGGCCCATGGGTTCAACAACGTACAGACTCTTTCACTGAGCAAAAAGCCCAAAGGCCTCCGGAGCCGGGGCCTGCAGCCCATGAGCCACGATGCAGCCACCTCTGGGGTGGGGCAGGTGCCTGGACACTTGGGACACCCCCCACTGAAGATGCGGGTGTGAGGATGGGGCGGGGGAATCAAGGCAGCTGAGATTTCACCCGTCTGGGGTCATGGCTGGGATCCCGGACTCCTGGGTTCTCTCCCCGGCGTAGGGAGTGGGGGCCGGTGGGTTAGAGGGGGGGGAGATGGGATCCCGGACGCCTGGGTTCTCTCCCTGGCATGGGGAGTGGGGGCCGGTGGGTTAGAGGGGGGAGAGATGGGATCCCGGACGCCTGGGTTCTCTCCCAGGCGTGGGGAGTGGGGGCCGGTGGGTTGGGGAGATGGGAGCCCGGACGCCTGGGTTTTCTCCCCGGCATGGGGAGTGGGGGCCGGGGGGTTGGGGGGGGAGATGGGAGCCCGGACGCGGGGGTGCTCTCCCGGGCGTGGGGCGTGGGGGCCGTGGGGTTGGGGGGGGAGATGGGAGCCCGGACGCCTGGGTTCTCTCCTGGCATGGGGAGGGCACGGGGGCCGGTGGGTTGGGGAGATGGGAGCCCGGACGCCTGGGTTCTCTCCCCGGCGGGGGGAGGGGCACGGGGGCCGGTGGGTTGGGGGGGGGAGATGGGAGCCCGGACGCCTGGGTTCTCTCCCTGGCATGGGGAGGGGCACGGGGGCCGGTGGGTTGGGGGGGGGAGATGGGAGCCCGGACGCCTGGGTTCTCTCCCCGGCTCCGGGGGCTGGAGCGGGGGCTGGGTTCTCTGGCAGCAGGTTGTTTTTCTGGGGCGCGTCTCGCTGGCGGGTGACGTATTGGGGGCACCACCGCCCGCCTGTCACCTGGGAGCCTTTGAAGGGCCCTGATGCCGGAGCTGCCGTGAGCCACACGCCGAGAGACCGGGAGGGGCGGCTGCTCTGGGGGAGCAGAGAAGGGGACATGGGGCCTGTCCCCTCTCAGGGCCACCTGCCTGATCCTGTCCCAGAGCAGGGGGCTACTCCCCTCCCCCAGCCCTGCCGGTGCCCCCCACTCCCGACCTGCAGCCCCCACCAGCCTGGCCCTGCCCCTCCCCCAGCCCTGCCGGTGCCCCTCACTCCCGACCTGCAGCCCCTGCCAGCCTGGCCCTGCCCCCGCCCCAGCTCTGCCGGTGCCCCCCACGCCCTGGCTCTCAGCACATTTACTGAACAGCTCTTAGCCGCTCTGGGTATCGATTTGCTCTAAGTGCTGCGTGTTTCCTATGTGCTGATTAAGGGTTTGTTCCGACACTGGCAACTGGGGGCACGCGGGGGTGGGGAGTCTGGTGAGTCCCAGAGAGCTGGGGGGGCCCAGGGCTGGGCGGGCTGGGGGCTGCGGGTCGGGAGTGAGGGGCACCGGCCGGGCAGGGGGCTGCGGGTCGGGAGTGAGGGGCACCCGCCGGGCAGGGGGCTGCGGGTCGGGAGTGAGGGGTGCTGATCCTGCTGGGACTCCTGGCTATGCTGGCTGTGTGCTGGGAGCCAGGACTCCTGGGTTCTCGCCCGGCTCTGGGAGGGGAGGGGGGGCTGGTGGTTAGAGCGGGGGGCGGGAGCCAGGACTCCTGGGTTCTCTCCCTGGTTCTGAGTCTGCGGACCCCTCCTCAGCTGCCTGGAGTTGTTGTGGGGGAGGAGTCTGGGGACTCCACACCCCCCGGTTCAGTCCCCAAAATTCTCCCTCTGCTCTGGGCCCCCCCGGCCCCGCCCCATTGGTGCCTCCCGCCTCCAACTTCATCTCTGCCGCCTCGATCCCCGGCTCCCCCGTTTCCCCTCCCACCCCTGTAGATCCGTCCATCTGCATCCCCGCTAGATCCACACGCCCCCTTTAGAGCCATAGATCCGTCCCCTATAGATCCCTCCCCTATAGATCCCTCCCTCCCCCATAGATCCCTCCCCTATAGATCCGTCCCTCCCCCATAGATCCGTCCCCCATAGATCCCTCCCTCCCCTATAGATCCATCCCTCCCCCCACAGATCCCTCCATCCCTCCCCCCGCTCTCCCCGCCCCCCGGCACCCGGCGCTGCGATATAAGAGCCGGTACCTCCCCCCCCCCGCCTGATGCAGGCGGGACCCGCTTCACTCACACCCGGCCGGACCTGCGGAGCGATGCGCCTGGGGGCCGGGCAGGACCCCCAGCCCGGAGCCCGGATCGCCGCCCGCGGCCGCCGGAGAGAGGTGAGAGCGGCCGGGCCGGGCGGGTCTGTCCGATCCCCCGGCTCCCGGATCGGCCCCCCCCCCGGATCCACCCCCCCCCAGCGCCTGGATCTGTCCCCCCCCATCTGCCAGGGGCGCTGGGACAGTGCGGGGGCTGAGAGCCGAGCTGCAAACCCTGGATAGGATGGAACCGCTTCCAGCCCCTCGCCCCACCTCTGGCAGCTGCACTGCCCCCACCCCGTGATCTGCCCCCGCCCTGGCCCCATATGCACCCCAAGGCTGGGGTGTCCCTGAGTCAGGGGCCCTCCTGATCCCCACCCCCATGGAGCAGTTACTGTCCCCCGCAGTGGGGGGGGGGCCGGGAAAGGGCTTTGAGTAAGAATCAAAAACACCCACCCCACCCCCACTGCTTGGCTAGGACTGACCTCCCCCCCGCTGGGGGGCCCCCCGCCAACCCCCCAGCCCCCACAGCCGGGGAGAGAACCCAGGAGTCCTGGCTCCCTGCCTCCCGCCCCCCACTCCCCTCCCAGATCCAGGAGAGAACCCAGGCGTCCGGGCTGAGGTGTCTAATCTGCAGGTTTTGATTTTCTGTCTCACGTCTCGTCTCTCCTGCCCGCAGCTCCCTGAGACGCCCCCCGGCTCCCGAGCCCGTCGGCCCCTTTGCCAAGAGCCAGCGGCATGGAGCAGCCCAGAACCCCCCCTGCCTTGACTGGGGGCGGCTGAGACCGGGGGGTACCTGAGACCGTGACCAGGAGCGACTCATTTCTCCCCCTAGCCCCTGGCTCCGTGCCCCACAGCGACACGCGGGCTGGGTGCTCGTGTGTCGGAGAGAGCTGAGCCCCAGGCAGGTCCCCACGGGGGCCCCACAGCTAGTGGAGCCCTGGGTCCGGAGACCTGCCCCGGCCTCCCTTGGACACATCCAAGTTTGGAGACAACCCCCCCTCCCACCGGCGCCCCATCTCCTGGGTCCCAAGGCCACTGCCTGGGCACCTCCGGCTTTGGCGCCTTCCCCGTTCCGAGCTGACGCCCCCTCCCTGCCCCGGCGCCCCCCACGCCCGGCCACCATGGCGGCCGGCGTGGCTACCTGGCTGCCCTTTGCCCGCGCGGCCGCCGTGGGCTGGCTGCCCCTGGCCAAGAAGCCGATACCCAAACCGCCCAGCGACAAGCGACCCCGGGGGGACGAGATCCTGGTGGTGAACGTGAGCGGCCGGCGGTTCCAGACCTGGCAGAACACGCTGGACCGGTACCCGGACACGCTGCTGGGCAGCTCGGAGAAGGAGTTCTTTTACGACGAGGACAGCCAGGAGTATTTCTTTGACCGCGACCCGGAGATCTTCCGCCACGTCTTGAACTTCTACCGCACCGGCCACCTGCACTACCCCCGGCACGAGTGCATCCAGGCCTTCGACGAGGAGCTGAGCTTTTACGGCATCATCCCGGAGCTGATCGGCGACTGCTGCCTGGAGGAGTACCGCGACCGCAAGAAGGAGAACGCCGAGCGGCTGGCGGAGGACGAGGAAGCGGAGAGCGCCACCGACCTTTCGCTGCCGCCGGACAGCACCGTCCGGCAGCGGCTGTGGCGGGCCTTCGAGAACCCCCACACCAGCACCGTGGCCTTGGTCTTCTACTACGTCACCGGCTTCTTCATCGCCGTCTCGGTGATCGCCAACGTGGTGGAGACCATCCCCTGCCAGCCGCCGCCCGGCCGGAAGCGCCAGCAGCCCTGCGGCGACCGCTTCCCCTTGGTCTTCTCCTGCATGGACACAGCCTGCGTCCTCATCTTCACCGGCGAGTACCTGCTCCGGCTCTTCGCTGCCCCCAGCCGCTGCCGCTTCCTGCGCAGCGTCATGAGCATCATCGACGTGGTGGCCATCCTGCCCTACTACATCGGGCTGGTGATGCCGGAGAACGAGGACGTCAGCGGGGCCTTCGTCACCCTGCGGGTCTTCCGGGTCTTCCGCATCTTCAAGTTCTCGCGGCACTCGCAGGGGCTGCGGATCCTGGGCTACACGCTGAAGAGCTGCGCCTCGGAGCTGGGCTTCCTCCTCTTCTCGCTGACCATGGCCATCATCATCTTCGCCACCGTCATGTTCTACGCCGAGAAGGGCACCCGCAGCACCAACTTCACCAGCATCCCGGCCGCCTTCTGGTACACCATCGTCACCATGACCACGCTGGGGTGAGTCGCTGGGGGGGGCTGCCGGGATCCCTCGGGGACGCCGCTCCCAGGGCCGCACGCCGGGACCAGCCCCTGCACGCCATTGCTTTGGTCTCGGGTTTGGGAGTTGCTGTGCCGGGCGTCCGGCCCTGGACTCTACCGTGGCCAGGACGTTTGGCCAAATGACTGACTGCCCTGCGGCGGGTCCGTGGGACACCAGCGCTGCTGTTCTTGGGCCTGCTGGGAGCAGAGTGCGAATCCCACCCGGGCAATTCCCACACGCAGCAGATTCACAACAGGCTGGGAAAGGGCTGAAGTCTGCAGGGAGGGTGTGGGGGAGGGGCTGGGAGCCAGGACTCCTGGGTTCTCCCCTGGCTCTGGGAGGGCAGTGGAGGCTGTTGGTTAGAGCTGGGGGGGGGCTGGGAGCCAGGACTCCTGGGTTCTCCCCTGGCTCTGGGAGGGCAGTGGGGTCTGGTGGTTAGAGCAGAGGGGGCTGGGAGCCAGGACTCCTGGGTTCTCTCCTGGCTCTGGGAGGGGAGTGGGGTCTGGTGGTTAGAGCAGAGGGGCTGGGAGCCAGGACTCCTGGGTTCTCTCCACGGCTCTGGGAGGGGAGTGGGGTCTGGTGGTTAGAGCAGAGGGGCTGGGAGCCAGGACTCCTGGGTTCTCCCCTGGCGCTGGGAGGGCTGGGAGCCAGGACTCCTGGGTTCTCTCCCCAGCTCTGGGAGGGGAGTGGGGGCTGGTGGTTAGAGCAGAGGGGCTGGGAGCCAGGACTCCTGGGTTCTCCCCTGGCTCTGGGAGGGCAGTGGAGGGCAAAGCGCTGGAGCGGAGGCACTTGTGGGCAGGAGGCCGGGCCTGGCACAGCTGGTGCCATCTGCAATGGGCTGGATATTTCCTGGCTGCCCAAGGATGCAAACGTCTGTTCAGCTCGTAATTCTTCCTAAGAGCCCCGTGGCAGCTTCCATCGCGGGCCAGCAGCAGGGGGAGGGGAGAGCGAAAGAGAGGAGCTGGGAGCTGCAGGTCGGGAGTGAGGGGCATCAGTGGAGCTTGGGGGGGGGACCCCAGCACTGGGCTAGCAGGGGGCTATGGGTCGGGAGTGAGGGGCATCGCATGTCTCTTTAACAGTCCCCAGGATTCCTGGGCACTGTTGCATCTTACTGCATCATTGCCGAGGCAAACCACAGACCCGGGGAGAGAACCCAGGAGTCCTGGCTCCCAGCCCCCCTGCTCTAACCACCAGCCCCCACTCCCCTCCCAGAGCCGGGGAGAGAACCCAGGAGTCCGGCTCCCAGCCCCGCTGCTCTAACCACCAGCCCCCACTCCCCTCCCAGAGACGGGAGAGAACCCAGGAGTCCTGGCTCCCAGCCCCCGTGCTCTAACCACCAGCCCCCACTCCCCTCCCAGAGCTGGGAGAGAACCCAGGAGTCCTGGCTCCCAGCCCCCCTGCTCTAACCACCAGCCCCCACTCCCCTCCCAGAGCTGGGGAGAGAACCCAGGAGTCCTGGCTCCCAGCCCCCACCACCCAGCAACACACACACACACAATCCGCAGGTCACCATACAAACTGTCTTTCCCTTACTTCCCACCAGGGGGCGCCAGGGGTCACTATTACACAAGGGTGTGGCGAAGAGATGCATTGTGGGTAAGGCGGAGGGCTGGGGGAGGGGGCAGTTGGGGTTCTGGGCTAGGTGGGGCAGCTGGAGATTCACGCTGCAGTGATGAAGGGAGGAAAGTGTCGTCTCCCCCATCACTAGGTTCAAGTGTTAACAGCCCCGATTGTGTGACGGGTCCCACCACATCGAATGGGGGCTTGGAGGAGATGTGCCTTCATGGCAGCACCAGGGCTCCTGGGTTCTCTCCCAGGCCCTGGGAGGGGAGCGGGGTCTAGTGGTTAGAGCAGGGGGATTGGGAGCCCGGACTCCTGGGTTCCATTTGTGGCCATGAGCCAGGGCCATCTGGGCCAAGCACCCCGGGTTGAGTCTGTTCTGCCTCCATACCTGTTACCGGCAGTTTCTATGAAACAGGCTTCTCCTTCCTGTCCCAATCCCTCGTGCAGTGTTATGTGCGGTGGTTCCCTGGCTGCTCTTCCTCAGAGCTGGCTGCATCTCTGCTCCAGGCGAGCCGTCCCCATGCGGTGTTATGTGCGGTGGTTCCCTGGCTGCCCCGCCCCAGAGCTGGCTGCATCTCAGCGCCGGGCGAGCCGTCCCCATGTGGTGTTATGTGCGGTGGTTCCCCAGCTGCCCCGCCCCAGAGCTGGCTGCATCTCAGCGCTGGGCGAGCTGTCCCCATGCCGTGTTATGTGCGGTGGTTCCCTGGCTGCTCTGCCCCAGAGTTGGCTGCATCTCTGCACCGGGCGAGCTGTCCCCATGCGGTGTTGTGTGCGGTGGTTCCCCGGCTGCCCCGCCCCAGAGCTGGCTGCATCTCAGCGCCAGGCGAGCCGTCCCCATGCGGTGTTATGTGCAGTGGGTCCCTGCCTGCTACGCCCCAGAAGTGGCTGCATCGAATGCCCACCTGTGTCTGGGGACACGGCAGCTCCGTGCTGTCTCCCCCCGCCCCGCTCCACGCCGAGGCCTTGGTGGCTGCCCGGGTGTTTTGCTCTGCACCAGATCGGGCACGTGGCGTGTAACCGAGGCAGGGCCCTGCTGCAGCTCCATGGGGGATGAATTATTTATCCACAGAGCGCGGGAGGCAGAGACAGCCGCTTCCGCAGCTCGCGTGTGCTGGGGGGCCTGCGGGTCGGGAGTGAGGGGCACCGGCAGAGCCCGGGGCTGGGGTCGGATCCAGGTGACCTGCCTTGGGCTCGTCCTGAGGCCGGCGGAGATTCCGCTGAATCGGCAACATGCTCGGTGAGGGCGGCCGGGCGCGGGGGGCTGGGAGCCCGGACTCCTGGGTTCTCCCTCAGCTCTGGGAGGGGAGTGGGGTCTGGTGGGTCAGAGCGGGGGGGGCTGGGAGCCCGGACTCCTGGGTTCTCCCCCAGCTCTGGGAGGGGAGGTGGGTCTGGTGGGTCAGAGCGGGGCTGGGGGTGTTGGCTCTTTGCGTGTCTCTGCCATGGGGTCGTGATCTCATCTGCTCCAGGGCAAATTGGGGCCTAACCCCCCCCCCCGAGTTTGTTTCATGGCAAGCCCCGCCCCCCCCCCACAGGCACCTTCCAGGCCCTGCGGCTGCCCCTGAGCAGGGCGGGGCCCCCTTCCCGCTCCCCCATTTCTGTGCATCTCAGGCCCTGGCCAGCTCACATCCCCCCCCAGTGGAGTTACAGGGGGGTCGGGGCTGTCAGGTCCCCCCACAACCATCCCCCTCCCCTGGTCCAAGGAGCAGCCTTCAGTACCCTGGCTCAGCCCCAGGGCCCCCCCACCCTGGTATGCTGCGCCCCTGGGTCAGCCCCCCCCGCAATCTCCCCCCACCCCGGGCGCAGCCCCAGGGCCCCCCCACGCCGCAGCACAAGGTTGCAGCAACCTCTCGCCGGCCAAGCGGACCCGCTCCGCGCTGGTACCTGGGGACGTGTGAATATTTCATGTTCTCCGTAGTTACACACGGAGCCGGCCTAGAGCCGGGGCGGGGGGGGGACCTGGTTCCTGGGGCTTCCCCCTCCGGAATCCCACCCCTGGCACAGAACACAAAATCCCCTTCCTGCCCCCCTGGGGTCTGCACTGAGCCACTAGGGGGCGCCGTGCTGCAGGGAGCGGGGCGGGGGCTGGGCAGTCGGGGCTGGGGGGTGCCATGGGGGGGGTCTCAGCAGGGGGAGCCCAGTGTCCTGTCCAGTTAGAACAAGCCACCACCCAGCTAAAATTCCCTGGAATTCCCACTTAATAGTAAATTCTTCTTTATTTGTTAGGCAGCTGGTCCCAGCTTCCCCACCCCAGAGCTGGCTGCATCTCAGCGCCGGGCGAGCCGTCCCCTACTGCGTTGTGTGTGGCTGGTCCCAGCTGCCCCGCCCCAGAGCTGGCTGCACCTCAGCGCCGGGCGAGCCGTCCCCTTGCAGCGTTGTGTGCGGCTGGTCCCAGCTGCCCCGCCCCAGAGCTGGCTGCACCTCAGCGCCGGGCGAGCCGTCCCCTACTGCGTTGTGTGCGGCTGGTCCCAGCTGCCCCGCCCCAGAGCTGGCTGCACCTCAGCGCCGGGCGAGCCGTCCCCTACTGCGTTGTGTGCGGCTGGTCCCAGCTGCCCCGCCCCAGAGCTGGCTGCACCTCAGCGCCGGACGAGCCGTCCCCTTGCAACGTTGTGTGCGGCTGGTCCCAGCTGCCCCGCCCCAGAGCTGGCTGCACCTCAGCGCCGGGCGAGCCGTCCCCTTGCAGCGTTGTGTGCGGCTGGTCCCAGCTGCCCTGCCCCAGAGGTGGCCACATCGTGTGTTACCCATAACAGGGAAGCTGTCCCCGCTCTCAGGCCGCGCTCTGAGCCGTTGATTGATTCCTCAGCCCGTTAAATAAGTCATGGTGTTGTGGTGCATATTTTATTATATAATCGCCGCTCGCCTGACGTGGATTAAGAGCGTTTCTCCAGAAGCAATTTCACTTTCCCAAGCGCTCCATTACTAACTGCAACACTTCTGCTGCCTGTTATCCTCATGCGGCGTTATGGGTGGCTGTTCCCCAGCTGCCCTGCCCCAGAGGTGGCTGCAGCTCAGCGTGGGGCGAGCCATCCCGGCGTGGTGTTATGTGCAGCTGTTCCCCAGCCGCCCTGCCCCAGAGGTGGCTGCAGCTCAGCATCTCCCCCACCGCACCGGGGAGGGAGCCTAGAGCAGCAGGGCTGTGAGATGCACGGGGCGGTTCACACCTCTGTGAGTGACCAGCTCAGGCTCTCGGCAGACTCCGGCAGCATCACATTTTGGGGGTTTTCTCCCCGACCGCAAGGGCTAGGAACAGACTTTTTTCAGCCCCCAAAAGCTGAGCTTCTGGCGCATTCGTGTTCTTTCTTCCCTCCCTTCCCCCTGGCAGGTACGGGGACATGGTTCCCAGCACGATCGCCGGGAAGATCTTCGGCTCCATCTGCTCGCTCAGCGGGGTGCTGGTCATTGCACTGCCGGTGCCCGTCATTGTCTCCAACTTCAGCCGCATCTACCACCAGAACCAGCGGGCGGACAAACGCCGGGCGCAGCAGGTCCGGGGGGGTGGCCCTGTGCAAAGGAGGGGGGATGTGGGGAGAGGAGAGTGAGCCACGGTGGAGGGGGGTTGTGGGGCTGAGATGCAGAGGGGGGCTGGGGGGAAGGTTTGTGTCTGTGTCTCTGACCCTTGCCCCCCCCCCCCGCAGAAGGTTCGCCTGGCACGGATCCGGCTGGCGAAGAGCACCACGACCAACGCCTTCCTGCAGTACAAGCGGAACGGGGGCCTCGAGGTACCTGCCCCCAGCACGTGCACACGCGCCCCTCGCACGCGCACCCCTCGCACGCTCACCCCATTGCACTAGCAAACGCCCGCGCACTGTGGCTGCACACGCTTGCCCAGTGGCAGGAGAGCACTCGCTGCACAGACGCCCCTGCACACTCACCCCCCCCGGCGCTGACACCCCCTGTGCATAACCGCCCGGCACACTCGCCCTGCCCACAATGATGTTAGCACAGCCCCTGTGCACACCCGCCCCACACACTGCCTCAGTGCACGGACATGACCGTGCACACTCAGCAGGCCCACTGCTCACACTGTTGCACTAGCTCACTCATGTACAAACCCAGTGCACGCTGGCTGCACCTTCACCCTTCACACAAACACACAATTGCAGTAACACTCACATGCACAATCACAGGGCACACTTACCCTTTACACATGCACACCGTTACACTAACACACATGCACAACACACACTCACCACCACCCACTTGAACTAAACCCATCACTGTGCAAGCGCAAGGCACACTCACCTCACACTTTGCACACACACAATTACATTAACACCGGCACACACACTCACAGTTCCGTTGGCACCCCCTACGTCCCCACACACTGCCCCAGTTGCACTGGCACACCTGTGCACAATCACTGCACACTCACCCCTTGCACGCAGTCCCAATGCACACTGGATGTACACTCACACACACACACTAACACACCCTTGCACAATCCCAATGCACAATTGCCCTTCACACAAACACACACGCTAACACACCCATGCACAATCCCAATGCACAATCGTCGCTCCTACCAGCACACCATTGCACTAACACCACCGTGTACAATCCCAGTGCACACTCACCACAACTTGCACGCTTCCCCAGTTGCACTGACACACCCAGTCACACACCCTCTCAGCCTTACACACGCACAGGAGTGCAGAACACAGCTGTGTTCGCTCTTCGCACGCTTCCCCCCGCCAACCCGCCTCGTTGTACCCCTCCCACTCACCCCTGCTCTCAGGCCCCTAGTAGGCTGTGGATGTGTGTGCTGGGGAGGGGGTGTCTGTCTATCTCTGATCTCCCCCAAAACAGGCCCTGGGCAGCGCAGCCCATGCCTTGGCTGTGAGGAATTGTTCGACCTTCGAGCAGCAGCACCATCACCTGCTGCACTGCCTGGAGAAGACCACGGTGAGCAGGGGGGCAGGGGGCGGCTGGGGGGCAGCGTGGGGGGCGGAGGGCGCCGTGGGCCACGCTGAATCTCCCCCCTCCCCCCCGCAGAGCCACGAGTTCATGGACGAGCGCTCGTGCAGCGAGGCCGGGCTGGGGGGCTCGGTGGGCGGACGGAGCAGCCGCAGCACCTCCTTCTCCTCCCAGCAGGGCGGCGCCACCTCCTGCTGCCCCCGCCGGGGCCCCCCGCGCCGGGCCCTGCGCCCGGCCCCCTCCACCGCCTCCGTCAGCCGCGCCAGCGCCCAGGAGCTCAACACGCTGCAGGGCCACAAGGGGCCCGCCGCCCCCCAGAGGTAGCAGCACCCCACACCGGGGAGGAGGGCACTGGGGGCTGGGCGAGGGGTGGAGGAATCGGAGGTGCTGGGGGTACTGAGCTGTGGGGAGGGGGAGGGGCACTGGGGGGCTGGGCGAGGGGGGTGGAGGAATCGGAGGTGCTGGGGGTACTGAGCTGTGGGGAGGGGGAGGGGCACTGGGGGGCCTGCACCAGAGGGGATGGGGCATGGAGGCTCCTAGGTGCTCCCAACCGCACCCACTAGGGGGAGCTGGCACCCTCCCCTCCCCCCATCCACTAACTAGAGAGTAAGGCTGGTGCCTGCTGCCACCTAGTGGACAACTGCGGAAAAGTGGGGGCTGGGAGCCAGGACTCCTGGGTTCTCTCCCCGGCTCTGGGAGGGGAGGGGAGGGGGGTCTAGTGGGTTAGAGGGGGGACGCTGGGAGCCAGGACACCTGGGTTCTCTTCCCGCCTCGGGGTGGGGGGCTGGTGGTTAGAGTGGGGAGGCTGGGAGCCAGGACGCCTGGGTTCACTCTCTCTCCCCCCACCTCCCCCAGCCGCTCCAGCTTGAACGCCAAGGCCCACGAGAACATGACGATGACCTACGATGGGGTGGACCTGGCGGCTGCTCTCACCAGCATCCCCACGCCCCCCGCCAACACCCCCGAGAGCCGCCCCCCCACGCCCCGCGCCCGGCCCAACTCCAGCCTGCCTGCCCCCCACCTGCCCCACCGCATGGTCAAGATCTCCTCCTTGTAAGGGCAGAGCGTGGAGCGGCTGGGGGGGGGGTGCCCCGTCCCCTCCGCCCACCACTAGGGCCCGGACACTGGGCTCCTGCCTGCCCCGGACGCCTGGGTTCCACACGCCTAGGGGCATTGTCTTCCACAAATGCTGGGGTGCCAGCTGCCTGAGCGCCTGGATGCCTGGGTCCCCTACTCCGGTGCATGTCCTCACCCGGCTGCCTGGGTCACAGGGACATTGTCTTCCACAAATGCTGGAGTGGTGGCCTCTGCCTGAGGATCTGGATTTGTCCCGGACGCCTGGGTTCCACAGGAGCATGGCCTGGCCCAGAAACCTGTGTCCCCCCCACCCCTGCTTAGGCGCATGACTTCGCCTGGATGCCTGGGTCCCGCCGCTGTAGCGACACAGTCTTCCACAAACACTGAGGTGCCACCCGCCGAGGGACACGGCCTTGTCCAGATGCCTGGGTCCTGCCCCCCCCCCCCCCCCGTTCGAATCAAAGCCATATCTAGGGGACAGCTATGCAAGACGGGCAAACAGCACCACTTCCAGGGCCGGCCTGGGTAAAGCCTCCCCCCCACACCCCGTGCCCCCACCCCAGGCAATGTGGGCAAGAGCCCTGGTTAACCCAAAGCCCTTGTATGTCCTGTGCTGGGAGGGGAGTGGGGTCCTGCCAGCGGAGGGGGCTGGGAGCCTGGATGCCTGGGTTCTCTCCCCGGCTCTGGGAGGGGCATGGGGTCTGGTGGGTGAGAGCAGGGGAGGCTGGGAGCCTGGACGCCTGGGTTCTCTCCCCGGCTCTGGGAGGGGCGTGGGGGCTGGTGGGTGAGAGCAGGGGGGGCTGGGAGCCCGGACGCCTGGGTTCTCTCCCTGGCTTGGGGAGGGGCAGGTTTGGGCCAGAGAGCTTTTGTGGAAGCACCAAATCCACCAGGATTCACACACACACCCCACACCCCGGATCAAGGCCCATATAGCCCAATGCCCACCCTAGATCAGAACCAAGGACCTGCGGGGCCGGACTCCTGGGTCCCTTCCCCACCCCCCTTGGATGGACCCAAGCCCCTGGCCTATGCATGTCTCTTCCACCACGGGGGGCCGCTGTCCATGGCTGCCGACCACCACCTGCCTGCATCTCCGTTCTAGCCTCAGTGGGATGGTGCCTCTTTGGGGGAGCAGAAAGGGGGGTACCAGACCCCCCCAAATTCCACTGCCCCCCTCCTTCCCGGGACCTTGCCTAGGTACAACGATCGACGGGGACCGGACGCCGAATCTGCTAATAACTTCGCGCCTTTGACGGGCTGCCGGCCACCTCGCAATCTGCCTCGGGTGCCGTTCTAGGCATTCGGGGGTGGGCAAGACGCCTGGGTTCTCAGCTTGGGGAAGGGAGTGGGGGCTAGTGGTTAGAGCAGAGGGGAGCTGGGAGCCTGGACGCCTGGGTTCTCTCCCCAGCTCTAGGAAAGGAGGGGGTTGTCTCAGACCCCCCACCCCTGCGAACAGGCTGTAGGGCTATTGTGCCCCTGATAAGAGTGGCAGCGGCATTCCTCACCCCCCCCAGCACTAACTGTGGGGTGGGGGTCCCGAAACATCCCGCCCCAGGTGGGCAATGCAGGGACGAATGCATGGAGCTGCGGGGGGTGGGGGGGCAGCCAGCCCCGAGGAATGGCCAGCAGGGGGGTGCTAGAGGAGGCACTGAAGCCACAGGAACCGGGTTGGGGGGTAGGCGCCCCCGAGTCCCACCACGCGCTCTGCGGGAGCCGGCACCTCGTTGGTTGAATAGCACAACGCCCAATTCCTTGCATGGCCACTGGGGGGCACCATGGAATCTGCTGCACCTCCCCCCCATCTAAAGCAATATACCCAGTGGGCACCCCCCCCCCCCGAGAGGGCATCCCTATAGGGGGGCTGCCCCGGCTGGGAGGGGAGGGTAATGCACCCCACACCTCCCCCTTCAATTTACCTCCAAGTCTATATGAAAACGAGTGGAAAAGTTGGGGAGGGGCGGAGCCAGGACTCCTGGGTTCTCTCCCCGGCTCTGGGAGGGGAGTGGGTACTAATAATTGGGGGTGGGGGAGGCTGGGAGCCAGGACTCCTGGGGCCTCTCCTGACTCAGTGTGTGACCGGTCAAGTCACTTCAACTCAGGTTCCCCTTTGTGTCCACAGGGGAGAATAAAAGTGCCCGGCTGTGGGGCGGGGAGGTTGGGCGTTGAACCCCTGTGAGGCCGGAGGCGCGTTTGCTGCACCTTGCATGGGGGGCGCGGGGGGCGGGAGCAGTACAGAGGCTGGGGGGGCAGAGAAGCTGGGGGTCGAGGGGCTGCCCTGAGCCCAGAGCGCGCCGCTGTTGTTGGAGCAAATACAATGAAACGTGTTAAACCTCAGACCCCGACTCCCGACCTTCCTTGGGGCACGGGGGGCAAACTGAGGGGATGCGACACAAGGGGGCCCCTCTGGGGGCATCAGATCCGGGGTGACCCACGGCAAGGGGTGGCTGGGGAGGGGTGGGACTGGGACACGGGGCCTCTCCCCACTCGGGGGCATTGGCTCGGGGGTGTGTGTGAGGGAGCCCGGACTCCTGGGTTCTCTCCCCGGCTCTGGGAGTGGTTAGAGCGGGGGCTGGGAGCCAGGACTCCTGGGTTCTCTCCTTGGCTCTGGGAGGAGTGGGGTCTGAGTGGTTGGGGGGGGGGTCTGGGAGCCAGGACTCCTCCTCTCCTCCGGGGCTGGGAGCCCGGACTCCTGGGTTCTCTCCCGGCTCTGGGAGGAGTGGTGCCTAGTGGTTAGAGCGGGGGCTGGGAGCCAGGACTCCTGGGTTCTCTCCTGGCTCTGGGAGGAGTGGGGTCTAGTGGTTTGGGGTCTGGGAGCCAGGACTCCTGGGTTCTCTCCCTGGCTCTGGGAGAGGAGTGGGGTCTAGTGGTTAGAGCAGGGGGGCTGGGAGCCAGGACTCCTGGGTTCTCTCCCCGGCTCTGGGAGAGGGGTGGAGGCTGGTGGTTAGAGCAGGGGGGGCTGGGAGCCCGGACTCCTGGGTTCTCTCCCCGCTCTGGGAGGTGGGGCCTTGTTGTTAGAGCGGTGGGGGCTGGGAGCCAGGACTCCTGGGTTCGCTCCCCGGCTCTGGGAGGGGGGTGGGGGCTGGTGGTTAGAGCAGGGGGGGCTGGGAGCCCAGACTCCTGGGTTCTCTCCCCTCCACTTGGGGCTGGGTCGGTCGAGTAGGATAATAGGTAAGTAAAAGGGGTGGGACTATATTTGAGTGACAGTCACCTCAGCCAATCAGAGCGGCTGCCGTGGGGGCTCCTCCAGGGCAGGGCTAGAGGGGAAGGGGGCCTTCCAGCCAATCAGAATGGAGGGTTTTCTTCTTGACCAATCAGAGAGCTGCCCTTCGATGTCCAATCAATCAGAGATGAGCGCTGTGTTCTCAGCCAGTGAAATGTGGGCGCCTGGCTTCCCAGCCAATCAACATCATTTGCTGTTTCCTCCTCCAATCGAAGGTGTGGAGCCTCTCCAACTGCCAATCAGAAGCGAGGGTAGGTCCTTCGTAGCCAATGAGAAACGACGTCTCAGTCTTCTAGCCAATCAGAGATGGCTCCTTTGCGTTTTAGCCATTCGGAAATAGGTTCCTTGTCTCTCAGCCAGTCAGAAATGAGTCCTCCACCTCTGAGCCAATCAGAAATTGGTTCCGTGATATTCAGCCAATCAGAAATCAGAGCTTCACCTCTGAACCAATAAGATAATTCATTGTTACTAAGGGCGGCCCAGGTCCCGCCTTCTTCTGTGTCGTTGCTATGGGCTGTGGGAGGGGGTATTGTAGTGGGAAAACGGGGGTGGGTGGGACTTTTTTGATTGGCAGTTTAGCTTTGGCCAATCAAAGATTTGGCCCGTCAACCTGTGGCCAATGAGCGTGAGGCCGCACTTGGTAGCCAGTGAGACCAGGGTCGTTGCCAAGGCGTGCCTAGTCCCCGCCCCCGGCGTTGCTAAGGGGAGTGACGGCGGAAGTGAGCGCGCGGGGTCAGGGGCCGGCTGTGTTGATGTTGACACTAGGCCGGGGCCGAGCGCGAGGGGCTGCCGCGGAAGCCGGGAAGGGTCAAAAAGCCGCAACGGGGAGGGGGAAGGAGCGGGCAAGCGAGGGGTTGATTCGTTTGCGTCCGGCCGCCGGAGGCTGCTGCTCCCCCTCCCCCCGGGGTACTTTCGCCCCCACGACCCCTCCCTATGGGGGGGCAGTGAGTGTGTGGGGGAGAGGGAGCCCCCCCGGGTACCCACCATCCCCTTGGCCCCTCCATCCGGGTACCGAGCCCTCCCTGGTACCCCCCTTAGCGCCTCCATCCGGGTACCCCGCCCCCCGGGACCCCCCCCTTAGCCCCTCCATCCGGGTACCCGCCCCCGCGACCCCCCCCTTAGCCCCTCCATCCGGGTACCCACCATCCCCTTAGCCCCTCCATCCGGGTACCGAGCCCTCCCGGGTACCCCCCTTAGCCCCTCCATCCGGGTACCCGCCCCCGCGACCCCCTTAGCCCCTCCATCCGGGTACCCACCATCCCCTTAGCCCCTCCCTCCGGGTACCGAGCCCTCCCTGGTACCCCCCTTAGCGCCTCCATCCGGGGACCCCGCCCCCCGCGACCCCCCCCCATAGCGCCTCCATCCGGGTACCCCGCCCCGCGACCCCCTTAGCCCCTCCATCCGGGTACCCGCCCCGACCCCCTTAGCCCCTCCATCCGGGTACCCACCATCCCCTTAGCGCCTCCATCCGGGTACCCGCCCCGCGACCCCCTTAGCCCCTCCATCCGGGTACCCCGCCCCGCGACCCCCTTAGCCCCTCCATCCAGGTACCCACCATCCCCTTAACCTCGCATCCGGGTACCCCCCCGCCCCCTTAGCGCCTCCATCCGGGTACCCCGCCCCGCGACCCCCTTAGCCCCTCCATCCGGGTACCCCGCCCCCCGGGAACCCCCTTAGCGCCTCCATCCGGGTACCCCGCCCCCGCGACCCCCCCCTTAGCCCCTCCATCCGGGTACCCCGCCTCCCCGGACCCCCCTTAGCCCCTCCAACCAGGTACCCCGCCCCGACCCTCCTTAGCGCCTCCATCCGGGTACCCACCATCCCCTTAGCCCCTCCATCCGGGTACCCCGCCCCGGTCTCCCCAGCCCTCCAACCAGGTACCCACCATCCCCTGAACCTCTGCATCCGGGTACCCCGCCCCCTTAGCCCCTCCATCCGGGTTTCCCGCCCCCACCGGGGCCAGCCCCGCCCGCCGGCCCAGCCGGGCCGCTCCTCCCGGCCATGACGATCCTGCCCAAGAAGAAGCCCTGCCCGGCGGCGGGGACGGGGAGCAGGACCCGCCGGGCGGCCCCGCGCCGCGGCCCGGGCGGGGTGGGCGGCTCGGACCCCACCCCACCCGCGGGGCCCGGCCCAGACTCGCACGCGCGGGGGCCCGGCGGCGGGGCGGCCCCCGCCGGCCCCGACCCCGCGGCGGAGGGCCCGATCCCGGGCCTCCTCCCCCGCCCGCTGGGCGCCCCCGCCGGCTCGCCGCCGCCGCCGGGCTCCGGCGGGGTGGGGGCGGCGGGGACCCGCTCGGGGCTGGACGGGGCCCCGCTGCTCGGGGCGGGCGAGGCCCGGGGCGGGGGCTGCTGCTCGGGGCCGGGGCACAGCAAGCGGCGGCGGCAGGGGGGGCCCGGCCCGGGCAGCAGCCCCGAGCGGGACGAGGCCGGCGGCGGCGCCGGCTGTAACAGCGAGGACGAGTACGAGACGGCGGCGGCCCGCGGGGAGAGCATGGACCCGGCCACCGTGGAGCAGGTACCCGGGGGGGTCCCCTGCGGCGGGGGAGTGGGTATGGGGGCCCCCTTCTGGGAGGGTTGGTGGGGGAGAGGGATCCCCCTTTTGGTGGATATGGGGGCCCCCTTCTGGGAGGGTTGGTGGGGGAGAGGGATCCCCTTTTGGTGGGTATGGGGGGCCCCCTTCTGGGAGAGTTGGTGGGGGAGAGGGATCCCCCTTTTGGTGGATATGGGGGCCCCCTTCTGGGAGGGTTGGTGGGGGAGAGGGATCCCCTTTTGGTGGGTATGGGGGCCCCCTTCTGGGAGGGTTGGTGGGGGGAGAGGGATCCCCTTTTGGTGGGTATGGGAGGACCCCCGGTATGGGGGGAGGGAGATCCCCCTTCTTGGAGGTTTGGGGGGGACCCAGACCCCCCTCTTTTGGGCTATGGGAGAGTGGGACCTGCCTCTGGGCTATCGGAGGGATTCCCCTTCTCTGAGCTATGCTGGAGAATGAGGGATTTCTTCTCCGCTGAGGGCTGTGGGGGCACAGGGGGACCTGCCCTTTCTGTAACAGATGCCCTGGGTGGGGCAGGCCCCCTGGGCTGTGTGGGGAGGGGGACCCCCGGGGGACCCCCTTCTGAGCTGTGGCAGGGATGGGGATCCCCTCTGAAGTATAGAGGAACCACCCCCTGTAGAGCAGGTATCCTGGGCAGCATTCTCTCCTTGGGAGTGGTGGACCCCCTCCTTCTGAGAGCTGGGGGAAGTGGGGAGACCCTCCGCTCTGACCTGGGCTGGAGGAGAGCAATGCCCCCTCGTTTGGTGGGGGGGACCCTGCATTCCCAGATCTGGGGGAGGCCCCCCCTTTCAGATGTGGTGGTGAGCCCCCTTCCTCTGATATGGGGGCGGGGGCAGCCCTGCCGGGGGCGATGTTGATAGGCGACCCTGCTCCCTCTTATGAGGGGGCTCTGATCTGGAGGTGGGAAGACACCCCCACCCCCGTATGATGGGGGGAGGGATGTAACAATCAGGTGGTGACTCTTACATTTCCCCCATGGGCCCCCCCGCTATGTGATAGGGGAATGGGGGGGTGTCTACTGGAGGGGGGACCCCTCTGGCACTTATCCCTGTCAGGCAGTGGGGGTGCTCTGAGCTGGGGGGTAATGCTGTGTTTCCAGCTCTACCCTTATCCCATGCGGTGGGCTCTGCGGGGGTCCATGTATTGTCACCCTATTAGTCTGCTATTTACCCCTCCTTAGTGCTGTTTGGGTGCGGGTACCCCCCAGCACCCCCCCAGCACTCATTCTCACTCATTAGGGGGCACTTGGCCTGTGAACTCCACCCCACCCCACCAAGCTCCAGTGGCTGGGATGCTGGGACCAAGGCATCTGGGCCTGCATTCCCTTTGGAGGTGGGATTCTAGGGACCCAGGCATCTGGAGGCTCTGGTTCCCTGAGCACACTGGGAACCCAGGCATCCGGGGGCTCTGCTCCTAGCCCCCCCCCTCCGCCCCATGGTACTGTGTGTGTGTGTGTCCCTCAGTGCCCCTGCTGGAGAGGATGAGTCCAGCTCCCTGCGTGTGAGCATGGACCCACTAGATTGTGCTAGAGCATAAGAGAGACACAATTCACCAGGTGAGCAAGTGAAACTAACTAGCTTCATCATGGGATCCTAGCAATGGTGAAAAGTGAACTGTGTGTTGTTGTAGCATCTCGGAGCCCAGTCCTACCCCAGGACCTCATTGTTCTGGGTGCTCAACAGGAAATATTCGGTGTATTTTGGTAGTATGCAGGAGCTCCGTCCTGGACTGGGACCCCCTTATGCCAGGCGCTGTATGTTATCTATTAGATATATTACGGTAGCACCCAGGACAGATACCCCCCCCCCTTGTGCCAGGCGCTGTATGTTATCTATTAGGTGTATTACGGCAGTGCCCGTGGGAGGGCCTTGCGCCAGGCTCTGTACAAACGCAGACCAGAGAGAGACTCCCCAGTCCCGCAGCCTGAACCCTGCCCTGGCCGCAGTGGGGTGGAATTACCGTTGTCCCTCCCTCCAGCCCGGCGGACCTGCCCCCGGCGACGCGGGGCTCTGGGTCCCCCGGGGCACTGGGGGAGATGTGGGTGAATCGTGCTGCTCGCCTGTTGGTTCGGGGCGAGACCCGCACCAGGGAAGAGAGGCTCCGGCCGGGCTGGGTCTCAGCCCCAGTGCGCCACGCATGGCAGCGCTGGGGTAACTCGCCGACAGGCAGACCCGTCACCCATCCCTACTAGCCAGGCGCGGCGCTGCCCAGACGTAGGCCGACTGTCTCTCGGTTGTTGGCAGCTTGCCTAGCTGCACGTGCCGCCTGTTGAGTTGGGCTGTTGCAGGGGATTGTGGGATGTCGCTTGGCCTAAGGGAACAGGACTCTGGGAAAACCCGCCAGGCGTTCCCGTAACGGGGTCTGTAGGAACATAATGGGGTCTGGTTTGTCTAGCCGGGGGGATCCCCAATCCGGGCTGGCTTCACAGGGCCTGGCATTCAGGGAAACCCCACCCTGGCTGGGCTAGGGGTCCTGTGGGACCTCTTCTCCCCAGGGCTGGGATCGGGGAAGCGGGAGTGGAGCGGGGGCTGCTGGTACTGTACACATTTGGAATAGACGTCCCCTACCTTAGGTCCATTAATGCTTAATGCAGCGAGCCAAGATGGGGGGGCCTGGTCCCACAGCTAACGTTGAGGGGGGCTTTCCCAGGGCAGCGTCGGGGGGATTTGTGTGGGGCTGGCCGACCCCCTTTGCCATTCGAGGGCCAGACAGAATCTGTTCTGTAACCCAATCCGTCCCGCCATCACCGCGGGCGCCCAGGCCATGGGCTGGTGCCCCATATGCAGCTGGGGGGCGTCAGCTGGGACACTGAGCAGCCCTTCCAGGGTCTTGAGCTTGGATCCTGGCTCCCAGCCCCTCTCGCGCCCCCCTGCTGTAACCACTAGGCACCAGTGCTCCGTAACACGCCATGTACGTATCCTACGTTGTGCCAGATGCTGGGGGCCTGGGCTCTGAGTGGGGGCCTTAGGAGGTGGGAGACAAGGGGGCTGGGTGCTAGGCGGCGCTGTGCTGTGGGGGGCTGGGCAGGGGACGCTGTCCCCTGGCAGTCTGGGCCAGGCGCTGGGGGGTTCTGTGGGGGGGGAGAACATAAGAACAGCCAGACTGGGTCAGACCAAAGGTCCATCTAGCCCAGTGTCCTGTCTGCCGACAGTGGCCAATGCCAGGTGCCCCAGAGGGAGTGAACCCAACAGGTGATGATCAAGTGATCTCTCTCCTGCCGTCCATCTCCACCCCCTGACAAACAGGGGCCAGGGACCCCATTCCTCACCCAGCCTGGCTACTAGCCATTAACGGACTTAACCTCCATGCATGTGTCCAGTTCCCTTTTAAACCCTTTTCTCGTCCCGGCCTTCACAGCCTCCTCAGGCAGGGAGTTCCACAGGCTGCCTGTGGCTGCGGGAAGAACTTCCTTTGATTTGTTTTAAACCCGCTGCCCATTAATTTCATTTGGTGACCCCTAGTTCTTGTATTATGGGAACAAGTAAATAACTTTTCCTTCTCCACATCACTCATGATTTTATAGACCTCTGTCATATCCCCCCGTAGTCTCCTCTTTTCCAAGCTGAAAAGGCCCAGCCTCTTTAATCCCTCCTCATATGGGACCCGTTCCAAACCCCTAAGCATTTTACTTGCCCTTCTCTGAACCATCTCTAACGCCAGTATCTCATTTTTGAGACGAGGAGACCACAGCTGTGCACAGTACTCGAGACGTGGGCCTCCCATGGATTTCTAGAAGGGCAATGAGAGATCCTCCCTCTTATTCTCTAGCCCCTTTGAATGATTCCTAACATCCTGTTTGCTTTTTTGACCGACTCTGCGCACTGCGTGGACGTCTTCAGAGAACTGTCCACGATGACTCCAAGATCATTTTCCTGTCTCGTTGTAGCTAAACTAGCCCCCATCATATTGTGGGTCTAGTCGGGGTTATTTGCCCAACGTGCATCACTTTCCATGGAGCCACAGTACATTTCAGTTGCCATTTTGCTGCCCAGACACTTAGTTTTGTGAGATCGTTTTGAAGTTCTTCACCGTCTGCTTTGGTCTTAACTATCTTGACCACTTTGAGACAAGTGGCTGGGCAGGGGAGCCAGGGCCAGGCACTAGGGGGCGCTGTGCTCTGGCAGTCAGGGCCGGGCGCTGGGGGGTGCCATGGGGTGGGGGCTCCGTGGGGCAGGGGCTCGGCAGGGGCGCGTGGTAACTTGCTGACGCGGTGCTCTCTTGTCTCCAGCAGGAGAACAGGTTTGAGAAGTCGCTGCGGGAGAAGAAAGGTTTCATCATCAAGCAGATGAAGGAGGACGGGGCTTGTTTATTCCGGGCTGTGGGTAAGTTGGGGGTGGGGAGGATGTGGGGCGCCCCTGTCCTGGGGGGAGCAGCCTGATCTCTTTCCCAGCCCTTCTGGGATAAGTTGGGGGAGCAGGTCAGGGTGGGGATGGAGGTCAGTGTTGGGGTGGAGACCTGCTCAGGAGCAGGTCAGAGTTAGGGGTCAGGAGTGATGGATGGGGAGATTTGGGGCAGGGTTGGGGGTGTCCTAGGGAGTGGGTTTGGGGGTCAGAATTGGGGGGCATGAGAGAGGATTGGGGGGCCTGTGGGGAAGCCGTAAGAACGGGGTGTGGTAGGGTCAGGTTTGAGGGGGCTGGGGTCCCTGTGGTGAGATTGGGTGGTTCCGTTAGGCCTTGACTCCGGGTTCCTGGAAAGTGGGTGGGTGGGGGGGTTTCTCTGCTGCCCGCCAGCCGTTTTCAGGGTGATCTCTGAGTTGTGGGGTTCGTGGCCCCTAGGGCCTTGGCTCTGGGTTGGACAAAGTGGGGGACGGGGGGGTGGCTTTCAGGTGAGACTGTACGATGGACAATCAGGGTGAGGCAGATCCCTCGAGGTGGGGCCCCCGGCCAGGATTGGGGCCCCATCGCGCCGGGCGCGGCGCAGATACCCCACTAGAGACAGGCCCTGCCCCGGACGAGCTTCCTGTGGGTGCTGACAAGGGGCGCGAGGGGAAATCGGAGCACGAGGTCAAGGCAGGGGACAGAGCCGGGGAGAGAAGCCAGGAGTCCTGAGTCCCAGCCCTTCCCCACGAGTCCACGCTGCCCCTCGGAGAAACAGGGAGCCCTGGCTCTGGGGGGGTGTCCCGCTGCAGGGTGAGGGGCTGGGTCGGGGGCGCTCTGCCCTGGCCGGCAGGGCCATGCTGCAGGGACCTGGGTGGGGGGCGCTCTGCCCTGGCCGGCAGGGCCCCGCCGCAGGGACCTGGGTGGGGGGCGCTCTGCCCTGGCCGGCAGGGTCCCGCCGCAGGGCGAGGGGCTGGGTGGGGGGCGCTCTGCCCTGGCCGGCAGGGCCCCGCCGCAGGGACCTGGGAGCGGGGCGCTCTGCACTGGCCGGCAGGGCCCCGCCCCGGGGCGCGGGGCCGGGGGGGGGGCGCTCTGCCCTGGCCGGCAGGGCCCCGCCGCAGGGGCGAGGCCGGGTGGGCGCTCTGCCCGGGCCGGCAGGGCCCCGCCGCAGGGACCTGGGTGGGGGGCGCTCTGCCCTGGCCGGCAGGGCCCCGCCGCAGGGCGAGGGGCCGGGTGGGGGGCGCTCTGCCCTGGCCGGCAGGGCCGTGCTGTGGGGGCAGGGCAGGGGGCGCTCTCCATGTCAATCATTGGCCTTCTATTGATTGACATCTCTAATCCCGCCCCTCAGGCCCTATGATCAGCTGCTCATTTGACCCATAGGTGTGTATGACTCCCCCCATATGGAGGGGCGGGGAATCAGTGACCCGGCTCCTTTCCCAGAACTCTGTTTTCCCCCCCACACCCTCCCCCAGAGGTGGGGGATTCCTAGATCAGGGGGCCCCCGATGGGTTGGGTGCTGCAGAGAGATTTGGGGTACACCCTGGATGAGATCAGGATCCCACCCCATATGACCGAACATAAGAACTGGGGGTAGCCCAGAGCCTGCCCTCCCCGGAGGGGGCTGCATCTGAGCACTGGCCGAACCATCCCTGCGGGGCGTTATGTGCAGCTGTTCCCCAGAGGCGGCTGCATCTCAGTCTCACAGGCATGAAGTCTGTTCCCCTGTCAGGGCCTTTTCCCGGGTGACCAGCAGGGGGCAGCACAACCCTGGCATTGTCTTCTCCTTCCTGTCAAGCCCACACGCCCGCTGGCTTCTGCCGAGATAAACAGCTTCCCTTCCCCCGGGCAGCGCCCGCTCCCCACCCCTCCTATCACCCCTGACGCAGCAAAGCGGGGCTGCAGGTGGGGGAGCAGGGCACCGCGGGGGGCGGCGAGTGAGCCAGGCCAATGTGATCTGTGTTTTTGGGGGGGGGGTAGTTTGAGGTAGGTGCAGAGAACCCAGGAGTCCTGGCTCCCTTCGCTGGCGCTGGCTTGGCAGGGGGCTGGCGTGGCTGCTGAGTCACGGCAGGGTTTTGCTGACTGGGCTGCTGAGTCATGGCAGGGTTTTGCTGACTGGGCTGCTGAGTCATGGCAGGGTTTTGCTGACTCAGAGGAGGTTTTGCAGCGTCATGTTTTGCTCCTGCTCTGCCCAGGCCTGGCAAGGCCTTGTCAGTGGTCGCTGCTCCCCAGACTCAGCCGCCTGGAGGGCTCTGCCCGGCCCGGGAACTAGAGCAAGGCGCCTTCCCACACCACAGCTGGTCTCTCTGCCAGCAGTGGTGCAGCCATGGGGACAGAACCCAGGCGTCCTGGCCCCCAGCCCCCCACCCCTTCTATCTCATTAGACACACTCCCCTCCCAAAGCTGGGCAGAGAACCCAGGAGTCCTGGCTCCCAGCCCCCCCTGCTGTAACCTCTAGAGGCACTTCCCACCTGCTTAGATTAAAGGCAGCTCTTGCCTCTCGTCAATTACACGTACATTTTCCCAGCAGCACGTCAGTTTCCTTCCTCTTCTGATGGGTTTTCCACCTGCCCCCCATGTGGAACATTCCCTGCCCCGAGCATCAGCACCCGTCCCACGCATCCTCCCTGGGTTGGAGCGGGGCTGGGAGCCAGGACTCCTGGGTTCTCTCCCTGGCTCTGGGAGGGGAGTGGGGTCTGCTGGTTAGAGCAGGGGCGCTGGGAGCCAGGATGCCTGGGTTCTGTTCTTGGCTGGGGGAGGGGGTCTCTTGAGCACCGAGAAGTGACTGAAACCCCGGTATTAGAAAGCCTTTGTGGTGTGAGGGGTGGGGGAATTTCAACCACCCTGTTTTGATAGAAACTGAAACTCGCAGGCTGAGAAGGGGGGAGGCAGGTGACTGCTGCTCTAGCTCCCTTCTCAATAGTGCCCCACCCCCAACAGCCCTTTGCCCCTAACGTTCAGCTGCCCCCCGGGGAAAGTCTTCAACCCTGCATTAGCTTCAGCCCTTCTCTGAGTCACTTAGCACTGTTTGTACGGCCACAGTGCCACTGGGGAACCAGGGAGAGAACCCAGGAGTCCTGGCTTCCAGCCCCTCCCCCGCTCTAACCCACCAGCCTCCACTCCCTTCCCAGAGCTGGGAGAGAACCCAGGAGTCCTGGCTCCCAGCCCCCCACCCTACCCACTGGGCCCATAGGACCTTCCTCCCCGTTTCTGCTGCTTCATCTTCCATTGCAAAGGATCCCTAAGGCTGGCTCCCTGGGCGCTGAGCTGCAGCCCCCTCTGGGGTGGGGGAGTCAGGGAACGGCTGTGCCGCCGGGTGTGCGCGCTCAGGGAGCAGGGGTCGTCCCCTGCGTGCTGGGGGCGGAAGCACCGCATGCACCACTGGCCGGCCTGCCTTCACGGTTACTGACTTTTCCTCTTCCTGCAGCCACCATGGGGAATTTGGCTGCTAAGAATAGCCAGCACTTTACATACACTGGGCCCCTCCCGCCCCTGGGGGGCAGCTGCCTTCCCCTGCCACAGCAGAGGGTGAGGAGCAGGGAATGACCAAAGCAGGGATAGGACTCTGAGTTCTCTAATCAGAGCCAGGGAGAGAACCCAGGAGTCCTGGCTCCCAGCTCCCCCAACTCTCCAAGAGCCAGGGAGAGAACCCAGGAATCCTGGCTCCCAGCTCCCCCCTCCCTCCGAGAGCCCGGGAGAGAACCCAGGAGTCCTGGCTCCCAGCCCCCCCCACCCTCCCAGAGCCAGGGAGAGAACCCAGGAGTCCTGGCTCCCAGCTTCCCCAACTCTCCAAGAGCCAGGGAGAGAACCCAGGAATCCTGGCTCCCAGCCCCCCCCACTCTAGCCACCAGCCCCCACTCCCCTCCCAGAGCCGGGAGAGAACCCAGGAGTCCTGGCTCCCAGCTCCCCCCACCCTCCCAGAGCCAGGGAGAGAACCCAGGAGTCCTGGCTCCCAGCTCCCCCCACTCCCCTCCCAGAGCCGGGAGAGAACCCAGGAGTCCTGGCTCCAAGTACCCCCAGCTCTAACCCACCAGCCCCCGCTCCCCTCCCAGAGCCGGGAGAGAACCCAGGAGTCCTGGCTCCAAGTACCCCCAGCTCTAATCCACCAGCCCCCACTCCCCTCCCAGAGCCGGGAGAGAACCCAGGAGTCCTGGCTCCTAGCTCCCCCCACTCCCCTCCCAGAGCTGGGAGAGAACCCAGCAGTCGTGGCTCCCAGCTCCCCCCACTCCCCTCCCAGAGCTGGGAGAGAACCCAGGAGTCCTGGCTCTCAGCTCCCCGCACCCTCCCAGAGCCGGGAGAGAACCCAGGAGTCCTGGCTCTCACTACATTCATAGCTCCAGTAGTGAGTGTGGACTTGGAGCTGGAACTGTTGGCTGCATCGTGGCGAGCAATTTCTAAATCCCTTTAAGCTCCGTGATCCTTTTGGGTGTCCCCACCCTGTGTCCTGTTAACCCTGCGTTGCCAGGTGCTGGGCCCGGATGCATTTGTAGATTTCACACTCGCCCACGTGGGTTGATCCCCCCCCCGCCACCAAAAGAGCGGTTAATTTGTTTGTTTGGATGGAAACCCGGACAGAGGTCTGAGAAGCCTGCGGCGAGGTGGTCAAAATAAATCTAGGGAGAGATGGCTGCTGAGGTAGCCGGGGAGCCATCAGTGTATTACGGGAGGGAGCAATCACTCAGTTTCTCGATACGTCTGTTAGTCAGTAGGTGAGAATTTCAGTCCGGGGGGGAGGCTTTTTGACTGGCACGGTGTGATATGGTGACAGCGCCGGGCCCCGGACGCCTGGGTTCTATTCCCAGAGTGGCTGGGTGAACTTGGGCAGACCGCCGCCCTGCTGGTGGTGCCTCTGGTTTTCCTCCCAGCGTTTGTCTGTGCTGACTGGCGGGAAATTTTCTCGCTGTGTGTCTGCGCAGCACCCGTCTGGTGCCTGGCGTAACAGGAACCCCAGTCTTGGTTTGGGTGGGTGGTCTGGGTAGTGCCCCATGCGATGGGGTCTGATCTTGGTCATTGGGGCCTCTCCAGCACCGAGCAAAGACTGAGGTACTGATCTCACTTGGGTGGGAGATAGGGAGCTGGTGGGGCTCTGATCTCTCCCCGGGGGGGCTGTCTGTGAAGCCCCTGGCATAACAGGAGCCCCCCGTCTCAGCTGGCACTTGTAAGAGCCCCTGTTATGCAAGGTGTGTCTGTCGTGGTTTGGGAACCCGTTGTGCCGTGCGCTGTGCGTTGTATATTAGGTGTATTATGGTAGTGTCTTGGCGCGTACCCGTTGTGCCAGGTGCTGTGCATGTTATATTAGGTGTATTATGGTAGCGTCTTGGTGCGTACCTGTTGTGCCAGGCGTGGTGCGTGGTATATTAGGTGTATTACGGTAGCGCCTCAGCACGGTGGGGAACTGTTGTGCCGGGCACTGTGCCTGGTATATTAGGTGTATTATGGTAGCGTCTTGGCGCATACCCGTTGTGCCAGGTGCTGTGCGTGGTATATTAGGTGTATTACGGTAGCGTCTAGGCATTCTGGGTTGTGTCAGGCGCTGTACGTTTTCCGACGTATTTCAGTAGCGTCCGGAGAAGGCGCGCTCTGGACCCTGGAGGGGAAAGCAGACGGGAACCGGGAGCCTGTGCCGCTCAGCGCTGTCGCCTGCCAGCTGGGTGCCGGACCGGCGTGGTGAACCCAGTTCTGGCCCTTGGCCGAAAACTCTCCCTGCCTGGGTCAAAGTCTCACACGCCAGCAAAACCCCTTGGCCCCTTTCAAAGCGGCTCAGGGCGATTTGCTCCCGGCTTGGTTCCTCCCGGTTCTTTTCACTCGGTTCAGCTTCCAGTTCCGAACAGCAGCTCTTCTCCAAGTGCCATTTCTCTGCTTCGCAAACCTTCCTCCACCTGACCCTCTCTCACGGGACGGGAGCTAACCATGGGAACACTGCCCCGCCGGGTGCGGCGGGCTCCCCAGCTTGCCAGGGATCCGTGCTGGGGATTCCTTCGGGGCGTACGACAGACCCATCCCTTCTGGCCTCGGAATCCATGAATTTCGGGTTTTGGCAAGTCTCTGTATTCAGCCTAAGCGAGCCGCGCTCGTCCGGTCTCCTCCGCTGAGATCAGCTCCCTGTTCCCTGACCGTGGCTCTGGGCAGCTCCCCCGAGGCGGGAGGGAGATGAGCCGGGGGCCTGGGGTGGAGGCTTCGTGGGCTGGGGTCGGAGGGGAGATGACAGCAAAGAATTGGGGGGCTCGGCCGCGAGGAGCTGCCGAAGGGACGACAAGCGGCTGCCACTGGAGGGGCTAGAAAAGGGGATTGTTGGTTTAGCCTCGTTTGGGCCGAATCACGTTCCCCCCTGGTCTGTGCGGGGTTGTCAGCAGGCAGGGGATTGATACCGGACCCTTACGGACCTAGTGGGGGGTGACATGGGCCCAGGGGGAGGAATTTCCTGGCTTCTCTTGCGCCCCTGGGCATTTCCGAAGCCGGCTGAACTCTGACGCCCAGTGCACAGCGGGCAGAACGCTGCCCTGAGCAGACCTGGCGATCTCGCTTGGGGACCTCCTTGCTCCAGCCATCATCCGTGAGGGAGAGAACCCAGGAGTCCTGGCTCCCAGACCCCTGCTCTAACCACCAGACCCCACTCCCCTCCCAGAGCCGGGGAGAGAACCCAGGAGTCCTGGCTCCCAGCCCCCCTGCTCTAACCACCAGACCCCACTCCCATCCCAGAGCCGGGGAGAGAACCCAGGAGTCCTGGCTCCCAGCTCCCCCTGCTCTCACCCACCAGCCCCCTCCCAGAGCCAGGGAGAGAACCCAGGAGTCCTGGCTCCCAGCCCCCCTGCTCTAACCACCAGCCCCCACTCCCCTCCCAGAGCTGAGTCCTGGGTCCCAGCCCCCCCTGCTCTAACCCACCAGCCCCCACTCCCCTCCCAGAGCCGGGGATGGAACCCAGGAGGTTCTCCTCCCGCCCCCCTCCCCCACTCTTCTGCAGTTGTGGAGGGGAGTGGGGCCTAGTGCATTGGGTGGGGAGTGGGGGAGGCTGGGAACCAGGACTCCTGGGTTCTGTTCGTAGTTTCCCTCTCAAGTCTGGCTGTTGTTTGCCTCAGTTGCCTTAGCCCTGGCCCCGCCTCCTAGTAATGGCGGGGGGAGAATAGTGGAGGGGGGCAAACACCTGTGGTCTTTTGCTTCCTGTTTTCTTGTGCCCTTCGCAGCCTGCAGCGTGTGTTTTTGCCGAGCGTGGGTATAAATAACGTATGGGCCGACCACAGCGCAGGCTTCTGGGAAACCCAGCAGGTCCCCATGTGACTGACGGGAGCTGCTGGCCAAGGCCCCCCCCCAGCACCCCTCAAAACCCACATCCTTGTTTACATTGCAGTGGGGGGGGATGAGTCACTCGCTCCCATGATGCGGCACTCGGCATGTCAAGGTGCTAGGCCTCATGGGGTACCAGCCAGATCCAGGACAGGTGGGGAACTCAGGAGTCCTGGGCCCTAACCCGCTCTGCTCCAACCCACTAGACCCCCCCCTCCCTTCCCAGAGCCGGGAGAGAACCCAGGAGTCCTGGCGCCCAGCCCTCCCTGCTCTAACCACCAGCCCCCACTCCCCTCCCGGAGCTGGGAGAGAACCCAGGAGTCCTGGCACCCAGCCCCCTGCTTTAACCCACCAGCCCCTCCTCCCCTCCCGGAGCTGGGAGAGAACCCAGGAGTCCTGGCACCCAGCCCCCCCTGCTCTAACCCACCAGCCCCTCCTCCCCTCCCGGAGCCGGGAGAGAACCCAGGAGTCCTGGCTCCCAGCCCTCCCTGCTCTAACCACCAGCCCCCACTCCCCTCCCAGAGCTGGGAGAGAACCCAGGAGTCCTGGGCCCTAACCCGCTCTGCTCCAACCCACTAGACCCCCCTCCCTTCCCAGAGCCGGGAGAGAACCCAGGAGTCCTGGGCCCTAACCCGCTCTGCTCCAACCCACTAGACCCCCCTCCCTTCCCAGAGCCGGGAGAGAACCCAGGAGTCCTGGGCCCTAACCCGCTCTGCTCCAACCCACCAGCCCCCACTCCCCTCCCAGAGCTGGGAGAGAACCCAGGAGTCCTGGCGCCCAGCCCCCCCTGCTCTAACCACCAGCACCCACTCCCCTCCCAGAGCCGGGAGAGAACCCAGGAGTCCTGGCACCCAGCTCCCTGCTTTAACCCACCAGCCCCTCCTC
This sequence comes from Mauremys reevesii, assembly GCF_016161935.1. Lineage (NCBI taxonomy): Eukaryota > Metazoa > Chordata > Testudines > Geoemydidae > Mauremys > Mauremys reevesii. The sequence goes on along the minus strand of NC_052644.1, from coordinate 23,964,185 downwards.
CCCTCCCGGAGCTGGGAGAGAACCCAGGAGTCCTGGCGCCCAGCCCCCCCCCCCCGCTCTAACTCCAAGATTCCTTGGAGGGGAGCAGTGGCTAGTGGCTAGAGCTGGGGGCTGGCAGCCTTTTTTATTTCCCAGCACCCCTGGTGACATCTCCCCGGACATGGGCCCAGAGGGAAGGTCTGGTGGCTCAGTACCGGGGTTAGGCAGGACGCCAAGGGTAGGAGTGAATGGCCAGTGTTCAGACTGGGGAGCGGTAAATAGCGGGGTCCCCCCCGGGGCTCCTCAACACAGTCACACAGGAGCTGGGAAAAGGGGCAGTTTGTGGCCGACACAAAACGACTCGAGAGTCGAGTCCCCGGCAGCAAAGGCAGCGAAGAGCTAGGAAGGGACGTCCCCGAAGCAGGCGAGCGGGCGAGAGGAATTCAGCGTCGAGACCCGCCCGGCCCCGCCCCTTGGGAACAGGGTCCCAGCGGCGCCCCAGACTCTTCCCGCCCCAGGAGCCGAGCTCGGTTGTGTGATAACAGCCGCTCAACGTGCCGCCTGCTAGGAACCGAGCGGAGACTGTCCTAGTGCTGCTCCGTGAATCCACGGGACGCCCCCACCTTGGCGGCTGCGCACGGGTGCGGTCGCCCCTCGTAACACGATCTATTGGAAATGGAAAAGGTGCAGAAAAGGGCGACCGAAATGATTGGGGGATGGAACCGCTGCCGTACGGGGCGCGATCCAAGAGACGGGGCCTGGTCGGCTGGGAAAAGAGGCGACTGGGGGGATATGACAGAGGGCTGTAAAGTCACGACGTGGGTGGGAATAGTGAACAGGGAAATGTTATTTACCCCTTCGTGTAACACTGAACTAGTGATCCGCTGAGGAAGTGCACAGGCAGCAGGGTGAAACGGAGGAGAGGTGGGATTTCTTCACCCAGCGCAGTCAACCTGTGGGACTCCCTGCCAGGGGACGTGGTGCAGGCCGGAACCGGCACCGGGTTCAAAACCGAGCTCGCTAAGTGCCTGGAGGAGGGGTCTGTCAGTGGCTGTTAGCCTGGGGGGGCTGGGACCCCCCCCCCGAGTGTCCCTAGCCTCTGAGGGCCAGATGCGGGGACTGGACGATCGAGGATGGATCACTCAGTAATTGCCCTGTTTGGTTCATTCCCTCTGAAGCGCCTGACACCAGGCAGGACACGGGCTGGATGGGCCCTGGCTCTGCCCCACTGTGGCCATTCGTGTGATGTCCCCCCCCCCCCCCCCGCGTCTCCGCATCACCTGCTCTGTCTCCCGACACCCCTCTCCTCTCTTCCAGCTGACCAGGTCTATGGAGACCAGGACATGCACGAAGTGGTCCGGAAGCACTGTATGGACTACCTGGTGAGCGGGGGCAGGGGGACAGAGCTCGGGGGATCCCCAGGGTGGCCACCTTAGCGTCTTCCCCTGCGGCAGGCCCCAGGGACCCCATGTCCCATTCCCCACCTCCCTGCGTCAGCCAGTCCCGCCCTGGGCTGGATGGGAGCCGGCGCCCCCCAGAGGAGCCAGGCCCCTGCCCCATTCCCCGCCCCCCAGCCAGCCAGTCCCTGCCCTGGAGCCGGGTGGGAGCCGGCGCCCCCCAGAGGAGCCAGGCCCCTGCCCCATTCCCCGCCCCCCAGCCAGCCAGTCCCTGCCCTGGGGCCGGGTGGGAGCCGGCGCCCCCCAGAGGGGCCAGGCCGCAGCCCCATTCCCCGCCCCCCAGCCCGCCAGGCCCGGGGGCCCGGGGGGGGCCGGCGCCCCCCACCGGGGCCCGGCCCCCGCCCCATTCCCCGCCCCCCAGCCAGCCAGTCCCTGCCCCGTATCTCAATCTCTCTCTGGGCCCCGGGGCCGCCCCCCCGCAGATGAAGAACGCCGATTACTTCTCCAACTACGTGACTGAAGATTTCACCACCTACATCAACCGGAAGCGGAAAAACAATTGCCACGGCAACCACATTGAGATGCAGGCCATGGCGGAGATGTACAACCGGCCTGTGGAGGTGTATCAGTACGGCACAGGTACCGGGGGGCCCTGGCTTCTCGCTCGGCTCAGCCCCCGGCTCCACCTAGCAGGGTCACGGGAGGAGCCCCCCATCCTCTGACTCCTCTCTAAGCCCCCCCACCGTGACATCCAGCCCCCGGCGCCGGCTGATCACTGAAATCCCAGCTCCAAAGGAACAGAGGCCGGGTCCACACAGCGCAGAACCCCCCGGTGGGCCTGGCCCGGCTGACTCGGGCTTGGGGGGGGGGAAACGGGACACACACACCCCCCCACCCCAGATTCTTCTCTGGGGACTCGCTTGTTCTCCCAGGCCATCAATGGGACATCCTGGCTCGTCCCATTAGCCAGGACTCCTGGGTTCTCTCCTTAGCTCGGGGGAGGCGGCTGAGAGCCCGGACGCCTGGGTTCTCTCCTAGCTCGGGGGCTGAGCCCGGATGCCTGGGTTCTCTCCTAGCTCGGGGCTGGGGTGGGGTGGGCTGGGAGCCCGGACTCCTGGGTTCTCCCTGCTAACTAGGCTGTGCCCGCCTCTCGCAGAGCCCATCAACACCTTCCACGGCATCCAGCAGAACGAGGACGAGCCCATCCGGGTCTCCTACCACCGCAACATCCACTACAACTCCGTGGTGAACCCCAACAAGGCCACCATCGGCGTGGGGCTGGGGCTGCCTTCCTTCAAGCCAGGGGTGAGTGGGGCGGTGCTGGGGGCAGGGCCATGGGCCGGTTGGGGGCATGTCACAGCTGGGGTGGGGCTGGGCATGTGATGGGCAGGGCTGGGCGTGTCACAGCTGGGGCAGGGCTGGGCATGTGATGGGCAGGGCTGGGCGTGTCACAGCTGGGGTGGGGCTCGGGGCAGGGCCACGGGCTGGGTGGGGCGTGTCACAGCTGGGGTGGGGCTGGGGCAGGGCCACGGGCTGGGTGGGGCGTGTCACAGCTGGGGTGGGGCTGGGCATGTGATGGGTGGGGCATGTCACAGCTGGGGTGGGGCTGGGCAAGGCCACGGGCTGGGTGGGGCGTGTCACAGCTGGGGTGGGGCTGGGGGCAAGGCCACGGGCTGGGTGGGGGCATGTCACAGCTGGGGCAGGGCTGGGTGTGTCACAGCTGGGGTGGGGCAGGGCTGGGCATGTGATGGGCAGGGCTGGGTGTGTCACAGCTGGGGGCAGGGCCACGGGCTGGGTGGGGGCGTGTCACAGCTGGGGGGTGGGGCTGGGCCACGGGCTGGGTGGGGGCGTGTCACAGCTGGGGGTGGGGCTGGGCATGTGATGGGTGGGGCTGGGCGTGTCACAGCTGGGGATGGGGCTGGGCGTGTCACAGCTGGGGGTGGGGCTGGGCATGTGATGGGTGGGGCTGGGCGTGTCACAGCTGGGGGGTGGGGCTGGGTGTATCAGTGCTTTGATTGGGGGCGGGGCTGGGGCGGGGCTAGGCGTGTGATGGGCGGGGCGGGAGGCCAGTGTCTGACACAGGGCGGGGCACTCTGTGGGCGGGGCTCCCTGACCCCGCCCCCGCCCCTCCCGGCAGTACGCGGAGCAGTCGCTGATGAAAAGCGCCATCAAGACGTCGGAGGAGTCGTGGATCGAGCAGCAGATGCTGGAGGACAAGAAGCGAGCGACCGACTGGGAGGCCACGAACGAGGCCATCGAGGAGCAGGTGGCCCGAGAGTCCTACCTGCAGTGGCTGCGGGACCAGGAGAAACAAGCCCGACAGGTGAGCCCCCACCCCCGCCCCTCTGGGGACTGGCTGGCTCAGGGGGGCGGGGGATTGGCTGGGTGGGAGGCAGGCAATGGGACCTGGGAGGGGATTGGCCGGATGGGGGCCAGGGAACGGGACCTGGGGGGACTGGCCGGGTGGGGGCAGGAACGGGACCCGGCGGGTGGGGACTGGCCTGGGGCTGGGAACAGGACCCGGCGGGTGGGGACTGGCCGGGTGGGGGCTGGGAACGGACCCGGCGGGTGGGGACTGGCCGGGGGCTGGGAACAGGACCCGGCGGGTGGGGGGACTGGCCGGGTGGGGGGGGGCTGGGAACGGGACCCGGCGGGTGGGGGGACTGGCCGGGTGGGGCTGGGAACAGGACCCGGGGCTCTTCGCTGCTCACCCCTCGCCTCCCCCCAGCCCCGGAAAGCCAGCGCCACCTGCAGCTCGGCCACGGCGGCGGCGACCAGCGGGCTGGAGGACTGGAGCAGCCGCTCCCCGCGCCAGCGCAGCTCGGCCCCGTCCCCCGAGCACCCCGACCTGCACGGCGAGATCACCGCCCTGAAACCGCCCTCCCCGGGCACCGCCGCCGCCCTGGCGCTGCCCAAGCCGCCCTCGCCCTGCGCGCCAGGTCAGTGCCGGGGGGGGTTCCCTGCCCTCTTACCCAGGAGCTCGGGGGGGGGTGATCCAGGAACTGCCCCAGTGCGGCTGTTCCCCCCTGCCCCAGAGGTGGCTGCATGTCGGCACCGGGTCCCAATGTGGCGTTATGAGCGGCTGTTTCCCACCCGCCCCGCCCCGCCCCGCCCCAGAGCTGGATCATCTCGGGTCCCAGTCCTCAGGTGGTGTTCTGTGTGGCTGGTCCCATCCTCCCCGCCCCAGAGCAGGATGCATCTCAACATCAGGCGAGCCACTGTACTGCAGTGTTATGTGGGGCTGTTCCCCAGCCACCCCGCCCCAGAGGCGGCTGCATCTCAGGGCCAATGAATATACATTCAGCCTGTTTAGCCCCCCCTCCCCCCATCTCTGCGTCCCCAGGCACAAGCAGTCAGTTATCGGCAGGAGGCGGCCGAGCGACCCCACCCTTAGTGTCCTTGTACCCGGCCCTGGAGTGCCGGGCCATCATGCAGCAGATGTCGCCTACCGCGTTCGGTGAGTGTCACCTCCCTGCTCTGACCACCAGCCCCCACTGCCCTCCCAGAGCCGGAAGAGAACCCAGGAGTCCTGGCGCCCAGCCCCCTGCTCTAACCACCAGACTCCACTCCCCTTCCAGAGCCGGGAGAGAATCCAGGAGTCCTGGCCCCCAGCCCCCTGCTCTAACCCACCAGCCCCCACTCCCCTCCCAGAGCCGGGAGAGAACCCAGGAGTCCTGGCTCCCAGCCCCCCACTCTAACCACCAGCCCCCCCTCACAGAGCTGGGGAGAGAACCCAGGAGTCCTGACTCCCTGCCCGCCCAGAGCTGGGGAGAGAACCCAGGAGTCCTGGCTCCCAGCCCCCCACTCTAACCACCAGCCCCCCCTCACAGAGCTGGGGAGAGAACCCAGGAGTCCGGGCTCCCAGCCCCCTGCTCTAACCTCCACCCCCCCCCCCCTCAAGCTGGGGAGAGAACCCAGGAGTCCTTTGCAGATGGCGAATAGGAGGGTTCTGAATGAGGCCACGCCCCTGAAGCCAATAGCCCCGCCCCCGATTTGCGGAGGGGCCGGGAGGAGTTGGCGCTGGGCGGGTGCGATGTGGGGGGGCTGGGCAGAGAGGAGGGGGGAGCGCTGGGCTGGCTGCAGAGCAGGGGGCCGTGGGGCGCGGGGAAGGAGGGCTGGGGGCCCGGGAGCGCTGGGCTGGCTGCAGCGCGGGGGGGGCCGGGGGGAAGGGAGGGCTGGGGGGCGCGCTGGGCTGGCTGCAGAGCAGGGGGGGGCGCGGGGGGGGCGCTGGGCTGGCTGCAGCGCGGGGGTGCTCTGCCCCCAAACCCGGCCCCCCCCCGCCCGGCAGGTCTGACGGACTGGGACGAGGACGAGATCCTGGCGTCGGTGCTGGCGGTCTCGCAGCAGGAATACCTGGAGAGCATGAAGGGCTCCCTGCACAGAGACAGCCCCGCCGACAAGAGTTGATAGTGAAGGGAGCCCCCCGGCCCCCCGGCCCCCCACGGCTGGACGGAAACGCAGACCAAGGACCTGGGGAGAAACCCCAAGCGGCCGCGTGTGGCGTCGTCCCTTCTGCCGCCAGCCGGGGGCGCTGCCGGACCCCCCGCGGCGCTGGACAGGAGCGAGGGAGCCTGGGAAAATACCCACCGTCCTTTGCTGCAGGCCAACCGTCTCCCCCCACCCCCAGCGCTCTGGGCCGGGGGGCTGGAGGCCGCAGCTGGAGCTGCTCTCAGGCTGGATTTGGGGGGGTCTGCGAAGGGGGCGTCGGTCGGGGGCCTCCCTCCCCTCCCGCTGGATTGGGGGTCGCAGCAGCCGCCCCTTCGAGCTGGGACCCCTGGGGGGCGGCGGCTGAGAGTGCCCAGCTGGGGCCTGCTAGGCTGTATGGAAAGGGGGGAGCACGCCCCCGATCTTCCCCTAGAGTCCTGCCCCTGACCCCCCAGGGGGCAGCCGCATGCCCCCAAGGAACACCCCAATCTGCCCCCCCCTTTGGGAGCTGCAGGCCCCGGGGGGGCAGGTGGGGGGCTGGTGCCCCTCGCGAGTGACCCCTCTGGGCTGCCCAGACCCTAGAGCCGGTTTGACCAGCTGTGAAAAGACCCCCCCTGGCCCTGCTGGGGGGGTCCCTGGGCCCCCCCCAGCAGCATCCACCTGCCCCCCAAGTCTGGGCACTGGCTGCTCTGCCCCACCTGGCCAGGCGCGGGGGGGGGGGGTGGGTGGGAATTAAAGGCCCCCGGGGCATGGGAGCTGCTGGTTAATTCCCCCCCCAAGTGACACCCCACGCCAGGGTCTGATAAAAACGGGGGCTGCTAGGGGGGGGGCCTCCAGACTGGGGGGCCCGAGACACAGGATAAGGCCTCCTGTTGTGCTGCCCCAGAGCTGCTAGGGGGGGCGGTCACCGGGCTGCCAGAGATGGGGGCCCCAACCGGCCAGGTCCTGCCCAGGAGAGAGACCCCCCCAGCGCACGTGCTGCCCCCAACACCACATGGGATCGGGGCCCGGTCGAGCCCCCCATGGCGCCCGGGGCACAGACGCAGCGAGAGACGGTCCCGGCCCCCCCAAAACAGCTTCCACCTTAAAGAAATTGAATTGATTGTTTTCCATTTCGCACTGGATTTTCTTCACTGGGGGGAGGGGGGCTGGTGGATTACAGCGGGGGGCTGGGAGCCCGGACTCCTGGGTTCTCTGCCGGCTCTGGGAGGGGAATGGAGGCTGGTGGTTAGAGCAGGGGGGCTGGGAGCCCGGACTCCTGGGTTCTCTCCCCGGCTCTGGGAGGGGAATGGGGGCTGGTGATCAGAGGGGGCTGGGAGCCGGACTCCTGGGTTCTCTCCTGGCTCTGGGAGGGAGGTGGGGCCTGGTGCGTTAGAGTTGGGGGCTGGGAGCCCGGACTCCTGGGTTCTCTCCTGGCTCTGGGAGGGAGGCGGGGACTAGTGGATAGAGCGGGGAGGAGGGAAGCTGGGAGCCCGGACTCCTGGGTTCTCTCCCCGGCTCTGGGAGGGGGGTGGGGCTGGTGGTTAGAGCCGGAGGGGCTGGGAGCCCGGACTCCTGGGTTCTCTCCCTGGCTCTGGGAGGGGAGCGGTTGCTGACATTGGGGTTAGATCAAAGCATTGAAGCCCCCACCCCCCATGCCCTTCGTCTGCCCCGGGCCCGGGTCTCTCCCTTCGCTCTGTTCTCTGCCAAGCTTCCCCCCCAGGTACCTGACAGTATCTGTTCCTGGGGGCAGTTTTGGTAGGACCCACACAAACGCCACCTAAGATCTGCGGGGGGGGGAGGGGGTTGCTGTGAAGGGGGAGCCCCAGTTCCTGCCTCCAGGGACAGCCCAGGACGAGTGTTTGGGGGTCCCTGCTCCAGGGTCTCCAGCGGGGGGGGGGGGTCTCCTTGTTGCCTTAGGGCAGCAGGGGCTCTGCAGGGGTGTGTGACCCCCCGTTCACTACCCACCCCTGGGGTCTGGGGGGAGCCCAGTGACCCAAAGGCCCTGCCACATGCCCCCCCAGAGTCAGGAGAGAACCCAGGCGTTCGGGCTCCCAACCTCCCCCCACACTGGCACTCCAGCCACCAGACCCAGACACCTGGGCTCTCCTGGCTCTGGGAGGGAAGTGGGGACTAATGGTTAGAGCGGGGTGGGGCTGGGAGCCAGGACTCCTGGGTTCCCTGCCCGGCTCTGGGAGGGGAGGGGCGGAGTGGGCATTGCCGGGCACCCGGACGCCTGGGTTCCCTGCCCACCCTAGCAGTTCTGGAGGCGCAGCCACCTCTCGCTGAGGGTGAGGGACGCGCGAGGCGCCGCGGCGGCTGGTTTGCGCTGACCGAGTTCCCAGCAAACGCTGCGGCGCCGCTTCCGCCGAGCCCCCGCGGTCACCCCCAGACCTGCGCCCCGATTCCTGGAAAATCACCTCGACGTCCCCTCCCCCGCCCGCGCTGCATCCCGGGGCGGGGCCATGCAAACGAGCCCGCCGCTGATTGGCTGGCGCCGGGGTTGTAGCGAGGGAGCCGCGCGGCGCGGCGCGAGTCGGTCCCGGGCTGAGCTCGGGGCGCTGCGGGGTCCGAGGCTGCGGGGACGGGCGGGGATGCGGCCCGCGGGCGGGGAGGGGCGCTGCGGCCCCAGAGGTGAGACCCGGCCCCTGCCCCCTCCCCTCCTGCAGCCCCACGGTCCCTTCCTGCCCCACGGCCCACTCCTGCCCCACGGCCCCCTCCTCCTGCAGCCCCACGGCCTCCTGCCCCACGGCCCCTCCTCCTGCAGCCCCACGGTCCCTCCTGCCCCGGCCCCTGCCCCACAGTCCCCTCCTGCCCCACGGTCCCCTCCTCCTGAAGCCCCACGGTCCCCTCCTGCCCCACGGCCCCTGCCCCACGGTCCCCTCCTGCCGCCCCACGGCCCCTGCCCCACTGCCCCCTCCTGCAGCCCCACGGCCCCCTCCTGCCCCACGGCCCTGCCCCACGGTCCCCTCCTCCTGAAGCCCCACGGTCCCCTCCTGCCCCACGGCCCCCTCCTGCCCCATTGTCCCCTCCTCCTGCAGCCCCACGGCCTCTGCCCCTCTGCCCCTCCTCCTGCAGCCCCACGGCCCCCTCCTGCCCCACGGCCCCTCCCTCCTGCCCCATTGTCCCCCTCCTGCCCCACGGCCCCTGCCCCACGGCCCCCTCCTGCAGCCCCATTGTCCCCTCCTCCTGCAGCCCCGCGGCCCCTGCCCCACTGCCCACTCCTGCCCCACGGCCCCCTCCCCTTCTCTTGTCCCACTGCCCCCTTCCCTCTCCCACTGTCCCGGCTCCTGCCCCACTGCGGGTAGGTGAGACCCGGCCCCGACCCCTCCCAACTGCTCATTTCTCTCCAGTCACTTTCACACTCGCTGTCTGTGTCTGTCTTCCATAGTCTCCCCCCCGCTCGGGGTTGGGGGGGCTCCTCTCCCCTGTGTCATTCCCCAGGTCTCTCTGGGGCTCCTTCATTCCCCCCCCCCGCCGGACACGCCAGGCTCCCCCTCTGCAGAACTGCCCCTGCCCGCATCTCCCACTTCATTCCTGGGGCAACCCGGCTCTGGGAGGGGAGTGGGGTCTAGTCGTTAGAGCAGGGGGGGCTGGGAGTCAGGACTCCTGGGTTCTCTCCCCAGCTCTGGGAGGGGAGTGGGGTCTAGTGGTTAGAGCAGGGGGGGGCTGGGAGTCAGGACTCCTGGGTTCTCTCCTGGCTCTGGGAGGGGAGTGGGGGCTGGTGGTTAGAGCAGAGGGGGCTGGGAGCCCGGACTCCTGGGTTCTCTCCCCGGCTCTGGGAGGGGAGTGGGGTCTAGTGGTTGGAGCAGAGGGGGCTGGGAGCCAGGACTCCTGGGTTCTCTCCCGGCTCTGGGAGGGGAGTGGGGTCTAGTGGTTAGAGCAGGGGGCTGGGAGTCAGGACTCCTGGGTTCTATTTTCCATGACAGTAACACTCTGCCCTGCCGCAGGGAAGGACAAAGACGCCTTCGATGCCGTGTATCAGCTCGGGCGGCTCCTGGGCAAGGGCGGCTTCGGGACGGTCTACGCTGGTCACCGCCTGGCTGATGGACTGCAGGTGAGAAAACCGTCTGGCCTCGGGGGGCAATGGGGCAGGGGCTCTTCCCCTCTGGGGGACAGCGGCTCCCACCCGGCCCCAGGGCGGGGACTGGCTGGCTCAGGGGGGCGGGGAATGGGGCAGGGGCCTATCCCCTCTGGGGGGCGCTGGCTCCCACCCGGCCCCAGGGCGGGGACTGGCTAGCTCAGGGGGGCGGGGAATGGGGCAGGGGCCTATCCCCTCTGGGGGGCGCTGGCTCCCACCTGGCCCTAGGGCGGGGACTGGCGGGCTCCGGGGGGCGGGGAATGGGGCAGGGGCCTATCCCCTCTGCGGGGCGCTAGGTCCCACCCGGCCCCAGGGCGGGGACTGGCTGGCTCAGGGGGGCGGGAATGGGGCAGGGGCCTGGCCCCTCTGGGGGGCGCCGGCTCCCACCCAACACAGGGCGGGGACTGGCTGGCTCAGGGGGGCGGGAATGGTGCAGGAGCCTGGCCCCTCTGGGGGACAACGGCTCCCACCCGGCCCCAGGGCAGGGACTGGCTGGCTCAGGGGGGCGGGATTGGGGCAGGGCCCCAGGGCAGGGACTGGCTGGCTGGGGGGCAGGGAATGGGGCAGGGCCCCAGGGCAGGGACTGGCTGGCTGGGGGGCAGGGAATGGGGCAGGGCCCCAGGCCGGGGGCTGGCTGGCTGGGGGGCAGGGAATGGGGCAGGGCCCCAGGCCGGGGGCTGGCTGGCTGGCTGGGGGGCAGGGAATGGGGCAGGGCCCCAGGGCCGGGACTGGCTGGCGGGGGGGAAGGGAATGGGGCAGGGCCCCAGGCCGGGGGCTGGCTGGCTGGGGGGCAGGGAATGGGGCACTGGCTGGCTGGGGGGCAGGGAATGGGGCCGGGCCCCAGGGCGGGGGCTGGCTGGCTGGGGGGCAGGGAATGGGGCAGGGCCCCAGGCCGGGGGCTGGCTGGCTGGGGGGCAGGGAATGGGGCAGGGGCCTGATCTCTCTCTCCGTCTCTCTGCAGGTTGCCATCAAACACATTGTGAAGACCAAAGTCGCGCACTGGTCCAAGCTGGTAGGTTTCGTTTCGTGGGGAGGGACGGGAGGCAGTGACTGGAGGGGGGGGGCAGCTAATTCCTAGACTCCGCTCGTTAGCTCAGGGTGCTCTCGCCGGTTAATTGCTTCCCCTTTGAAAGCTCCACGTGAGCAAGGACACACGACGAGTCTGCGTCCCCACTGCCAACCTGGGGCGGCTAACGAGGGGCTGAGCTCGGCAAATTCCCACCAGGGGCCTCGAACCCGAACCCGCGCTGAGATCCTTGGGACACGGCTTTATGCAAATTAACCCCGTCTCCTGCTTTTCGATTGGGCCCAGATAAAGGGGGTGGGTCTATGGGCTGAAGGTGCTTTAGCGTAGAAATCGCTGCAGCCTCTACTGCCCCCTGCAGCACGGCACCCCCCAGCACCCACTGCCAGGACTCCTGGGTTCTCTCCCCGGCTCTGGGAGGGGAGTGGGGGCTGGTGGTTAGAGCGGGGTGGGGGTGGGAGCCAGGACTCCTGGGTTCTCTCCCCAGCTCTGGGAGGGGAGTGGGGGCTGGTGGTTAGAGCGGGGGGGCTGGGAGCCAGGACTCCTGGGTTCTCTCCCGGCTCTGGGAGGGGAGTGGGGGCTGGTGGTTAGAGCGGGTGAGGAGCCAGGACTCCTGGGTTCTCGCCCCGGCTCTGCAGCATAAGGCCCAGCCTCAGTGTCCCGCGTTCTCTCTCCCCACAGCCCAGCGGCCTCCGAGTGCCGCAGGAGGTGATGCTGATGAAGCGGGTGTGTGCCAGGGGTGGGCACCGGGGCGTGATCCGCCTGCTGGACTGGTACGAGACCCCCGAGGGGTTTCTCCTGGTGCTGGAGCGGCCTGAGCCCTGCCAGGATCTCTTCGACTACGTGACGGAGCGGGGGCCCCTGGCCGAGGGGCAGTGCCGGCGCTTCTTCCGCCAGGTGCTGGAGGCCGTGGGTCACTGCCACGCCCGGGGGGTGGCACATCGGGACATCAAGGACGAGAACATCCTGGTGGAGCTGCGCACCGGCCACCTCCAGCTCATCGACTTCGGCTCCGGCGCCCTCCTGCGGGACACGGTCTACACGGAGTTCGATGGTGAGGGGCCCGGACGCCTGGGTTCTCTGCCCGGCTCTGGGAGGGGGGTGGGGGTAGAGCTGGGAGCCCGGATGCCTGGGTTCTCTGGCCGGCTCTGGGGGGGGGGGGGGGGTAGAGCTGGGAGCCCCGACGCCTGGGTTCTCTGCCCGGCTCTGGGAGGGGGGTGGGGGTAGAGCTGGGAGCCCGGACGCCTGGGTTCTCTCCCCGGCTCTGGGAGGGGGGTGGGGGTAGAGCTGGGAGCCCGGACGCCTGGGTTCTCTCCCCGGCTCTGGGAGGGGGGTGGGGGTAGAGCTGGGAGCCCGGACGCCTGGGTTCTCTGCCCGGCTCTGGGAGGCGGCAGCGCTAACCCCTGTGCCCCCCCCCAGGCACCCGTGTGTACAGCCCCCCGGAGTGGGTGGGGCTGCAGCAATACCACGTGCTGCCGGCCACCGTGTGGTCCCTGGGGGTCCTGCTCTACGACATGGCCTGCGGCGACGTCCCCTTCCAGCGCGACGAGGAGATCCTGGCCGCGCAGCTCCACTTCCCGGAGCCCCTGTCTGAGGGTGAGCGCCCCCCGCTGGCCCCCGGGGGTACTGCCCCCCGTGCCCGGCCCGGCCCCCTCCTGCCCCCCTACGCCCAGCGCTGCCCCCGCTGGCCCCCTCCTGCCCCCCTGTGCCCGGCCCGGCCCCCTCCTGCCCCCCTACGCCCAGCACGGCCCCCGCTGGCCCCCTGTGCCCGGCCCGGCCTCCTCCTGCCCCTCGCCCAGCACTGCCCCTGCTGGCCCTCCTGCCCCCGTGCCCGGCCCGGCTCCTCCTGCCCCTACGCCCAGCACTGCCCCGCTGGCCCTCCTGCCCCCGTGCCCGGCCCGGCTCCCTCCTGCCCCTACGCCCAGCACTGCCCCTGCTGGCCCCTCCTGCCCCTGTGCCCGGCACTGCCCCGCTGGCCCCTCCTGCCCCCTGTGCCCGGCCCGGCCCCTCCTGCCCCTCGCCCAGCACGGCCCCGCTGGCCCCGTGGTACTGCCCCCGTGCCCGGCCCGGCCCCTCCTGCCCCCTCGCCCAGCACTGCCCCACTGGCCCCTCCTGCCCCCCTGTGCCCGGCCCGGCTCCCTCCTGCCCCTCGCCCAGCACTGCCCCCTGCTGGCCCCCTGCTGGCCCCGGGTACTGGCCCCGTGCCCGGCCCGGCCCCTCCTGCCCCTATGCCCAGCACGGCCCCCGCTGGCCCCCTCCTGCCCCCTGCCCCCGGCCCCTCCTGCCCCTATGCCCAGCACTGCCCCCGCTGGCCCCTCCTGCCCCCTATGCCCAGCACAGCCTCCGCTGGCCCCTTCTGTGCCCCCTGCCCAGCACGGCCCCTCCTGCACTGCCCCGCTGGCCCCCTGGTACTGCCCCTGTGCCCAGCCCGGCCCCTCCTGCCCCCTCGCCCAGCACTGCCCCTGCTGGGCCCCTCCTGCCCCCTCGCCCAGCACGGCCCCGCTGGGCCCTCCTGCCCCTGGGTCCAGCATGGCCCCTCCTGCCCTGCCCAGCACGGCCCCACTGGCCCCTGGGTACTGCCCCTGTGCCCAGCACAGCCTCCTGCCCCTGGCACCCCCTGCTGCCCCTCCTGCCCCCATGCCCAGCACGGCCCCGCAACCCCTGTGCACAGCCCGGCCCCTTCTGCGCCCCCTTACGCCCAGCACTGCCCCCTCCTGCCGTCCTACACCCAGCACGGCCCCTCTATGCCCCGCATGGTCCCCTGGGGTACTGCACCCCGTATGCCCAGCACTGCCCCTCCTGCCCCCCTATGCCCAGCCTGGCCCCAGCTGGCCCCTCCTACCCCCCAACGCCCAGCATGGGCCCCGCTGACCCCCTGGGGTACTGCCCCCCCCAGCATGGCCCCCGCTGGCCCCCCCCTGTGCCTCCCTACGCCCAGCACGGCCCCCCCGGGCCCCCGGGGTACTGCACCCCAACATCTCTTCATTCTTTCACACTCCTCCCCCCCCTTTTTTTTTTTTTTTAAATTCCTCTGGACGTTCAAAATGATCAGTTTGGTGGGGGCTGGGCGCCAGGACTCCAGGGTTCTCTCTAACCTCCTTGCTCATTCTCCCCAGGCTGCCAGGATGTGATCCGATGGTGCCTGTCCCCAGAGCCCTCAGAGCGACCCACGCTGGAGCAGCTTCTCCAACACCCCTGGCTGCAGCCTGATCCCCAGTTCCAACCGGAGGAGGAGCCACAGAACCCAGCGCCCCCTAGGGGCACCGCTGGCAACAGCAGCTGCTGAAAGACTTGGATTTACCCTGCATCTCCCTGCCGGGATGGGGACCCACCCCCATGGGGACCACTTCAGCCTCAGGCAGCTGGGCCTGTGGCCAGCTGAGATCAGAGTTGACCTGGTTTTACAGGTGTCTAGAACCCAGGAGTTCCCAGCCTCCCCACCCCCCTTTCTAACCACTAGACCCAACTCCCCTCCCAGAACTGGGGAAAGAACCCAGGAGTCCTTGTTCCCAGTCCCTCCCCCCTAGAGGTTTGGATTCTGGTCCCTCTCAAGGATCAGCCGTGTCTCTGTATGTGTAAATACTTGTGTATTGCCGTGAGCTGGGCTCCCCTCAGTACCAGCCCATGAGGTGGTTAGGAGGTGTGGGGGGCTCTAGCCCCCCCATTTCCAGCCCCTCCCATGCTCCCCAAGGTGTGGCTTGCTGGGCTGAGACTGAGGTGTCTTATCTAAGCTGCTGAACGGGCCCCGATGCAGGGGACCCCGGTGCCAGCATGAGATTCAGACCAATTCTGTACAGGATTGAGGGGAAGAAAAATCTATTTAAATAAAAGAGGTTTTATCTTTATCCAGGAAATCCTGGTAGAGTCAGTGATTCCTCTCACTAGGGGGAGGTGGGAACCCAGGAGTTCTGGCTCCCAGCCCTGCCCCAGCTCTAACCCCCCAGTCCCCTCTCAGAGCTGGGGAGAGAACCCAGGTGTCCTGGCTCCCAGGCCCTCACCCACAGTAAAGGTGTAGCTCCAGCCAGCACTCCTGGATCCAGCAGTGACTCTCACTTACCAGGTGTCACCTACGTCAGCCCTACATTGACCTGTCTTCCCCTGCGCACACCAGCTGTGCCAACACCTGCCAGCGTTTCATGTCCCCGCCCCAGCCACACCCTTCCTACTCCCCACTGGGCCTTCAAAGCTCTGGGTGTGGGGAATGTGATAGGGGGCAGGTCCCCTCTAGGGGGTGCTGGCTCCCATCCAGCCCCAGGGTGGGGACTGGTTGGCTCTGTGGGGGATGGGACATGGGCCCTGTAGCCTACATGGCTGGCCACTTTTGCACTCCGTGGTGCCCAGAAGCAATTACCCTTCCATGGGCTCCCCTGAAATGCATGTTGGCCGCCCATAGCCCCTGAGACGTGTCGTGTGAGAAGCCGACCCAAGGAGCTGGGTGGCTGGAGGGAGCTTGGGGGACGGTTCGCTGCCACGGGGGTGTGCTCCGGGGCTGGAAACCAGGAGTCCAGGCTCCCACCCTCCGCCACTGTAACCCGCCAGCCCCCACTCCCCTCCCACAGCCGGGGAGAGAACCCAGGCGTCCGGGCTCCCAGCCCCCACTCCCCTCCCAGAGCCAGGGAGAGAACCCAGGCGTCCGGGCTCCCAGCCCCAAACCGCCCCCCCCTTCTAACCACTAGCCATCCCTGCTCTCTATGGTCCTCCCAATCGGGCTCTGCTCTAGCCAGCCCTATGGTGCTCTCTATGGTTCTCCCACTCAGGCTCTGCTCTAGCCAGCCGTACGCTGATCTCTATGGTTCTCCCACACGGGCTCCGCTCTAGCCAGCCCCTCCGCTCTTTATGGTCCTCCCACTGGGGCTCCGCTCTAGCCAGCCCAACCCTGCTCTCTATGGTCCTCCCACAGGGGCTCCGCTCTAGCCAGCCCCCTGCTCTCTATGGTCCTCCCACTCGGTCTCTGCTCTAGCCAGCCCCTCCGCTCTCTATGGTCCTCCCACTGGGGCTCCGCTCTAGCCAGCCCTACCCTGCTCTCTATGGTCCTCCCACTGGGGCTCCGCTCTAGCCAGCCCCTCCGCTCTCTATGGTCCTCCCACTGGGGCTCCGCTCTAGCCAGCCCCCTGCTCTCTATGGTCCTCCCACTCGGTCTCTGCTCTAGCCAGCCCCCTGCTCTCTATGGTCCTCCCACACGGGCTCCGCTCTAGCCAGCCCCTCCGCTCTCTATGGTCCTCCCACTGGGGCTCCGCTCTAGCCAGCCCCCTGCTCTCTATGGTCCTCCCACTGGGGCTCCGCTCTAGCCAGCCCTACGCTGCTCTCTATGGTCCTCCCACTGGGGCTCCGCTCTAGCCAGCCCCCTGCTCTCTATGGTCCTCCCACTCGGTCTCTGCTCTAGCCAGCCCTACCCTGCTCTCTATGGTCCTCCCACTGGGGCTCCGCTCTAGCCAGCCCTACGCTGCTCTCTATGGTCCTCCCACTGGGGCTCCGCTCTAGCCAGCCCTACGCTGCTCTCTATGGTCCTCCCACTGGGGCTCCGCTCTAGCCAGCCCTACGCTGCTCTCTATGGTCCTCCCACTGGGGCTCCGCTCTAGCCAGCCCCCTGCTCTCTATGGTCCTCCCACTCGGTCTCTGCTCTAGCCAGCCCTACCCTGCTCTCTATGGTCCTCCCACTGGGGCTCCGCTCTAGCCCCGCCTCTCGCGGTGGGGCGGAAGCGGAAGCCGGGATGCGGAAGTGGCGGCGGGGCGGGGTCTGTGGGTTGCCGGGCAGTTGCCACCATGGCAGCGGCTGGGGGGGCCGGAGGCGGCGGGGACCAGGCGGCCGCGGGGGGTGAGACCCTGGGCCGGGGCGGGGGGGCGGGGCAGGGACCGGGGCCTGGGGCCTCGGGGGGGGGGCGCTGACACCGCGGAGACGTGGGGCGCAGGGAGCTGGTGCCCGTGGCGCGGGGTGGGCAGCAGGAAGTGGACACGGGAAGGCGGCGGCGCCGTGGGGGGGGTGCCTGGGGCTGGGTCACTGGCTGTGACGGGGGCGCAGACACTGGTGCGGGTGGGGGAGCGAAGGCCACGTGAGGAGGGGTAGATACCTGGGGGTCCTGGGGAACCTGGCGTTACGGGCAGGGGGGGAGTTTGTGAGGAAAGGCTCATGCTGCAGTGGGGAGATGATGTGGGGGGGGCAGTGTCCGGGGAGGGACAGACACTGCAGGGAGGGGGGGGATGCAGGGGAAAGTGGCGAGAGGAGCCCTGGGAGGGGCAGACCCTACAAATGGGGGGTTGGGTTGGTTTAGACACTGGGACAGCATGGGAGGGAGGCTGCAGTGGGGTCTGGGTGTGGGGCGGGGTGGAGTAGGGAAGGCCAGGGAATTACTGCGGCTGAAGGGGGAGCGTGTGGGGTTGGACATACACAAAGGCGGGTGTCTGGTGTACAAGGGGGAGCTCTGGCCCCCGTGATGAGCGGGGCGGGTTGCACAAGGTGGGGACGGGGGACTCCCTGCAGAGAAAGATGGGGCGGGAGTGGGATTTCCTGCTTTTCTCCCCACTTGGAGGCACCGTTATGTGGAGCTGTTCTGCAGCTGCTCCTCCCCAGAGGCAGCTGCGTCTCTGTGCCGCGTGAGTCGTTCCCGGCATAGCCGGCCGGATTTCCCTCGTACAGTAGCCCTGGGCCGGCCTGACCGTTCCTTGGATTGGAATGTGGTCAAGGGAGGGAAAGTCCCCACCCTTTTTTCATATTTCCTGGTTTGACTCCGGACAGGTGTGTGTTTGCTTAGCCGGGTGCGGCAGGAAGCCAGTGATTTAGCTGCAGTTCACTTCAGCTGATGCCAACCCCCCACCCCCACCCCCTGGCACCTGAAGTGCTGCCCATCTGGGTGCCAGTCTTTCATCCAGGACTCATGAGTTGAAATTAGCGGCAATCAATCACGCTGGGAAGCAACATTTAGATGGGCTCACCGGCCCGCCTGCCTGGTGTCCTGCCTCCGACCAGAGAAATCCTTGTCTCCCAGCTCCCAATGGCCCCTGCCCCGATGGTGTTGGTGGTTGTTGACAGTTTCTATTATGGTAGGGTCTACAGTTATACTTCCCCAGCGTTAGGCATTGATTCTTTCAATGGCGGTCAACGCCATGCAGATTTCTGTGGTGTTAGGGGCTGGCTAGACACAGGGCAGAAAGCCCCATCGCAGAGCCGAGGTTTTTTGTTTCATTATAACGTCTCTGGCTGCTGAGTGGGGAGCTCATCGACTGTGAACAGGAGGAGAAAGGCCTGGGCACATCAGGATGCCTGAGCTGTGGGGAAAGGCCCCAGGGTGTCTCCAGCCGAGATTGGGACATATTAACGCCATGGGACAAGGGTCTCCTCCGGACCCCTGTGTTCTGTTCTGCCCAACCCGCTTGCGAGGAAAAGGGGGGGGCAGAGGAGGGCCCATTGGAGGAGCAGCGAGCTGATCTCGTCATGGGCGGCTGCAGGAGCTGGTCTAGTTGAGCTGAAAACGCAGGCTGCCGGGGTGGGGCTGAAGCACCCGGGGGAAGAGCTACCGACGCCAAGCGACCAACCCGGCACAAGGAGAAACGGGGATAAACTGATTGAGGAAGTTTTGAACCACCTGAAAGAGAGGGCGAGCCAGCCCTGTGCAGCTGTTCCCCAGCTGCCCTGCCCCAGGGGTGGCTGCATCTCCGCGCCGCGAGCCATCCCTGTGCAACGTTATGTGCAGCTGTTCCCCAGCTGCCCCACCCCAGAGGTGGCTGCATCTCTGCGCCGCGAGCCCCCTGAATGCAGCCTGCTTGAGAGGTGGGGCCAGGGAGGGGGCAGCCTGCCTTCTGCATGTGCATTAGATCAGTGTGCAAGGGGGCCTCACAGGATTTTGGCATTGGGGAATTGGCTGGGTGCAGCGTTGCAGGGAAGGGGTGTGTGGAAGGCCATGGGGGGTCTGATCTGGGGAAGGGGATGCCAGGCGGCTGGGTCTGAGGGGGAGAGGGGGATGCCAGGCGGGCTGCCTCTGGGTCTGACCCGTCCCTGTCCCAGCAGGGAACCGTCGGTTGAAGTACATCAGCCTGGCAGTGCTAGTGGTCCAGAACGCCTCCCTCATCCTGAGCATCCGCTACGTGCGAACCCTGCCCGGGGAGCGCTTCTTCGCCACCACGGCCGTGGTGATGGCTGAGCTGCTCAAGGGAGCCACCTGCCTGGTGCTCATCTTCCTCCAGAAACAAGGTAGGGGGGCCAGGCTGGGCAGGGGGCACTCTCCCCTGGCGGGCCGGGCCGGGGGCTGGGCGGATGGTAAAGCTGTGTCCGGGCGGGCCGGGCCGGGCGGGCGCTGGAGGGGGGGGCTAGGCGGGCCGGGCGGGCGCTGGAGGGGGCTAGGCGGGCCGGGCCGGCGGACGCTGGAGGGGGACACTAGGCGGGCCGGGCCGGGCGGGCGCTGGAGGGGGGGGGCTAGTTGGGCCGGGCCGGGCGGGCGCTGGAGGGGGGGGCTGGTCGGGCAGGCCCGGGCGGGCGCTGGAGGGGGGGGGCTAGGCGGGCCGGGCCGGGCGGGCGGTGGAGGGGGCTAGGCGGGCGGGCGGCGCGGCGCTGGAGGGCTAGGCGGGCGGGCGCTGGAGGGGGCTGGTCGGGCTGGGCGGGTGCTGGAGGGGCTGGGCGGGCAGGCCGGGCGGGCGCTGGAGGGCT
This sequence comes from Mauremys reevesii, assembly GCF_016161935.1. NCBI lineage: Eukaryota > Metazoa > Chordata > Testudines > Geoemydidae > Mauremys > Mauremys reevesii. The sequence goes on along the minus strand of NC_052644.1, from coordinate 23,944,662 downwards.
GGCGGGCCGGGCCGGGTGCTGGAGGGCTGGGCGGGCGCTGCCGGGCGGGTGCTGAGGGGGGCTGGGCGGGCGCTGGGAGGGAGTCCGGCGGGCGAGCGCACCGCGCCAGGCAGACCGTGAGCCGTCCCTGGCGCTCTCTGCCCGCAGGCAGCGTGAAGCAGTTCGCCCTGTTGCTGTATGACGCCGTGGTGGTGCAGTACATGGACACGCTGAAGCTGGCGGTGCCCTCGCTGATCTACACGCTGCAGAACAACCTCCAGTACGTCGCCATCTCCAACCTGCCGGCAGCCACCTTCCAGGTGGGACCCCAGCCCTGAGGCCGGGCTCGACCGGGGGTACTGGGGTGGGGGAGGATCTGTGGGTTGGCTGGCAGTCAGGAGGGGATGCCAGCCCGGCCCCCCGCGGCTCTGACCTGCCTGCCCGCCGCCCTGCAGGTCACCTACCAGCTGAAGATCCTGACCACGGCCGTCTTCTCGGTCCTGATGCTTCGCAAGAGCCTGTCGCGCCTGCAGTGGGTGTCCCTGGTGCTGCTCTTCGCCGGCGTGGCCGTCGTCCAGGTGGAGCAGGGCCAGGCGGGCGGGGGGAGCAACCCGGGCGCCGCCCGCCAGAGCTACGCCGTGGGCCTGGTCGCCGTGGTGGTCTCCTGCCTCTCCTCGGGCTTCGCCGGCGTCTACTTCGAGAAGATCTTGAAGGGCAGCTCGGCCTCCGTGTGGCTCCGCAACGTGCAGCTGGGCATCTTCGGGACCCTGCTGGGGCTGCTGGGCATGTGGTGGGCCGAGGGGGCGGCCGTGGCCGCCCAGGGCTTCTTCCACGGCTACAGCCCGCTGGTGTGGGGCGTGATCCTCAACCAGGCCTTCGGCGGCCTCCTGGTGGCCGTGGTGGTGAAGTACGCGGACAACATCCTCAAGGGCTTTGCCACCTCGCTCTCCATCGTGGCCTCCACCGTGGCCTCCATGTACCTCTTCGGCTTCCGCCTGCACCCGCCCTTCGCCCTGGGGGCCGGGCTGGTCATCGGGGCCGTCTACATGTACAGTCTGCCCAAGGCCGGGCCGCCCCTGGGCCCTCGCCAGGAGCCCACGGCCCTGCCGCCCCTCGGCAAGGAACCCAGCGAGCCGGGCTACCCGCCCAAGTCAGTGCTGGTCGAGTGAGGCCTGCTGGGGGGTGGGGGGATCTCTCCTGGGCCCCGAGCCCCTCCAGAGCCTCTCCCTGCCCCACATCTCTCTGCCCCTCCTACCTGGGCTCCTGCCCCACGTCTCCCTCACTTGAGTGGTCTTTGGGGGGAAGCACGTCCCCCTTTCCTTTCTGCTGCTGCTCCCCCCTGTATCCTCCGCCCCACATCTGTCCCCCACCCTGCTCCAGTTCAGACCGTTCCCCTCTCCTGGGTCAGGATGACGGACACCCCCCACTCGGCCCAGGAGAGGCATTTAGGTGCACACTACAGGGGGGAGAGGTTATGCGGGGGTCACCTCCGCCCCCCAAGAGACCATGATTCCCCCCCTCCTTGAGCCGCGGGGGGTCGGCAAATGGATTGAGCCGGAGGATTATTTTTGTATGATACCAAAGCAGCCCTGATGGACGGTGCCTGAAGACGGGGGGCGGGAGGGAGCCCCCAGGAATGGCTCGGCCGTACCAAGCTGGCATGTGGAGGAAGGACTCGCGTGGGAGTGCTGCCCCCGGCCTCCCCACGGCACCCCCTTTGTTGGAGTACTCTCTCGCACAGCCCCCTAAGTTGTGTGTCGGGGGAAGGTGCTGGGAGCCAGGACTCCTGGGTTCTCTCCCCGGCTCTGGGAGGGGAGTGGGGGCTGGTGGTTAGAGCAGGAGGGCTGGGAGTCGGGACTCACTGTCTGTAAATTTCAGCTGAGTTCCTCCCCCAGCTCCGTGACTCAGTTTCCCCCGGGTGTTCCAGGACGCTGCCCTGCCCTGGCTCCTTGGGGCTCGGCTGGGTGGGAGCAAAGGGCCGTGACCTGCCATTAATTACTAATCCATCTCCCTGGCGGGAGGCAGCGTCCCTGGGCAGGCAGGTCCCTGGGGCAGTGGGGACAGAGGCTGCCGTTGGTATCAGGCAGTGGGGAGCAGCCAGTGTGAATGTGCATTGCGCCCCGACTCCACTGCCAACCCGTTCCCAGCAGCTGGGGGCTGGCCCCATTGACGCTGCCGGGGGCCATCCCCGGGGACTCCATGGAGCGATGGCCAATGGACACGGGCGGGGGGCTGGCCCCGACCTCACACAAATGAGGTGATGAGATATATTTTAAGTGTCACGCTACCCTCTGCTGCTCTTGAGGGGTGGGGGCCTGGGAGCCCGGACTACTGGGTTCTCTCCCTGGCTATGGGAGGGGAGTGGGGGCTGGTGGTTAGAGCAGGGGGGGCTGGGAGCCAGGACTCCTGGGTTCTCTCCCTGGCTCTGGGAGGGGAGGGGGGGCTGGTGGGTCGAGCGGGGGGGCTGGGAGCTGGGACTCCTGGGTTCAGTTCTCAGCTCCGTCTCTCTCTCTGCCTCAGTTTCCCTCCTCCAAAGCCAGGGGCAGCACTGCTTTGCGGAGGGGCCAGCTGGCTGGGATTGAGGCGGGGGAGGACACTCCCGCAGGGGTGCTACCACTGTACATAGATGCCGGGTGACACATTTTGTACAGATGGGGGGGTGGGTTTTTTTAAAACGCCTGTAACCCTGCTGGCTGCTGTCCTGTCTGCAGAGCCGCCGCGCGGAATAAAGAGACTGTATTTATTTAGCTGGCGTGCTCGGTGATTGACCGGGGGGTGGGGGGGTGTCCTAGGATTCATGTTAGTGCATGACCTCTAACCCTACTAACAGCTGGGGAGTGGGGCGGGGGCCTGGCCCCTCTGGGGGGCACCGGCTTCCATCCGGCCCCAGGGCGGGGACTGGCTGGCTCAGGGGTGGGGAATGGGGCAGGGGCCTTTCCCCTCTGGGGGGCACCGGCTTCCATCCGGCCCCAGGGCGGGGACTGGCTGGCTCAGGGGTGGGGAATGGGGCAGGGGCCTGTCCCCTCTTGGGGGCGCCGGCTCCCATCCGGCCCCAGGGCAGGGACTGGCTGGCTCAGGGGGGCAGGGAATGGGGCAGGGGCCTGTCCCCTCTGGGGGGCACCGGCTCCCATCCGGCCCCAGGGCAGGGACTGGCTGGCTCAGGGGGTGGGGAATGGGGCGGGGGCCTGTCCCCTCTGGGGGGCACCGGCTCCCATCCGGCCCCAGGGCAGGGACTGGCTGGCTCGGGGTGGGGAATGGGGCCCGGGGCCCTCTAGGGGCGCTGGCTCTGCTCCTGAGGTAAGTTTGCCAGGTCTCAGCCCCGTCCTGGTGTGGCAGCTCCCCCAGGCAGGGACACCCGGCCCCCCACAAGCCGAGGCCTCCACGTCTCCTCCCACGGCTTGGTGCCAAATGTGGGGAGGGGGTGACCCCCAACGCTGTCCCCTGGCCCATCAACCCCCCCTCCCACCCAAAGCACTGAGCCGTGTTCAGTGGTGGTGGTATCCCCTGTGTCTGCCCTGCTGGGGCCTCCCCAGAGATTGGGGAGTCCCCATGGGTAGGGCCCAGCCCTCCCCTGATGGTGATCAGAGGCCATTGGGGCACGGGCTACACCCATACCCCCCTCCCCCCAGCTGAGATCTCAGCCCCTCACTGGGCCAGGCACTGCCCAGCCCCAGAAGCAGAGAGATTCCCTACAGCCAACAGCAGTGGGGAAACCGAGGCACAAAATGGACTTTCCCAGCGGCACCCAGAGGTGGGCCAGGAGGCTGGAGCCGCAGGGCAGGGACTGGCTGGCTCCCGGGTGGGGTGGGGACGGGAAATGCCTCTCCTGTCCTATTAGCAATGAAAGTGGGGTGCTGGGGGTAGTTTAATAGCCTTGAGCCCCTATTGCTGGGGGAGGGGGGGGAACTCCAGGGCTTGGGGAGGGGGAGAATTCCCTGCCCCCCCACTCCAGCAGACCTGCAGGACCAGCCCCCCAAAACTAAACCTGGTACATTGTAAGCTGCATGAACTACTGGGTTGTGGAAGGCTGGGAGCCAGGACACCTGGGTCCTCACCCAGCTTTGGGAGTAGAGGCGGGGGAGGGCTGGGAGCCAGGATGCCTGGGTTCTCTTCCTGCTCTGCGCTCCCCGAGCCCAACCATCCCCTTTTCTCTCTTGCAGGCTGGCATGTAAAGAGAAGGGCTCCTGAGTCGGGCAGCGACTGGGGCGGGGCGACGTTCACTGTGTGTGGAAGCATCCGGCCCCGCCAGGGGGCCCCTTCGCCCTGCCCCAGAGGTGGCTGCATCTTGGGGCCAGGTGAGGCAGCGTGGGATCCTGCCCGCGGCTTTCAGAAAGAAGTAGGAGATGCAGTGGAAGGGTAGGGCTGGGAGCCAGGACTCCTGGGTTCTCTCCCCAGCTCCGGGAGGGGAGTGGGATCTGGGAGCTCCACCTCACTGCCATTTCCTGATTCACCCTGCCTCGGTTTACCCTTGCGTAAAAGGCAGGCAGCCCTCCTACCTCCCAGAAGGGGATGCGCCCGCTCACAGCGTGGCCAGTCCCCCTCACTCAAGCCCCCCATGCTCATGGGGGAGACGCAGGCACGAGCCGCTCAGTATTAATGCCCCCTAACCCAGTGGTTATGGGGCAGCCGTGTGGAACCCCCCATTTTTATCACTCCCCACTGTGGCCTTTTCTATTTATTGTCCAACATGGATTTTGACACAACAGCGTGTGCCCTCTCATCTGTGGGGCTGCAGGACTCCTGGGTTCTCTCCCCAGCTCTGTGGGGGGTGAGGTGATTAGAGCAGGGGGGCTGGAAGCTAGGACTCCTGGGTTCTCTCCTCGGCTCTGGGAGCGGGGGGAGGGGCCAGGACTCCTGGGTTCTCTCCTGCCTCTGGTCCAAGGACCCAGGGAAATACATGAGAGCACCCCCTGACCAGCCCCCTCCCCCCAGCCCTGTCTGCCAGGGAGAGCACCCCCTGCCCAGCAACGCCCACCCCACTCCCCGCAGTCCCCAGCCCAGCCCCCCGTGCAGGCCGGGCACACACACAGGTCGGTCCCAGCTGCATCTCTCCAGGTTTATTACGTGGGGGGGGGGGGGTCAGTCCTGCTGCTTGGCGCGGGAGGCCTCGGCGTTGGCCCGCAGCACGGCACCGGGGCTGGGGTACGGGCGCTGCTGGAACAGGGGCCCGGCCGCGGTCGTGTCGGCCCCCGTCTTCGCCTCGTTGCGCTTCGGCAGCCCCGTCGACCACGTGCCCCTGCGGGGGGGGGAGGCAATGTCAGCACCACAGCCCTCTGGGTAGGCCCCACCCACTGCGACAGACTCCTCCCCCGTCTCACCCCTCCCCTGCTCTGTCACCCAGCCCCCCCCCAAGCCACACTGGGACTACAGGATCTCACCGTGGGGCATCCGAGTAGGCACTGGGGTCCATGGGGTCTAGCTCCTCGTCCTTGCGGCTGCCTGGGGAGGGAGAGACCGTGCTCAGTCGAGTGCTGCCCAAACGCCCCCCCCCCCCAAGTCCAGCTACACCCCCATCCCCAGGTACTAATTCACCCCTTCCCCTCATCCCTCTTGCCCCCCATGTCTCTGCTCCCACAGCCACCCAGCCACTCAGCCCCACCCGCTCCAGGATGCCGTGGGACCTTCATCCCGCCCCCTGGCTCGGATCAAGTGGCACCCCCCCCCCCCACGCACTTTTCTTGCTCTTGGGATACGGCGCCAGCTCTTCCCGGCGATGGTAACGCCGCTCCTTCACCTCCTCGCGCTCCGGCTTCTCATAGGGGCGCTCCGGCTTCTCATCAGCCTCTGGGGGAGACACACACACAGCTCCTGAGGGAACCCCGGCATCTGGGCCCCACCACTCTGCCCCAGTCTAAGCCACTCGACCCCAAGCCCTGCCCAGAGTCCTGAATCCCAGCCCCCTCCCCAACTAACCCCATTTCCCTCCCATTACCTAGGCTGTTTTTCAGTTTCTTCGCGGCTTTGGTGATGATGGAGTTGGGGTCATTAGGAGAGAGCCAGGAGACCAGGTCGTTCTCCATGTTCCAGTAGTAGGGGAGACCGCTGGAGGGCAGGGGGAGACAGAGAGTTGATTCACCTGCCGTTATAACACGCTGAGATGCAGCCACTTCTGGGGTGGGGCAGCTGGGGACCAGCCGCACATAACGCCGCACAGGCTCTCTCTTACCAGATGGGGTCAAACACTTTATACCAGTTGGGCGGCAAGTTCTCAATTCTGGTGGCTTCGTAATCCACGTGGTCGTCATCGTAATCTTCCGCGATGACCTCCTCCTCGGGCTCTAAGGGCAGCGTGGGTCAGAGAACCGACTGCACAGATAGCGCCCCCCGGCCGGCCCCCCAGGGGAGAGTGCCCAGCGCCCCGCCCCCAGCGCCCCCAGAACCCCGCCCGCCCGGCCTGCCAGGAGAGCGCCCCTGCCCCGCCCCAGGGAGAGCGCCCCTGCATGGCCCCCAGCGCCCCAGAACCCCGCCCCCAGCGCCCGGCCCGCCAGCGCCCGGCCCCCCAGGGGAGAGCGCCCCCCGCCCGGCCCCCCAGCGCCCCGCCCCCACCCCCCGGCGGGCCCGGTGTCTCGCACGCACCCGGCTCCACGTGCTTGAGGAGGCCTCGCTTGGCCAGGCGGGACGGAAGCGCCACCGGCAGCGGCATCTGGAGCGGCGGCACCTGGCGGGGGGCGGGGGGGGAGCGTCAGTCGGGGGGATCCGGGGCCCGGGGTCCCCGCGTCTCACCTCCCGGGGCGGCCCGCCCCAGGACCCCCGTCGGCCCTCCTCCCGGGACCCCTGGCTCCTCCCCCAGCTCCGGGACCCCCGTCGGCCCCTCCCCCCAGCTCCCTCCCGGGACCCCCCCCCGGGGTCTCCCCCACCAGTCTCCCTCCGGCCCCTCCGCTCTCCAGGCTGCACCAAGACCCCAGCCACGCACGTGACGCACTCGGGCCAATCAGCGCCCTCCCCTGCTCCTCTCGCTCAGCTGATGCCGCAGGCAACTTGGCCCCGCCCCCTATGCCCATGTGACGGGCTCCGGCCAATGGGAGGGAGGCAGGCGGGGCTGTCCCGTCACCCTTTCCGGCTGACCAATCGAAGGGACAGAGCAGAGGGTCCCGCCCCCAAACACAACCAATCAGAGTGAAGACCGCAAAATCACGTGATACCTGTGAGCCGGTGAGAAGGGGCGACACAAGTCACGTGCTCGAAGAAGAGCCAATAAGGAGGCGGAATCCCCTCCCTAAGTGCACGCAGGGCCGGAAAAGGGGGGGGGTCTCCCCTGCCATGTGACTCCAACTGACCAATCAGAGCGGAGATACGCCCGGCGCCTTTATATGACGTATGGCGATAAACACACGTGATCCCAGCTGCCCAATAAGAGGCCGCGGGGCTCACCCGCTTCGTGAGAGGTGGAACGAGGGGGCGGAGCGTTTCACCCACGTGACCGTGCGGTCGCTGTTTGGAGCCATGGAGGAATATGCCCGGGAGCCCTGGTGAGCGGCCGCGGCGCGTCTCCCCCCGCGCGGGGCGCTTGGTACCGCCCGGTGGGCGAGCCCATTGGGAGGGGAATTGGTCTCTTCCCGCCCCCCACGGCAGGGGCCTGTGGGCCCAGAGCGGAACCTCCCTTGGTAGCTCCCAGCCCATTGGGTGGGCGAGTCCATTGGAAGAGCAGTGGAGGGGGAGGGACCTCTCGGACTTGCCTACCACCCCCTTCCCCTGGAATGGATTCACCCAACTCCCCTCTGCCAGCAGCGCCCCCTTTGGGGGGGGCTGGGCAAATCCATTCCCGATCTCCCTGCAATGGACCCGCCCGTTCCCGTCCTTCGTCCCGTTTCCCAGGGGGGAGGCTCTCGGGAACACCCCTCTTCTTGGTCACTTGGTACGTCCCTGCTCTTCGCTGTCTATGGGCGGGCGAGTTCATTGGCGGGAGAAATGGGGGGGTGCAGATTCTCCCCCCCCCCCGTCCTCTCATAGGCTCCATGGGCTGGGAGATACCAAGTCACCAAAGCGGGGAGGGTTGGGAAATACCAAGAGCACAAGAATGGAAGGTGTGTTTGTACCACGTGGTGTCCCGGGGGTGGGGGGATGATTATTGTAGGGTGTGTCGCTGTTCCCGAGGAATTGTTATTGTAGGGTCTCTCCTCGCTGGTGGCATGGCGGGGGCGGGGACAGGCTGTGTGAGGCTAGGTTGGCGCTGGCCGGGAGGGGTTGTAGGGTTGGCCGGGTGGGGGTTGGCTCCCTGCTGGTCCGTGGGTGGGGGAGTTATTTACCGTAGGGTCGGTCGTCCCCGGCCTGGGGTCGCGCTCGAGGGGTTAGCAGGGATCTGTTATGGGAGGGTTCCCACCCTCGGCTTGTTGTAGGGTTGCTTCGGGGGTTGTTTACTGTAGGGTCTCCTAAGCTGGCTAACCACCTCCTTCCCCTCCGGCAGCCCATGGCGCATCGTGGATGACTGCGGCGGTGCTTTCACCATGGGGATGATCGGTGGGGGGGTCTTCCAGGCCGTCAAGGGTTTCCGGAATGCCCCCGTGGTGAGTCCAGCCCCTGACACCCCTCGTTGCCAGCTGGACCCAGGCCCTGGAACCTGTTGGTGCTGGGCCCTCCGGGCTGGGGTGGGTTGTGCGCCTGAGGGGTGGCTCCCTGCCGATCCCGATCGCTGCAGGGGGAAGGGGAGAAGAGGGGCCCTGTGGGGGCCATGTGGCATCTCACCCCAACTCTTCCTCTGCTGCTCTTCCTCCTAGGGCGTCCGACACCGGTTCAAAGGGAGCGTCAGTGCCATCCGCATCAGAGCGCCGCAGATTGGAGGTGAGGGGGGGTATGTAGTGTGTGGGGGGAGGCGGGCAGTGTGGGGAGCATGGGCCTGGGGGGGAGGGGGCCAAGGTGTATCTAATCGCTGCTCCTTCCTTTCCCCAGGTAGCTTTGCCGTCTGGGGGGGCCTTTTCTCCACCATTGACTGCGGCCTGGTGAAGATGAGGGGAAAGGAAGATCCCTGGAACTCGATCACCAGTGGGGCACTCACGGGGGCTGTGCTTGCTTCCCGCAGTGAGTGTCCTGCACAGCACCCCCTGCTGGCCCCCCGCCTTGGGGCCCCCCGCTGCCGGGCCCTGACTGCCAGGGGTGGGCGGCCCCCTGCCTCCTGGTGCCCCATCTCTTTAATTCACCTCTTCTTCTCCCCAGGTGGCCCGTTAGCCATGGTTGGCTCAGCCATGATGGGGGGCATTTTACTGGCCTTGATAGAAGGAGTCGGGATCTTACTCACCAGATACACGGCCCAGCAATTCCAGAACTGTAAGCAGGGCCTGGGGCTGGGCTGGCAGGGGCTACGGGTTGGGAGTGAGGGGCACAGGCAGAGATGGGACGGGGGGAGCCTGGGACTGTGGGTTGGGAGTGAGGAGAGCTGGAGGGTGAGGGGGGCAGAGCTGGGCTAGCAGGGGGCTGCGGGTCGGGAGTGAGGAGCGCTGGATGTGGGTGCCCAGGGGTAGCAGAGGGCGGTGGATCATTTCAGCGCTGGTCAGGCTGTCCCTGTGTGGTGGTGTGGGGCTGTTCCCCAGCCACCCCGCCCAGAACTGGCTGCATCTCTGCCTTCTCACTAGTAATTTTCTCCCCCGCTTCTGCCCCCCCCCAGCTAACCCTTTCGGTGAAGACCCCAGTCAGCTGCCCCTGAAGGACAGCCCAGCGCCTCCAGGATACCCGGGCTATGGACAATACCAGTGAAGCTGCTTTGTACTTGGGGGGGTCCCCTCTTTTTTGGGGGGGGCAGCTGCAGCTAATAATTCGCCCCTCCCCCTTGCTGGTGCTCAGGATGTGATTCCAGCCGCTGGTCCTTCCAGTTCTTGGATTCTCGCTGAATAGGCCTGTTTCCCTCTTTGTGGAGGAGGGAGGGGTTTGCTGGGAGCCCTTCTAATTTGCATATTGTCGGGGGGCTGGGGACTATGGGGCAGGGGATTGCTCTGTATTTCCTGCTACGTTGGGGGGGCGGGCTGTGGGGATATTGGACTACAGGATAAATTGGGGTAGTTGGCATCTGCTCTCAGGGGGGAGCCTCCTTTGTGGAGCTCACCTCCCATTCTGTTTGGGGGTGGCTCCATTTCCAGCTTGAAAATGGAGTTCAATACACCCCTGAAAGGGCACGAGGGGCTGTATCACCCCTTTTAGCTGGGATGAAATTTAGGGGGGCTGCGGGGTTGTAGATGAGGGGGTGCTCCTGGCACTGTGCTGGGGGTGCCTATCTTTTTGCAGCACCCCAAAACTTCTTGTGGCAGGGTGTCTTGTTAGAGGCTTGCCTTGCTCCTGAGGTGGGGGGGCTGGGGGGAGGCATCTCTTGGAATGAAGCCAGGTGGGGCCTCTTGAAATCGGTATGACAGTGCACCCATGGATTATGCTTCCCCGCTTGCCTGGCTGTGACCCCAAAAAGGGGTGTGATCCCCACTTTCATAACCAGTGAATCCTGCTGTCCCCCCAGTCCAGCTGGGAAACTCCACCGTGGTGTGTATCCCCAGCCTGTCCCAATTAAGGTTACATCCCCCTGCTATCAGCCCCCTGAAATCCCCAGTTCTGAGCCCAATTTCACCTCTTTTAGTCTTTATATTTAAAGATGTTTTTAAATGTGTGTGACTTGCTGCTGTGTCAGAGTGTTTAATGATCTACCTGCCAGTGGGGGTGCTGTGATGCAGGGATGGGAGTGGGGTCTGGTGTGTGTAGTGAGGGGCCTGGGGGCCAGGACTCCTGAGTTCTTTCCTGGCTCTGGGAGGAGAGTGGGATCTAGTGATTGTAGTGTGGGGAGGGGGACGCTGTCTGTCTTCATTTAACCACAGAGCATTGAAGCTGCTGAACAGAGTCTCCCCCTCTGTGGGAGCAGTATTGGGGATTTGCACCAGATGGCTGATCATTCCATCCAGCACAGAGGAGAGTCAGAGATTGGACCTCAACGCTTCCAGCAGAGGGCTGCACGGCTGGAGCAAGAGAGACCCACTGCCTGCTCTCACAGACCTATGCAGGCTGTCCCTGCTTTTAAGTGTCAGACAAAACACCCCCTTGCAGAGAGAGGGAAACTGAGGCAGGGAAAGAGGTGTGCCTGGTGCAGAAGTGAGGGCTGAGCCCCGGTAGTCTGACTTGCTGGCCCAGGGCTTAACCTGTGCTCCTGCCTTGTACTATCAGCACCCACCTACCCTCACTCCCATGGTCCCCCCTCAAATTCATCTCCACCCTTGCCTGGGCTTAATTAGCCTGAGACTCATTTCTCGGGGCATCCTGCTTGCTATGCCCCCAGGGCTAATCCATTTCAAAATCCTAAGCAGCAGCCTATGGGGGGGGTGGGGGACAGACACCCTCCAACCCCAGCACCTGCAGTTTCAGCACCTCTGTCCCCACTCTTCTAAGAGATGGGCTTGGAACCCAGGAGTCCTAGATCCCAGCCCCCCTGCTCTGATCACCAGACCCTGCTCCCCTCCCAGAGCCAGGGAGAGAACCCAGGAGAACCTGCTCTCAGCCCTAGTTTCTGTCAAGGTGGCATGGATGCAAGAAGACTTCCCCCCTACACAGCCCTGTGCCCCCTGAGGAGAGGAATGGGACCCCCAAAGGGCTCATCTCCCAGACAGACCCATGATGTGGGTGGTGGGGTACACACATGGGGGGGGGTGCACCCAGTCCCTGATGGGGGGCAGTGGCAAGGAGTCTGCACACCAAAGGGTTGGGGGTGGGGCACAGGGGAGGCGGCCTGGACCCTTTGGGGCCCATGATGTGCAGGCAGGGAGGTCAGTGAAGGGGGGGCTCTTGCCCCTAGGGGGGAACTGACCAGTGGGCACCAAAGGGGGCAGCAGCTGTGGGCATTTTAAAGCTGGGGGGGCGAGAGGGCTGGCAGCCAGGACTCCTGGGTTCTGCACATGGGGGCAGCTCCAGGGGCTCCTGTGTGAGGAGTCTGGCCCTGCCCCTTACTCAGGAGCTTCTGGGGGCAGAACCGGGCACTAGATTGATGGGGGTGTCAGAGAATCCCAGTCCTCCCCCCACACACACACTCCCCCCTCCCAGAGCTGGGGAGAGAACCCAGGAGTCCTGGCTCCCCCTGCTCTAACCCACCAGCCCCCCCCCTCTCCCCTCCCCTCCCTGAGCCGGGGAGAGAACCCAGGAGTCCTGGCTCCCCCTGCTCTAACCCACCAGCCCCCCCTACCCTCCCTGAGCCGGGGAGGGAACCCAGGAGTTCTGGCTCCTTGTCATGTGACCAGGCCCATGCGGCTTCGGGCAGTTCCGGGTGCGTTGCTAGGCAACTGGGCCCCGGTTGCCAGGGCGCCTGCCCGGCCTGCCAGGTACTGGGGCTGGGGAGAGGGCGGCGCGGTGCATTGTGGGACGGGGCCCCCTGCCCCGCCGCTGGGGTGCCTCAGGAATTGGGAGGTAGCCTAGGAGGGAGCAATGCATTGTGGGATGGGGTGCCGTAGGACAGGGCACCCCCCAGTATCCCACAATGCACTGTGGGTGCCCCAGAAATGGGGGGCCGTTACTTGAGAGGGAGCAGTGCATTATGGGAAGGGAAAGGGACCCCCCCCCAGTATCCCACAATGCATTGTGGGTGCCTTAGGATGGGGGGGAGTGTAACTTGAGAGGGAGCAGTGCATTATGGGACAGGGCACCCCCCAGTATCCCACAATGCACTGCTGGTGCCCCAGAAATTTGGTGGGGGGTGCCTGGAGCAGTGCATTTTAGGAAGGGAAAGGGGTGGTCCCCTCAGATATGGCGTGAGGAAGAGGTGCATTATGAGTTAGGACATCTCTGATATCCCACAATGCACTGTGGGTGCCTTAGAAATGGGGGTTTGGCCTGGGAGAGGCAGCATTGCATTGTGGGATGGGGCTCCCCCAATAACCCACAGTGCATTGCAGGTGCCCCGCGTTGGGGTTCCCTCAGTGTAAGGGGTGAGGAGCAGGGTATTATGGGACAGGGCATCTCACCCCCACCCCCACCCCCGGTATACCACAATGCCGAGTGGAGGGCCCCTAACAGGGTGTGAATTATTCTCTCCCACAGGTCCCAGTGCAAACCAGTCATCCCAGCATGGATCAGTACAGCATCCTGGGCAGGATCGGGGAAGGTGCCCACGGCATCGTCTTCAAAGCCAAGAACATAGAGGTGAGAATGTCCCCCCTCGATCTGATCCCCACAGCCAGGGCTGGGGGCCAGGCCGCCTGGGTTCTCTCCACAGCTGGGGCGGGGAGCAGGAGCCAGGACGCCTGGGTTCTCTCCCCGGCTCTGGGAGGGGAGTGGGGGCTGGTGGTTAGAGCAGGGGGGGGCTGGGAGCTGGATGCCTGGGTTCTCTCCCTGGCTCTGGGAGGGGAGGCTGGTGGTTGGGGCGGGGGGGCTGCAGTGGGAGCTAGGACTCCTGGGTTCTATTCTCACTGCATCCCTGCTCCACAGACAGGGGAGACCGTGGCATTGAAGAAGGTCGCTCTGCGGAGACTGGAGGACGGGATCCCGAACCAGGCGCTGCGGGAGATCAAAGCGCTACAGGAGATTGAGGAGAATCAGCATGTGAGTGGGGGGCTGGGAGCCAGGACTCTTGGATTCTCTCCGTGGCTCTGGGAGGAGAGTGGGGTTTAGTGGGGTCCGGGCGAGGTGACCTCTTGGGGTCCCTTCCAGCCCTACAGCACTGGGGTTCTGTGATGGCAAAGCCACAGTGTTGGGGGTCAGAAATAGAGACCCCAGGGTCTATTTCTTCCCGTCCCCTTCCACTGCCCGGCCTGCAGCTACCCTATCCTCCCGTCTCTGGGTTGCTGCCTTCTTTCCTTCTTTCTTGTTCCCCTGTTTCTTTTGTCCTTTCTTTGTATTCTTTCTTTCTTTCTTTTTTTTTGCCTTTCTGTGTTTTCGTTCATTCGCTTCTAGAGCTGGGCAAAACAAAATCAACGCGTGAAACTGCCAAAAAATGCAGTTTTCAGGCACCAAAAATTCAGCAAATTCCACCAACCCCCACCCCCCCAAAACACAGGGGGAGGAACCATCAAATGTGACCCAAATGAAATTTTGTGGGTTTTGTTTGTTTGTTTTGGCGAGAAAAACTGGAAACATTCTGTTAGGAACTAACCACGTTTTTCCCATGGATGGATGGATGGATCTTTCTTTCTTTCTTTCTTTTCTTGTTGCTGATAGATACTTGGTAAGTTAAGATGCCAAGAAAGCAGAAGACGTGAGCTATGGGTGGGTGTCCATCTGTCTATCTGGGAGATTCGGCTACGCAGGCCTGCTGGACGGGTTGGGGCAGCAGACACTGGGATGGGCGGGCCCATGGCTCGGACCGAAGGCGGGATCCTGGGGTCGAGGGGCTCGTGGCTGAGCCCTGGCAGGGCCGGGACCCCAGGCTGGCTGGGCTCACGGCTCTGCCCTGGCTCCCCCGTCGCAGGTGGTGCAGCTGAAGGCCGTGTTCCCCCACGGCGCAGGCTTCGTGCTGGTGTTCGAGTACATGCTGTCGGACCTGGCCGAGGTGATCCGCAACGCCCAGCAGCCCCTGACACAGGCCCAGGTGAAAGGCTACATGCTCATGCTGCTGCAGGGGGTGGCCTTCTGCCACGCCAATAACATCATGCACCGGGTGAGTCCAGCCCCCCCCGCTCTAAGCACTAGGCCCCGCTCCCCTCCCAGAGCTGGGGAGAGAACCCAGGCGTCCAGACTCCCAGCCCCCGCTCCTGTAACCCACTCATTGTTCCCAGCAGGATCTGAAACCAGCCAATTTACTCATCAGCTCTACGGGGCAGCTGAAGATTGCGGATTTCGGCCTCGCCAGGGTGTTCTCCAGTGACGCAGGCCGGCTCTACAGCCACCAGGTGGCCACCAGGTGACTGGGAGTGGACGGGCTCTGGGCTGGAACCTTCGGCCACAGAACCTGGTCGCTCCACGGAGCCAGGGACCAGGAATTGGGCTCCTGGGTTCTCTCCCCAGCTCTGGGAGGGGAGGGGGCTGTCAGGACTCCTGGGTTCTCTCCCCGGCTCTGGGAGGGGAGTGGGGGCTGGTGGTTAGAGCAGGGGGGGCTGGGAGCCAGGACTCCTGGGTTCTCTCCTGGCTCTGGGAGGGGAGTGGGGGCTAGTGGTTAGAGCAGGGGGGGCTGGGAGCCAGGACTCCTGGGTTCTCTCTGGGAGCCAGGACTCCTGGGTTCTCTCCCTGGCTCTGGGAGGGGAGTGGGGGCTAGTGGTTAGAGCAGGGGGGGCTGGGAGCCAGGACTCCTGGGTTCTCTCCCCACTCTGGGAGGGCAGTGGGGTCTTGTGGGATAGAGCGGGGAGATGCTCGTGGTGGGTATGGAGGTGTGTAACCGTCTCTCTGTCTCCTCGTTAGGTGGTACCGTGCCCCGGAGCTCCTGTACGGCGCCCGGAAGTATGACGAAGGGGTGGATTTGTGGTGAGCTCCCCGGCCCCTCATGTATTAGAATCCCCCTACTCTAGGCTCCCCTCCATGCGTGAGCCCCGCTATGGCTGGAGGGCCCCTCGTTAGCATGAATCCCCTCCCCATGCTGATGTGGGGGTCCGGAACAAGGAGATCTCTGCTGGAGCAGGATTCGAGTGCATACTTAATGAAGGAGCGTGGCCAAGGGAGCGTCCTTCCTTAATCCAGCCCTAGCCGAGCCCTTTTTGTCCTGCCCCATAGCCATGCTCCCCCCACATAATCACGCCGCCCAAGCCCTTTCTAGGGAGCCAGACCACAGAGCGGGCCCTAGAGGGGGTCTCAGCCCCCGTACAGCCCTCTGTGTACTGGGGCGGGGACTCCTTCCCACGCCCCCAGCAGAGACGTCATAGGACGGTTCTCACTTCTACAGGCAACTGGCTCAGGCTCTCTGCAGACTCAGGCAGTGCCCCTGTATCCGTTCCACTTCTGCAAGCCCAGGCGTCGCGCTTTGACGCTTCTCTCCCCAGACGGGAGTCCCGGGAACTCCTGTTACTTTTTTTAACCTGAAGGCCCAGCGTCTCCCACGTGTGTGTGTGGGGGGGGGCCACGACTGAGCCCTAAATGATCTCCCCCACTCCCCCTGCTGCCCAGAGGCACCTGGGGACAGTGAGGATTGCCCCGCAGACCCCGGGGACACCGTGGGATAGGGATCAGTCATGGAGAGTTACCCCGGCGTTCCATAACCCCCCCCCCCCCGGCCTGCTCCCCCTTTTCTGCATCTGCTCCAGGGCTGTGGGCTGCATTTTTGCTGAGCTGCTGAACAACTCGCCCCTCTTCCCCGGGGAGAACGACATTGAACAGCTCTGCTGTGTGCTCCGGGTGCTGGGGACCCCGAGCCAGCGCATCTGGCCGGTGAGTGGGGGGCAGGGGGTTCTCCCCCCGCTGTGGGGCTAATGGTTAGAGCAGGGGGCTGGGAGCCAGGACTCCTGGGTTCTCTCCCAGCTCTGGGAGGGGAGTGGGGGCTGGTGGTTAGAGCAGCAGGCAGGGCTGAGACTCCAGGACTCCTGGGTTCTCTCCCCGGCTCTGGGAGGGGAGTGGGGGCTGGTGGTTAGAGCAGCAGGCAGGGCTGAGACTCCAGGACTCCTGGGTTCTCTCCCCGGCTCTGGGAGGGGAGTGGGGGCTGGTGGTTAGAGCAGCAGGCAGGGCTGGGAGCCAGGACTCCTGGGTTTTCTAAGCACCCATCTCCCATGGCAGGAGATCACGGAGCTCCCTGACTACAACAAGATCTCGTTCAAAGACAACCCGCCCATCCCGCTGGAGGAGGTGCTGCCCAACGCCCCCCCACAGGCCCTGCAGCTGCTCAAGCACTTTCTGGTCTACCCTTCCCGGGAGCGCGTGAAGGCAGCCCAGGTAAGGGAGCCGCCCCACTGCTCTCCCAGCGCCCGGAGAGAACCCAGGAGTCCTGGCTCCCAGCCCTCCCTCCATCTCTAATCTCCCCTGGCAGTCAGGGCTGGGTGCTAGGGGGTGCCGTGGGGCGGGGAGTGCAATACCTCAAGATGCCACCAGAGGGTGCCCCAGGCTCTCCCATTAGTCAGCTGTGGTGCTGGGTCGGGGGTGTCACCAGGTTAACCCTTTCTTCCCCACCCCCAGGCATTGCTGCATCCCTATTTCTTCACCCCCCCGCTGCCCGCCCACCACTCGGAGCTCCCCGTTCCCCAGCGGGGGGGCAGGACAGCCCGGCAGGGACCCCAGCACCAGCGCGACTTCCACGTTGAGCGGCCCGTGGAGGAGTCTGTGGTGGACCCCGAATGGGTGGCCCCTTATGTGGTGTGAGGGTGAAGATGGGACATGGGGGCCTGTCCCCTCTAGGGGGCGCCAGCTCCCACCCAGCCCCAGGGCAGGGACTGGCTGGCTTGGGGGGTAGGGAATGGGGCACGGGGCCGTTCCCCTCTAGGGGGTGCCGGCTCCCACCCAGCCCCAGGGCAGGGACTGGCTGGCTCGGGGGGTAGGGAATGGGGCACGGGGCCGTTCCCCTCTAGGGGGCGCCGGCTCCCACCCAGCCCCAGGGCGGGGACTGGCTGACTCAGGAGGGTGGGGAACGGGGTGCAGGGCCTGTCCCCTCTAGGGGACACAGGCTCTGATCCAGCCCTGTGGAGGACGAAGATTGGCCCCAGTTCCCTATATAGTCCCTGTAATAGGGACCCCAAATCTGTCTGTCCCCCCAGCATCTCCCCCTCTGGTTCCTGGTGCTCTCTGGACTCTGTGGTGTCACTGAGTTTTGTAATTAAACGGCTCTCGTTTACTGTGAACTGACTCTCGGCCCCTTTCCTGGAATTGCCCCACCCCCGGGTCTGGTTCTGTATGTAGGAGCCAGGACTCCTGGGTTCTCTCCCAGCTCTGGGAGGGGAGGGGGGATGGTGGGTTAGAGCAGGGGGGCTGGGAGCCAGGACTCCTGGGTTCTCTCCCAGCTCTGGGAGGGGAGGGGGGCCTGGGAGCCAGGACTCTTGGGTTCTCTCCCCGGCTCTAGGAGGGGAGTGGGGTCTGGTGGTTAGAGCAGGGGGGCTGGGAGCCAGGACTCCTGGGTTCTCTCCCCGGCACTGGAAGCGGAGTGGGGGCTAGTGGTTAGAGCAGGGGGGGTCTGGGAGCCAGGACTCCTGGGTCCAGTCCCTGGCTCTGCCTTGCTTCCCCGTTCTCCTGGCAGTGACAGGCGGGTGACAGCCGCCCAGCCTGAGCCGGGAGATAGCGTTATCTCTGTCGCCATGTGCCCGCCTCTGGGCTGTGCTGGCGTTGCTGGGGGGTGGGGGGCACAGGGTTGGTTGGCCATGGAGCCCTCACTTTCCTGCCCTGCTCTGGCCTCGTCTCCCTCCTTTCCTGCTCCTCGGCCTGGCCTGCTCTCTCGCGCTTTCATTCTTCACGTCTCTTCCATTTCTTCCTTCCTCTCGCACATGTCTCATGCTCAGGCCTCCCTTCCTTCATCACTGTCAGGCCCTGTCTTTCGCTGTCCCGCTCTCCGCCTGTCACCCTCGTTCTGTCTTTCATTAGCACCTTCTCCCGCCCGTCTGTCATGCTTTCCGTCTGCAGCGTGGTCTCCCTCCGTCGTTCGTTAGCACCCTCTGGGTGACGGCCCCTGGCGCTGCACAGTGTCTGTTAGGTCCTAGGCACCCCAGCCATGGCCTAGGACCCCCCTGCGCTGGGTGCTGTACAGTGTCTATTAGGTGTATTACGGTACCTCCTAGGCGCCCCAGCCACGGCCCAGGACCCCACCGTGCCAGACGCTGTACAGTGTCTATTAGGTGTATTACGGTACCTCCTAGGCACCCCAGCCACGGCCCAGGACCCCACCGTGCCAGGCGCTGTACAGACCTGTAACAAAAAGGCAGTCCCTGCCCCCGCGGAGCTTCCCGTCTGAGACGAGACCCGGGGTGGGTCCAGACTGGGGACCACAAGGGAACGAGTCCCTGTTGCAGCCAGCTCCACGCCACGGCAGCCTTCCCCTCGCCAAGCTTTGCCCCGAGGCATCATGGCAGAGGAGGCGGAGAACAGGGCGGATGTCCGTGGGGCTGTGCGCCCGAGCCCGAAGATGCTCGGTGGGAGAGCCACCAGCGACGACGGAGGCTGGAGTCGGGGGCAGCAGTGGAGACCCGGAAAGCGACGGTGCTAGATCGGCTGCCAGAGACCTTATACAGTCCTAGATTCCTCGCCCTTCGCAGGGCAGAGCCCCCAAGCTCAGCGTGTCCGGCGTTCTTGTTCCTACCTGGATACGTTACATTTAGCAGAGGAAACCACACATGGTTTGCTGCTGCCCGGGTTCCCAGGCAGGCCAGGTGGCTCGGTATCGCTGACCTGCCCCCCTGCATTATTTACCCACAATTTTTGAGCCATCTGCAAACTTTATCAGGGATGATTTTATGTTTTCTTCCAGGGCATTGATCAAAATGCCTGTCCAAGAACTGATTCCAGGGGACCCCACTGGAAACAGACCCACTCAAGGATCATTCCCCACTTACAGTTACATTCTGAGATCTATCAGTTAGCCAGTTTTTAAGGCATTTAATGTGGGTTGTGTTAATGTTACATTGTGTGAATTTTTAATCAGTGTCATGCGGGACCTCAGCGAAGTCTGCCTGTTACATCAACGCTGTCATCTTTAGCAACCAAACGTGTAATCTCATCAAAAAAAGATATCGAGTTAGTTTGACCGCATCTGTTTTCCGTAAACCCCTGTTCATTGGCATTAATTATGTCACTCTCTTTTCTTCAGTAATCGAGTCCTGTATCCGCCGCTCCCAGGGGCGGCTCCAGGCACCAGCACGCCAAGCGCGTGCCTGGGGCAGCAAGCCACGGGGGGCGCTCTGCCGGTCGCTGTGAGGGCGGCAGGCAGGTTGCCTTCGGCGGCATGCCTGTGGAGGGTCCGCTGGTCCCGCGGCTTCGGCGGACCTCCCGCAGGCTGCCACCAAATCCATGGGACCGGGGACCTCCTGCAGGCAAGCCGCCAAAGACAGCCTGCCTGCCGTGCTTGGGGCAGCAAAATACCTAGAGCCGCTCCTGGCCGCTCCATTATCTTGCCCAGGATGGATGTCAGGCTGACAGGCCTATAATTACCCAGATCATCCCGTTCGCCCTTTTAAAAAAAAATTGGCACCTTGATTTATTGACCTTCCCCCAGTGCTCCAAGACGTACCACAAAGCAACAGTAACAGTACTGCCAGCTCCTCGGCCAGCTCTTTTAAAACTCTTGGATTGAAGTTCTCTGGGCCTGATGATTTAAAAATGTCTGACTTTAGTAGCATCCTCCAGAGGCACTACTGCGTGGAAAAACTGTTGTCATCACTCATCCGATGAGCTTGCAACGTTTGGGTTTTTTTACCCAGAACAGGAATATTTATTGACCGTGTCTGCCGGTTCTGTGCTAGGATTGGTAAGTCTACCATATCCAGCAAGGAATAGACCAATACCATTCTCGGGATCCTTTTTGTTCCTCATGTGGTTAAAAAAACCTCATTCTCCAGACAGCCTGTTTGATGTGCCAGAGAAGGGGGCGGCAGTGGATGGCTGCAAGGGTTCGAAATGGCATTAGATAAGTTCATGGCGGATAGGTCCATCAGTGGCCAGGGCCACCACCCCATACTCTGCGTGTCCCTAAAGCTCTGCCTGCCAGTAGCTGGGACTGGGCGATGGGATGGGCCACTGTTCGTTCCCGCTGAAGCACCTGGGGTTGGCCACTGTCGGCAGACAGGACTCTGGGCTAGCGATTGGACTGACCCAGCGTGGCCGTTCCTCTCTTCTTAGGGGCAACGTGGGCAGAGAAACGGGCTCGGAGGAGGATCCCGGGGGTGGGGGGGACGAGCCGGGCAAGA
The DNA here is from genome assembly GCF_016161935.1 of Mauremys reevesii. Taxonomy (NCBI): domain Eukaryota; kingdom Metazoa; phylum Chordata; order Testudines; family Geoemydidae; genus Mauremys; species Mauremys reevesii. The sequence continues at coordinate 23,923,996 of NC_052644.1, read as the reverse complement.
TCGCACGGACGATGCGGTGGGGTGAGGAGAGCGGCAGGCCGGCTGAATGGAGAGGAAAAGCTGGATCTTGAGGACGTTGGGCGGCATCCGCAAGATTTCCACGGAGCCTGCACGTCGGTGACAGGCAAGCTGGGCGGGGCAGGCGAGGAGCTACTTGCTGGATTTTACCTTGTCGAGGTCGATCCGGGAGTGGAGGTGGGAGTTGGACCCGGGTTTGTGGGAGGGAGAAGGTGCAGATGGAGAAGAGAACGACCGAGCCCTGGGGAGCCAGGAAAGGATGGAGGCAGGGAAGCCGAGATCCCCAGAAAAGGAGCCAGGAGGAGGGTGGAAACTCCTCCTTTCGTGTGAGCCTTTAGTCACTGTCGATTCTTTCTGTGTCGTCCTTCAGTGGCCCCTTTGTTCCCCAGCAGAATCTTTTTCTTTTCTTTCTTTCTCACGGTTGCGATCTTAGACCCTTGCAGAGCTCGGTAAGCTGCGGAATTTCCCCCTGTCAATAAGGAAATAAAACAATCTAGGAATGGCCAGGCAAAAAGCTTAGTAAGTTTTAAAAAAGAAATGAGGACATGCCAGATAGTGGTTCCCGTGGTAAACTTTGATTTTGAGATCGGGGTCTTGTCATGCCGGGCCCTGGCCACACCCTGTCCGCGATCAGGGCCCCCCCGTCGGGCCGGGCACTGCCCACACCCCACCCATGATCAGCCTCCCCCCCCAATCTGGCCGGGTGCTGCCCACACCCCGACCGACCAAGGGCTGGCTTGGTTCTGATGTATAAACCCCTTCCCAGGGAGAGACTAACGGGGTTATTAATCTCTCAGCGAAAGGCAGAAGCCCAGCTGGAAACGCGGCCCCGACTTTTCCCGGTGGGGGTGATGAGGCCTCGGAACAAACTGCCCAGGGAGGTGGTGGATTCCCCGACTCCCGTGGGGTCAGATCCGGGCCGGATCCTTTCCGGAAGAGGCTTTAGCCAAGTCAGTGGGTTCAGCGCAGGGGGACCCTCGGGGACATTCACCAGCCTGGCCTATACAGGAGTTCGGCCTAGGTGGTCTGAGGGGCTTTTCTAGCCAGTCCCGTGGTTCGTGGCAAGTTCACTGCACCCCCAGGGCTCTGTGCCCCCCTCCATCCCCCCACCCCCTCTAATTCACAAACTCCCTCTGTGTCCCCTAAGCTCCCCCATGCTAGGGGCTCTGGGTGCCCCCCCAATCTCCCCAGAGCAGGGGCCCTCATTCTGCCCCCCCATGCCAGGAGCTCTCTGTGGCCCCCATTTCCACCACCCTTCTCTGAGGGGGTCAGTCATTCAAGGGTCCCCGGGTTCTGCTCCCTTGGGGAGCTGGCCTAGGGACGGCGTCATTTTCTGCCTCACCGCCCGGGGGCTCTTTGATCTGCACTCAGTGGCCAAGATGCTAAAACGGGGGCCGTGCTGACTGGATGCTGGGCAGGGGCTCCCCATGTATCCCCCCATTTTCTAATTTCCTCCCCCTCTCCATATCCACAGACTCCCGCCCGCCGGTGCCCGGAGCCTCCCCTGGAAATTCGGAAAGGCTCAGCCACGGCATCCGGAAGTTGTCGCCTGATACGTGGGTGGAGATGCACCGGGACAGTGAGCTTCAGAGCTTGGCCAGCTCAGCCAGGGGCAAGATTAGAATCACCCAGGAGCTGAGCTCCCCCTCGGGGAAAGAGGGTGAGTGCACGGAGACTCTCCGCTATTGGGTAGCAGTATAGGAAGCATGACACACAGAGGCGTTTTCAGAGCCTCTCCTCTCCAGCAGGGGGCATCAGGGTCGCCCCCCAGCCTGGACCATTACAATGTTGTTACAACAAGATTTATGTTATGAACCTGCTGCGCTTCATGTAGGTCCTACTGTATTTACTAGCCTAATGACACTGATCTCTGCTTGATGCTCAAGGATCTATAGCGTGAGTGAGCTGTCCCAGGGCTGGGCTGGCAGGGGGCTGCGGGTCGGGAGTGAGGGGCACCGGCAGGGCTGTCTTGGAGGGTGGGGAGGGCAGGGGCTGCGGGTCGGGAGTGAGGGGCACCGGCAGGGCTGTCTTGGAGGGTGGGGAGGGCAGGGGCTGTGGGTCGGGAGTGAGGGGCACCGGCAGGGCTGTCTTGGAGGGTGGGGAGGGCAGGGGCTGTGGGTCGGGAGTGAGGGGCACCGCGGGGCTGGGTTTGGGCTCATCTCTCTCTCTCTCTCTTGCTCAGCTCCTTCCCCTTTATCTGGCGCTGGGAGATAAGCGGGTGTTTTTCAGAGAATCGGTCGCTGGCTTCCCCTGAAGTCTGGGTTACTCACCCCCCCCCCCCGCCCCGTGTGCAGGGCCAGGGGGTTCATCCTGACAGAGAATCTGCATCAGTTTCTATCAGCCAGTGGCGCGGGGACGCCCCCCAGTTATAGCCGCAGTGAGGTCTAGTGGTTAGAGCAGGGGGGGCTGGGAGCCAGGACTCCTGGGTTCTCTCCTGGCTCTGGGAGGGGAGTGGGGGCTAGTGGTTAGAGCTGGGGGGCTGGGAGCCAGGACTCCTGGGTTCTCTCCCTGGCTCTGGGACACTAGCAGAGGAAGGGGAGTGAACAGGCCAGGAAGAGTGTGGCCCTCCCACCCCAGACGCAGCGGGGGGCCTGGGGGCGTCTCCCCCAGCCAGGTCTGTTATTCTCCACCTGCCCCCCTGCGCTGCCCGTCCCAGCACCCTGGCGTGGGTTGTTCCAGGCCCCGTCACCAAGAATCCGCCAACCGCCAGCTCCTGAGCCTGGCATCAGATAAGGGCTTATCGGGGACTTCCAGGCCTGCTGCCATAACCTCCCCAGGCCCCAAACTGGCCGGGTGGTTAGTGGGGCAGGGAATGGGGCAGGGGCCTGTCCCCTCTGGGGGGCGCCGGGTCTCATCCGGCCCCAGGGCAGGGACTGGCTGGCTCGGGGTGGCAGGGAATGGGGCAGGGGCCTGTCCCCTCTGGGGGGCACTGGCTCCCACCCGGCCCCAGGGCAGGGACTGGCTGGCTCGGGGTGGCAGGGAATGGGGCTGGGGCCTGGCCCCTCTGGGGGCTCCGGCTGCGATCTGCCCCGTGTGTGAAATCTCTAGGGATGCTGAGTGATGATAGCCCAGTTGCTGCCCCCCATGTATCCATAGCTGCCTCCCCTCCCCCTGGCCGAGCGTGGGGGCACAGCACCAAGACCCCAAAACTCTCAACCCTCCCTCCAATGTTTACCTGCCTCCTCCCACTGAGCCAGGGAGAGAACCCAGGCGTCCTGCGTCCCAACGCGCCCCCGCCCGCCCGACTAGAGCCCAGTCTCCTCCCAGAGAACCCAGGAGTCCTGGCTTCCAGCCCCTCCCCTCTAACCGATAGACCCCCCCCCCACTCCCCTCCCAGAGAACCCAGGAGTTCTGGCTCCCAGCCCCCCGCCCCCCCAACCACTAGACCTATCTCCGTCTACACCAGAGAGAGTTTGGGGGGCTGGTTTTCTCTCTCTCTGCGCCGTACATCGGGGGGTAATTGGGCAGGAGACCCCCAGCTGCTCTCCCCCTCCCCTCTCTGTGCCCCACAAGAGCCCGTCCCGTCTCAGAAGGCGGGACCTCACCCGCCTGGGCTGCTGTGTCATTTTTAGCGTCTCTGTCCCCCTTCTTTCCTCTGTCTCTCGGAGCCACCCAGCAAGCTGGGGCGGACCCACAGCCGGCTAGGTCTGGGGGAGCTCTCTGTGCTTCAACCCCCCCTCGAAATTTGCCAAGGGTCCCCCTGACACCGCATGTGGGGACCCCCCCCCAAATTTCTTGCCCAGCTCTAGGTGAGTGTCAAGCCGAGGCCGGCGGGGGACGGGCAGCGTCCAGTTTGGGGGAGTTGTGGAGAGAGGCCGATGGGCAGAGCGAATCGGGACGGGACGGAAGGGTGCGGGGGCACTGCAAATGGAGGGCTGACATGGGGTGCCAGGGGGCACTGGGAACAGAGAGGGGCTGGCGGGGAGTGCCAGGGGGCACTGGGAACAGAGAGGGGCTGGCGGGGAGTGCCAGGGGGCACTGGGAACAGAGAGGGGCTGGCGGGGGGGGCCAGGGGGCACTGGGAACAGAGAGGGGCTGGCGGGGAGTGCCAGGGGGCACTGGGAACAGAGAGGGGCTGGCGGGAGGTGCCAGGGGGCATTGGGAACAGAGAGGGCCTGGCGGGGGGTGCCAGGGGGCACTGGGAACGGAGAGGGGCTGGCGGGGAGTGCCAGGGGGCACTGGGAACGCCGAGGGGCAGGCGGGGAGTGCCAGGGGGCATTAGGAACGGAGTGGGGCTGGCGGGGGGTGCCAGGGGGCACTGGGAACAGAGAGGGGCTGGCGGGGAGTGCCAGGGGGCACTGGGAATGGAGGGGGGTTGGCAGGGGTGACGGGGCATTGGGAACGGAGGAGGGCTGATGGGGTGCCAAGGGGAATTGGCAATGGAAGGGGGCTGGCGGGGTGCCGGGGCACTGGGAACGGAGAGGGCTGGCGGGGTGCCGGGGCACTGGGAACGGAGGGGCCTGGCGAGGTGCCGGGGCACTGGGAACGGAGGGGCCTGGCGGGTGGTGCCGGGGCACGGGGAACGGAGGGGGGCTGGCGGGGGGTGCCGGGGGGCACGGGGAACGGAGAGGGGCTGGCGGGGGGTGCCGGGGCACGGGAACGGAGGGGCTGGCGGGGTTGCGGGGCACGGGAACGGAGGGGGCTGGCGGGAGGTGCCGGGGCACGGGAACGGAGAGGGCTGGCGGGGTTGCGGGGGCACGGGAACGGAGAGGGCTGGCGGGGTGCCGGGGCATGGGGCGGAGGGGCTGGCGGGGTGCCGGGGCACTGGGAACGGAGGGGCTGGCGGGGTGCCGGGGCACGGGAACGGAGAGGGCTGGCGGGGTGCCGGGGGCACGGGAACGGAGGGGCTGGCGGGGTGCCGGGGGCACGGGAACGTAGGGGCTGGCGGGGCACGGGAACGGAGGGGCTGGCGGGGTGCCGGGGCACGGGAACGGAGGGGCTGGCGGGGTGCCGGGGCCCGGGGACCGGAGCGGGGCTGGCGGGAGGTGCCGGGGCACGGGAACGGAGGGGCTGGCGGGGTGCCGGGGCACGGGAACGGAGGGGGCTGGCAGGGGTGCCGGGGCACGGAGGGGGCTGGCAGGGGTGCCAGTGGGATTGGGGTTCGGGGAGGTGGGGACGGGGTGTGGGGGAGGGATGGGGTGTGGTGGGGAGGTGGGAGGGATGGAGGGGTGGGGGGGCGGAGCAGACGGCCGGATGGCTCCAGGAAAAGAGGGGAGCAGACTGGCAGGTCCCAGCGGGTCCGTTCCAGGTTAATGTTGGGGTTTCCACCCCCCATTTGAGTCCCCCCCGGGCTGGTCGTACGGGGGTCGGGGGGGGTGAGCCCTTGTCCGGAGACATCCAGCCCGTGTGGGGGCATCGGGGGAGGGGGAGACCACCCCCACCTCGAGACACTTTTCCAGCCCCCCCAGCCCCCCCTCCTCTGAGTACTGAGCGAGGGGCAATACAAGGGACCTTCGGTACCCCAGAGGTTCAGCCATTTACCTTCTGTTCTCTCCTCTCAGCCTCCCGGACGCCTGGGTTCTTTCGAAGCCTTCACCAGGTAAATGGGGGGGGTGAGGGGATCGCCCCTGCTGTGGGGTGGGTGGGGGGGTTACAATACACATTGTTCTACCCACTGAGCTGCATCAGGGCAAATCTGCCACTGCCGTGTGAGCCGCCCGCCAAGGCGAGGGAGATAAAAATTATCTCCCGGCTATTTCTTATCTGAGGCCCTGATCCCGATAAGGGCTCTAGAATCGTTGGGCCCCACACGTCCGATTTCCTCCCCCCCTCTGGCCTGGTGCACACCCACACAACGCAGAGATCGGGGGCAGGGGGCACCGTGCCATGCTGGAGCTGGATGGGAAAATGGGGGTGATGGGGGGTGCGCAGGGGGTGTTTGGAGTGTGTCTGTGATGGGGGGCGGCTGTGGGGTTGTGGTGTGTCTGTCTTTGCGGCGGTGTCGAGGGGTTATGTGTGTATCTTTGGGTGGAGTTCTTGTCACATTCAGGGTGTGTGTCTTTGGGTTGTGGTGCTGTGTGTCTGCATTTGGCTTGTTTGTCTTTGTGCTGGTGTTGGGGTGTCTCCTTGGGTTGTGTGTCTGTCTTTGGGAGGCGTGTGTTTGGGTTGTGTGTCTTTGCGGTGCTGTTCAGGGTGTGTGTCTGTGTGTTTTTGTAGTGTTTGTTTGGGTTGTGGTGGTGGTTGGGTGGTGATGGGGTGTCCCCTTGGGTTGTGTGTCTCCAGGATGTGGTGGAGTGTGTGTTTGTGTAGTATGTCTTTGCAGTGGTGTTGAGAGGTGTCTCTGTCTGGGTTGTGTCTCTTTGTGTGGGTCTGGGCTGTGTTTTTGTAGTGTTCAGGGTGTGTGTATTTGGGTTGTGTCTTTGTCTTTGGGTTGTGGTGTGTGTCTGTGTTTGGGTTGTGTGTCTTTGTGGTGGTGAGAGTGTCTCTTTGTGTGGGTCTGGGCTGTGTTTTTGTAGGGTTGAAGGTGCGTCTGTGTGTTGTGTGTTGTTTACGCTGCGGGTGGTTTGGGCTGTAGTGGTGGGGCGGGGGGAGGGTGCACTGTTTGGGACTGCCTGTGCGCTGTGCTTCATGTGGCGGGCGATAGTTTCAGTGGCTGTGACTTGGTGTGTTGTTTGTGTTGATTTTGCATGTCTGTGTGGGCTGTTGTGGTGGTTTGGTGGGTGTGTGTGGCAGGGGTCTGTGTTGGCTTGTTAGCTTGTGTGTGTTGTGTCCGTGGGTTAGCAGCGTGTTGTGGCTGGGGGGTGGGGGCCTTTTTCGGGATGTAGTTCTCTGACTGTGGTGTTGGACGTGTGAGTCTGTTGTTCTGGGGATGCTGAGTGTTGGCTTTGTGGGGTGTCTGTGTGTTTTTCCAGGGTGTGGTGTTTCGGAGAGTGCTTGTGTGTGTTGGGGGGCTTGTGTGTCGCGGAAGGAGTTGTGATTTCTCTGCTCTTTGGTCTGGATTTCTGTGTGTGTGTGTGTGTGTGTGTGTGTGTGTGTGTGTGTGTGTGTGTGTGTGTGTGTGTGTGTCCCCATCCCTGGAGAGGCTGAGCTTTGGGGGGCGGTGTCCTCGGGTGTCCTCGTGCTCTGGGATGGTGTGTGCTGTTTCGGGGCAGTGGCTTGTGGTGGGGTGGCCCCGTGGGGATGGTTAAGGATTGGCCAGGGGGGCGCATTTGTGCGGCGGGGGGTGCTGGGCGTGTGTGTCGGGTGGTGGGAGCAGGGCTGGGTTGAATTGTGACTTAGAAATGGACAGGAGATGAAAAAAGCAACAAAATTCACAACATAAGAAGAGGGCACAGAGTGGGGGTGGGGAAATACACCCCCTAACCGACCGTTACGCAGAGCCTGGAAGAGGACCCAGGCGTCCTGGCTCCCAGCGCCCCAACTAGACCCCACTCCCCTCCCAGAGCTGGGGAGAGAACCCAGGCGTCCTGGCGCCCAGCCCCCCCTCCGTTGTGGGGTGGTTAGTTCGCTCCCCCGCCCCGCGTTATCTGCCCCATCTCTGCTGCGCTGGCAGGGATGAGGCAAGGGCAGCTTTTGAAATCAGCTTTGAGACGGTGCCGACTTCCTCTGCACTGCGCCACCCTCCCCCCCCCCACACCCAGCAGCAAGGACTCCTGGGTTCAATCCCTGGGTCGGGGAGGGGAGGGGAGGGGGGGGCAGGACTCCTGGGTTCAATCCCTGGGTCGGGGAGTGGGGGGGGCAGGACTCCTGGGTTCAATCCCTGGGTCGGGCAGGGGAGTGGGGGGGCAGGACTCCTGGGTTCAATCCCTGGGTCGGGGAGGGGCGGGCGGGGGCTGGACTCCTGGGGTCAGTCCGTGGGTCGGGAGGAGGGGGCAGGACTCCTGGGTTCAATCCCTGGGTCGGGGAGGGGAGTGGGGGGGCCGGACTCCTGGGTTCAATCCCTGGGTCGGGGAGGGGAGGGAGGGGGCAGGACTCCTGGGTTCAGTCCCTGGGTCGGGGAGGGGAGTGGGCAGGGTAGGACTCCTGGGTTCAGTCCCTGGGTCGGGGAGCCAGGACTCCTGGGTTCAGTGTGAGGGGAGGTGGGCTCACAGAGGGGCCAGGCCCCGGCTGAAGTCTCTGGCGGACACTGGGGGGGCTGCATGCGAGATCGGGGGGGCGGGCAGGGCCGGGTGGAAAGGGGCCTCCCCGGCCGGGCTGGAAGCACCACTTCTGAGAAGGAGCGGCTGGGAGGCCTGATGGGGAGAGATAGAGAGAGAGATGCAGAGATTGGCCGGCCGGCAGGGGCAGCGCCTTCCGGGGTAACCCTCCCTAGGCCATGTATAGGGGTGGGGTCCCCGGGGCCCGGCTGGCTGGCTGGCTGGAGACAGAGGTGGGGATGGGCAGACGGGGGGCGGGGTGGATGGTGCGCTTGGATGGAAGGATGGATGGGGCGTGAAGGGGATGGAGGGAGGGAGGATGTGATTTGTGGAGGGATGTGGATGCGGGATGGATGGTGCAGTTGGATGGAGGGGGCGTGGAGGGGATGGATGGGTGGAGGGGATGGATGGAGGGGCGTGGAGGGGATGGATGGGTGGAGGGGATGGATGGAGGTGTGTGGAGAGGGGATGCAGGGAGGATGTGTGAGAGGATGTGGATGTGGGCTGGATGGTGCAGTTGGATGGAGGGGGTGGGGATGGACGGGGTGTGGAAGGAGGGAGGAGGGTGTGGAGGGGATGGGGGATGGACAGGGGTGTGGTGGGATGGAGGGATGGACAGGGGTGTGGGGATGGACGGGTGTGGAAGGATGAAGGGAGGAAGGGTTGAGCGTGGAGGGGTGTGGAGGGACGGACAGGGGTGTGGAGGAGGGGTGTGGAGGGATGGACGGGGTGAGGGGATGGAGGGTGTGGAGGGATGGACGGGGTAAGGGGATGGAGGGTGTGGAGGGATGGACGGGGTAAGAGGGATGGACGGGGTGAGGGGGATGGAGGGTGTGGAGGGATGGACGGGGGATGGAGGGGTAAGGGGGATGGAGGGGAGGAGGGTGTGGAGGGATGGATGGGGGTGAGGGGTGTGGAAGGTGTGGAGGGATGGACGGGGTGAGGGGATGGAGGGTGTGGAGGGATGGACGGGGTGAGGGGATGGAGGGGTGTGGAGGGATGGACGGGGTGAGGGGATGGAGGAGGGTGTGGAGGGATGGACGGGGTGAGGGGATGGAGGGTGTGGAGGGAGGGTGTGGAGGGATGGACGGGGTGAGGGGATGGAGGGTGTGGAGGGAGGTGTGGAGGGATGGACAGGGGTGAGGGGATGGAGGGGTGTGGAGGGATGAAGGGAGGAGGGTGTGGAGGGATGGACGGGGGTGAGGGGATGGAGGGGTGTGGAGGGATGGAGGGGGTGTCGGGGAGGAGGAGGGTGTGGAGGGATGGACGGGGTAAGGGGATGGACGGGGGTGAGGGGATGGAGGGGGTGGACGGGGAGGGGAGGGAGGAGAGAGGGAGGGGGTGTCGGGGGAGGAGGAGGGTGTGGAGGGATGGACGGGGTGAGGGGAGGGAGGGGTGGGTGTGGAGGGATGGATGGGGGTGAGGGGATGGAGGGGTGAGGGGATGGAGGGTGTGGAAGGGTGGAGGATGGACGGGGTGAGGGGATGGAGGGTGTGGAGGGATGGACGGGGTGAGGGGGTGAGGGGGTGGAGGATGGACGGGGTGAGGGGATGGACGGGGTGAGGGGGATGGAGGGGTGTGGAGGGATGGACGGGGTGTGGAGGGAGGGAGGGTGTGGAGGGATGGAGGGGTGTGGAGGGATGGACGGGGTAAGGGGATGGACGGGTGTGGAGGGGAGGAGGTGTGGAGGATGGACGGGGGTGAGGGGATGGAGGAGGGGTGTGGGGAGGGGATGGACGGGGTGTGGAGGGATGGACGGGGGTGAGGAGGGATGGACGGGGGTGAGGGGGGAGGGAGGGGGTGTGGAGGGATGGACCGGGGGGGCCGTGCAGAGAGGGCAGGGTGGATTCAGGCGTTGGGGGAGGGACAGACCCATTGTTATCAGTCCCATGAGCCCCACGTTGCCCCTCGTGGCCCCGGGGCCTCTCGCTCCCCCTGGCCTGGTCCTTGTCCTCGCGCCCTCGCTCCCCCCCGGGGCTCCCCCCGCGGCTCTGTGCCCTCCCCCAGCCTGGGCCGGGCGGGCGGGTTTCATTCCCCGGCCCCTGGTGGCCCGGCTGGCGCCTGCACGGCCCTGCCCTGGAGACTCGCACAGCCTGGCAGCCAGCGGCCCCCCCCCCACCCCGCCCCCCCCCAAGTCCCCCGTGGAATCGTGGTGTTTGCACGCTAACGAGCAGCCCTGGTCACACGTGGCCTCTCGAGAACGGGCTCCTCACCCACGGGAACGTGTCGCCGTCGGTCCAGGGGCGGACGGACGGTGGCGTGTTCGCTGGGCCCCGCGTGGATTTCCATCCCGGGGGGGGCGGGGGGGACGGTGGCGTGTTCGCTGGGCCCCGCATGGATTTCCATCTGGGGGGGGGACGGGGGGGACGGTGGAGTGTTCGCTGGGCCCTGCGTGGAGGTCCATCTGGGGGCGGGGGACGGTGGCGTGTTCGCTGGGCCCTGCATGGATTTCCATCTGGGGGCGGGGGACGGTGGCGTGTTCGCTGGGCCTGCGTGGATTTCCATCCCGGGGCGGGGGACGGTGGCGTGTTCGCTGGGCCCGCATGGATTTCCATCCCGGGGCGGGGACGGTGGCGTGTTCGCTGGGCCCCGTGGATTTTCCATCCCGGGGCGGGGACGGTGGCGTGTTCGCTGGGCCTCGCGTGGATTTCATCCCCCGGGGCGGGGACTTGGCGTGTTCGCGGGGCCCCGCGTGGATTTCCATCTGGGGGGGGCGGGCGGACGGTGGCGTGTTCGCTGGGCCTGCGTGATTTCCATCTGGGCGGGGGGGGTGGCGTGTTGGGCCCGCATGGATTTCCATCTGGGGGGGGCGGGGGGGACGGTGGCGTGTTCGCTGGGCCCCGCATGGATTTCCATCTGGGGGGGGGCGGGGACCGCCCAGCGTTGCCTCCTCTTTAAACAGCCCTGACTTTGCTTTGCTTTTGGCTGCATCTCTAACCACCAGCCCCCACTCCCCTCCCAGAGCCGGGGAGAGAACCCAGGAGTCCTGGCTCCCAGCCCCCCCTGCTCCAACCACCAGCCCCCACTCCCCTCCCAGAGCCGGGGAGGGAACCCAGGAGTCCTGGCTCCCAGCCCCCACTCCTCTAACCACCAGCCCCCACTGCCCTCCCAGAGCCAGGGAGAGAACCCAGGAGTCCTGACACCCTGTGCCTTGTCCCCCATGTAAATTCCCCATCTAGGTCAGCAGCTCTTGTGCCCGGGATGGATTTTGCCACCCTAGGGGGGCAGGAGGTGACCCCCCATTTCCTGGAGCCCCCCCTCCTGCCGCCGGCCGATGAATCCGCGGTCTTCTTCCACGGAGCCGAGGGTGGGGACCCCGGCGCACTCGCTACCTACTTCTCCCGGACGCCGGAGTCCTACCGCAACACGCCGGGTAGGTGGCCGGAGCCCGGACGCCCCACTACGTGGCCAGGGACCCCCCTCCCCGTTTCACCACCACAGGGCTCCTCCGAGGGGCATCGCCTGGGGCCGCCCACAGAGGGCACCGTCACCACGGGCTTTGTGGTTGCTACGGCTACCGGGGCCACGGCTGCACTTCCGCCGTGGCTGCATGTGGTGTCCCCAGGGCTCCTGCAGGTTGGCATGGTAACGGTGCCATCGCTATCCCATTGTGTGGGGTCGCCGTGGCCCCCGCCCCCTGGATTCGCTGCGATTGTCGGGGTTTCTCCTGCCTCGCCATGGCGACGGGTTTCGTGTCCCCATGGCAGCTGTGGGTTCCTTCCAGGTGCCCCCGACACCCCCCCACTGACCCCTCTCCTCTCCTTTTGCACCTCCTGCAGCGCGCCCCGTGTACCCCCTCCTCAACGGGCTGCAGTGGGTGGACGGGCACCCCTACGCCGCGGCCGGCTGGACCCCCGTCTCCTACGGCAAGCCCCAGGCCGGGGTCCCCCTCTATCCGGCTCCCCCCTCCTCCTCTTCCTACAGCCCCCCCTCGCCCAAGGAGCAGCCCCCCGAGGACAAGGGCAGCCCCAAGTTCCTGGAGATGCTGAAGACGGAGCCGATGAGCCCCTCCACCACCGAGCTGCTGACGTTGGGGTCCCCTGCCGGGGCCCCCCACCCCGCCTACAGCGGGACCCCGGAGTTCGGGTTCTACCAGCCCAGCGGGAGCCCCCTGACGGCTGGCTACTCCCCCAAACTCAGGGGGCCGCTGCAGCTGTCCCCATGCGGTGAGAGCTTCCTGCAGGCTCGGGGGGTGGGGGACGGCACCCCTGGGGGGAGAGGCCTCGTCGCTGACTCGGTTTCCCTGTCCTGTCCCTCAGAGGCGCGGGAGTGCGTGAACTGCGGGGCCACGGCCACCCCCCTGTGGCGCCGGGACGGCACTGGGCACTACCTGTGTAACGCCTGCGGGCTCTACCACAAGATGAACGGGCAAAACCGGCCCCTCATCCGGCCCAAGAAACGCCTGGTGAGTGGGGAACTCTCCCCACCCCCTGACTTCCCTGGGGTCCCCCCAGGACCCACCTTTTCCCCAGACCCCCTGCCACTCCCATGACATCCCCCCTCGCCCGACACCCCCAGCCTCCCGCCCCAGCCTCCCCCGACATGTTCTGCTCCCATGAGACCCCCCCCAGCCTCCCTGACACCCCCTTCCCCTCCCATGAGACCCGCCCTGACACCCCCTTCTCTGAGGCCCCCCGCCCCAGCCTCCCCCAACATGTTCCGCTCCTATGAGACCCCCCATCCCAGTCTCCCCGACACCCCCTTCTATTCCCACGACATGCCCCAGTCCACCCCCCCGGCCTCCCCAACATCCCATTCCGCATCCCTGCGATGCCCTGCCCCCATCCTCTGGGCGCGGGGGCCAGCCCCGTCTGCTCTGCGCCCACCCACCCCCCTGTCTCCCCCCAGATCGTCAGCAAGCGAGCGGGCACCCAGTGCAGCAACTGCCAGACGACCACCACCACCCTATGGCGCCGGAACGCCAGCGGGGAGCCCGTCTGCAACGCCTGCGGCCTCTACTACAAACTGCACAACGTAAGCCGCACGCTGGGGTGGGGGCTGGGAGCCAGGACTCCTGGGTTCTCTCCCTGGCTCCGGGAGGGGAGGGTGGGGGGACCCCGGATGCCTGGGTTCCATCTCTCTCCCCTTCCCCCCTGCAGGTCAATCGCCCCCTGACGATGCGGAAAGATGGAATCCAGACCCGCAACCGCAAAGTCTCCAGCAAGGGCAAGAAACGCCGGGGGGCGGCTCCGGGCGAGGGGGGGGCTGGGCCCCCCACCCCACTCGAACTGCTCTCCCCCCTGGGCGAGGACCCCACCTCCCTCTACGCCCTCAGCCCCATGGTCCTGTCCAGCCACCTGCTCCCCTTCTCCCCCTCCACCCACCTCCTCGGGCCCCCCCCAGCCGCCTACCACCACCCCCACGCCTCGCCAGGGGCAGGCGCCTCGCTGGGGTGATGGGGGCCCCTCGCGGAAGGAGGCTGAGCTGGAAAGAGAGGGCAGCTGGGGGGGGACATTGGGGTACAGCTGTTGGGGGTCACCCCCCCAGCCACGGAGTTGGGGATTGGGACAGAGGGGGCAGAGTGTCGGGGTACAGGGGGATTCTCCTCACCTCAGCAGCCGCAAGGATTGGGGGGCTCCCCCTAGAAATGGGGCCACCCTCCACGGGCCTCCCTGAGCTTTGTCTGGGCACACCCCCCGTCTGTCCCATCCCCACACACACCGTCCACCCCGCCATCTGTCCACCCCCCTACATCCCCATCTGTCCATCTGTCCCTCCCTCCATCCACCCAGGCACTTTCGAAGGAATGACCCCTCATTTCTACCCTCCCCTGTGCCTGGGTTTCCCCTTCAGCACCCCCAAATCCTCACACAGGGGGCTCCCCCCAGCACCTTCCCCCCCTTCCTCCTCCTACACCCTCTCAACCCTTCACCCCTTGTGTCCCCCCACAGTGACCCCATCCCCCATGATCCAGCACTGGCTGCGATAGGACCCCCCATTTTTACTCTCCCTTCTGGCACCCAGATATATTGTGGGTTAAAAAAATATATTCTGTGGAAACCACATTTTAAAATATATTATATATTTCTTGTAATGACTCGGGTGTCGTGTTTTAATGCCTGCGGGGTGAAGTCGGGGGCTCAGTTTGGGGGTGCAGGGTTGTCCATCCAGAAACAGCCCCAAATGACTGTAGCTGTGTTGAGCACTGCGGCTGGGGAGGGGGCTGGATTGGTGTTTAAGTATTGGGATGCATAGTTCAGTTTTGGGGGTGCCAGCTTGTTCTACCTGTACCCCCAGCTCAGCTGGGTTTGAGTAGCATGCAGGGGCTGCAGGAAGCTGTGGCTGGGGGGTTGGATTAGTGTTCAGCTGTTGGGGTACATGCTCCAGTTTGGGGGTGTCCTCATTGATGGGGGTTCTCTGTGGATGGTTTGTGATTAATCTAGGAGTTTGCTCCCCCCCAGAAAAGAGATTTGCTCCCCAAAACTCAGAGAATGTGGGGTTGGGTTGTGGGAATGTGAGGGAGACGGCAGGGGGTGGGTGTTGGGATGGATCCAATTTTATGGGATGTTTAAATCCATGACCCCAAAATATTGTTTTGTGTAAAGCAACAGGGCTGGTGGTGAGGAGTGGGGTCCAGTGTTGGGGGAGGGCTTGGTAGCCAGGACTCCTGGGTTCTCTCCCCGGCTCTGGGAGGGGAGTGGGGGCTGGTGGTTGGAGCGGGGGGGATGGGAGCCAGGACTCCAGGGTTCTCTCCCGGCTCTGGGAGGGGAGTGGGGGCTGGTGGGTCAGAGCGGGGGGGGCTGGGAGCCAGGACTCCTGGGTTCTCTCCCCGGCTCTGGGAGGGGAGTGGGGGCTGGTGGGTTAGAGCAGGGGGTGGCTGGGAACCAGGACTCCTGGGTTCTCTCCCTGGCTCCGGGAGGGGAGGGGTCTGGGAGCCAGGAGTCCCATCCCACATATCAGCCCCATCTCTGGCTCTCCTGGCTTCCCAGGCCTCTCTCTGAGCGATCAAAGGAGGCAGGAGGGGGGTTATCTGCCCCATCGGGTCAGGGCCCAGGGAGGAGCAAAGGGGGGAGAGCGGCCCCCAAGCTGAGGGCTGGCCAGGCGGGGAGCTGGGAACGGGATTTCAAGGGGACCTGAATGCGGAGGAGGGGCAGAGATGAGAACTGGAGATGGGGCCCGATCCTGGGTGCTGCCCCAGGCAGAGCGCAGGGCTGGGGCCCTCCACCAGGGGGCGGCAGGACCCACACCTGTCACAGGCCGGGGCTATTTATCCCAGTCCCATTGCTGCTTCGGGGCAGGCCCAGCGCCACCTGCTGGTGCAAAGCCCTCGGCGCTTCATCCCTCTGCGGCGTTATATGCGGCTGTTCCCCACCGCCCTGCCCCAGAGGTGGCTGCATCTCGGCATCGGGCGAGCCGTCCCTGTGCAGCGTTATATGCGGCTGTTCCCCACCCGCCCTGCCTCAGAGGTGGCTGCATCTCGGCATCAGGCGAGCCATCCCTGTGCAGCGTTATATGCGGCTGTTCCCCACCCGCCCTGCCCCAGAGGTGGCTGCATCTCGGCATCGGGCGAGCCGTCCCTGTGCAGTGTTATATGCGGCTGTTCCCCACCCGCCCTGCCCCAGAGGTGGCTGCATCTCGGCATCGGGCGAGCCATCCCTGTGCAGTGTTATATGCGGCTGTTCCCCACCCGCCCTGCCCCAGAGGTGGCTGCATCTCGGCATCGGGCGAGCCGTCCCTGTGCAACGTTATATGTGGCTGTTCCCCACCCGCCCTGCCCCAGAGGTGGCTGCATCTCGGCATCGGGCGAGCCGTCCTGTGCAACGTTATATGCGGCTGTTCCCCACCCGCCCTGCCCCAGAGGTGGCTGCATCTCGGCATCGGGCGAGCCGTCCCTGTGCAGTGTTATATGCGGCTGTTCCCCACCCGCCCTGCCCCAGAGGTGGCTGCATCTCGGCATCCGGTGAGCTGCCCCTGTGCAGCGTTATGTGCTGCTGTTCCCACCCGCCCTGCCCCAGAGGTGGCTGCATCTTGGCATCCGGTGAGCTGCCCCTGTGCAGCGTTATATGCGGCTGTTCCCCACCCGCCCTGCCCCAGAGGTGGCTGCATCTCGGCATCGGGCGAGCCGTCCCTGTGCAGCGTTATGTGCTGCTGTTCCCCACCTGCCCTGCCCCAGAGGTGGCTGCATCTCGGCATCGGGCGAGCCATCCCTGTGCCGGCAACAATGCTACACCGGGGGCAAGGCCGTGTGGGGCCAGCTCCCCCAAGGGGACAGGGTCAAAGGAGAACCGAGGTCAGGGGTGAAAGGTCTCGGGAACAAGATGGGGGAGAGGTCAAGAGACTTAAAGGTCACAGGGTGAGAGGTCATGGGGGGATTCCCCCAGAGACCTGGCCAATGAAGAGAGAGGGAATGATCCCTCCCAGACCCCCCCTGCTCAGTGCCAATGGTCTCTCCCAGCATCAGCCATGTTCAGAGCGAATGGTCCCTCCCAGAACCCCCCCGTCTGTCAATGGTCCCTCCCAGAGCCCCCCATGCTCGAGTGCCAATGGTCTCTCCCAGTAGGGCGGGCAGGGCTCGGTGACAGCATCAGGCAGCGCCTGGGTGGAAGAGACCATCTGACCGAGCTGGAGAGGGGAGGTGCTACAGGCGCCAGGTGAGATGCTGCCCCTCACTCCCGACCTGCAGCCCCCCCAGCCCCGCCCAGCTGGTGCCCCTCACTCCCGACCTGCAGCCCCCCCAGCCCCGCCCAGCTGGTGCCCCTCACTCCCGACCTGCAGCCCCCCCAGCCCAGCTGGGTGCCCCTCACTCCCGACCTGCAGCCCCCAGCCCCCAGCTGGTGCCCCTCACTCCTGATCTGCAGCCCCCAGCCCCCAGCTGGTGCCCCTCACTCCTGACCTGCAGCCCCCAGCTGGTGCCCCTCACTCCCGACTTGCAGCCCCCAGCCCCAGCTGGTGCCCTCACTTCTGACCTGCAGCCCCCAGCTGGTGCCCCTCACTCCCGACCCGCAGCCCCCAGCCCCCCCCAGCTGGTGCCCCTCACTCCCGACCTGCAGCCCCCCCAGCCCAGCCCTGACAGTCGGGTTCGGGGGCGGTTCTGATCCGGCTTTAACGCTCTTTGCCTCCTGCCTCCCCCAGACCTGCCCAGCGATGGCGACGCGCCCAGGGGTCTCCTCGGGGGAGGAAGGACCCAGCTCCCCCCTCCCAGTGGTACCGTAACCCGCCCCCTCAGCGCACGTGGCCATGGTTAGTCTGCCTGGGGGCGGGGCCGAGTGGGGGTGGCCCGGGGCTATGGGGTGGGGGTGGGGCGGTGGGGAATGGGGGGCGGCTGGCCGGGCAGTGGCCAAGGGTGCGGTGTTGGGGGTGGGGCTCTTGACTGGGGGGGGGATGGGCCAGGGTTGGGGCTGGGGGTGTCTGTGTAACCCCCCCCCCCGCCCCATGTGTTCCCTCCAGAAGCGGGGTGGCCGGAGGGGCCCCCAGCCCCGTCGCAGCCCCGGGCTCCCCGAAACCAAACGCCGCGGCCGAGCCCAGAGGATGAACAAAGATGTGGAGGAGCTGGAATCGGGGCTGCAGCGCCTGGTAGGGGGGACACCCGGACGCCTGGGTTCCGTCCCTGGGTCTGGGACGGGGGTGGGGTTAAGTGGGAGAGAGCAGAGTTGGGGGGGAGCCCGGACTCCTGGGTTCTCTCCCGGCTCTGGGAGGGGAGTGGGGGCTGGTGGTTAGAGCAGAGGGGGCTGGGAGCCAGGACTCCTGGGTTCCATACCCGGCTCTGGGAGGGGAGTGGGGGCTGGTGGTTAGAGCAGAGGGGGCTGGGAGTCAGGACTCCTGGGTTCTCTCCCCAGTTCTGGGAGGGGAGTGGGGGCTGGTGGTTAGAGCAGGAGGGCTGGGAGTCAGGACTCCTGGGTTCTCTCCCCAGCTCTGGGAGGGGAGGAGGGTCTGGTGGATGAGTTAAAGTGCCGCGGGGTGGGTGCCCGGATGCCTGGGTTCACTGTGTTTTCTCCTGCCCCAGGATCTGACTGTGGAGGGGGCAGTGCCCGTGGGGACGGGTCTGGCCTTTGACGAGCGGCTCACGGAGTTCCATTGCCTGTGGGACGACAGGTACCCAGGAGGCGGGTCCCAGATCCCCCTGGTCTGGGTTGTATTGGCCGCCCCTCCGGGGGCAGATCCCAAAAACCCTGTGGGAGCTATAGCCCAGCCCCCCCAATTCCCGGTCTCAATCTATGGACCTCATCCTTCACGCTCATCTGTAATCGCCTCGCCGTCCTTCCTCCTGATCCGCCCCTTCTCTGTAATCGCCTCGCCGTCCTTACTCCTGATCCGCCCCTTCTCTGTAATCGCCTCGCCGTCCTTCCTCCTGATCCGCCCCTTCTCTGTAATCGCCTCGCTGTCCTTAATCCTGATCCGCCCCTTCTCTGTAATCGCCTCGCCGTCCTTACTCCTGATCCGCCCCTTCTCTGTAATCGCCTCGCTGTCCTTAATCCTGATCCGCCCCTTCTCTGTAATCGCCTCGCCGTCCTTACTCCTGATCCGCCCCTTCTCTGTAATTGCCTCGCTGTCCTTAACTTTTAGCCTGGGGGGTTAAAGTCCTAATTGGAGGAGCATAAAACACCCCGCAACCCCCCCAAGATCCCAGCACCGGCATGAGGGCACCGGCAGGGCTGTGGGGGGAGGAGGTTAGAGCCTCTGACCGCCAAGGACTGAGCAAAGGGGGTCCTTTGCTCAGTCCTTGGCGGTCAGAGGCTCTAACCTCCTCCCCCCGCAGCCCTGCCGGTGCCCCTCACTCCCGACCTGCAGCCCCGGCCCCCCCCACAGCTCTGCCGGTGCCCCTCACTCCCGACCTGCAGCCCCTGCCAGTCCGGCCCTCCCCACCCCCCAGTCCTGCCAGTGCCCCTCACTCCTGACCCGCAGCCCCTGCTAGCCCAGCCCTGCCCCCCGCAGCTGTGCCGGTGCCCCTCACTCCCGACCACAGCCCCTGCCCCCACAGCTCTGCGGTGCCCCTCACTCCCGACCCGCAGCCCCTGCCCCCAGCTGTGCCGGTGCCCCTCACTCCCGACCGCAGCCCCTGCCCCCCACCCCAATCCATCTTGTCCCCCTTTGTCGTTTCATTCCCAGCTTCCCCGAGTGCCCAGAGAGACTCGCAGCCGTCAAGGGAAAGTTGCTGCAATGCGGCCTATGGGAGCGCTGTGTCCCGGTGGAGGTGAGACGGGGGGGGCTGGGCGCCAGGACTCCTGGGTTCCATCCCCAGTACCAGGGCCCTTTCCCCGTGGGCAGGAGGGGTCAGAGACCAGCCGCTTCTACCCTCCCCCACAGTCTCCCTTTCAGTGGTTTGCGTGTTCTGGCTACAATTCCTTCCTTTCCTCACAGGCCCGGCTGGCTACCGAGGAAGAGATTCTGCTAGCCCACAGGTATTTATGGAAGGGAGCACCCTGGGGCAGGCCGGGCCGGGAGTGAGGGGCGCCGGCCGGGCCGGGAGTGAGGGGCGCCGGCCGAGCCGCGCGGGTCGGGAGTGAGGGGCGCGCCAGGGCCGGGTGTGAGGGGCGCCGGCCAGGGCCGGGAGTGAGGGGCTGCGGGTCGGGAGTGAGGGGCGCCGGCCGGGCCCGGGGCTGCGGGCCGGGCCGGGAGTGAGGGGCTGCGGGCCGGGCCGGGAGTGCGGGGCGTCGGCCAGGCCCGGGGCGGCGGGTCGGGAGTGAGGGGCTGTGGGTCGGGAGTGAGGGGCGCCGGCCGGGCCCGGGCTGCGGGCCGGGAGTGAGGGGCGCCGGCCGGGCCCGGGCTGCGGGCCGGGAGTGAGGGGCTGCGGGTCGGGCCGGGAGTGAGGGGCTGCGGGTCGGGCCGGGAGTGAGGGGCACCGGCCGGGCCCGGGGCTGCGGGTCGGGAGTGAGGGGCGCCGGCCGGGCCCGGGCTGCGGGTCGGGAGTGAGGAGCTCTCTCTCAGCCAGGAGTACGTGGAGCTGATGAAGTCGACGGAGCAGATGAGTGAGCAGGAGCTCAGGGCCCTGTCAGAGACGTACGACTCCGTCTTCCTGCACCCGGTGAGCACCTGCCGGCCAGTGAGGGGGGCCAGGACTCCTGGGTTCTCTCCCAGCTCTGGGAGGGGAGGGGGCTGGTGGTTAGAGCAGGAGGGCCTGGGGGCCAGGACTCCTGGGTTCTCTCCCAGCTCTGGGAGGGGTGGTGGGGTCTAGTGGTTAGAGCGGGGGGGGCTGGGATCCAGGACTCCTGGGTTCTCTCCCGGCTCTGGCGGGCAGGGCCCCAGCGCGGTCTATGGGGGGGTCTCGGTGTCCCAGCCCCGCTCTCCGTCTCTCCGCCCCAGGGTTCGTACCGTGGCGCCCGGCTGGCTGGCGGCTGCGTCCTGCGGCTGCTGGAGAAGGTGCAGGGCGGGGAGCTGCGCAACGGGCTGGCGCTGGTCCGGTAGGAAGGGGGGGCTGGGGGCGTGGGGGTGGGGCTGGGGGCGGGGCCTGGGGGCTCCTCCCTCCCAGCAGAGGCCAATCACAGAGAGGGGTTGATTCCCAGGTCCTCAGTTGTGTTGCCCGGTTTGAATTCTCGCCTCCGATGACCCGGCCTCTGGGATTGGACGCCCGCGTTGGGTCCCGACGCCCGGGCCGGGCCCCTGGGTGTTCGCACGGCCAGTGAGCTTCATCCCGGAGGGGCCTGGCCCCTCCCCCAGCTCCCATCCCCCACCCCGGCCCCGCCCCCCAGCCCCTGCCCGGCCCCACCCCCAGCCCAGCCCCTGCCTGGCCCTGCTCCCACCCCTACCCCGCCCTCGGCCCCGCCCCCAAGCCCCTGCCTGGCCCGCCCAGCCCCACCCCCAGTCCAGCCCCTGCTCAGCGCCCCACCCGGCCCTGCCCAGCCTGGCCCCCACCCCAGCCCTGGTGGGCCCTGCCCCTGCTGAGCTCCCAGCCCTGGCCCCCCCCCAACCCAGCCCTGGCCCCGCCCCCCAGCCCCTGCTCGGCCCCACCCCCAGCCCAGCCCAGCCCGGGGTCCCTCCCCAGTCTTCAGCTTTCTCCTTCTCCGTGGGAAAAACCACCCAGGCAGCATGTGCCGAGAGCCGGCTCGCGACGAGCTGCAGCCACCTCTGGGGCACGGCAGCCGGAGAACAGCTGCATCTCCGTGCTGGGCGAGCCGTCCCCGTGCGGCGTTGTGTGCGGCTGTTCCCAGCTGCCCCGCCCCAGAGGTGGCTGCATCTCAGCATCGAGTGAGCCCTCCACTAACCCCGTGTGTCTCCGTTCCAGGCCACCAGGACACCACGCCCACCGAGATAAGATGGATGGTTACTGCATGTTCAACCACCTGGCCATCGGGGCCAGATACGCCCGGCAAAAGCTGGGAGTGGAACGGTGAGGGACGGGGGGGCTGGTGGTTAGAGCAGGGGGGACCTGGGAGCCAGGGTGTCCGTGGCCGGGGGGGGCACGAGGGGGGGTGCTGAGTCCCACTAACGGGCGACTCGTTTCCTTCCAGAGTCCTGATCGTCGACTGGGACGTTCACCATGGGCAGGGCACCCAGTTCCTCTTCGAGGAGGATCCCAGGTCGGTCCCGGGCGCTCGGAGCTGGGGGAGCCCAGGGCCGAGCTAGCAGGGGCTGCGGGTCGGGAGTGAGGGGCACCGGCAGGGCTGCCAGGTAGCAGGGCCAGGCAGCAGGGGCTGCGGGTCGGGAGTGAGGGGCACCGGCAGGGCTGCCAGGTAGCAGGGCCAGGCAGCAGGGGCTGCGGGTCGGGAGTGAGGGGCACGAGCAGAGCTGGTGGGGGGACAGGGCCGGGGTAGCAGGGGCTGCGGGTCGGGAGTGAGGGGCACCAGCAGAGCTGGTGGGGGGACAGGGCCGGGGTAGCAGGGGCTGCGGGTCGGGAGTGAGGGGCACCAGCAGAGCTGGTGGGGGGACAGGGCCGGGGTAGCAGGGGCTGCGGGTCGGGAGTGAGGGGCACCGGCAGGGCTGCAGGGGAGCAGGGGCTGCGGGTCGGGATTGAGGGGCACCAGTCACTGCCCCCCGTCTGCCCCTCTCTCTCTGCAGTGTTCTCTATTTCTCCGTCCATCGCTACGAGCAGGGGAGGTTCTGGCCCCACCTGCCGGCGTCCGACAGCCCCGCCGTGGGGCAGGGGCGTGGAGAGGGATTCAATATCAACGTGCCATGGAACGCAGTAGGTGCCCTGCCCGGGGCGGGGGCTGCGTGGGGGGCGAGCCGTCCCTGGGCGCCGTTATGTGCGGCCGTTCCAGCCACCCCACCCCAGAAGTGGCTGCATTTGACCTCCCACAGACCCATCTAACTGGTCTCTCTCTCTGTCTAGGTGGGAATGAGGGACGGGGATTATCTCGCTGCCTTTTTACACGTCTTACTGCCAGTGGCCTTTGAGGTACGTGGGGCCCGGGGCCTGTCCCCTCTGGGGGGCGCCGGCTCCCACCCGACCCAGGGCAGGGACTGGCTGGCTCAGAGGGGCAGGGAATGGGGCAGGGGCCTGGCCCCTCTGGGGGGCACTGGCTGCGATCCGGGGCGCACTGTGATCTGTTTTCTCTTTTCAGTTCCATCCCCAGCTGGTTCTGGTGGCCGCCGGGTTTGACTCTGTGCTCGGGGACCCCAAGGTCAGTGCCCCCCCCCCCGCCGTGTTTCCCAGCGCTGCCCGCAGGGGGTGCAGTGTGGGGCGCCGCAGGGGCTAGGCAGGGGGCCCGGGGCTCGTTTCAAAGGGCAGCGGCCGGTCTAGGGGGCTGGGGGGGGCCCCACTGTGGGGCGGGGGGCGGCACCTGGACTGACCTTTGCGTCTGCGCCTAGGGCGAGATGGCGGCGTCGGCCGCCTGCTTCGCTCACCTGACTCATCTGCTGATGGCCCTGGCGGGGGGCAAGGTGCTGCTGTCTTTGGAGGTGAGTGTGGCGCTGACCCACGGCACAGGGCCCCCCCCAGAACCGACTGCAGCTCAGCCCCGGGCAGCGTTCTATGTGGGTGTTCCCCCCCCCCCCCCCCCCCCCCGAGGTGGCTGCAGCTCAGCCCCGGGCAGCGTTCTATGTGGCTGTTCCCCAGCACCCCCGCCCCCCCAGAGGTGGCTGCAGCTCAGCCCCGGGTAGCGTTCTATGTGGCTGTTCCCCAGCCCCCCCGCCCCCCCAGAGGTGGCTGCAGCTCAGCCCGGGCAGCGTTCTATGTGGCTGTTCCCAGCCCCCAGAGGTGGCTGCAGCTCAGCCCGGGCAGCGTTCTATGTGGCTGTTCCCCAGCCCCAGAGGTGGCTGCAGCTCAGCCCGGGCAGCGTTCTATGTGGCTGTTCCCCAGCCCCCGCCCCAGAGGGGGCTGCCGCTCCGCCCCGGGCAGCGTTCTATGGGGCTGTGCCCCAGCCCCCCCGCCCCCCCAGAGGTGGCTGCAGCTCAGCCCCGGGCAGCGTTCTATGTGGCTGTTCCCCAGCACCCCCGCCCCCCCAGAGGTGGCTGCAGCTCAGCCCCGGGCAGCGTTCTATGTGGCTGTTCCCCGCCCCCCCCGAGGTGGCTGCAGCTCAGGGCTGGGGCGCTGTTGACCCGTTTTCTCCCCCTCCCCAGGGTGGCTACAATCTGAGCTCCCTGGCCGAGGGGGTCTGTGCGGCCCTGAGGACCCTCCTGGGGGACCCCTGTCCCTGGCTGGAGCCGCCCGTTGCCCCCTGTCGCAGGTGAGCGGGGTCTGAGCAGGTGGGGGGGGCGGCCCCACGTTTGCACCCCACTGACTCTGGGCTGCTCCCCCTTCCCCAGCGCTCTGAGCTCCGTGTCCAGGACGCTCGCGATCCACGAGAAATACTGGCGGAGCCTGCGCAGAGCGGGTGAGTCCCAGCCCCCCGGACGCCCCCTGCTCACCCCAGCCCCTCTGGGGTACCCTCTCCTGCCCCCCAACCTCTTTGGGGGTCCCCCAGCCCCCTGCTATACCCTGCCCTCAAACTCCCGCTGGGCCACCCAATTTCATATTGCCCCCCCCATAGCTCAGGGGATTGGCTGTGATCTCTTCTCCCGCCCCCCCAGAGGCCAACACCCCCCCAGAGGAGGTGGAAAAGGAGCCAGCCCCCATGACCCCCCCAGGTCCCCCTGAGGTGCCGCGACCCCTCCCAGCTGCCCGCACCGGCCTGGTGTATGACGAACGCATGACGGAGCATTACAACATGTGGGACAGGTACGGCCCGGACGCCTGGGTTCTCTCCCTGGCTCTGGGAGGGGAGTGGAGGCTGGCAGGTTAGAGCGGGGAGGGGGCTGGGAGCCCGGACGCCTGGGTTCTCTCCCTGGCTCTGGGAGGGGAGTGGGGGGTTACTGCAGGGGGGGCCGGGAGCCCGGACTCCTGGGTGTATTCCCCGGCTCTGGGAGGAGGAGGGGTCCCCCCCCTTGCCGGAGGCAGGGCTTGAACCCAGGCGTCCGGGCTCTGAGTCCTTCCCTTCCCCCCTCCCCACAGCCAGCACCCGGAGCTGCCGCAGCGGGTCTCCCGCATCTTCCAGCGCCACGGGGAGCTGCGGCTCACGGAGCGATGCCGCCGCATCCCGGCCCGCAGTGCTGAGGAAGAGGAGCTGAGAATGTGCCACAGGTAATGGGGGAGGGGCAGCCCGGACGCCTGGGTTCTCTCCCCGGCTCGGGGAGGGCAGTGGGGGCTGGTGGTTAGAGCAGGGGGGCTGGGAGCCCGGACTCCTGGGTTCTTTGCCTCCCTCGCAGCCCGGCGTACGTGCAGACGGTGAAGGCCACGGCTGGCATGAAGCCGCGGGAGCTGCACCGCCAGGGGGACCAGTACAACTCCATCTACATCTGCGCCAGCTCCTACGAGTGCGCCCGGCTGGCGGCCGGCTCCGCCTTCAACGCCGTGCAAGCCGTGCTGGAGGGCGAGGTGAGGGCCGGGGCGGGGACTCGGGGGCAGGCGCTCTCCTGGCGGTCGGGGCCCGGCCCTGGGGTGGGACCGGGGGCAGGCGCTCTCCTGGCGGTCGGGCCCAGCCCTGGGGTGGGACCGGGGCAGGCGCTCTCCTGGCGGTCGGGGCCCGGCCTGGGGTGGGACCGGGGCAGGGGCGCTCTCCTGGCGGTCGGGGCCCGGTACTGGGGGCAGGGGGCAGGCGCTCTCCTGGCGGTCGGGCCCGGCCCTGGGGTGGGACCGGGGGCAGGGGCGCTCTCCTGGCGGTCGGGGCCCGGTACTGGGGGGGGGCAGGGCGCTCTCCTGGCGGTCGGGGCCCGGTACTGGGGCAGGGGGCGCTCTCCCCTGGCGGTCGGGGCCCGGCCCTGGGGTGGGACCGGGGCAGGCGCTCCCTGGCGGTCGGGGCCCGGCCCTGGGAGACCGGGGCAGGGGCGCTCCTGGCGGTCGGGGCCCGGCCCTGGGAGACCGGGGGCAGGCGCTCTCCTGGCGGTCGGGGCCCGGCCCTGGGGTGGGACCGGGGCAGGGGCGCTCTCCTGGCGGTCGGGGCCCGGCCCTGGGGGCAGGCGCTCTCCTGGCGGTCGGGGCCCGGTACTGGGGGCAGGGGCAGGGGCGCTCTCCTGGCGGTCGGGGCCCGGTACTGGGGGCAGGGGCAGGGCGCTCCTGGCGGTCGGGCCCGGCCCTGGGGTGGGACCGGGGGCAGGGGCGCTCTCCCTGGCAGTCGGGCCCGGCCCTGGGAGACCGGGGCAGGGGCGCTCTCCTGGCGGTCGGGGCCCGGCCCTGGGTGGGACCGGGGCAGGGGCGCTCTCCTGGCGGTCGGGGCCCGGCCCTGGGTGGGACCGGGAGCAGGGGCGCTCTCCCTGGCAGTCGGGGCCCGGCACTGGGGCAGGGGGGCGCTCCTGGCGGTCAGGCCCGGCCCTGGGGGCAGGGGGCAGGGGCGCTCCTGGCGGTCGGGGCCCGGCCCTGGGGTGGGACCGGGGCAGGGCGCTCTCCTGGCAGTCGGGGCCCGGCACTGGGGGGGGCAGGGGGTAGGGGGCGCTCTCCCCTGGCGGTCAGGGCCCGGCCCGGGGGGGGGCAGGGGGGCAGGGGGCGCTCTCCCCTGGCGGTCGGGGCCTGGCCCTGGGGTGGGACCTGGGGGCAGGGGCGCTCTCCTGGCGGTCGGGGCCCGGCACTGGGGGCACCGGAGGGCAGGGGCGCTCCCCTGGCGGTCGGGGCCCGGCCCTGGGGTGGGACCGGGGGGCAGGGGGCGCTCTCCCCTGGCGGTCGGGGCCCGGCCCTGGGAGGGGCAGGGGGGCAGGGGGCGCTCTCCCCTGGCGGTCGGGGCCCGGCCCTGGGGTGGGACCGGGGGGCAGGGGGCGCTCTCCCCTGGCGGTCGGGGCCCGGCACTGGGGGGGCACCGGAGGGCACACTCTCCCCTGCCCTTTGCCCCCCAAGACTCAGCATGTGAACCCCGGCGTTCAGGCCGAATCCTCATTACGGGGTTTTCATTCCGCCCCCTTGGAGATGAGACGCTGCTTCGCTTCCGGTTCCAGAGGGTCCTTCCCCAGAGGTGGCTGCACCTGCCCGCACGGGGAGGGCTCGCCGGGCGCTGTTCTGTGCAGCTGTTCCCCAGCTGCCCTGCCCCAGAGGTGGCTGCATCTCGGCGACGTCTCACCCCCCCCCCCCTCCCCTGCTCTCTGCCTGGCTCTAGGTGCAGAACGCCGTGGCCATTGTCCGGCCTCCCGGGCATCACGCCGAGTCCGACACGGCCTGTGGCTTCTGCTTCTTCAATTCGGTAGCCCTGGCAGCTCGTTTCGCGCAGCGCCTGGCGGGACGGCCCATGAGGTGAGCGGGGGCTGGTGGTTACACTGTGGGGTTGCTAGGAGCCAGGACTCCTGGGTTCTCTCCCGGCTCTGGGAGGGGAGTGGGGGCTGGTGGTTAGAGCTGGGGGGGCTGGGAGCCAGGACTCCTGGGTTCTCTCCTGGCTCTGGGAGGGGAGTGGCGACTGGTGGTTAGAGCCGGGGGGGCTGGGAGCCAGGACTCCGGGGTGCGCCCCGGGCTCGGGGCGGGGAGTGGGGGCTGGTGGTTAGTGCTGGGGGGGGCTGGGAGCCAGGACTCCTGGGTTCTCTCCTGGCTCTGGGAGGGGAGTGGAGACTGGTGGTTAGTGCTGGGGGGGCTGGGAGCCAGGACTCCTGGGTTCTCTCCTGGCTCTGGGAGGGGAGTGGAGACTGGTGGTTAGTGCTGGGGGGGCTGGGAGCCAGGACTCCTGGGTTCCAGCTTCATCATCCCTTCTCGTCGTCATCAGGGTGATGATCCTGGACTGGGATGTTCATCACGGCAACGGTACCCAGCACATGTTTGAGGAGGATCCGAGGTACCTTGTTCTCTGGTGGGGGGGCTGCTGGGGTGGAGTGGGCGGTGACGGGTGAGTGGCGCGATGCAGGCGGGAGGGGCGGTGACGGGAGCAGTGGGGGGTCAGCGGGGCGGTGATGCACATGGGGAGGGGCGATGCAGGCGGGGCAGTGGGGTGGGCAGCGATGCAGGCGGGGGAGGGGCAGCGGGGGGGCAGGGTCCGAGTGGGACTAACCCCCCTCCCCCCCCCCCCCAGCGTGCTGTACGTCTCTCTGCACCGCTACGACCACGGCTCCTTCTTCCCCACCTCCGAGGACGCCGACGCCGACCGGGTGGGGGAGGGGCCGGGCCGCGGCTTCACCCTCAACGTGCCCTGGAACGGCCCCCGCATGGGCGACGCCGAGTACCTGGCCGCCTTCCACCGCCTGGTGCTGCCCGTCGCCTACCAGGTGCGCCCGGACGCCTGGGTTCTCTCCCAGCGCGGGGAGGGGGGAGCCCGGACGCCTGGGCTCTCTCCCAGCGCGGGGAGGGGGGAGCCCGGACGCCTGGGCTCTCTCCCAGCGCGGGGACGGGGGGGGGAGGGGTCCGTCGGCGGGGGCTGGGGGGTCTCGGTTTCTTGTTCTCTCTCTGCAGTTCGCCCCGGAGCTGGTGCTGGTGTCGGCCGGGTTCGATGCCGCCCGCGGGGACCCGCTGGGGGGCTGCCTGGTGAGCCCCGAGGGTTACGCCCACATGACCCACCTCCTGCTGGGGCTGGCAGGGGGCCGGGTCGTCCTGGTATTGGAGGTATGTGGGGCAGGGGCCTGTTCCCTCTGGGGGGCGCCGGCTCCCATCCGGCCCCAGGGCAGGGCTGGCTGGCTGGGGGGTGGGGAGTGGGGCAGGGGCCTGTCCCTGGGGCAGGGCTGGCTGGTTGGGGGGCAGGGAATGGGGCAGGGGCCTGGCCCCGTGGCAGGGCTGGCTGGTTGGGGGGCGGGGCGTGGGGCAGGGGCCTGTCCCCGGGGCAGGGCTGGCTGGTTGGGGGGCGGGAAGTGGGGCAGGGGCCTGTCCCCGGGGCAGGGCTGGCTGGTTGGGGGGCAGGGGCCTGTCCCCGGGGCAGGGCTGGCTGGGGGGTAACTCCAGCGGGGCCCGGGCGCTCGGTTAACGCTTCAGCTGCTGGTGCCAATTCCCTGCGAAGCCTCCAGGGACCTCACGAGCCGCTATGGTGCTGGGGGAGCCGAGCCGGGTCTGCGGGAAACGAGCAGCTATCCCGGGGGGGGGGGACACCGGGCTCCCAAACGGGAGGAAAATCTGAAATTTCCGGGATCCCGGGGAAGGCAAATCGCGTCCAGGACAAAGGAGCTGAACCCGCCTGGCGTGAGGGCTGAGGGGACGTGAGAGTTTCGCTCCGTCATTGGGTTATTGATTCAGCTGCT
The DNA here is from genome assembly GCF_016161935.1 of Mauremys reevesii. Classification (NCBI taxonomy): domain Eukaryota; kingdom Metazoa; phylum Chordata; order Testudines; family Geoemydidae; genus Mauremys; species Mauremys reevesii. The sequence continues at coordinate 23,895,419 of NC_052644.1, read as the reverse complement.
GCTGCTGCTTTCAAATACTCTTCACCTGGGATGTTTCATCACCACCATTCGCTGTTACAGTAATTAATAAACTAGCGTCTGTCTGGTATAATTTACTGTCTATTGACCAGGGCTCTCTTGTCTGTGCCGGGGATTAACCGGATCCTGGGGGACAGGCTGGTTCCCCTCTCGGACACGGCTGGGAGCTGGGCCGGGCCTGGGCTGCGCCGACGAGACGCCGGGCAGGGAGGTCCTGCCGGTGCTGGCCGGGCGACAGGCTGGGACCCCGCGGCGACCCACCGAATCCCGGTCTGGGCCGAGCTGGGGTCTCCTGCCGCCCGTTTCGCCGGCCAGTCCCAAGCGATTGGCCCCCGAGGTCCGTGGGGCCGGGAGCCGCCAGCCCAGCTCCGGGCAGGGCGGGAATGTGCCTGGGCTCAAGGCCCGGTGGCTCTTGGTGCTGCGCCGAGGGTGGGGCTGGCTCGGGGACACCCCCAAACCCCAGCTCTCTTCTGCCTCCTCCAGGGAGGCTACAACCTGGTGTCGATCTCCGAATCCATGGCCATGTGCACCCGGACCCTGCTGGGGGACCCGCTGCCCGAGCTGGGGAGCCTGCGAGCTCCCCACCCCAGCGCCCTGCAGTCGCTGGCCCGGGCGAGCGCCGAGCACCGCAGGTACTGGGCCTGCCTGCGACTGGATGGTGAGTGTGGTGCCCCCGCCGAGCCCCCAGCGCGGCCCCCCACGCCGAGCCCCCAGCGCGCCCCAGCGCCGAGCACCGCAGATACTGGGCCTGCCTGCGACTGGACGGTGAGTGTGGTGCCCCCAGCGCCCCCAGCGCCCCCACGCCGAGCCCCCAGCGCGCCCCAGCGCCAAGTACCGCAGATTCTGGGCCTGCCTGCGACTGGACGGTAAGCGCCCCCGCCCCGCCAAGCTCCTCACAGTGCAGCCCCCTTCCAAGCCCCAGGGCTGAGCCCCTCACAGCGCAGCCCCCCCCCGCTGAGCCCCTCACAGCACCAAGCCCTGCCTGCCGGGGGAGAGCGCCTGGCCCTGCCCCATGCCCCGCCCCCAGTGCCGGGCCCGGCCCCCCGGCCTCCCCCAGCACCGCCTGCCGGGGGAGAGCGCCCCCTGCCCCACGGCTCCCCCCAGTGCCCGGCCCAGCTCCCTGCCCCATGCCCCCCCCCCCCGCCCCGGCCCTGCCCCCTGGTGCCGCGCTACATAATCTCCATCCCATGCAGTGCCGATCCGGGAGGACTCGAGGCCCCGATCCGGGCAGCCGGGCCCCGTCCGGGAGGACTCCCCACCAGAGGATCCCCCAGGGGGGTCCCAGAGCCCCCCGGTCGACGACATCCTGAGGCTGGGAGCTCTCTGCCTCAGCGACGAGGCGGGGGCCGACTCAGGCTCCCCACAGCTGAGCCCTGACTCCGCCCTGGTGGGCGGGGCTTCCCCTGGAGGGGCGGAGCCTCCAGCTGCAGAGGAGTCAGAGGTAGGGCGGTGGGATCTATAATGGGGGGGGGATTCCCTGGGGTGGGGGATGGGAGTAGCCTGGGGCTCGGGGGGTCTCAGCTCATGGGTCTTTTCTCTCCCAGGACCCCCCCAGCCTCCTGGACGAAGCAGCTGCCCTGCTCCCCTCCCCCTCCATCAGCCTGGGGGTGGAGTTCGCAGACATGGTGAGGCCCTGATGTTACCCCCCCCCCCCCCAGTTCCTTAATCCTTGGCATCTCCCATCCCCCGGCTGGGCCCTCCCCTGCGCCCCCAACCCCCTCACCTGAATCTCTGCTTCCCTGTGTACCCCACACTCCCCATCTCACACAGGGGCCGGAGCCCAGCAATCAGTGCTCACATTTGCTGCTGCACTGGGAGCCAGGACTCCTGGGTTCTCCCCCGGCTCTGGGAGGGGAGTGGGGGCTGGTGCTTAGAGCAGGGGCGGCTGGGGGCCCGGACTCCTGGGTTCTCTCCTTGGCTCTGGAAGGGGAGTGGGGGCTGGTGGTGGGAGCAGGGTGGGCTGGGAGCCAGGACTCCTGGGTTCTCCCCCAGCTCTGGGAGGGGAGTGGGGGCTGGTGGTTAGAGCAGGGGCGGCTGGGGGCCCGGACTCCTGGGTTCTCTCCTTGGCTCTGGAAGGGGAGTGGGGGCTGGTGCTTAGAGCAGGGGCGGCTGGGGGCCAGGACTCCTGGGGTCTCCCCCGTCTCTGGGAGGGGAGGGGGGGCTGGTGGTTAGAGCAGGGGCGGCGGGGGGCCCGGACGCCGGGGTTCTCGCCTGGGCCCTGGACGGGGTGTGGGGGCTGGTGGTGGGAGCAGGGGGGGCTGGGAGCCAGGACTCCTGGGTTCTCCCCCGGCTCTGGGAGGGGAGTGGGGGCTGGTGGTGGGAGCAGGGGGGGCTGGACTCCTGGGTTCTCCCCCGGCTCTGGGAGGGGAGTGGGGGCTGGTGCTTCGAGCAGGGGCGGCTGGGGGCCTGGACTCCTGGGTTCTGTCCTTGGCTCTGGGAGGGGAGTGGGGGCTGATGGTGGGAGCAGGGTTGGCTGGGAGCCAGGACTCCTGGGTTTGATCCTTGTCTCCCTCGTGTCTCTGCAGGGGACGCTCTACGCCGTCACCCCTCTGCCTTGGTGCCCCCACGTGGAGTCGCTCCAGTCCCTTCCCCCGGCCGGGCTGGACGCGCTGGCGCCGTGTGAGGAATGCGGCAGCCAGGGCGAGAACTGGGTCTGCCTGGCCTGTTACCGGGTGAGACGGTGCCCCTCACTCCTGACCCGTAGCCCCCTGCCAGCCCAGCCCCCCCACCCTCCCCAGCTCTGCTGGTGCCCCTCACTCCTGACCCGCAGCCCTGTGGCCATTAACCCTTTCTCTCCCCAGGTGCTCTGCGGTCGTTACGTCAATCAGCACATGCTGGCTCACGGCTCCGTTTCCGGCCACCCCCTGGTGCTGAGTTACGCCGACCTCTCGGTCTGGTGCTACACCTGTCAATCATACGTCCATCACCCGGTAAGCCACGCCCCAGGGTTCCCCCTCCCCCCCTGCCTATAGGAGGGGTGGGGGCAGTTGTGAGATGGGGGGGCGGTGCTGATTGGCTGGGTCTGAATGGGTTAATTCTTGGGTCTGGGACGTTCCTCCCCCTGCCTTCGTTGCCATAATGGAGCGTCCCAACTTTGGGACTAACACTCCCTTATCCCATTGCTATAATGGAACATCCCCCCGTGAGCAAGAGACAGCTCAGGGGTTGGAGCATTGGCCTGCTAAACCCAGGGTTGTGAGTTCAATCCTTGAGGGGCCACTTAGGGATCTGGGGCAAAACTCAGTCCCTGGTGCTGCTAGTGAGGGCAGGGGCTGCACTCGATGACCTTTCGAGGTCCCTTCTAGCTCTAGGAGGTTGGTATAGCTCCAATTATTAATGTATAAGTCACACACCTGTCCCACCTCTGCTCCTGCTGTAATGGAATATTCCAGCCCCAGGAGTAACCCCCCCCCCAGTGCATAAGATAATGGAATGGTCTGATGCCATGTGGGCCCCCCTCACTGGGGGTAATTTCCTGGGTGGGACATTCCATTGTGTTGAAGGAATTGGACTGTCCCATTCTCTGGCAATGGGGGAGTGCACCAAGCCCTTCTCTCCAGTGATAATGTGATGCCTGGGGTGGGATGGTCCATTGTGGTGTGGGAGGGGAGTATACTCTGCATGGGACTATTCCATGTTCGGGGGGGTGGGAGGAACATTCCATTACAGCAGGAGGTACTGCCGGGCTGGGCCCATTCTCTGCTGACTGCAGGGGGGGGGCGGGAATTACTGCTGGCTGGGATGAGCCATTCTCCCTGGCTGTGTCATGCCTTAGGGTGGGATATACTATTGGGGGGGGAGGGGGATTTAGTGCCTGGGGCAGCACATTCCCTTATGTAGCAGTGAGGGGGGCGGGGGAGTGCATGTGCCTGCTTGCCCGGACTGTTCCATTCTCCCTGGAGAGTGGGGGGCAGGGACATTCCATTATAGCCATGGGGGTGCTGGGACATTCCATTATAACCATGGGGGGCAGGCCAGCCCATTCCATTCTGACCTCCGTTCTCTCCCTGCCCCAGACCCTGCTGCCAGCCAAGACCCTGGCTCACCGCATGAAGTTCGGGGAGGACCCGGCCGCTGGGCTCTGAGCCCTGCACCACAGGAAGGGGTGTGTGCTCAGATTCTCCCCCCCACACTCCCTCCATGATGGACCAACCCACTCTCTTAAAGGGCTACAGCTGTGCCAAACGACTCACCAGCAGCAAGGAAGGACTCTTCTCCCCCCCCCCCCCCCCATTGCATTCACCAGGGGTGGCTGCTCCCTCCCCACACCCTCTAGGCCTAGCCCCCTTGATCTCCACCCCCCAGGCATGAGACAAGCCTGCTTCTGCTCCAGCCCATCCCCCACTCCCCCAGCAGGCAGTGAGGATCACAGGGGGGGCATCCATTCCTAACCCCCCCGCCCCCCAGATAAACCTGGGAGCAGCCGTATTAACACCCCCGGGGCTCTCAGGAGCCATTTCTCCCCCCAAGGGGGGGTGCGGACTGACTCTGTGGATCAGGTGCAAATGGCCCCTTCCCCCCGAAGGAGGTGAAGCTAAAGGCTCCTTTATAAACCCTGGTGCGGTGCTCTGCCACGCTTCAGCTGGCCAGCAGGGCCTCTGTTTTTGTTAGTGTAGGACCTACAATAAGCGGGCTGGGGGCCAGGCTCCATGGACACAATTTGGTGTGGGATGGAAGATGGACCTTTCCCCTGGAGGGGGCACCGGCCCCGGGTGGGCGACAGGCTCTCGCTGTCTTTGCTTTTCGGGTTGATTACTGCAATACAAGGTTAATGACACGTGTGCCCCCTTTAATTTGCTGCTGGCCTGTGTGCTGTGCCCAGCTGAGCACCCCTCAGCCGTGGGCCCCGGAGTGCCAGCCGCAGACCCCTCGCCCTTAGTCTATAAGGTGCCACAGGATTCTTTGCTGCTTCTACAGAACCAGACTAACACGGCTACCCCTCTGATACTTGACATCTCTTCCCGTTCACCTACAGCCAGAGCGGGACAAGGTCCTACGGGTGTCACCTTAACAGAGCCCCAGAGCAGCTCCCCGAACCCACCGCCACAAACACACCGGTGCCAATTAACTAGGAAACGCTTTTAAGAGCTTATGGGGCAGGGGCGCAGCTCGGAGCTGGTGACAAAGGGAAAATCACAAGCTCATTCCTAACCTTCACCACACCAGTAATTCTAGCAGTGAACCAACTTCCCCCCCCCACCCCTTCATCGCACTTCTGGCTAATGAGAACACTGTCGTGTTAGGCCCAGCCCCTCCCATAGGCTGCAGATGGATAGTTCCATTGTGTAAGAAGGGGGTGAGGCAGGTGACGTCACCAGCTGTGGGGCACGGGAGATATTTAGCGTCTCTCACAGTCCTCCAGGGCTGACGGCTGGGACTTTTGTTCATGATCCTGTGGTTATGTCTAAGGGGTTAATCTGTGGATGTTTTCCAGACTCACAAGGTATGTCAGTAACAATCATAGAACAAAATCTCCTACCTCCCTATCTGACGTTGCTACACGCATTGTAACAGGACAATGATGTTCAGCAGATTATGGCTTTTCAAATGATACCTCACAAGGCATACTTTGTACAAAATATAACCATACACAAGCGGTGAATTGGGGGGGGGGGGGTTACAGCGTATTACAATGCGACTGAGGCTGGGGCGTGTCTGTGCCTGTAGGTGAAGGGAACAGCAGCAGAGAGTAAAAGCCAGGCTATTTCCCCTCCAGGCAGCTGAGTGTGAAACCAGGGAGGCTGGATTCAATTCCCGTCACGCCCCAGCTGATTCAAACTGAGCTGCAGCTCAGCACTGGGTGAGCCCTTCCAGTGCAATGTTATGTGCAGCTGTTGCCCCACCCTAGAGGTGGCTGCATCTCGATGCCAGGCGAGAGCGGGATGGGTGGTGGATCTCACAGCTGGAGCTTAATGTTCCCATGGCTAGAAGTCCATGACCCCCCCGCGATTCCGGCCTCGGGTGGGGGCTCCAGTGCGAGGGGGCTCAGAAGTCGTCGTCATCGCAGATGTCCAGGTAGACGTCAAAGGCCTCGCGGTTGCAGTTGCCATCGGGCGTGAAGACGTATTTGTGGAAGGTGCCGTCCACGCAGATCGCTGTGGGGGCGACGGGACACGGGTGTGAGATGGGGGGGACCCCACCCTCTCCCCCCTCCCGCTCTGCCCCCCCACTGACCAATGACGGAGTTGACGGTCTTGGCGGAGCTGCGGCCGAAGGCACAGACGCAGGCCGACTCCGCTGGCACCGTGAAGCTGGCCAGGCTCCACTGCGAGTCCACGTACTGGCCGATCACCGGGCCCACCTTGCCCACGCGCGCCAGCCTGGGGAGAGACACGTCAGGGGGGGCAGCGGGGGGGGATCGGAGCGGCGGTTGAGGGGCGGTGGGCAGGTTTGGGGGAGTACCTCCGCGGAGCGGCGGTTGAGGCGCGTGTCCTTCAGGGCGAAGACGTGAACCGTCCCCTTGTCGCTCGACGCGCAGAGAAAAGACGAGTCGTGGCTGAAGTTGATGCTGTGGAAATCGGGGGGGGGGGGTTACCAAGCGCCGTGATCTCCCCCCAGTGCTGCGAGCTTCCCCAGCAGTGCCCCCTGCGTGCTGCAAGTTCTCCCCAGCAATGACCCCCACTGGGGGATGTTGGTGCCCAGGGGAGAGGGCAGTGCCCAGGGGTCCGTGCCCAGGGGAGGGGGCAGTGCCGGGGGGTCCATGCCCAGGGGAGGGGTCCGTGCCGGGGGGTCTCACCAGTACTGGGTGGCAGGGTCTGCGCCCAGGGGAGGGGGCAGTGCCGGGGGGTCTCACCAGTGCAGGGTGGCGGGGTCCGTGCCCAGGAGAGGACAGTGCTGGGGATCCGTGCCCAGGAGGCAGCAGGGCCGAGGGGCGGGGGCCGTGCCGGGGGGTCTCACCAGTACAGGGTGGCGGGGTCCGTGCCCAGGGGAGGGGGCAGTGCCGGGGGCAGTGCCGGGGGTCCGTGCCCAGGAGGGGCAGTGCCAGGGAGGTCCATGGCCGGGGGGGCAGTGCCAGGGGGGTCCGTGCCCAGGGGAGGGGGCAGTGCCCGGGGGGGTCTCACCAGTGCAGGGTGGCAGGGTCTGCGCCAAGGGGAGGGGTCCGTGCCGGGGGGGTCTCACCAGTGCAGGGTGGCGGCGTCCGTGCCCAGGGGAGGGGGCAGTGCTGGGGGGTCCGTGCCCAGGGGAGGGGGCAGTGCTGGGGGGGGTCTCACCAGTACAGGGTGGTGGAGTCTGTGCCCAGGGGCGGGCAGTGCTAGGGGGTCCGTGCCCGGGGGCAGGGCCTGGGAGGGCCGTGGCCGGGGGTCCATGGCCGGGGGCAGTGCCAGGGGGTCCGTGCCCAGGAGGGGCAGTGCCGGGGGGTCTCACCAGTACAGGGTGGCAGGGTCCGTGCCCAGGGGATGGGGCACTGCCAGGGGGGTCCATGCCCAGGGGAGGGGTCCGTGCCGGGGGGGTCTCACCAGTACCGGGTGGCAGGGTCTGCGCCCAGGGGAGGGGCAGTGCCCGGGGTCTCACCAGTACAGGGTGGCGGGGTCCGTGCCCGGGGGAGGGGGCAGTGCCAGGGAGGTCCGTGCCCGGGGGGGGTCCGCGCCCAGGGGAGGGGGCAGTGCCAGGGAGGTCCGTGGCTGTGGGGGTTCCGTGCCCAGGAGGGGCAGTGCCAGGGAGGTCCATGGCCGGGGGGGGTCCGTGCCCGGGGGGGGCAGTGCCAGGGGGGTCCGTGCCCAGGGGAGGGGGCAGTGCCCGGGGTCTCACCAGTACAGGGTGGCGGGGTCCGTGCCCCGGCGCAGCTCCACCAGCTTCTCCTTGCTCTGGGTGTCGAAGAGGCGGATGAGGGTGCCCTGGCGGGAGGCCGACGCCACCACGGTGCCCGGCTGGTTGAGGGAGATGCAGGCGATCTCGCCCTGGTGGGCGTTGATGGTGAACGGCGCCGACGAGGTGCCCGGCTGGGTGCTCGACAGGTCCTGGGGGTGCAGGTGGGGCTAAGACCGAGCTGCCCCAGAGAGCACAGCCCCCCTCCACTTCCACAGCCTCAGAGTGCCCCCCCCCGTGCCCCCCACTCACCACCAGCTGCAGGCTGCCACACTTGTGCCCGGGGAACACCAGCAGCTGCTTCTCCAGACTGGGACAGAGATCGCAGAGCCCTGGGGGGAGAGCAGGAGTCTGGGCAAGGGGGTCCTGGGGGGCGCCGGGCTGGGCAGGGAGGTGCTGGGGGGGGTCTGTGCCCAGGGGAGCGGGCACTGCCAGGGGTGCTGGGGGACAGGCGGCTGCTGGGGGGCGCCGGGCGGGGCCGGGAGGTGCTGGGGGTATGTGCCCGGGGGAGCGGGCACTGCCAGGGGTGCTGGGGGACAGGGGGCTGCTGGGGGGAGCCGGGCTGGGCTGGGGAGGCTGGGGGTGCCGGGCTGGGCAGGGAGGTGCTGGGGGTCTGTGCCCAGGGGAGCGGGCACTGCCAGGGGTGCTGGGGGACAGGGGGCTGCGGGGGGGCGCCGGGCTGGGCAGGGAGGTGCTGGGGGGGTCCGTGCCCGGGGGAGCGGGCACCGCCAGGGGTGCTGGGGGACAGGGGACTGCTGGGGGGTGTCGGGCTGGGCAGGGGGGTGCCAGGGGGAGGGGGCGTCACGCTGGGGGGGTCTGTACCTTTGGGGTTGTCCCGTGTGTCGAACTCGAAGAGCTTGGTGGGATTCTCCGGGAAGGAATAAACGTAAATCCGGTTCCTCAGCACAATGATGATCCTGAAACACAAGAACCCGGACGCCTGGGTTCTCTCCTGGCAAGGGGAGGGGAGTGGGGGCTAGTGGTTAGAGCAGGGGGGCTGGGAGCCAGGACTCCTGGGTTCTCCCCTAGCTCTGGGAGGGGAGTGGGGTCTGGTGGTTAGTGGCGGGGGGCCGGGAGCCAGGACTCCTGGGTTCTCTGCCCGGCTCTGGGAGGGGAGTGGGGGCTGGTGGTTAGAGCGGGAGGGTGGGAGGCCGGACGCCTGGGTTCTCCCCCGGCTCTGGGAGGGGAGTGGGGGCTAGTGGTTAGAGCGGGAGGGTGGGAGGCCGGACGCCTGGGTTCTCCCCCGGCTCTGGGAGGGGAGTGGGGGCTGGTGATTCGAGGTGGGGGTTGGGAGGCCGGACGCCTGGGTTCACACTCACTTGTCGTGTCTCATGCGCACGGCCAGGGCAGGTTTGGTGAAGGTGAATTCCAGAACCAGCTTGTCTTTGCCTCCCTTCCCCTCGCGGGCGTCGTCCCAGATCAGCACTGGGGGGGACATAGGTGAGAGCAGACAGTGCTACCCCCAAATCCTCCCCCCCCACCCCAGAGCTGGGGAGAGAACCCAGGAGTCCGGGCTCCCAGCCCCTCCCCCCCCCCGGGTACATACCTGAGATCTCTGAGAATTTGGGGTTCCCTCCTCCCCCTACAATGGCCAAGAGGTTGGATCGATGCAGCATCTCAACCAGGGCCACGCTGCCGACCTGCTCGTGATCTGGGGGGTAGAAAATCGGGGTGGAGTCCGATGCCACCCCCCCAGCCAGCCCCCCCCATCCCCTGCCCTCCCCACCAGGCCGCCCCCCCTCCTTACCCAGGTGCCCTTTCTCCATGAGCGGCTCCACATTGTAGATTCGCACCCCGGACTCCATCGCGCAGCAGAAGCAGCCTGGAGGGAGGGGCAGAGAGCGGGTTAAACCCCAGCCCCACCGTGGGGGAAGGGGCTTCCAGGACGCCTGGGTTCTCCCCCTGGCTCTGGGAGGGGGAGTGGGGTTTGGTGGTTAGAGCAGGGGTGGGGGCAGGGCCTCGGACGCCTGGGTTCTCCCCCTGGCTCTGGGAGGGGGAGTGGGGTTTGGTGGTTAGAGCAGGGGCGGGGGCAGGGCCTCGGACGCCTGGGTTCTCCCCCTGGCTCTGAGAGGGGAGTGGGGTTTGGTGGTTAGAGCAGGGGCGGGGGCAGGGCCTCGGACGCCTGGGTTCTCCCCCTGGCTCTGGGAGGGGAGTGGGGTTTGGTGGTTAGAGCGGGGGCAGGGCCCCGGACTCCTGGGTTCTCCCCTTGGGGGGCGGAGGCGGGGTTCAGGGGGTGCTGCTTACTCTGGTCCTGGTTGAAGCGCAGGCTGTTCACCCCGCGTGGCTGCGCCATGCTGCAGGGGGGCCCCCGGATCCCAGCGACAGGCAGCTGAGGAGTGGGGGGAGGGGCAGGGGGGGAGAGGAGCGTGAGGCTGCGCTCCAGCCCCCCACCCAGCTCCCCCAAACCCCACTGATCCTCCAGGATCGCGCTGCCCCCAGTGTCTGCCCCAGCCACTGTCCCCCAAATCCCCCCGCCTCCCACAATCCCCTGCCCCGCTGTGCCCGAGTCCCCCACCCCCACCACTATGTTTCTATCTGGGTGCCCCCTGCCCCACAACATTCACCTTGCGACCCATCCCTGCCTAGGCATCCCCCAGCCCCCAGATCCATCTCCCCAGCCCCGCTGACCCCACAATCGCAACCTCCCAGGCCAGCCCCACCTCCCCACGAGCCTAGCCCAGACCTCCCTCCTGCCCCACTGTCCCCACGAGCCCAGCCCCCAGCCCAGCCCCACTGTCCCCACGAGCCCAGCCCCCAGCCCAGCCCCACTGCCCCCACGAGCCCAGCCCCACCTCCTCCCACGAGCCCAGCCCCACTGCCCTCACGAGCCCAGCCCCCAGCCCAGCCCCACTGTCCCCCACGAGCCCAGCCCCCCAGCCCAGCCCCTGCTTACCCCGCAGGAAGCGGGGCGGGAGGCAAACACCAGCTGATCTGGTTCTGCCGGGTCACACAGGGGAAGGGACGCTGACAGTTCGTCACGTGATCGACCTGGACGATGGGTGAAGCCCGAGCGGCCATGTTGGACGCTGGCAGCGGAGCTTCGTTGCCCTTAGTAACGCCAGTTGGCAGCCATCTTGGATACTGGCAAATAGCCAAACATTCCCCCCCCCCCGCATGTCAAAGGAAATAGTCACCGCACCACCCCCCCCCGCCCCATGGAGACCTGGAAGCCCGGACTCCGGCTCTGGGAGGGGAGTGGGGGCGGGTGGTTAGAGCAGGGGGGGCTGGGAGCCAGGATGCCTGGGTTCTCCCCCGGCTCTGGGAGGGGAGTGGGGGCTGGTGGTTAGAGCAGGGGGGGCTGGGAGCCAGGACTCCTGGGTTCTCTCCTGGCTCTGGGAGGGGAGTGGGGGTGGTGGGTTAGAGCAGGGGGCTGGGAGCCAGGACTCTGGGTTCTCCCTGGCTCTGGGAGGAGTGGGGGCGGGTGGTCCGCGCCGGGGGGGCGGGGCGCCAGGCCGCCTGGGGTCTCTCCGGGCTCTGGGAGGGGAGGGGGGCGGGTGGGTTAGAGCAGGGGGGGCTGGGAGCCAGGACTCCTGGGTTCTCCCCCGGCTCTGGGAGGGCAGTGGGGGCGGGGGGGTTAGGGCAGGGGGGACTGGGCGCCAGGACTCCGGGGTTCTCTCCTGGCTCTGGGAGGGGAGTGGGGGCTGGTGGGTTAGAGCCGGGGGGGCCGGGAGCCAGGACTCCTGGGTTCTCTCCTTGGCTCTGGGAGGGGAGTGGGGCCTGGTGGTTAGAGCAGGGGTGAGCTAGGAGCCAGGACTCCTGGGTTCTCTCTCCGGCTCTGGGAGGGGAGTGGGGCCTGCTGGTGAGAGGGGGGGGGCTGGGAGCCAGGACTCCTGGGTTCTCTCCTGGCTCTGGGAGGGCAGTGGGGCTGGTGGGTTAGCGCCGGGGGGACGGGGAGCCAGGACTCCTGGGTTCTCTCCTGGCTCTGGGAGGGCAGTGGGGCTGGTGGGTTAGAGCAGGGGCTGGGAGCCAGGACTCCTGGGTTCTCTCCCGGCTCTGGGAGGAGTGGGGCTGGTGGTTAGAGCAGGGGCTGGGAGCCAGGACTCCTGGGTTCTCTCCTGGCTCTGGGAGGAGTGGGGCTGGTGGGTTAGAGCAGGGGGCTGGGAGCCAGGACTCCTGGGTTCTCCTGGCTCTGGGAGGAGTGGGGCTGGTGGTTAGAGCAGGGGGCTGGGAGCCAGGACTCCTGGGTTCTCTCCTGGCTCTGGGAGGAGTGGGGCTGGTGGGTCAGAGTGGGGGGGGGCTGGGAGCCAGGACTCCTGGGTTCTCCCCGGCTCTGGGAGGGCAGTGGGGCTGGTGGGTTAGAGCAGGGGACTGGGAGCCAGGACTCCTGGGTTCTCTCCTGGCTCTGGGAGGAGTGGGGCTGGTGGTTAGAGCAGGGGGCTGGGAGCCAGGACTCCTGGGTTCTCTCCTTGGCTCTGGGAGGAGTGGGGCTGGTGGTTAGAGCGGGGGCTGGGAGCCAGGACTCCTGGGTTCTCTCCCGGCTCTGGGAGGGGAGTGGGGGCTGGTGGTTAGAGCAGGGGGGACTGGGAGCCAGGACTCCTGGGTTCTCTCCTGGCTCTGGGAGGGCAGTGGGGCTGGTGGGTTAGAGCAGGGGGGACTGAGAGCCAGGACTCCTGGGTTCTCTCCTGGCTCTGGGAGGGCAGTGGGGCTGGTGGGTTAGAGCAGGGGGGACTGGGAGCCAGGACTCCTGGGTTCTCTCCCGGCTCTGGGAGGGCAGTGGGGGCTGGTGGTTAGAGCAGGGGGGGCTGGGAGCCAGGACTCCTGGGTTCTCCCCCGGCTCTGGGAGGGCAGTGGGGGCTGGTGGTTAGAGCAGGGGGGGCTGGGAGCCAGGACTCCTGGGTTCTCCCCCGGCTCTGGGAGGGCAGTGGGGGCTGGTGGTTAGAGCAGGGGGGCTGGGAGCCCGCACTCCTGGGTTCTCCCCCGGCTCTGGGAGGGCAGTGGGGCTGGTGGTTAGAGCAGGGGGATTTGTCTCCTGCAGTCTACACCTGTGCTGCCCCTGCTCCCCACAGCGCCCCCTGGTGGGGCTGGAGCAGCCAGGAGCTCCACACGCCCCACCCCCAGTTGTTAGTATCTCTCCTCCCCAACACACCTGTGAGAGGTGTGGAAAGGGGCGGGGCCAATACATTTACGTGTCCTGGGGGTGGGGCTTCAGGGGCACCTGGGGGAGGCTGGGCTGGCAGGGGACTTTGTCTCGGGTGGGGGGAGTATGATACACTGGGGGGGGCAGGTAATCCTATGGCCTTCCTAATCCTGCTTCCCAGAGCAGGGAAGAGAACCCCGGCGTCCTGGCTCCCAGCCCCCGCCATGCCCGGTGTAATATTAGCTGTGACCTTTGCAGCGGGGCACATGGCTCCGGCTGGAACAGCTCCCTGGTTTGTTTTTGCTTCCACTGAGTCGATGTGGGGCTGACCAAGGTGTCCTACTGCCCCCCCCGGCCCCCATGCCCCAGGAGCCTGACTCCCACCCCCCTTCTCCAACCCACTTGACACCCCCCCCCCCAAAGCCCTGAGCCATGGAGCAAAAGCCAACTAAGATACCAGGTAAGGAAGCAAAGACTCACTTGGTCTGAGTTGGGTCTTGACTGGGAGCCAGGAGGGTTGGGGTAATGGTTAGTGCAGGGGGGGGGCTGGGAGCCAGGACTCCTGGGTTCTCCCCCTGGCTCCGGGCAGTGAGTGGGATTGGATGGTTAGTGTAGGGCGGGCTGGGAGCCAGGACTCCTGGGTTCTCCCCCTGGCTCCGGGCAGTGAGTGGGATTGGATGGTTAGTGCAGGGCGGGCTGGGAGCCAGGACTCCTGGGTTCTCTCCCAGCTCTGGGCAGTGAGTGGGATTGGATGGTTAGTGCAGGGGGAGGTCTGGGAGCCAGGACTCCTGGGTTCTCCCCCTGGCTCCGGGCAGTGAGTGGGATTGGATGGTTAGTGCAGGGCGGGGCTGGGAGCCAGGACTCCTGGGTTCTCCCCCTGGCTCCGGGCAGTGAGTGGGATTGGATGGTTAGTGCAGCAGGAGGCTGGAAACCAGGACTCCTGGGTTCTCTCCCGGCTCTGGGAGGGGAGCAGGATCTGCTGGTTAGAGCAGGCAAAGCCTGGTCCCTTTTAATGCCCCCAGCCACATCCTTGGCATTGGGCCTGCTTAGGTGTGAAGCTGCTTGTCCTCTAGACAGGGAGAATTCCAAGAGCCCCCCCCACTTTCCCCGTGGGGGGTCCTTTGCCGGGATCCCGACCTCCCCCAGGCCGCTCCGCTCTTGCTGTGACAGTGCTGCAGGATCCACACTTGGGGTGGGTCTGGAGCTGGCCTGCCAGAGCCCCAGATTGGCAGGAGATTCGCCCCTGGCCCCATTCTGCGCGTGGCGGGGGAATGTCCTCCCCGATCTCCGGCCTCCCTCTGTGAGGGGGCATCAGCCTTTGGTCCTGAGCCTGGCGCGCTGGCAGGCTCCCGGGCACGCGGATGATCAGCACGGGAAGCGGGCAGGGGGATTGGGGACAGGGGACCCACTGTCTGGCCAGGCAGGGGGGCTGGGAATGGGGCTGGCACCCATCTGGCCCCAGGGCAGGGACTGGCTGGCTTCGGGGGGCGGGGATCAGTGTTATCTGCAATGTACACAGCACGGGGGTCAGTGATCTCGGTGTCCCTCCCCCCCCTCCCCCCCCCGCAGGCTGCCCAGAGGGTGGGACCAGCTGGTCCCAGGGCAAGGGGCAGCCTGTGGGGCTGAGGTGCCTGGTGAGCTCCCGGGGGCAGGATGTCGGAGATGGGGGAGCTCACCCAGACGCCGCTGCAGAAAGTGTGGATCCCGCATGCCAGCAACCGGCTGCGCCAGCGCAGGGGGTGTGAGTCGGGGTGGCCTGTGGGGGGCGCTGGCTCTCGTCCGGCCCCAGGGCAGGGACTGGCTGGCTTACGGGGTTAGGGAATGGGGCACGGGGCCTGTCCCCTCTAGGGGGTTCTAGCCTCAGGGTGGGGGGATTTGAGGGTGCAGCTTGGTTTGGGGATCTGGCCTCTAGCCCCTATCGCTAACGGTGTCTGTTCTCCCTCACACAACAGCTGCTGTGCCTCAGTTTACCAATTCACCCACTATGGTGATCCTGGTGGGGCTGCCAGCCCGTGGGAAGACCTATATCTCCAAGAAGCTGACCCACTACCTGAACTGGATTGGGATCCCCACCAAGGGTGAGGTGGGGGGCGGGCTGGGGTTCAGAGGAGATGGCGGGTGGGGATCAGGGCAGCTGGAGTCTCTAAGGGGGGGGGGGTCCGTGGAGCTGGCTGGAACAGAGATCTCTGGGGGGAGGGAATTGTGGAGCGGGCAGGGGGTCAGGTGTCCGATTGTGGAGGCAGGGAATTAGGGGACAGGGTGGGTGTCTGTCGGAGGAGGGTATCCCGGGGAGCTGTGGGGAGGGGCACGGGGACCCCAGCCCACCCCCCACTCTCCCCGCAGTGTTCAACGTGGGGCAGTACCGCCGCGAGGCCGTGCAGACCTACCAGAACTACGAGTTCTTCCGGCCAGATAACCAGGAGGCCATGCACATTCGCAGGTGAGGGGGTGAGCTGGGGGCACTGCTGGGGGAAGCTTGTGGCACTGCTGGGGGGAAGCTTGCAGCGCTGGGGGTGACCCTGGTTGGAGGCACTGCTGGGGGAAGCTCACGGTGCTGGGGTGACCCTGGTTGGGGCACTGCTGGGGAAGCTCATGGCGCTGGGGGGACCCGGGTTGGAGGCACTGCTGGGGGAAGCTCACGGTGCTGGGGTGACCCTGGTTGGGGGCACTGCTGGGGGGAAGCTCACGGCGCTGGGGGACCCTGGTTGGGGGCACTGCTGGGGGAAGCTCGCGGCGCTGGGGGGGACCCTGGCTGGGGGAAGCTTGCGGTGCTGGGGGGCACTGCTGGGGGAAGCTCACGGTGCTGGGGGGGGACCCTGGTTGGGGGCACTGCTGGGGGGAAGCTCACGGCGCTGGGGGTGACCCTGGTTGGGGGCACTGCTGGGGGAAGCTCATGGCGCTGGGGGGGGACCCTGGTTGGGGGCACTGCTGGGGGAAGCTCGCGGCGCTGGGGGGGACCCTGGTTGGGGGCACTGCTGGGGGGAAGTTTGCAGCACAGCCTGGGGGAGGTCTGGGGTACATATAAGGGTCTCACCCCTCCCCTCCCCTCCCCCCCAGGGAGTGCGCTCTGGCCGCTCTGAAAGATGTCCACACTTACCTGAGCCGGGAGGAGGGACAGGTCGCGGTAAGAGGGACCCTCCCCCTTCCTCCCCCCAGCCAGACCCCTGGGCCCATCTACCCCGGCCTCATGCCTGCTCCTATGTTCAGGTGTTTGATGCCACCAACACGACCCGGGAGCGAAGGAACATGATCCTGCAGTTCGCCAGAGACCATGGCTACAAGGTGAAGTCTGGCCCAAGGCACTGCTGCAGGGGAAGTCCGCAGTACTTTGGGGGCCTTGGTTGGGGGCGCCAGCGGGGGGAAGCTCACAGCACTGGGGAGACTGCCGGGGGGAGGAGTGCAGCACTGGGAGGGGGGTATCTGGCTGGGGGCACTGCCGGGGGGAAGGGCGCAGCGCTGGGAGGGGGTGTCTGGCTGGGGCACTGCCGGGGAAGGGCGAGTGCTGGGAGGGGAGTCTGGCTGGGGCACTGCCGGGGAAGGGCGCAGCGCAGGGGCACTGCCGGGGGGAAGGGCGCAGCGCTGGGAGGGGGGTGTCTGGCTGGGGCACTGCCGGGAAGGGCGCAGCGCAGAGGGCACTGCCGGGGAAGGGCGCAGCGCTGGGGGCACTGCTGGGGGAAGGGCACAGTGCTGGGAGGGGGTGTCTGGCTGGGGCACTGCCGGGGAAGGGCGCAGCGCAGGGGCACTGCCGGGGAGGAGTGCAGCGCTGGGAGGGGGTATCTGGCTGGGGGCACTGCCGGGGGGAAGGGCGCAGCGCAGGGGCACTGCCGGGGAAGGGCGCAGTGCTGGGGTGTCTGGCTGGGGCACTGCCGGGGAAGGGCGCAGTGCTGGGGTGTCTGGCTGGGGCACTGCCGGGGAAGGGCGCAGCGCTGGGGTGTCTGGCTGGGGCACTGCCAGGGGAAGGGCGCAGTGCTGGGAGGGGGTGTCTGGCTGGGGCACTGCCGGGGAAGGGCGCAGCGCTGGGGCACTGCCGCGGGAAGGGCGCAGTGCTGGGAGGGGGTGTCTGGCTGAGGGCACTGCCGGGGAAGGGCGCAGCGCTGGGGTGTGTCTGGCTGGGGCACTGCCGGGGAAGGGCGCAGTGCTGGGAGGGGGTGTCTGGCTGGGGCACTGCTGGGGGAAGGCGCAGCGCTGGGGGTGTCTGGCTGGGGCACTGCCGGGAAGGGCGCAGTGCTGGGAGGTGTCTGGCTGGGGGCACTGCCGGGGGGAAGGGTGCAGCGCTGGGGGGGGGGTGTCTGGCTGGGGGCACTGCTGGGGGGCACGGGCCCAGCGCTGGGATCTCCAGTCACTGTCAGACCCACTTTAACACCTCGCCGCCCCCCCAGGTGTTTTTCATCGAGTCCATCTGCGACGACCCGGATATCATCGAGGAGAACATCACAGTGAGAGAAACACGCCCCCTCGCAGGGACCAGGCTGTCCCGGTTCCCCCCACACACACACACACACTGGGGGGGCAGGCAGCCTGGGGGTGTTCCACACACACACACACTGGGGGAGGTGGGTGGCCCGGGGTGTCCCCCCACACACACACACACACGGGGGCGGGAGGCAGGCGGGCGGCCCGGGGTGTGTCCCCCCCCACACACACACGGGGGGGGAGGCAGGCGGGCGGCCCGGGGTGTGTCCCCCCCCACACACACACGGGGGGGAGGCAGGCGGGCGGCCTGGGGTGTCCCCCCCCACACACACACACGGGGGTGGGGGAGGCAGGCGGGCGGCCCGGGGTGTCCCCCCCCACACACACACACACACAGGGGCGGGAGGCAGGCGGGCGGCCCGGGGTGTCCCCCCCCCACACACACACGGGGGGGGAGGCAGGCGGGCGGCCCGGGGTGTCCCCCCCACACACACACACACGGGGGGGGGGGGAGGCAGGCGGGCGGCCCGGGGGGTCCCCCCCCCCCCCCACACACACACGGGGAGGCAGGCGGGTGGCCCGGGGTGTCCCCCCCCACACACACACACACACAGGGGCGGGAGGCAGGCGGGCAGCCCTGGGTGTCCCCCCCACACACACACACACGGTGGGGGAGGGGGGCCCCTCGGCTCCGGGCCCCTCGGCTCCGGGCCCAGCTCCCTGGCCTCCCCCCCCGCAGCAAGTGAAGCTGAGCAGCCCGGACTACAAGGACTGTGACCGGGAGGAGGTGGTGGAGGATTTCCTCAAGCGCATCGAGTGCTACCGGCTCCACTACCAGCCCCTGGACGACGAGCTGGACAGGTGAGACCCCCCCCTTCCCGTCCAGAGCGGGGGAGAACCCAGGCGTCTGGGCTCCCAGCCCCCGCTCCCCACCCAGAGCGGGGGAGAACCCAGGCGTCTGGGCTCCCAGCCCCCCCTTCCTGCCCAGAGCGGGGAGAACCCAGGCGTCCGGGCTCCCAGCCCCCGCTCCCCACCCAGAGCGGGGAGAACCCAGGCGTCCGGGCTCCCAGCCCCCACTGCCCTCCCAGAGCCGGGGAGAGAACCCAGGCATCCGGGCTCCCATCCCCCCCTGCTCTAACCACCAGCCCCCGACTCCCCTCCCAGAGCCGGGAGAGAACCCAGGCGTCCTGGCTCCCACCCCCCTGCTCTAGCCACCAGCCCCCACTGGCCTCCCAGAGCCAGGGAGAGAACCCAGGCGTCCGGGCTCCCAGCCCCCACTCCCCTCCCAGAGCTGGGACCCAGGCGTCCTGAGCCCCTGCTCATCCCCCCCCAGCGCCCTGTCCTACATCAAGATCTTCAACGTGGGGCTGCGGTACCTGGTGAACCGGGTGCAGGACCACGTGCAGAGCCGCACCGTGTATTACCTGATGAACATCCACGTCACGCCGCGGGCCATCTACCTGACCCGGCACGGCGAGAGCCGGCACAACCTGCAGGGGCGCATCGGCGGCGACTCGGGGCTCTCCCCCCGCGGCCGGCAGGTGGGGGCGGCTCGGGGCTCTCCCCCCCCGCGGCCGGCAGGTGGGGGCGGCTCGGGCTCTCCTCGGCAGGTGGGGCGGCTCCCGCGCCGGCAGGTGGGGCGGCTCGGGGCTCCCCGGCGGCAGGTGGGGCGGCTCGCTCCCCGCGGCCGGCAGGTGGGGGCGGCTCGGGGCTCCCCGCGGCCAGCAGGTGGGGCGGGGCACAGGGGCAACTCAGGGCTCCCCGTGGCCAGCAGGTGGGGCGGCATCGGGTGACTCAGGGCTCCCCGCGGCGAGCAGGTGGGGCGGGGCACAGGGGGCACTCGGGGCTCCCGCGGCCAGCAGGTGGGGCGGCTCGGGGCTCCCGCGGCCAGCAGGTGGGGCGGGGCACAGGGGCAACTCGGGCTCCCGCGCCAGCAGGTGGGGCGGGCACAGGGGCGGCTGGGGCTCCCCGCGGCCAGCAGGTGGGGCGGCTCGGGCCCCGCGGCCAGCAGGTGGGGGCGGCTCGGGGCTCCCCCCCGCGGCGAGCAGGTGGGGGCAGCATCGGGGTGACTCAGGGCTCCCCCCCCGCGGCCAGCAGGTGGGGGCAGCATCGGGGTGACTCAGGGCTCCCCCCCGCGGCGAGCAGGTGGGGGCGGGGCACGGGGGTGACTCGGGGCTCCCCCCCGTGGCGAGCAGGTGGGGGTGACTTGGGGCTCCCCCCCGCAGCGAGCAGGTGGGGGCGGGATCGCAATGAGGGGACTTGAGGGGTGGGGACTGGATGACAGTGGCACCCCCCCAGTGCACACATTTGGGGGGCTGGAAAGCTGCACCCCCATAGCAAGTGGGGATGAGGCAGTTGCTACCAGGGGATCAGGGCTCTCCCGTGCTAGAAGCAGCGACACAGGGAGGGAGCCAGGGCCTCCCTGGCTGGGGGACGGGGGTCACCCCCTCTCCGCCCCCCTAGTTTGCCTCGGCCCTGGCCAGCTTCATCGAGAGCCAGAACATCCGGCAGCTCAAGGTGTGGACCAGCCACATGAAGCGGACGATCCAGACGGCCGAGGCCCTGCACGTGCCCTACGAGCAGTGGAAGGCGCTGAACGAGATTGACGCGGTGAGAACCCAGGTGTCCGGGCCTCCCATCCCCTAGATCCCCCCCTTCCCTCCCGAGGTGGGGACAGAGCCTGAGCGGCCGGCCACCCCCGGGTAATGGTGTGGGGTGTTTCAGGGCGTCTGTGAGGAGATGTCCTATGAGGAGATCCAGGCCCATCACCCGGAGGAGTTTGCCCTGCGTGATCAAGACAAATACCGCTACCGCTACCCCAAAGGGGAGGTAAGGGGGTGCCCTGCACCCCGACTGGAGCAATGGGGGGGATTCACTTGTCAGTAACCCATGAAACTCCCTGTCACATGATCTTGGAGGCAAATTCTAGTGAGACATAAATAACCTGGGGAACTCACTGCCACTGTGTGTTTAGCAGCGCACGCAGCCTGTGGAACCCCTTGCAGGTCAGCGATGGGGCTCCTGCCGTGGGGTTTTCCTAAGGGGAATGAATTTGGCACCACGCAGCCTGTGGAACTCCCTGCCCCATGATGCAGGGGGGCAATGTATTTCACACACACACGGAGCCCGTGGAACTTCCTGCCAC
Organism: Mauremys reevesii; assembly: GCF_016161935.1. Lineage (NCBI taxonomy): Eukaryota > Metazoa > Chordata > Testudines > Geoemydidae > Mauremys > Mauremys reevesii. Next base: position 23,874,960 of record NC_052644.1, on the reverse strand, counting down.
TGTAGGATCTATGGGCAGATTTGGGGGGTGACTGTTGTTATCCTGGGCCGGGGGCGGAGGAGATGGAGGGAGGCAGCGTCTCTCTCATCGGCATCGCCCCCCCCCCCAACTCTCCCCAGTCATACGAGGACCTGGTGCAGCGGCTGGAGCCCGTCATCATGGAGCTGGAGCGGCAGGAGAACGTGCTGGTGATCTGCCATCAGGCCGTCATGCGCTGCCTGCTGGCCTATTTCCTGGACAAGAGCGCAGGTACCCCCCCCCCCTCTAGCTGCCCCCTGGGACATGCTGTACCCGGCGTGGCACCGTGTCGTTCACGCCTGGCCGCGAAGGGATCACAGGGAAGGTCGGGATGTGCTGAACCCCATGGTGACCGGCGAAGAGGGTGAGGCTTGGCTGGACGGCTGTTACTGAGATACGCTGGGAGCCCCCGGTGCCCCACGCCCAGGCGGGGTGTGAACAAGGGGGGGGGCTGCTCCGCTCTGTGCCACAGCAGGGCCCCCAGGACCCGGCCGGGCTGGCGGACGCCAGGCTCAGGGCCTGGGGGATAAAACAGGACGGTGGCATCTCCTCCCCCGCCTGCGCTGGAAGACGGGGACGATCGAGACCTGAACCGAGCAGGCTGGGCCCAAGGTTCAGGGGGAGCCTGTGTATGGACGTAACGGCCCCGCAGCGTCCGGGGGGGCGAGAACCCGCTCGGTCGAAGCAGGTTTGGGACTCGGACAATGTGCTTCCCTTTGATCTCCTCTGGCGAGTCTCCGACCTCTCGTGCCTCTCCCTGCTCGGCTAGTGGCAGCAGCCAGTCCAGGCCCTGCCCCGGCCCCCAGCAACGTGCCGCGCCTGCTCTCCCAGCCACGCCCGAACAGAGCCAGGGCGACCCCCGCGCAGCCCTCGCTCCCCAGAAACGTGCGGCTCCCTCCAAACAGTGCAAACGTCCGTCATTGCATCGACGGGTAACGAACCCGCCCTGCCTCCGAGGAGCCCCCCAACCCCGCCGGGTTAGATCAACCCGGGCACTAACCAGAGCAGGGGAGCTGGCAGTGACACAGGCACAACATCCCAAACTAACAGGAGAAAAGCACCAGCTCACTCCTCCACTTCACCAAGCTAAATAGGATCTGAGAGCACCCGGTCTCTCACCCCATAACTTGCAGCTGTCCCTGCGAAGTGGAAAGCGGCCAGTTCGGACCAGTCCTCCCAGTTCACGGATGGGTTTTTGATCCCGTGGGTAGAGATGGGGGAGGAGAGGGAGCCACTCTTATATCCTAACCCTTTTCACTGAAAAAGTCCTTGCTGGCTCATGCAGTTCCATGACGTATGTACTCTGCAAACATACATGCCTTTGTCCAGCCCCGTCCAGTTAGACAGGTCATGGCTCTAACACGTTGCTGGCGAGCCCGTGTGTCTTCGTCCCTGGGAAAGTGGCTTGTGAGTGGTGCCCAGAATGATAACACAGCAGTAACAATCGTACAGCCAAATCTCATAACTCCCTAGACAATGTCGATACACACACTGTAACAGGACAGCGATGTTCAGCGGATTATGACTTTTCAAGGTCCACCTCACAAGGCTTTATACAAAATATAACCACCATATAAAAGTGGTGACTATGGGGAACAGTGTGTCCCATGGGCTGGATCCTGTGCACCCCAGAACTCCCCCATCTAAGGGCCCTCTTCTCTCCCCACAGAGGAGCTGCCCTATCTGAAATGCCCGCTGCACACCGTGCTCAAACTGACCCCCGTGGCATACGGTGAGTGCATCTCCATCCACCATGGGCTGGTCCCGCTGCCCTCAGACAGGTGCCTCTGGGTCCATTCGCATCCTACTGGCAGGTCCCCCCCCGCCCCAATCTTGGGGACCAGACCCAGTTATATGCCCTGCCCCAGGGAGGAAAGGGGGGGCACGGATCTCTCTGCTCTAATCTAGGGGCCTTCTCCTTTATGGGGTGCTGGCAGGTTGTCAAGTGGAGTCCATTTTCCTCAACGTGGAGGCTGTGAACACGCACCGGGAGCGCCCCCAGGTGAGTGGCTTCCTCCGCTGCCCCCAAGCTGGGGGGCTAGGCCAGTGCTCTCTCCCAGTCCTGATCTCACGGAGGGACACCCAGAAACTGACAAAAGCCCATGTGAAATTAACACCCTCCAGGCCTGTCCCCTGCAACCCTCCCCCACCTTGGGAGGGGGAAGCAGATCTGCAAGCCCCCCAACCATTTCCTCTATCCCCCCCATCGCAGTACCTGCCCCACAAAGCTAGCCTGCCCCCCCCCTTCCTGGCACTACTGGACCACCCCTCTGGCCAGCCTGGAGCCCACCAAATGGCCCCGCTTGAAAGATCTTGGTCTGGAAACTCTCCCAGCTTGGGGTGCAGGTAAAGTCAATTTGGCCCCCATAACCAGGATGTGCCCCCTTCCTGCCAGCTCCTAAATCGCCTCACTGCCCCCTTCCTGCCCCCCATCCCACTATACGGCCACTAAACTCCATGTGTAACCTGTGCTAACATCCCTGGGGGTGCACCTGACACCCCACCTGACAGCAGGGGTCCATCACAGATACCCCTGCCTGAGATCAGGGCTCCAGGCATGACACAGTCCCTGCCCAGAGACCAGTCTAAATGATCGGGGGTAGGGAGGGGACCCCCCCCCGCTCTCAAAGCCATGGGACCAGGCACGGCTCCAGCCAGCAAGGCGGGCGTGACCCTGGGCCTCCCGGATCTCGTTGCAGAATGTCGACGTGACGCGGGAGCCCGAGGAAGCACTGGGGACGGTGCCCCCCCACTATTAACTGCTTGTGCCCATTAAAGCCGGCTCTCTCCTTTGCCACGGCTGTGTAGTCGGTGCTGTTCTCCCCGGGAGGGTGGTGGCACTAGACTGGAGACACGGATTTCCGCATGCGCTCGGCTTTTAATGGGTTCCTAGCCCCCAGCGAGCCTGGCAAGGGGGTGCTGCCCCGAGCAACGCTGCCTGAGTGTGCAGAGAGCCTGAGCCAATTGCTCGGCCCTGAGCGGAATCAGGCAGCAAGGCTCCGTGATCGCCATGGGGCATGAATACCACGGGGAGGAACGCAGCAGCGGCAGACACAGGCCCAGCTGTCAGGTAACCGACCCCCTCGGCTACGCAGTGTTAAGATCTGGGGCTCCCCAGCTGCCTGCTGCAAAGACCCCATGAGTAACAGAACTGACCCCACCGCTAACAGGGGAGGGGCTAATGCTGGGTGAATTACCAGGGAGTTTGCCCCTCTGGAGAGGAATCCCACTGCGGGGCGACTTGGGAGGGAGAGGTTTGCACAAGCTGCCTGGGGCCCTCCCCAGCAAGGTGAGGAGGGGTCTCTGCAGCTGAGGTGTAGCTGTGCTGGGGGGGAAGGCAGTGGCCCAGGGGCTCCTTGGGCGCTGGGCTCAGCATGGGCAGGGGCCCCTGGTTCACAAGGCGCCGTGGGTGAAGTGGGGGCTGGCCGCTTCCTCCTGCGCGCCCCCCGGCTGGCCCCACCAGGGGCACTGCAGCTGCCGCCTGCTCCAGGCTTTGGGGTCCTTGCTCTGGATCTGACGGGCAGAGCCAGGAATGGGGGCTGGGACAGCCCCCCCCCCCCCGATCCTACATGGGCACCAGCAGCCCTTAGGGGGCACAGTCACCTAACCCCTGTAGGGGACCCCCCAAACCTCAGCTCCCTTGGTTGCCCAAGAATTACCCCCCCCGGGGTTTTAGCCCTCACCCTCCTATCCATAGCCCCATGGCCCCTCTGAGTGAACCTCAGCCCCCTGGGGCTAGCCCCCGGATCTGCATCTTGGAGGTCTCCTTGGTGGCCTGCGCCCCCCACTGGAACTCACCCTCGGCCGGGTCCGTGGTGAGCGTGCAGCTGTACTCCAGGTACCCGAGGGATCGGGGCAGGGGGATCAGCGACCATCACATCTTCACACACAGCCCCGCCCACATCCTCCCTCAGGGCTCACCCCCGCACTCAGCCCCACTTCCTCCATCTGAGCCCAGTAACCGGCTCCCAGCATGGCAGAGTGGGTACACCACTGGGTCCCGGACACCTGGGTTCTAGCTGGCCCACTTCTCCTTTCCTCGTGCCTCAGTTTCCCCACAGTCCCTGAGGGGCCCAGCCTCCACCCTCCCCATTGCAACTCCATGCACCCCTCCCTTTCCCAAAGGTCTTGGGGCTTCCCACTCTCCAGAGCCCCAGGGGCCAGCCCTCCTCCCCCTCCCCAGAGGGAAAATGGCTCACTTGGTCTCCCCAGCCGCCAGAGAAGGGTAAAGGACCCGCCCAGGCTGCGTGTCCCTGACACCTGCGGGCACAGGGAACCAGCCGCCTGTGTGGCGGGGTATAAACGGCCAGGCTCTGGGCTCTGCCGGCCACGCGGGATCCAAACCGCCCACCCCCAGGCTCACAGAGCGGCCACCCGACCCACCGGGCCATCACAGCACCTCAGACAGGCCCAGATCTACCCTACGGTGAGTGAGAGCAGGACTCCTGGGTTCTGGGCCTGGCAGCCAGGCCTCACCGCCAGCCTGTCACCTCCCCTATCCCACTAGCCCCCACTCCCATCCCAGAGCCGGCCATAGAACCCAGGAGTCCTGGCTCCCCCCGCCTCACTCTAACACTCCCCTCCCTGACAAGCCCAAACAAATTCCACAGTCACCAACTCCCTGACATCCCCCCAGCCCTCGCGTCTCTTCCTGGAAGGGTTGGGGATAGAATGTGTTAAAGGGGCTGGGCTCAGGGGGCACAGCCCCCCTGCTCTGCAAGCCCCTCCATTGGGGGGCAGGAGAGCTCAGGGGTTGAAGCACTGGCCTGCTAAACCCAAGGTTGTGAGTTCAATCCTTGAGGAGGCCACTTAGGGATCTGGGGCAAAAATTGGTCCTGCTAGTGAAGGCAGGGGCTGGACTCGATGACTTGTCGAGGTCCCTTCCAGTTCTAGGAGATTGGCATATCTCCAATTATTACCTATTACCAGAGGGGAGGAGCCTACAGCTCCTGGGGGTGGAGATTAATCCCTGGTATCCCAGACTCCACAGCTACCTGGGTCCCATTTACAGTTTCTTCAACATCTCCCACACATCAGCTGAAAGGGCAGAGAGCGCCTGTCAGTCAGGGGGCGGGGCTCTTAGGGAAGGGGCGGGGCTTCACTCCTTAGCAGCGTTGCCCTTCATGTAGATGAAGCTGAGGGTGAGGGGTCCAGCTTGGCCGTGCAATCGTCCCTGCAACACGCCGGGGGGTGTCACTCGCCTGGGGACTCTGCGGAGGGCTGGGGATCTGGACAAGGAGGTAAGCGGGTTTAATGGCAGAGCAAAGACCCTGCTCAAACCTCACAGAGCTGGAAAAAGAACCCCGGTGTCCTAGCTCCCAGCCTCCCCCACTCTAACACTAGACCCCCCTCCCCTCCCCGAGCTGGGGATAGGACCCAGGAGTCCTGCCTCCCTTGCTGTAACCATCAGAGCGGGGCATGGGCACTGCCAGGCAGCCTTCTGGCCGCTAGGGGCAGGGGACACAGTGCCAGGATGGGGGCATGCAGGGATCAGCCCTGGCAGTTTTTAGGGGGTGGGATTGGGTGGGTGGAGCCTAATGACAAGGATTAACCCTTGAGGGCTTGGAAGCCTCCCCAGAGGGGGGATCTGTGACAGCCAGCCGGCCCCTCCCTGTTTCAGGTTCTCCTGTCCAGGTGCGGCAGGTTGCTGACCAGGATTAGATGCGACGCTTGGTGTCTATCTCCACCTGTTGCAGCCCAAACACCCCCCCCCCCAGGTAACTGCGCAGAGGCTTGGGATGGGGAGTGGAGTCCCGTGGTTAGAGCAGGGGGTGCAGAGAGGCAGGACTCCTGAGTTCTCTCTTTCAGTGGCTACTAGCCAGGCTGGGCGGGGATGGTGGCCCTGGCCTCTGTTTGCCAGAAGCCGCGAATGGGCGACGGGACGGATCACTCCATAATCGCCCTGTCCTGTTCGGGGGCACCTGGCACTGGCCACGGTCAGAAGACGGGACGCTGGGCTGGCCAGTCTGGCCGGTCCAATGGTCTCTCCTGGACGTTGGGAGGGGAGTGACAGCTAGGGGCTGGAGCAAGGCGGTCTGGGAGTCAGGGCTCCTGGGTTCCATCCCTGACAAAGAGGTAAGTGACGTTGAATGGTTAGAACAAGGGGGCTGGGAACCAGGACGCCTGGGTTCTATTCCTGGCATCAGGAGGGGAGTGGCAAGAGGAAAGGGCTACACCGGGGGTGGGCAGCCCCTGGCACAGGTGCCGAAGGCGGCACGCGAGCTGCTGTTCAGTGGCGCTCACACTGCCCGGGGCCTGGCCACTGGGCTGGGGGCTCTGCATTTTATTTAATTTTAAATGAAGCTTCGTAAACATTTTAAAAACCTTATTTACTTGACACACCCCAATAGCTGAGTTCCAGATTACAGACGCGCAGAAAGAGACCTTCTAAGAACGTTAACGTGGCTGACCGGCCCGCGAGACCCCCAAGTACAGGGAGTGGGCGAAGACTCGGCCCAGCACTGCTGAAAGGCTGCCGGCCCCCGGGCTCCACCAGAACGGAGCCAAGCCTGCCCCGGCCCCCCGGGCAAACACAACGGCTCCGAACTCTGCTTAAAGGTCGCTCGACTGAAAGACGGTCCCCCCCGCAGCACGGCGCCCCCTAGTGCCTGGCACCCCGCAGCACAGCGCCCCCTAGTGCCTGGCACCCCACAGCACAGCGCCCCCTAGCGCCCGGCCCCCCCGCAGCACGGCGCCCCCTAGCGCCCGGCCCCCCGCAGCACGGCGCCCCCTAGCGCCTGGCCCCCCGCAGCACAGCGCCCCTAGTGCCTGGCACCGCAGCACGGCGCCCCTAGTGCCTGGCACCCGCAGCACGGCGCCCCCTAGTGCCTGGCCCCCCTCAGCACAGCGCCCCCTATTGCCTGGCCCCCCGCAGCACAGCACCCCCTAGTGCCTGGCACCCCGCAGCACGGCGCCCCCTAGTGCCCGGCCCCCGCAGCACGGCGCCTGCGCCCCTAGCGCCCGGCACTGACCGGCCCCGCAGCACGGCGCCCCCTAGCGCCCGGCCCCCCGCAGCACGGCGCCCCTAGCACTCCAGCCCCGCAGCACGGCGCCTAGCGCCCCTAGCGCCCGGCACTGACCGCCCCGCAGCACGGCGCCCCTAGCGCCCAGCACTCGCAGCACGGCGCCCCCTAGCGCCCGGCACTAACCGGCTCCCCCGCAGCATGGCGCCCCCTAGCGCCCGGCACTGACTGGCCCCCCGCAGCACGGCGCCCCCTAGCGCCTGGCACTGACCGGCGCCCCGCAGCACGGCGCCCCCTAGCGCCTGGCACTGTCCCAGTCCCAGAAGAGTGTGACCCGCTGGAGGGTCCTGCTGGCTCGGTTAACGATCTCGGAGTAGACCTCTTTGTAGTCCTTGATGGCATTCTTTAGAATATCTACAAGGGGGGAGAGGGGGAGCCCTGTTACAGCCATTCTGATGGCTCCTAGCGCCCCCTGCTGGCAGGACAGGGCCCCTCCAACCCCGCTGGGCCAGTGGCACAACCAGAAATGGAACCCAGGGGTCTGGAGTTGTAACTTCCGAGTGACTGTCCCAGGGACATCCAACTGCTCATCAGACGCCCCCCGGGGCTCCCATAACCTGCACCATGGGGATCAAGTCGGGTCTCTGGAGGTTTCAAACCTTGCTGGCAGGGCCATCCTTCGCCGTAGGCAGAACAGGCAGCCGCCTAGGGCACCACTAGGTCTGGGGGCACCTGACAGCCGGGAAGCAGTGGAGCATGTAAGAGCAGGCTGCTGGGTCCTAGAGAGAGCCGAATGCAGCACAGGCTGAGGGAGGGGATTGGCTGCTGGGGTCTCTGGGAAGGGGTGGGGGAAGGAACACACCTGTAGGGTGACCAGATGTCCCAATTTTATAGGGACTCCTGATTTTTGGGTCTTTTTCTTATATAGGCTCCTATTCCCCCCACCCCCATCCCGGTTTTTCACACTTGCTGTCTGGTCACCCTAGGTGGGGGTAATTGGTACCTATATGAGACAAGCCCCAAATATTGGGACTGGCCCTATAAAATCAGGACATCTGGATCTGGTCACCCTAGCTGGGGAGCGCGTCTCTCCCCCGGGCTGGCAGTGATCCACCTCATCCGGGGGGAGCTGCACAGGGCAGGATGAGCTGCTGTGGCTCCGTGGGTGCCCCGTCCCTGAGGTCAGATGCTGGGCTAACTTCACCATGGTCCGTTGGGCTGGCAGTGGTGCCCATTGGCGTGTGATCGGACCGGAGGGTTTGCTGCTGCTGTTGCCACTCTGCACCCCAAGAGGTGGATTTTGGGGTCCTGCAGTTTTCCACCTATCTCCTCCTCTACTGCAGCTGTTGGACCAGCAGGCTGGGGGTGAGCCAAGCAGGAAAGCAGGGCTGTGTTGCCATTTAGATTGTCATTTAACAACTTTGTTTGCAAAAGAGCTTGCTAACAATCCTGAATTCAATTTCAATATTTTCTTTTTACAAATCAATATCTTAGCCAAAAACAGAAAATTAAGTTGTTGACAATTATTTGTGACAAGTCTGGTATGGGGAAGGGAGTGGGCCAGTTTTCAGCAGAGAGACAAAAAATGTCGCCTGACTTTCCTCTAGCCTGTTACTGCTCAATAGAGCCCTCCAGCAACGGTAATATGCTCCTCTCCTTACTAGTGTATAGAGCAGGGGTCGGCAACCTACGGCACATGTGCCAAAGGTGGCCCGCGAGCTGAGTTTCGATGGCACGCGGCGGTGGGCTGAGCGGCTCAGCCTGCCGCTGCTCTGGGGTTCCAGCTGCTGCCCCATTGCCACCCGGGGTCCCGGCCACCGGCCCCACTCAGCACCCACTGCTGGCCTGGGGACCCCCCAAGGAACCCCAGGCTGGCAGCGGGCTGAGCAGGCCGGCAGCTGAGACCCCGGCTGAGCCACTCAACCCGCTGTCGGCCTGGGGTTCCATTCACTCAGCTGGTAGCGGGCTGAGCAGGACTAAATTCAACGAAACAGGAAAACAAGAGCAACTAATGACAAAGTGCAAGAACCTAGAGCAGTGATCCCCAACCTTTTTTGTCTGGCGGGCACCAGACGAAGGACCGTGGTGGTGGACAAGCATCCACCAAAATGCCCCCCAAAATTTGGCAGCATTTCAGCGGCAACTCCTCTGGATGACGCTGCTTATCAGCGGCAAGCGGCGTCATCCAGAGGCGTCGCCGCTGAAATGCCGCCGAATTTCACTGGCATTTCAGCGGATGCTTGTCCGTCGGCCAGTACGCAGGTGCACTGAGAGGCCCCTGCGGGCGCCATGGCACCCACGGGCACCGCGTTGGGGACCCCTGACCTAGAGAGCCTCCTGAAGCACGGTGATCGTTTTGATTTAAATGGACTTGAACTGTACGAAGAATTAAGTACACTGTCATCAATGTTGCCACATGCAAAATCGATAATAGACATTGTACAGTTTACTCAGACCAGCAAACTTGTTGACATATATCCTAATGTGTACGTTGCCACGCGTATTCTACTGACAATTCCTGTAACAGGAGCATCAGGAGAACGGAGTTTCTCAAAACTAAAGCTCATTAAAAACTATCTCCGTTCTATGAGTGAGGAACGCTTGACTGGTCTTGCTATTCTTGCAATCGAACAAGCCATCACTTTGTCTTTGTCATTCGATGACTTTATTCCTGATTTTGCAGCCAAAAAAGCCAGAAAGATGCTTTTAATTAAAAACAAATCCTTGTTTCAATACCTCTTCATAGAAATTTCCAATAAAATGTTGACAAATTAAAAAAATTATATTATTTGCATCATTCTGTCAAATCAGAATTTTTTCGATAGTGCTACTTCTTTAGTGCTAGTGCATCAGCATTACAATGTGCTTAACTATGTTAAACTGGTTTTCATAACATGCATGTGGCAAGGTTTCCAGTAGCGTAAGCTTATGCTTGTGTTGCTAAGAGCAAGACAGGCACAGGGGCACCAGTTTAATAATCCCGCCTAGGGCACCATAAATCCTAAGGACGGCCCTGCGTGCTGGTGACTGGGAAATCAGGACTCCTGGGTTCCATCTGCAGCTTGGGGAGGGGAGTGGGGTCCAGTGGTTAGGGCAGGGGTGGCTGGGAGTCAGGACTCCTGGGTTCTATCACCAGCTCTGAGAAGGGAGCGCAAGGCAGTGACTACAGAAAAGCTCATCAAAGCACATAGATGTGGCACATGCAGTGTGAAAAGCACCTTGCTGAATCCTGCCCCTGCGGCTTCAGAGACCTGGGTTCAGACTGAGTGGGGAACAGAAGTGGCCTCAGGGAGCCCCTCTGCTAACCTGAAGGGGACTGTGGACCCCCCAGCCCGAACTCCGTGACCATCCAGCAGGCATCTTACCTGCCCATCTGATGGGGACTTTCTTCTAATCCTTGGCCAGCTGGAATGGCACCAATTTACTCACCTGCAGGGGGAGGACAAGCTGTTACCCAAAGGGATGGGGCTGCTCTGGGGGAAGAACAGGCCCCCCTGAGCCACAGAGGCCCCCCTACCTTCTGATCCACTTGAGCCCCTGAGAATCTCGCCACGTTGCGCTGCAGCGGGCTGGGCCTCTTCCATGGCCACGGTTTCCACCTGGGCAGAGGCGGAAGAGGATCAAAGCAGAACACGGGGGGTAGGGAAGGGATTTGGGTGCCAGAAACTCTCTTTGCGAGGAGGGAGCTGGCTAAGGGCATGGGGCCTTTCCCCACAAGGGGGTGCCGGCTCCCATCTGGCCCCAGGGTGGGGGAGTGGCTGGGGGCAGAGGGGTGAGGAATGGGATGGGGGGGGAGTGGCTGGGGGCAGGGAGGGGGGTCAGCATAGGGAAGTCCCCAGGACAAGCTCCATCCCTCGTTTAGGCCATTGCTCCCAGGTGGCTCGTCCGCCCTCTGGGTATGGAGGGTACAGGAGCAAGGGGAGGTTGCTAAGGGGGGCTGGGGCGCAGCCTCTGGCTCCCCCCCCCCCCCCCACTGCCCTGGCGGATCCCAGCTCCCAGGGGGAGGGTTGCCAGGCCCATGCTCCTGCCTCTGGGCCCCGCTCTCCCCATGCCGGGGGGCTCAAGGTCGTTAGCCGCCCCAAGTGCCACCTCAACCCCCCGCGCTGTCCCTGGGACTGTCCACGCTGCCTGGCCCCCGCCTCGCGCCTGCGCCGCCCCCGGCCTCGTGCCGCGAACGGCCGCTCCCCTCCCAGCCCCGCCCCCCTCGGGTTTAAACAGCTGCGCCGAGGGTGGCGGTTGGTTTCCAGTCACGGGGTGGGCGCGTGGGCGCCCTCCCTGGCCCGCCCCCTACAGGCCCCGCCCACAGGTCCCGCCCCATTGCGGCTGCAGCAGCCCCGAGGAGCCGGACTCCTGGGTTCGCAGCCCCGGGCCCTGCCCGGCCTCTCCCGCCGCCCCGCCCCCACGGCAGCTTCGGGGGAAACTGAGATGACAAAAAAGAGGGAGGATGAGCCCCAGAGCAGGGAACCCAGGAGTCCGGGCTCCCAGCCCCCCGCCCCCGCTCCAACCCCCTCCCAGAGCCAGGGAGAGAACCCAGGAGTCCGGGCTCCCACCTCCCCCTGCTCCAACCACCAGCCCCAGCTCCCCTCCCAGAGCCGGGGAGAGAACCCAGGAGTCCTGGCTCCCAGCCCCCCCCTGCTCTAACCACCAGCCCCAGCTCCCCTCCCAGAGCCGGGGAGAGAACCCAGGAGTCCTGGCTCCCAGCCCCCCCGGCCCTAACCCCCAGCCCCCCCCTCCCCTCCCAGAGCCGGGGAGAGAACCCAGGAGTCCGGGCTCCCACCTCCCCCTGCTCCACCCCCCCGCCCCCCACTCCCGTCCCAGAGCCGGGAGAGAACCCAGGCGTCCGGGCTCCCAGCCCCCCCTGCTCTAACCACCCGCCCACACACCTCCCAGAGCCGGGAGAGAACCCATGCTCCAACACCAGCCCCAGCTCCCCTCCCAGAGCCACAGAGAGAACCCAGGAGTCCTGGCTGCCAGCCCCCCCTGCTCTAACCACCAGCCCCCCACTCCCTCCCAAGAGCCGGGGAGAGAACCCAGGAATCCGGGCTCCCAGCCTCTCCTCGCAAAGCTGGACTGATCAACCCTGTCGGGGCTGCAGGTTGCAGCTTTGGCAGAGGAAAGGCCACCCGTTGCCTCTGCTGGTGCAAGCCGCAGCGGCCAGTGGGCTGGCGAAATAAGGAGCGCACTGTGTGAGCGACGGAAACAAAAGCAAGTCAGGATCTGCCAGGCTGGAGCCGTTTCCGCCTAAACCCACGATGGGCAGCGTCTCCAGCACCCGGGCGCAGGTGGCATGGGCCTTTGCTGTGCCTTCCATTGGATCCCCTGGCATGGGTAGCTCCTGTGAGGATCACCCCCCTTTGCCATCTTATTTCTGGTAGGAGAAGAACCCTCTGAAAACAGCCCATTCCCCTCCCTGACCCCGGCGGAGAGAGTTATCAGGAGGCTGATGGGTGATCTGGAAGGGGACCCAGAAGATCGGGAGGAGTGTCTCCACGTGCCTCAGTTTCCCCACCTGTCCAATGGCTTGAAATAGCTGTTGACTATTTAGGTGGTCAGGTTTGGGACTGTCTCTTAGGGTGCATATGTACAGTGACAGGCACGATCAGGCTCAGCTTTCGTTTGGGGTCTGTGCAGCGTCGGGCACAGCGAGGACACCAATCTCAGTAAGTACCTGGCACAAGAAGCGCCCGTTGGTGACGGGCATCTCTGCAGCGCCTGGCACAATGCAGGGCCCTGAGCTCACTCGGGCTCTGGGCAGTGCCTGGCACGACCTCCAACCCTGATATTCTATGATGGGAGCCTGATTTCTGCTGGAGTTTGTGCCATGGAAATGCAAAACATTTGGTCATCAGCCAGCTGGGACTAAAAAATGGGTATTTTCAGCCTGCACGGCTCTGGTCTGGGGTGAATTCCAAACCCTCCGCTCGTATAAATAACCAAGACACCAACATAGGCATAACATTTTCCCTGTCAATGACTCATTTCTTTCACGGGTCCTGGTCGTCCCTTCCAGCTTCCTTCAGCTTCTTTCCAATTCCCCCTTTTTTGTGGCTCCAGAATCCTTGGGTTTGTTATTTTGACTTTTTCAAAAAGAAAAAGGCAGCCTTTTCACTGAGCCTTGGCCCTCTCCTCTTTGGCAGAGGCTGATGTAAACAGCCGGGCCGGGCCATGAAAGGATCTGGCTCCGTATTTGTTTATTTCCTTGCTTAGCTTCCACCACCTCGAGGGATCGGCGCAGCCCTGGAGGGGATCTCAACACTGCAAGGAGTCACGGAGATCTTCGAATCTGACCTGGTGACACGGGCCGGAGAATGGCCAGCGTTTATGCTGGGATAGCGCCCGTTGCTTCTGATGGATCTTCCACACCCAGTGCTGATCAAAAGACATCAAGAGACGGGCAATCCACCCTGTCCCTAGGTGAGTTGTTCCGATGATTAACAGACCCTCCTGGTAAAAATCCAGGCCTTCCCTCTAGTTTTTCTTTCTCCGTAGAGGGATTTATTTGTGTGGGTCCTACAAAAAGTAATGCCCCTGGCTTTAGATCGTTTTCAAAAGACCTTCTTGTTGCTGTGGTAGAAATGCTACCACCTGAGCTCGGGGTCCCTGTTACGCCGGGCACAGTGCTGCACAGACACCCCCTGACCAGGATCGGGGCCCTGTCGCGCCGGGCACTGCACAGACAATTAACGACAGTCGCTGTCCCAAAGAGCTTACGATCCAGCCTGGGACAGTGCCCAGTTCCCAGTTCTGCCACAGAAGCCCTGTGCCTCAGTTTACACTGGGGATCAGAGCTGGGGTGCTGGCCAGAGTGGAGGGGAAGGGCTGGCCCAGAGAGCCGCTCGAGGGGGCCAGGGCCTCGGCTGGGTGATGCTGAATGCAGCCCTGAGAAATCGGACCGAATCTTCAGCAAGACTGGCCCAGCCCACCCCCACTCGGCAGGCACTTGGGAACTGTGGTCGCCCATCTGTCCGGGGGCTGGTTACTCCAGAGAGAGCAGCTGCGGGATGCTCTGGAGAAACGGATAGCTCTTCACCTCCAGCTTGCTCCTATCGCAATCCAGACCCCCCGAGGAAGGGGGCGGGACTGGGGGCTGGCTATGGGAGTGGGGTCTAGTGGTTAGAGGAGGGGGATAGAAGCCAGGACTCCTGGGTTCTCTCCCTGGCACTGTGAGGGGAATAGGGTCTAGTGGTTAAAGCAGGGAGAAACTGGGGGGTCAGACTCCTGGGTTCTCTCCCCAGCTCTGCCAGGGAGTGGAAGGGGAAGAGCCAGGAACAGAACCCACGTGTCCTGGCTTCCACTGCAGCCCCGCCAGCCCCTGGATCCCGGTGCCGCCTCTGGCCTGGGTGGTTAGCACGGTTAGCTCTATGGACCGAGCTAGCCGGAGCTCCCGGCGGAGAGAAACACTGCGTGGCTTCCCTCTCCGTTGCAGCCAAACCCAGAATCTCCCTGCGGCCGGCCTGGCTCGCGTTCCCAACGCCAAGAGTTTTCGCCACGGTCGATCCCCTTTGCATCTTTTGGAAACCAGCGTCACAAGAAGTAACCCCGGCAATTCTGACGTCCTCTGGCTCGTGAACGTGAAGAGTCTCCGACAGCTGGTCCCCTGTCCTGGGGCTGGACGGGAGCCGGCGCCCCCTAGAGGGGAAAGCCCCATTCCCCACCTCCCTGAGGGCTTGATGGGGGCTGGCACTCTGCCCCCAACCCTTTCCCCCAGTCGTCCAGCCTTTGTGGGGGGCGGTCCTCTGGCCTGTCTGTGCGGGAGGGCAGGCTGCATGATCCCAGCAGGCCTGGCTGGCCCCATGGGAAGAAACGGGGCTCGAACTGGTGTGAAATCCAGCTCGATAAACTCCCCGTGGCTCCTCCGAGGAAACGCTTCGCACCTGCAGATCTTGAGCCGGACTCATTCCTGACCGTAGAGTTCAGCCCAGCCAGGCATGCAGGGCCAGCTCCTTCTCCACTGACCGCCCAGGCTCTGGCTCCCGTTGACCTACTCACAGGCTCCCTCACATTTTTTTCCTCTTTAACCCAGGGCACGGACTCGCCTGAACATTTTGTTTTCATTTCATCTTACGGAGGGGAGAGCGAAGGCCTGGCCTCCCTCCAGCCTCCGAGGGGCGGACAATCACAGCTTGTGTCCGCATGAATGCTACATTGAGAGGTGCCGGGGGGGGGGGAAACCCATGAAGCTT
Organism: Mauremys reevesii; assembly: GCF_016161935.1. Taxonomy (NCBI): domain Eukaryota; kingdom Metazoa; phylum Chordata; order Testudines; family Geoemydidae; genus Mauremys; species Mauremys reevesii. The sequence goes on along the minus strand of NC_052644.1, from coordinate 23,859,797 downwards.
TAAAAAGTGCGTCCAAAAAAGAGATCTCCGAGGTTGGTGCTTCTCGGCAGAGCTGCGGGGACTCATCATGCCAATGCTGAGACAGCTGCTGCTCTTCTCCTTTGCTCTCCTACTGTGCCTGGAACCTCTACCCAGCACCGGGCACCCCCGGATTCCAGAGGTGAGGCTGAGGTTTTTTTCCCCCCCTTGCTAAGTTTTGGGGTCTAGTGGCTACAGCAGAAGATGTAAAACCCAGGAGCCCTGACATTGTTTCTCATCTCCAAATCGCATTTGCACCTCACGTTCTCTGCTCTAACCGCTAGACCCCACTTCCCTCCTGGAGCCGAGGAGAGAACACAGGCGTCCTGATTCCAGTCTAGTCATCTAACCACTGTGATCCCATCTCCTCCCCTAGTCAAAACTCTTCTTGTTGCAACAACTGTGGTTAAAGTCTGCATCAGTTGGGCTGGGTCACTCGGGGGTCACTTGTCTCTAGATTGTAGGGCAGACGCTGGATCTTTCAGTCTGTTTATCCAGCATCTAGCGCAGCTAAGACTGATCCTGATCGAGACCTTCTGGTGCTACCGTAATATGGGTGTGCAGTGCTGAGGATGGGTGGAGGAGAGAAAAGAGCCAATAAAAATTAAAACCACTGTGTTCTGCCAATGGAAAGAGAAGCGGGTCTGGCCCCATTGACTCGAATGGAGCTACGGCCGATGACTTACGAGGAGAGGCTGAGGGAACTGGGATTGTTTAGCCTGCAGAAGGGAAGAGTGAGGGGGGATTTGAGGGCTGCTTTCAACTACCTGAAAGGGGGGTTCCAGAGAGGCTGGAGCTCGGCTGGTCTCAGTGGTGGCAGATGACAGAACAAGGAGCAATGGGCTCAAGTTGCAGTGGGGGAGGTCTAGGCTGGATATTAGGAAACACTATTTCCCGAGGAGGGTGGTGAAGCACTGGGCTGGGTTCCCTAGGGAGGGGGTGGAATCTCCTTCCTTAGAGGTTTTTAAGACCCAGCTTGACAAGGCCCTGGCTGGGATGATTTAGTTGGGGTTGGTCCTGCTTTGAGCAGGGGGTTGGACTAGGTACCTCCTGAGGTCTCTTCCAACCCTGATATTCTATGATTCTCTGACCCCAGCTGGGGTCTGGCCCCACTGACTCCATGGAGCTATGGCTGACGGACACCGGCTGGGGGTCTGGCCCCAGTGACTCTAATGGAGCTATGGCTGATGGACACCGGCTGGGGGTCTGGCCCCACTGACTCCATGGGGCTATGGCTGACGGACACCGGCTGGGGGTCTGGCCCCACTGATTCCATGGGGCTATGGCTGATGGACACCGGCTGGGGGTCTGGCCCCAGTGACTCTAATGGGGCTATGGCTGATGGACACCGGCTGGGGGTCTGGCCCCACTGACTCCATGGGGCTATGGCTGATGGACACCGGCTGGGGGTCTGGCCCCATTGACTCCATGGGGCTATGGCTGATGGACACCGGCTGGGGGTCTGGCCCCACTGACTCCATGGGGCTATGGCTGATGGACACCGGCTGGGGGTCTGGCCCCACTGACTCCATGGGGCTATGGCCAGTGGATGCCGGCTGGGGGTCTGGCCCCACGGACTCCCCGGGGCTGGACCCCAGCTGGGGTCTGGTCTGTTTCATGCTGGCAGAGGCGCTGGATCTCCGCTGCAGCTAAGCAGGGCTCCCGCTGGAACATGGCTGCTCCTCATGTGCTTCGTTGGGTGAGCTCCAGACTCACGCAGCCGCCTCCGCCCCAGAGCCCAGGGCCAGTGCAGCCAGGAGGATGAGCCGTCGGGGGCTGGGTGGATTTTGCTAGGAAAAAGGAGCTGGCTCAGGCAGGGCCTGTTTCTGGAGTCATGGGGCAGCGGGAGAATGTCAGTTTCCCTTTCACTAAAAGGAAGGAATGTTTAGTTCTTGTGCATTAGAACAGGGGCACGGGGCGGCGTCTGGGAGCCAGGACGCCTGGCTGCTCCCCGCAGCAATGGACGGGGCCCTCCGGCCACACCCCCTTTCAGCCATGGGCAGGGCAAGGGAGACCCCCCCCACACATCCCTGTTTCTGTGCCCAGCTCACCATGACCAGCTTCTCCGTCCGCTCCACCATTGTGTCCCGCTACGCCTCCACCCGTGTTCGGACCGAGCTGAGCAACCCCCACGCCGAGCCCAAGGAAGCCATCTTCGACCTAGACCTGCCCAGCTCGGCCTTCATCTCCAACTTCACCATGTGAGGCCGGGCCGGGTCCCGGGCAGGCAGCTCCTGCGGCCGCACCCCCACACCTCGGGGATGGGGGGGGGAGCGGGGTTGGAAATGTGTTCCCGTGGGATCCGGGGATGGAGGGGGGCTGGAAGGGACAGAGCAGTGGAGGAGAGTGTGAGTGAGATAGATAGAGGGGGGTGTGGAGGGATGGAGGGGGTGTGGGGAGGGATGGGGATGGGGGGATGGAGGGGTGGGGATGGGGACGGAGGGTCCCCAGAACCGGGTCTGCTCAAGGAGACCCACCCCCACTGTGTCTGCTGCTATCTGGCAGATTTAAGGCCATGTCCCATAATCCCCCTCTCTTCCATCCTAGCACCATCAACAATAAACTCTATGTGGCCGAGGTGAAAGAGAAGCGTCAGGCCAAGAAGATGTACGACGAGGCCCGGAGACAGGGCCAGACAGCAGCTCATGTTGGCACTAGGTGAGAGCCCGGCAGCTAGTGGCTAGAGCAGGCTGCTGGGAGCCAGGACTCCTGGGTTCTTTCCCCAGCTCTGCGAGGGGAGTGGGGTCTAGTGAGTGGAGCAGTGGGGCCTGGGAGCCAGGTCTCCTGGGTTCTATTCCTGGCTTTGCCGCCTTCCCAGGGATCGGGAGACAGAGAAGTTCCGGGTCTCTGCCAGCGTAGCAGCTGGAAGCCAGGTGTCCTTCGAGCTGAGCTACGAGGAGCTGCTGCAGCGGCACCTGGGCAAGTACCAGCATGCTGTGAGCGTGCGTCCCCAGCAGGTGGTGGGGAACCTCACCGTGGAGGTGAGCATCTCGGAGCGCACCGGCATCGACTACGTCCACGTGCTGCCCCTCCGCACCAGCCGCCTGCTCACCAACACCTTGCGAGGTACACACGGTTCACACCTCTGCGAGCGCTCGGCCCAGGCTCTCTGCACACTCAGGCAGGCATTGGTGCATCTGTCACTTTTTTGATCTTTTCTCCCCAACCCTGTGGCCTAGAAACTTACTCTTCTTTTTTTTTTAACCTGAAAGCCGGGATTCTGCTGCTGTTCAGTGGCCCGAGAGCCCCGGCGTGTTTGTGACTGTTCCCCCGTTACTCAGGATACAAGTCACCTCGTTGCCATCTGCCTCTAGCAGGAGGGAATCTTTCTGCTGGCAGCCAGTCCAGCACTCCCCTCTGGGCTGGGCCAGCCCTAACTTCGCTGGGCACCCACTCCCCGAGTTCCCCTGCGTTACCTCGCCCCTGAAATCCCCAATCCTCGGCCCCCCAAGTGGAGTGTGCTCCAGTTTACTGTGTTCTCTTCCCCCCGCACCCCTGTGTAACACAGAGCACTCCTGGGTGCCTCTAGAAAAAGGCTCATTAAAGTAAGACTCAAGACTGAACTAGAACCAGTGATGGAAACAAGTGGGGACCAACCTAGCTCCTGAAATCCCAGCCTGGGTCTAGCCTTATGGGTCGCTCCCTCTCCTAGCTACTCAAGTGGGATTTCCCCCAGGTCGGCGTTTTTCGCCTCCCTCCGTGGCATGGGCGGGGAGGCTCTGAGCCTGCGATGTGCCGGAGATCAGGCTGGGTGACGCTGATGGTCCCTGAGAGGTGACCTGGTACCTCTGAGTTTGCCAGGGATCATTTTGGGAGGGAGCAGGACAGCTCGATTGGCTGATGAGTAGCAAGGCTCTTTGGTGATACGTTTCTCCTCCAAGCCCAGCCAACCTGCTTTCAGTTCCCCGTGCGACTGTCTCGCAATGTCTCGAGGCCTGACGAGTTACCAGCTTCCTGTAGACACCTCCCGTGAAATACTCTGCGGGAGCTAGAGTCGCAGATCTCGAGACCAGACGGGACTGTGGTGACTGTCTCATCTGACCTCCTTTGTAACACGCCGGAGAGCTGCCCCAAGCCATGCCTAGAGCAGGGCTTATGTAAAAGAGATCCTGGCTTGATGGAAAAGTCACCAGTGCTGGAGAATCCAGCACCACCCTTGGGAACCTGTTAAAACTGACACCTGATTTCCTCTCTGAATTGGTCTAGCTTCAGCGTCCAGCCCTGGATCGGGTTAGTCCTCCCTCTGCTGGACCAAAGAGCCTGTTGTTAAATATTTGCGGGAGGGAGAGCTCAGTGGTGTGAGCATTGGCCTGCTAAACCCAGGGCTGTGAGTTCAATCCTTGAGGGGGCCACTGAGGGATCTGGGGTAAAGATCTGCCTGGGGATTGGTCCCCCTTTGAGCAGGGGGTTGGACTAGATCCCTCCCGAGGTCCCTTCCAGCCCTGAGATTCTCTGATTTGTGCCCTGTGTGGGGACTTCTAGTGGGGATCACGGCACCGCTTCGCCGTCTCTTTGTTACGCGAACGAGATTGAGCTCCGGGAGTCCCTGGCTCTCAGGCCGGCTCCCTATCCCTTGTAGCGTTGGACCCCGGCGCCGCACTGGGAGTTCCTGTTCCGCTGATTCTCCCCCACGACCCACAGGGTCGCTGCTTGCCAGGAGAGAGGCCCCCCACCTGTAAGGCCGGCCAGCGCGCCTTGTTCCCAGAGGGACACGTGTCCCTGGAGCCGCGTTCGCCTGCGCCCAATGGCCACCCGGCTTGCTCTGTATCCGTGACCCGGCCCCTTCCCTATTTCCCACCCCCCCAGTCTTGGCATTTCACCAGTGAGGATTTTCTGTTTCCTTCCAGGACATTGAGAGAGATGGGCTGGGGCTGGTGGAATGAGTTTGTCAGGTCTGCGGGGAGAACTCTAAGGGCAGGGGACCGTGTGCCACGGGGTCCCTGTCTCCCAGCCTCCATCCAGCCCTGATTACCACGGCTTCTTCACAGGAGACACCGATGTGCCGCCGTCCACCCGGGTGGAGAAGGGGAGCCACTGCGCCTGGGTTGTCTTCACCCCGACCCCGCAGGAACAGGCGGCTTTCTCCAGCTCAGGCATCCTGGGGGACTTCGTGGTACAGTACGACGTGGCCATGCCAGATGTGGCTGGGGACGTGCAGGTGAGGGGTGGCTGGAGCTGAGATCTCACGGCCGGGGGAGAAGAGGGTGGGGAGGGGATGAGAGCCACGGAACAGAGAACAGGGAACATCCCACAGGGGAGGGGAGCAGATAGACACATCTGGGGGTTGAGGGACGGGCATGGGGGGAAGGGAGGGATGTGTGGGGATGGAGGGATGGAGCATGGGGGGGGGATGGATGGGGTGTGGGGAGGAGGCAGGGATGGGACAGTGTGTGCGGGGGATGGATGAGGGGTGGGGGGGAGGAGGGAAGGGGTGTGCATGGGGACGGATGGATGCCCAGGCAGAAGGGTACGTATGACCCCCACACCCAGGCACCCGCTGCCTGTCCCATGGGTTCCCCTCGCCACCACACCAGCACATGGTGGGTGTCCTGTGCCCTGGGCAGCCGCAGCCTCACCCCTCGGCCCCGTGCCCTTCCCTCTCCGGCAGATCTACAACGGCTACTTCGTTCACTACTTCGCCCCCCGCGGCCTGCCCCCCGTGCAGAAGAACGTGGTGTTTGTCATCGACATCAGCGGCTCCATGCACGGCACCAAGATGAAGCAGGTGAGAGGGTGGAGATCACCCATAGACCAGACCAGTGGGGAGGGGGCAGCCAGGAGAGCTGAGCTGAGCTGGGGGGACAGAGATGGAAGCACCCGCCCCCGCAACAGCAGGCCTCTCAGGACATGGGTCAACATCCATGCAAATGAAGCCGTGGTCTAATTTGCATACCTATGCATATCCATCAGCCCCTTTAGACAATTTCCAATCCACCACCCTGCTCCATCCCCCGTCAAATCTGTCAGGGCCGCGTTTGAACAGGTCGGAAAACAGAAATGCCAAATTTCCATTTTCTTTCGGAGTTGAGATCTCAAAATTTTACACCAGCTGGAAATTCTGAAAAAATTCCAGGCGTTAACGTTGGCTCTTTTGCGTCGGATGGCGTGGAAGCAACCCAAGAGCTTCGGTGTAACACAGTGGAGGGAGGATAAATACAGTACAGAGCTCATATTTCTACGTATTGCATCGGTTTCTATACGGTCTAACTAGATCCAGTGGCTGGATGTTGAAACGGGACAAATTCAGACTGGAAATAAGGTGTAATGGGAGGGGACTCACCCATTGGAACAACTGACCAAGGATTGTGCTGGATTCTCCGTCGCTGGCAGAGGTTCTTCTGAAAGCTCCACTCTCGGAATGATTTGGGGGCAAATCTAGATACATTTGTGGAGGTTAAATCCATTAATGTCTATTAGCCAGGCTGGGTGAGGAATGGGGTCCCTGGCCCCTGTTTGTCAGCGGGTGGAGATGGATGGCAGGAGAGAGATCACTTGATCATCACCTGTTGGGTTCACTCCCTCTGGGGCACCTGGCATTGGCCACTGTCAGTAGACAGGACACTGGGTGGGACGGACCTTTGGTCTGACCCAGTCTGGCCATTGTTATGTTAGGTCTAGGTCAAACTAGATCGCAATGACGTGAAAACTGAGGAATCTGACTCTTCCCGTTCAGACGAGTGTTAGAGCTGGGTGAAGTATTTGGGTTGAATAGTTCTCGAAAGATGTGACCAAATTTGGCCAATTGTTTCAGCTGGGAAAAAAAATGCAAACTAGTCAACTGAGCGTTTTGACGTTTTGTTTTGAAATTTAGCTGGGTTTGTTTATTCCGAAATATTAAAACAAAATGTTTAGTTCAGCCCAGAACTTTTTTTCCTCGATTTTTTTGGTTCAGCCACCGAAGTGAAAACTCGGGGGGTTGCTGAGTTATAATAACAGAAAAGCCTACAGGAAGTGAAGTCATAAAGTCAAAGGGAAACATTGTTGAACCGCTCGGTTCGTCATTGTTGAAGCAATAGACTGTGTTAAATATGCTAATCCATATAAACTAAGAGAAAATACCTATCGGGTGGAATCCTGTTGCAAGCAAACATTGCGAATGTGCAGACTGCCTGCTTGGTGAAACGAAAACAAGACTCTTTCCCCAGTGAGATTTGTTGGTGAAATGAGGAAGTTCAAGAGGCTGCTGTGAGAAGTGCCGCTCCAACAGCAGGATTTTTCAGTAGTAGAAAAAAGCCCAAAGGATATTGAAGAAAGAGGTGACAGCTGCTAATGCTAAGGCCGTGGAAGGCTTATATACCCATCTTGAAACAAAGGAGGATGAGAGAAAAATATATAGACTGGCAAAGCCCCTCAGTAAGAGAACTAAAGACACTCGTGAAATCAAAGTCACTAAAGATGAAACTGGAAATACGTTAATCAATGAGAAACAGCTTCAAGAAGGGTGGAGAAATTATTTTGAAAGGCTCATGAATGAAGAGAACCCAAGAGAGCCGCAGTATCATAGAAATGTCGGGTTGGAAGGGACCTTAAGAAGTTGCCAAGTCCAGGCCCCTGTGCTGAGTCAGGACCAAGTAAACCTCGACCATCCCTGGCAAAGGTTTGTCCAGCCTGTCCTTGAAAACCTACAGTGATGGGGATTCCACAGCCTCCCTTGGACACCTGGTCCAGAACTTCCCTACCCTTAGAGTTGGAAAAAAATTCCTACTATTTAATATAAATCTGGCTGGCTGCAGATGAAGCCCATTGCTTCTTGTCCTACCTGCACTGGACATGAAGAACAACTGATCACCGTTCTCTTTCTAACAGCCCATAACCGATTTGAAGACTTATCAGGTCCCCCCTCAGTCTTCTTTTCTCAAGACTAATCATGCCTAGTTTTTGTAATCGCTCCTCATGGGTCAGGTTTTCTAAACCTTGTAAGCCACCCCAGGGGCTGGTGGCATCAGTCCTGGAAGAAGAAGTTGCACAAGCTTTGAGCAACAGGAAAAATAGCAGTGGATCAGCAGAAGTATGGAAGTGCTGGGGCATGAATGGCTGATTTTACTGGCACGGCCGTTTAATGGCATCAGGACTGAGAAGATGCCTGCTGCCTGGAGGATGTTCACACTCGTACCAATATTTAAGAGAAAGGGAGACGTACCTGACTGTGGTGAACTCATAGACCTCATGGTGAAGATCAGGGAGAAAGTTATGGATAAGAGAAGAGAGCAGTAAAGGGCAGACACAATCCATTTGGATTCCTGCCAGGCGAGCCAGCGATGGACACTGGCTTTGCATTAAGATTGGGGGGAAATTGAGAGAAAGAAGAGCCCCCCTGCACATGGTATTCATTGCTCTTGAGAACGCTTATGACCATGTTCCGAGGGGAGTCATCTAGTGGTGCAGGAGAACAAAACCAATCCCTGAAGACTACATCCAACTCCTCCAGAACCCCGCAGTGGTGGTGTTAGCAGAGTCACAAGGCCATGTGCAGAAACTGAACCGTTTCTAGCTAGAGGGGGAGTATGTCGGGGCTTTGCATGATGCGCTTTTTGTTCACCTTGGCGCTCAATGTGTCTAGAGGTTGGCACCCTGCTGATGATGGAGGGCTCGTGTGGCAGGGGAACCGGAAGACAGTCCAGAGAGATGGATGTGTGTGCTTGAACGAAATGGGATGAAAATCAGCCAAAATAAAGCAGAACACAGGGTGTGTGGATTCAGTAATACCTTGTAGGAAAACAAGACTGTGCTCATGTATCGGAGACACAAGGGGTTTGGCTGCACTTGCAAGTTAGAGCGCATTAAAGCAGCCCCAGGCGCCCTAACTCCTGAGGTGTCCACACTGGCAAGGCACATAGAGCGCTCGGACTTGGCAGCTGGAGCGCTCCTGGGAATCCAGCTCCACAAGAAGCATAAAGCTTGCCACATCCTGGCTGAAACGCCCGGGTGTCAGTGTGGACACGGTGTTGCATTACTGCGCTGTGATTGGCCTTTGGAGACGTCCCATAATCCCCTGAAGTCAAGTGGCCGCTCTTGTCATTCTTTTGAACTTGGCTGCAGGATTTCAAAGCTCCGTTTCTGACAACCAGCTGCTTATCTGCTCCGGGACAAAGCAAACCATTACTGTGGAATGCTGCTGTTGGGTGGGGGGTGGAGGGGTCTGCTGGAGGCTGAACTTCCAAGACAGCTTGCTGACACTCCCAGCCCCCCCAAACCAACTCTCTCTCCCCCCCATACACACAACACACTCCCTGTCTCACTCCACCCCCACCCCATTTGAAAAGCACGTTGCAGCCACTTGCACACTGGGAAAGCTACCACAATGCGCTGCTCTCTGTGGCGTTGCAAGAGCTACTAACGTGGCCACGCCAGTGCGCTTGCAGCTGACCGTGTAAACCCAGGGCGGCGTTTTCCCTGCTGCGCTCCCAGCGCTCTGCATCTGCAAGTGGAGCCAAGCCCTAAGGTGGGGAGTCTGCTCTTTTACTTGAACAACTTTGAGCCAGAGTTGGTCCAATGAAAGATATGACCTCACCCATCCTGTCTCGGATCTCCTGGGACCAGCGTGGCTACAACCCTGTGTAGATGTGTGTGCATATGTGAGACAGAACATACCCAGAACACACATGAATATAATGTGATATAGACTTACAGATACACATGTAGATGTAATTGTGGAGCCACAGCCCCATATCTATGTGGAGAATATCCCATTGTAATATCGTTCTAATTAAATACGTACATAGCGATCATTGTAGATCTACATCCAGATACACAGATAAAATCCGACTGTCCCGTTATAATGTGTATAATTAGGGGATTTTATAGCCACAGGTGAGGCGTCACTCTGTAAATACATGCGTCTGACGCAGCGGGTATTCGCCCACGAAAGCTCATGCTCCAATACGTCTGTTAGTCTCTAGGGTGCCGCAGGACTCTGTTGCTTTTTACAGATCCAGACTAACCCGGCCACCCCTCTGGGTCTATAGATACAGCGGAGCTGGGCTCTCCTCTTTTCTGTAGTGTGCCCTGGTACAGAGCCAATTCACTCGCTAGCTAGAATTGTGTGTGTGTGTCCGACACACATCAGTGTGTGTTTGTGTAGCCCATAGCGCACACAGCGCAGGTCAGTGGAACGCCACCCCACAATCCCACCATGAAACGAAACGACAGCCAGACCAATTGGTGCCCCACTTTCCCCGTCAAAACCCTCGCTGAAATCCACCCCTTCCGCCTTGTCCCCCCAACCCTGCCCTGCCCCCCAGACCTCCCCCAAGCAGGGCCAGCCATGCTGCGTTTCTGCCCCCAGACCAAGAAGGCCATGCACATCATCCTGAGCGACCTCCACCCGGACGACTGCTTCAACATCGTCACTTTCTCCGACACCGTCCGCGTGTGGAAGGCCGGGCGCTCCATCCCGGCCACGGCCCACAACGTCCGCAGTGCCAAGGACTATGTCCACAGGATGGAAGCTGATGGATGTGAGTCACTGGGGGGGCAGGGGGGGCTCCTGCAGCCAGGGCTCCCGCCCCGCTCCCCACGGCGCCCCCCGGGACCTCCCCCGCGTCCGGGGCTCCCGCCCGCTCCCACGGCGCCCCGGGACTTCCCCGCGGCCGGGGCTCCCGCCCCGCTCCCGCGGTGCCTGGGACCTCCCCGCGGCCGGGCTCCCGCCCCGCTCCCACAGCGCCCAGGAACTCCCCACGGACGGGGCTCCGCCCGCTCCCCCAGCGCCCCGGGACCTCCCCCACGGCCGAGGCTCCCGCCCCGCTCCCCGTGGCGCCCCCCGGGAACTGCCCCATGGCCGAGGCTCCCGCCCCGCTCCCCGCGGCGCCCCCCGGGACCTGCCCCGCGGCCGGGGCTCCCGCCCCGCTCCCCGCGGCGCCCCCCGGGAACTGCCCCGCGGCCGAGGCTTCTGCCCCGCTCCCCGCGGCGCCCCCCAGGACCTCCCCTGTGGCCAGGGCTCCCACCCCGCTCCCTGCGGCGCCCAGGAACTCCCCGCGGCCGGGGCTCCGCCCGCTCGCGGCGCCCAGGAACTGCCCCGCGGCCGAGGCTCCCACCCCGCTTCCCACGGCGCCCCCCGGGAACTCCGCTGCGGCCGAGGCTCCCGCCCCGCTCCCCGCGGCGCCACCCGGGAACTGCCCCGCGGCCGAGGCACCCACCCCGCACCCCGCGGCGCCCCCCGGGAACTGCCCCGCGGCCGAGGCTCCCACCCCGCTCCCCGCGGCGCCCCCCGGGAACTGCCCCGCGGCCGGGGCTCCCGCCCCGCTCCCCACAGGATGCAGAAATTATACTGTATTAGAAATGATCATAACACACTTGAGCACAAGTCAGTAGAAGGAGTGAGGTTGGGTGGGCTGGGGGCGGAGGGCTGCGCATCAGGACTCCTGGGTTCTCTCCCTGGCTCTGGGAGGGGAGTGGGGTCTGGTGGTTAGAGCAGGGGGGCTGGGAGCCAGGACTCCTGGGTTCTCCCCCTGGCTCTGGGATGGGAGTGGGGTGTAGTGCAGGGGTCTCAAACTGAATTGTACCACAACCCTCTTCTGACAGCAAACACGACCCCATGACCCCAGGAGGGGGGGCCGAAGCCTGAGTCTGCCCGAGTCCCACTGCTGTGGGTGGGGGACCAAAGCTGCAGGCCCCAGCAAGTCTAGGCCAGCCCTGGTGACCCCCTTCAAAGGGGGTCCCAGCCCACAGTTTGAGAATCACTGGTCCAGTGGTTAGAGCAGGAGGGGCTGGGAGCCAGAACTCCTGGGTTCTCTCCCTGGCTCTGAGAGGGGAGTGGGGTCTAGTGGTTAGAGTTGGGGGGGCTGGGAGCCAGGACTCCTGGGTTCTCTCCCTGGCTCTGAGAAGGGAGTGAGGTCTAGTGCTTAGAGCGGGGGGAGCCTGAGAGCCAGGACTCCTGGGTTCTCTCCCAGCTCTGGGAGGCCTGTCCCTGAGAGGAGTGGGGTCTAGTGGTTAGAGTTGGGGGCTGGGAGCCAGGATTCCTGGGTTCTCTCCCTGGCTCTGAGAAGCACTGGGAGGAGTGGGGCTGGGTGGGTTAGGCGGAGCTGGGAGCCAGGACTCCTGGGTTCTCTCCCCAGCACTGGGAGGGGAGTGGGGGCTGGTGGGTTAGAGCGGGGGGGGCGGGGGGAGCTGGTAGCCAGGATTCCTGGGTTCTCTCCCCAGCACAGGGAGGGGGTTCAATGGAAGGCTGCAAATCAGGATCCTTCTGCCTTTCCCCTCCTCAGGGACCGACATCAACAAGGCCCTGCTGGAGGCCGCCTCGGTGCTGACCCAGGGCACGCCGGAGCCGTCCCCCCGGCGGATCCCACTGCTCATCTTCCTGACGGATGGGGAGCCCACGGCGGGCGTGACCTCAAGCACTCGCATCCTGGCCAACACCCGGCAGGCCCTGGGCGGCTCCGTCTCGCTGTTCGGCCTGGCCTTCGGGGACGACGCCGACTACGGGCTGCTGCGGCGCCTGGCGCTGGAGAACCGAGGCGTGGCCCGGCGCATCTACGAGGACGCCGACGCCACCCTGCAGCTCGCCGGCTTCTATGACGAGATCGCCAGCCCGCTGCTGTACGATGTGGCCCTGTCCTACCGCGATGGCGCCGACCTCACCCGCACCCTCTTCCCCCACTACTTCCAGGGCGCCGAGCTGGTGGTGGCCGGGCGGCTGGCCCCAGGGGCCACCGAGCTGCATGTCGAGGCCGCAGGCCACGGGCACGCCGGGCAGCTGAGGCTGGAGAACGATATCTCAGCCAACGCCACGGAGGCCGCCCCGTTCGGCTGCTCTCCGGACCTGGGGCAGATCGGGCGATTCGTCCAGCGCCTCTGGGCCTACTTCACCATCCAGGAGCTGCTCCGGGCCCGGTTCCACTCCAACGACACCGCTGCGCGCCGGCTGCTCACCGAAAAGGCCACCAACCTCTCGCTGAAGTATAACTTCGTCACGCCCGTCACCTCGCTGGTGGTGGTGAAGCCGGAGGAGGAGGAGAGTACCACGGCTCGGGCCACGCCAGGGGCTCCTGGCACACCCCTGGCCACCACGGCGGCCCACCGTGGCACCAAAGCTTCTGGAGTCATGCCCACTCCGGGGGCTACATCCACCTCGCTCCCTGATGGTGCCACCAAAGCTGCCACAGCCCTCCCCAGCCTAGCCAGAGCCACGCCCGTCCCAGGAGCATCTGCCACGTCCCAGGGCGCCTCCAAACGAGCCCGAGCCACTCCAGCACCTGGCACTGCCACGGCATCGCCAGCTCCTCCCATGGCCCATGGTGTCACCAAAGCAGCCAGAGCCACACCCGGAAGAGCACCCAAAGCTGGGAACCCCAGAGCCACAGCTCATCCATCACCGAGCCCAGGATCAGCCACGGCACCCCCCTCCGGCCAGCAGGAGATGCCCCCGCAGCCGGCCACCAAGCGCCAGCCACATCCCAGAACAGAGAGGGCCCCCTTCTCATGGGGCACAGCAGCTCCCACGGCCTGGACTGTCACAGACGCCTGGACTGGCAACAGCACAGCTGCCACCAGCCTGGGGCCCAATGCCGCCACCACCCCCAGGGCGGAGTCCAAGGGCCCCCGGGGCACGCCGGGCACCGTGGGATCCATCCCACCAGCCACTGACCTCAGCCAGTGGCTGCTGCTGCTGCCGGCAGAGTCAGAGCTGCTGTCAGCAAAGGACGTGGCTGAGAAATTCGTGGAGTCCCTCCACCCGCCGGCTGTGTACAGCTTTGTGGCGGCCAAAGGAGAGAAGGGTGGGGATCGCGTCCCCTCCCGCCTGCCCCACGGCTGGGAGCCCCCCCACTGTGCCCCAGCCCATGCTCCCCAAGCCATGCGTGCTCTCCACGCCGCCCACCTCTCCCGTGGCCAGGATCCCTCCCCTGCTCCCCACTCGCCGGAATCCCTCCCCGACTCCCCCACTGGCCTGTGCTCCCCACGCTGCCCCTGCCCCACTGCCGGGATCCCCCCCCCGACTCGCCCCCGGCCTGTGCACCCCACGCTGCTCCCACCCCACTGCCGGGAATCCTCCCACCCCGAATTGCATGGATGTTTATTCTGGCTCTCTCTCCCTACAGGTGTCCTGGATTATGAAGACTACTCAGGTAACCCCACACCCTGACCCACGCGCCGTCCCCGGGGTGGGCTAGCCAGGCAGGGTGGTGGGGATGGGTCTACTGGCTGGCTGGCCCTTGAAGGGAAATCCCGCTCAGCCTAGCTCTTTAAAAGCAGGAATGCTGGGAGTTGTAGTTCCTGGGGCCAAGACCTGCTGAGAATTAGAATCATAGACTATCAGAGTTGGAGGGAACCTCAGGAGGTGTCTAGTCCAACCCCCAGACCCCTAAATGGCCCCCTCAAGGATTGAACCCACAGCCCTGGGTTCAGCAAGCCAATGCGCAAACCAATTGGGCAGGTCCTTTGCCCTGCCAGACACAGCTGCACTGAAGGAGCAAGGCAGGGATTAAGGGGTGGGGCCCTGCCAGCACATCACTGAGCAATTGGCTCAGGCTCTCTGCAGACTCAGGCAGGCACTGCTCCCATTTTCCACCTTTTCTCCCCAACCGTGAGAGCTAGAAACTTCATATTTTTTTAAACTGACCACTGACATTCTGCAGCCACCATGAGTGGCCTGGAGCCAGGGTGGGGGGCACGCTGCTGGCATCCAGCCCCCTCACACTAAGCGAGCCAGCTTCACCATTGGCTGCCAGTCGGCCTCACGCGCCCACCCTGACTCTGCCTTTCCCTTCCAGACTTGTTAGAGGAACAGGACGGCGACACAGGTACGTTTCAGGTCTGGGCCTGGGTGAGGGCAGGGGGGAGACTCGGCAGTTTCCTGTGGGTTCTCAGCCACTGCCCGTTGTGGTCACTCTGGGCTGCGCCAGGCCTGGCCAGCCGTGCCCATGCTGCTCTGCAGAGGGAAGAGGATGCCCAAGGATTTTGGCGGGGGGGGGGGGAATGCTACATCACCGAACTGGCTATAACCCTCTCTTCTCTCCCCCCCACCCCCAGCTGGCATGGCAGACTTGGCTGGTGCCAAGTTCTTCACTTTCTCCTCCTCAGGTAAGGCTGCCCAGACACCCAGGTGATGGTTGGGGGGGGGTCAGACTGGTTTCCCCCCTCCCCTTACTCCACCCCTTGCTCTGCCTTGCAGTGGATGGAGACCCTCACTTTGTGGCACGACTGCCCGGCTCCCCTGAGACCCTGTGCTTTACCCTGGATGGGCACCCAGGAGATGTGCTCCAGCTGGTGACTGACCCCCCCAGCGGTGAGACCCCCACCCCAGGACTCCTGGGTTCTCTGCCCGGCTGGAGGAGTGGGGTAGTGTGGTTAGTGTTGGCACCCAGGACTCCTGGGTTCTCTGCCGGCTCTGGGAGGGGAGTGGGGTCTAGTGGTTAGTGTAGGGGGGGTTGGGAGCCAGGACTCCTGGGTTCTCTCCCCAGCTCTGGGAGGGGAGTGCGGTCTGGTGGTTAGAGCAGGGGAGCTGGGAGCCAGGACTCCTGGGTTCTCCCTGGCTCTGGGAGGGGAGTGGGGTCTAGTGGTTAGTGTAGGGGGGGTTGGGAGCCTGGACTCTTGGGTTCTCCCTGGCTCTGGGAGGGGAGTGCGGTCTGGTGGTTAGAGCAGGGGGGGCTCGGGGCCGGGACTCCAGAGTTCTCTCCCCTGCTCCAGTGGCGAAGGTGCCATGGGGACCGTGGGCCGAGTGATGGGGAGGAGACGGGGATCCCTGGCGGCTCAGTGACTGCGGCGTGGCCTGTGCTCTCTCCCCCCAGGGCTGTCAGTCCATGCCCACCTGGTTGGCGCCCCCCCATGGCCGGGCTCGGCGGATCGGCCACGCACCTACTTAGACGCCATCACGGTGCGGGTGGGGCCTCCCCGGCTCCGCTATGTGATCACCGTGACGCTCCAGGGCGTGGCGCTGCAGGGGGAGGGGGCCCTGGATCTGCCCTTCGACCACCCGGCCTGGGTCAGCCGCCCCGGGCTGGGCGTGCGGGTGGGGCCGGGCACCAACGTGACGCTGCGGCTGGGCGCCGGGCTGGAGTTCGTGGTGCAGCGCCATCGGTACAGCCACCCCCGCCCCCTGCAGAGAGACCACCTGGGCTTCTACGTGCTGGACGGCAGCGGGCTCTCGGCCCAGGCCCGCGGGCTGCTGGGTAAGGGGCTCTGGGCCCTCCTTCCCCCCCCCTTGCCCTGTCGCCAGCGGGGCTCCCACCATTCACCCCATGTCCCCTCTCGCCCCCTGCAGGCCAGTTCCAGAACGCTGACATCCGACTGCAGCCAGGCGCCGGGGAGCGGCCCGCCCGGCTGCAGAGAGGGGGGGCCACGGTGCCGGCCACGCGAGTCACCAAGCTGCTGAAGGACTCGCCCCTGCCGGCCCACCACGCCCCCTGCTGGCTGGTGAAGGGCGGCAACGTGGAGGCCCTGCTGGGCGGGGCCTACGGTGCCTTCGTGGTCCCCCATCCGCCGGAGGCGTGAGGCCAGGGGGTGAGACTGACCCCCCACCCGAGTAGGACACGGCTTGTGGGTTTAAGGTGGAATCGTCCCTCTCCCCCCTCCAATCGTGGATTTAACGCGGACTCGTCCCTTTCCCTGTTTCCTGCAGTTTGTGGATTTCACGGGGAATTCTCCCTCCCCACCATGTGGATTTAAGGTGGAATCCTCCTGACCTGCCGTGGATTGTGGATTAAAGGTGGAGTCTCCCCTTGCCCACAAGCTTGCTGAACCAAGGGGGATCCCACCTTCCAGTTAATGGACATGGATCTTTCAATTAAGTTGGATTTCCTTCTCCAGTGCAATGTGGTGCTTGAAGGTGGAATGGATACGGGTTATTGATGTAAGGTGGATTTTTCCCCCGTGTAATTGTGCGTTATTCATCCGTTCACCATGGTTCCCCCCTATGATATGGGGTGTAGGTAATTTAATTTGTAAAGTCAATTCTAACTACAGTTCTAGGAGAATCTTGGCTTGAAGGGGGGATTTTCCCAGCTGGGCTTCACTGGCTGAAGGTGGGATTCCTAGTGGGCAAATCCAGCCCAGGGGTTTCAGGTGGAAGATCACTGCCAGCTTTCACAGGGTATTTCCCCAGGCGCCCAACGCACGGGTGTAAGGGGACCCTTCCCCAGAGGGCCAGCATGCAATTTAAGGTGGAATTCCCAAGAAGGCTAAAACACAGATTTAAGGTAGGTAGACGCTCTGGAAGAGAGCAGAGCACGGAGCATTGGCCTACTAAACCCAGGGCTGTGAGTTCAATCCTTGAGGGGGCCATTTAGGGATCTGGGGCAAAAAATCTGCCTGGGGATTGGGCCTGCTTTGAGCAGGGGGTTGGACTAGAGACTGCCTGAGCTCCTGATAATACTCTATAACCCTGGCTCCCCCCACAAGCCAGGGAGAGAACCCAGGAGTCCTGGCTCCCAACTCCAGCAACTGGACCCCTCCCGGAGCAGCAGTGGCCCAAAGGTGCAGCTGACACACGCAACCCAGCCTGGAGGGTTTGGGGAGGGGCTGGAATCTGCCCTGGATGCCAGAGCTCGTGCATGTGCTCCTGTGGGCGGCGGGGTCCCTGTGCACGGCCGGGGGGTGCTACCACGTCTCCCTTCCATGCCCTGAACTCGCCTGGCCCTGCTTAGCTTCATGCCCGCCGGCAGAAAACAAGGCAGTTTTCCAGCCGGGCCACTAGATGGCGCTGGAGCTCCACGGTTGAAGCAGCCAGCACCTGGCTGCCACGGGCCTTGTGACCCAACCCCTCCTGCTGCAAAGGGAGGGGCCAGCCCCTGAGCTCTACGGGGGCCGGCGGGGGAAAGGGAAAAGCGGAGACGGAATGTACCGTCTGCGCCAGGAAAAGGGGGGGGGCGTCTCCCGTGCGCTGGATTCCATAGAGGTCTCCTCACGGGCCCTGCCCCAATGGCAGGGTGTAACCCCACGTGATCCGCCCCAGTGGGCGCGGTGTGACCCCATTGACCCCCCCTACCCCCCTAAGTGGTTTAACTCCTGTGGCCCTGCCCCAATGGGAGGAGCATGACTCCAGTGGCCCCGCCCCAATTAGAAGGGGCGTGACCCCCATTGGCCCCGCCCATATATAGTGATTAATCCCCAGGGGCCCCACCCACCACTGACCCTTTCCCCTGATCTCCCCTGCAGCCCCCGCCCCATGGGGCTGCCCCCAGCTCTCCTCCTCCTGCTCTGCCTCTGCCCTGCCCCCCCGGGCTTGGCCCCAGACCCGGGGCTGCTGGCCCAGGGCCGTGCCCGGCTGCGGGAGGCCCAGACGCTGGCCCAGCACCCGCAGCTGGGGGCCTGCTGGGCGGGGGCCCTGGGCAGGCTGGACGCGGGCTGCCAGCAGCTGGGCGAGGAGCAGCAGAGCCGCATCGCCCTGGCCTTCGCCCACTGCCACCTGCAGAGGTGCCACCCGGACGCCTGGGGGGTACCTGGGGCCTGGGACGCCTGGGTCCTATTTCCACTGGGGGGCTGGGTGCTATCACCACTAGGGTGGGGGTGGGGGCGGGAGCTGGGACGCCTGGGTCCTATCCCCACTGGGGCGGGGGGCTGGGAGCTGGGACGCCTGGGTCCTATCCCCACTGGGGCTGGGAGCTGGGGCGCCTGGGTGCTATCCCCACTGGGGCCGGGAGCTGGGGCGCCTGGGTGCTATCCCCACTGGGAGCTGGGACACCTGGGTGCTATCCCCACTGGGGGGGGCTGGGAGCTGGGGCGCCTGGGTGCTATCCCCACTGGGGGGGGCTGGGAGCTGGGGCGCCTGGGTGCTATCCCCACTGGGGGGGCTAGGAGCTGGGACACCTGGTGTCCTATCCCCACTGGGGGGGCTGGGAGCTGGGGCACCTGGGTGCTATCCCCACTGCGGGGGGCTGGGAGCCATGACACCTGGGTGCTATCCCCACTGGGGGCTGGGAGCTGGGACGCCTGGGTCCTATCCCCACGGGGTGGGGGCTGGGAGCTGGGACGCCTGGGTCCTATCCCCACTGGGGGCTGGGAGCTGGGACGCCTGGGTCCCTATCCCCACTGGGGCTGGGAGCTGGGACGCCTGGGTCCTATCCCCACTGGGGGGGGGGCTGGGAGCTGGGACGCCTGGGTCCTATCCCCCCTGGGGGGGGGGCTGGGAGCTGGGACACCTGGGTCCTATCCCCACTGGGGGGGGGAGCTGGGACGCCTGGGTCCTATCCCCACTGGGTGGGGGCTGGGAGCTGGGACGCCTGGGTCCTATCCCCACTGGGTGGGGGCTGGGAGCTGGGACGCCTGGGTCCTATCCCCACTGGGTGGGGGCTGGGAGCTGGGACGCCTGGGTCCTATCCCCACTGGGGGGGGGGCTGGGAGCTGGGACGCCTGGGTCCTATCCCCACTGGGTGGGGGCTGGGAGCTGGGACGCCTGGGTCCTATCCCCACTGGGGGGGGAGCCGTGGGGGCTGAGTGCTATCCCCACTGGGAGCCGGGGCACCTGGGTCCTAGCCCCACTGGAGGTGGAGGCTGGGAGCCGGGGCACCTGGGTGCTAGCCCCAGGGATGGTGGCCGGGGGTTCCTGGCTAAGCCCCCCGCTGTCCCTTGGCCAGGTCGGGCCGGCCCTTCCCTCGCTGCGAGGCCGGCAGCTCCGTCCGGGCCTGCACCCAGCACATGGACCCTGTGGCCTTCGGTGTCTACACGGAGTTCTTCACCCACGCCCACAGCATCTGCTACCTCCTGCGCAGCGAGGCCTGGCAGCAGCGAGCCGAGAGCACCGTGCACAGGTGAGGGGGTCCCCTCTAGGGGGCGCCGGCTGCCAGCCGCAGCTGTGGGTTGAGTCGCTAGCAGGACAGATGCTCCCCCCACCCGTGGGTCCCACCCAGACTGACCCCCGATGTTGGCAGAGGTGCTGGGGGCTGAGTCCCCCATTCCCAAAACGATATTTGGTGGGGGGGCAGATTGGGGGAGGGGATCCATGTGGGGGGGAGACCTGGGGGGCTGCATGGAGTGTGGATACAGAGCCTTTCCCTAAATCTTTTCATCCAGATTTGGACGGGAAGGGGCTGTGTGGGGGAGCATCCATGGGGCAGGGGCTTCGCGTGTAGTGGGGCCTGGCCTGCATGTTTTGGGGGCTGGAGGGGGGCCGATCTCCAGCCCAGGTCTGCGGACTGAGGAGTTCATGTGTCTAGGGCTCCACGAGGGCCCAGGTCCTGGCTCCGGGAGTCACGTGATTGTGCCAGAATCTCAGATCTTGGGCAGAAAACACCAGGTACGTTTCTAGCCCTCGTGGTCGGCCCTGCCAAGAGCCTGAGCCCGTCGCTCACCGAGGTGCGACCTGAGGCTGCCTGAGTCTGCAGAGAGCCTGAGCCCATTGCTCACAGACGGGGAGCTAATGGGCAGCGCTGCCTGTGTGGCTAAGTAGCACATTGCCTGGGTTGGGGGCATGTGGCAGGATTGAGGCCCCGCTATGGTGCTGACACCCCTTCCCCCCCCCCCAGGCTGGTAGCCAGTTCAGAGGGCGTCGCCGAGCGGCTGGAAGAGACCAACCAGCTGGCGGAGCAGGCAGCACAGGCACAAGAGGCCACCCTGCGATCCCAGGAGGAGATTCTCCGCCATGGGGAGCTGCTGAGACAGACACTGCAGGACTCCTCCAGGGGTAATCCCAGGCCCAGGACTCCTGGGTTCTCTCCCCAGCTCTGGGAGGGGAGGGGTTGGGTGGGTTAGAGCGGGGTGGGCTGGGAGCCAGGACTCCTGGGTTCTCTGCTGGCTCTGGGGAGCACCACTGCTGACAGCCCCTGGCTCCCCGCAGGCGTCCGAGAGGCTTTTCAGGACATGCAGGAGGCGGCCGGCCGGCAGCGCCTGGCCTTTGCCGAGATCGTGAACCGCCTCAGCTTCCTGCACCGCTTCCTGGTGGGGGAGTCCCAAGCCCTGGGCTCCTTCCTCTACCACCTGCTGACCGGCAGCACCGCCCTCCTGCTCACCTCCAGCCAGCGCACGGCCGGGGCCAGGTAGGGGCGGGGAACGGGACATGGGGCCCATCCCCTCGGGGGTGTCGGCTCCCACCCGGCCCCAGGGCAGGGACTGGCTGGCTCGGGGGGGCAGGAATGGGGCAGGGGCCTGGCCCCTCTGGGGGGCGCTAGGTCCCACCCGGCCCCAGGGCAGGGATTGGCTGGCTCAGGGGGCGGGGAATGGGGCAGGGACCTGTCCCCTCTGGGGGGCACTGGCTCCCACCCGGCCCCAGGGCAGGGACTGGCTGGCTGGGGGCCGGGAATGGGGCAGGGGCCTGGCCCCTCTGGGGGGCGCTAGGTCCCACCCGGCCCCAGGGCAGGGACTGGCTGGCTCAGGGGGGCGGGAATGGGGCAGGGGCCTGGCCCCTCTTGTGACCCCCTTTCTCTTCTGCCCGAGGTTGATCCTGCTGGGCCTGGTTGGGGGCAACGTCTACCTGGAGCGTGTGGTCAGTGGACTCGTCTTGGAGAACACTGAGGCCGGCTCTGACCCCACGGTACCGGCCAGCACCGCCCCGACACCCCTGCTGGGGGCCCTCTTCAGCCCCAGGGCTCAGCAGTCACCGGGTCTCCAGACAGGGTGGGGAGATTGGATTCCTGCTCCTTGGGGATCTGCCATCCCAGCTCTGGTGGTGGCACGTGGGTGGGGCTGGGAGCCAGGACGCCTGGATTCCCTCCTCTGATCTGGGAGGGGAGTAGGGTCAGGCAGGGTGGATTGGGGGGTGGGAAGGGAGCCAGGATGCCTGGGTTCTCTCCCTGGATCTGGCAGGGGAGTGGGATCAGGTGGGGTGGGTTGGGGGGAGCCAGGACGCCTGGGTTCTCTCCCCGGATCTGGCAGGGGAGTGGGGTCAGGTGGATTAGAGCGGGGGAGCCCTGGCAGAGGTGCTGGGAACCCGGACGCCGGGGTTCTCTGGGCAGACAGCGGGGGTCCTCGCTCTGACAGGTTCCCCCTCTGCCAGGAGGCCCTTGCCAGCTGGGTGGGGCTATGCCGCAGGCTGTGTGCCGGCACCGGGCTGGCCGTCCTGGCCTACTGCGTCCTCACCTACCGCGACGTGGCCCAGCAGAGCCGGGAGGTGCTGCGGGGGCTGCAGGAGACCCGGGCCCAGATGCAGCACATCCTGCAAGAGACAGGTATGGGGGCGGGGCTAGGGAAGGGGGCGGAGAATGGGGAGTCCATGTGTGAATGCAGTGGGTGGACGGCATGACAATATGGGCGGGGCTAAGGCTCAGTGGGCAGGGCTAGGGAAGAGGGCGGGGCATGGCTGTATGGGTGGGGCTAGGGAGGGGTGGGGCATACACTAACCACGCCCCCACCTCCTGCAGAGCGCCTGCTGGCCCAGCGGGGCCCAGAACCCAGCCAGGGCAGTGCCAAGTTTGCTGACTCAGGCTTCCCGGAGCCCCTCTCCCAGCTGGAACAAGGAGCCCCCTGGGGTGAGCGACCCATGGCACTGGGGGGGCTCTGTGGGTGGGGCTGGGAGCCGGGACTCCTGGGTTCTCTCCCCGGCTCTGGGAGGGGAGTGGGGGCTGGTGGGTTAGAGGAGGGATCTGGGAGCCAGGACTCCTGGGTTCTCTCCTGGCTCTGGGAGGGGAGTGGGGGCTGGTGGGTTAGAGGAGGGATCTGGGAGCCAGGACTCCTGGGTTCTCTCCTGGCTCTGGGAGGGGAGTGGGGGCTGGTGGTTAGAGCAGGGAGGGCTGGGAGCCCGGACTCCTGGGTTCTCTCCCGGCTCTGGGAGGGGAGTGGGGGCTGGTCGTTAGAGCAGGGGGGCTGGGAGCCAGGACTCCTGGGTTCTCTCCTGGCTCTGGGAGGGGAGTGGCAGGTGGCTCTGTGTGGTGCCTTGCGCCCTGGGGTCCCCCTAACCCAAACCTGCCTGTTGTGGGGCCAGCGGACGAACTCAGCACCAGCAGCCCCAGGAGCCGGAGCCGCTCCCCAGCCCGCCAGTGCGCCCGGCCGCAGAGACGCCCCGGCCGACGGGACTCGGAGACACACACCGTTCCTGTGCCGCTGGACGGGGTGAGTGCGAGTCAGCAGGGTGCTACTTACACCCCTATTTGCCCCCCGGGTCTGTACCCCAGCCTCACAGACACCCCCTTGAGTCCTGGCTCCTCTGCTCTAACCACCAGCCCCCACTCCCCTCCCGGAGCCGGGGAGAGAACCCAGGAGTCCTGGCTCCCAGCCCCCCTGCTCTACCCACCAGCCCCACTCCTCCCAGAGCCAGGAGAGAACCCAGGAGTCCTGGCTCCCAGCCCCCCCTGCTCTACCCACCAGCCCCCACTCCCCTCCCGGAGCCGGGGAGAGAACCCAGGAGTCCTGGCTCCCAGCCCCCCTGCTCTACCCACCAGCCCCCACTCCCCTCCCAGAGCCAGGGAGAGAACCCAGGAGTCCTGACTCCCAGCCCCCCTGCGCTAACCACCAGCCCCCACGCCCCTCCCGGAGCCGGGGAGAGAACCCAGGAGTCCTGGCTCCCAGCCCCCCTGCTCTACCCACCAGCCCCCACTCCCCTCCTGGAGCCGGGGAGAGAACCCAGGAGTCCTGTCCCCCTGCTTTGACCAGCCTGAATCTCTCTTCCCCCAGCTGTGCTGCTATGATCTCCGGCGCCGGCCGTCCCTGCGAGACCCCCCCAGAACGCCAGCCGCGGTGAAGGGCCCCCGGAGCCGTGCCCGAAGGGGAAGAGCTCAGTCGCCGGCGGCAGGTGCCATCCTGCCGAGCCCAACCTGGGATCGGATTCCTACTGCGTGAATGTCACCCTGAGCCAGGACGCCTGGGTTCTCTCCTGGCTCTGGGAGGGGAGTGGGGGCTAGTGGTTAGAACAGGGGGGCTGGGAGCCAGGACGCCTGGGTTCTCTCCTGGCTCTGGGAGGGGAGTGGGGGCTAGTGGTTAGAGCAGGGGGGGCTGGGAGCCAGGACTCCTGGGTTCTCTCCCCTGCCTGCATGGGTCCGAGTGAGACACAGGACAGGGGGAGGCTGCGTGTGATGTTTTATTGGAGACGGGCTGTGCCGGGGCTTTTAGCTGGTAATAAAAGGAGCCTGACTTTTCGGTAGCGGCAGCTCTGGTCTCGTCTCCGCGGGCTGCCCCCCACCGGCCAAGAGAGGCGATCGATCCCGAGGGAGCTGGAGTGCAGGGCTCACGGGGGGGCCGCTGTGCCTAGTCGCCTGCCGTGCCGAAGTTCATGGCGGCCGTCAGCGTGGCGGAGAGTTTGCTGGCGATTTTCTCTGTGGGGAGGGAGAAACCAACTGCAGTGAGAATCCCGCCCCCCTTGGTGAGACCCACATGTCCCGGCCAGCAGAGCGCGATCGCAAGGGGGGAGTGGGGCGCTGCCCTGCCATGAAACCCACCTCCACACAGCCTGCCGGGGGGGGAGGGGAAACTGAGGCACAAAGAGATGTAGTAGAGCTGGGGATGGAACCCAGGCGTCCTGATGACAGTTCACTAGCCCTAGGTAAGGGACAACATGGCTCAATTCACCAGACTCCTGGGTTCTCTCCGCAGCTCTGGGAGGGGAGTGGGGACTGGTGGTTAGAGCAGAGGGGCTGGGAGCCAGGACTCCTGGGTTCTCTCCGCAGCTCTGGGAGGGGAGTGGGGGCTGGTGGTTAGAGCAGGGGGGCTGGGAGCCAGGACTCCTGGGTTCTCTTCCCTGCTCTGCCTTGGACCTTGGCCAAGTCCCCTCTCCGTGCCTCAGTTTCCCCTCTCTACCAGTAATTTCTAGGCTGAGCCCTTTGGGCAGGGACCATCTCTTATTGCTCGGTCCAGACGGCTGCTTTCCCCAGATGCCCCCACGACGAATCCCTAAGCACCCCTCTGCCAACCTGCTCTTTTCTGCTGCTTCTTCCGCCGCCTGCTAGCTGCCCGCAGCCCCTGCCCTTGGTGCAGGGGGTCTAGGGCTGAGATCTCCTCCAGGCTGGGGGCTCTGGGAACAGGTTTCTCCACGGCAGCGGCTGCTTTGTTCTTAGCCTTCAGTTCCACCGTCACGGTGCCGAGCTGCAGGGAGAAAGAGGAGAGAGTGAGGCATGAGAGGGTGGCCTGCCACGGGCACAGGCCTGGACCTGGGCAGCTGCCTCATACTCCAAAATCTCAGCTTTCCGATCAAAAGAAAATGACATTTCTAGCTCAAAGGGCTGGGGAGAAAAGGGCTGAAATGGGATCACTGCTTGCCTGAGTCTGCAGAGAGCCTGAGCTCCACCCTCAAAGGGTGGGGCTTATTATGCAAATCAGCTAAGAGGAGGCAGGTCTTTGACGCTTCAGCCCCTCAGGAGCTTGTTGGGTAGGGGGTGGGACTTAGGGGCCATGCTGCTCCCCTCCCTCCATACCTCCAGATCTCGGTCTTCGTCCATGGCCGTTTCTTCCTCTCCCGTGGCCTCCTCTTCTTCCATCTCTGCTCCTGCTCCGCTGGTGAGGCCGGCGGGGGCGAGGCCGATGCCCACGGGAACAGACGGGAGGTCTGGGCGGGGATCGGACACAGAGGGCACCGTAAGCGGATGCTCTGACCCACCCACCCCCGGGGGGAGAAAGTGGTACTGCCCCCCAAAGGCCACATAGCACAGCTGGGAGCCAGGACTCCTGGGTTCCCTCCTGGCTCTGGGAGGGCAGTGGGGTCTGGTGGTTAGAGCAGGGGGGGCTGGGAGCCAGGACTCCTGGGTTCTCTCCCTGGCTCTGGGAGGGGAGTGGGGTCTGGTGGGTTAGAGTGGGGACGGTGGGGCTGGGAGCCAGGACTCCTGGGTTCTCTCCCTGGCTCGGGGAGGAGGGGGTCTGGTGGTTAGAGCGGGGCTGGGAGCCAGGACTCCTGGGTTCTCTCCTGGCTCGGGGAGGGGAGGGGGGGCTGGGAGCCAGGACTCCTGGGTTCTCTCCTGGCTCGGGGAGGGGAGCGGGGGCTGGTGGTTAGAGCAGGGGGTGCTGGGAGCCCGGACTCCTGGGTTCTCTCCCTGGCTCTGGGAGGGGAGTGGGGTCTGGTGGTTAGAGCGGGGCTGGGAGCCAGGACTCCTGGGTTCTCTCCTGGCTCGGGGAGGGGAGCGGGGGCTGGTGGTTAGAGCAGGGGGTGCTGGGAGCCCGGACTCCTGGGTTCTCTCCCTGGCTCTGGGAGGGGAGGGGGGGCTGGGAGCCAGGACTCCTGGGTTCTCTCCTGGCTCGGGGGGGCGGGGGCCTAGCGCATTACCAGCCAAAGCCTCCTGGTTGCCTTGCTCCAGCGCCTCGAAGTCGAAGGCCCTGCCCATCTCCGTGACGATCTCAGCGCTGATGTGGGTGGGCAGCGTGTGGGTCTCGGGGGGGTGCGTGAAGTAGCTGATCTTCCCACTAGGGGGAGAGAGAACTGGGGCTCTTAAAGGGTCCAATTTCCTCCCCCCACGAGCCAGCCAGGGCCCTGCCCTAGTGCCAGATTAGGGCTGGTGCCCCCCCCATGACACCCGCCCCCTTTCTGTGGCGCTCCCCTCCCCCCGCCCAATGAAACCCACCCACCCCCTTTCTGCCCCGTCCCCACCCACCTCATCCAGTCGCTCAGCACAGCTTTGGCCGCCTTCTCGTGGTCGGGCACGCCTCCTTTCCTCAGTTTCCCCTTTCGGCGGGCGAGGTGCGCTAGGAACTCCGCGACGTCCCGGTAAGCCGGCACCCCGTAATGCTGCATGATCTGGGGTGGGGAGCAGCCAGATGCCCATCAAACCGCTCCCCGTCCCCCTCAGCCTTCCCCGTCCAACCGCGGTCGCGTCTCCCCCTCCGCCCCCGCCCGGCCATTGCCGGAGCCTCCTGCAGTCACAGACCTGACGGCTGCTGCTCGACGGGAGCCGGGTCGGAGACGAGCCCTGAGAACAACTCGAGGGTTAGAAAACGGGCCCGGGAGTGAGACGGTTGAGGGGGGCCTTGCCCCTGGTCTGTAGGAGCTAAGAACGAGCTGGTCAATCTGGCCTAACACGATCCACAGGCGGGAAAGTGAAAGTGGACGAATTCAGACCGGAAACGAGGCGCCGAATCTCAACGGGGAGAGTCAGGAACCATCCCCAGGCAGCGCGGTGGGTTCTCTGAGGAGCTCTGCTCCAGGAATTACCCGGGGGAGGTTTTCTGGGCTGTGTTAGATGGGGGCGGACTGGCTGATCAGTGATGTCTATGAACCTGATAAAGTCTCATGCTGAGCCCTCCCTCCCGAGACTCTTCGTCGTTTCATTTCGCTGCCTGCAGCGTGAACACGATCGTTTCTAAAAGGGAAGCCTCAGTGACTGAGTTTGACAAACTGGATGAAACACGGACGAGCCCGGGAAATATTCTGATCTCGTCTAATCGACGTCCTTAGTCGGAAAATGGCAGCAGGCTGCCTAGCCGACATCGGCCCCGCGAAATCTCTTGCGGGGCCAGGCAGGTCCATCCACGGGGAAGGAGGTGCTGGTGTCCTTCCTGGGACGAGGCAGAGAGGGGCTGGGGCTGGCTGGAATCTGCACCCAAGAACGGAGGAGCTGGAGTCGGCGATGGAGGAGCCGACGCCCGAGGAAAGACCCAGCGGCCAACGGAAGAGCCACCGACCTGGCCACTAACACTCAGCCGACCACGGGAGGAGGGAACAGACCCACGGGGAGACAGAGGCAGGGACCTCGACTCTCCCCCATGTGCCTCTGACACCGACCTACGGCCTCTCCCCCTGCTCCAGGTGACGATCAATTCTCCCTGGTCTTCAAAGACCAGCGCTGCTGCTGCTCGTCGCTCCAGAGGGAGCTGGGGGGGGGGGGGAGCCCCGTGTTTGCTGTAGCAGCCCTGGGGGGCCCCCCCTGCGCCCAGGACCCCCGAGGCTGGGGCTCCGTGGGGGCCGGGGCCAGTGAGTTCAGATCTGACGCGGCTCAGGCCCGGCTCCTGGTTGACGGGATTGGCCCCGCTGGCCCCACCGAGCGCCCCCCCTCCCCTACCTGCTCCTTGGAGCATCGTCTCAAGATGGCGTCCACGGGCGTCACCGGGTCGGCCACCTGCTCCACCTTGAGGCAGCTGCGCAGCACCAGGGCGGCGTCCGTGGCCGCGGTGGCCAGGACCAGGCCAGGGCAGTCCAGCAGCTTGACGTGCCGGTCGAGCTGGACCTCCTGCAGGCACCTGCGGGGGGGAAAGGGGGCATCAGCCGAGGAGCAGGGCAACCCCGCGGGGGCCCACCCCCACCCCCACCCCCCGCTGTGGGGCAGGAGGGCTCACTTGGTGACGCCGGGCGTAGCCCCCACACTGCAGGCCCGGCTCCGCTTCAGGCTGTTAATCAGGCTGCTTTTGCCAACGTTGGGGAAGCCTGGAACAAGAGCACAGGGGACGCAAGTCAGAGAGAGAACCCAGGCGTCCGGGCTCCCAGCCCACCCCCCGTCTCTAACCACTGGACCCTCCTCCCCTCCCAGAGCCGGGCAGGGAACCCAGGCGTCCGGGCTCCTAGCCCATCCCCCGTCTCTAACCACTGGACCCTCCTCCCCTCCCAGAGCCGGGCAGGGAACCCAGGCGTCCGGGCTCCTAGCCCATCCCCCGTCTCTAACCACTGGACCCTCCTCCCCTCCCAGAGCCGGGCAGGGAACCCAGGTGTCCGGGCTCCCAGCCCATCCCCCCCACTCTAACCACTGGACCCTCTTCCCCTCCCAGAGCCGGGCAGAGAACCCAGGCGTCCGGGCTCCCAGCCCGCCCCCCCGTCTCTAACCACTGGACCCTCCTCCCCTCCCAGAGCCGGGCAGGGAACCCAGGCGTCCGGGCTCCCAGCCTGCCCCCTGTCTCTAACCACTGGACCCTCCTCCCCTCCCAGAGCCGGGCAGAGAACCCAGGCGTCCGGGCCCCCCTCTCTCACCTACAACCCCCACGCTGATGGCCGTCTTGAGGTCCTGGCTGCGGCTGTAGTTGGCCAGCACTTTGAGCAGGCAGTCGGCCCCCAGGCAGGCCCCGCTGGCCAGCAGCTCGCAGGAGGCCCTGGCCACGGGCACCTTGCTCTGTTGCTGGGGCGGGAGAGCAGCGGGCGGATCAGGACAGGGCTCACACAGCTCTGTCCCCCCACCTCCCGGCCCTGCTCCCCTCCCAGAGCCGGGGAGAGAACCCAGGCGTCCCAGCCCCCCACCCTCTAACTGCTACACCCCACTCCCCTCCCAGAGCCGGGGAGAGAACCCAGGCGTCCCAGCCCCCCACCCTCTAACCGCTACACCCCACTCCCCTCCCAGAGCCGGGGAGAGAACCCAGGCGTCCGGGCTCCCAGCCCCCCACCCTCTAACAGCTACACCCCACTCCCCTCCCAGAGCCGGGGAGAGAACCCAGGCGTCCGGGCTCCCAGCCCCCCACCCTCTAACCGCTACACCCCACTCCCCTCCCAGAGCCGGGGAGAGAACCCAGGAGTCCTGGCTCCCAGCCCCCCCCGCTCTAACCACTAGGCCCCCTTCCCCTCCCAGAAGCCAAGCTTGGGGAAGGGTCCCAGGCCCCATTTCCCCCTCACCAGGTGCCGGCTCTGCTGCTGGGTGGAGGCTTTGAAGGCCACGGTGGGGAGTTCGTTCCTCAGGTACTTCAGCCACCCGGCCACCACCTCCTTGGACACCAGGTCTGGGGGGGGAGCACAAAGGGTTAACTCGGCTTTTCCTGCTTCCTCCTCCCCCCTTAGGAGCCCAGCTCACACCCCCAGTGAGGGAAACTGAGGCACCACAGCACTTGCCCAAGAGAACCCAGGAGTCCTGGCTCCTGCCTGGCTCTCACCACTAGCCCCTATTCCCCTCCCACAGCTAAAGAGAGAACCCGGGAGGCCTGGGGCCCAGCCCTCCCCTGCTCTAACCAGTGGACCCCACTCCCCTCCCAGAGCGGGGGGAGAACCCAGGCGTCCGGCTTCCCCTGCCACACACCCACCGATTTTATTTAACACCAGCACCAGTTTCTTGTTGCCCCCGGCCTGCAGCACGGCCTCCTCCACCTGGGGGCAGCGACAGCCCTGGGGGTCTCGGGCATCCAGCACCTCGAGGACCACGTCAGCCGCCTGGATCACCTGCAGGGAGCAGGGCAGGGGGTGAGTGGGGTGTCCCCTCCGCGGCCCGGCCCCACTGAGCGCCACGGGGCGGAACGGGGGTCTCACACCGACCTTCCTGAACTCCCGGTAGTACGCCCTGCGGGACCCCTCCTTCTCCAGCCGCGGGTGCCCCTGCAGCTGCTGCAGCCCGGCCTCCTGCGGAGAGAGGGGATGAAACAGTGGGGGGGGGGAGAACCCAGGAGTCCTGGCTCCCAGCCCCCCCCGCTCTAACCACCAGCCCCCACTCCCCTCCCAGAGCCGGGGAGAGAACCCAGGAGTCCTGGCTCCCAGCCCCCCCCGCTCTAACCACCAGCCCCCACTCCCCTCCCAGAGCTGGGAGAGAACCCAGGAGTCCGGCAGTGGGAGGGAGCGGGGGGAGGCCGGGCTGGGGGCTGAGGGGCCCTGTTACCTTCTGCTCGAAATCCCGCTGCTTGCGGAGGGCGTCCTGCTGCAGGGAGTCCAGGCTGCGGCGCTGGCTGGTCTCCTTGAGCCGCGCCTCCTCCTGCCGCGCCCTCAGCGCCGCCACCTGGGGACACAGCCAGACTTCAGCCCCCCAGAGCCGGGAGAGAACCCAGGCGTCCGGGCTCCCGGCCCCCCACTGCTCCAACCCTATAGACCCCACCCTCCTCCCAGAGCCAGGGAGAGAACCCAGGAGTCCGGGCTCCCGGCCCCCCGCCCCCCAACCCAATAGACCCCACCCTCCTCCCAGAGCCAGGGAGAGAACCCAGGAGTCCGGGCCCCGGCCCCGCCCCAACCCAATAGACCCCACCCTCCTCCCAGAGCCGGGAGAGAACCCAGGAGTCCGGGCTCCCCGCCCCAACCCAATAGGCCCCATGTCCCCTCCCAGAGCTGGGAGAGAACCCAGGCATCCGGGCTCCCAGCCCCACTGCTCTAACCCAATAGACCCCACCCTCCTCCCAGAGCCGGGAGAGAACCCAGGAGTCCTGGGCTCCCGCCCCAACCCAATAGACCCCACCCTCCTCCCAGAGCCGGGGAGAGAACCCAGGTGTCCGGGCCCCCCCCCCAACCCAATAGACCCCACCCTCCTCCCAGAGCTGGGGAGAGAACCCAGGTGTCCGGGCTCCCCCCCATTCCCCACTCCTACCCTTTTCTGCTTTAATTCAGCTTCCTTCTTTGCATATTCCTTGAAACCCAACAGCTGAGGCACTCCTGGGTCCTTTTTCCCATGAGCCTTTGCTTCCTTCCTCTGGGTAAAAGGGAGATCTTGTTACTAACCACACAACAAGCACCAATTTGCCCCCCATGTCCTCTCCACAGGGAGAGAACCCAGGAGTCCTGGCTCCCAGCCCCCCCCTGCTCTACCCACCAGCCCCCACTCCTCCCAGAACCCAGGTGTCCTGGCTCCCAGCCCCCCGCCCCGCTCTACCCACCAGCCCCCACTCCTCCCAGAACCCAGGAGTCCTGGCTCCCAGCCCCGCTCTACCCACCAGCCCCACTCCCTCCCAGAACCCACGAGTCCTGGCTCCCAGCCCCCCCCCCCACTACCCACCAGCCCCCACTCCCCTCCCAGACCCGGGGAGAACCCAGGCGTCCTGGGGCTCACCTTGCGTGGGTGTTTCTTCGCAGCGGTTGTGTGTTCTGTGGAGAAGGGGACAGAGTTAAGGGGATGTTACAATTTGGGGGGCTGGGGCTGGAGGCTGGTCCAGGTCGGAAGTGGGTCCAGTCCCCCGCGCTGGGACTTACTGGGCCGGGTCATGGTTTCGCAGGCGGGTCGCGGGGTCGTCGCCACTGAGCAGCACCTGGGAAGAAATTACTGTTTACAGGGGGCTGGAGAGCAGCTCGGGGGTGGGGGGGGGTGGGAGCCCGGACGCCTGGGTTCTCTCCCAGCTCTGGGCGGGGCGGGGGGGCTAGTGGTGGGCGGGGGAGGGGCTGGGAGCCAGGACTCCTGGGTTCTCTCCTGGCTCTGTGACCTCAGGATCAACCACACAAGGATCCCTATGGGGTGCAGCATTGAGAAGAGAATGGGGGATTTAATGAACTCCCAGGCACAGGGGCGGATCCTGCCTCTCCCCCTAGATCCAGCCCCTCCCCCCTCTGCACCCTCCCCCTAGATCCAACCCCTCCCCCCTCTGCATGCCCCCACCCCCCAATCCAGCCCCTGCACCCCAGAGATCCCCTCCCCTCTGCACCCCTTCCCCAGACATCCTGCCCCTCCCCTCGACAGCCCCCACCCCCACAGATCCTGCCCCTCCCCCGCGGCACCCCCCGCGCCAGCCCCTCCCCCCACTCGCCTCCTTTCCCAGCTGTCGCAGTTTCACTTCCAGGGCACCAGCTGGAACCCACGTGGCGCGTTCACGACGCGGGCGCTTCCCGGCTCCCCCCTCGAGCGCGCGCTCGCGGTGGGCGGGGCCTCGTGCACGCGCGCGTGTCCCTCCCCGTTGTTGCTGCGCTTCGCGCAACGTGGCTGCGATTTCCGGCTGCGGAGGCGGGAGGCGCCCGGCGGTTTGAAGCGGGGGGGGGCCGGGGGGGTTGTGACAATTGCACGGGATGAAATGGTGCAAATCTGCAAATCCCCAGGGGGTACGTGCAACCCCTCCATGAGGATCCGTGCAACCCCATGGGGATCCGTGCAGCGCCCCCATGGGGATCCGTGCACCCCGGGGAGCCCCCAGCGTGATCCCTGCAACCCCATGGGGATCCGTGCAACCCGGAGCCTGCAGCCCCGTGCAACCCCATGGGGATCCGTGCAGCGGCCCCATGGGGATCCGTGCAGCCCCCCCCAGGGGGTACGTGCAACCCCCCCATGGGGATCCGTGCAACCCCCCGGGGGGTACGTGCAACCCCCCCATGGGGATCCGTGCAGCCCCCCCAGGGGGTACGTGCAACCCCCCCATGGGGATCCGTGCAGCGGCCCCATGGGGATCCGTGCACCCCCCCGGGGGGAGCCCGTGCAGCGCCCCCCCAGGGGGTACGTGCAACCCCCCCATGGGGATCCGTGCAACCCCCCGGGGGGAGCCCGTGCAGCGCCCCCCAGGGGGTACGTGCAACCCCCCCATGGGGATCCGTGCAACCCGGGAGCCGTGCAGGGTACGTGCAACCCCATGGGGATCGTGCAACCCCATGGGGATCCGTGCAACCCCCCGGGGGGAGCCCGTGCAACCCCGCAGCGGGATCCCTGCAACCCCCCGGGGGGAGCCGTGCAACCCCTGCAACCGCCCCAGGGGGGTACATGCAGCCCCGCAGCGCGATCCCTGCAACCCCCAGGGGGTATGTGCAACCTAGCAGCGCGATCCCTGCAACCCCCCGGGGGGAGCCCGTGCAGCCCCTGCAACCCCCCCAGGGGGGTACGTGCAACCCCGCAACGGGATCCCTGCAACCCCCCGGGGGGAGCCGTGCAACCCCCCAGGGGGTACGTGCAGCCCCGCAACGGGGTCTGTGCAACCCCCCAGGGGGAGCTGAGCAACCCCTGCAACCCCCCAGGGGGGTATGTGCAACCCCGCAACGGGTTCCGTGCAACCCCTGCAACGGGAGCCGTGCAACCCCCCCATGGGGATCCGTGCAACCGCTGCAACCCTGCAGCGGGGCCTGTGCAACCCCTACAACCCCACGGTGGGATCCCTGCAACCCCGCAGTGGGGCCCGTGCAACCCCGCAACGGGATCCATGCAACCCCTGCAAACCCACGGTGGGATCCGTGCAACTGCTGCAAGATCCATGCAACCCCTGCAAACCCACGGTGGGATCCGTGCAACCCCACGGCGGGACCCCTGCGACCCCTGCAGCCCCGCAGCAGGGCCAATGCGACCCCCGCAACCCCGCAGCAGGATCCCTGCAACCCCGCAGTGGGATCTCTGCTGCTGCAACCCCGCAGTGGGGCCCCTGCAACCCCACAGGGGGATCCGTGCAACCCTGCAGCCCCACAGCGGGGCCAATGCGACCCCTGCAACCCCATAGCGGGATCTGTGCAACCCCTGCAACCCCGCAGTGGGATCCGTAACCCCGCAGGGGGGCTCGTGCAACCCCTGCAACCCCGCAGTGGGATCCATGCAACCCCGCAGTGGGATCTGTTCAAGCCCTGCAACCCCACAGCGGGGGCCGTGCATCCCTTCCAGACCCGCAGCAGGGGCCGTGCGACCCCTGCAAACCCACATGCATCAACGTGCCTCCAAGGCCATCGGGGCCCCTCTCTGAGCCTTGCAAAGGCCCCACTGCCTGCAAACCTGTGTGTGTGCAGAGCCAGGTGCAGCAGGCAGGGTGACGAGCACCAGGAGGTGGTGGGGAGCTGGGGGCTTGCACTGGTTGCACACGTGCCCTGGGTTCCCAGACTTTGCTCAGAGGAAATAAATCTCCGGTGTCACAAATCAGCCGGCGGCCCTGCGGGGCCGTTCCTCCCAGAAATAAAGATCCCAGCTTGCAAAATGTTGAGAGAACCCAGGAGTCCTGGCTCCCAGAACCCCCTGCTCTAACCCACCAGCCCCCACTCCCCTCCCAGAGCCAGGGGGAGAACCCAGGAGTCCTGGCTCCCAGCCCCCCCTGCTCTAACCCACTAGCCCCCCCACTCTCCTCCTAGCAGGCTTTTGAGTTGTCCACTTGCAGCATTAAGTGTGGCTGTTCCCAGCCGCTGCGCCCCAGAGGTGGCTGCATCTCAGCACCAGGTGAGTTGTCCCCTCGTGACGTTACGTGTGGCTGTTCCCGAGCCGCTGCGCCCCAGAGGTGGCTGCATCTCAGCACCAGGTGAGTTGTCCCCTCGTGACGTTACGTGTGGCTGTTCCCAGCCGCTGCGCCCCAGAGGTGGCTGCATCTCAGCACCAGGTGAGTTGTCCCCTCGTGACGTTACGTGTGGCCGTTCCCCAGCCGCTGCGCCCCAGAGGTGCCCGGGGGAGCTGTCCTGCCACAGCCACCCGTGGATTAACAGCAGAGCGTTGGCAGGCGGAAAGGGGGTGATCCCGCTGCCGGACTGTACTTGTCTCAGGAGCTGCGATCCCTCACCCCCAGGGAACAGCTCCTGGCCCTGGGCTCTTTGTACACAGATGGGGTTGGCCCACTTTGTATAGACGCTGCTATCTAGTGGGTTAGAGCGGGGAGCCCGGACGCCTGGGTTCTCTCCCGGCTCTGGGAGGGGAGTGGGGGCTGGTGGTGAGAGCAGGGGGGGCTGGGAGCCCGGACGCCTGGGTTCTCTCCCCAGAGCCGGGGAGGCCGGTAGCATGGCGCATGGGCTGAGCCGAGGGGGGGGGGGGTGTTAAGCACATCCAGGAGTTCAGGAAATAGCCGGGATTCCAGAGCCCAGCTGGCATTTCATTCAAAGGCCCAGATCCAGGCAGCTCCCGCTTCCCTTTAACTGCAAGAGAAAGGGCTCCCCTTGTCAGCACCAGCCCCTCTGCTGAGCCACCGGACGCCTGGGTTCTCTCCCCGGCTCTGGGAGGGGAGTGGGGTCTAGTGGTCAGAACGGGGGGGCTGGGAGCCAGGACTCCTGGGTTCTCTCTCCAGCTCTGGGAGGGGAGTGGGGGCTGGTGCTTAGAGCAGGGGGGGCTGGGAGCCGGGACTCCTGGGTTCTCTCCCCGGCTCTGGGAGGGGAGTGGGGACTGGTGGGCTAGAGCAGGGGGGGCTGGGAGCCAGGACTCCTGGGTTCTCTCCCCAGCTCTGGGAGGGGAGTGGGGGCTGGTGGGCTAGAGCGGGGGGGCTGGGAGCCAGGACTCCTGGGTTCTCTCCCCAGCTCCCGCTCACCCCAGTCCCCTCCCCTGCGTGTAACCGGCCGGGCGGGGGACCAGCCACGCTCCGGCAGCTGGCGATTCGGGGCGCGAGGGCCGATCCGGCCGGCCGGGGCCCAGCAGTGGCGAAGACACGTCTGGGGTGTCTGTAATGAAGGGGCGTTTCTCGCCGCGTGTGGTTCCCGTCCAGCGCCTGGCTCTGCGCCTTTAAATCCTCCCCCCATTGTTCCCATCTCTTGTGGTTTGAAGCATTTTATCCCAGAGCAGGAGGGATTCTTCCCCCTACCATGTGCAGGCAGGGAAAGAAACCGTGGGCTGGGTTTAGCAGCCGCTTTCAGAGGCTTTTCCCCCCTCTCCTCGGGAGAAAACTCCCTGGCCTCCCAGAGGTGGGTTTCCCGGCTTAGACTCGCCAGCCAGTCGGAGTGCGAAGAAACGGAGTCAACGTCCAGCTTGGCTTTTGTTAGGCAATAACCCTCGGAAACGCAGGCTCGGCCCCTACAGCTGGGGCCTCGGAAACCAGCCCACACCTAGTTTGAAACCAACAAATCGGCGTTTACACCTGGTTTGGAACTTAGGAATCGGAGCTTCCAGCTGGTTTGAAACCGAGAGATCCCGGTTGACAATTGGTCTGACGCTTCCAAAGCAAGAGATCAGAGTCTACGAGTGAACTGAAACCGAGACAGCGGCCGTTACGGCTAGTTTGTGACTTGGGAGTTTCCAACCAGGCTGAAGCGAAGGAGGCGAGAAATCAGGACTGGTTTGAAACGGACGACGCCGGCAATCGGCGCTCGCGGCTGCTGGGGAGCTGAAGACGGGAGTTTACACCGGATTTGAAAGGCACGAAAGAAGAATTCGGAGTTGCCGACCGGTCTGGATCTTCCTCCCAAGCGGCGGAAAATAGATCAGAGCCTGACTCCAAGAAGCGGTGACGCCCGGCTCCCAAGGAGCGACCTCTCCCTGGAGGAGATGGGTGGTGACAACTGATGGGAACCCTCCGAGGAGCAGAGCGGAGGGGAGAGTTTGCGAGGCAGGAGTCGGCCGGCCCGGGCGCCGGGGCCGGGGCAGGGAGCGACCCGCGAGTGGAGCCGAGGGATTGACAAGACGAGGAGGAGGAGGTCGCATCTGGCTGGGAACGGTTGCCAGCGCGGCCCACACGAAATCAGCGCTAGGCAACCGGCGAAACCCTCCCGGGAGCGAAGAGGTCGGGGTTTGGCAACGCCCGAGCTGGGGGAGCGGCTGCCTCTTGCCGCGGCTGCAGCGCGGACCCCCGGCCCCGAGGAACCCCTGGATTTCGTTGTGGACGAGGGGCCCCCCAGGCCTTGCTGCGTGGCTCAGCCTGCGTGGATGGAAATCCCACGTGGGCTGGGTGTTCTCCCCCCGTCCTCGCTCTGCTTTCGTGGGCGGAGAAGGGGGTAGCGGATTTTGCAGCAAGCCAGCGGCGCGTGGGGCCCAGTGCGCCGGCCCCCCCACCCCAGCCTTGGAGAAAACAGCCCCCCACCCGTCCCCATGCCTCCAGCCCCGCGCTGACGGGGGAGCAGGCGTCTGCCCCCCCCTGGCGAAGGAGATCCGCCCTCCGCTCTCCTGCCAGCCTCCGGGTTGGGATCGGACGCCCCTGGCTCAGGATGTGGCCCGAGATCCCCGGGGCTCGGGGGGGCCTGGGACCGGCTCTCGGGGGGGACTGAGTCCCGGAGGGGGGGGAGGGAGGGCTGCAGACATGCAGAGGACCAGTTTGATCGGGATCCCCAGCCTGGAGCGAGCCGGATCCTTCTCGCAGCAGTTCAAGGCCACGCGGTTCTCCTATCACCTGGAGAGCGGGGCCGGTGGGCCCCGAGCCGGTAAGGGGGGGGAGGGGCGTCTTCTGCATTCAGGCGGAACCTGTGTGGGGGTGATTCTCAGGTAGGGAAGGGGATTGGAAGTCCGGACTCCTGGGTTCTCTCCTGGCTCTCGGAGGGGAGGGGGGCTGGTGGTTTGAGCGGGGGCTGGGAGCCAGGACTCCTGGGTTCTCTCCTGGCTCCGGGAGGAGGGGGCTGGTGGTTAGAGCAGGGGGCTGGGAGCCAGGACTCCTGGGTTCTCTCCTGGCTCCGGGAGGGGAGTAGGGGCTGGTGGTTAGAGCAGGGGGGGCTGGGAGCCAGGACTCCTGGGTTCTCTCCTGGCTCTGGGAGGGGAGGGGGGCTGGTGGTCAGAGCGGGGGCATCCAGGACGCTTTCTGCTGCAGTTTTTGGTGACAGGTGATGTTCAGCCTCCGGGTTTTCGATATTTGTCTCTTCCCTTGGACTCTGCCCTGCCCCCACCCTGTCGGTCCTGCCTCTGGGCACAGGACATTAGAGCGGCTCCTTGCCCTGGATGGCTGGCGCTGGAAGGGTCCCAGGGTGCTGGGTGGGCAGCCCTTGGCCTGAGACCCTGTCTCATCACTGGGGGAATGGCTCTGTGACCCCCCTCCCCTCCCAGAGCCGGGGAGAGAACCCAGGAGTCCTGGCTCCCAGCCCCCCTGCTCTAACCACCAGCCCCCACTCCCCTCCCAGAGCCGGGGAGAGAACCCAGGAGTCCTGGCTCCCAGCCCCCCTGCTCTAACCACCAGCCCCCACTCCCCTCCCAGAGCCGGGGAGAGAACCCAGGAGTCCTGGCTCCCAGCCTCACCCCCCCCCGACCGAGATCAACCCCTCGTCGTGCCAGGTGCTGCACAAATCCCCGGACTGATCAGGCCCCGACAGTTGCAGAAGACAATTCCTGCCCCAAAGACAGAGGTGGGAGGGGAAACTGAGTCACGGAGGAGCGAAAGGCCTGGCCTAAGGGCGGGTTTACCAGGTCTGGAACAAAGACTCCCGGGGGGGGGGGGGGTCTGTGTCGGTGTCGGTCCCGTGCGGACCCAGCGGGAGGGGACGAGCCCGGCTCAGGGGCTGGCTGTGCTGCCCTCCTCTTGCGACACGTTTCCAGCAAAACAAAACAACCACAATGTTGTTGTTCCCAATGGGCTCAGCTGATTCGGGATGCGGGAGTCCCCGTGATTGTTCAGAGGAAGCTTGGTCAGGACTCCTGGGTTCTCATCCCCCTGGGAGGGAAGTGGGGCCTAGTGGTTAGCAGCAGGAGCCAGGACTCCCAGGTTCTCTCTCCACCCGGGAGGGGAGTGGGGGCTGGTGGTTAGAGCAGGGGGGGAGCCAGGACGCCTGGGTTTGGCGGGGGAGGGGCTGAGATGGAATGGCTCAGATTTGTGGTTCAGGCTGCAGTGGTGATATTTGCATATTACCCACACTCCCCTGCATCCCCCCCCCCCCACCCTACAGTCCTGGGCAATCTTGACAGGCATCTTTCCTGTCCTGCTGACCCCCTCCCCCCCCACAGGGCCCATCGCCAGGGCATCAGATCCCTGCCCAACCTCCTGCACCCCCCCCCACCCCATTTCTGGCTGGTGATGTTCATTAACCCCCTCAAGTCGCTGCTGCACAGGGAGCAGCTAAACTTGGGGGGTCTGTGGGAGTGAGGGGCACCAGCAGGGCTCGGGGGGGAGCAGGGGCTGCGGGTCGGGAGTGAGGGGCACCGGCAGGGCTGGGGGGGGGGGAGCAGGGGCTGCAGGTCGGGAGTGAGGGGCACCGGCAGGGCTGGGGGGGGTAGCAGGGGCTGCAGGTCGGGAGTGAGGGGCACCGGCAGGGCTGGGGGGGGGAGCAGGGGCTGCAGGTCGGGAGTGAGGGGCAGGGCTGGGCTGGGGGGGGAGCAGGGGCTGCAGGTCGGGAGTGAGGGGCACCAGCAGGGCTGGGGCAGGGGAGCCCAGGGCTGGGTGAGCAGGGGCTGCGGGTCGGGAGTGAGGGGCACCGGCAGGGCTGGGGCAGGGGAGCCCAGGGCTGGGTGAGCAGGGGCTGCGGGTCGGGAGTGAGGGGCACCGGCAGGGCAGGGGAAGGGGAGCCCTGGGGTGGGTGAGCAGGGGCTGCGGGTCGGGAGTGAGGGGCCCTGGTGGGGGGGTTCTCTGAGCCCTGTCTCTCCCCCACACCCTCAGGCACAGGCGGGTGGGGCGGTGCCAAGGCTGACAAGGTTCTTACTAGGCAGCCAGGTGGGTGAAGTCACTGCCAGCACCCACTGGATTTAAGGTGGCGTCGGGATACCAGGTAGGGCTGCGGGTCGGGAGTGAGGTGCACCGGCAGAGCTGGGGGCAGGGGCTGCAAGTCGGGAGTGAGGTGCACCGGCAGAGCTGGGGGCAGGGGCTGCAAGTCGGGAGTGAGGTGCACCGGCAGAGCTGGGGGGGGGGCAGGGGTTGCGGGTCGGGAGTGCAGGGCACCGGCAGAGCCGGGGGGGGCAGGGGGCTGCGGGTCAGGAGTGAGGGGCACGGGCAGGACTGGGCTGGCAGGGGCTGCGGGTCGGGAGTGAGGGGCACGGGCAGGGCTGGGCTGGCAGGGGCTGCGGGTCGGGAGTGAGGGGCACCAGCAATGAGAGACGATACCTCACCTGCCAGCCTGAATAGACAAAGGAAACTGAGGCACAGAGAAATGTGGTTACACAGGAAACCCAGGATAGAACCCAGCCAGCTCCCCACCCCATGGCCAGATGGGAGCCGGTGCCCCCGAGAGGGGACAGGCCCCTGCCCCCCTACCCCAGCCAGTGCCCCCCAGAGCTGGATCGGAGCCGGTGCCCCCGAGAGGGGACAGGCCCCTGCCCCCCTACCCCAGCCAGTGCCCCCCAGAGCTGGATCAGAGCCGGTGCCCCCTACAGGGCAGGGCCCTATACCCGGTTCCCTCCACCTTAAGCTGCGCTCCGGCCTAGCGGGATCCCGCCTGGTTGTGT
The DNA here is from genome assembly GCF_016161935.1 of Mauremys reevesii. Classification (NCBI taxonomy): domain Eukaryota; kingdom Metazoa; phylum Chordata; order Testudines; family Geoemydidae; genus Mauremys; species Mauremys reevesii. Next base: position 23,819,475 of record NC_052644.1, on the reverse strand, counting down.
CTCCTGGGCCCGGCCGTTGCTAAGATCTGGGATCCCAGCCCCCCTCCCCCCCCGACTTCCCCCTTCCTGCCCCGGTCCCAGCGCTGAGAGCAGTGGGGGTGAGTGGGCCTGGGAGCCAGGACTCCTGGGTTCTCTCCCCGGCTCTGGGAGGGGAGTGGGGGCTGGTGGTTAGAGCAGGGGGGCCTGGGAGCCAGGACTCCTGGGTTCTCTCCCCGGCTCTGGGAGGGCAGTGGGGGCTGGTGGTTAGAGCAGGGGGGGCTGGGAGCCAGGACTCCTGGGTTCTCTTCCCGGCTCTGGGAGGGGAGTGGGGGCTGGTGGTTAGAGCAGAGGGGGCTGGGAGCCTGGACTCCTGGGTTCTCTCCCGGCTCTGGGAGGGGAGTGGGGGCTGGTGGTTAGAGCAGGGGGGGCTGGGAGCCAGGACTCCTGGGTTCTCTCCTGGCTCTGGGAGGGGAGTGGGGCTGGTGGTTAGAGCAGGGGGGGCTGGGAGCCAGGACTCCTGGGTTCTCTCCCCGGCTCTGGGAGGGGAGTGTGGTCTGGTGGTTAGAGCAGGGGGGGGCTGGGAGCCAGGACTCCTGGGGTCTCGCCCCGGCTCGGGGAGGGGAGTGGGGGCGGGTGGTTAGCGCCGGGGGGGCTGGGAGCCAGGACTCCTGGGTTCTCTCCCCGGCTCTGGGAGGGGAGTGGGGGCTGGTGGTTAGAGCAGGGGGGGCTGGGAGCCAGGACTCCTGGGTTCTCTCCCCAGCTCTAGGAGGGGAGTGGGGTCTGGTGGTTAGAGCGGGGGGGGGAGGGGCTGGGAGCCCGGACGCCTGGGTCCCCTGTTCCACCCTTCCTCCAAGTTCAGCCGTTTTCTCCTTTGACCTTTGTCCCCCCAGACGAGGGGTGTGCCGTGGGTGGAGGAGGGGAGCTCAGCAGCAGCTGGTGGGGGTTGACCATACTGGGGGGGACCCTGCTAAGGAGCGGCCGGGGGGGGGGGGGCAGTGGAGAGGTGGGGGAGGGGGACTTGCAGGGAAGGGGCACTGGCGGGGGATGGGGGGCCGAAGGACCCCCCCCTCCAACCCAGCCACCTCCCTTCTCTTTTCCAGGCCCCCTGGGCCAGGGCTCCCGGCTGCTGGTCAAGAGTCTGTCCCTGGAGCCGCAAAGCGAACCCTGGCGTCCGGAGACTGCCCAGCGCCTCAGCTCAGCCCCTGGGCCCCACAGTGACGGCGGGGAGCCCCGAACTGCCCTGCCCAGGCGGGCCCCGGGCCCCAAACCACAGGGTGAGTCCCACAGTGCGGGGGCGGGGTGCTGGGGCAGGTGCTGTGGGGATATTGGGGGGCTGGGGGAGGCACTGGGGGGAGGGGGCAGGGAGAGGTGCTGGGGGAGGGAGCAGGGGGCTGGGGGAGGCACTGGGGGGAGGGAGCAGGGGGCTGGGGGAGATGCTGCGGGGGAGGGGGCTGGGGGAGGGACTGGGGGCTTGGCGCTGGGGGGGTCACATTAACCCTTTCCTCACTTTCCTTTTCCAGTCCCGCCCAAGCCAGGTCACCTCCAGAGCGCCCATCCCCCGTGGCCCCCGCCCCCCATCCCCCCACCCCCCTCGCGCCCCCTCCCGGCCAACCCCCGCCTGGGCCCCCGGAGCCCCCTGACGCTGCACCCCGAGGCCCAGGATGGAGCTGGCTCCACGGCCGTCTTGTCCCTCATCGAGAAGTTTGAGAGGTGAGTGCTCCTCCCAGAGAACCCAGGCTGCCCCCACCCCGCTCTAACCCGCCAGACCCTGCCCCACCTCCCAGAGAACCCAGGAGTCCGGACTCCCCTACCCCGCTCTAACCCGCCAGACCCTGCCCCCTCCCAGAGAACCCAGGAGTCGGGCTCCCCACCCCGCTCTAACCTGCCAGACCCTGCCCCCCTCCCAGAGAACCCAGGAGTCCTGACTCAGTTTCCCTTCCTCCCGCAGGGACCCTGTAATCCCGACCCCGGAGCAGCCACCCCCAACTGCCAGCCCGGACCCCCCGATCCCTGGGGAGGCCGGCGCAGCCGATGTAACCCCCAAGCTGCTGGCGCTTTGGGATCTGCCGGGGGGGCAGGAGTCAGGGCCAGCCGGGTGGGGGGACCAGACCCCCTGCCTGCCCCCCCCGGCCCCCAGCGGGAAACTGGCCAACCGGGACAGCGGCTTTGACAGCATCAGCTCCCCCTCCACCAGCGAGGAGCTGGGCTTCGGGGGGGACGAGGGGCAGGGCGACGGGGGGGGCGTCCCGGCCCCCCCCCCCGGCCCCGACTCCGAGGTGGACAGTGACCTGGACGAGGGGAGCGGGGACGACGGGGAGCCAGGGCCGGGCATGGGCCCCCCCCGGGCTGAGAGAGACAACGGGCCGGAGGTGAGATCTGAGAGATCCGGCGCCCCCCAGCGCCCGGCCCCACTGCCAGGGGAGAGAGCTGGGGGGGTGGGGGTTGGGGCAAGGCAGATCTGAGTGTGTGAGGTGGGGACATGGGGGGCAGAGGCTTGGGGCGCGTGTGTATGGGGTTGATAGCTCTCTCTCCCCCTCTGCCCCCCCAGCTCACAGCCCCGCAAAAAGCCTTCCACATCGCCAGCGAGCTGCTGCAGACAGAGAAGGCTTATGTCGCCCGGCTGCACCTGCTGGATCAGGTACCAGGAACTGGGGGGCTGGGAGCCAGGACGCCTGGGTTCTCTCCCAGCCCTGGGAGGGAGGTGGGGGCTGGTGGGTCAGAACAGGGGGCGCTGGGAGCCAGGACTCCTGGGTTCTCTCCCAGCTCTGGGAGGGGGGGGCTGGTGGTTAGAGCAGGGGCGCTGGGAGCCAGGACTCCTGGGTTCTCTCCCAGCTCTGGGAGGGGAGTGGGGGCTGGTGGTTAGAGCAGGGGGCGCTGGGAGCCAGGACTCCTGGGTTCTCTCCCAGCTCTGGGAGGGGTGGGGCTGGTGGTTAGAGCAGGGGGCTGGGAGCCAGGACTCCTGGGTTCTCTCCCAGCCCTGGGAGGTGGGGGCTGGTGGGTCAGAACAGGGGCGCTGCGAGCCAGGACTCCTGGGTTCCCTCCCAGCTCTGGGAGGGGGGTGGGGGCTGGTGGTTAGAGCAGGGGGCGCTGGGAGCCAGGACTCCTGGGTTCTCTCCCGGCTCTGGGAGGGGAGTGGGGGCTGGTGGTTAGAGCAGGGGGGGCTGCGAGCCAGGACTCCTGGGTTCTCTCCCAGCTCTGGGAGGGGGCTGGGGGGCTGGGAGCCAGACTTTTGATACAGTCTCCCACAGTATTCTTGCTGGCAAGTTAAAGAAGTCTGGGCTGGATGAATGGACGGTAAGGTGGATAGAAAACTGGCTAGAGGGTCGGGCTCAACGGGTAGTGATCAATGGTTCCATGTCTAGTTGGCAGCCGGTATCAAGTGGAGCCCCAAGGGTCGGTGCTGGGGCCGGTTTTGTTCAATATCTTCATTAACGATCTGGAGGATGGTGTGGACTGCACCCTTAGCAAGTTTGCAGATGACACTAAACTGGGAGGAGTGGTTGATACGCTGGAGGGTAGGGACAGGATACAGAGGGACCTAGACAAATTAGAGGATTGGGCCAAAAGAAACCTGATGAGGTTCAACAAGGACAAGTGCAGAGTCCTGCACTTACGACGGAAGAATCCCATGCACTGCTCCAGACTAGGGACCGAGTGGCCAGGCAGCAGTTCTGCAGAAAAGGGCCTAGGGGTTATGGTGGACGAAAAGCTGGATAGGAGTCAGCAGGGTGCCCTTGTTGCCAAGAAGGCTAATGGCATTGTGGGCTGTATAAATAGGGGCATTTCCAGCAGATCGAGGGATGTGATCATTCCCTTCCATTCAGCACTGGTGAGGCCTCATCTGGATACTGTGTCCAGTTTTGGGCCCCACACTACAAGCAGGATGTGGATAAATTGGAAGAGTCCAGCGGAGGGCAACAAAAATGCTTAGGGGGCTGGAGCACATGACTTCTGAGGAGAGGCTGAGGGAACTGGGATTGTTTAGCCTGCAGAAGAGAAGAATGAGGGGGGATTTGATAGCTGCTTTCAACTACCTGAAGGGGGTTCCAGAGAGGCTGGATCTAGACTGTTCTCAGTGGTGGCAGATGACAGAACAAGGAGCAATGGGCTCAAGTTGCAGTGGGGGAGGTCTAGGGTGGATATTAGGAAACACTATTTCCCGAGGAGGGTGGTGAAGCGCTGGGCTGGGTTCCCTAGGGAGGGGGTGGAATCTCCTTCCTCAGAGGTTTTTAAGACCCAGCTTGACGAAGCCCTGGCTGGGATGATTTAGTTGGGTTTGGTCCTGCTTTGAGCAGGGGGTGGGACTAGGTACCTCCTGAGGTCCCTTCCGACCCTGAGATTCTATGATTCTATGATTCCTGGGTTCTCTCCCGGCTCTGGGAGGGGAGTGGGGGCTGGTGGTTAGAGCAGGGGGGTTGGGAGACAGGACTCCTGGGTTCTCTCCCAGCTCCGGGAGGGGAGTGGGGGCTGGTGGTTAGAGCAGGGGGGTTGGGAGACAGGACTCCTGGGTTCTCTCCCAGCTCCAGGAGGGGACTGGGGGCTGGTAGTCAGAGCAGGGGGAGCTGGGAGCCTGGACTCCTGGGTTCTCTCCCAGCTCTGGGAGGGGAGTGGGGGCTGGGAGCCAGGACTCCTGGGTTCTCTCCCAGCTCTGGGAGGGGAATGGGGGCTGGGAGCCAGGACTCCTGGGTTCTCTCCCAGCTCTGGGAGGGGAGGGGGCGCTAGTGGTGCTCACTGGTCCCCCCCACAGGTGTTCTGTGCCCGTCTCCTGGAGGAAGCCCGCAGCAGAAGCTCTTTCCCCGGCGACGTGGTGATGGGGATTTTCTCCAACATCTGTTCCATCTACTGTTTCCATCAGCAGTTCCTGCTGCCCGAGCTGGAGAAGCGCATGCAGGAATGGTGAGCGAGCTACGGGCCGGGGGGCAGGGCCGGCTGTAGGCCAACTCCACCAATTCCCCCGAATCGGGCCCGCGCCCCGCGAGAATCCCTTCCCGGGCTAGAGGCGCCTTTGTCGGTTTCACTCACCCGGCGGCGCTCCGGGTCTTCGGCAGCACTTCAGGGGCGGGTCCTTTGTTGCTCTGGGTCTTCGGCCGCACTTCGGCAGCGGGTCCTTCAGTGCCGCCAAAGACCTGGAGCAAGTGAAGGACCCGCCGCCGAAGACTCAGAGCGCCGCCCGGGGAGTACAAGCCCCACGTGGTTTTTTACATTTGTTTGGTTTTTTTGTCATCCCTGCCGGGCCCCGTCGAAACTGTTCGAACTGGGCCCCACACTTCCTAAAGCTGGCCCTGCCAGGGGGTGAGACGTTGCCGAGATGCAGCCACCTCTGGGGCGGGGTGGCTGGGGAACCGCCACACATAACGCCATATGGGGGACTGGCTGGCTCCGGGGAGTGGGGACTGGGACATGGGATGCCAGCTCCGATCCCCCGCCATGCCCCCCCAGGGACAGGCACCCCTGCATCGGGGACATACTGCAGAAGCTGGCGCCGTTTCTCAAGATGTACGGGGAGTATGTCAAGAACTTCGACCGGGCCATGGAGCTCGTCAACACCTGGATGGAGCGATCCGCCCACTTCAAGCTGATTGTCCACCAGATCCAGGTGAGGAATCCGGGCTCCCAGCCCCCCTGCTCTAACCACTAGACCCCATTCCCCTCCCAGAGCCAGGGAGAGAACCCAGGAGTCCTGGCTCCCAGACCCCCCCTGCTCTAACCACCAGCCCCCACTCCCCTCCCAGAGCCGGGGAGAGAACCCAGGAGTCCTGGCTCCCAGCCCCCTGCTCTAACCACCAGCCCCCACTGCCCTCCCAGAGCCGGGGAGAGAACCCAGGCGTCCTGGCTCACAGCCCCCCTTTGCAGATGGAGGAGGCCTGCGGGAATCTCACCCTGCAGCACCACATGCTGGAGCCCGTCCAGAGGATCCCCCGTTATGAGCTTCTGCTGAAGGATTATCTGCAGCGCCTGCCCCCCGGCGCCCCGGACAGCAGGGATGCAGAGAGTGAGTGGGGCACTGGGGTGTCCGGGGGGGCTGGCTGGCTGGGGGGCTGGGTGAGGGCTCTATGGGTGTTGGGGGGGCCGGGCTGCTCTGGGGGAATCGGGGGGGGGCTGGCTGAGTGGGGGTCTCTGTGGGTATCTGGGGAGGGGGCAGGCTAGGCAGGGGGCTCTGTGGTGTTCGGGGAGCTGGGCGAGGGGGCTCTGGGGGTGGCTGGGGGGCAGGCTGGGCGGGGGGGGTCTCTCCTGGACTCACCCCATCTCTCTGCCCCGATCGCAGAGTCCCTGCAGCTGATTGCGACGGCAGCAGAGCATTCGAACGCCGCCATCCGCAAAATGGTAGGATGGGGTCCGAGTGCGGGTCCCGGCCTGGGCGCTAGGGGGCACTGTGCTGCGGGGAACGGGGCAGGGCTGCGTAGGGGGTGACTGGGTACCACGGGGCTGGCCCGTCCAGCACTGAGATGCAGCCAGCGATGGGGCTGGGCGGCTGGGAACAGCCACACACAACGCTGCATGGGGACGGCTTGCGAGATGCAGCCACCTCTGGGGCGGGGCGGCTGGGAACCGCCCCACATAACACCTGACAGGGAGGCTGCCCCGTCCCCAAGATGCCAGCTCGGGGGCAGGGCGGCTGCCAGGCTGTGGGTCAGGACTGACCCCCGTTTTCGCCCCCAGGAACGGATGCACTCCTTGCTGAAGGTGTACGAGCTGCTGGGCGGGGAGGAGGACATCGTTAGCCCCACTAACGAGCTCATTAAGGAAGGCCACATCCTCAAGCTGTCCGCCAAGAATGGGACCACACAGGACCGGTACCTGATCCTGGTGAGAGACCCCAGGTCTGGGAGGGGGCCCTCTGACCCCTGGGTGGTTGGGGGGGGTCTGGCTGAGTGACCTCTGACCCCATAGTAGTTGGGGGGCTGGGTGACCTCTGACCCCTGGGTGGTTGGGGGGGCTGGCTGGGTGACCTCTGACCCCCTCTCTACCCCCTTCTCCCCAGTTCAACGACCGGCTGTTGTGCTGCGTCCCGAAACTGCGTCTCCTCGGCCAGAAATTCGGGGTCCGGGCCCGGATCGACGTGGAGGGGATGGAGGTGGGTGGGGAGCATGGCCCCCAGGCCCCTGTGCCCCAGTATCCCCCCCTCCCCGGACCCCTGTGCCCTGGTACTCCCCCTTCCCCGGGCCCCAGTATCCCTCCTCCCCCCAGTATCCCCCCCTCCCCGGACCCCTGTGCCCTGGTACTCCCCCTTCCCCGGGCCCCGGTATCCCCCTGGGCCCCTGTGCTCCAGTATCCCCCTCCCCAGTATCCCCTCCCGGGCCCCTGGGCCCTGTCTCTCCCCTCCCCCGGGCCCCTGTGCCCCACTATCCCCATCCCCCCACTGCCCCAGTATCCAGCCCCCCACAACAGGGGGGGTCGGTGGGGGGTTTCTGACCCGGGCGCTCCCGTCCCAGCGTCTCTGTCCCGCAGGTGAAGGAGTCGAGCGGCGTCAACCTGCCCCGGACCTTCCTGGTGTCGGGGAAACAGCGCTCGCTGGAGCTGCAGGCGAGGTAGGGGGACCCCCCCCGGAATCCCCCCTGCACCCCCCGGTATCCCCCCTGTGCCCCCGATATCCCCCTGCCTCTCCCGGTCTCCTCCTGCACCCTGATATCCCCTGTGCCCCGATATCCCCTGCCTCTCCCGGTCTCCTCCTGCACCCTGATATCCCCTGTGCCCCCGATATCCCCCTGCCTCTCCCCGGTCTCCTCCCTGCACCCCGGATATCCCCCCTGTGCCCCCGATATCCCCTGCCTCTCCTGGTATCCTCCCTGCACCCCTGATATCCCCTGTGCCCCGATATCCCCTGCCTCTCCCGGTCTCCTCCTGCACCCCTGATATCCCCTGTGCCCCGATATCCCCTGCCTCTCCCGGTCTCCTCCTGCACCCCTGATCTCCCCCGTGCCCCCGATATCTGCCTGCCTCTCCCCAGTCTCCCCCTGCCTCTCCCCAGTCTCCCCCCTTCCCCCCGTATCCTCCCTGCACCCCAATATCCCCCTGTGCCCCATATATCCTGTGCCCCTGATATCCCCTGCCTCTCCCTGGTCTCCCCTTGCCCCTGTATCCTCCCTGCACCCCAATATTCCCCTGTGGCCCCGATATCCCCTGCCTCTCCCTGGTCTCCCCTGCCCCCTGTATCCTCCCTGCACCCCAATATCCCCTGTGCTCCTGATATCCTGTGCCCCGATATCCCCTGCCTCTCCTAGTCTCCCCTGCCCCCTGTATCCTCCCTGCACCCCAATATCCCCCCTGTGGCCCCGATATCCCCTTGCCTCTCCCTGGTCTCCCCCCTGCCCCTGTATCCTCCTGCACCCCAATATCCCTGTGCTCCTGATATCCTGTGCCCCGATATCCCCTGCCTCTCCTAGTCTCCCCTGCCCCCTGTATCCTCCCTGTGCCCCGATATCCCCTGTGCCCCGATATCCCCTGCCTCTCCCTGGTCTCCCTCCACCCCGGTATCTGCCCTGCTCCCCCTGATATCCCCCCCGCCTGGTATCTCCTCCTGGTCCCCCCCAGCCTGGTATCCCCTCTGCCTCCCTCCACAGCCTGGTTATTCCCTCCCCCCGTCTACCCCACCCCCATTAACGCCCCATGTTCCTGTTTCTGCCCTTTAGGACGGAGGAGGAGAAACGCGACTGGATCCAGGTACCTCGGGGGGCCGTGGGACCGTCCCCCTTCCCCCAGCATGGGGTCGATCCGGGGGGACAGGGTGGAGGGGGGAATTCAGCTCAGGGTCACCTCTCTCCTGCCCCCCGCAGCCCTTCCCAACCCCCTATGAGTGGGGAGGGTCCAGGCCGCGGGGGGGGGCTGCCAGGGGAGGGGCACCTCCCTCCCCGTCTCATTCCCCTGCCCCCCAGGCAATTCGGGCCACGATCCTGAAGCTGGAGCAGATGCCGGTGGGAGCTGCCCCCCGGGAAGAGGAAGAGCCTTGGGCTGGATCGCCGGTGAGCGCACACGCGTGTGTACGTGTGTCTCTGTGTGCGTGTGTGGATGGATGAGTGTGGGTGGGACATGGGGGTGCAAGTGCGGGACCTGTGTGTGTGTGTGTGTGTGTGTGCAAGTGCGGGACCTGTGTGTGTGTGTGTGTGTGTACGTGCGAGGACAGGATCTGGGGGTGTGCACGTGCGAGGGAGAGACCTGGGGCTGTGTGTGCAAGGGAGAGACCTGGGGGTGCACGTGCGAGGGCAGGATCGGGGTGTGTGCGCGTGAGGGCAGGACCTGGGGCTGTGAGGGCGAGATCTGGGGCTGCGCGTGCGAGGGCAAGACTGGTGTGCGCGTGCGAGGTCCCCGTGTCGCTGTCCCCGTGCAGGGCCGGGAGCTGGGGCGCCGGGCGCCGACGCCGATCCGGGAGAAGGAGGTGACGCTCTGCATGCGGTGCCAGGAGCCCTTCGCCGCCCTCACCAGACGCCGCCACCACTGCCGGGCCTGCGGCCGCGTGAGTCCCGGGGGCTGGGAACGGGATGGGGGGCTGGCAGGGGGGAGGGGCCCAGGGAGCCCGGGACCCCCTGGCTGGCCTGTCCCCACCTCGGGGTCCCCCCGGTCTCACGCTTCCCCCCCCCCGGCCCCCCAGGTGGTCTGCGGGAAATGCTCCGAGTTCCGGGCCCGGCTTCTCTACGACAACAACCGGCCCAACCGGGTCTGCGGGGGCTGCTTCGCCGCGCTGCACGGCCCCCCCGGGACCCCCGGCCCCCCCCCCGCGCCGCCGCTCCATCCTCGAGGTGAGTCCCCGCCATGCCCCCGAACCGCCGGCCCCCACCGCGCCGCGCTCCATCCTCGAGGTGAGTCCCCCGCCATGCCCCCGAACCCCGGCCCCCACTGTGCCGCCGCTCCATCCTCGAGGTGAGTCCCCACCATGCCCCCAGAACCCCTGGCCCCCACCGCGCCGCCGCTCCATCCTCGAGGTGAGTCCCCCCGCCCGCCCCATCCTGGAGGTGAGTCCGCCCCGCTGTGCCCCCAGAACCCCTGGCCCCCACCGCGCCGCTCCATCCTCGAGGTGAGTCCCCGCCCGCCCCATCCTGGAGGTGAGTCCGCCCCGCTGTGCCCCCAGAACCCCCACGTGCCCCATCCTGGAGGTGAGCCCCCGCCCCTCGCAGCCCCCGGCCCTACCGGCTCTTTCTGCCCCCGCAGAAGCAGGCGTCGGAGGCGGCTGAGCGCAGCGTCGTCTGCAGCTTCCTGCACTACATGGAGCCGGGCGCCAAGGCCTGGCACAAAGGCTGGTTCGTCGTCCCGCAGAGCGAACCCCTGGTGCTCTACGTCTACGGGGCCCCCCAGGTAGGGCCCTGCCCCCCAGCCCCTGCCCCAAGTGCCCCCGCAGCCCCTGCCAGTGCCCCCACGCCCGCCCCGCAGCCCCTGCCTGTGCCCCCACAGCCCCGCCTGTGCCCCCACGCCCGCCCCACAGCCCCTGCCTGTGCCCCACGCCCGCCCCTGCAGCCCCTGCCAGTGCCCCCGCAGCCCCTGCCTGTGCCCCCACGCCCTACAGCCCCTGCCAGTGCCCCCGCAGCCCCTGCCAGTGCCCCCACGCCCGCCCCTGCAGCCCCTGCCAGTGCCCCCCCCCCGCCCCACAGCCCTGCCAGTGCCCCCCACAGCCCCTGCCAGTGCCCCACACACCCACCCCGCAGCACCTGCCTGTGCCCCCCACACCCTACAGCCCCTGCCAGTGCCCCCCGCAGCCCCTGCCAGTGCCCCCCACGCCCTCCAGCCCCTGCCAGTGCCCCCTGCAGCCCCTGCCAGTGCCCCCCACGCCCGCCCTGCAGCCCCTGCTAGCCCAGCTGCTGACCCCCATCTCTCCGCCCCCCAGGACGTGAAGGCCCAGCGCAGCCTCCCGCTGATCGGCTTCGAGGTGACGGGCCCGGAGCCGGGTGCGCGGCTCGACCGGCGTCACTCGTTCGCCATCCGCCAGAGCCAGCTGCGCTGGCAGTTCGGCGCCGAGTCGGAGGGGCTGCAGCGGCGCTGGATGGAGGCCCTGAGCCGGGCCGGGCGGGGGGAGTTGCCCCCTGTGCCTGGGCCCATCCCCGAGGCCGAGGAGGGGGCCGAGGGCACCTGATGGCACCCGGGGGCTGGACTGGACACCCCCAACGAACGATACTTGAACTGTCCTCAGGCACTTTGAGACGCCCCCTCGCGGGGCATCGCCTCAGCGCTGGGCTCCTGGCAAGCCCCCCCGCCCCCCCGGGGGCACCGGCTCCCATCCCGCCCCGGGGCGGGGATTGGCTGACTCGCTGGGGGCAGGGGGCAGGGAATGGGGCTTGTCCCCCCCCCTCCACCCTTCATGCACCAGGCAGAACCCCCACAAGTTCAGGCCCAGCCGTTACGTGGTGTAACCCCCCCTTTGTTCAGCTGCGACCTGCCCCCCCTGGCGGGATCTACGTGCCGGCTCACCCCCGTCTCATGCGGCACACACCAGGGCTGGGGACACGCTTAGCACACGACTATTTTATTGTTGCTGACATGCAGTGGCTGGCCACTAGGGGCGGCCTCGCGTCCACGGGGGCGCCCCGACTCCCCCCCCCATTTTCCAGTGTCCTTGGGAGCCGGGCGTTGTTGTTAAAGCTCCGTCAGCGGATTTCTTAATACAGGTTTTGTTTTGTTCGGGTCGTTTCGTTTTCAACCAAGGTGCAGGGAATGGGGGGCATCTCCTCTAGGGGGCGCCAGCGCCTATCCAGCCCTAGGGCGGGCACTGGCTGGCTCAGAGGGGCAGGGAATGGGGCAGGGGGGCCCATCCCCTTTAGGGGGCGCCAGCGCCCATCCGGCCCTAGGGCGGGGACTGGCTGGCTCAGGGGCAGGATGGGGAATGGGGCCCATCCCTAGGGGCGCCAGCGCCCATCCGGCCCTAGGCCGGGGACTGGCTGGCTCGGGGCAGGGAATGGGGGGTGTCCCCTCCCATCCAGCCCTAGGGCGGAGACTGGCTGGCTCGGGGCAGGGAATGGGGGGGTGTCCCCTCCCATCCAGCCCTAGGGCGGGGACTGGCTGGCTCAGGGGGGCAGGGAATGGGGGGGTGTCCCTTCCCATCCGGCCCTAGGGCAGGGACTGGCTGGGTCGGGGGGGCAGGGAATGGGGCACATCCCCTCTGGGGGCTGCTGGCTTCTCCCCCCCACCAGACTAACACTCTCCTCCGCTCCGGAGATTCCCCCCCAACTGTTGCCATAGCAACACATTGTGGCTACACCGGGTTTATTCCCCTGCCACGAAGCCCCCTCGTGCCATGGGGGGGGGGGTCCCCCCTCATTTCTTTTTCTTCCGTACGACTGTCCAGCCGTCCTCTGCCGGGGGAGGGTCCGGGGGGGGCCCGGGGCTGCTGCAGTCCATCACCTGCAGGGACGGGGTGCAGGAGTCAGAGCTGGGATCCCCCCTAAAGTGCCCCCCCAAGACTGAGCCCAACCAGCCCCCCACCTCCACCCACCCCCCCGATCAGCCCCACGGGCTCTGCCAGCCCCAATTCCCGCCCCCCGATCAGCCCCACGGGCTCTGCCAGTCGCATATCCTGGCTCCCATCCCAGCTGCTCCAGGGCAGATGGTGGGGGGGTTCCTGCCCCTGCGCCCCCATGGCGGAGCTGGCCCTGCTCCGGGCCCCGCAGCTGGTACCTCCTCCGGCCTCTCCTCTTCCTCCTCCTCCTCCTCCTCGCTGCTGCTCCCCTCGGCGGGTCGGGCCTGGGTGGCTGCCCTGCCCACCTCCTGCTGCCGCTGTGTGAGCCGGGCGATGGCCTCCGTCAGGGCCGGCCCCTCGCCACGCTGGCAGCGAGCGAAGAGCGACTGGAGCTGCTGGCTCACCTGGCAGGGGCGGGGGGAAGAGATGGGATCAAAGGCCAGGGGGTGTCCCTCCTCCTTCCAAGAATCCTCCAGGGCAGGGTGACCCCCACATGCTCTGCCCTCCCTCCCTCCCAGGGTCCCCTGGGGCAGGGTTGAGCGATGGGTGGAGTCGCCTCTTGCCATGGCTACAGGGGCTAGGACACACGGCCAGGATACCTCAGCCAAGCTGCCATCCTCAATGATGGTGTCGAATTCGTTGTTCAGCACCTCAGCGAGGAAATCCTCCACCTCATCCGGCTCCAGGGCCGCTGCAGAGAGAAGGAGGCTCAGAGCTGGGGGGAGGGGGGACTTTCGGGACCCTCTAGCCTGGAAAAGGAGTGAAGGACTCTGGGATCGGGGGCAGATTCCAAGCCCCCGCCCACCCCACCGTTCTAACCACTAGACCCCACTCCCCTCCCAGAGCCAGAGAGAACCCAGGTGTCCTGGCTCCCAGCCCCTCTGCGCTAACCACCAGCCCCCACTCCCCTCCCAGAGCCAGTGAGAGAACCCAGGTGTCCTGGCTCCCAGCCCCTCTGCTCTGACCCACCAGCCCCCACTCCCCTCCCAGAGCCAGTGAGAGAACCCAGGAGTCCTGGCTCCCAGCCCCCTGCTCTCACCCACTAAATCCTCCCCTCCCCCAACCAAGACTGGGATCCCATTTGCGGCAGATGTGGCACAGACCCCCTGTGATCTCGGGGGCGCAGTCGTGCCGGGCGCTGCTCAGCCGTGAGGAGCTGGGCCCTGAGGTGCTGCCGGCGGGATGGCCCCGTCGGTGGGTCTCACCGTTGCTGTGGAAATACTGCTCCACCGCGTCCACCATCCACTCGGCCTTCTCCCGGCCGTGGGCGCCGCCGAAGCCATGTTCCACCGCGATCTGCGCCGGGGACAGAAGAGACGACGTCACCCCTCGCCCCGGGCCTGCGAGCGGGGAGGCAGGCAGGGCGCGGGATCGCTCGGCTCCGGCACACCGGCAGTTCTAGACGGGACCTTGCCATGTTTCTGTGGCAGGGGATTATGGGGGGCCTCCACACACCCCTGTGTTCCTACAGGGGACCTCACCTTTGCGGTGTGTTTCTGTAGGGACGGGGTTTTCTACAGGGGCCCTTGAGACCTCTCTGTTTCTGGAGGGGGTGTCCATACGGGGCCTTCCCCCTTCTCTGTTCTTCTATAGAGCCTGGCAGTGTTTCTGTGGTGACCTTGCCGTCTCATAAGAACGGCCGTACCGGGTCAGACCAAAGGTCCATCTAGCCCAGTATCTGTCTGCCGACAGTGGCCAGTGCCAGGTGCCCCAGAGGGAGTGAACCCAACAGGTGATGATCAAGTGATCTCTCTCCTGCCGTCCATCTCCATCCTCTGACAAACGGGGGCCAGGGACCCCATTCCTCACCCAGGCTGGCTACTAGCCATTAACGGACTTAACCTCCATGCATGTGTCCAGTTCCCTTTTAAACCCTGTTCTCGTCCCGGCCTTCACAGCCTCCTCAGGCAGGGAGTTCCACAGGCTGCCTGTGGCTGCGGGAAGAACTTCCTTGCCTCTCTCTCTCCTTCTATAGCGCATGGAGGCCCCTGGCCCTTTCTGCATCTTTCTATAGGGTGCAGGAGGGTTTATAGGGGACCTCGCCCCTTCTGTGTGTTTCTGTAGGATCACATTAATCTATAGGGGGTCTTTCTCCTTCTGTGTGTTTCTATAGGGTCTGGAGGGTTTATGTGGGGGCTTGCCCTTTCTGCATGTTTCTATAGGTTCTGGTGGGGGTCTATAGGGGGACTGGCCCTTTCTGCGTGTTTCTATAGGTTCTGGTGGGGGTCTATAGGGGGACTGACCCTTTCTGCGTGTTTCTATAGGGTCTGGGAGGATTTATGGGGGCCTGGCCCGTTCTGTGTGTTTCTATAGGGCCGCGGGGGGGTCTATACGGGGCCTGGCCCTTTTTGCATATTTATATAGGTTCTGCTGGGGGTCTATAGAGGGACTAGCCCTTTCTGCGTGTTTCTATAGGGGACCCTGCCGCCCCGCCCCGCCCCCTAGCTGCGGGGGATCGCTCCGCTCCCCCCGCCCCCCGCTCTCACCTGCAGCGCGGCCCAGCTGCCCAGCACCGCCCGGACCCCCTGGCCGAACAGGCCACGTGTCTCCTCCCTGGGCGCCGCCATGACAGGGGGCGCCAGGGCGGGCGGCAGGAACCGAGCGCGGAGAGCATCGATTCCCCCCCCCCCCTCGGCCGCCGTCAACAATCGCACGCCGGGCTCGTCGATCGATCGGTGGCTCCGCGCTCGGGCCGCGGGTTCGAGTCCGCCTCTCCCGCCCCGGGGCCGGAGACCAACCCCGCCCCGCCGGGCTCCCGTGGGGCGCTGCCCTGGGTTGCAAACACTGCAGCGAGGGGCTCAGGCTAGATCATCTCCTGGCTCCTTCCGGGGACTCCCCCTTTCCCCGATTCAGTGGCCACATCTCAGTTGGGGGGAGTGTGGGTCCGTGCAGCGCCCGGCACAACGGGGGTCCCTGATCTCGCATGAGGTTTGTAGATGTTACCATGATGCAAATGATGATGGACGACGGACGGTTCTAACTGGAATCGTAACAAAACCCACGTCTTCCTCACTATGGCTCTCCAGGGTCTGTTCGCTTGGGTTTTGCACCGGTCGGGATGGCAGGTGGTCTCGGCAGAATTGCTCCCTGGGAAATGGGCACTGGTACAAGGGTGGCTATTCCAGAGGGTTCACCTTCCATGCTGTTTGACCCCTCTCTGTCCCAGGCTTGGTGTGTCTGGGTCAATGACACACGTCACACAGCCTATGCCACAGTTCTGGTTTCTCCTTTGCAGGGCCTGCAAGGCCCCGGCGACATGGCTACCGTTCCACAAAGGGACAACACTGGATGTTGTGGGATGCTGTGGGATACCAGTGTTGGAAGAATGGGTGATCTCCACCCACTTTCTATTGCTCCCCACTGGGTTGAGTCCTACTCTGGGGCTGGCCGGAAAGCAAGACACAATTGGGATGGATATCACCTAGGCAGGGATGCAATGAGAGGGAGGCAGGGGACACCCCCATACACACACCTCTATCTTGGCCTCTGTCTGGAACTGGAAATTTGTCCTGGACACCCCTCCCATTTGGCCCAATTACAGGGGGTGTCCAGACCAAATCTGAGTGGTGCTGTGACCCCATGCACCTGCTTTAACCCCCCCCCCAGCTTTGCAGTCCTTCTGGTGGGCACCCGCAATCCCTAGTGGCAAAGCAGAGCCAGGGGGCATCAGAAGGCTCTGAACTTTCAGTGCTTCCTGGGGCAGCAGAGACACAGGTGAGGAGGAGGGGGGTCTGGAGCTCCCAGACCTGCCTGGCCCCTGGTGGGGTGGTGATCGCCTGCCTGGGGGAGAGCTTGGAGCTGGGAGTGGGGGCAGCAGGGTGGAGGGTGAGTGTGCGGGGCTGGAGTCAGGGAGAGAAATTTGGGCCTCTGGTACATCATGTTTGTTGGGGCTCTGTCCTGTAATTTCACACCAGTTACAGACATTTTGGGGCAACCCCTGAGTCCAGGAACCCTGTACAATTGTCCCCTGCTCCCCCCCCCCCCCCCCCATCAGCCCGGCCTTTCTGCTTAGGAGAAATCTGGTAGCACTCCTCTAGCTGGCTGAGTCGGACCCTAAAGCCCAGACTGGAGTCAGTGTGGCGGACTGGAAGAGACAGTCTTTCATCAGGGAAGTGGTGTGGGAACTTTGTGACACACACTGGAACTCGGAACCAGAGAGATCCAAGCTGGACTAGTGGGGCAGCTGCTTCAGCCGATATAGCCTCTGATGCTTGAGAGCACATGGGGAGAAATCACGTAGCCAGCTCTTGGGGAAAGTGTACGGACCCTGTAAAGGCCAGGGCGTAGCACATCCCGGGATGGCCTTCAACTTAGCCCCCAGGGCAGAGAACGGAGCTGACTAGTGAGACATGGGCCTGATGTGCGTAACCGTTGGAAAGACTGTCCTGGAAGTGTCATTATCAGGGATTTGCTGCCAAACGGGGAGGGCGTCTCTAGTGGGGTCCTGCAGGGTTCAGTCCTGGGCCTGGTGCTGTTCAACACTATCATGAATGACTTTGAGAAGGGAGTAGAGAGCAGGCTTGTCAAATGTGCAGGTGACATCAGGCTGGGGTAGGTTGCCAGTGCTCTAGAGGACAGGATTTGAATTCAAGACGACCTTGCCAAATTGGAGAATCGTCTGTGCTCTGCAAGAGGAGAGTCAGTGAAGAGAAGTGCAAAAAAATTCACTTAGAATGGAAAACTCACACGCATGAGTACAAAATGTGGAGTACCTGGCTAGGTTAGAAACTGGGCATGTTTAGTCTGCAGAGCAGAAGCCTGAAGCGGCGGGAGAGACCCGATAACAGCGTTTAAATCTGCGAAGGGCTGTTTTGGAGAGGCCTTGTCTCCATGTCTGCTGACGACAGAAGTAAGGGGCTTCATCTGGAGAAAGGGAGATTGAGGCTAGAGATCAAGAAAAAAATTCTAACTTGAAGGGGAGCTAAGCGCTGGAAATGGCTCCCAAGGCGGGTTGTGGAATCCACGTCATTGGGCAAAGACCTGTCAAGGAACGGTCTAGGTTTACTTAGTCCTTGATCAGCACCAGGGGGCTGGACTGGGCTCTCAAGATCCCTCTTGGATAGGGAGAAAATTGGCCATGCTGGTAGGTTTGCTGCTTGTGGAAGCCATGTTGGTTGTCAGCCATGTTGGGTGAGGAGTGAATTGGCCATATGTGGTCTCTCCATAAAGCCATGTGGAGGATGAGATGGGAGTGAATGAATTAGTGGATGACTGTGACTGGGTTGTCTGAACCAAGAGGCCATGTTGGTCGGGCTTGTGGTTTGGCCACTCTGAGAAGCCGTGTCAGTTGGCAGCCATGTTGGGTGAGCAGTGAATTGGCCACTCAGGCCATGTTGGTTGTCGGCCATGTTGGGTGGGGAGTCAATTGGTCATGCCGGTGGGTTGGCTGAGCCTGGCAGCCATGTTGGGTGTGGAGCAAATGTGGCCATGCCCGTGGGTTGGGGTGGCCGAACCAGGTGGCCACGTTGGTTGGCAGCCATGCTCCATGGGGAGCCCGGCGGCCATCTTGGTCTGTCCCCTTGGCGTGAGTTGGCTTGTTGTGCCCCTCTCCCCTTACAGTGGCGCTGCGTGGAAAGGGGACGGCACGGCAGATGCAGTAACAGGCTTTGGGGGTGTGGGGGGGCCCTGGGGTGTAAGGGGCCCCTCCCCCATATTTCACAGGGCTGGCAAAATGGCTGCCTGAAGCGAGTCCCTGAGCCCCCTCCCCTACAGAGTCCATGGAAGACTACGACTCCCATGAGGCTTTGCGCTCAGACGGTTGGAGGTGGGGGGATCCGCGGCCGGACCAATGAGTCTCGATCTCGCAACAACTCGGGGAGCACGCGCCCGCTCCCCCCTCCCCTGCCCAGGGGCGCCTCGTGCGGAGACGGTGCGTCTCGCGCCTTCCCCCTCTCCCCCTCCCTTCGCCCCTTCCCTGCCTGTGGGGGAAAGGGTGGGGGTGAGTGGGGGAGGGAAAGGGGGGAGGGGTGAATGGGGAAAGGGTGGGGTTACTGGGG
The DNA here is from genome assembly GCF_016161935.1 of Mauremys reevesii. Classification (NCBI taxonomy): domain Eukaryota; kingdom Metazoa; phylum Chordata; order Testudines; family Geoemydidae; genus Mauremys; species Mauremys reevesii. The sequence goes on along the minus strand of NC_052644.1, from coordinate 23,801,121 downwards.
GAAGAGGATGGAGGAGGGGTGAATGGGGAAAGGGGTGGGGTGAGGGGAAAGAGGATGGAGGAGGGGGAATGGGGAAAGGGGTGGGGGTGAGTGGGGGAAAGGATGGGGAGGGGTGAGTGGGGAAGAGGATGGGGAGGGGGCGAATGGGGAAAGGCGTTGGGGTGAGTGGGGGAAAGAGGATGGAGGGGTGAGGGGTGAATGGGGAAAGAGGTGGGGTCAGTGGGTGAGGGGAAGGGGAAAGAGGATGGAGGGGAGGGGATTAATGGGGAATGGGGTTGAGGTGACTGGGGAAAAGAGGATGGAGGGGTTGAATGGGGAAAGTGGTGGGGGTCAGTGGCTGAGGGGAAGGGGGAAAGAGGATGGAGGGGGATGGGGTGAGGGGAAGGGGGTGAGTGGGTGACAGTGGCGGCATGGGGTACCGGGAAAGGTGGGTAAGTGGGGGGAAGGGGTAAACGGGGTCACATGCAGAAGGGAATGGGGTAAATGGGGGAGGGGAAATAAGGCCTATGGAAGAGGAGAATGGGGGGACATGGGGGATTTAGGGTGAGTAAGGAAGGGGAATGGGGTATGTGGGAGAGGAAGAGAGTGGAATAAAGGGAGGGAGTGGGATAAATGGAGGGAGGGGGTAATTGGGATGGGAAGGGGCCTGGGAGGGAATTGGGGTGCAGTGAGGGGATGGGGAAGGAAGAAGTGGGGGTGCATGTGTCTGGGGAGGATTGGGTGCAGGGTCAGAAGCTGGGGTAATTATTTGGAGGGGGTGAATGAAGAGAACTGCCCCCCAGCTCCACCTCTGCAGGAATCAATATGATGGACCGTGCAGTCTTCAGGACCATGAGTCCGTGGCAGTGGTGATGGGGTGTAGGTTGTGGGAATAACAGGAGCGAGGGGTGTAGGGTTGCGAGTGGCAGGGTGTTCCCCAGGGCATAGTAGCTGATGGTCAGAACAGTAGGGAGACCCTGGGAATTTAGAGCTGTTGGGGAGGGGCTGGGAGCCAGGACTCCTGGGTTCCATCCTCTGCTCTGGGAGGGGAGTGGGGTCTAGTGGTTAGAGCAGGGGGGGCGATTGGGACCCAGGACTCCTGGGTTCCATCCTCTGTTCTGGGAGGGGAGTGGGGTCTAGTGGTTAGAGCAGGGGTGGGTGGTCTGGGACCCAGGACTCCTGGGTTCTTTTTCCCACATCTGGGAGGGGATGGCACACCGTACATCTTTTTTTCCGTGTGTGCCTCACACAACCCTGGCTCTTAGACTCTCCCTCAGTACCGGTATCAATCATGTAGCGGAGATGTGCACTAAATCAGGTTGTGTGTGTGAGTGTGAGCCTATGGGGTGTTGTGTGGGTGGCTAGCAAGGGTCTGGGAATCCTGTGTGTGTGTGTGTGCGCCTCTCACACTTTGGCAGCTCGCCATGCCAGTAAAGCATTAGCGGGCTGAGTTAAATGCAGCCGGGGAAAAGTGGCTATTGACAGATTCTCTCTTAACTTTGCAGAGTTTGACACCGCTGAGGTATCTCAGCCCAATTCTCCCCGAGGGAGGAGACATCCGGGTAATCTGCCTTTATCTCCCCCCCTCCCCATTCCATCCTTCTCCCCCTGGGCTGGGGCACATGGTCCACCCCATCTACAAACTCCTTCCTCTGTGGCAGAGGCTCTGCTGCCAATAGCACAGCCCAGACAGAGGGTGGAGGAGAAAGAATTGCTTCTTCACCTGCTCGGCAGACTGGTTTTGCTGTCCCCCGGAAGTTCTTCCTCGGGAGGAAGAGTGTGTCTGTGTGGGTGGGTGGGGGTCTTCTCCCCAGATGCACTGCCCCTCCTTTGGCTGCCTTGTTGGGGGCAGCGTGGGTACACAGATGGAGGGATGGAGCAGTCCATCCCCTTAAGGATGTAATTGAAGTCCTGCAATCTTGGTAGGAGGAGGGGGGGGCGGATTCGTGAGGGAAAGGGGAGGTGTGTGTGTGTGTGTGTGTAGTCGGGGGGGTGCATTGTGCATGGGCTTGCATGCTGTCTGCAATGCTTCTCTTTCTGCTGAACGTGGTTAGAAATTGGGGCCAAAGGGATACAGCCAGGGATTTGGGGTGGGGGTAGCGGCGGCGGCTTTATGGGTCTCCATTTGTGAGCTGGGGTGGGTGGGATGTGTTTTCAGGATGATTCATTAGTGTGCATAGTGTGCGCGCGCTATAGGTGAAGGATACTTATTCAGCGTGTGTTGGGGAAACAGGTGTATTTATTGATGGTGTGTGTAGGTGCGTTATTTGCCGGGAGATGCCTGTGGAAATCCGGTGTTACTCTTATGGTGGTGGGGAGGGAGGGGAAGACTTTTTGCTTCAATTTTCTAACCCCTGCCTTTAAATGTTGCCACGGAGTCACTGGCTGGAGAGTTAACTCCCCCCCCACCTCGTTTATTGTAATGTGGTTTCTGTCTTTCGCTGGCTGTATCCTATTGCGCCTCGTTCTGCAGCTTTTTGTGAGTCCTTTTGTGGGGGGGGGTGGTAGCTTTCTTCCTCCACCTCCTTGGAATTTAAAAAAAAAATAATTTTTTTATAGCAACTCAGATTCAACTGACCTGAGGAGGTGGGGTTTTCCTGTTTAAAAACAATTTCCTTTCGCTCGGGTTTGTCGTTCACGTAGATTTATTTTGGGGGTGAAGGAAGTGGATTGCAATTCCCTGCTCAGCTGATCTGTGAAACAAAATACCGGTTTCTGAATGGCTGCTTGGAACCGTTCTTTGTAACTGTGCCTTCCTCTTGTAATTTATACTGGGCTCCCAAGCCAGGGTTTGTGTAGGGGATCCCTGCTGGATTTTTAGGGGACGGGGTTTTGTAGGAACGAGGCTTGCTTTACAATTAAGCTGTGTCGTACCGCAGAAAAGAAATTGATCTGTCTATTTCTTGCTTCTGCATAAAAGATTTAAAGTGCCAGGCGTTCTCCTCTATTCTCGCAGTGATATTTGTCTTACGTGTTTGCTTTTGGGTTGTTCTTTTTTTTTTTGGTCCCTTAAGTTGTGCAAGTCATGTCCTGTAAAAAAAGCCTGCTTTGCTGATTGAGTCCATCCTTGTGGTCCCCCGTTTTATTTCTCATTCCCAGTGGTGAGGTCAGGACGCCACAGATGTCGGTATCTGGGTCACGTTGGTGAAGACGAAATCTCCCACGGCTTGGAATTTCAGTTGCTTGGTAGCCGCTGGCCTTGGAAAGACGCAGCGGGAAGCCAGGAAGGTATTGTGATTTTTGCAGTGCCGTGGGGAGTCTGGGTAAACTGGCTTCGCCAGTAGGGGTGACAGCCACATATCAGATGACCAAGATGGAAAGAATTAGAATACAGGAATACAAATGTATTAGTGCAAAGAAATAAATGAATATTGATCTGGATGCTTTGGGTGTGTGTGTCACAATTGCGTAAGTGTTATACCAGTACAGGGAAGCTGTTTTACTGGGATAGAGATGCCTTCTACTGGTCCCTTCCCACCTGGGAGGAGTTATAGCGGCATAACGCCCGTTTGTACTGATATAACCGCGTCCGCCATAGGGGCAGGAGTAGTACTGCTTGAACTATAGTTAAACCAGTACAACTGTTGTGTGTAGACAAGCCTGTCATTATTTATTAGGTGTATTATGGTATTACCTGAGGGCCTCTGTCCTCCATTGTGCTGGTTGCTGTATGTTGTTATTAGGTGTATTACGGTATCAGCTCAGAACCCCCATCCTGCACCAGGACCCTATGATGCTAGGTTCTGTCCATTATATATTAGAGGTATTATGGTATCAGCGCAGCGTCTCAGTCCTGGACCAGGATCCCATTGCACTTGGCACTGTACATTATATGTTAAGTGTATGACAGTAGAGCCTGAGAGCCCAAGTCCTGGACCAGGACTCCATTTTGTTGGTCCCTGTCCATGATATATTAGGTATATTATGGTAGCACATCAGGGTCCCAGAGACGGGTAGTGTGTGCTATATATATTAGATATATTATGGTAGTAACTGAGAGCCCCAGTCATGGACCAGGACCCCGTTGTGTTGGGTGCTGTACATTCTATATTAGGTGTATTACGGTAGCAGCTCAGCGCCCCAGTCCTGGCCCAAGACCCCATTGTGCTAGCTACTGTAAGCTATATATTAGGTGTATTATGGTAGGGCCTGAGAGCCCAAGTCCTGGACCAGGACTCTATTGTGCTGGGTGCTGTATTTTATATATTAGATGTATTATGGTGGCAGCTCAGCACCCCAGGGATCGACCAGGACCCCACTGTGCTGGGCGTTGTATGTTTTATATTAGGTGCCTTACGGTAGCAGTTCACAGCCCCAGGCAGGGACCTGGGACCATTGTGTCTAATAGTTACACCAGTACAAAACCTGCAGGCGGCTCTGGCTTTACCCGCTCGCCTGGAGTTAGGTGGGAAGGCTGTGGCTGAGCAGGGAGTTGGACCGGGTATTCGACGCTCTGGTGCCTGGAGCAACCGTCCTCTTTCCCTGCATTTCCATCTGTAGCGGTAGTTTCCCATGGGGATCGGGTACAGGACGCGGGGACAGGGTGAACATGGCTTGTGCTGTACAGGAAGTCAGGCTCACTAGAGGATCAGTGGGCTCTTCTGGACCCCTGCTCTACCTAGCGATGGTGAGCGATATGTTGCTCGAGACATGGCTCGACCTCAAAGTGAAAGCAGAAGTTATTTGCATTGCATGTAGCTGGCTGTGTCAGTGCTCTGTTAATCACAAGCTCAGACATCTCGAAAAGGAGGAGGGGAAATTGCTAGTCAGCCTTTTTTGTTGTTCTGTGGGGGTGCTTTGGACTGTCCAGAAAACAGCCCCTGTATCTCCTAGCAGGCAGAGTTGACTGGGGGAGGAGCGTCGGGTAAGTTCCCTTGGAAAGGGCTGGCAAGGTGAGGTTTCCAATGTGATGGTCGCGTTACTGGTAATTATACTCGTGGGGACGTAAAGGGGAATTAAGAGGAAGGATTTGACCAAGTCCTTTGTGAACTTTTTTATATTTTGCCGGGGGGGGGGGGAGGGAATCATTTGGGTCATGGCATGTTTTCTAAAGAAGAGAAAAAAACCTTTGCAGAAAATTGATTCAGTCTTGTTGTTAAAGAAGGGAAGGTTCAGAATTTGGGTGGGATTTAGTAGTGTTGTGGGGAGTCGGGACCCCTGGGTTCTACTCCTGGCTCTGGGAGGGGAGTGGGTCCAGTGGGTTTGAGGTGGAGGTCAGGGAGCCGTGACACCTGAGTTCCATCCCTAACTCTGGGGTGGGTATCTAGTCAATTAGAGCAGAGGACCTGGCCTCCTGGGTTCTACCCTGGCTCTGTGAAGGGAGTGGGTTTTAACGGTTAGAGCGGCAAGGTAGAGGCTGGGAGTCAGGACTTCTGGGTTCTATGCCTGGCTCTGGGGTGGGTGTGCGTTCTAATGGGTTAGAGCACGGGGGAGGTGGGAGCCAGGACTCCTGGGTCCTGTCCCTAACTTGGAGGTGGGGGAAAGTGTTGTTTAGATCTTTTCATGATATGCTTGTACAGTGCTCAGCAAGATGGGATCTGGATCCATGCTTAGGGCCCCCAGGCAGTGCCCCTGTACAAATTCATCATCACAATGGTACAGTGTTTAGGTCAGTAGCACTGGGAGCCAGGACACCTGGGTTCTCTTTCTGCTACTGATGAGCTCTGTTATTTTGGCCAAATCACTTAATCTCTCTGTGCTTCATCTCTCCCTCCTCCCCCCCATCCCCCAGCTGGGACTGAATACAACTTCCTGCATGTATAAGGTCTTTTTTACACATGCACCTTACCCTGCTTGAACTATACCTAAGTATACTGAGAGGGTGTAGCTTCTTCCTATGCAAGAAATGGAGTGAGGGAGACCAGTGTAAGGTGTCTTTACGCAGGTATAACCACCCACACCAGACCTCCTGTGTAACCCAGGACAGAGAACTCCCTTGAATGAATTTCTGGCTAAACAAGAGCAGATCTCTGAGAAAAGCATCCCATCATGATTTAAAAATTGTCAGTGATGAAGACTCCACTATGCCCCTTGTTAAATTGGTCTAATGGTTAATTCCTCTAATTGTTCAAAATTAGCGGCTTGTTCCCAGTCAGAATTTGTCTAGCTTCAATTCCCAACCTGTGTACAAAAAGTACATCTCGACCCCACTTCCCCTATGTGGAGAAATGTCCCCCCAAGTACTGGTGAATGTTGCTGTTCATATTTGAGAAACGTGCCCGCACGATGTGTTTCTGTCTTACAAAAAGCACCTCATTTTGAGGAGCGGTGTTGAAACAAATGCGCGCCGATGTCTCTCTGCCTTTATCCAGGCTGAAATGTTTGTTTAAAGTGAAAGGAAATGGCTTAGTCTGTAAGAACCTTTTAACTTTGCCAGAAATGACAGCTCCTAGTCAAAACCCTGTTGTGCTGATGCATTCCGTGGCTTTTGATTGTACAGCCGTGGAAAGGATTCAGGGGTCTGGGGCTAGCTCTTTAAACACAAAGTCGGATCAGTCAGCACTTTCATTTGCAATGTGAATTCTTGGATTCGTCACTGTTTTGCTTCTGAGTGGTGACCTCTTTGTAAATTTGTAGATTCCTTGGTTCCAAGATCATCTCATCTCACCTGTATAACACAGGCCAGAGAACTTCCCCATAATAATTCCTTTTGAACTAGAGCATGGCTTAAAAAAAAATCCCATCAGTCATCTTATCTTGAGTTTGTCCTTTGGATCTAACTGATGGAGGTATGTGGTATATTGACTGTGAGGACTTACTCATTGCTGTAGGATAGGACAGATTTTTAAAGGACTGGTGTTGTTTTCTTGTGTGTAACACATGCTTGTGATTCCTGAATATTTGGATTAATAGTGACAAAGCAAGACTAGGACCAATTTGGTAAAATCCAAACGGCGATTGTTTGTCTTTGAACTGAGGGACTTACCGCTGAGAGAGGTCAGTTCAGCTTGGTTTGGCTTGAAGGCCAAGCAGTTGAGGATGCGGTTTGTGCCAACACCTGTTCGTGTATCGTTTCAGCACCACAAGAACGGCCAGACTGGGTCAGACAATGGTCCATCTAGCCCAGTGTCCTGTCTTCCGACAATGGCCAGAGGGAATGAGCAGAACATGGCAATCATCGAGTGATCCATCCCCTCTCACCCATTCCCAGCTTCTGGCTCAGAAGCTCGGGATACTCAGAGCATGGGGTTGCATCCCTGACCATCTTGGCTAATAGCCATTGATGGACCTATCTTCCCGAACTCAGCTAGTTCTTTTTTCAACCCCGTCTTTTATTGTTGGCCTTGGCAGATAACCCATTTTCCCTGTCGGCTGTTCCGTTTTGCCATGGTGGTTGGTAACAACGTGTTGCATTTCGAAGCGCTGTGCAGAGTAATTAGAATTTCTTCCCTGCATTTTTGTGGTGTTCTCTCCTGCCCCCACGTATTTGTTCCTGTGCCTAGTGTTTGCTAGAATGGCTTTCACTTGCTTTGCTTTTCCATTCAGTATATTTCAGATGTTCCTGTCTGCAGGGTGGTCTTGTGAGGTGGTGTGCCGTGTGTGTGTGTGTGTGTGGAATGCAGTGTTCTACTTGAGTATATCTTCTCCCGTTAGCCTTGGTAATCTGTTCCAATGGTGAAGTCCCCTCGCTGTTAACAATGCACACCTTCTCTCCAGTCTGACTTTGTGTAGCTTCAACTTCCAGCCATTGGATTGTGTTAGACCTTTGCGTGCTAGATTGAAGAGCCCGTTATTAAATATTTCTTCCCTGTGGAGGTACTCAGACTGCAGTCGGGTCTTCTCTTGGTTAAACTAAATAGATTCAGTTCCTGGAGTCTCCCTCTTGAATCATCTTCACGACTCTTCTCTGAACCCTCCCCAATTTGCCAACATCCTTCTTGAATCGTGGACACCGGAACTGGACACAGGATTCGCACCAGGGCCAAATCCAGAGGTCATAGAACCTCCCTGTTGCTACTCGAGATTCCCCTGTTTATACATCCCAGGATCACATTTTCCTTTTCGGCCCCAGTGTCGCATTGGGAGCTCATGTTCTGCTGATTCTCCACCATGACCCCCAAGTCTTTTTCAGAGTCACGGCTTCCCAGGGGAGAGTCCCCCATCCCGCCAGTACGGCCTGCAATCTTTGTTCCCAGATGGGAGTCTATATCTGGTGCGAAGTGGCTCCAGCACCGTACTGTACTCCTGGGTTGGGTGTAGCAGTCTCCGATCCTGTCCCCTACCCAATAGATCACACGGCTTTTCTCAGAGCACGAGAACCCCACTCTGATCTGGATGAGTTGCTATGGCCTATGCTATATGTTGTCTTGGAAGGCTTAGATTTTTATCTGGAAGTGTTTTTAGCCATCGATTTCTCTGGCCACACGCACACCCAGGAAGCTGGGAATCGAAATGTACCGATAGGCAAAGTAAGACAAACGCTGCTTGAGAACTTTGATTTAAGGATATTTACTTGATGTATTTTGACGGGTGTTGTTGACAGTTTGCATTCTAATGGCTGTCAAGTGTTGACTTTTTGAATTTCAACATCTACTGTCATTAAATAATTATTGTCTGGCCCCTCCCCCATTAATTTCCAGCAACTGTGAAAATTTAAATTGATAAATATAGGGAAAAAAATGCTTAAAATGAACACCCATGATATCCGTCAAATAAAAAAACCAGGAATTCTGTCAAGTTTAGTTATAGGTGAGGTCGGAGTAGATGATCGTAGCAGTGCATTGTGGTCTTAACATCTATGAATCCTGTGTTGTTGTTGTCTCCCCCCTCGCCTCCCTTCCCACATCATTAGCAGATCTTGGCTCTTTCTAGCCAGATGAAGTGGGCTGGTGCGCTTTCTGGATCACTTGTCTCTCTGTGCTGTGGTGTATCTTCTCCTCCCTCAGGAAGGTGATATCCCGGGTATATTTATTTTTGGTCTCTACTCTGTGTATGAGGATTGAGCTAAGAGAGGAAAGATGAGGTTGTGACGTAGTTTAAGGTTCACATTTTTAACAGGGCGGGGAATTGATGCCTAGAACACCTTACCAAAGGCTGTGCTGGGTTCTCCATCACCGGCCAGTTTTGAAGGAAGATGGGGTGGTTTTTTTTCTCAAAGGTCTGCTCTGCTTCAACCAGGCGTGAATTCTGGTCCAAGCAGGGGATCCCAGTGGTCATGTCTGGCTTTATAATCTATGACTCGGTGAACAATTATATTGCAGTAGGGGCATAAGGCCAGTGAAGCCAGGGTCCCTGATGTGTGAGAAGCTGTACAAATGTGCCCTGCTCTGAAGAGTTGATAATCTTCTTATGTGTTGGCCCAGTTCCTGGCCCAGTGAGACCCTGATCTCAGCTGGACTACTTTCATGTGAATAATAAAATACAAGTTGAAAACCACCCGGCTGGAATTTTGTTGTTGTTGCCACCGGTGGAATGGGGTGGCCCTTTGAAGTCAAGCCCTTTTGTGGAATTTGTGCTCTTCTGTTTCATTGCATGGTTCCGTAGTTCCCCGTTGGACGTATTTCCTCGTTTTCAGTCTGTTGGTGTGTGAGCAAATCCACTGAAGTAGAAAAAGCCCCCTGTGAGGTACCAGGGCTTTTGTCTTTAATGTGGGCAAGGGAAATCCGTCCTGGGTCCGGTTCTGTTCAATATCTTCATGTGTGATTTGGATAACGGCGGAGAGAGTACGCTGATAAAGTGTGCGGACGATACCGAACTGGGAGGGGTGGCAAGTGCTTTGCAGGACAGGGTTAGAATTCAAAATGATCTTGACAAACTGCAGAAATGGTCGGAAGTAAGTAGGATGAAATTCAATATGGAGAAGTGCAAAGTACTCCACTTAGGAAGGAACAAGCCTTCGCACACACACAAAATGGGAAATGACTGCCCAGGAAGGAGTACGGTGGAAAAGGATCTGGGGGTTATAGTGGACCACAAGCTAAATATAAGTCAACTATATAATACTGTTGCCAAAAAAAAAAAAAGCGAACATCATTCTGGGTTGTTTTAGCAAGAGTGTTGTAAGCAAGACACGCGATGTAATTCTTCACTCTACTCAGCACTGATGAGACCTCAGCTGCAGTGCTGTGTCCGGCTGTGAGCACCCTGCTTTGGGAGCACACGCTGGGGACAGGCCGGAGGAGAGTCTAGAAAACATGACCTCCGACTGGTCAGATTAAAAAAAAAGGGGGGGAGGGATATTGTTTAATCTGGAGAAGAGACGGCTGAGGGGGGGACATGTTGACAGTTTTTAAGTACATAGAAGGTGGTTTTAAAGAGGAGCGTGATAAATTGTTCTCCTTATCCGCTGAGGACAGGACAAGAAGCAATGGGTTTAAATAGCAGCAAGGGAGGCTTAGGTTGGACATTAGGAAAAACTTCCTGACTGTCAGGGGAGCTAAACACAGGAACAAATTCCCTACGGAGGTGGTGGAACCTCCATCGCTGCAGGTTGTTAAGAGCAGGTTGGACAAACCCCTGTCAGGGCCAGGCTAGATAACACTTAGTCCTGCCTCAGTGCAGGGGACTGGCCAGCTGACCTCTCGAGGTCCCTGCCAGCCTGCACTGCCAGGGTTCCTAGGGGGCAGCCATGTTTAAAGAAAGGCCGGCTGGTCCTCAGCACCCTGCAGTTCCCCGATTGCTAACATGATGCATTTTCCCAGCAGAGAAGAGGCCTGAGGCAGAGGAGGGTGGAGCTGGCTGCAGATTGTAAAGAAATAGAAGATGATGAAAAACCCTAGTTTGGTCCCTTAGTCCATCTTCCCGCCTGCAAACAATGCCGTGGAAATGGGGCACTCTGATCGCTGTCCCCTTTCTTATTCTGCATCTTTGAAGATCCATATCGTGTCCCTCCTCTGCGCCACGCCTCTCCGGGCCGAGCGCGCCCGGCGCGCTCTGTGCCCTCTGCGCCTCGCCTCTCCGGGCCGAGCGCACCCGGCGCGCTCTGTGCCCTCTGCGCCTCGCCTCTCCGGGCCGAGCGCACCCGGCGCACTCTGTGCCCTCTGCGCCTCGCCTCTCCGGGCCGAGCGCCCGCGCTCTGTGCCTCTGCGCCTCGCCTCTCCGGGCAGCGCGCCGGCGCGCTCTGTGCCCTCTGCGCCTCGCCTCTCCGGGCAGCGCGCCCGGCGCTCTGTGCCCTCTGCGCCTCGCCTCTCGGGCCGCGTGAGGCTGGCGCTCTGTGCCTCTGCGCCTCGGCTCTCGGGCCGCGTGAGCCTGGCGCTCTGTGCCTCTGCGCCTCGCCTCTCCGGGCAGCGCGCCCGGCGCTCTGTGCCCTCTGTGTCTCGCCTCTCCGGGCCGAGCGCGCCCGGCGCTCTCTGCCCTCTGCGCCTCGCCTCTCCGGGCCGAGCGCGCCCGGCGCTCTGTGCCCTCTGCGCCTCGCCTCTCCGGGCCGAGCGCGCCCGGCGCGCTCTGTGCCCTCTGCGTCTCGCCTCTCGGGCAGCGCGCCGGCGCTCTGTGCCCTCTGCGCTCGCCTCTCGGGCAGCGCGCCTGGTGCTCTCTGCCCCCTGCGCCTCGCCTCTCCGGGCCGAGCGCGCGCGGCGCGCTCTGTGCCCTCTGCTCCTCGCCTCTCCGGGCCGAGCGCGCCCGGCGCTCTGTGCCCTCTGCGCTCGCCTCTCCGGGCCGAGCGCCGCGCGCTCTGTGCCCTCTGCGCCTCGCCTCTCCGGGCAGCGCGCCTGGCGCTCTGTGCCCTCTGCGCTCGCCTCTCGGGCCGCGCGCCTGGCGCTCTGTGCCCTCTGTGCCTCGCCTCTCCGGGCCGAGCGCGCCGGCGCTCTGTGCCCTCTGCGTCTCGCCTCTCCGGGCAGCGCGCCTGGCGCTCTGTGCCCTCTGCGCCTCGCCTCTCGGGCTGAGCGCACTCCGTGCCCTCTGCCCTCGCCTCTCGGGCCGCGTGAGCCTGGTGCTCTGTGCCCTCTGCGCCTCGCCTCTCCGGGCAGCGCGCCGGCGCGCTCTGTGCCCTCTGCACCTCGCCTCTCCGGGCAGCGCGCCAGCGCGCTCTGTGCCCTCTGCGCCTCGCCTCTCCGGGCCGAGCGCGCCCGGCGCTCTCTGCCCTCTGCGCCTCGCCTCTCCGGGCCGAGCGCGCCCGGCGCTCTGTGCCCTCTGCGCCTCGCCTCTCCGGGCCGAGCGCGCCCGGCGCTCTGTGCCCTCTGCGCCTCGCCTCTCTGGGCCGAGTGCGCCCGGCGCTCTCTACCTGGCCTCATCTTTTCTAAGCCGCTGATTATTTTTGTTGCTCGCCTCTGGACTCTCCAATTCGTTCCCATCTCTCTTAAGGTGCAGTGCCCAAAACTGGACACTGGACTCCAGCCGAGGCCTGAGTAGAGCGGGACAGTTTCTTCCCGTGGCTTCCGTGTGACTCTCCTTTTCGTACATCCCAGGATGACATTCGTCTTGTTTGCATCACGCTGTTAACACGAGTTCAATTTATGACCCAGTGAAAGCCCCGGGTCCTTTCCTGCAGTACCGCTGCCTGAGCGTCGGGGATTTACTTTGTAGTACTTTGCACTTGTCTTCACAGAAATTCCGCCTGATTGAATTCAGACTGGTTCTCCAGTTCAGGTTGTAAGCTCTTTGGCCCGGGGGCTGGCCATTACTACATGAATTTTTACCAGGGAGGGTAATTAACCACTGGGACGATTTTCCAAGGGTCATGGTGGCAATAGTAAATTCAAGATGGGGTGTTTTTCTGAAAGATCTACTGTAGTTCAAGCATGAATTAGTCTGGGGAAGTTCAGAGGCCTGTGTTGTACAGGAGATCAGACTAGATGGTGACAGGTTTTCCTTCTGGCCTTCTCGTCTATGAATAGGAAGGAGCATGATAAAAGGAGATGAAATTATGACTGGGATATGGAAGGTAGGCATAGAGCTTCTGCTCCCCTTGTGTCCTAACACCAGAAGAGACATGAAAGGTGGCTAAAAGACTTCTTCCACGCAGCAAATGCCTGTGGAACTCCTTGCCACAGGAAAGTGATGAGGCTGAGAACTTAGCCAGGTTCAGAAAAGAGACCGGACACTTGCATGGCTGTGGAGACTATTCAGAGCCCTTATGAGGGGCAGTAACGAATTCTGGAAGGCATATTAAGCTGACTTTTGTGGTACGGTAACAGAGTAAGGATTGCAGTAACCCCTGGCGGGCCCTGTTAGGCTAGAGGCTATATGAACACAGAATGAAACTTTGCAATCTGAGTAGTCTTAAGTGTCCCCTGAGAGCACTTTCCCACCGTCAAACCAGCTCTTGCTGGTAGCCGACTTCCCTGATCTTCAGTCCTACGCTTCCTCTTTCTTAATTTCACACCGTGTACATAGCGGAATTGGTGCAGCAGGGGCCTCCGTGCCCGGCTTCTCGGTGCTGTCGGTGCCTGTGCCGCGCTCAGCGGTTGGGGTGTAGTGCCTCCCGCCCTTTCCTACGTCGCCAGCATCTGGTCAGCGTGTGCCCTGTCCTGGGACATTTCAGAAGTGAATCGTAGCTGCAAAAACCACCCCCCAGTGGATCACTTGGCTCCAGAGTGCAAGTGGTGGCTTCTGGGGCACGTGGCAGCTAAGTAGATTCACAGATTTTAAGACCTTGAGGAATCATTAGATCTTTAGTCTGATCTCATGTGTAACATGAGCCAGGGAACTTATTTCTCTTACTTGGGAGCCAGGACTCCTGGGTTTTATCCTTGGCTCTGGGAGGGGAGTGGGGGCTGGTGGTTAGAGCGGGGGTGGGGCTGGGAGCCAGGACTCCTGGGTTTTATCCTTGGCTCTGGGAAGGGGGTGGTGTCTAGTGGTTAGAGCACGTTTGAGCAGGGTGGGGCTGGGAACCGAGACTCATGGGTTCTATCCCCAGCTCTGGGATCCTTTCAAAAAGGCAGCCCCCAGAACTGAGCCTAGTGTTCCCGACGGGGCGTTGTTGTCGTAACGCGCTGCTCACTAGCTTGACGCAGCAGTGGTATCCGTAGAGATCAGAGTGGAGTCCATTAATTCATCTCTCCGTTTCACATTTCCTTGGTCCGGCGTTCTCAGTGATTAAATGCACTTTCATTGAGCAGCCAAATTTACGTGTGCGTGGGAGCGCTTTAAAAATTCAAACGTCCAAAACCGCATCCAGACCCTTGCGTATTGCAGTGGCTGTGCTTTCCTCTTGGCTGGAAACCCAGGTTTCACTGGGCTTGGTTAGAAATTATTAATTAAGGATCCATAATGTGCTCAAGACAGAAAATAAATACAGCCCCTTGGCCACGAGAACTTACAAGCTAAGAGGCCGGCATGTCTGAGCCAGCGCATTTTGGCAAATCCAGAGGGAAGAGACGTTTACTGAGTTATAAGGAACTGGGAGTTTCTCTTCCTGGCTCCACCGCTGATGCACAGGGCATACCACCTTCCGCCTTTGCCTCAGTTTCCCCTCCCACCTTTTGTTTGTTTTTCTGGGCCTGGGCCATCTCTTGCTATGGGTTTGTACGGCATCTGGCACAGAGGGGCTCCCATCTCTGTCAGGGCTTGTCCGGTGCCACAAGGCCCTGTATGGTGCCCCATGGAACAAAAGACCTTGGTATCGATTGGGTGACCCTGTACAGTGTCTGGAACCATGAGGGGGCTGCGGTCTCTGTCGGGGGGGGGGGAAGGGGGTTGGGGAGCGCTGCGTACAGCACAGTGATGGCCTTCATCTCGGTCTCGGTCAGGGAGCTGGGTTACTATTGCCGAGCGACTCCCCGGTTCGTTCCTTCGCTGGCTGGGGGCTGGGGGGGGTGGGAGGGGAAGAAGCCCCCAGAGATTTTGCACGTCTGGCGGCTGTTTCGTGATTTACCTTCTGAAACGATCCTATTCTTGCTCCCCCCGTCTCCTTTCAGGTTGCTATGGGGATGCTCTGAGAGGAAGTAAGTCCTAGTAACATCCTGCCGGGTGTGAGGAGGGAGGACACAGGTGAAAGGTACCAATGGCTACAGATTCCGGCGAGCCGGCCGGCACGGAAGATCCGGAAAAACCTGATGGAGTTTCTCTGGAGGGAAGGATCCCGACCATCGAAGCTGCTTTGATCATGGAACCCGCCGGCGCCCTGGCCTCTGGGGGCACCACGGAACGGAAGCGGTTCTTCCGCAAGAGCGTGGAGATCATGGAGGAGGACAGAGCCACTGAGCCGTCTCCCAGGGATGAGCGGGAGCAGCTGGCCGCGTGCGGTCGCCGAGTGGACCAGCTCTCTGCCAGCGTGCTGGGGCAGGAGGTCAGGAATGAGCTGGGTTCCAAGGCGATTTCGGAGGCCTCCAAGGAGAAGACCAAGAAGGAGATTGAAGAGGAGGCAGAGATGAAAGCGGTGGCCACCTCGCCCAGCGGCCGCTTCCTGAAATTCGATATTGAGTTGGGCCGAGGGGCCTTTAAAACTGTCTTCAAAGGGCTCGACACAGAGACGTGGGTTGAGGTGGCCTGGTGTGAACTTCAGGTTAGTACAGCAGATCTCATTCTGTGCAGTAATTGGTGTGTTTTCTCTTAAATCTCCAGCTTCTGGAGTCCTGGGATTATGTAAAAACGAGGTGAAAGCCTGGGCTGTAAAACCTGTAGCAGCTGGGAGAAGTAATCTGCCATCTGTGCAGTTGCCAATGAAAACTGTTGCGTGCAAATTAGCTGCAGAGTAATGGGGGATGCTTGGTTGAGTTACCTCTGATACGCTGATCTATTCCTGGCCTGGGTAACAGGCTGCCGGTTTTTAAATCCAGATCTGCCCTAGGAATTATGGTGGCCTGTGACTCTCAGGGATGATTGAACCTGCTTGTATCTGTTTGCATCGCTTCACCCTGACTCAACAGACATTCTAGGCAGACAGAGCGACCCTCCTTGAATCTTCTTACACGCATAGGCTAGGAATATAATCCTCCTCCTCTAAGACTTGGGAGACCCGGGTTTGATTCTCTGGTTCACCATAAACTTCTTGCGTGGTCACATCATTTAGCCTCTCCGCCTTCAGTTTGCCCATCTGTCTAGCGCTGCCCTGCCTCGCACGGGGCTCGTGGCAAGTCGAGATGGTGAAATGCTTTGAGCGCTGCAGGTAAAACGTGCTGTGTAACTTTATTTGGGGGGAGTCCTACAGCTGGCGTCCGACTCAGTGACCGTGCTCCCTTCTGGCTTTGGCATCTGTAAGAGCCTATAACTTTTTTTCTTTTATTATGATTATTAAAAATCTCTGCTCACGCTCGCTTTTTAAAAATGGAACCTCACTCGACTGCCAGACTCTCGCCTTTTGTAGGGATGGCTGCAGAACCTGGGAATCACTGCACCCCACTGGGCTGAGGCAGGCCCTGAGGGAAGTGGGGGCGGAGAAGCTATGTCATGTGCCCCCACCAGCTTGCTGAAAGTGTTCGGAATGACTTTGTCTTGTGAGAGTAAAGCCAGCCCTGAGGACTGTGAAATGGGTTTTAACCTCAGCTAACGTATCTGCCTGCTGGTCTATGGTACATTTCTAGTCCTTAAAGCCCCAGCACCTGGATTCATGTGATGTGAGAGTCTCAGCTTTCTTTAAAAAAAAAAAAAAAAAAAAAAAAGGAAGGAAGTTTCTAGCAGGGAAAAGCTTTGAATCATGACCCATAAAGGCTCAGAAGTCAGAAGGCCAATAACCCCTTCTCTCCCTGACACTTGAAATCTGGTGAGATCCTTGTCATTGTTTTAGGTTGGACAGACCCCCATGAGGGATGGTACGGGTTTCCTCGGGTCTGCCTCAGCTGACCTCTCGAGGTCCCTTCCAGCCCTGCGTTTCTGTGGTTGCCTGACGTTTAAGCCAATCTTGTGAATTTTTGCCTTGGGGGTTTGTGGACGCTTGAGGCCGGCAGATGTATGAGGCGGGTGTGGCTGCAGCCCCCCCGTGGTGAGGTTCCTGGTACTCCTGCTGTCGGCTCTTCCAGTGATCACCTGGCCAGGCTCAGCCCTGCCCATCACGCTGCCGGGGATTGGATCCTTGTTTCCTTGTGTCTGTCTGTCTCTGTGTCTGTCTTCACCTGTTTTCTTTTTATTTGAATGGGAAGCTCTGTGGGGCAGGGACCACTTTTTTGTTCTGTCTTTGTACAGCGCCTGGCGCAGTGGGGTCTTGGTCTGTGGGGGGGGGCCTGATAGGTGCTACTGTAATACACCTAATAAATAGCAATAATGATGTACAGCACCTAGCACAATGGGCTTCTGGGCCACCACTCGGGTTCCTAGGTGCTACCGTAATACACCTAATAAATAAAACCGTGGGGTCGCACTCGTCACCGAGCTCACTGTACACACCCTCCATTCCCCCCACAAAGTTCTTTGGATGCCAGCCTCCCATCCTGCTCCAGTGCGGAGACTCCCTCTCCCCCCCCCCCCCAATCTCCCCCTATGCCAAGGGCTCTGTGTGTCCCCCCAGGTCCCTCATCTCCCATACCAAGGCCCTATCTATCTCCTAGAGCTGGAAGGGACCTTGAAAGGTCAGCGAGTCCCTCACTAGCAGCACCAAGTACTGATTTTAGCCCCAGATCCCTAAGTGGCCCCCTCAAGGATTGAACTCGCAGCCCAGCGCCCGGCACAACGGGGCCCTGATCTCAGCTGGGGCAGGGCCTGTCTCTCGCTGTGTGTCTGGGCAGCGCCCGGCACGACGGGGCCCTGATCTCAGCTGGGGCAGGGCCTGTCTCTGTCTGTGTGTCTGGGCAGCGCCCGGCGTGACGGGGCCCTGATCTCAGCTGGGGCAGGGCCTGTCTCTGTCTGTGTGTCTGGGCAGCGCCCGGCGCGACGGGGCCCTGATCTCAGCTGGGGCAGGGCCTGTCTCTCGCTGTGTGTCTGGGCAGCGCCCGGCGCGACGGGGCCCTGATCTCAGCTGGGGCAGGGCCTGTCTCTGTCTGTGTGTCTGGGCAGCGCCCGGCACGACGGGGCCCTGATCTCAGCTGGGGCAGGGCCTGTCTCTCGCTGTGTGTCTGGGCAGCACACCGGCACGACGGGGCCCTGATCTCAGCTGGGGCAGGGCCTGTCTCTCGCTGTGTGTCTGGGCAGCGCCCAGCGCGACGGGGCCCTGATCTCAGCTGGGGCAGGGCCTGTCTCTGTCTGTGTGTCTGGGCAGCGCCCGGCACGACGGGGCCCTGATCTCAGCTGGGGCAGGGCCTGTCTCTCGCTGTGTGTCTGGGCAGCACCCGGCACGACGGGGCCCTGATCTCAGCTGGGGCAGGGCCTGTCTCTCGCCATGTGTCTGGGCAGCGCCCGGCACGATGGGGCCCTGATCTCAGCTGGGGCAGGGCCTGTCTCTGTCTGTGTGTCTGGGCAGCGCCCGGCGCGATGGGGCCCTGATCTCAGCTGGGGCAGGGCCTGTCTCTGTCTGTGTGTCTGGGCAGCGCCCGGCGCGATGGGGCCCTGATCTCAGCTGGGTTAGGGTCTGTCTCTGTCTGTGTGTCTGGGCAGCGCCCGGCGCGACGGGGCCCTGATCTCAGCTGGGGCAGGGCCTGTCTCTGTCTGTGTGTCTGGGCAGCGCCCGGCGCGACGGGGCCCTGATCTCAGCTGGGGCAGGGCCTGTCTCTCGCTGTGTGTCTGGGCAGCGCCCGGCACGACGGGGCCCTGATCTCAGTCGAGGTCATTCAGCGCCACCGTATTGTGAGTAACTGTAACATCATAATCTAGAATAAGGTCTCTGACACCTAGAACTGTTGGTATCTTTTCCGCACAGCTCCCAGCTGCAGCCTTATTGCGTATGGGTTTTTATCCCCTGCAGGAGCTGGGTCTGTTCTCCATAGCTGGCCTGTCCACTAGACCTCACCCCCCAAAGGACTGGTCGTCTCTGCCTCCTTCTCTGGGGCTGGAGCACCTACAATAATGCGACAGTGGGTGAACCGAAGCACAGATCGGTGGGGAAAGCTGGAGGGGCGGGAAATGTGCTATTTTAGAGCAAGTCAGACCTTTGCCAATGAAAATCCTCTTTGTTTCCTGGGGAACATTGAGCATCTGAGCGGTTCTGATTCAAAGCCAGTGTGTTGCTGGTTGTGGGTTTTTTCCCCCTCAGTGGGAGGCACAATAGTTACCACAGACATAATAATTAGTTTAATCTTCTGTGCAGGGAGTTTGAGCTGCTGAGCCTGGTCAGAATTTTCCACTCCTCATGCAGCCGCGTTCAGCCAGGGATGAATTCAGGGCAGTTCGGTGGCTTGTATCCGGTCTTGGACTCTGCCAGCCCAGAGAGCTCGGGGGCAGGGGCACGTCAGCTCGCAGCAGGGGTAGCTGTATAAACAAGAACCTCCTGTTCTGTTCCCGCAGTCATTGATCCGGCCGGCCAATCAATACCCTCCCCCCCGTGCCAGCACGACGGGGGTGCTAACGGGGGCCCTGAGCCGGAGGGTTTGCAAGCAGAATGTTATGGAGCCCGACCCCGTGTCTGACTGTCAGGCTGGACGTGGGAACTCCTTCCCGTGCCCCTCGGCAGCTCACTTTATGGCATGAATAAGGTTGCCAGCCCTCCAGGATTGGCCTGGAGTCTCCAGAAATTAAAGATTATGTCACGTGATGAAATCTCCAGGACTACGTCCAACCAAAATTGGCAACCCTTGGCCCGAAGCCCACCACCCCGCCGCGGCCCCAAACTCCCTGGCTGGCCGCCTTCGCGTGTGTGGCCCAGTGCGTAGAAACAGCTTTGCCGGGTGGCCCCATCTGTCGGTGCTGGGTCGTCATCCAGTGAGATAACGGCAGAGCCAGGCCCAGAGATGGTCCAACGCTGCTCGCACTGGCTTTTTTCTCCGAGCTCCCCACCTCCCAGCTTTGAGGCTTTCTCGGGCTGGGCGGGGCGGCTAGAGAAGATGTGTTTCATTCTATGGGGTGGGGGGCGGGGAACTGAGTCATGGAGGGGGAAAAGTGACTTGACCAAGGTTGCACAGGAAGTCTGTGGCAAAGGCAGAAAGTAGACCAGAGGGAGGTTGGCTCAGTGGGTTGTAGCCCCTGGCCAGGCCCAGATTAACAAGTCTGCAGTTGTTGCACTTGCAGAAGGCCCTGGCCAGATGGATCACAACACCAGTTGCTGAGATTTGGCCTGGACAACAGAGGGGCAACCAGGCCAGACCTGGAGTGGGGTGGGGGGGTGCGTGGCAGGGGGGGCGAGTGAGCTGGGATTGGGAAGCCAGCCCCACTGACCTGGGAGAGGGGGGGAGAGTGTGCTGTGTGCTGAGCTGGTGGGAGGAGGACATGCCGTGAGTGGCCCAGAAGGTCTTGGGGGCGGTGGATGGGTGGGGGGTGAGTTGGTGGGTGATGGGGTGATGGGGGCATGGGGGGGGGAGCATGCGCGGAGAGTTGAGGAGGCTGCATGAGGGCTCAGAGGCCTTGGAGGAGGGGGCTGGCCAAGCAGGCAGGCCCAGGGGATTCCAGCAAGGATTTCCTGTGTTTGAAACTCTTCAGTATGTCTCTGGCAGTGCTTCAGCTCTCACAAAACTCAACTCAAACAAACCAAAACTTCTTCTCTGTTACTTAGCTACTTCTCATTGTTTCAGCCAGGTCCTTTGTTGACATTTGTGCTGCTTTGACAGAGGTTGGGATCCAAAGTGCTCCTTAAACAAGTCCCCGTAGCCCTGCATGGATGGGGAGCGAGTATCCAGTTGGTAGCAGCACAAAGATTAATTGGTCTTTTTTAGCTATTGCTAAAGTGATATTTGGCCTTGGGGAATGAAAATCAACCCTTTTAAAGTGTAGCAGGGAAGGTGATCTGGTCCCACACGCCTGCCTCTTTTCATCAGCAAGCCTCCCTCCTTTCAGAGCTCCCAGCTATCCCCAGAGCTAAGTGCCACTTAGATGACTGTTTGTTTTGGCTTATGAAAGAGTAAGAGGTTATGTTGGAAGGGCTGGGCCTTTGTAAAGCCACCCGCAAGTGGAAACTCGGAATGTGAGCTACCCCCAGAAACTGGGTTAGAGATTGAAACAAACTTCCTGGAAAGCCGTCAGGCCAGTTCTGGGCCTGCTGTACTGGCCACGAGGCAGCAACACAAAAAGGGGCGCAGGTAGCAGAAACCTCAGCCCAGTGCCTGGGCGTCCTGATTTCTGCCTTGGGAAGGGCTGGCCAGGGCTCCGCTGCTGGAATTCTGGGTCTGGTTCTGGTGTCCGCAGTTCAAAAAGGATGTTGACAATTAGAGAGGGGTCAGAGAAGAGCCGCGAGAGCGAGTGAAGGATTAGAGACGGGGCCTGAGCGTGAGGGACGCCAGGAATTCGGTCCGTCTGGCTTGAGTCCTTCCGATAAGTACCTGGGTGCGGAGCAGGAATGAGTTGATAAGGGCTCTCCGGCCTGGCAGAGACGTCTAATCCGGCTCCAAGGGCTGGGAGCTGAAGCTGGACAAATGCCTACTGGAAATGTGGCATGAAGTTGAATGAAGGCTTGGAACAGCTTCCCGAGGGCTGGGTGGATTCGCCGCCACTGGCAACGTTCAGATCCAGCTGGGAAGTTTTTCGAAAAGCTCGGCTCTAGCTCCCTGGGGAATGAGTTCTCGGGCCCGGCTGATACAGGAGGTCACAGTTGTCCCTTGTGGCCCTGAAATCGATGAATTTCCATGTAGGTGGAAAAGCTCCTGCGTGTGCAGGGTAGCAGGGGAGGCAGCGCAAAGGGACCCGAGTTTCCATGTCTGTCCTTTAGGATCCAACCTGATCCCGAGAGAGTCGAGTCACTTCCTGACCCGAGCCTGAGCCCATGGCCAGGCTGGGGAGAGCCTGAGCCCAAGGGGGTCTGGCTGTTTTCCTGCCCGACCTGGAGCCGAGTACAGGGCTCTCCTGGAGAGTAGCGACCAGTCATCGAGCGAGCGCCGTTTCAGACGGTCAGGCTGTGTCCAGGGGCTCTCGCAGCCACTGGGCCCCGCCGCCCCGCCTCATGGTCTGAGGCTGCATTTCCAAACCCAGCAGTGAGGTTGAAGCTCCTGGATGCTCCGTCGCAGACCTGGTTTGGAACGATGATAAAAGGGTTCCCTGGTGTTCTCACAAGGAAGCCTCAGGCGTTCACCGCTCCGATCCCTTTGTCCCTTAATCCAATAAGGCTCCTTTCTAGCCTGCTCCGGTGAAGCCCTGGCCTTTAATCCCCGCACGTTTCACAGCTGTTGAATGGCAGAAGTGGGCTGCCAGGGTGGCTATTGAGCAGGCAGAGCGGAGAGGGAACAGCTGGTTAACACGGACGGAACCGCGCTGGTGTCATTGCCTGTTGGGAGGAAAAGGTTTGGGGTGAACTCCCGGGGTGTCCCAGTCACTGGGAGCGGCTCCCGGCCCCGCCCGGTGTGTGCAAGCCGAGAGTTTGGCTCTGGCCTGTGACACAGAGGGTCTGGTCTGCCCACACACAGCCAGCCACGGGATATCAGTGTACACACAGAGACGGAGAGGATACGGGCTACCCCCCGCCCCCGAAACAGAGCAGATATGGGCTACACCCCCCGCCACACACGCAGAGACAGAGCAGATACGGGCTACACAGACACACAGCCAGCCACGGGATATTGGTGTACACACACAGACGGAGAGGATATGGGCTACCCCCCCACCACACAGACAGAGCAGATATGGGCTACACCCCCCACACACGCAGAGACAGAGAGGATACGGGCTACCCCCCGCCCCCGAAACAGAGCAGATATGGGCTACACCCCCCGCACACGCAGAGACAGAGCAGATACGGGCTACACAGACACACACACAGAGACAGAGAGGATACGGGCTACACCCCCCCGCCCACACACAGAGAGAGCGGATATGGGCTACACAGACACACGGACAGGGGCTGCAGATACACACACACACGGCGGATATGGGCTGCGTACACACACAGATGCACCAGCATACACAGAGGATGGGGCTGCATGTACACACAGATACCCGCACACACACAAGAACATAAGAATGGCCAGACTAAAGCCCAGTGGCCAGTGCCAGGCGCCCCAGAGGAAAAGGACAGCGCAATCGCGCAAGATCATCCATCCTTGCATCCTCAGCCAGCCCGCGCAGGTTTAGGGCTAGTAGCCGTTGGTGGACCTCCCCTCCATGGACCAGCCTAATTCTTTTTTGAACTTTTTTTGAAGTTGGACTTTTGGCCTTCACGACACCCCCCGGCAGCGAGTTCCCCAGGCTGACTGTGTGTTGGGGGAAGAAGTTCTTCCTTCTGTTCGTTTTAAACCTGCTGCCTGTTCATTTCATTGGGTGACCCCTGGTCCTTGTGTGACGGGAAGGAGAAAATTCCATTTCTTTATTCACTTTCTCCCGCCATTTTTTCCTGATTCTGTGAGTGCGCGGGGGCATGCAGACCATAACCTCTGAGAGTGAATTGCCAAACGGAGAGAACTCAACCCAGCTGCTGAGGTTGAAGCGCTCCGTAAACGTTGTCCAGAAGACCCCCGATTTGTCACGGCCATTAAGTCAGAATTGGCAACGCCAACACACACCCTGTTTTGTTTTAAAAGTGTCCTTTGATCTCTTGAAAAGACTTGGTCACAGTCTAGACATACATCACTGGGAAAAGACATTTGACAGGGAGCCCTTCAGCGCAGCCGACAAAGGTCCACCCGAGTCAGGTGGCTGGAAGTTGCAGCTAAACAAATCAGGCTAGAAATAAGGCGTGTGTTTTAACGGGGGGGTGGGGGGGGGGCGGAGAGAATTAATCATTGGAACAGCTAACCACGGGCTGTGGGGGATTCGCCGTTCCTGGACAGTTGAAAATCAAGCTGAGCAGATCTTTTAGGAAAAAATCCCCTAGTCCAACCGGGAGTTAATTCAGGGAAGTCCTGTGGCCTGCCTAGAGGGTAGACTAGGTGCTATGAATCTATTTTATGACCCTAAAACTGTTGCCTAAAAAGCATAACCCTGGTTGTGATTTTCTGGGCACTTTACGTGTAGGTAGATGTGGTCCCCCTGCCTTAAAGAGCCGAGTTCGTCGCCTACGGTGGCAAAACGTATTCCCTGAAGCCTTGTCCGCACTAAAAAGCTGTAACGTTTTCACTCTCCCAGTCTAGCTAGTCCCATAACTCTGCCAGGATAACTGTCTATGCGTTAGGGCTTCTGCTGGTACAGGGATATCAGTACCCCCCACCCCCCTCGCCCACACAGCTACACTGATAAACTTTCCAGGGTAGAAGAAACTCAGCCTAGGGTTTCGTCGATTTGTAGACCCAAAGGGACAGATGACTAGAGCCCTAGGCCAGAGGGACCACTGTGGTTGTCTAATCTGACCTCCTGGATAACGCAGCCTTTAGAACTGCCCCCAAATAAGCCCTTTTTCAAAAACAAAATCCCATCTTGATTTAAAAATTGCTGGTGCTGGAGACTCCACTAGCACCCTGGGCAATCTCCTTCCAGTGTGGATCCCACGGGGTTAAATATTTACGTCGTCTCCCCAGTCTGAATGTGTCTAGCTTCAGCTCCCAGCCGTCGAAGTGTCTTAGACCTTTGCCTGGCTGAGTGAAGAGCCCAGTTGAAATGTGTTCCCCACGTCGCCTCGCCGCCGCTGACTCAGATAGATCGAGCTCCTGGAGCCAAACGTCTGAATACCTCTGCGGCTCTGCGCCGAGGTGCGGCTGCAATGTGACAGCTAACCAGGGATTCAGCTGTGACTGTGGGGAGTAACGAGAGTGAATCTGTTTTGTTCCCCCTGTTCCAGGACAGGAAGCTAACCAAAGCCGAACAGCAGCGGTTTAAGGAAGAAGCAGAGATGCTAAAAGGCCTACAGCATCCGAACATCGTCCGGTTTTACGATTCCTGGGAGTCCACAGTGAAGGGGAAGAAATGCATCGTGTTGGTCACCGAGCTGATGACGTCTGGCACCTTAAAGACGTAAGTGTGTCTGTCCCCTCCCCCCGCCCCGGTCAGACGTGCTGCAGGCTCGCTGAGTTGGAATATGGTTGCCCCTGGGTCTTGTGTTCTGCGCAGGGGTAAAGAAAACTGCCGCAGACACCTTCTCCAGACCAGTCAGGATTTTACAGACCTCTGTCCTACCCCCCTCAGTCGCCTCTTCTCTAACTGAAAAGTCCCAGTCTTTGTATCTCTCCTCATATGGCGGCTGTTCCACGCCCCAAATCCCTTTTGTTGCCCTTGTCTGGACCCTTTCTAATTCTAATCTGTTGTTTCTGAGATGGGGCGGCCAGAAGTGTGCAGTGTTCCAGGTGTGGCCATGCCGTGGATGTATCCAGTGGCGTTATGACGTCTCTGGTTTATTCTCCAGCCCTTTCCTACCGGTCTGTTAGCTACGTTGGCTGCCGCTGCACATGGGTGGATGTTCTCAGAGAACTAGCCACAGTGACGCCAAGATCTCTTTCGTGAGCAGCAACAGCCGATTTAGACCCCTTAATTTTTATGGATGGTTGGGATGGTTTTTTCTGTTGCTTACCGACGTTGAAAATTTCATCTGCCATGAGTCTTACTTCAGTCTGGTCTTTTAAAACCCTGCCGGCGTCTGGCCTGGTCTGCACTGCAGAGTTAGATCTAAGCAAGGCAGCTTATGTCGGCCTAACTCCGTAAGTGTCTACAGTAAAATTTCACTCCTGCTGACATAACTTGCCTGTGAGCGGCGAAGTCAAGGTTGATGGAGTTAGGTTGACGCGGGGTCAGTGTAAACGTTGTGTTGCGTACATCAACTGTTGCCGGCTTTCAGGAGCCATCCACCGATGCCCCACGCGGACAGTTGGATCGAGAGAAGCGCTCTGGTGAGGACGCACACCGCCGACACGAGGAGCCCAGTGTCGACACGCACAAGTGATGTCATTACTGCGGCGGCTCTAGGCCGGCATGAGTTAGGTCGACTTAATTTTGTGGTGTAGACATGGCCTCTGTGTCCTTCGGTGTCAGCCTTCCTGAGCCAGAGTCGGCAGCGTCGATGGTTTTAGCATTATTCCTTAATGACTCTGAAGTGTAGACAGTGAGTGAGCCGACGCCTGCTTGCAGAGAGACCCCCTAGGGCGTCAAACCCAGGTACCCAACGGTTATTACCAGGCATGGGATGGGGGTTTTGGTTTGGGAAGGGTCGACGCGTTGGCGTAAAGGAGGGGCTTTGTCTTGGCGCACAGGTGGGTTTTCCCAGCGTCTCGCACAGTGAGGCCTGCAGCTCTTTTCCCAGACCGATAGCAGGTGTTACCGCACTGACTTGTCTCAGCAGGCTGCTAGGCATCGCCCTACGTTGGTAAAGCCTCTCCTCCTTTCTGATCAGTCCATGGTTCTCCCGCTGCCCAGGTACTTAAAGCGATTCAAAGTCATGAAGCCGAAGGTCCTGAGGAGCTGGTGCCGACAGATCTTGAAAGGGCTGCAGTTCCTCCACACCCGGACCCCGCCCATCATCCACCGGGACTTGAAATGCGACAACATCTTCATCACGGGCCCCACGGGTTCGGTGAAGATCGGCGACCTGGGCCTGGCCACCTTGATGCGCACGTCGTTCGCCAAGAGCGTCATCGGTACGTCAACAGCGCAGTCCCTGCTCAAGCAGCCAGCCCGGGGTGACTTGGCATGGGAGGGGGGGATAATTTCCCCACTCCCTGCCTCAGTTTCCCCCTCTATAAAATGGGGATAACCACACTGACCTCCTTTCTAAATCGCTATCTGTGTGGCGGACGTTCTTTGTTCCTAGATGTACGCATCTACTGTTAGCCGTATTAAAACAGCCTGATGGCATTCAACCGCCGCGAACCCCGCAGTGTATCCCCCCCCCGTCACATCCGATCTCAGGTGTCCTTTTCCGAATCGTCCCGAATTACTTAGCGACCTTCCTGGCTGTTCTCCTCCGCTCACGCTGCAGCTCGCCAAAATAAAATCCTCACGCATCACCGGCAAATTGCAGCAACGAGCCTGTGTTCTTGCAGCCAAGTTTGGCTGGGCCAGGCTTTGAATTGCAGCGTCTGTGGCACTCAGCTAGTTCAAAGCTTAGCTTGTGTATGTCTCCGCATGCCGTGTAGAGAGACCCCCCGAAGCTGTCAGCAAGGCGGTATCTTGACTTACTCGTGGCACCTCTTTTGTTCCTGCTGACCGGGAGCTGGAATTCAAGAAGAGCAGTGTCCAGGAGGAGTTTGATGCGTGGGATGCGCTGCGGCGCTTTGTCTTGCCTGAGTAGAGGCTTGTGGATCAGAGAAGCTTTTGAAAGACGTCTCTTTCCCTCCGCAGGCACCCCCGAGTTCATGGCCCCGGAGATGTATGAAGAGCATTACGACGAGTCGGTGGACGTTTATGCTTTCGGGATGTGCATGCTGGAAATGGCCACTTCCGAGTACCCCTACTCCGAGTGCCAGAATGCCGCCCAGATCTATCGCAAAGTCACCAGCGTAGGTGTAAATTTAACTTCCTCGTTAGCAGAAACTCGTACATTGGCAGATTAGGGCGGGTAAGCCTATTACTCGGCACTAGCCTCGCTGTGCAAATCGGAGGCTAAACGTAGTCTGTTCGGAGCCGCCGGCCGAGCGGTGTCCTTTCCGTGTCGGTCTGGGGGCACAACACGCCACTTGCTTCCGAAATTGCACACGGAATGTAACGTGCCGGGCGCGGTTTCACTCTGTGGAAGCTGAGCAGTGTCCTTCTCTCAAACTAAGTCCCCCAAACACTAGTCACTGGGAAATCTTGACCCACAGGGGAGAGTGTGTGGAAAAAAATGGGGACCCTGATTGTAGTTGGGGTGTGTGTGTGTGTGTAGGGTGCCTGGCATGACAGGGTCCCCGATCTCAGTCAGGGGCCTGTGCAGCTCCCAGTGAAACAGGCCCCAGTCTTGGTCAGGGGGAAGGAGGGGCGGATTGGTGCGGTGTCCGGCACGACAGGGACCCCAGACCGAGTCAGGCTGTGCAACACCCAGAATGCAAGGGGCCCTGATCCCTGTCTGTCTGTCTGTGTGTGTCTCTCTCTGACACACACACACGTCGCGCCTCTCCTTAATACGCATTGAAAGGCGGAAGGGTGCTAACATGACTCTGCGTTAGAAAGAGTTTTATCAAAGTTGCTTTTCTAGAACTGGGGAGTGGAAGCTGCCAGTTCTTTCAGTGCATTCTGAAGCCCTGTTTGCTGAACCTGTCCAGAGCAGGAGAAAATGACATCAGTGCACAAACAGACCCAGTTCATTCTCAGCAAAGTCACGCGTAATTGTTGTGACAGAGGTGGAAGGGCTGGCTGGGGTGGATGAAAGGGTGAGTCCAACAGATTAGAATGGATTTGGCCCCGGTTCCACATTGTATAAAGCTCGGCCATTCTGCTTAGTGGGAAGTTTCAGAGTGGGATGAGGGAGTTAACAGAAGGGGCTGTCTGGCTCCTACCCTCTGGGCGACCATAATGGTCTCTTCTGGCTTTAAATGGTGGGCAGAGATCTGCCCCTGGCCGACGCTAATTTGTAATGCATCTTGGAATCAGAGAAATGTCGGGCTGGAGGGGTCTTGAGAAGTCGTCAAGTCCAGCCCCCTGCACTGAGGTGGGACCACGTAAAGCTAGACCATGCCTGAGGGGGTTTGTCCGGCCTGCCTTAAAACCCTCCAGCGGCGCCTTTCCAGATCTGACCTCCCCTTAGAACGAGAGAGGTTTCCTAATATCTGACCTCCGTCCTCTTTGGTCACTGTCCGCTTTATAACAGCCCTTCAAAGAGCTGAAGACTGGCATCAGGTCCCCCCTGAGGCGTCTGTTCTCAAGACTAAACACGTCTAGTTTTTGTAACCGTTCCTCATAGGTCGGGTTTTCTAAAGCTTCGTTCGGTTTTGTTGCTCTCCTCTGGCCCGTCTCCAGGTTGTCCAGGTCTTTCCTGAGGAGCGGCACCCGGAACCCCAGACCGTTCTCCTGCTCGGGCCCAGCAGGGCCGCTCCTTGTTAATAGCCCAGACCCTTTTCAGCCAGTCAGTCCCTAGCTCGGAGTTGAGCATTTGATTTTTCCTTCCTCAGGGACGTTCTCTGCCCTTGTCTTTAGGGAATTCTCCAATTTGTCCCGGTCGTTTTGAATTCTAATCCTGCCCTCCAAAGGGCCGGCAGCCCCCCCCGCCTGGTGTCATCCGTAGGTTTGCTGAACACTCTCGCCACTCTGTTATCCATGTTATTAATGCCAGCATTGCGTAGCCCTGGGCCTGACCCCACTAGACACGTCCTCCGGGTTAGGAACAGCTGGGACGTTCAAGAGGACTGAGGAAGTGCTGCTGTCGTGCCGATCTTCCACAAGAGCCAGTGGGATGATCAGCCTGGCGTCAGTCCCTGGTACGGGATTCAGTCCATAAAGAATGAAAGGATTGGAATAGAATTAGTGCCGGGCCCCATGGTTTTATGGCCAGTGGGGCTTGCCAAAGAAAGCTGGTTTTATTCCTGATGAGATTTGTAAGGTTGGTCGATTGAGGCAGCGGCACAGATATTATAGACCTTTGATTTCCCCTATGGAATAGCAGTAATTGGAGCCACACTTCAGCGGTACCAGTACAGTGATTGTATTATAGCTCGTTATTAAACACCTGTTCCGGGACTCATGGCAGGAGTAACTGGATGAAATTCTACAGCCTGTGCTGTACAGACGGGCAGGCTAGACGATCTGATGCCAGGCTGGGAGATGGGTCTATCACAGTCTACAGGAGAAGTGATTTTACCTGAGACCGACACGGGGACGATACATGCAGTTTCAGTGCCCCCATTTTTAAACAGGATGTTGAGAAATTGGAGAGGGTGCAGAAAACCATTGGAGGGCTGGGAAAGATGCTTCGCAGTCAGAGAGGGAGGGAGAGCTCAGGAAGAGTGCCAGGGGCCTCGGTTACTGTGTGAGCGCGCGGGGAGACGAGCCTGGGTACGACAGGGTTCTTCGAGCTAGCGGAGAACAAGAGCCAAGGGCTGGGACTGAGCTGAAGCCAGACGTGTTCCAATTGCAAGTGTTGCACGTTTTACCAGTGAGGAACAAACGGCAAAGGAGTCGTTTGCAAGAAGGTTCTGTTACCACTGGTGCTGCTGGGGTCCTGTGTCCAAGTCTGGTGCCCACAGTTCAAGGAGGATGTGGATAAATTGGGGAGGGCTCAGAGGAGACTGAAGGGTGGAAGTGAGAGATTCAAGGAGCTCGAGCTCTTTGGCTTAACCGAGAGAAGGGGCTGGGGAGTCTCGGTCACATAAGTGCCGACGTAGGGAACAAAAGTTACGAGCGGGCTCTTCAGTCTGGCAGAGAAAGGTCTAACCCGATCCGGGGGATCTAGGAAACTTCTGGGTGCAGAGGCAGACCCTTTGGCAGTGGATCATACAAGCCCTGCTCCCAGCTAGCTGGCTCAAAGGAAGGGCTGCTGCCGCTCGGCACACCATAACAATCCCCTTCTCTTCCAGGGCATTAAACCCGCCAGTTTCAACAAGGTGACCGACCCGGAGGTGAAAGAGATCATCGAGGGGTGCATCCGGCAGAACAAATCCGAACGGTGCGTCCCCCTGCCCCGGGTGTGGGGGGTGCAGTGGTTAGAGCAGGATGGGGGGCTGGGAACCAGGACTCCTGGGTTCTCCGCCCGGCTCTGGGAGGGGAGTGGGGTCTGGTGGTTAGAGCAGGGGGGGCTGGGAGCCAGAACTCCTGGGTTCTCTCCCCGGCTCTGGGAGGGGAGTGGGGGCTGGTGGGTTAGAGCAGGGGGCGCTGGGAGCCAGGATGCCTGGGTCCTATTCCTGGTTCTGCTGGTGATTTGCTGTGTGACCCCGAGGCAGATCACTCGAGCGCTCTGGCTCCAGTTCAGCAAAACATCTGAGGCCACATTCAGATACCCCCCACCCCCCCAGTTGGCCGAGTGGTTCCGTGCTTTATCCAGGCTAGAAATGGGGTGGTTGAGGTGGTCACTGACCAGGTTGTCAATATCCTGTTGGCGATGGGCCCCTGATCCCCCCACCTCTCACCACCAGGTTGTCCATCAAAGACCTTTTGAACCACGCCTTCTTCGCGGAGGACACGGGGCTGCGGGTGGAGCTGGCGGAGGACGACGACGGGCTGAGCTCTTCTCTGGCCTTGAGGCTGTGGGTGGAAGACCCCAAGAAGCTGAAGGGGAAGCACAAGGACAACGAAGCCATCGAGTTCAGTTTCAACCTGGAGTCGGACGTCCCCGAGGAAGTGGCGTGCGAGATGGTGAGTGCTTTGGACGGACTGTGCCGCTGCCTCTCCTCCCTCCCTTCGGCTGTGTGGGAGCTCGTCGGGGCAGGGGCTGTCTGTCGCTGTGAGTCTGTGCAGTGCCTGGCGCAAGGGGGGACCCCGGTCTCCGTGCAGTGCCCGGTGTGCCCGGAGCCCCAGTGCCAGTTTCCCCTCCCACCCTTCACACTGGAAGTTCGTCGGGGCAGGGGCTGTCTCTCGCTGTTTGCTCTGTCGGGCCAGCGGGGATCCGGCCGCTTTTGAGTGCATGTAAATAACTCAGAAGGCCCGGAAGTGTTACTATTGTCGGGCTCTGCTTGTATTTTCCATGACGAAGTCGGGTCTCGCCTGTCCTTCCTGGGCGACTCCGGGGGGGATGGAGATCAAGCCGGGCTCGTGCCATTGGGGATGTGTAGGAAACCCGACTGGTTGAGAAGTGGGAACCTTTTTAATTCAGACTGTTCAAAACTTTATTAACGTCTCTCTAACGCCGACACCGGCGATCGCCGCTGTCTCTGGCCATGTCTGCTGAGGCAAAGCACCCTGGGGATTAGCTTGGAACGTTAGAGAAACTCTCTCGCGAAGCCCCACAAGCAATCGACGCGCTCACCCAGTGGCTGTCTGCGTGGAGTCCTGGTCGGCCATGCGGGGTCTCACTGGGGAGCGGCTCCTAGATCTTTGCCTCTCCGAGAGATGCAGAGCGTCAAAGGTCTGGGTATCCAGATACCCTGGGAACTGGCTTTAATCACCCTCCTGGTGAATCCTGGTTCAGGAGGATCAGGAACACAAAGGTACATAGACGGCTTGTCGATGCAATATCTTACTAATATCCCCCACCGCCCGGCACTTGGGGATCGATTCAAACTTCCACTCCTCCAACGTCTTGCATCTGTCACAGGTGTAACGTGATGTGAATTTAAACCCACTCAGGGCAGTGAGTATCAAAGCTAGCTCAGGTGTGCGGCAATCACACTTTGCGACTGCAGCCAAGACATTCGCTTAGTTAAACTGAAACAGGAGAATCCACCCAGAAGGCTGCGCCAGCTACAGACTGGGCGTGGTTGGTTTTTTTTGGTTTTTTGGGGTCACTTGGAAAGCGGTTTAAACTCACAGAATAAGAGCGCTTTCCCTTAACCAGCTGGCTGAATGTGTGTTGACAAGGCCTCTGTTAAAGATGGCACTGCCAACCCCAAATGTTCTGAAATTATAAATTAGGCCTCACCCCAAAATCGTGAGACGTGGCTTGAAAAATCTCTCTTAAAATGTGGGGTCTTGATATTTGTTTTCTAGCTTTTGAGCCTTTAGAACGTCCTGTTTGCAAGATTTGCTCCTCAGTTCCGAGGGCTAGCAAGTTTCTCTTGTAAAAAGTAAGGTGACATTCTCCCCCAAATCACATGACTCTGGCAGCTGGGACTTTATGAAGAAACATCAAGGTGAAATCCTGGTTCCGTCTGGGGTCCCATATCATGAGAGTCACCAATGCCTCTTACCTGAGGATGGGGAGAGTGGTTGAGCCACATCTCTGAGCCCTCCAAGGAGTGGGGAGCGAAGAGCTGTGTGTTTTGGTTAACAAGCTGAGAGAGGCTTTCACGGGGTATCCGGAGAGCAGGCGCGATTCCTCGTCTTTCCCATCTTGATCCCCCTTCTGCAGGTGAAATCCGGATTCTTCCACGAAAGCGACTCCAAAGCTGTGGCCAAGTCCATCCGGGACCGCGTGGCCCTGATCAAGAAGACCCGAGAGCGGCGGCAAGCCAGCTGCCTGGAGGAACAGAGGGAGGCGCAGTGCAAGGCAGCCGGCGGGGCCCTGCCGCCCCAGGGCGTCTCGCTGACTGGCCCGGCCCAGCCGGCGGGCGCCGAGTGGGAGGAGACGGAGGTGGACCAGCACGTCCGGCAGCTGCTGCTGCAGCAGACTCAGCACCAGTCTTCCTTGGCGGGTACGTGGAGCGACAGGGGTAGCTGGTCAATTTCACCAGCCCCCTTTAGTCTCCTCGGGAGAGACCGAAACGTCTCCCACTCGCCTGCTCCGGAAGGGAATTGATTGGCTGAGACGTGCCCCGATGAGCCCATCCTGCAGAGGGACCCCACGTCCCTGCCTCCTCCCTCCCACGACTGGCCACCCTGCGCCTGGGAGCCAGACCTGCCAACCGGGCAGCTGCAAAGAGCCCCCCCACCCCTCAGTCCGGTGTCCCGTCTCCAGCCGAGGCCCATCCCCCATGCTTTGGGGGAAGGGAGAAAACCACCCTTGGAACACAGCTGCCTCCCCCTTTGAGCCATCGCAGGGCGTGCTGGGGCCGCGTTCACGCTCCAGGGGCGCGTTGCTTTAGGGGTAACCCCGGCCCGAGGTAGAGAGGCATCTGTCGTCCCAGGTGGGGCTAACTCGCGGCCCAGACTCTGCTGTCACAACGGCGATAACGAGGCAGAAGGGGTGTCAGGGTCTCTTCCCACCTCCTGATGAGGGCGTGCTCCACGCCCCCCTTCGCGGTCCCGCCCCCTCCCTGGGGTGGCAGGAAGGTGTTTCGGAGGGGCGGGGCTTGGGGCAGTTGGAGTCCCCGCAGACTGGTGATAATTGCCCCGGGTTTTCTGAGCAGCCATCGTTGACTGTCATGCCGGCCTCGCTGAGCAGCCTTAGATGTGAGTCTGTAGGCAGTGCGGCCTAGTGGATAGTGCACTGCCCGGGGGCCCAGGATAGTCGGCTTCTAGTCCCTGCCGGTCTCCGTGGCACGGCTTCCCTGCTCCATAAAGCACTTGGAGACGCGCACTGGACAGGAACCTGGTGGTGTTGGCGAGGAGGACGTAGGTCTGGAGTGGGACCTTTGGTTCCTGTGTCCTCCCCCGCCCTGTTTGCACCTGCTAGGACAGGACACGCCTGCCCATGCTCTGAGTGACTGACGGGCCTCTCCTGCCTCCCCATACAGCTGAGAGCCTGTCGGAGAAGAGCGCCGGGTCGGTGATTCTGTCAGAGGCCCCCAGACAGCACAGTCTGGCCTACTCGGAGCAGGCGATGGGTGGCCCCCCGCAGCCCTCCATCCTCCCACCGGTGGAAGCCGGCCTTCAGGGACATCTGTACCCGTCGCAGCCGCTGATGGGACACTACCAGCAGATTGCTGGGGTAAGGCACCGCCTCGGCTCACCAGCCGTCGTGCTAGGGTCAGTGACAGCAAGGGTGTCCTTAGCCATGCGCCCGGATTGTCCCCCAAAACCCTGCCGATCCGGCCTGGGGGAAATCCCCTCCCTACCCCGAATCTGCTGCCCCTGAGCAAGGCCCACAGCCAGGCCGTTAAAGGTGCATCTACCCAGCCTGCTGCAGCGAATCCCAGAGCCAGGATCGGCAGACTCGGGCTGGTGCTGCGGCGTTACAGATCGCAGTGTAGACGGCCCTGCTTGGGCTCTGAGACCCACTCGCTTTGCCGGCTTTCGGAGCCCGAGAGGGAACGTCTACACTGCTGTTCTCCGCGCTGGCTCACTGGGACTCAGGCTCTGACCCACCCTCCTAGCAGGGTCCTGGTCGTCAGGGGCCTGGAGGGGGGAATGCAGGGGTCAGAGTTGGGGGGGTTTGGGGAGTGGGTCAGAGTTGGGGGCGTTGCAGGGGGCAGGGTTGGAGGTTAACCATTATCTTTGGTGCGAGGTACCCGCGGCTTGTTACTGTATCGCCTCCACTGAGTTCAGAACCACACTGTGTCCTGGGGGGCCGGGCGTCAGGGACTCCCAACCCAGGCTCTGAGGCAGGGCTGAGCTCGGGTCAGCGAATGCTCAGGGCCCAGGCCGAGTGGGGTGGGGCAGGCCCTGAGCCCGGCCGTGGCCGTGTGAACGCAGCTCAGCAGGTCTGCATAGCACATCGGCTCAGCTGCGAGACACCGAGCCAGCACTTGTAAGCCTGGGCTCAAAGAGGAGCCCAGCTAGGAGGGTGCAGCAGATCTGAGCTGGGGAGAGAACGGGGGCCTGGAGGTGCTTTGTCATTAACGAGCTTCTTTATTCGTCACCATCATTAATTAAGCAGGTGCAGCAGCAGAACCTGGGCCACCCACAGATCTTACCCCCAGCTCTACCCACCCACAGCTTAGCTCCGCCGGCAGCTCCCCAGCCGCAGGCCTCGCCTGGCGCGGTCCCGCAGCTCACGCAGATAATGGTACGTCTGTTGTGCTGCGTGCGGCGCGGCTGACACACGGGGGGTGGCTGGTGCAGCGGGATCCTTGGCAGGCGGGGAAAGCACTGAACAGGGATGTGTGACCTCAGGGCCGGCTTGATGAACGGCAGGGCCCGATTTGAGTACCTGGCGGCGGTCTGGGGCTTCGGCGGCACGGGGTCCGCTCCGGGGTTCCGCGGCACCGAAAGACCCCCCCTGCTGCCGAAATGCCGCCAAAGACGCGGAGCCCGATTCCAGGGAATCGGCTTAAAGCCGGCCTGTGTGACCTCCAGGGTCAAGTCCTTCCTGGTTCAGGGACTTCAGTCTGGGATCCCACTAAGCATGGGGCTGCTGGCTCTTCTGGGGTGGGACTCTGCCTAGCACCTCGGAAAGTTTGAGTTTTGTGGGGAAATTCCTGATTGGCCCCGATTGCCGTTAAGGTCAGAAGAGGGACGGGCCGTGCCCAGCTGTTCCTGCTTCGGCTCAGTCCTTGCAGAGTCTCCTCTACCACTTGGCGTTTTCGTGGGCAGGGAGCTCCAGGCCCAGCACCAACCCGCTGCCACCCTGATTAGCCAAGATCAGAGCCTCTGGGGCGCTGGACCAAAAGCAGCTTATGTGGGGGGGATAGAAGTGGCCCAAGGGCCGGACACACGTTGGAGGTTCAGCGCAAGGGGGTCCGAGCCCCGTTACTACGAGGGATCTGAGGCATTTGAACAGGGCTCTGCTGAATCCAATTTCCGGGCAGCCCCGGGCAGCTGTTTCTGGCTGGGGGCCTGGGCCGGTTGCTTTTGTAAACTGAAGATGTTGAGCCAGATGCTCTCTGGCAGAAGGGTTCCCGTCCCCGCATCCCTTGGTATTGCCCATGTCACTCCCAGAATGCACTGGCTTTCCCAGAGTGCCTTGCTCTCCTCATGGCCGCCGATGAGTTCTAGATAAGAACTAGCTACGTTCATGGAGGATTGGTCCATCACTGGCTACTAGCCAGGCTGGGCAGGGATGGTGGCCCCAGCAGCTGGGAATGGGTGACGGGGGGTGGATCGCTTGGTGATTCCCTGTTTGGTTCATTCCCTCTGGGGCGCCTGGCATTGGCCACTGTCAGAAGACGGGACGCTGGGCTAGGTGGACATTTGGACTGACCCAGTGTGGCCGTCGCACATGTCTCACCCCCAGAATGCATTGCTGCTGGAGACGCTCTGGGAATGCCTCCTACTGCTCTATGGGGTATCCGCTCGGATTGTTTTTCCCAGAATGCATTAGTGCGTATGTGGGCAGAGCCTAGATTTTTTTGGGGTGGGGCAGAGGTGTGACTCGTTTGTGTTTCTGCACCTGTAACCCCCGTGCTTTCTTTGCCACCAGCACCTCGAGTCACAGCTGCCATATGGGGCCGAGGGGCAGGCGCTGGAGCCGTCGGTCATGGCGGTGCCCCAGGCCATCCTGGCAGCTGCCTCTCCCCAGGCCATGCCGGGGGCCAGCGCCCAGCTGGACTCCACCACCAGGACCGGGAGTCAGACGGCCACCACCGCTGCAGCTGAGGTCGACCCGGCGTCTGGCTTCCTGACCCTCGGTCACAGCCTGGCACCGCAGAACCAGCCCTTGGCCCAGTTTGTTGGGAATATGCAAGGGATGGCCCAGCTCCTGCCTGCTTCCTTGGCTGGGCAGCCAGGGGCACCCATGGGGCAGCCGCAGCAGGTGGCATCGATGCAGCAGCTCCAGCAGGTTCCTGCCAGGCAGCAGCCCCAGCAAATTCCTCAGCAAACTGTCCCCACACAACAGATTCCAGCAATGCAGCAGGTTCCTGGCATGCAGCAGTCCCAGCAGGTGGTGTCCATGCAGCAGCCGCAGCAAATTCCTCAACAGACTGCACCGATGCAGCAGGTTCCTGCCATGCAGCAGCCGCAGCAGGTTCCTGCCATGCAGCAGGTTCTTGCCGTACAGCAGCCGCAGCAGGTTGCATCGATGCAGCAGGTTTCTGCCATGCAGCAGCCGCAGCAGGTTGCATCGATGCAGCAACCCCAGCCAGTTGCGCCCATGCAGCAGCCCCAGCAGGTTCCCACCATGCAACAGCCGCAGCAGGTGGTGCCCATGCAGCAGCCGCAGCAAATTCCTCAACAGACTGTGCCCATGCAGCAGGTTCCTGCCATGCAGCAGCCGCAGCAGGTTGCATCGATGCATCAGGTTCCTGCCATGCAGCAGCCGCAGCAGGTTGCACCGATGCAGCAACCCCAGCCGCTTGCGCCCATGCAACAGCCCCAGCAGATTCCCGCCATGCAACAGCCGCAGCAGGTGGTGCCCATGCAGCAGCCGCAGCAAATTCCTCAACAGACTGTGCCCATGCAGCAGGTTCCTGCCATGCAGCAGCTGCAGCAGGTTGCATCGATGCAGCAACCCCAGCAGGTTCCCGCCATGCAGCCGCCCCAGCAGTATGCCGTAATTCAGCCAGACGCCTTACTGCAGCCTTCCCTGGCCCAGCCAGTGCAGCCCATGCAGCTGCAGCCGCCGCCAGGTTACCCGCCCCCGCCGCCGCAGTTTGTGCTGCATGGGGGCGCCCTGGAGCAGACGCAGGGGCTGCTGGCCCAGGAGCCGGAGCAGCAGGTGGAACGCGTGTGTCCTGTCCCGGCCCCGCTGCAGGCCCCATACCAGCTGCAGCCAGCGTACCCCCTGCAGGCGCCTTACGCTGACCAGCCCCCCTTCCCAGCCCAGCCGGCAGAGCCGGTGGTGTACGCGTTCCCGGGGCAGCCTGCGTACCGGGGGGAGCCGGTGGCGTTTCTGAGCCAGCTGGCGGAGCTGCAGCAGCCAGGCTTCGCGCCATCGCCCGGGGCGCTGAGCCAGGAGGCTGGCGCTGAGCAGATGCCCCCGGCGCTCTCCCAGCAGGACGGCAGTGGCTTGGGGCCCGCCCTGGCACAAGGGCCGGGCGAAGGACAACAAGCAGCGCTGCCGGCGGTCCCATTCCTCCTGCCTCAGCCCTCGGCTTTCGCACCTCCCCCGATGCAGCCGCTACCCCAGCCGGCTCCTCTCCAGCCACAGCCGCTCCTGGCCGCAGTCCCCACCTTGCTCCAGACCCTGTCGGCCAGGCCGGAGCAGCTGCAGCCGCCCTCCTCGGAACAAGGCTCTGGAGCGCAGCAGCCAGCGGTGCAGATCCCCGAGCAGCCAGCCTACGTCCTGTTAGCGGCAGAGTCGGGGGCGTGGCAGAGTCCGGTGGGCAGCCCTCTGCTCACCGCCTGCCCGCAGCCCGCCCTGAGCCCCCAGCCGCAGCCACAGCCTGGGCCGGGGCTGGGGCCGGGGCCGGAGCAGGTACGTGACCTGGCCTCAGACTGGGCTGGGGGATGGTAAGAGGTAACTCAGTCACAGGCTGGCGGTATCGGCGTGAGGCCCGAATAGTTAATAATGGGCCCCCAGGTAGCAAAGGAAGGTCCCAGCGCCGGGTGCTGGAGCTGCACTAACTCAGGCGAGCAGCAAGGGGGGTGATTTTAACGGGGCGCGTAGTTAACCACTGGAGCAGCTTCCCAAGGGTCCTGCTGGATTCTCCCTCACTGGCCACTTTCAAATCGAGATGGGAGGTTTGGCGAAAAGCTCTGCTGTAGGGCAGAAGGGAGGATTGTGGGGCAGGTCTCTGGCCTGGGTTATCCAGGAGGTCAGACTGCATGAGCTCAGCGGCCCCTGGGGATCTGTGAACTCCTGGGCCAGCGTGAAGAAGCGAGGCTGAGAGCTTGCGAGCGGTCCCTGCTGTGTCCGGCGGCGTGTCCCTGCTGTGTCCGGCGGCGGGTCCCTGCTGTGTCCGGCGGCGTGTCCCTGCTGTGTCCGGCGGCGGGTCCCTGCTGTGTCCGGCGGCGGGTCCCTGCTGTGTCCGGCGGCGGGTCCCTGCCGTGTCCGGCGGCGGGTCCGTGGGGAAGTGCCGTGGTAGTTCCACCACTGGCGTTACACCAGGGCAACGCTCTGGTTTTGGAATCACCGAAGCCTTTTTCCAGGCAGTTTCCTGCCCTAGACAAGCCCGAAGATTGACTGCGAAAGCCTCCTCCCTGGCGGGTGACCCTTTCTGAGTTTCCATCCAGGCTCCAGGTTTAGCCATCGCCCTGGAGAATGGTTCCTCATGGGGTCATCCTCTGAACGTGGGGTCCCTCCTGTGTTCAACCCTGGTCACCCTTCACCCCGCCACACTTCCTCTGCCTGGGACTAGCTGGTGAGCCGCTGCTTTGCCTGGGAAGGCTCTGCAGCTCGCTGGTTTCCCTCCCTCGCACCGGCTGGGTTTGAAAACCCGCCGGACTCGTACCGAACCGGCCGCGTTCAGTAACCTGGCGGCTGCTTCTGGCTCCCAGAGAGACTTTCGGTCCTTGTAAGAGCCTCTTGTTCTCCCGCGCCCCGTCTGTGGTCCTGCTCCTCTGCTCTGAAGCCAAATGTGGTCCCCCCACCGTTCTGATTTCCAGCCCTGAGCCCGGTAGTCCTTGTGCCCACCCTGCCCCTTCTTTAGCTCTGTCTTATGTTCTGGCCTTTGTCCAGCCCCGTCCCGCTTCTCCTCTAACCCCCTCGGAGTCCGTCTAGCCCCATCTCCCTGGGGAAGGACCGAAATTCCCTTGTTTCACAGCTCTGTTTCCTGCCAGGTTTCCCAGCCTGCCTCGGTGCCGGAGCCCCAGATAGCTGCTTCAAAGCCAGACTTCCCGCAAGGGTGAGTCTCCTTCCTCGTTGAGTCAAGAGCATGGGAATGCGGGGTGTGGCGGGGGGAAAGGAATTGAGCCCGGTGCAAAATCCAGCCTTTCTGCCCATGTGCTGTGCATCTCGGGGAGCACACGTGAGCAGCAGTTCACAGCCCCGTCAAGTGGCCGCATCGACGGTCGGCCGGCCATCCTGCCAGCTGGAGGAGCGCTGGGTCAGTGTGTCCCAGAAACCTCCGTCAAAGGATCCCCTTGGATTTATTTCTCGCAGCTCACGTCCCACCCCGAGATAGACACACCGGCCTGTCCCTTTCCTGCCGCTTGTCTGACCCCTCTGAGGAGGCTGAGCCTTCCACAGCTGTGGCCACTGAAGTAATTCAATTTCCCCTCCCCTCTTGGCCTGCGGAACTCATTGCCACAAGACTGCAGGAGAGGCCATGGCAGGAAACACCAAATAAACACTCGGGACTTTGGGCAGGGAGCTAAATGCATCAGCCCGTACCTTCCCCTGGGGGCAGATTGACTGATCCAGTTTGGTGCAGCGAGCCCCGTTCCGAGAGCTCATCAGTCACGCT
The DNA here is from genome assembly GCF_016161935.1 of Mauremys reevesii. Classification (NCBI taxonomy): domain Eukaryota; kingdom Metazoa; phylum Chordata; order Testudines; family Geoemydidae; genus Mauremys; species Mauremys reevesii. The sequence continues at coordinate 23,760,859 of NC_052644.1, read as the reverse complement.
TTCCTTCTCTCCCTGCTGCGCTCCCAGGCTGAATCCCGAGCTGGCCGCTCTGAAGGAAAGCGCCAGTGCGCACGAGCCCGCGAGCGGCAACGGCAAACAGGACAGAAGTAAACAGAGGCGGGCGTCCTGCCCCCGGCCGGACAAAGGCACCAAGTTCCAGCTCACCGTCCTGCAGGTTGGTAGCGGCGAGGGGGGAATTCAGCCTGTGGCTTAGGCCAGCTGACCTTCCACCGCGGGAAGGGATTCGCACCCAGGCGGAGATCCGACATTCCTCAGCCCTGTGTTCTCATGGGCCGCCTGGTTCCTCCAGGCTTCTCTGCGTGGGGAAATTGACCTGATCACAGTCCAGAAGTATCTGGGTGCGGAACAAATATTGGGCTCCTCAGTGTAAATTCTGACAGGAAATAAGGCGCCAGGGGAGGTAACCGAGAGGTGGGGAGTCTCGCTCGCGGGCGAGGCGTGTAAATCGAGATGGGCCGTTGTTAAAGACTCTGCTCCATTCAGCCAGGCCTGTGTTAGCCAGGGAGTCAGAGCAGACGATCACAACGCTCCCTTCTGACCTTGAGATGTGTGAATCTGTGTGTTTGAAAGCAGGTTCCGAAGTCACTTCGGTGCTGTTGAATTTTTGACTCCCCAGGTTTTGCCCCGAGTTTGCTATGGCTGGTTATTTTGGGGGCTCGGGGTGATCTGGGAGCTGGGAGGTCGCTTTCGTCTCCGAGGGGGGGCGGGGCAGGCTCACCTTCCTGAGATCACCCAGCCACAGCTCACGTTATCAGTTCCCTGCCGTCGCTTGGGCCTTGGCCTCACAGCAGTGTGGTCTCCCGAGGCCTGAGCTGGGTCCCTCTGATTGATGCTGGGCTCACTGGGACTGGCCTGGTGTGACGGTGCCCGCGCTCAGGAGGCTGGCAGGGGAGTTAAAGCTGCTTTACCCGACCTTGGCAGGGCCTGACGGTCACGTGGGCCCGTCAGGCTGTAGGAGGGGCTTGCTGTCTCCTCCACGTCCGCTCTCGGACTTCCCGGCGGCTGTCCTGGAAGCCAACGAGGGGCTTGCTTTGGCTCGGGGGCGGGCTGAAGGCCACCGGGTCGATCGGAGTCCCGAAGTCGGTCTTAAAGGCCGAATGTTCTTCCCTTCGCCTGCCCCGCCCCCCAGGAATCGGGTGCCCCCACAAAACGCTGGCCTTCTGCTCACGTCCCCAGGTGTCCACGGCCGGGGATAACATGGTCGAGTGCCAGCTGGAGACCCACAACAACAAGATGGTCACCTTCAAGTTTGATGCCGATGGAGACGCGCCCGAGGATATTGCTGATTACATGGTGAGTTTCCCCAGCGGCAGCCCTGCTTGCTGGGAGCCTCTCCTGGGGAGCAGCGACTCCGGGAGTTCGGGGCTCGTGGGGGAGAACGGGCGACGCCGGGGCCAAGAGCGATCCTGGGCAGCAGAAACCGGGGAGTCTCAAATAGGAGCCCAGAGGTTCTTTTACCCCTGGATTTCGCCCTGGTGCGGCCGCTGCTGGAACACGGCAGCCGGTTCTGGTGCCCACTGTGGCGGGTTGGATCCCCCCTTCTGGGATGCACCTGATATATTGGGGTTTCCCTGAGCCCGCCCGAATCCGCTAGGGGATTTCCCAGCACTCAAGTGCAGCTTCCCTCTGGAGACTACCCCCAGGATAATATTGTCTTGCGCTCTATAGACAGATCTGCACAGCACAAGCGCATAAAAATTCGCCCTGTCCCTCGATGTGGGGAGAGATACACACAGCTTCTCTCCCCCCCTCCCCCCGATATGAACTGCACAAACTGGGTTTTGAAATAAACAAGAAATAAATGTGTTAACTACAGGGACAGTAAACAGAACAAAGCAGATCCCTGAGCAAATAAAACAAACCACGCGAGCCGCGGTGCCTGTGAGCTTTGAGGCTCACCTGGGCTCTGTGTCACACCTGGGCTGATTTTCCAGGGTGGAGAGTAGATGATCTCGGGAGCGGGTGATGAGGGCCCCACCCTAGGGCCTGGGAACTGACGGTTCGGTTCCCAGAGCCGCCATAGCCTTGGATAAGCCATCTAGGGCTTGGTCGCGCTACATCTCACTGATTGTTTTGGCGCGTTCCAAAAAAGTGGGTCAAGACGAACCTGAAAATTACGAAAAATGTCAGCGAATCGACAACATCGGTTTGGGGCGTTGTTAAAGGGCTAGATTCACAAAATTGAGGTGGGCGGGGGCGGGGGTAGTCGTTGGACTCTGGATTCTAGGCAGGTCTCCCCTGGTGCTTTGCCTCGCTGTTGGGCTCTGTGCATTCTGGGACTTCTCTTGCTGTGCATTGTGGGACCCTGGAGTTCTGAGTTCCCACGATTCCTCACCTGCCACGTCAGGGCTGTTCTCTTTTTTGGTGAGCCAGCATCTTTTCAAACTGCTGTCAGACGGCATTGCTCCAGTATGAGCAGTTCCTCTCTTTCCTAACATGCCTGGACCGGCAGCGAAATGGGTCAAGGTATTGTCACTGGGCAACTGAGATCGCTAAAGGGGCCACTTCCCACCTGTCTGAGCAATCGGCTCAGGCTCTCTGCACACTCAGGCAAGCATTGTTGGGTCAGGCAGGCTCGGGGCACGTTCTCCAAGATTCCTTTGCAGCAATACGAGCTAGAGACACTTCCTTTTGTAAAAAGCGAAAGCTGAAAATCTGCTGAACGATTCGGGTACTTGTCCAATCCCCTGGCTGTCGAGTCCCACGCTTTGGGAAACGCTGATTGAGCTGTTGGGTGTTGGTTTCCCCCAATCAGGTGGAAGATAACTTTGTGCTGGAGAGCGAGAAGGAGAAGTTTGTGGAGGAGCTGAGAGCCATCGTGTGCCAAGCTCAGGAGATCCTCCGAAGCCTGCCGGTGGAAGAGCGAGCATCTGGCAACGATTCCGTTCCCTCCGAGTCCAACAGCAGCCAAGTAAGAATGGTGCTTTATCTCGGGCGTGTCTCCCGGCTACGTGGCACCTCAGAAGCTTCATTGTTTATTGACCTGTCGGTTTTTAATTCAGACAGGGTCGTCCGAGCAAGTTCAGATAAACCCTGCCTCCGCTCAGACCGGCAGTAAGTACCTTTAAAGAACCTCAAAACACAGGGGTGCAACCATCTCCCGAGGGTCATGGCGGATTCTCCATCACTGACCCTGGTTAAATCAAGAGGGGATGTTTTCCTAAAAGATTTGCCCTAGGAATTTTTCTGGGGCCGTTCTCCGGCCTGTGCTCTGCAGGGGGCCAGGTGGAATGATCACAACGCTCCCTTCTGGCCTCGGAACGTATGAATCTGTGACTCCGTTAATGGAGAGAGGTCCTTGTTTTTCATGCTACAGGGACATTGTCGTGTATTTCATTGTTTGAATTCACTTCCTTTTAAGTCTGTCCTTGAGCACGGTACAAAACAGCACCGTCGTCCTACACAGCAACCAGTCCGTCTGGGCGAATTCAGCAGTTAGCTTCGCCTCGGCGTCCCCCTGCCCTGCGTACAGGAGCCGTTCGCCGTGCCCGACCCACGCGGCTGATGTTTCCAAGGCAGCCGAACCAGACCCACAGAGTGGGAGGCGGTGGGGTGTGCTTTGGCCAGCCGATAAGCTAGGACAGAAACGCACTAGACTTGCACTAGTGACTTACCTGCTGGTAGGTACGAGCCGCTTCCCCTTTCATCTTTCCCCAGACGAGTGCGCTCCTCAGTCCTCTCCGGTCGGCCGCTGGCGATTCTGCATCAATCAGACAATAAGGAACAGAGAGGGGCAGACGCCGGCTGCTACCGGTGAGCAGAGACTTCCACCAGGGGTGACGGGAGGTCAGAGAGCAGAGGGAACCGAACAATTTAGAGCCAAGGCCCGAGTTAAAACCAGCCAGAGGCTTTCTCTTAGCTTTGGCACAAGCCTTTGTAGCCCACGCAGTAGGACTTCTGTGGAGGGCCCAGGCTGGGATCCTGGTCTCAGCTGGGGTAAGACGGGGCACTGGACAGGGTGGGCTAATGCTCTGAGACAGTCCAGAGACGACTCCTCCACCGTCTGCATGCCTGGCCGGTGAGTCTTCCTCCCCTGCTCATGGTGAAAGCGATCGCCAGATTTAGGGTCGATAGCCAGTTGCTCTGAGAAGGGGGAATCGCCCCGAGTGTGACCTGACTCGGTGATCTTGCCTGAGTCTGCTGAGAGCCCGAGCCGGTCGCTCAGAGAGGTGTGAACTGCTGTTAGTGTCACTGATAGTCACACAGCCTGAGTCTGCTGAGAGCCCGAGCCGGTCGCTCAGAGAGGTGTGAACTGCTGTTAGTGTCACTGATAGTCACACAGCCTGAGTCTGCTGAGAGCCCGAGCCGGTCGCTCAGAGAGGTGTGAACTGCTGTTAGTGTCACTGATAGTCACACAGCCTGAGTCTGCTGAGAGCCCGAGCCGGTCGCTCAGAGAGGTGTGAACTGCTGTTAGTGTCACTGATAGTCACACAGCCTGAGTCTGCTGAGAGCCCGAGCCGGTCGCTCAGAGAGGTGTGAACTGCCGTTAGTGTCACTGATAGTCACGCAGCCTGAGTCTGCAGCGAGCCTGAGCCAGTCGCTCAGAGAGGTGTGAACTGCTGTTAGTGTCACTGATAGTCACGCAGCCGGAGTCTGCTGAGAGCCCGAGCCAGTCGCTCAGAGAGGTGTGAACTGCCGTTAGTGTCACTGATAGTCACGCAGCCTGAGTCTGCTGAGAGCCCGAGCCGGTCGCTCAGAGAGGTGTGAACTGCCGTTAGTGTCACTGATAGTCACACAGCCTGAGTCTGCTGAGAGCCCGAGCCGGTCGCTCAGAGAGGTGTGAACTGCCGTTAGTGTCACTGATAGTCACGCAGCCTGAGTCTGCTGAGGCCCGAGCCAGTCGCTCAGAGGTGTGAACTGCCGTTAGTGTCACTGATTGTCACGCAGCCTGAGTCTGCTGAGAGCCCGAGCCGGTGGCTCAGAGGTGTGAACTGCCGTTAGTGTCACTGATAGTCACGCAGCCTGAGTCTGCTGAGAGCCGAGCTGGTCGCTCAGAGAGGTGTGAACTGCTGTTAGTGTCACTGATAGTCACGCAGCCTTAGTCTGCTGAGAGCCCGAGCCGGTTGCTCAGCGGTGTGAACTGCCGTTAGTGTCACTGATAGTCACACAGCCTGAGTCTGCTGAGAGCCCGAGCCGGTCGCTCAGAGAGGTGTGAACTGCCGTTAGTGTCACTGATAGTCACACAGCCTGAGTCTGCTGAGAGCCCGAGCCGGTCGCTCAGAGAGGTGTGAACTGCCGTTAGTGTCACTGATAGTCACACAGCCTGAGTCTGCAGAGAGCCTGAGCCGGTCGCTCAGAGCGGTGTGAACTGCCGTTAGTGTCACTGATAGTCACACAGCCTGAGTCTGCAGAGAGCCCGAGCCGGTCGCTCAGAGCGGTGTGAACTGCCGTTAGTGTCACTGATAGTCACACAGCACACAGGGAGTCTGCTGAGCAGAGAGGTGTGAACTGCCGTTAGTGTCACTGATAGTCACGCAGCCTGAGTCTGCAGAGCAGAGAGGTGTGAACTGCTGTTAGTGTCACTGATAGTCACGCAGCCTGAGTCTGCAGAGAGCCCGCGAGTCGCTCAGAGAGGTGTGAACTGCCGTTAGTGTCACTGATAGTCACGCAGCCTGAGTCTTCTGAGAGCCCGAGCCGGTCGCTCAGAGAGGTGTGAACTGCCGTTAGTGTCACTGATAGTCACGCAGCCTGAGTCTGCTGAGAGCCCGAGCCGGTCGCTCAGAGAGGTGTGAACTGCTGTTAGTGTCACTGATAGTCACACAGCCTGAGTCTGCTGAGAGCCCGAGCCGGTCGCTCAGAGAGGTGTGAACTGCTGTTAGTGTCACTGATAGTCACACAGCCTGAGTCTGCTGAGAGCCCGAGCCGGTCGCTCAGAGAGGTGTGAACTGCCGTTAGTGTCACTGATAGTCACGCAGCCTGAGTCTGCAGCGAGCCTGAGCCAGTCGCTCAGAGAGGTGTGAACTGCTGTTAGTGTCACTGATAGTCACGCAGCCGGAGTCTGCTGAGAGCCCGAGCCAGTCGCTCAGAGAGGTGTGAACTGCCGTTAGTGTCACTGATAGTCACGCAGCCTGAGTCTGCTGAGAGCCCGAGCCGGTCGCTCAGAGAGGTGTGAACTGCCGTTAGTGTCACTGATAGTCACACAGCCTGAGTCTGCTGAGAGCCCGAGCCGGTCGCTCAGAGAGGTGTGAACTGCCGTTAGTGTCACTGATAGTCACGCAGCCTGAGTCTGCTGAGAGCCCGAGCCAGTCGCTCAGAGAGGTGTGAACTGCCGTTAGTGTCACTGATGGTCACGCAGCCTGAGTCTGCTGAGAGCCCGAGCCGGTGGCTCAGAGAGGTGTGAACTGCCGTTAGTGTCACTGATAGTCACGCAGCCTGAGTCTGCTGAGAGCCCGAGCTGGTCGCTCAGAGAGGTGTGAACTGCTGTTAGTGTCACTGATAGTCACGCAGCCTGAGTCTGCTGAGAGCCCGAGCCGGTCGCTCAGAGAGGTGTGAACTGCCGTTAGTGTCACTGATAGTCACACAGCCTGAGTCTGCTGAGAGCCCGAGCCGGTCGCTCAGAGAGGTGTGAACTGCCGTTAGTGTCACTGATAGTCACACAGCCTGAGTCTGCTGAGAGCCCGAGCCAGTCGCTCAGAGAGGTGTGAACTGCCGTTAGTGTCACTGATAGTCACACAGCCTGAGTCTGCTGAGGTCGCTCAGAGAGGTGTGAACTGCTGTTAGTGTCACTGATAGTCACACAGCCTGAGTCTGCAGAGAGCCTGAGCCGGTCGCTCAGAGCGGTGTGAACTGCCGTTAGTGTCACTGATAGTCACACAGCCTGAGTCTGCAGAGGGTGTGAACTGCCGTTAGTGTCACTGATAGTCACACAGCCGGAGTCTGCTGAGAGCCCGAGCCGGTCGCTCAGAGAGGTGTGAACTGCCGTTAGTGTCACTGATAGTCACGCAGCCTGAGTCTGCAGAGAGCCCGAGCCGGTCGCTCAGAGAGGTGTGAACTGCTGTTAGTGTCACTGATAGTCACGCAGCCTGAGTCTGCAGAGAGCCCGAGCCGGTCGCTCAGAGAGGTGTGAACTGCCGTTAGTGTCACTGATAGTCACGCAGCCTGAGTCTTCTGAGAGCCCGAGCCGGTCGCTCAGAGAGGTGTGAACTGCCGTTAGTGTCACTGATAGTCACGCAGCCTGAGTCTGCTGAGAGCCCGAGCCGGTCGCTCAGAGAGGTGTGAACTGCTGTTAGTGTCACTGATAGTCACACAGCCTGAGTCTGCTGAGAGCCCGAGCCGGTCGCTCAGAGAGGTGTGAACTGCCGTTAGTGTCACTGATAGTCACGCAGCCTGAGTCTGCTGAGAGCCCGAGCCGGTCGCTCAGAGAGGTGTGAACTGCCGTTAGTGTCACTGATAGTCACGCAGCCAGAGTCTGCTGAGAGCCTGAGCCAGTCGCTCAGAGAGGTGTGAACTGCCGTTAGTGTCACTGATAGTCACGCAGCCTGAGTCTGCAGCGAGCCCGAGCCGGTCGCTCAGAGAGGTGTGAACTGACGTTAGTGTCCCTGATAGTCACGCAGCCGGAGTCTGCTGAGAACTGAGTCTCTGTGAAGATCCTTCGGCCGCAGAAATTCCCAGCAGCTCCCTTCACCTTCCAGGCCCTCCCTCTTAGGCCCTTTGCTTGGGGAGCCGCCAGCTGTCTGGACTGACGGGGGCCGAGGTCCCTGCGCAGCGTCTCCGTCGGGGGGTAACGTTTCCCCCTGGCGGTCGTTACAGGTCCAGACAAGGAGGACGCTAAGGAGACGTGCCCCCAGGGTGGAGCACTGGCTGCTGAGACCCAGGGTCCCAACGCCAGCCCAGAGGACAGCGCGGCATCGGAGTGCCCCGGCTCGAAACCTGAGCGGCTGGCGGAAGGAGACGCAGAGAAGCCAGCGCCTCTCTCTGCCAATGACAGCTGGGCCGGGCCGGAGCCGGGAGAGCCCCCTGCCCCACAGCCTGGCGACCGGCCTGTCGGCTTGGCGGTGGCCCCCGCTGGCGAGCCGCCCCTCCTGACTGAGGTCCCGGCGTCCGAGCACCAGTCCCAGCAGCCTCTGCCAGAAGGAGACGCCTCTCCGAGCGCCAAGGCCGGGCAGGCGCAGACGCCCGGCTCGGAACCGGCCCCGCTGCCCCCCTCGGTGCCAGAATCTGACGGCGAGGGGCCGCCCAAGATGGATTTTGTCGACAACCGAATCAAAACCCTGGATGAGAAGCTGAGGACGCTGCTCTACCAAGAGCACAGCTACTCCGAGAGCCAGAAGGACACGCAGAGCACGGAGTCCCCGCTCTCCTCGGCTGAGGATACGCTGTCCTGTGCCGGGCCAGAAGCGCCAGCCGCCGCCCCTGCCCTGGGAGCGCCAGGGAGCCCGGCGGAGTCCCAGGGGACCGACACCTCCGAGGGGTCTCCGCTGCCCCCCCCCGAGCCTGCCAGCCAGCCCACTGGCTCGCCAGCGGTGAGACAGGACCCCGACGTCATCACGGTCGCCCCCAGGGAACTCTGTCTGCATGTGAGTATGGGGGCGTGGGGGGCCGCGGGTATGGCTCTAGTTACGGCACCCGGGACGCAACGCTGGCACTGGGGGGTGGGACCCAGGTGTTCCCACCCCCCTGCTGAGATCGGGGCCCCTCCCCCGGCTGAGATTGGGGTCCTTGTAATGCCGGGCGCCGCGCAGACCCCTCCCCTGGCCGAGATCGGGGCCCCCTTGTGCCGGGCGCCGCGCAGACCCCTCCCCCGGCCGAGATCGGGGCCCCCTTGTGCCGGGCGCCGCGCAGACCCCTCCCCCGGCCGAGATCGGGGCCCCCGATGCGCCAGCCCATTGGAAAGTCCTTTAGACGCACGAGGCGGAGCAGCAAGGGGCCTGGTACGGTTTGGAAAGTTGGGTTGGGGCAGGATGGTGGTTTCTGACCCCTCCCCCCGCCCCCCATAGGGTGACCAGAGAGCAAGTGTGAAAAATGGGGACAGGGTGACGGGGGTAACAGGCGCCTGTACAAGAAAAGGACCCAAAGTCAGGCCGGTCCCTATAAAACTGGGACAGCTGCTCACACTAGCTCCCGGCGGCTCTCCAGGCCCCCAGCCGTTCATTCAGGGAAGTCTGATGCGGGGGGTTCCCAGGGGCCCCCTTTGCCTTGCGACTCTGCGGCTGCCCCGTCCCACTCAGGCACTGCGCTTTTCTCCTTCCCTCCCCTTTGTCTGCTGCAGGAGCCGTCCCCGGAGCCTCCCTCCCCGCCGAGCCCCGAGGCCTGTCCCGCTGCGCTGGCCAGCGCCGGAGCCCTTCACCTGCAGACAGGAGGTGGATATTTTGGCCTAAGCTTTAATTGCCCTAGTCTCAAAAACCCTATTAGCAAGAAATCCTGGACTCGCAAATTAAAAAGCTGGGCGTTCAGGCTCCGGCAATCCACCAGCTTTTTCAAGAGATCCAAAGTCCGCCAAGGTAGTGTGCTTGAGACAGGGCTCCGCCGTAGGTAAAGCATCCGTTATGATTTCTTTCCCGCCGCGCCCCTCTGTGTCCAGCCGCGTCATTCCACCCCGCAGCCGTCGCCACTTTCCTTTGCTCGGGCTCCCCCCCGCTCCCCCCATTCTTTTCCATTCCACCTAGCAGCGTGAGTCTCGGGCGGGGGGGCGGGGGCGAACCGGCTAGCACCGGGGGCGGGGTGTGGCACGCGCGGCGCTCTTGGGAGGCGCGGCCCCCGCGGCCCGGTTCCAACCCGCGATGCCCTCCCCTGTTTCTGCTCTTCTTTCCTTCCGGCTGCGGCGCCGCTCGGCAGCGGAGGCAGAGGAGACGAGGACGGAGGGGCCCGGGGAGAACGAAGCCAGTGAGAGATGGAGATCAGCTTCGGTGTCCTATCAGCGAGGCCGCTTCCAGGTGGGCCGTGCCAGCCACTGCCTGGCTCCCTGCCCATGCCCTGGCTCTAACCCGCCGGACCCCGCTCTCCTCCTCCCAGAGCCAGGAGGGAACCCAGGAGTTCTGGCTCCCAGCCCCTCCGGCTCTCACCACTAGGCCCCACTCCCCTCCCAGAGCCAGGGAGAGAACCCAGGAGTCCTGGCTCCCAGCCCGCCCCGTGCTGTAGCCACTAGCCCCCATTCCCCTCCCAGAGCCAAGGAGAGAACCCAGGAGTCCTGGCTCCCAGCCCACCCCGTGCTGTAACCACTGGCCCCCACTCCCCTCCCAGAGCTGGGGAGAGAACCCAGGAGTCCTGGCTCTTAGTCCCCCCCTGCTCTAACCACCAGCCCCCATTCCCCTCCCAGAGCAGGGGAGAGAACCCAGGAGTCCTGGCTCCCAGCCCCTCCGGCTCTAACCCGTCAGCTCCCGCTATCCTCCCAGAGCCGGGGGGGGAACCCAGGAGTCCTGGCTCCCAGCCCCTCCCATCACCTCTAGGCATGAGCTCTTCGTGGCGAGGGCCTGCCCGTCCCAGCTAACCCTGCCCATCCCTGTGCGCCCCAGGTCACCGCCGTGCCGCAGCAGCCAGCTCCGCACGTGGCAGAGGCCGGGCCTGACGCTGCCAGGCCGGAGGAGCCTCGGGCGGACGATCCAGGCACCCCCCCGCCAGGAGAGTCGCTCCTATGGGCCAGCCCGGCCTGCGAGACGGACGCCTCTTCCCTCACCCCGGAGCGGGAGCCGGAGGAGCTGTCGGCCACGGGGAGCAGCACGGAGCCATGGGCCGAGGGGCCCATCCGGAGGCAGCCCAGCTCCGACAGCGAGCCGGGCCCCGAGGAGTCGGGGGAGACCCTGGGGTCCGGCAGGGAGCGGCGCCCCCCGATGGCCGAGGACCGCGCCTGCCACGGGGCCAGGCGCCGCAGCTCCCTCTTCCTGTCAGCCTCCTCGCCCATGAGCAGCGACGACGAGTCCGAGCTCGAGGACGAGGACCTGAAGGTGGAGCTGCAGCGGCTGCGGGAGAAGTAAGGGGGCCGTCTCCGGGCCTGGGCAGCCCGACTGTGACCTCCCCCAGGGTTTCTCCTGCCACACGTCCAGCCGGCGCTGGGGGGGGCTGGCCAGGCCCCCGAGCAGCGGGGCTTGGGCTGGAGGGGTACAGGGCAGCCGCTGGCTCAGGCGCTCGGCAGATTCAGGCAGGGTCACGTCACACCTCTCGGCGCGATCGGCGCAGGCTCTGTGCAGACTCAGGCGCCTCAGGCCAGTTCTGCTTTGTCCTTTCAGCGCCAGCCGGGAGCGTATTGGCAGGGCCGTTCCTTGTTTTGCCTCAAATGCCTAGAGGTCAGGACTGGGGTCCCGCTGGGCCGGGCGGGCGCAACACCTAGAGTGGGTCAAGAGCTCGTTCTAAATATGCTGGACAGACGAGGGGAAACAGAGCATAGGCTGGGGAAGTGGCAGAGCCAAGAACAGAACCCAGGAGTCCTGGCTCCTGCCCCCCCTGCTCTAACCAGCCGGAGCCCACTCCCCTCCCAGAGCTGGGAGAGAACCCAGGAGTCCTGGCTCCCAGCCTCCTCTGCTCTAACCACCAGCCCCCACTCCCCTCCCCGGGCCGGGCAGAGAACCCAGGAGTCCTGGCTCCCGCCCCCCCCCCCCCCGCTCTAACCACTAGACCCCACTCCCCTCCCAGAGCCGGGGAGAGAACCCAGGAGTCCTGGCTACCAGCCTCCCCTGCTCTAACCAGCCAGAGCTCACTCCCCTCCCAGAGCTGGGGAGAGAACCCAGGAGTCTTGGCTCCCAGCACCCCCCTGCTCTAACCACCAGCCCCCACTCCCCTCCCAGAGCTGGGGAGAGAGCCCAGGAGTCCTGGCTCCCAGCCCCCACTCCCCTCCCAGAGCTGGGGGGAGAACCCAGGTCCCCCTCCCGGAGCAGCGCCAGTCCCCGCTGGGTTGGGGGACGCCTGCTGATGGCTTTTCCGGCCCCGCAGACACGTCCAGGAGGTGGTGACGCTCCAGGCCCAGCAGAGCCGGGAGCTGCAGGAGCTGTACACACGCCTGCACGCCCTCAAAGACAGCAAGCCCGAGCTGGCGGAGCTGGCCCTGCAGCCCGCCTCCCCCCGCCGGCCTCGCTCCTTCAAAAGCAAACTGCGCGGCCGGTCCCAGGTCCTGACGCACGCCGAGAACTGTATCGTCGCTACCGGTAAGGCAGGAACGAGCCCCGGCCGGCACGGGGCGTGGGGATCGCAAGGGAACGGGCGTCGCACGGGGGAGCAGCCAGAGACGAGCCTTGGGGGCGATCGGGGGGTTGGAAATGGGGCTTTAGTGGGGGAGCTTGGTCCCTCTGGCTCGATGCCGCCTGCGTGGGGAACAGATATTGGTTACGGGCTCTTCAGGCTCCCGCCAGGCCAGGGCTGGAAGTTGACCTGTGAACAGTGGCCCCTGGCTCCTAGTGAGGTGTGTGGATTTCAGAGCAGAAGGGACCATTGCTGCCATACGTGTGCCCATTTTACAGCTGGACAAACTGAGGGACAGAAAGGCCGTGACTTGCCCAGGGTCACCCCAGCAGGGCCAGCTGCCCTGAGGGGGTTACTGACTTTGGATGGGGGGGGGTGACGAAGTGGGACTGTTCTTACAGTTTCCCCTGAATACTGTGTGGGTGCCTCAGTTTCCCCATGCATTTCTTAAGTCTCCAGTGTGCATAAATGGCCAACACTCTGTATCCTGGCAACAAATGGCTGGGGCCCTGCCCCCCTGCAAAGGGATGCTAAAGGGAAAGAGACAAAGCCCAGAGAGGAGGGGCTGGAGGGGGTTCCAATTTGGGGCTGGCTGGGGACAAGGAGTGAGGGCAGACGTGCCCCCCAGGATGGACCCGGCCGAGGGGTCCGGTTCGCGGTACCTACAAGCTCTGTTTTAGCCTGTGTTCCTGTCATCGAATACACCTCTGTGTCCCCGGCTGGCTGAGAGTCACGTCTGCCTGCGAAGTGGGGGGGCAGGACCCTGTGGCCCCCCAGGACCCCGCCGGGGGGACTCGCTGGGGGAAGCGCATGGAGGGGCAGAGGAGGCTGAATGCTCCAAGGAGAGACCCAGGAGGTGAAGCCGTGGGAGCTTCTTGCCCTGCAGACAGGCTGCTCCGAGGGAGAGGAGGCTCCCCAAAGTCCTGCCTGGCTTTATGGGGAGCAGCCCCAGAGCAGCGCCGGGGACCCCAGGACAGGGAGTGGGGGTGACTGACCCCCCAGATTAGGCTGTAGCCCAGGGTTGGTGGCGTGTAGGGCTGGAAAGCGAGAGGGTTACGTCTTGATTTTTAACTCCATCCCTCCCGTTCGCACAGAGTGCTGCTGCACGACCACCGCCGCCTCCATGATTGACTATCAGCTGAGCATCCAGGCCCGCCTGCTGCATCAGAGCTGCGCCCCGGGGGAGCCCAGCCCAGGTACCTCTGCGCCCCGGGGAAGGGGAGGCGCTTAGCCAGTTCCCAGGCGGACAGCCCAGGGAGGAGGCAGCCCGGGCTAAGGAGTAAAGCGCCAGATTGGGATTTGGGAGACCTGGGTTCTGTTCTCAGCTCCTCAGATGAGTCACTCGGCCCTGCCCTGTGCCTCGGTTTCCCCATCTGTGACACTGGTGCCCCTTTGTAAAGCTCGTTGAGACGTACAGCTGGAAAGCGCTTTGTGAGCTAGGAGCCCTTACGAAGAGACCGCGCTAGGCTGCTCTGGGGTAGCCTGACCCGGGGGCCGGGTGGTCTCTGTCCGAATTACTCCTCTGCCCCTCTTGGGTCTAATCCGCTTCTCTGGCCACAATTGGTTCTGTCTAACCCACTTCTCAGAGCCCCATTGGTTCAGGCTCGGGGGCGCGTCTGGGCCCTCCACCCTGTACTTATCCGCTGCGCTGCCCCTGCCTCGGGGCCGCCTGCCAGGCTCCTAGCGCGCAAGCCCAGGCGAGCACGATGGATGATGCGGTCTGGCCCCTGCCCAGCCCGGCGAGTTCTGCCCGGCGCCGAGCCCGGGGAGATCCGCCCGGCGAGTTCTGCCCGGCGCCGAGCCCGGGGAGATCCGCCCGGCGCCGAGCCCGGGAGATCTGCCTGGGAGATCCGCCCCGGCGCCGAGCCTGGGAGATCCGCCCGGCGCCGAGCCGGGAGATCCGCCCGGCGCCGAGCCGGGAGATCCGCCCGGCGCCGAGCCGGGAGATCCGCCCGGCGCCGAGCCCGGGAGATCCGCCCGGCGAAGTTCTGCCAGCGCCGAGCCCGGGAGATCCGCCCGGCGCGCCGAGCCTGGGAGATCCACCGGCGAAGTTCTGCCCGGCGCCGAGCCGGGAGATCCACCGGCGAGTTCTGCCCGGCGCCGAGCCCGGGAGATCCGCCCGGCGAGTTCTGCCAGCGCCGAGCCCGGGGAGATCCGCCCGGGGAGATCCGCCCGGCGCCGAGCCCGGGGAGATCCGCCCGGCGCCGAGCCCGGGGAGATCCGCCCGGCGCCGAGCCCGGGGAGATCCGCCCGGCGAGTTCTGCCCGGCGCCGAGCCCGGGGAGATCCGCCCGGCGAGTTCTGCCCGGCGCCGAGCCCGGGGAGATCTGCCCGGCGCCGAGCCCGGCGAGTTCTGCCCGGCGCCGAGCCCGGCGAGTTCTGCCCGGCGCCGAGCCGGCGAAGTTCCGCCCGGCGCCGAGCCGGCGAAGTTCCGCCCGGCGCCGAGCCCGGGGGAGATCAGCCCGGCGCCGAGCCTGGGGAGATCCGCCCGGCGAGTTCCGCCCGGTGCCGAGCCTGGGGAGATCTGCCCGGCGCCGAGCCTGGGGAGATCTGCCCGGGGAGATCCGCCCGGCGCCGAGCCTGGGGAGTTCTGCCCGGGGAGATCTGCCCGGCGCCGAGCCTGGGGAGTTCCGCCCGGTGAGTTCCGCCCGGTGCCAAGCCTGGAGAGATGCGCCCGGCCCAGAGGCATTAATTTAAAGTGGGTCTGAGCTGCTGTTTGAGCACGAGAGACCCCAGGACCCTGCCGTGGCAGGACATTGATCGCCTGCGCCAGGCGCTGTACAGCTATTATTAGGTGTATTACGGTACCTCCTAGGCACCCCAGCCACAGACCATAACCCCACTGTGCTGGGCGTTGTACAGTGTCTATTAGGTGTAATACGGTACCTCCTAGGCACCCCAGCCATGGCCCAGGACCCCACCGTGCCGGGCGCTGTACAGTGTCTATTAGGTGTAATACGGTACCTCCTAGGCACCCCAGCCATGGCCCAGGACCCCACCGCGCCGGGGGCTGTACAGTGCCTATTAGGCGTATTACGGTACCTCCTGGGGTGACAATCCCTGCCCCTGCAGACCTCGCTATTGCTCTCGATTTCCTGTGGAAGGCGCCAGATACTAGGTGTTTGGGGATGCGAGGGCTGGATGGAGAGAGGGAGAAAGGGGTGGGGGGTGGGGTGGAAGGGTGTGTGAGGATGGAGAGAGGGAGGGTGGTGTGCAGGAACGGAAGGACAGACAGAGGAGTGCCGATGGAGACGGATGGACGGACGGGGAGCGCAGGTGGGGATGCGGAGGGACGGACAGAGCGGTGCCGATGGGGACGGACGGACAGACGGGGGGGCGCAGGTGGGGACAAATGGACAGACGGGGAGCGCGGGTGGGGATGCGGACGGACGGACAGAGCGGTGCCGACGGGGACGGACGGACAGACGGGGGGGCGCAGGTGGGGACAAATGGACGGACAGAGCGGTGCCGACGGGGACGGACGGACCGAGCGGTGCCGACGGGGACGGATGGACGGACAGGGGGGCGCAGGTGGGGACGGACTGACGGACAGAGCGCGGCCGCCGGGGACGGACAGACAGCGCGGTGCCGCCGGGGACGGCCGGCCCGAGCGGTGCAGCGAGACAGATGGACGGACAGGGGCGCAGGTGGGGACGGACGGACAGAGCGGTGCCGACGGGGACGGACAGACAGAGCGGTGCCGACGGGGACGGACGGACGGGTGGATACCAGCTCACCCCCCCCCCCCCCGCCTCGCCTCACTTTCCCACCCTGTAGGACGGGGCTGGCCCCCGTCTCCAGGAGCGTGAGGGCCACGCACTCAGCCAGCGTCTAGTCGGCTAATTCCCCCTGGGAAGGGGGCCCGTGGGCTCGCTGTGGGGTCGCTGCCGTGGCCAGCAGGGGAACCGTGTGCGCCCCGCCCCCGCCCCCCTAACCCCCCCCACCCCTCTCCCCGACAGAGCAGCTGTGCGCCGGCGGCGGCGCTGCCCCCTGCCAGCAGGGGGAGCCGTGTGCGCCCCGCCCCCGCCCCCTAACCCCCCCCGCCCCTCTCCCCGACAGAGCAGCTGTGCGTCGGCGGCGGCGCTGCCCCCTGCCAGCAGGCCCCGGCCAGCAAGAAGGGGATGTTCACCGACGACCTGCACAAGCTGGTGGACGACTGGACTAAGGAGGCGGTCGGGAACTCCCTCCTGAAACCCAGCCTGAACCAGCTCAAACAGAGCCAGCACCGGCTGGACGGGGACAGCTGGAGCAAAGCCTGCGAGGTGGGGGGGCTGGGGGCCAGGACGCCTGGGTTCCCTCCCGGTTCTGGGAAGTGGGGTCTAGTGCTTGGAGTTTGTGGGAGGCGGGGCTGGGAGCCCGAACTCCTGGGTTCTCTCCCCAGCTCTGGGAGGGGAATGGGGGCTGGTGGTTAGAGCAGGGGGGAGCTGGGAGCCAGGACTCCTGGGTTCTCTCCCCAGCTCTGGGAGGGGAGTGGGGGCTAGTGGTTAGAGCAGGGGGGGCTGGGAGCCCGAACTCCTGGGTTCTCTCCCCAGCTCTGGGAGGGGAGTGGGGGCTAGTGGTTAGAGCAGGGGGGGCTGGGAGCCCGAACTCCTGGGTTCTCTCCCCAGCTCTGGGAGGGGAGTGGGGGCTGGTGGTTAGAGCAGGGGGGGCTGGGAGTCAGAGCTCCTGGGTTTTGTTCCTGGTTCAGGGAGGGGAGTGAGGCCTAGTGCTTAGAGGGGGGCAGCTGGGTGCCCGGACTCCTGGGTTCCCTCCCTGGCGCTGCGAGGGGGGCGGGGGTGGAATTTGCTGACCCACCTGACTGCTCTCTCTCCCCCTCCCCCTCGTAGAACACGTCAGCGTCCGTCGGCTACAGCTCCACCTGGATCTCCTCCCTCTCCCAGATCCGCGGGACTGTGCCGGCCTCCTTGCCCCCCGGACTGGCCCTGCCGGCTTTCCCCAGCGTCCTGCCGCCCTACGGAATGCCCCACGTCTGCCAGTACAATGCCATGGCAGGGGCGGCCTACCCAATGCAGTGGGTGGGCGTTTCGGGGATGGCTCAGCAGTCAGTGGTCGTCCCCTCCCCGCCCGTCGGACCCTTCCAGCCAGGGGGCAGCATGCTGGGATTCCCGGCCTCCCCAGTCCCTAACCCAGCTACCATCCCGCCTGGTCCCAAATGAAGCCGGAGCAGGGAGCTGGAGGCAGAGCTCCCCCGTCGTGGCCTGCAAACCGTGTGGAGACGCCCAGTCTGCCAGCGGAGGCGATTTGCTCGGGCGCCGTTCCTATCCTCCCGGAATACTTGATTTGATTTGAATTTTTTAACCAGCTTTGGAGAGCTCGGCTCCTGCGTCTCATGCCCCCGAGATGTGATGGCTTCAAAAAGAAACCTGCATTTCCCCCTCTGGCGGAGAAGCTTCCTGCCTGCGTCTTTTCAGTGGCAGACGGGATGGTGGGGAGCAGTTTCTGATTTGGTTCTTAAGTTAGTTGATGGAAAAAGTGCTCCTAGAACTCACGGCGGTTTGAGCCGCGGCCGGGAAGTTTTGATCAGTGCAGCTCGCTTCTGCCGAGTTCTGAAGAGCTTCCGAGCCTGAGCCAGGAGGGTTGGGGAGCGAGAAAGGGTTTCCTTGATCTCATTGATACTGTCGCTGGGTCAGGAATTCAGGGCAGCTCTGTGCAAAGCAGCCGCGATTTCCTCGTTCCTCACACGCACACTGATTTGGGCAGCTGAGAGATGCTTGCGGAGTTGTGTGTTTCCTGTTGAAACGAGTTCTGGTTTGGTGATTTTTGCAGTGTGGGGGGAGTTGCTGGGAGGGGGCTATTTTAAATCCCTTCCGATCTCAGTCACCCATGTGGGACACAGATTTGGAGGTGCAAAATTAGATACGGGAACAGGGCAGTGCGCACCTCGGTGCTGTAGGGAATTTGGGAGCAAACGCAGTGAATTGGGTCCTACCCAACCCCTGTGCTTTCGCAGCCGCCCTCGTTTGGAAAAGCCTGCCCTTCGGAAGCACCGGCTTCCAATGTTTTTCTGTCTAAGGCACATTTGAAAATACTGCCTCAAGTCCCATTTTCGAAGGGGACTTTTCCAGATTTTCAAAGGTTGAAACAGTTCAGCGGCTTAACTCATTGATTTCAATCAAATTTAGCTGCCTAACTTGCTTTGTGACTGTGCCGGTAGCCGGCTGTTTGCATCTCTACACTCCTAAATACCTTTGAAAATCAGCTCCTACGTCTCTTTTGAAAATGGCACTTCTGAAAATTTCATCCTGCGTCATCCTGGCTTTGCTCTAATAGCTCATATCTGACCCCTTTTGGGCTCTGAAACCTTAAGCCCAGCAACCTGAACAACATCGGGGTCCCGCACACACTCGACTTCACCTCATGATTTGGAGAACGTTTGAAACCGCTCACCTTCAGTGGGTCTGTTTCCTTTTACTGTTCTTTCCCTTTGCAGCCTGCCTCCGAGGCCTGGGATTGTAGACTAGCATGTCCCGATTGCAGCCCTGCCGTGGCTAGGCTAGGAGGGAGCTTTCACAGTAAGAGACTAGTTGAGGCTAATGTGCAGTGCAGCACATCCTGTTTCTCCCAGCTTGGCTTCAATTCCTTGTTGTCTTTGCGAGGATTTTAGCACGTGGGGTTGGGTTAGGTTTGTGGTAGGAACAGGGACTTGCCAAAATGCATCCCAGCTCCCCTCGGCGTTGCTGCCTCGTGGCCTTTCTGCGTCCTGAGTTTCAAACAGACATTTCTTTGCCAGGTGGCTTTCGAGTCCGTTGGATCTTCCAAGGCTGGGCCCTTTGTCAGATAGGAACTTTTCAGGTGTGCCAAATGCTTCTGCTCCACCCTGAAACCCCGCCTTAGAGCAGCATTAGAAGCGGTGCAAACGCAGCCCCATTCGATGCCGCCCCCCACCCCGTCTGCCTGCAGCCACTTGCATTGCCTTAGCTCTGCTGTCTCCTAGGATTTGGGTCAGCGTTTTCCTGGGAGGGGCCGAGGGTGACTTGACACCCAGTTTTTATAGCGAACACGTGCAGCAAACACACCCACACGCAGAAAGCGAGTGGCGTTGGTGAAGACCCGAGAACAGCGTTTCTCATCTCACTGGGTTTTTAAGACGTTTCAGTTGTTTCTAGGCTGGTTGTGTTCACGCCGTTAAAAACAAGGCTCAAACAGTGCAGGCACTTGGACTACGAAGTCTGGTTTCGTTTTCCCCTTGGAGGAGAAGGGGAGGTGCTTGGCCTTAGTTTTCTTCCTTTCCCCAAAGCACAGATCTGCGAAACAGCCATTGGGTTTCCGTTGGGAGGGGAAATCAAGGGCTTCTCTGCTCTTTAAGGCTGCAGCAGGAGGGATTTTCCGTAGACCCGGCCTAAGACTCTGAATTAGCTCTGGGAAATCCGAGCTAATGGGAAAACCAGACAGAAATCCGAGCGCTATGCAGGTGGAGTGAAAGCACAGCTTAGCGTGCGCCTGTTCCCTGGGAGGAAGAGGAGAACCGTGTCTCCAGGAGGGGTGGGGCTGGGCTCGTATCTGTAACTGACACAGCTAGAGTGGTATAAAATCAGGTGTGGAGGATGCTTTGGGCTTTGACCCTGCTAATTTCTGAGTGCTCTGGCCCTGATCCAGCAAAGCACAGGTTGGAGTGTGTGAGTGATCAGGGATAGGGACAGTTAATTGGGAGGACAAACCCTTAGTGACAGTGGGAATCTAGCTTTGACTCGGGAAGGTTTTAAACAGCAGCAGGGGAGGGTGTCCCAGATCAGGCCCGACAGCAGAAATGCCTGCAGTTAGAGCGGGAAAACGCCTGTGTCTGTATGGCCCAGTCCCTTGTGTCTGTGTCCTTGGAAGATGCAGTCCCGCCAGACGTATCCTCCCTGTCATGAAGTGTCTGAGCAGCACGCTAGGCGTAGACGCTGTGACTCTGATACCAAACCGCGCCCCCACCCCCCAAAAGAGTCGGTGGCAGCGCTCGGTCTGTATTTAACGGTTCCTGTCTTCGTTTGCTGTAACGGAACGAGGAGCTCTCCGGGTCTCTCATTTTTAGTTTCTATCCAGCATGAAGGATTTGAAGGTGATAAACAAATGTGAAATTTTTTTTTTAAAGACACTTTTTTTTATTTTTCTGCTGTGACTCTTTCAGGTGGAAGTGTACCGGGGTCGTCCTCCGCTGTAACGAATGTATCATTTTAATACAGGCTGGTTTGGGAGACAGTCTGCTGAACCTGGCGCTTTTTACGTTTGCTCTTGGGTTTATCTACCTCATTATTTTTTTTAGTGCCGTTTGAATCCAGCCTCCAATTTCCCGCTGTTGCTTTATTTCCACCCCTTGTGTTATGGATTCAAAGTGACAGTTGATCTTCCGTTTTCTAAGTTAATTATTTGTGTATTCGCTCTATTGAGTGGCTAATCCCCCCCTTGAATTTAGCTGGATGAACGAAACTATGATTTAGACCAGTCGTCTCCAACCTTTTCATCTGGCGGGTGCCAGACGAAGGACTGTGGTGGCGGTGGAGCACCCGCCGAAATGCCGCCGAATTTCTGCAGCGTTTTGGCGGCATTTTGGCGGATGCTCCACTGACGGCCAGGACGTGGGTGCATTTAGATGCCCCCGCGGGCGCCGCGTTGGGGACCCCTGATTTAGACAGTGCACAGTTGACCTGGGATCTTTGGTGAAGCATGTGAAAGCTGGAGCGCCGATCTGCCTTTCAGTAGCAACAATTCTGAAAGCTTGTTTTGTCGACAGAAGCATCCCTCATGAATTATTTGTGTCCCCAATTAAGCCATCACAATAAGCCAAGCCGCTGGCATTGTTCCGCGGGGCGTGATTCTTAACGTCCCTTTAAGGTGTTTTATTTAAAAGTCGTTAAAATGATGCATTCTGGGCTGTTTCGTTTCTGAAACCCAGCAGTCAGTCTGTCCTTCATTTTACACGTTCCTATTCTGTAAAGGTGAAATGTTTGGTGAAAACTATGTTAACCTGAAATACATTTGGATTTTCGTTTTTTAATATTTTGTTTATTTTTAGTGGTTATAAATCTCCAATTCATCCCAGCAGCAAGCGGGAGTGTGTGGGCTGGGGGAGCGGGAGGGAGGGGACATGGGGAAAACATTCTCCACTTCCTGCGCACACCCTCTCCCCTGACCAACGTGGACAGACCTGAGGGTTCTAGTGTGAGCTTGAGCACACGGGAAAATAATCCACTCAGCTCAAGGACCTCAGCTGGGCCGGGCACTTCTCGCTTATAACGCGGACACAGCTCGTTGTGAAGCACCGGGGGGCAGCCCCATCCCTCCAGCTTCGCTACGGGGCCAAGCGTTGAGCTGGTGCAGAGCAGCCTCGCCCTGTCGCTGCAAACTGCGCTGCTGTGAGCCCAGCCTGGGCACCCAAATCGAGAACCCCCTCGCCCTGTCCCCAGAGAGGATTCTGGGTAATGTCAATGGGGCCTCTCGCCCTGTCCCCAGAGAGGATTCTGGGTAATGTCAATGGGGCCCCCTGGCCCCAGAGAGGATTCTGGGTAATGTCAATGGGGCCCCCTCCCCCTGGCCCCAGAGAGGATTCTGGGTAATGCTGATGGGGGACACCCCCCCTCGTTCCCAGAGAGGATTCTGGGTAACGTCAATAAGCCCCCTCGCCCTGTTCCCAGAGAGGATTCTGGGTAATATAATCCCTTTCCCGTAGCACTGTGGGTAAAGAGGCTACTGTGAAATGTAGGCGGCGGGTAGGGAGGCTAGTGGACTACAACTCCCATCATGCTCAATGGCTAGAAAGCAGGGTCGGCAAAGGTCGCTGAGGCCAGCAATGGCCGTTGGGACTACACCTCCCATGAGGCTTTGCGACGGACAAGATGGCGATCTGGGAGCCGCACTACATGTCCCATGCGGCCTTGCGACGGACAAGATGGCGTTCTGAGAGCCGCACTACAACTCCCATGATCGCTTGGGAGAGACGCGGCATCCGGCCAGATGGCGACCTTAGGGCGCACGGTAGCTTGGGAGCCGGGCACTACTACAACTCCCATGAGGCCATACACCGCCTTGCTCGATGCACCGGACACCATGGCGGAGAAGGGGTGGAAGGGGCCTCGCTCGGGCTGCCGGGAGTCGTAGTCCGAGCCCTCCCGCGCCCTCAGTGCTAACGGGGCTGCCCTAACGGAAAGGACTACAACTCCCATGAACCCGCGCGAAAGCGACCCGGACAACATGGCGGGAGGGCGCCGCGCTTCCCGCAGGGCCTGCCGGGACTTTTAGTCCCGACCCCTCCCGCCCGTCTATGGGTTCTAACGGGCGCACCCCGAGGGAGCAAACTACAACTCCCGACGTGCCCCGCGGCCGGGCGGGGGGAGGGGCTGCCAGGGAGGCGGAGAAGGAGAAGAAAGCTACAACATGGCGGCCACGGCCGCCCCAAAGCGCTGGGCGCTGTGAGGGGGGGCGGGGAGGAGCCCAGGAGCCAGCCCCCGGCTAGGGGAGGGGGGAGTGTCCCGTCCCCCCTCGCCCTGACCCCGAAGTGGGGCCCACCGCGATGGGGGTCCAGGGCTTCCAGGAGTTCGTGGAGAAGCGCTGCCCGGGCGCCGTGGTGCCCGTCGACCTGCTCAAGCTGGCCCGGGCGGCGGGGGTCCGCGGGGGGCCCCCCTACTGCGGCCTGGCCGGCTACCTCCAGCCGCTGCCCGGGCCCTACCCCCCGCCTCTCGCGGCCCACTCCCAGCATGCTCCGGGGCTGGCGGCCCACTCCCAGCATGCTCCGGGGCTGGCGTCAGTAGCTCATTCCCAGCATGCTTCGGGGCTGGCGGCCCATTCCCAGCATGCTCCGGGGCTGGCGACGGTGGCGGCCCACTCCCAGCATGCTCTGGGGCTGGCGGCCCACTCCCAGCATGCTCCAGGGCTGGCGTCAGTAACTCACTCCCAGCATGCTCCAGGGTTGGCGACAGTAACTCACTCCCAGCATGCTCCGGGGCTGGTGACGGTGGCGGCTCACTCCCAGCATGCTCCGGGGCTGGCGACGGTGGCGGCCCACTCCCAGCATGCTCCAGGGCTGGCGGCCCACTCCCAGCATGCTCCGGGGCTGGCGTCAGTAACTCATTCCCAGCATGCTCCGGGGCTGGCGACGGTGGCTCACTCCCAGCATGCTCCGGGGCTGGTGACGGCCTGCCCGGCCCGGCTGCTGGTGGACGCGGACTCGGCCCTGCAGCGGCTCTATGGCGGCTACCAGACGGACTGGGTGTGCGGCGGCCAGTGGAACGCCATGGTGGGCTACCTGGCGGCCCTGTCCCAGGCCTGCCTCTACCAGGGCGGGCTGGAGCTGGCGGTCATCTTCAACGGCGGGCTGGGCAAGGAGCGGCTGCCCGAGTGGGGCCGCAAGGCCCAGGCCGAGCGGCAGACGGCCCAGCTCATCGCCGGCCACGTGGGCAACAAGGGCACCCCGCCCCCCCGCGCCTGGTTCCTGCCCCCCGCCTGCCTGGGGCACTGCGTCCGCCTGGCCATGATCCGCTTCCGGGTCAAGGTAGGAGAGGGCGGCTGCGAGCCTGCCTCCCATGTCCGTTCACCCCATGCCCCCGCCTGGCGCCCTGTGACTGTGCCTACCTGAGTCTGCCCCCGCCCTTCCACCTATGGCTCCTACCACCTGCATGAGCCCCGCTTCCTGCGGTCTGAGCCGTGACCCTAACCCCTTCTGCCTCCTTCCCCTGCACTTCATCGTTCTCTTTCGTCTCCTCTCCCAACCGGCTGGGCTGCCTGGCTCTGTGATTGTTCCCCAGAGGTGGCTGCATCCCAGCACCGGGTGAGCCCTGCCTATGTGGCGTTGTGTGTGGCTGTTCCCCAGCTGCCCCGCCCCAGAGGTGGCTGCATCTCAGCGCTGAGAGACTCATATTCATTGTGTCTGTTGGATTTCTCTCTCCATCATCAACAGTGGTTCTCTTTTGCCCTTTAATGTGGGCTCCTGGTATCCAAGTGCTGGATAGGAAGGGTACTTATGGAGCTAGCTGCATCGTCCGCCCTTGAGCCGTAGGTGCCAGGGGAACGCTCTGTGTCAAACAAAGTGGAGAAATAGGACAGGGGGGTCATGGGGGAGAAGCAGCTGAATGGGAGCTCCCGGTGCGATGCCGGGGCCGGAAGGGCTAAGGCCATCCTGGGGTGCATAAACCGGGGAATCTCGAGTGGGAGCAGAGGGGTGATTTCACCCTGGATTCGGCCCTGGTGCGTCCGCTGCTGGGATCCCGCGTCCAGTTCTGGTGTCTGGAATTGCAGGAGGCTGTTGATCAGTTGAAGAGGGGCCGGAGAAGAGCCAGGAGAACGATTTAAAGGGTTAGAAAACTGGCCTGCGAGAGACGCCAGGAGCGTGATCTATTGAGCTCCACAAAGGGAAGGTGAAGGGGTGATGTGATCCCAACCTCTAAACGGCTCCAGAGGGACCAAACGTTTACTAACGGGCTCGCCAGTCTCGCAGTGGAAGCTTGAACACAAGCTAGTGGCTGGAAATTGAAGCTAAACAAATCCAGCGTGGAAATCAGGTGTCGATTTTGAACAGGGAGGGGCCCATTTCCCGAGGGACGTGTGGATTCTCCATTGAACTCAAGGACGTCCCGTGGCCTGTGTTGAAACGTGCGTAGGTTGGAGGGCGTCTCTGGGAGACGGGAGACGGCCAGCGCCCCGGAGCAGCGCCCGCATGTTGGCAGTGTGGGGCTGGGCGACCCAGCTTTAATGAAAGGGGAGAAGGAGCAGCCAGCAGGAGGGTTGTGGAATCGTGCCAGGGTCACGATCAAAGGGAGGTGGGATTGAGGGGGTCAATCAAGTGACGGCGACTCTTCGAGGACAGGCAGCCGGAGCAGTTCTGGGTGGAGTGGCTTGTCCCATGCCCGAGTATAGCTCTGCCTCCAGATAAGGGCCGTGATCCACTCCCATGCTTCAGGGCTTCGCCAGCTGAGGTCAGGAAGGAAGGTTCCATCTCTCCCCAATGTAGAACTGTTGTTTCTCTGCCCTCCTTGGCAGCATCAGGGACCAGCTGTAGCTAGAGGCATCGTGGGCCGGCAAGCCAGAGCCCTCCGTCTAGCCCCCTGGTCGCCCAATGTGGGGTTGGCCTGATTAGCTCTGCCTCTGCTCTTTATGATGGCTGGTACTGAGTCCTCGGGCAGAACCACGGGTTGCGCTGACGAGGAGACAGAAACCCAGCAAAGAGCTGCTGGCTTCCTCCACTTGTTTCTCCGAGCCCAGAGATGGCACCTGCCAATTGCACCCCCCAGTGCACTGTGATGTTCTCTCCTTCCTTCCTCTGTGGGGGGCTGTCCCCCACTCTTCCCCCCCCATACAGGGCTCCCCCGTTCCCTCTCTACAGCGGGGGGCCTTGTGTGTGCCCCATTCCCTCCTCCCTCTATACCAGGGCGCTCCATTTCTCCCTCCTCTATACCTGGACCCCCCATACCCTCCTCTGTGGTGGGGGGCTTTGTGCGGGGCCCATTCCTTCCCTTGTCTCACTACTGTCGAGTGTGACCGTCTTCTCCCGCCCGCAGGTCTTCCAGAGCCTGGAGGACCATCACCTGGAGGTGGTGTCCTTCTTCCGGGAGCGCGGCTTCCACGGGCTGCTGGCCCACGACTCGGAGTTCGCCCTGGCCAGCCTGCCCTGCTACTTCAGCGCCCATGCCCTGAAGCTGAGCTGGAACGGCAAGAGCCTCACCACCAATCAGTTCCTCATGCACCAGGTGGCCAAGCAGCTGGGACTGAAGGTCTCCAGCTTCCCCGTCTTCGCCGCCCTGCTGGGTAGGAGCAGCCGGGGCACACAGAGTGGGGGGGGAATGGGGCAGCAGGGACACCCCCTGGGCTCAGCCCCTCTAGCCGGGGGGATGGACACGCAGGTCCCTCTGGGAGGGGGAGTCCGTGCCTGGGATCGAGGGGTCTGTGGCACTGGCTAAGCCGCGCTCTGGGGAGTCTGGGAAGAAGCCCTGGTCCTCCCGGCTTGGGGAGCCGCCCCCCACCCCACTGCCGAGGAGAGACGGCTCGAGCGACAGGTGGCGTGACAGACAGGCAGCTGCGGCGGTGGTCGCTCTAGCTGGGTCTCTGTGGCTGTGGGGGAGGTGCTCTGGGGTTGGGGAGCACACAAGGGGCTGGGGGACCGCTCTGGGCAGGGTCTCTGTGCTCTTTGGGGGACGTCTGGTGGGGTGGGGGTTTGGGGACCTCTCTAGGCAGCATCTCTGTGGTGAAGTACCACATGGAGGAGTGTTGGGGATCACTCTAGGGAGAAACTCTATGGTCAAGGAGCCCTGTACAGGGGACTGGAGACCACCCTCTAGGCAAGCACTCTATGGTCAGGGAGCACATGGGGGGAATTGGGAACTACTCTCTAGGCAGGGCCTTTGCTGACCAGTCTAGCCAGGAATTCTATGGTTGAAACACATTGGGGAGGAGGGGTTAGTCTCTGGTCAGGTAGGAAATGGGGGGGGGGGGGGTTTGAGGACCACTCTAGGCAGGGTCTCTATGGTCAGGGAGGACATGGGCTGAGGACCACTCTAGGCAGGGTCTCTATGGTCAGGGAGGACATAGGCTGGGGACCACTCTAGGCAGGGTCTCTATGGTCAGGGAGGACATGGGCTGAGGACCACTCTAGGCAGGGTCTCTATGGTCAGGGAGGACATAGGCTGGGGACCACTCTAGGCAGGGTCTCTATGGTCAGGGAGGACATGGGCTGAGGATCACTCTAGGAAGCATCTCTATGGTCAGGGAGGACATGAGGGGCTGAGGACCACTCTAGGCAGGGTCTCTATGGTCAGGGAGGACATGAGGGGCTGAGGACCACTCTAGGCAGGGTCTCTATGGTCAGGGAGGACACGAGGGGCTGAGGACCACTCTAGGCAGGGTCTCTGTGGTCAGGGAATGGACTGTGGTGGGGGTTGGATTTGCATGAAGAAAGGGGATCACTCGAAGGGGATCCTGAGAGAAAGGAGGGGTGCATTTATGCAAATGACAGTGCCTAGTAATCAAATATTCAAATCAGGGCTGCCTCATTTGCATAAAAGCTCCTGTTTTCTGGCCCTCTGGCCTGAATCCTCCTCCAATGAGAAGACTCTGTGACCGCCCCCCCTCTTTCCTCTTTGGGGGTGGGGTGGGGGCACCGAATCCCTTTGGGGCACAGTAACCAGGAACCACATTATTCCCGCCTCCCCCAGGTAACCACATCCTCCCGGACGAGGACCTGGCTGCTTTCCACTGGAGCCTGCTGGGGCCAGACCACCCGCTGGCATCGCTCAAGGTAGCCTCCCGTCCCCTGGCACTGCCCCACAGCAGCCTGGTAGGGCTGGGACGGGATTGGCCTTGTGGACAGGCATTGTGGGTCGGAGCAGAGGGGACTGAGAGCCAGGATTCCTGGCCCTAGGAAGGGAGTGGGGTCTAGTGGTTAGAGTAGGGAAGACTAGGAGCCACTCTAGGAAAGACTCAATGGTCAGGGAGCACACGGGGGGCCGGGGACTCCCTGGGCAGGTCTCCATGGTCGGGGAGCACACGGGGGGCCGGGGACTCCCTGGGCAGGTCTCCATGGTCGGGGAGCACACGGAGGGCCGGGGACTCCCTGGGCAGGTTTCTATGGTCGGGGAGCACACGGGGGGCCGGGGACTCCCTGGGCAGGTCTCTATGGTCGGGGAGCACACGGGGGGCCAGGGACTCCCTGGGCAGGTCTCTATGGTCGGGGAGCACACGGGGGGTGATGGAAGGTGGGGCTTCCAGCATGGCTGCCCGTGGGGTGCCAGATGCTGAGCACTGTCCATGTCTCCCCCCGTGCCCAGGTCCGAGCCCACCAGCTGGTGCTGCCCCCCTGCGACGTGGTGATCAAGGCCGTCTCGGAGTACGTCAGCGCCATCAAAGACCCCTGCAACCTAGATGCTGTGGGGAGAGACGTCTTCAAACACTCTCAGGTGAGCGGGGAGAGGCCTGATTGCTGACTGGAGCTGCTGATCCGGTCCCCTGGCCTGCCATGAGACCCCCTCTGGCCGAGATTGGGGGTCCTGGTGCGCCGTGAGACGTCTCTGACTGAGATCGGGGTCCCCCTCTGGCTGAGATGGGGCGGGGCAGTGCTCTGAGAGATCCCTCTGGCTGCGATCAGAGGCCCCTGGTGCGCTGTGTGCCATGAGAGCCCCTGTGGCCGAGATTGGGGGTCCTGGTGCGCCGTGAGACCCCT
The DNA here is from genome assembly GCF_016161935.1 of Mauremys reevesii. NCBI lineage: Eukaryota > Metazoa > Chordata > Testudines > Geoemydidae > Mauremys > Mauremys reevesii. Next base: position 23,732,608 of record NC_052644.1, on the reverse strand, counting down.
CCAGCCGAGATCAGGGACCCCAGCACTCCGAGAGACCCCTCTGGCTGAGATCGGGGGGCCCCCAATGCTCCAAGAGACCCCCCTGACAGAGATCGGGGGCCCCTGGCTCGCCGTGAGACGTCTCTGACTGAGATTGGAGGCCCCCTCTGGCCGAGATGAGGGGGCTCCCAGTGCTCTGAGAGACCCTTCTGACTGAGAGCAGGGGCCCCTGGTGCGCTGTGGGACCCCTCTGACTGAGAGCAGGGGCCCTGGCGAACCATGAGACTCCTCTGACTTAAATTGGGGGCCCCAGGCGCGCCGCGTGCCGTGAACCCCCCTCCGATGAGATTAGGGGCCCCTGGCGCGCCGCGTGTCGTGAGCCCCCCTCCGATGAGATTAGGGGGCCCCTGGCGCGCCGCGTGCCGCGAGCCCCCCTCCGATGAGATTAGGGGGCCCCAGGCGCGCTGGCTTCTGCCCCATCTCTTTGGGGGTCCGACTCCCAAGCCCCGTTGGGCTGACACTGCAATCCTGTGTCGCGCTGTAGCATCAGACAGGGCACAGCAGCTCCTGCTTTGAGGGTGGGTTTGATTGCTGGGGTGGGGCCCCTCTTAGCCCCCGGATCCCCAGCCAGTCTCCTGTCCGCTTTGCTCCCCCAGTCCAGGACGGAGGATAAGATCGAGCGCTTCAAGAAAGCCGTGAACTATTATTCGGTGGCTGCCAAGATGCCCCCGGCTCCTGTGGGCCCGTCCTCCTTTGTATGTGAGTATCTGACGGGCTGCTCCCCCCCAGCGCCCCCTGCTGGAGTACCCAGGAGCTCCCCCAACAGCCAGCCCCCCTCTCCTCCCCCACAGCGCCCCCTGCTGGGAGAGGCTGGGGCTGGAGTACCCAGGAGCTCCCCCAACAGCCAGCCCTCCTCTCCCCCCCACAGCGCCCCCTGCTGGGAGAGGCCGGGGCTGGAGTACCCAGGAGCTCCCACTCAGCCAGCCCCCCTCTCCCCCCCACAGTGCCCCCTGCTGGGAGAGGCTGGGGCTGGAGTACCCAGGAGCTCCCCCCACAGCCAGCCCCTCTCTTCCCCCCCCCACAGCACCCCCTGCTGGGAGAGGCCGGGGCTGGAGTACCCAGGAGCTCCCACTCAGCCAGCCCCCCTCTCCCCCCCACAGCGCCGCCTGCTGGGAGAGGGGGGGGGTGGAGTACCCAGGCGCTCCCACTCAGCCAGCCCCCCTCTCCCCCCCACAGCGCCTCCTGCTGGGAGAGGTCAGGGCTGGAGTACCCAGGAGCTCCCCCAACAGCCAGCCCCCCTCTCCTCCCCCACAGCGCCCCCTGCTCGGAGAGGTCGGGCTGGAGTACCCAGGAGCTCCCACACAGCCAGCCCCCCTCTCCCCCCCACAGCGCCCCCTGCTGGGAGAGGTTGGGCTGGAGTACCCAGGAGCTCCCACACAGCCAGCCCCCCTCTCCCCCCCACAGCGCCCCCTGCTGGGAGAGGCCGGGGCTGGAGTACCCAGGAGCTCCCCCCACAGCCAGCCCCCCTCTCCCCCCCACAGCGCCCCCTGCTGGGAGAGGCCGGGCCTGGAGTACAGAGGAGCTCCCCCCACAGCCAGTGCCCCTCCCCCACGCAGCACCCCTGTCCTAACCACCAGCCCCACTCCTCCCAGAGCCGGGGAAGAACCCAGGAGTCCTGGCCGCCCCCTGCTAACCATTAGGCCCCACTCCCTCCGCATGCCGAGCCTCCGCTCTGTGTCTCAGTGCCAGGCTATGGATCCAACCACTTTGGAGGAGCAGCCCCTGCGCAACGCAGCCCGGTGGGATCCCTCCCCACGGGGAAGCCGATGGTACGTTCCAGTCTGGGTGGGGAATGCGATTGGGGTCTCTGGAGTCAGTGGGTTGGAGTCGGGGTGCAGCAGCCTGACAGCCCGGACTCCTGGGTTCTCTCCCCGGCTCTGGGAGGGGAGTGGGGACTGGTGGTTAGAGGAGGGCTGGGGAGAGACTCTCCGGGTTCCAGGGAGAGGGGGTCCAGTGGTTAGAGCAGAGGGGGCTGGGAGCCCGGACTCCTGGGTTCTCTCCCCGGCTCTGGGAGGGGAGTGGGGTCCAGTGGTTAGAGCAGAGGGGGCTGGGAGCCCGGACTCCTGGGTTCTCTCCCCGGCTCTGGGAGGGGAGGGGGGGCTGGTGGTTAGAGCAGAGGGGGCTGGGAGCCCGGACTCCTGGGTTCTCTCCCCAGCTCTGGGAGGGGAGAGAGGTCTAGTGATTAGAGCGGGGGGCTGGGAGCCCGGACTCCTGGGTTCTTCTGGCTGTCAGGGGAGTGAGATCTGCTGCTCTTTGCTCACTTCTCTCTCTCTCTGCCTCTCTCCCCAGTTCCCACCCGACCTGGGGCCAAAGGTGCAGTACCAGCCGCCAGCCCCGCCCCCCTCCTTCCCCCCGGGCCCCAGCGCCAGCCTCCTCTTCTCCCCCCACCTGCTCGGAGACGTGCCCCCCTTTCACGAGGAGCCCGGCCTGAAGGGCGGCGACTTCAGCAGCTGGGCCAGCGCCTACAACGCCAAGTGCCCCCCCCACCAGCGGTGCCCCAAGCCCTCCCCTTCCTCCGGGCCGGCCTCCTCCCCTTCCTCCTCCTCCGACGGGGAAGAGCACAACGGGGGCAGTGCCAAGTGAGTGGGGGATGGTGGTTAGAGCGGTGGGGGGGGGGCAGGACTCCTGGGTTCTCTCCCGGGCTCTGGGAGGGGAATGGGGCTGGTGGTTAGAGCAGGGAGGCTGGGAGCCCGGACTCCTGGGTTCTCTCCCTGGCTCTGGAAGGGGCGAGTCATCACCTCCCCCATGTCTCCTCCCCAGCCATGTCTCCGAGGTGCTGCAGCCGAAGTCTGGCTGGGTGCGGCCCGGTGCCGAGAAGCTGAGCCAGGGCTGGGGGGGCTCCGGTGACACCGACGGGCCCCTGGCTGGGCCCGAGCCCTCCATCCCCTCGCTGCTTTCCATGGCCACCCGCAACCACATGGACATAACCACCCCCCCGCTGCCCCCCGTCGCCCCCGAGGTCCTGCGGGTGGCTGAGCACCGGCACCGACGCGGCCTCATGTACCCCTCCATCTACCATGTTCTTACCAAGGTGAGCCTGGCTCCAGTCCTGGCTCTGGGAGGGGAGTGGGGGCTGGTGGTTAGAGCTGGGGGGTTGGGAGCCAGGACTCCTGGGTTCTCTCCTTGGCTCTGGGAGGGGAGTGGGGCTGGTGGTTAGAGCAGAGGGGGCTGGGAGCCAGGACTCCTGGGTTCTCACCTGGCTCTGGGAGGGGAGTGGGGGCTGGTGCTTAGAGCAGGGGGGGCTGGGAGCCAGGACTCCTGGGTTCTCCCCGAGCTCTGGGAGGGGAGTGGGGGCTCGTGGTTAGAGCCGGGGGGGTTGGGAGCCAGGACTCCTGGGTTCTCCCCCAGCTCTTGGGAGGGGAATGGGGGCTGGTGGTTAGAGCTGGGGGGTTGGGAGCCAGGACTCCTGGGTTCTCTCCTTGGCTCTGGGAGGGGAGTGGGGGCTGGTGGTTAGAGCCGGGGGGGTTGGGAGCCAGGACTCCTGGGTTCTCTCCCGGGCTCTGGGAGGGGAGTGGGGGCTGGTGGTTAGAGCCGGGGGGGTTGGGAGCCAGGACTCCTGGGTTCTCTCCCTGGCTCTGGGAAGGGAGTGGGTCTGGTGGGTTAGAGTGGGGGGTGCTGGGAGTCAGGACTCCTGGGTTCTCTCCCCGGCTCTGGGAGGGGAGGGGTGTCTGGTGGGTTAGAGCCGGGGTGGGGGCAGCCAGGACTCCTGGGTTCTCAGTCCCTCTCCTAACGTTCCGGCACAGGGCGAGATCAAGCTCCCCGTGTGCATCGAGGACGAGTGTAACACTGAGTTGCCTCCAGCTGCCGTCCTCTTCCGCGGTGCCCGGCAGCATATCTACGGGGTGCTGTTCGGCGTGGCTGAGAACCAGCGCCGGGTGGAGCGCCTGGCCATCCGCCGCCGCATCCCCACGGAAGGTACGGACCCCCGTGGCCGAGAGCTGGAGCCTCCGGACACCTGGGTTCTGTCCCTGGCTCTGGGAGGGGAGTGGGGTCTGGTGGTCGTGCAGGGGGCTGGGAGCCAGGACTCCTGGGTTCTCTCCCCGGCTCTGGGAGGGGAGAGGGGGCTGGTGGGTTAGAGCAGGGGGGGCGGGAGCCAGGACTCCTGGGTTCTCTAGCTGGCTCTGGGAGGGGAGGAGGGTTTGGTGGTCGGGGGCAGGTGGGGTTTGGGAGCCAGGACTCCTGGGTTCTCTCGCTGGCTCTGGGAGGGGAGTGGGACCTGTGGTCGGGGGTGGGGGGGTGGCTGGAGCCAGGACTCCTGGGTTCTCCCCAGCCAGGAGAAGCTGACCCCTTGCCCTCTCCTTGCCCCCAGTGCCGCCGGTGATCATCAAGGAGTGGGCGGCCTACAAGGGGAAGTCCCCGCAGACGCCGGAGCTGGTCTCGGCCCTGGCCTTCCGCGAGTGGACCTGCCCCAACCTGCGGAAGCTGTGGCTGGGGAAGGCGGTGGAGGACAAGAACCGGCGTATGAGGGCCTTCCTGGCCTGCCTGCGGGCCGACACGCCCGGCATGCTGAACCCGGCCAGCGTGCCCACGCACCTGCTGCTGCTGTGCTGCGTGCTGCGGTGAGCGGGGGCGACCAGCGACAGAACCAGGCCCCCGCTCTCACCACTAGACCCCACTCCCCTCCCAGAGCCAGGAGAGAACCCAGGAGTCCGGGCTCCCAGCCCCCCTGCTCTAACCCACCAGCCCCCATTCCCCTCCCAGAGCCGGGAGAGATCCCAGGAGTCCTGGCTCCCAGCCCCCCCTGCTCTAACCACCAGCCCCCCCTCCCCTCCCCGAGCCAGGAGAGAACCCAGGAGTCCGGGCTCCCAGCCCCCCTACTCTCACCACCAGCCCCCACTCCCCTCCCAGAGCCGGGAGAGAACCCAGGAGTCCTGGCTCCCAGCCCCCCCTGCTCTAACCACCAGCCCCCCCTCCCAGAGCCGGGAGAGAACCCAGGAGTCCTGGCTCCCAGCCCCCCCTGCTCTAACCACCAGCCCCCACTCCCCTCCCAGAGCCGGGAGAGAACCCAGGAGTCCTGGCTCCCAGCCCCCCCTCCCCTCCCCGAGCCGGGGCGAGCTGCTCCATGTGGGAATGCCAGGCCTGGCCGGGTTCACACTCTCTGTTCTGTTTCCAGTTACATGATGCAGTGGCCCGGAGGGAGGATCCTTCATAGGCACGAGCTGGACGTGTTCCTGGCTCAGGCGGTTTCCTCTCAGCTCTATGAGCCGGATCACCTGCAGGAGCTGAAGGTAGGGGGCTGCCACCACGTTCCCCGGGGGACAAAGAGCCGTGTCCCCTCACTTCTCCAGCCTGGGGTGCCTCGCACCCTGCTTCGCTGTGAGAACAGCCACTCCTGGCCGGCCCCGCAGCCAGCCGCCTCGGCGTCACTGCCCGCTGAATGACACCAGTGCTCCGGCTGGCCGCTCAGCAGCTCCTCCCAGACCTTCCCCAGGGGGGCGTCTCGTCCTGCCCCGACTCTCCCGGACAATCCAGGCTCCTCAAGGGTAACTGGCCTGCCCAGGCCCCGTTCTCTGCGGTGGAGGTTCCCAAACACGCCGCCAGTCCCAGAAGTTCATTAACCCCAGGCAGAAAGATTTGAAGTGAGGACAGGTGATGAGGCGTGAAAGTCACGCTGGGTCCCAAAGAAAATAAAGAAAGAGAAGACGCAACGTACCTAACGTAACGAGCCAGGTGACCTTAAAAGCAAAAAGGTTTTTCCTCCCTCTAAGGAGCCCACTGGCTCGATCTTTCCCCCAGGAGCCCGGCCCGGTTCAGTGATGCTTCATTTGCCTTTCAAACAGGGCTGGTGCCGTGAGTAGAGATGAGGGGAGAATGCGATTTGGGCTCCTCTGTTCCCATTCGTACACCCCTCTCCCTCCCTTGAGGATTATCTCCAGCTGGGGCGCAGGAAACCCCGGCTGTGTCTTTGCCAATGTGTAAAGTTCTTGTTCGCACCCTTCTTTCCACCAAAGATTGACCGCCTACCCCGGGGAGAGTCTGCTTTAGTATGCGGTCACCTGGCCAGGCCTCGGTGTCGCCCTTGTCTCTGAGGAACTGGTTTGTGCCTGCATGTCACAGCGATGTTAGACCGTGGAATCTCATAACTTCCCATACAGCTGCTACACACATTTTACCGGGACAATAATGTTCAGCAATTAGGAGTTTTCAAATGATACCGCACAAGGCACATTTTGTACACAATTTATCCTAGTCTGTAAAAGCAGTGAACATGGGGTACAGTTGGTGACAGCACTGGAGCTGTTTGGGAGAAAGGTGAATGGGAGCAGGGTGCAGTGATTAGTATAGGGGGCCTGGCAGCCAGGACTGCTGGGTTCTCTCCCCAGCTCTCACTGGAGAACGTGCTGGAGTTATTCCTTTACTAGATTAAAAACTGCTGATCTGCTCTGTTCCCCAGCTGCCCGCATCTCGACGCCGGGTGAGCCTCCCCATGCAGTGTTATGTGTGGCTGTTTCCCAGCTGCCCTGCCCCAGAGGTGGCTGCACTCCTCCCCATGTTAAAGTGATGGGAATGGTTCCCTTGCAGATCGAGAAGCTGGATGCCCGGGGCGTGCAGCTGGCAGCCCTCTTCATGAGCGGAGTAGATACGGCTCTGTTTGCCAATGATGCCTGCGGGCAGCCGGTGCCCTGGGAACACTGCTGCCCCTGGATCTACTTTGATGGGAAACTCTTCCAGAGCAAGCTCATCAAAGCCACCCGTGACAGGGCCCCGCTCATCGACCTGTGTGATGGGCAGGTATGGGGCAGGACGCCTGGGTTCTCTCCCTGCCTCTGGGATGGCGGGTGGGGTCTAGTGGGTTAGAGCGGCAGGGCTGGGAGCCAGGACTCCTGGGTTCTCTCCCCAGCTCCGGGAGGGGAGTGAGGGCTAGTGGTTTAGAGCGGGGGAGGGCTGGGAGCCAGGACGCCTGGGTTCTATCCCTGTCCCTGGGGGGAGAGTGGGGGCTGGTGGTTAGAGCAGGGGGGGCTGGGAGCCAGGACGCCTGGGTTCTCTCCCCGGCTCCAGGAGGGGAGTGAGGGCTAGTGGGTTAGAGCAGGGGGGGCTGGGAGCCAGGACGCTTGGGTTCTATCCCTGTCCCTGCGGGGGGAGGGGGTTTGAGAGGCTGCTCCTCTTGGTCTGGAAGTACCTGGATGTTCTGACATTGGGGCAGGCTGTGGGGGAGGGACAGGGATCTGGATTTAACTCCCCCCGCCCCCCACTTTCCTCCCCAGACAGAGCAGGCGGCCAAAGTGGAGAGGATGAGACAGAGCATCCTGGAGGGCGTGAACTTCAACCGCCAGGCCCCGCCCCCTCTGCTCCCGCCCCCTCCCTTCGTGCCTGCCATGGCCGCGCCCTTCTATTCGATGCCCCTCTACCCCCGCACCACGGGCTCTGTGCCGCCGCCAACGCCTGGGAGGAGCAGAGGGTTCACAGGTGAGAGATCGTTGTGTCTCTGCCCCTTTGTTCTGCGGCCCCGCTCACCACGGGCCATTGGTGGGAGCAGTGGGATCCCCAGATGGCTGGATTGTATGCCCTCTTGAAGGCAGGGGTAGGGGAGGCCTCTTTTCTCCCCCCTCCACTTGTAGATACGTGGAGTGTGGGGGGCTGGTGGGGTGCTCCAGAGCAGTGGGGCTAGGGGGCATTGGGGCAGATTTTCTCTGTCAGTGCTATTGGCTCAGGCTGTCTGCAGACTCAGGCAGGGATCGGTAACGCCCAGGGCAGTTCACACCTCTCCCAGGGAGCGGCTCAGGCTCTCTGCGGACTCAGGCAGGGATCGGTAACGCCCAGGGCAGTTCACACCTCTCCCAGTGACCGGCTCAGGCTCTCTGCGGACTCAGGCAGGGATCGGGAACGCCCAGGGCAGTTCACACCTCTCCCAGCGAGCGGCTCAGGCTCTCTGCGGACTCAGGCAGGGATCAGGAACGCCCAGGGCAGTTCACACCTCTCCTAACGAGCGGCTCAGGCTCTCTGCGGACTCAGGCAGGGATCGGTAACGCCCAGGGCAGTTCGCACCTCTCCCAGCGACCGGCTCAGGCTCTCTGCGGACTCACGCAGGGATCGGTAACACCCAGGGCAGTTCGCACCTCTCCCAGCGACCGGCTCAGGCTCTCTGCAGACTCAGACAGGGATTGGTAACGCCCAGGGCAGTTCGCACCTCTCCCAGCGACCGGCTCAGGCTCTCTGCAGACTCAGACAGGGATTGGTAACGCCCAGGGCAGTTCGCACCTCTCCCAGCGACCGGCTCAGGCTCTCTGCAGACTCAGGCAGGGATCGGGAACGCCCAGGGCAGTTCACACCTCTCCCAACGACCGGCTCAGGCTCTCTGCAGATTCAGGCAGACCCTGTTTCTGACCCAAAAGATGACGTTCTGCTACTGTCCCATATCTCCTGGGCCCTGTACGTCACCCTAGTGTCACCTGTCACTCATCTCCCCCTCCCCCTGTCTCCGCTTCCCTAGGTCTCCACCCAATTCCGCCTCAGGGGGGCAAGCTGGAGATCGCTGGCATGGTTGTTGGCCAGTGGGCGGGCAGTAAGCCCTCGCGGGGGCGGGGCTCCTTTGGGATGCAGGTGGTGTCTGTCGGGGGACCTGGGAAGGGGTAAGTACCGCAGCACTGCTGAGGGGTGGGCTGGAGAGAGGCTTTGCTGGCTGCCGGGGGACCAGCATTCTCCCCTTGGGTCATCTCTGCGCCACGCCAGCCAGCTGTGTGTGGCGTTATGTGCAGCTGTTCCCCAGCTGCCCCGCCCCAGAGACAGCTGCATCTCAGCACCCGGCAAGCCATCTCTGTTCTCATGAATTCTGCTTAATATTATTTGTAATCATTAGAACTATTAATGGCCACTGTTCATTATCTTTGTTAACGTCCCCCTGGCTATTAGGCCTATAACTTAATTACTCTTATTACGGAGGCGTCAGTGTTACAACCCTGCTGCTAGCTAATCAGTATTAATCTCCACCGTGCTCCACCCCAGACGCAGTCGAGACGGATCTGGAAAACTCCCCAAAGGAAACAAGAAGCTTAGCAAGCAGGTACGCGTTTCTGCCTTTCCCTCAGCCCCACTGGTCTGGACTCTCCCCCCCAACCAAGGAGAGACCCCAGCCTTTCTCCATGCCTCCCGCCCTCCTACATTTGGGTTGCTGTCCCTGTGCAGCGTTATGTGCTGCTGTTCCTGAGCTGCCTCGCCCTAGAGGTGGCTGCATCTCAGCCCCAGGGACAGTGGGATGGGATTCCAGCGGGTGTCTCCTGTTCTCCACAGGGCTCGTTGGAGGGAGCAGCCAAAGCAGCGGAGTTGCAGAGCGGGCAGCCCCCGTCGCAGGTGAACGGGGGCGAGGATTCGGGGGGCGGTCCCTGCCCCCCGGCCCCATCACAATGTGCCTTAGCCAGAGACACTGACCCCTGCAGTGACGAGGGCCAGTACTGCGGGCGGCTGGCCCAGGAGGTGGATCGCGGCCCCAACACCAAGCTGCCCCTCCCGGCTCTGCAGAAGGAAGAGTGACGAGGGGGGGACCTGATTTGGGGGAGGGTGGGGCTTTCTGGGGGGCGGGGCCAGGAGTGTGGAAGCCTCAGGGTACCATGAGGACAGGGGGGTTGGAAAGGCAGAGCCCCAGTGCATTGTGGGGTTTTGTCCCCTAATTAAAGGGATGGTGTCCTACAGTGCCCCAGTGCATTGTGGGGGATCGTCCCCTAATTAAAGGGATGGTCTCCTACAGTGCCCCAGTGCATTGTGGGGGATCGTCTCCTAATTAAAGGGATGGTCTCCTACAGCGCCCCAGTGCATTGTGGGGGAATCTAAAGCACCCCAGTGCATTGTTGGGGATCGTCCCCTAATTAAAGGGATGGTCTCCTGCAGCACCCCAGTGCATTGTGGGGGATTGTTCCCTCATTAAAGGGATAGTCTCCTACAGCGCCCCAGTACATTGTCGGGGATCATCCCCTAATTAAAGAGATGGTCTCCTACTGGGCCCCAGTGCAATATGGGGGATCATCCCCTAATTAAAGGGATGGTCTCCTACAGCGCCCCAGTGCATTGTGGGGGAATCTAAAGCACCCCAGTGCATTGTCGGGGATCGTCCCCTAATTAAAGGGATGGTCTCCTACAGTGCCCCAGTGCATTATGGGGGATCATCCCCTAATTAAAGGGATGGTCTCCCACAGCACCCCAGTGCATTGTGGGAGGATTTGTACCTGTTTCCCCACCCCCTCCTGGCCCTGACACCCCCTCCCCCCCCAATCATGCCAATCGGCTCCACAACATGGCGTATTTTATTATTTTTTTATTTTAATATTTGTGGGTGGGGAGTTGACGGTTTTCTATGGTTTTTAACATATTCTATATACCCCTCCCCTGGCTCTTGTAGCAGGGCGGGGGGGAAATGCTATTAAATAAAGGGGGAGCCGTTAAAAGGAAGCCAGCCAGGATGAATAAAAGCGAGTGGGGAGACGTCTGGAGGCTCAAGCCAGGCCGCTAAGGGGTCGTGGCGTCCCCTGCCCTGCAGTGCTGGGTGCCCCGGCACCCACAGCCAGCCGAGCAGGGGACCAGTCGTGCCCCTCGCTGCTCTGGGTGGAGCCCCAAAACGTCACGGAGGCGGATTTCCCCAATATTTGGCGGGTGCAGATGCCCCCAGCCCGTGTTCGTTTCGGGCGGCGCGGGGGCGAGTTCGGGGCAGATGGCTGAAATCTGCCCGTGCTTTGTACAGACAGAAGAGAGAGATTATATTTACAGAGACAGATTCTATATGGAAACTACGTATCTCGGGGGGAGGAATTACCGTGTCCCGAGCCGCAGCTCCAGAGCCATCCACGTCGGACCCAGGGGGGTAGGGGCAGTCGGGGGGCCCTCCGAAACCAGACAGGCCCCCCCCCCGCTTCCGCAGAGTCCCCCCTCCCGGCCGCGGTTCCCAGTGGGGCTGGCCAATGGAGGGTGGAGGAGGGGTTCAGGTTGGTGGCCCGTGGGGGGGGGTGGGCAGGGATTTTCAGGCTGGGGGGCTGTTAGGGTTTCTGTCCCATGGGAGGGGAATGCAGGGATTTGGAGGCTGACTGATCGGGGATGTATTTGGCGCGGGGGGGGACCCCTTCAAGTCCCATTAAAATCTGTACCGTAGAGGGTGGAAAATTTGAAGGTTTTGTGGACTATCCTAATCCCCTCCCGACAGGCAGGGGGGCTGGTGGTGAATTTCCATCCTGCCCCCCGAAAGTGTGTAAAAACTGGGCAGTGCGGCTCCTCTCCTGACCAATCCACGCCCCTGTCGGCACGGGAAGGCTTGAATTCCCCCAGATCCAGACAGAGACGTGGGGATTTGGGGAACAGGGAGGGAGCAGGAAACAGCCCAAATCTCGACAAACTTTATATATTATTTTTCCCCCGCCTTGGGGGTGGGGGGATGGGAGGAACCTGACTGATCCGCCAGCAAAGACTCCGGACTCTGATACTTGAGCTTTCGAACCGAGGCCAATTCCGAATCCAGCACTCGGAAGACGCCTGCCCACCCGAGGCAGCTTGTCGACAGGCGTCACCCTGTAGGTTTTTATTACTTGAGCCGTGTTTCAAAGTCAGGCTTCAGGTCAGGTGTCTCTGAATGTCTGCAGACAATCGGCCACGTCTGCGAATGGCGAAGGAGTTAATCTGAAGTGTTTGGGGTTGGGAATCTTTAGGGACAGACGCCTGGAGTTGCAATCACTTTTATTGCTGGAATAATGCCCCCTTTTCAGGGGGTGGGGGGGCGGGAGATGATTTTAAGGGCCCTCGGCATTTTACAGAGCTCATCCCAATTCAGTGCAGCCATTTTTTCTCCTCTGAAATCCAGAAAACTAAACCCGAAATCACAGCCTCCCGAACTCCCTCCGCTAAACTCTCAGGGGGAAGTTCTGAAACGCATCCACCAGTCATTGGTGCTTCGGAAGATTTGTAGTTTTTGCCGTCCCAGAGATTTTAAACACGGAGACGCTCTGGGGTGTGGAGAAGAGCTGTGGAAATGAGTTGAGAGGCGTGAGCGGCCCGCTGCGTTCAGAAGGAGATCGAGAGGGGACTGGATTCTGCTGGAGAATCTTTGTCAGTCACGGTACTGCAGGGCTCTCTAGTCTGGTGGAGACAGGCTAACGGCAAAGCAAGTGGCAGGAGGCTGAAGCCCGACCAATACAAATTGAAAACAAGGGACCAATCACCGTCAGGTGATTAACAGCTGGGACGAACTCCCAATTGAGGTGGCCCGTTCTCCAGCTCTTGGGGTCTTCCCATCCAGGTGAGACTGTTTATGCCCCTCACCAGGTGACATAAAGACACCGAGATAAGCATCCTGCCTGGCAGCGGTGTAGCGGCCTTGACTAGATCGGCGGAGAGTCACCTTTTAGATTTACACTGGAAATAAAACTAGCGCAAATCTCAACCTCAGATGGGGGATGTGAACTGATCTGAGTTGGGGTCGCTGGCTCGGTTGGCTTTGCAGAAGCCCCTTTCTCGGCACCATTCGGCGGAATCGCAGATTCCCCGCGCTGGAAATCGCTCGTCCCTTTTGGAAAACCGTGGCCAGTTTCCTTACCCCTTTCACGTCTGCTTCGGGGGCTCCGTTCCCACCCACGCTGCCTTTCCTGATGTCGCGAGGTGCCCCGCAGACCTGACCGGAGGGAAGAAGATCCCTTTCTTTCACCGTTGGTGTTCAAGAAGCCTTGATTGCCCCACCCAGGAAGGGACTGTTCGGCTTAGCTCCTTGAAGAACAGCTGAGGAGATGATTCGGGAATCCTGTCGCTGGAGGTTTTTAAGGACAGGTCGGACACACCCGTCAGGGATGGTCTTCCTGCCTCTGTGCCGGGAGCTGGACTGGACGACCTCTCGAGGTCCCTCCCGGCCCGGGGAGTCGGGCACCTTGGAGAATCCGGGGCCTTGCTCGTGGCCTGGAAGATCCTGTTTCCGTGTCCAAGGCCAGAACTCGAGTCTTGCGTAGGGCAGGACGTTCGGTTTCGCTGAGCCCCAGGGTGGCGGTTGGACTAAAGGAGACAGAGCAGTTGTGAGGGGCCACAGGGAAGCGATTTAGGTGAGACGTGCCCAGATGATGCCAGCAGGCTTGGGCTGCAGCGGAAGATGAAACTTCCCCCTGGCCAATCTGTCGATGCTCAGCAGCTCCGAGCGCCTCATCCAGGGTCCCATCTCCAGCCGGGGCTGGTCCCAGCTGCTTCAGGGAAGGTGGAAAAGCCCCAGACAAACCCATCAAAGCCCAGAGTTGTGTGGGTGGGAAATTGCTGTTGGCTGAAGCATGCGCTTGGCTTGCTGCGGGTGTCATGTCTGGCAGCCGAGGGCGATGGAAGCAAAGGCAGGAGGAGAGGTATTTCCTCCCAGGGTCAGCCCTGCAAGCGAGCAGTGGAGTTGGGAGGACTCACCTCTCTCTCAGCCATCAGGCTGGCTGCAGGACTGACTGGTGAACGTGTGCTGGAGCTCGGCTCGGCCGGTCATTCATATGAACCTGGAACATACTGGAGGCTTTGGGATTGTGCTGCTAAATTCCTCCATGGTCTTTTCCCCCCTTATCTAGGTGAAACACTTTGACTAGCATGGATCCTGTTTTCTCTGCTGGTGTCAATTGGGGGTTCCCACAGCTGGGGGCATGGCCCCACTGCCCTACCGGAGCTGCGGTCCATTGACCCCATCTGGGGGCCTGGCCCCATTAACCTCAATGGAGCTGCGGCCAATTGACGCCAGCTGTGGGTCTGGCCCCATTGACCCAGCGGTGCTACGGCCCATTGACTCCATGGAGCTGCGGCCCATTGACGCCAGCTGTGGGTCTGGCCCCATTGACCCAGCTGAGCTACGGCCCATTGACTCCATGGAGCTACGGCCCATTGACGCCAGCTGTGGGTCTGCCCCCACTGACCCAATGGAGCTATGGCCCATTGACCCCAGTGGGGGTCTGGCCCCATTGACCCAATGGAGCTGTGGCTGATGGACCCCAGTGGGGGTCTGGCCGCACTGACTGCAGTGGAGTTACACCCATGTGCCCCAGGTGGGGATCCGGCCCATGACAGCTCTTGTGTATTGAATCTGGGCAGCTGAAATCGCGCTGCCAGCGAGGGAAGCCAGACAGAAGCGCTTGCATTGGACCCTTGGCAGCAGCATCTGAATGAACCTTCCGCTCCCGGATTCCTGCTTTCTGCTCCGATCCAGCGATGCCCTGCAGACGACGCACACGCTGAAGGGAGGGTTTCACTTTCGTTTTCTTGCTGACCAAAGCTTTAAAAGAGAACAAAAAACACAAAGAAGTTTGAACCAACCCACCTGCAGTTCTCTTGACTTTTAAGCCAGCCAGCCTGCCTGCCCTGGGCCAGGTGTGGCTACTGACTTCCTACCTTTGGCCACTAAATCAACTGGCTGATGGTGTAAGCTAGCCACTCAGACATTATTTTCCCCCTCCTCCTTGTCTTTGGTTTTTAAACCGTGCGTGTGTGAATCGTATTAACTCACACATGGATTTCTCAGTCTTCTCTTTGTGTCCCCTGTTGTGTGTCAGAAACCTGCCCCCGACCACGTTCTCTTGAATGTTCATTCGACCTCCACCAAGGAGAAAGAATTTTCTCCCATCCTCGGGAATTGTTTGTGGCCGGCCTGGGGAAATCGCTCAGGCCGCGGGCTGTAACTGTCTCAGGCCGGCCTGGAAGCAAATATAAAGTCTGACGGCAGAGCTCCGGCCCCAGCATCAGGGAATCTGCGCTCAGATTAGCTGGCGCTGCTCCCCCAGCCGCACGTGAGAAGCAATGAGCAATCCTGGTGTTTCAGTTTTAATCTAGTTAGCAGAATTCAGTAGAGCCAGGTCTGGGCGCTGGCTCTTTCCTGACCTGTATTTCTGCTAAATAGGCCTGGTCCCCTTTCTGTTCCCCTGGCCGCCTGCTCCCGGGCGTCTTTCTCCTGTTCATTTCCTTTGCTGTCGATTTAATTTAACTTTTTAAAATCAGACCCCATTGCCCTGCCTGCAGGGTAGAAAATCCTTTGGGTTTATACTGCTATTTATGGGTAAGGGCTGCTTTAAATAGTTTTTGTTGATGTTAAGAACTTCCCCTCTTCCAATTTTGAAATACTTTTATTTCTATCTATCCATCCCCATAAACCAAATCTGTCATCCATCTCCATGTACCCTAGCGATCTATCTATCTATCCATCCATCCTTCCTCATCCACCCCCTCTATCCATCCATCCATCTCCATGTACCCTAGTGATCTATCTATCTATCCATCTTTCCATCCTCATCCACCCCCTCTATCCATCCATCCATCTCCATGCACCCCCTCTATCTATTGCCTCACCTGGGGCATACACCTTTTTGATGATAGTCATAGCACTTCTATGTTGCTAGATGCTTTTCTGGATAGAAGCTAATGACTAGTGAGATTTTTTGAAGCAAACCTCAAAAGTCTCAATCGTATTTTTTTTGGTTCTTAAATTGTAAACCAGCTGACTTTCCTTTCCCCACTTTGCGCCCCCCCCCCCCCAATCCTTCAAATAACCCTGAAGCTTCCGGTTTTTGTAACCATATCTATCTATCCATATATTTTCTCTCCCCAACTTTTAAAATGCTTTTAGCATAAGAACCCAGGTTTTGGGGTTTTTTGTTTTGTTTAAACCCCAAAGTATCTTTCACTGAAATGAGCAGTCTGGTTATTTTCTTCCTTGCCATCTTGTCAATTTACAGTTGTGTGTGATATTTACAAGGGGGAAAAAATCCAAGTAAGAAATGTCATGGGTTTTGTTGTTACTAATCTTCTCATTTAAATCCCCCCGCCCTCTTTTCTTTAAAGCTACTGACACGTGTTTATTAGTGGACGGATAAATGTTACCTCTACTTCCCTTGCACCTCAGCCCTATGACTATAAAAACCCTGTTGTCCCGCTAGCCCCAGATCCCACAACTTGCTCCCTAGTTTATCCATGTAAGTTGGGACGGGTCCCGCTTCGGGAGGGAAATTGGCAGTAGTGGGGATGCGGGGGAAGGCTGCGTGGCGGAGGCGAAGCCGGCAGGGGTGACGTCTTTGGGAATATGTTTCGCTTGGGTGGATCTGGACGTGTGCTACGGTCATCTGTGATCGAGGAGAGAGACTTACAGTACTTAATAAAAGTCTATTCTTTTAGTAAACCGCAGCTGAGCTGGATTGTTTTTCTGAGCAACAACTGAAGGTAGGGGGCTGGGGGCCAGGACGCCTGGGTTCTCCCAGGTCTGGGAGGAGGGGGCTGGGGCCAGGACGCCTGGGTTCTCCCAGGTCTGGGAGGAGTGGGGGCTTGGGGGCCAGGACGCCTGGGTTCTCCCAGATCTGGGAGGGGAGTGGGGGCTGGTGGTGGGGGGGGGGCAGGACTCCTGGGTTTTCTGGCAGACACACAAGTGGCCACATGCCACACCCAAGATGGGGACCAGGGCCTCACACCTTGGGGAGGGCTGGTGCCACTCCCAAGATGGCGACGACAGCTACGGGGCATCACGGGGGCCAGTCTCGCCCTGGGGGCTGTGTTGGCCCGAGGCCTGAATCTCCCGAGCTCGCGCCTGCCCGGTGTCAGGGCCTGACTGTGTTTTGTGCCACTCTCAAGATGGCGTCTTCGTCCTGGTCTCTCCCCAACATGGCCGCCAGCCAGGGACGTTGCCCTTCGCCACTCCCAAGATGGCTCAGTGCGAAGGCTGCTCTCCGGCTGGCCCGTGCGTCCCGCGGCGGCACGGCCGCCACTCCGCAGATGGGCGCCGCTCCCTGGCCCGTGATCGATGCCACACTCAAGATGGCGGATGGGCCCGGCCGGGCAAACATGGCTTCCGCACCCCCCACCCCCCGCCAGGCCACTCCCAAGATGGCCGCGACGCCCGGCCGCGGCCTGGGCCGCTCCCAAGATGGCGCCGGGGCCCCTCCCCGTGTTTTGAATAAACTTTATTGGGAGGCCGGAGCAGGATCCTGGGGCCTGGCCAGGCCGAGCGTGACCGGACCGGGCCTGGAGAGACCCCCCCCGCGGGGCCTGGGAGGCGGGGAGCCCCCCCCGTTGGGAGCGGGAGGCGGGGAGACCCCCCCGTTGGGCGGGGGAGGGGAGCGGGAGGCGGGGAGCCCCCCCCGTTGGGTGGGGGAGGGGAGCGGGAGGCGGGGAGACCCCCCTGGGGTGCAGGTGGGCGGGAGGGAGCCCCCCGTCTCTAGGGCAGAGGGAGGGGGTGTGGGGTGACCCCCGGGGGCTGCAGGGGGAGGGGAGACCCCCCCAGGGCTCAGGCTCGCTTGGGGGTCAGCAGCCCCAGGGCGGGGCACCACGAGGGGGGCACTTGCTCTTTAGGGGTGTCGAGGGGAGCCCAGAGTTTTTGGGGGTCAGGACTGATTTGGGGCACCCCGGGGGCCGGGCTCTGGGAGGAGGGCCCCGTGTCCAATGCCCGTAGCGGGCCCTGAGGGGGCGTCAGTCGTTTATTGGGGGCAGCCATGGCCTCGGTGCCCGTCTACTGCCTGTGCCGCCTGCCCTACGACGTGACCCGCTTCATGATCGAGTGCGACATCTGCCAGGACTGGTTCCACGGCAGGTGGGGCAGGGCCCGGCCCCTCGGGGGGCGCTGGGGGGCTGGCTCGGGGTGGGGACTGGGGCAGGGCCCGGCCCCTCGGGGGGTGCTGGGGGGGCTGGCTCGGGGTGGGGAATGGGGCCGGGCCCGGCCCCTCGGGGGGGCTGGGGCTGGCTCGGGGTGAGGGGTGGGAATGGGGCAGGGCCCGGCCCCTCAGGGGTGCTGGGGGCTGGCTCAGGGTGGGGAATGGGGCAGGGCCTGGCCCCTCTGGGGGCTCTGGGGGCTGGCTCGGGGTGAGGGGAATGGGGCAGGGCCTGGTCCTCGGGGGCTGGGGCTGGCTCGGGTGGGAATGGGGCAGGGCCCGGCCCTCGGGCGCTGGGGCTGGCTCGGGGTGGGGTGGGAATGGGGCAGGCCCGGCCTCAGCGCTGGGGGCTGGCTGGCTCGGGGTGGGGAATGGGGCAGGTCTGCCCGCCTAGGGCGCTGGGGCTGGCTGGTTGGGGTGGGAATGGGGCAGGACCTGGCCTCTGGGGCACTGGGGGCTGGCTGGTCCCACCAGGGCTGGGCCTGGCTGGCTGGCTGGTTCGGGGGGGTGGGGAATGGGACAGGTCTGTCCCCGCCGGGGGGCGCTGGGGGGCTCGGGAATGGGGCACCGGGTAAGCGACTCTCTCTCCCCCAGCTGCGTCGGGGTGGAAGAGGACGCGGCCGCTGACATCGACCTGTATCACTGCCCCAACTGCCAGCTGGCGCACGGCCCCTCCGTCAGTGAGTACCCGAACCCGCCCCCTCAGGCGGGGGGGGGGGGGGTGGCTGTCGCGGGGGCGGGGGGAGGGGATCTGCCCCCCACACCTTGACGGGGTCGCCTGCCCCCCGCAGTGAAGCGGCGCCGGGGGCCCCAGAGGCAGCAGGACGTGGGGCTGAGCCGAGAGGCGGGCGCCACGGTGCGGACGGGCAGCGCCCAGTTCATAAAGGAGCTTCAGACCCGGACGTTCCCCAGGTGAGAGTCACAGGGGAGGGGGCGGGGTGGGCTGGTGCTGGGAGGTGCCAGGGGGCTGGGTGAGGGGCACTCTCCCCTGGCAGGGCCGGGCGCTGGGGGGCACCGGGGAGTGGGACGGGGCTGGTTAGGGGCACTCTCCTGGCCGGGCCGGGCGCTGGGGGCGCCGGGGAGTGGGACGGGGCTGGTTAGGGGGCACTCTCCCCTGGCAGGGCTGGGCACTGGGGCGCCGGGAGTGGGATGTGGGGACTGGGTAGGGGCACTCTCCTGGCAGGGCCGGGCGCGGGGGGGCACCGGGGAGTGGGATGTGGGGACTGGGTGAGGGGCACTCTCCCCTGGCAGGGCTTGGCACTGGGGGGCTCCGGGGAATGAGACATGGGGACTGGGTGAGGGGCACTCTCACCTGGCAGGGCAGGGCGCTGGGGGCACCGGGAGTGGGGACGGGGCTGGTTAGGGGCACTCTCCTGGCAGGGCCGGGCGCGGGGGGGCTCCGGGGAGTGGGACGGGAGGCTGGTTAGGGGGCACTCTCCCCTGGCAGGGCCGGGCGCTGGGGGGCACCAGGGAGTGGGACGTGGGGATTGGGTGAGGGGCACTCTCCCCTGGCAGGGCTGGGCGGCACCGGCATAGCGGGCTGGTTAGGGGGCACTCTTCCCTGGCAGGGCCGGGCGCTGGGGGCACCGGGAGTTGGGACGGGGGCTGGTTAGGGGGCACTCTCCCCTGGCAGGGCTGGGCACTGGGGGCACCGGGAGTGGGACGGGGGGGCTGGTTAGGGGGCACTCTCCCCTGGCAGGGCCGGGCGCTGGGGGGCGCCGGGGAGTGGGACGGGAGGCTGGTTAGGGGGCACTCTCCCCTGGCAGGGCTGGGCACTGGGGCGCCGGGAGTGGGACGTGGGGCTGGTTGAGGCACTCTCCTGGCAGGGCCGGGCGCTGGGGGCACCGGGAGTGGGACGGGGCTGGTTAGGGGCACTCTCCTGGCAGGGCCGGGCGCTGGGGGCACCAGGAGTGGGGACGTGGGGACTGGGTGAGGGGCACTCTCCTGGCAGGGCTGGGCACTGGGGGCTCCGGGGAGTGGGACGGGGGGCTGGTTAGGGGGCACTCTTCCCTGGCAGGGCCGGGCGCTGGGGGGCACTGGGGAGTGGGACGGGGGGCTGGTTAGGGGGCACTCTCCCCTGGCAGGGCCAGGCGCAGGGGGCACCGGGAGTGGGACGGGGTGGTTAGGGGCACTCTCCTGGCAGGGCCGGGCGCTGGGGGCACCGGGAGTGGGACGGGGTGGTTAGGGGCACTCTCCTGGCAGGGCCGGGCGCTGGGGCTCCGGGGAGTGGGACGGGGGGCTGGTTAGGGGGCACTCTCCCCTGGCAGGGCCGGGCGCTGGGGGGCGCCGGGGAGTGGGACGGGGGGCTGGTTAGGGGGCACTCTCCCCTGGAAGGGCCGGGCGCTGGGGGGCGCCGGGAGTGAGACATGGGGCTGGTTAGGGGCACTCTCCTGGCAGGGCTGGGCGCTGGGGCGCCGGGAGTGGGACAGGGGCTGGTTAGGGGCACTCTCCCCTGGCAGGGCGGGGCCCTGGGGGGCACCGGGGAGTGGGACGGTGGGGCTGGTTAGGGGCACTCTCCTGGCAGGGCCAGGTGCTGGGGGCACCGGGAGTGGGACGTGGGGCTGGGTTGAGGGGCACTCTCCCCTGGCAGGGCCGGGCGCTGGGGGGCACCGGGAGTGGGACGGGGCTGGTTAGGGGCACTCTCCTGGCAGGGCCGGGCGCTGGGGGCTCCGGGAGTGGGACGGGGTGGTTAGGGGCACTCTCCCCTGGCAGGGCCGGGCGCTGGGGGGCTCCGGGGAGTGGGACGGGGGGCTGGTTAGGGGGCACTCTCACCTGGCAGGGCCGGGCGCTGGGGGCACGGGGGAGTGGGACGGGGGGTGGTTAGGGGGCACTCTCCCCTGGCAGGGCCGGGCGCTGGGGCGCGGGAGTGGGGACGGGGCTGGTTAGGGGGCACTCTCCCATGGTAGGGCCAGGTGCTGGGGGGCACCAGGGAGTGGGACGTGGGGTTGGTTAGGGGGCACTCTCCCCTGGCAGGGCTGGGCACAGGGAAGTGGGGTGGGCTTGGGGGCTGGGAGTCAGTGCTGGGCTCTTGGAGGTTTCTGAGGTTGTCAGCGCCTGGCCCCAGGGTTTTTGTTTCTAGCTCTGTCCCTAAATCTCATGTCCGCACCGGGCGAGCCGTCCCCTGCAGTGTTATGTGGGGCTGTTCCCAGCCGCCCCGCCCCAGAGCTGGCCGCATCTCAGCGCCGGGAGAGCCGGCCCCGTGCGGTGTTATGTGGGGCTGTTCCCAGCCACCCTGCCTCGCCCCAGAGGTGGTCGCATCTCAGCGCCGGTAGAGCCGGCCCCGTGCGGTGTTATGTGGGGCTGTTCCCAGCCGCCCCGCCCCAGAGCTGGCTGCATCTCAGCGCCGGGAGAGCCGGCCCCGTGCGGTGTTATGTGGGGCTGTTCCCAGCCGCCCCGCCCCAGAGCTGGCCGCATCTCAGCGCCGGGAGAGCCGGCCCCGTGCGGTGTTATGTGGGGCTGTTCCCAGCCGCCCCGCCCCGCCCCAGAGGTGGCCGCACCTCGCTGACTCTCCCTCCCGCCGGCAGCGCGGACGAGGTGGTCCTGAAGCCCAGCGGGGCGCAGCTGACGGTCGAGTTCCTGGAGGAGAACAGCTTCAGCGTCCCCATCCTGGTGCTGAAGAAGGAGGGGCTGGGCATGACGCTGCCCCCGCCGTCCTTCACCGTGCGCGACATCGAGCACCACGTGGGTAAGGCCGGGCCGGGGGGCTGCCAGCGCTGGGAACTGCTGCCGGGGGGGCGGGGCGGGGGCTGCGGGGCGGGCAGCGGGGGGGTCAGAGGGCTGTGGGGACGGTAGGGGAGTCATGGGGGTGGTGGGGGCCCATAGCTGGCAGGGGCGGGTCAGGGGCCACAGGGGATAGTGGGGGGCGGGGCTGTGTGGGGGTGGGGTCAGGAGGCTGTGGCGGGATTGGGGGGCCGCAGGGAGCCCACAGCTGGCAGGGGGGGTCGGGGCCAGAGGGGGGCAGTGGGGGGGTTGGGGGACCCACAGCTGGCGGGGGGCCGGTCACTCTCACCCTGCGCCCCCCAGGGCCCGACAGAGAGATCGACGTGATCGACGTGAGCCGCCAGGCCGACCTCCGCATGCGCCTGGGCGACTTCGTCAGCTACTTCGGCGCCGCCCGGCGGGACAAGGTGCTGAACGTCATCAGCCTGGAGTTCTCCGAGAGCCGGTCAGCGGGGGCCGGGGGGGCCGGGGGGGGAAGCCAGGGGAGAGCGTATTATCTGTCGTA
Source organism: Mauremys reevesii (assembly GCF_016161935.1). NCBI lineage: Eukaryota > Metazoa > Chordata > Testudines > Geoemydidae > Mauremys > Mauremys reevesii. The sequence continues at coordinate 23,710,801 of NC_052644.1, read as the reverse complement.
GCTCCCGGACTCCTGGGTCCCTGAGATGCACCCTCCACCTGCCCCGTTCTGTGCCCCCCAACATCCCGCGGTTCCTTTGGCTGCGGTCTGACGGCCGGGCCCCCCTCCCGGGCGCCGGGGTCCCGCAGGCGGGTACCTGGGCCCCCCTCCCGGGCGCCGGGGTCCCGCAGGCGGGTACCTGGGCCCCCCTCCCGGATTCTGGGGTCCCGCAGGCAGGTAGCCAGGTCCCCTTCCTGGACGCCAGGGTCCCGCGGGCGGATAGCCGGGCCCCCCTCCCGGACGCAGGCGGGTTGCTGGGCCCCCCTTCCCGGGCGCCGGGGTCCCGCAGGGGGGTAGCTGGCCCCCCTCCCGGACGCTGGGGTCCTGCAGGGGGGTAGCTGGGCCCGCCTCCCGGACGCAGGGGGGTAGCTGGGCCCCTCTCCCGGGCGCCGGGTCCCACAAGGGGGTAGCTGGGCCCCCCTTCCCGGGTGCCGGGGTCCTGCAGGGGGGTTGCTGGGCCCCCTTCCGGACGCAGGCGGGTAGCCGGGCCCCTCTCCCGGATGCCGGGGTCCCGCAGGCGGGTAGCCGGGCCCCTCTCCCGGACGCCGGGGTCCCGCAGGTGGGTAGCCGGGCCCCTCTCCCGGACGCCGGGGTCCCGCGGCTGACGGCTCTGCCCCCCAGGCTGTCGAACCTGGTGGAGACCCCGAAGATCGTGCGGAAGCTGTCGTGGGTGGAGAACCTGTGGCCGGGCGAGTCGGTGTTCGAGCGGCCGAGCGTGCAGAAGTACTGCCTGATGGGCACGCAGGGCAGCTACACCGACTTCCACATCGACTTCGGGGGCACCTCCGTGTGGTACCACGTGCTGTGGGTACGGCCGGGCGCCGGGCGGGGCGGGGGGGGCGGGCGCGGGGAGCCCCCCACTCACTGTCCCGTCCCCCCCAGGGCGAGAAGATTTTCTACCTGGTGCGGCCGAGCCCGGCCAACCTGGCCCGGTTCGAGGCCTGGAGCAGCTCGTCCAACCAGAGCGAGACGTTCTTCGGGGACCAGGCTGAGCACTGCTACCGGTGCCCCCTGCGCCAGGGCCAGACGCTCTTCATCCCCACGGGTACCCGGCCCCTCCCTGCGGGCCCCCCGCGGGCACCGCCCAGCTCCTCTGTCCCCCACTGCTACCGGTGCCCCCTGCGCCAGGGCCAGACGCTCTTCATCCCCACGGGTACCCGGCCCCTCCCTGCGGGCCCCCCGGGCCCCTCCCGGCCCCCCGCGGGCACCGCCCAGCTCCTCTCTCCCCCACTGCTACCGGTGCCCCCTGCGCCAGGGCCAGACGCTCTTCATCCCCACGGGTACCCGGCCCCTCCCTGCGGGCCCCCCGGGCCCCTCCCGGCCCCCGGCCATCTCCTCTCTCCCCACTGCTACGGTGCCCCTGCGCCAGGGCCAGACGCTCTTCATCCCCACGGGTACCCGGCCCCTGCGGGCCCCCGCCTCGGCCCCGGGCACCGCCCAGCTCCTCTCTCCCCCACTGCTACCGGTGCCCCCTGCGCCAGGGCCAGACGCTCTTCATCCCCACGGGTACCCGGCCCTCCCCTGCGGGCCCCCCCCCTCCCGGCCCCAGGCCGCCCAGCTCCTCTCTCCCCACTGCTACCGGTGCCCCCTGCGCCAGGGCCAGACGCTCTTCATCCCCACGGGTACCCTGGCACCGCCGGGCACCCCCTGGCCCCCACCACGGGCCCCTCCCGGCCCCCCGCGGGCACCGGCCATCTCCTCTCTCCCCCACTGCTACCGGTGCCCCCTGCGCCAGGGCCAGACGCTCTTCATCCCCACGGGTACCCGGCCCCCACTGCCCCCACGGGCCCCCCGTGCCCCCCGTGGGCACCACCCAGCTCCTCTCTCCCCCACTGCTACCGGTGCCCCCTGCGCCAGGGCCAGACGCTCTTCATCCCCACGGGTACCCGGCCCCTCCCTGCGGGCCCCCCGGGCCCCTCCCGGCCCCCCGCGGGCACCGCCCAGCTCCTCTCCCCCACTGCAACCGGTGCCCCTGCGCCAGGGCCAGACGCTCTTCATCCCCACGGCACCCGGCCCTGCCCCCACGGGCCCCGTGCCCCGCGGGCACCACCCAGCTCCTCTCTCCCCCACTGCTACCGGTGCCCCCTGCGCCAGGGCCCGACGCTCTTCATCCCCACGGGTACCCGGCCCCTCCCTGCGGGCCCCCCGGGCCCCTCCCGGCCCCCCCCGGGCACCGCCCAGCTCCTCTCTCCCCCACTGCTACTGGTGCCCCCTGCGCCAGGGCCAGACGCTCGTCATCCCCGCGGGTACCCCTGCTCCCCACAGGCACCCGCTGCCCCCTCTCCCTGTGGGTATCTCCCTTCCTCCCCCCGCGGATACCCTCTTCCTGCCCCCTGCGGGCACCCCCGAGCCCCCTTCATCCCCACGGGTACCTGCCCCCCTCCTGCTCCCGTACCTGCGGGTCCCCGACCCCCCGTCGCCCCACGGGTTCCCCTGGAGTCTGACCCCGCTCTGCCCCCAGGCTGGATCCACGCGGTGCTGACCCCCGTCGACTGCCTGGCTTTCGGGGGCAACTTCCTGCACAGCCTCAACATCGAGATGCAGCTCAAGTGAGTGTCGGGGGCGCCCGAGACCCCCAGCCCTGCCCAGGGGGGTGGGCTTGGTGCAAAGCGCTCTGGGAAAGGGCCCATGGTGGCTCAGTAGGGACAAATGGGACAGCCGTCCCCAGGCTGCGTTGTGTGCGGCTGTTCCCAGCTGCCCCGCCAGAGGTGGCTGCATCTCAGTGCCAGGCGAGCCCCCCCTGCTGCGTTGTGTGCAGCTGTTCCCAGCTGCCCCGCCCCAGAGGTGGCTGCATCTCAGCGCCAGGCGAGCCCTCCCCATGCGGCGTTCTGTGCGGCTGTTCCCAGCTGCCCCGCCCCAGAGGTGGCTGCACCTCAGCGCTGAGCGAGCCCTCCCCATGCGGCGTTCTGTGCGGCTGTTCCCAGCTGCCCCGCCCCAGAGGTGGCTGCATCTCAGCGCCGGGCGAGCCGGCCCTGAGCTGCCCCGGCCCAACCCAGCTCGGTTGTCTCCCCCGGCAGGGCCTATGAGATCGAGAAGCGCCTGAGCACGGCCGATCTCTTCAGATTTCCCAACTTTGAAACCATCTGCTGGTACGTCGGCAAACACCTCCTGGACATCTTCCGAGGTGAGCGGAGCCAGGGGGGCGTCGGAGGTGAGAGGGGCCGGGGGGCGGGGGGCGTGTCCATCCTCTGAGCCCTACCTGTGCCTCTCGCCCCCCCAGGCCTGCGGGAGAACCGCCGACACCCGGCTGCCTACCTGGTCCATGGAGCGAAAGCTCTGAACACGGCCTTCCGCGCCTGGACCCGCAGAGAGGCAAGTGGCTCCGCTCCGGGGGCCGGGAGCGATCGATTCGCCGGAGGGAGGAGGACGCTGCGGGACGAGGAGCCGTCGCGCCCCACCCCAGCGTCAGCCGCATCTCGGGGCTGGGGGGGGGGCGTTGGCCTTACAGAGGCGCCTGCTCTGGGCTGCGTCTGTTCCACGACCGTAACTCGACTGCGTTAGCTCGACTCACAGCCCCCCCCGAATTCCCATGGGGACCCCCCCCCGCGCCCGCCCATGCCAGGAGCCCTTCCCCCGGCTGCGGAGGGGCAGAGAGGGGGGCTGGAGCCGGGCTCTCAGATCCGCACGGGGCTTCGGGCCTCCCAAGCGCCGGAGCCCCCCGTGACCCTCCCCCTTCCCCCAGGTCCTGGAGGAGCACGAGGACGAAATCCCCGGCACCGTGCGTCCTGCGCAGCTCATCAAAGACCTGGCCAAGGAAATCCGCCTGGTCGAGGTGCGGGGCAGCCCGGGCACCGGGGGGCGGGGCAGGGGGCACTCTCCCCTGGCATCCAGGACTGGGCGCTGGGGGGGCAGGGGCTCTCCCCTGGCAGGTGGGACTGGAGACTGGGGCGGGGCCGGGCCATGGGGCACTGTGGGCTGGGGGCTGGGGCCGGGCTCTGGGGGTGGTGGGGGCACTGTGGGGTGGGGACTGGGGTGGGGGCCAGGCACTGTGGGGGCACTGGGGGGTGGGGGCCGGGCAGGACTGGGGACTGGGGCGGGGCCAGGCAGTGGGAGGGGGCACTGGGGGTGGGGCCGGGTAGGGCCGGGACTGGGGGTGGGGGCCGGGCGGGCACTGGGGCGGGGCCGGGGGCACTGCAGGGTGGGGGCAGGGCCAGGGACTGGAGGCGGGGCCGGGCACTGGAGGTGGTGGGGGCACTGCGGGGTGGGGCCAGGCAGGGCCGGGCACAGGGGCAGGGGCCGGGCTGGGGTGGGGGCACTGCGGGTTGGGTGCCAGGCAGGGCCGGGCACTGGGGTCGGAGGCCGGGCACTGGAGGTGGTGGGGGGCACTGCGGGTTGGGTGCCAGGCAGGGCCGGGCACTGGGGTCGGAGGCCGGGCACTGGAGGTGGTGGGGGCACTGCGGGGTGGGTGCGGGCGGGGCCGGGCACTGGAGGTGGTGGGGGGCACTGCGGGGTGGGTGCCGGGAGGGGCTGGGCACTGGAGGTGGTGGGGGGCACTGCGGGGTAGGGGCCGGGCGGGGCCGGGCACTGGGGTCGGAGGCTGGGCACTGGAGGTGGTGGGGGGCAGGGCCGGGCACTGGGGTGGAGGCTGGGCACTGGTGGTGGTGGGGGCACTGCGGGTGGGGGCCGGGCAGGGCCGGGTACTGGGGGTGGAGGCTGGGCACTGGAGGTGGGGGGGGCACTGCGGGGTGGGGGCCGGGCGGGGCCGGGCACTGGAGGTGGTGGGGGGCAGTGCGGGGTGGGTGCCGGGCGGGGCCGGGCACTGGAGGTGGTGGGGGGCACTGCGGGTTGGGGGCCAGGCAGGGCCGGGCACTGGAGGTGGTGGGGGGCACTGCGGGGTGGGTGCCGGGTGGGGCCGGGCACTGGGGGTGGTGGGGCACTGCGGATTGGGGGCCAGGCAGGGCCGGGCACTGGAGGTGGTGGGGGGCACTGCGGGGTAGGGGCGCGGTGGGGGGCGGGAGGGGGGGGCTCTCCCAGCAGGCAGGGCCGGGGCGGGGGATTGAAGCCCTCCCAGGATATCTTTCAGCAGAACATCGGGAAGACGGGCAGCCCCTTCGGGGTGCAGCGGGCCCCCCCGCCCGGCGCCAGGAGGGGGGACCAGAGCCCCCAGGAGCCGGGCCGCAGGGGAGGCCGGAAGGGGCGCGAGGGCCCAGCTGCCGCCGCCCCCACGAGGCTGGACTTGGAGCTGCTGGACCCGTGCGCGGAGCTGCCGACGCTGGAAAGCAGCGAGAGCCCCCCGGCGGAGGAGGTGACTGCTGGGGGCGGGGGCTGGGGGGTGCCGTGGGGCAGAGGGGCTGGGCAGGGGGCTGGAGGGTGCCGGGGGGGGGAGAAGGGCTGAGCAGGGGTTGCTGTCCCCTGGAAATCAGAATACTTGTATCTCCTTGCCAGTGTTACGTGCAGCTGTTCCTAGCGGCTCCACCCTAGAGGTGGCTGCAGCTCCTCAGCCGCAATCCCCGTTTGCTGACCCCCCCCCCCCCCTTTCACAGTTTGATGTTCCCAGCTCCAGCCTGGAGGAGACGGACGTGGATTCGGAGCTGGCCGAAGGGGAGCTCACCTTGGTGCTGGCCGATGGCCGGCCCGTGCGGTGAGTGGGGCGAGTCGGGGCTGGGCAGGGGGCGCTACAGGGTGGGGAGCGGGGCTGGGGCTGGGGCTGGCAGGGGGCTCTGTGGGGCGGGGAGCTGGGGCGCTGCGGGCCGGCAAGGCGGGCTGTGGGCTGGCAGGGGGCTCTGCGGGCCAGGGGGCTGCGGGGTGGGGAGCTGTGGGGCTGCGGGCCGGCAGAGGGGCTGCAGGGTGGCAGAGTGTGCTGCGGGGCGGGAGCTGTGGGGCTGTGGGGCTGCGGGCCAGCAGGGAGCGGGGCGGGAGCTGTGGGGCTGTGGGCTGGCAGGGGGCGCTGTGGGGCGGGGCGCTGTGGGGCTGCAGAGCTGCAGGGGAGCTGGGGCGGCGGGGTGCTGGGGCGGTGGGGCTGCAGGGGAGCTGGGGGCTGCGGGGGCTCTTGGGGCCGGGCGGGGAGCTGGGGGCTGTGGGCTGGCAGGGGCGCTGGGGCGGGAGCTGTGGGCTGGCAGGGGCGCTGGGGCGGGAGCTGGGGGCTGCGGGCCAGCAGGGGCGCTGGGGCTGCGGGATGGCAGGGGTGCTGGGGGCTGCGGGCGGCAGGGGAGCTGGGGGTGGCGGGGCTGCAGGAGCTGGGGGCACTGTGGGGGTAGCTGGGGGCTGGGCGCTGCGGGGGCTCTCAGGGGCCGGCCGGGGTGGGGCGCGGGAGCTGGGGCGCTGCGGGGCTCGGGGCCGGCCGGGGTGGGGCGGGAGCTGGGGGCACTGTGGGGGTAGCTGGGGGCTGGGGCGCTGCGGGGGCTCGGGGCCGGCCAGGGGTGGGGCGGGAGCTGGGGGCACTGTGGGGTAGCTGGGGCTGGGGCGCTGCGGGGCTCTCAGGGGCCTGCCGGGGTGGGGAGCTGGGGTGCTGCGGGGCTCTCGGGGGCCGGCCAGGGGTGGGGCGGGAGCTGGGGCGCTGCGGGGCTCTCGGGGCCAGCCGGGGTGGGGCGGGAGCTGGGGTGCTGCGGGGTAGCTGGGGCTGGGGCGCTGCGGGCTCTCGGGGCCGGCTGGGGTGGGGCGGGAGCTGGGGCGCTGCGGGGGCTCGGGGCCGGCTGGGGTGGGGCGGAGCTGGGGCGCTGTGGGGGTAGCTGGGGGCTCTCGGGGCCGGCCGGGGTGGGGCGGGAGCTGGGGGCACTGTGGGGGTAGCTGGGGCTGGGGCGCTGCGGGGGCTCGGGGCCGGCCGGGGTGGGGCAGGAGCTGGGGCGCTGCGGGGGCTCGGGGCTGGGGTGCTGCGGGGGCTCGGGGCCGGCCGGGGTGGGGCGGGAGCTGGGGCGCTGCGGGGCGGCTGGGCGCTGCGGGGGTAGCTGGGGGGCTTTCGGGGGGCCGGCCAGGGGTCTGACCCGCTCCCCCCCCGCAGGCCGAGGCAGACCAGGGGCTCCCGCCGCCCCCGCCCGTCCCGCTCCCCGTCGCCCCCCAGCTCCCCGGGCGCCCCGGGGCTGGACCTGGACTCGGAGGAGGATTTGCAGATCGATGAGGCACCAACCCGCAAGGACCGGCGGGGCCCAGCGCCCCCCCGGAGACTGGCCAGGAGGTCCCCCGGCTCTGCCCCGCAGGCCATTGGGTGAGGGCTCTGCCCCTGCCCCCGCAGGCCGTTGGGTGAGGGCTCTGCCCCCGGGGCCGTTGGGGAGGGCTCTGCCCCTCCCCGGGGCCGTTGGGAGGGTCTCTGCCCCCGGGGCCGTTGGGGGAGGGGCCGTTGGGAGGAGCTCTGCCCCGGGGCCGTTGGGGAGGGCCGTTGGGTGAGGCTCTGTCCCCCGGGGCCGTTGGGTGAGGGGCTGCCCCGGGGCCGGTGGGTGAGGGGCCGGTGGGTGAGGCTCTGCCCCCGGGCCTTTGGGGGAGGGCCGTTGGGGAGGGCTCTGCCCCGGGGCCGGTGGGTGAGGGGCTCTGCCCCCCCCCGGGGCCGTTGGGGGAGGGGCCGGTGGGGGAGGGGCTCTGCCCCGAGGCCGTTGGGGAGGGCCGGTGGGTGAGGGCCCTGCCCCCGGGGCCGTTGGGGAGGGCCGGTGGGTGAGGGGCCCTGCCCCGGGCCGTTGGGGAGGAGCCGGTGGGTGAGGGCCCTGCCCCCGGGGCCGTTGGGGAGGGCCGTTGGGAGGGCTCTGCCCCGGGCCGTTGGGAGGGCCGGTGGGGAGGGGCTCTGCCCCGGGCCGTTGGGGGAGGGCCGGTGGGGAGGGCTCTGCCCCGGGCCGGTGGGGAGGGGCCGGTGGGGGCGGGGCTCTGCCCCCCCCCGGGGCTGTTGGGGAGGTCTCTGCCCCCGGGGCCGTTGGGGAGGGCCGTTGGGAGGGCTCTGCCCCCGGGGCTGTTGGGGAGGGCCGTTGGGAGGAGCTCTGCCCCCGGGGCCGTTGGGGAGGGGCCGTTGGGGAGGGCTCTGTCCCCCCGGGGCCGTTGGGTGAGGGCTCTGCCCCTGGGGCCGGTGGGTGAGGGGCCGTTGGGGGAGGGGCTCTGCCCCTGGGGCCGGTGGGTGAGGGCCGGTGGGTGAGGGCTCTGCCCCGGGGCCGTTGGGGGAGGGGCCGGTGGGTGAGGGGCTCTGCCCCCCCCGGGGCCATTGGGGGAGGGGCCGTGGGGGGAGGGGACGGTGGGGGAGGAGCCGGGGGGTGAGGGGCCCTGCCCCCCCCGGGGCCGTTGGGGAGGGCTCTGCCCCGGGGCCGGTGGGGAGGGCCGGTGGGAGGGCTCTGCCCCGGGCTGTTGGGGAGGGGCCGGTGGGTGAGGGGTCTCCGTTCTCTTTCCCAGAATTCCCCAGGAAGCTGCCAAGGGCCAAACCCTGCTCTGACCCCAACCGCGTGCGGGAGCCTGGGGAGGTCGAGTTCGACATTGAGGTAAACGGGGCTATTGGGGGCTGGGAGCAGGGGGTCGTGAGGGGCTGGGAGCAGGGGCCGTGGGGGCTGGGCCGTGGGGCTGGCAGCAGAGGGCTGTGGGGCTGAGCCATGGGGGCGGGGAGCAGGACATGTGGGGCTGGGAGCAGAGAGCCGTGGGGGCCTGGGGCTGGGCCGTGGGGGGCTGGCAGCAGGACCTGGGGGGCGGGGAGCAGAGAGCCGTGAGGGGCTGGGCCGTGGGGCTGGCAGCAGGGGCTGGGAGGGCTGGGAGCAGAGGGCCGTGGGGCTGGGCCGTGGGGGCTGGCAGCAGGGGCTGGGAGGGGCTGGGAGCAGAGGGCCGTGGGGGGCTGGCACCAGAGGGCTGTGGGGGGCTGAGCCAGCTGGGGCTGGCAGCAGGAGAAGTGGGGCTGGGAGCAGAGAGCTGAGGGGGCCTGGGGCTGGGCCGCGGGGGCGGGGCAGCCGGACATGGGGGGCTGGGAGCCGAGAGCCGTGAGGGGCTGGCAGTAGGAGATGTGGAGGGCTGAGCCCTGTGGGGTTGGGAGCAGAGGGCCGTGGGGTTGGGAGCAGAGGGCCGTGGGGTTGGGAGCAGAGGGCCGTGGGGGCTGGGAGCAGAGAGCTGTGAGGCTGGCAGTAGGAGATGTGGAGGGCTGCGCCCGGTGGGGGTGGGAGCAGAGGGCCGTGAGGGGGTTGGGAGCAGAGAGCCGTGAGGGGGCTGGGAGCAGAGAGCCGTGAGGGGCTGGCAGTAGGAGATGTGGAGGGCTGAGCCCTGTGGGGTTGGGAGCAGAGGGCCGTGCGGGGTTGGGAGCAGAGGGCCGTGGGGGCTGGGAGCAGAGAGCTGTGAGGGGCTGGCAGTAGGAGATGTGGAGGGCTGAGCCCTGTGGGGTTGGGAGCAGAGGGCCGTGGGGGCTGGGAGCAGAGAGCCGTGAGGGGCTGGGAGCAGAGGGCCGTGGGGGCTGGCAGCAGGGGCTGGGAGGGGCTGGGAGCAGAGGGCCGTGGGGCTGGCAGCAGGGGCTGGGAGGGCTGGGGCTGGGCCGTGGGGCTGGGAGCAGAGAGCCGTGAGGGCTGGGGCTGGGCCGTGGGGCTGGCAGCAGGGGGCTGGGAGGGCTGGGAGCAGAGGGCCGTGGGGCTGGCAGCAGGGGGCTGGGAGGGGCTGGGGCTGGGCCGTGGGGGCTGGGAGCAGAGAGCCGTGAGGGGCTGGGGCTGGGCCGTGGGGGCTGGCAGCAGGGGCTGGGAGGGCTGGGAGCAGAGGGCCGTGGGGCTGGGCCGTGGGGGCTGGCAGCAGGGGCTGGGAGGGCTGGGAGCAGAGGGCCGTGGGGGGCTGGCAGCAGGGGGCTGGCGGCGGGCGCCCCACGTCTCTCTCCCCCCAGGAGGATTACACCACGGAGGACGAGGGGGGCTCGGGGGACGAGGGGCTGGGGCCGGGGGGCAGCGCGGCCGGGATCCTCGACCTGCTCAAGGCCAGTCGCCAGGTCGGGGGGCCCCACTACGAGGAGCTGAGGTGAGATGGGCTGGGTGGGGAAGGGGTAGGGGTGTCATGGGGCACCATGCTGGGGAGCTCAGTGGGGAGGGTGCTGGGCATTGCTGGGGGTCATCGGGGTGTGCTGTGCCTGGAGGGGGGGTGTGGCGGGGCGCTGCGCCGGGAGGGAAGGGGGCTGGGTGAGGCTGAGGCGCTGTGCTGGGGCGCTGCGCCGGGGGAGGGCTGCGCCGGGAGGAAGGTGCCGAGGGGCGCTGCGCCGGGGGGCAGCAGGGGAGGGGGTCCCAGGGCCCCCCGCCAGGGGGCAGGGGATCCCGCCCCCCCTAACCCCGCTGCCCCCCCAGCGACGCGCCGGCCTCGCCCAGCACGCAGGAGGCGATCCAGGGCATGCTCTGCATGGCCAACCTGCAGGCCGCCGGCTCCTCGCCCAGCCGCCCGGCCTGGTGGGTCCCGGGCCACGAGCGCGGCTGGGCGGGCGGCTCGGGCACCAAGCGCCCGCGCCGCAGAGCCCCGACGCGGGCGGCCGCCCACAGCACGGACAGCGAGGGCGAGACGGGCAGCCTGGACGAGCAGGAGAGCCTGGGCGCCTGCTTCAAGGACGCCGAGTTCAGTGAGTGCCAGGCCGGGGGGCGGGAATGGGGCAGGGGCCTGGCCCCTCTGGGGGGCGCCGGCTCCCATCCGGCCCCAGGGCAGGGACTGGCTGGCTCTGGGGGGCAGGGAATGGGGCAGGGGCCTGGCCCCTCTGGGGGGCGCCGGCTCCCACCCGGCCCCAGGGCAGGGACTGGCTGGCTCTGGGGGGCAGGGAATGGGGCAGGGGCCTGGCCCCTCTGGGGGGCGCCGGCTGCCATCCGGCCCCAGGGCAGGGACTGGCTCTGGGGGGCTGGGATTGGGGCTGGGGCCTGGCCCCTCTGGGGGGCGCCGGCTCCCATCCGGCCCCAGGGCAGGGACTGGCTGGCTCTGGGGGGCAGGGAATGGGGCAGGGGCCTGGCCCCTCTGGGGGGCGCCGGCTCCCACCCGGCCCCAGGGCGGGGACTGGCTGGCTCTGGGGGGCAGGGAATGGGGCAGGGGCCTGGCCCCTCTGGGGGGCGCTGGCTCCCACCCGGCCCCAGGGCAGGGACTGGCTGGCTGGAGGGCAGGGAATGGGGCAGGGGCCTGGCCCCTCTGTGGGGTGCTGGCTCCCATCTGGCCCCTGGGCGGGGGGCTGGTTGGGTCAGGGGCATGGGGGCCCCCCAACTTACCCCCTGCCCCCCCACCCCACCCCACCCCACAGTTTACCCCTCTCTCGAGTCTGATGAGGACGACCCAGCCTTGAAATCGCTACCAAAGAAGAAGAAATGTACAGATGACGCCCCCTGGAGCCCGAAAGGTAATGGAACCCAGGAGTCCGGGGGTCTGGGCTGGTGGTTACAGCAGGGTGGGGCTGGGAGCCCGGACTCCTGGGTTCCCTCCCCGGCTCTGGGAGGGGAGGGGGGGCTGGTGGGGCTGAGGGGGCTGGGAGCCCGGACTCCTGGGTTCCCTCCCTGGCTCTGGGAGGGGAGGGGGGGCTGGTGGGGCTGAGGGGGCTGGGAGCCCGGACTCCTGGGTTCTGTCCCCAGCTCTGGGAGGGGAGGGGGGGCTGGTGGTTAGAGCAGGGGGGTTGGGAGCCCAGACTCCTGGGTTCTCTCCCAGCTCTGGGAGGGGAGTGGGGGCTGGTGGGGCTGAGGGGGCTGGGAGCCCGGACTCCTGGGTTCTCTCCCGGCTCTGGGAGGGGAGTGGGGGCTGGTGGTTAGAGCAGGGGGGTTGGGAGCCCAGACTCCTGGGTTCTCTCCCAGCTCTGGGAGGGGAGGGGGGGGCCCGGTTACCAGCCAGGCCGAGGACTCTGTGGTTCCCTCTCTGCTCCCCCCACAGCCCGGGTGACCCCGACGCTGCCCCGCCAGGACCGGCCCGTGCGGGAGGGGACCCGAGTGGCGTCCGTGGAGACGGGGCTGGCGGCTGCCGCGGCCAAGCTGGCTCAGCAGGTAACGGCCCCGCGAGGCGGGGGCTGGGCGGCCCGCGCGTGCTGGGGGCGGGGGCTGGGCAGGGCCGGCGCGTGCTGAGGGCGGGGGCTGGGCAGGGCCGGCGCGTGCTGGGGGCGGGGGAAGCCTCGAGCCGGCCCTGGCGGCAGCAGCGCGCGGTGCCTGGGGGGCGCCCTGGGGAGCAGCGCCCGCACCTCGTGGCCAGGCCGGGCAGGCTCGGCGCGGGACACTCAGGCTGGGGCCGCCCGTGGGGCACATGGAGCCGCCGGCAGGTGCCGCAGGGCAGCCGCCCCCCAGTGCCGCAGCCGGGGCTGGGCGAAGCGGCCCGAGCCGGCCAGGGCCTGCGCAGGGCGGCCACGAGCAGCGGCGGCGGCGGGGCCATGGAGGGTGGGGCACTGCCGGGTGGGGCCCGTGTCCTGCTCTCTGGGGGGCTCCTCAGCCCCTTGCCAGGGGGGTCTCCCGGCTCCTCAGCCCCCTGCCGGGGCGTCTCCCGGCTCCTCAGCCCCCCCGGGTCCTAGACGGTTCTGGAGGCGGGAGCCCCAGCTGGAGGGACCCTGGGCTGCTTATCCTGACCCGGCCAGCGCCGGACCGGCTGGAGGTGAGGGGGGAGTGGGCGGAGTCAGCACGGGGGGGGGGAGCCTAGGGCTGGGGTGGCAGGGGGTGCGGGTGTGTGTGTGGGGAGAGAGAGCCCTGCGCTGGGGGTGGCAAAAAACCTAGAGCTGGCCCTGACTAGGGGGCACCGTGCCGTGGGGGGGCAGGTGGGGGGCACTGTTGCAGGGACGTTAGTGGGCAGGCGGGGGGCTGCTGGGGGGCACTGTGCCATGGGGGGCAGGTGGGGGGCACTGTTGCAGGGACAGGCGGGGGCTGCTGGGGGCACCGTGCCGTGGGGGCAGGTGGGGGCACTGTTGCAGGGACGGTAGTGGGCAGGCGGGGCTGCTGGGGGCACCGTGCCGTGGGGGGCAGGTGGGGGGCACTGTTGCAGGGACAGGCGGGGGGCTGCTGGGGGGCACCGTGCCATGGGGGGCACTGTTGCAGGGACAGGCGGGGGGCTGCTGGGGGGCACCGTGCCATGGGGGGCACTGTTGCGGGGACAGGCGGGGGGCACGCCGCTGTCCCTCTCCCCACCCCCACGCTCCTCCCCAGGAACACCAGCGTCTGCAGCGGCGGAAGAGCCAGGCCAAGCGGAGGGCCCCGTCCCCGTCCCCGAAGGAGCCGGAGCCGGAACCGGACCCGGAGCCAGAGCCGGAACTAGAGCCGGAGCCGGAACCAGAGCCGGAGGCTCCTGCTGTACCGGACGGCGCCCCCGGGGTGCCCCCCACTCCCGAGCCCAAGGCAGAGCCCTACGCCGGCAGCCTGGCCGACCACGAGTACACGGCCCGGCCCAGCGTCTTCGGCATGGCCCAGCTCAGCCGCGGCACCACCCCCATGGCCCCCGGCGTCTTCCTGTCCCAGCGCCGCCCCTCCGCCGGCGCCCCCGGCACCCCGCCCGCTCAGGGTAAGGCTGGGGCCAGGACGCCTGGGTTCCTTGCCAATCTCTGGGAGGGGAGTGGGGGCTGGTGGTTAGAGCGGGGGGGGCTGGGAGCCAGGACACCTGGGTTCCTTGCCACTCTCTGGGAGGGGAGTGGGGGCTGGTGGTTAGGGCGGGGGGCTGGGAGCCAGGACTCCTGGGTTCTCTCCCTGGCTCTGGGAAGGCAGTGGGGGCTGGTGGTTAGAGCAGGGGGGGGCTGGGAGCCAGGACGCCTGGGTTCCTTGTCACTCTCTGGGAGGGGAGTGGGGGCTGGTGGTTAGAGCAGGGGGCCTGGGAGCCAGGATGCCTGGGTTCCACAGTGGGGCTGTTGGTATCTCCTGGGGGTAGGGGAGGGATCCGCCCCACTCCCCTAACCCTCCGCTCTGCCCCCCAGGAAAGCGCCCCAAGAAGGGGCTGGCCACGGCTAAGCAGCGGCTCGGCCGCATCCTCAAGATCCATCGCAACGGGAAGCTGCTTCTCTGAGCCCCATGGAGCGGGGTGGGGGGGGCAGCATGGACGGCCGTGCCCCCCCCCAAAACCTGGGACTGCAGGGGGGAGGGGCTTGCCTGGCACCTCCACTGATTGGCTGCTGTGTCTTGGTAGCCCCCCCTCCCCCTTTGCCTCTGATTGGTCTCTTCGGAGCCTGGATTGCGTGGGGCCCCCCTATCAGAAGGGATCCAGACTTCAGCCTGTTCCCCTGCCCCGATTTTTGGGGTCCCCCGGTCCCCCTTCCCCATGACAGGACCGGCCCAGGGAGGGAGGTGGCTGGGGGGACCTGAGCCCAGCCAGTGCCCCCCCCCCCCGGTGGGGCACACAGGGGTGGTGGTGGAGGGTCCCTGTTCTGCTCCCCACTCCAGGGGTCCTGGGCTCCCCCGGGGCCGTGGGGCTTCGGGCCGCGCTGGGGCTCGCGCCAGACGTTTTATATCCAGGGTTAGAATAAAAATCTGTCGGTTCCGCTCGTCTCGGGGAGACCCCCCGTCTCTTAACTGTGCCCCCCTGCGCCGAACAGCCCCCCACTTCCTGCAGGCCCCCCTGCGCCGAACAGCTCCCCCTCCTTCCTGTTCCCCCCTGCGCCGAACAGCTCCCCCTCCTTCCTGTTCCACCCTGTGCTAAACAGCTCCCCCTCCTTCCTGTGAGCCCACTTCCTGCAGGCCCCCCTGCGCCCAACAGCTCCCCCTCCTTCCTGTGCCCCCCACTTCCTGCAGGCCCCCGTGCCCAACAGCTCCCCTCCTTCCTGTGACCCCACTTCCTGCAGGCCCCTGCGCCCAACAGCTCCCCTCCTTCCTGTGCCCCCACTTCCTGCAGGCCCCCGAACAGCTCCCCTCCTTCCTGTGACCCCACTTCCCGCAGGCCCCTGCGCCCAACAGCTCCCCTCCTTCCTGTTCCCCCCTGTGCCAAACAGCTCCCCCTCCTTCCTGTGAGCCCACTTCCTGCAGGCCCCCCTGCGCCCAACAGCTCCCCCTCCTTCCTGTGACCCCACTTCCCGCAGGCCCCTGCGCCCAACAGCTCCCCTCCTTGCTGTGACCCCCACTTCCCGCAGGCCCCCCTGCGCCCAACAGCTCCCCCTCCGTCCTGTGACCCCACTTCCCGCAGGCCCCCTGTGCCGAACAGCTCCCCTCCTTCCTGTTCCCCTGCGCCAAACAGCTCCCCCTCCTTCCTGTGAGCCCCACTTCCTGCAGGCCCCCCTGCGCCCAACAGCTCCCCTCCTTCCTGTAGCCCCACTTCCTGCAGGCCCCCTGCGCCCAACAGCTCTCCCTCCTTCCTGTGCCCCACTTCCTGCAGGCCCCTGCGCCAAACAGCTCCCCCTCCTTCCTATGCCCCCCACGTCCCCCAGGCCCCCCTGGGCCCAACAGCTCCCCCGCCTTCCTGTGCGCCCCACTTCCTGCTGGCCCCCCGTGCCGAACAGCTCCCCCTCCTTCCTGTGACCCCCACTTCCTGCAGGCCCCTGCGCCCAACAGCTCCCCTCCTTCCTGTGCCCCCACTTCCTGCAGGCCCCCAGTGCCAAACAGCTCCCCTCCTTCCTGTGCCCCCACTTCCTGCAGGCCCCAGTGCCAAACAGCTCCCCTCCTTCCTGTGCCCCCACTTCTTGCAGGGCCCCCTCCTGTCCGTCACCCCTCACCGTACAGACCCCCAGACCGTTGCGCCAGGTGCTGCACAGACCCCGACTGAGAGCGGAGCCCCCCATAGCAGCCCCCCTCGCCACTGGGGCTCTGTGCCCCCACACCATCTCTCTCACTCTTCCCAGCGGTTCTGTGCCCCATACCAGCCCCCACTTCCCCAAGACATGCCCCCATACCAGCCCCCAGGGTTCTGTTCACCCCATACCAGCCCCCTCTCCCCAGGGCTCTGTCCCTGATACCAGCCCCTCCCATGAGATCTCGGCCCCCCCCCATACCAGCCCCCCTCTCCCCCAGGGGCTCTGTGCCCCCTACCAGCCCCCCTCTCCCCAGGGGCTCTGTCCCTGATACCAGCCCCTCCCATGAGCTCTCTGCCCCCCCCATACCAGCCCCCCTCTCCCCCAGGGGCTCTGTGCCCCCTACCAGCCCCCCCTCTCCCCGGGGGCTCTGCCCCATACCAGCCCCTCCCATGAGCTCTCAGCCCCATACCAGCCCCCTCCCCCAGGGCTCTGTCCCCATACCAGCCCCTCCCATGAGCTCTCAGCCTCCCCATACCAGCCCCCTCCCCAGGGCTCTGCCCCCATACCAGCCCCTACCATGAGCTCTCTGCCCCCATACCAGCCCCCTCTCCCGGGGCTCTGCCCCATACCAGCCCCACATGAGCTCTCTGCCCCCATACCAGCCCCCTCCCCAGGGGCTCTGCCCCATACCAGCCCCTCCCATGAGCTCTCAGCCTCCCCATACCAGCCCCCTCCCCCAGGGCTCTGCCCCATACCAGCCCCTCCCATGAGCTCTCAGCCCCATACCAGCCCCCCTCTCCCCAGGGGCTCTGTGCCCCCCTACCAGCCCCACATGAGCTCTCAGCCTCCCCATACCAGCCCCCTCCCCCAGGGGCTCTGCCCCCATACCAGCCCCTACCATGAGCTCTCTGCCCCCATACCAGCCCCTCTCCCGGGGCTCTGCCCCATACCAGCCCCACATGAGCTCTCTGCCCCCCATACCAGCCCCCTCCCCAGGGCTCTGCCCCATACCAGCCCCATGAGCTCTCTGCCCCCCATATCAGCCCCTCTCCCCAGGGGCTCTGCCCCCCATACCCGCCCCCCTCTCCCCAGGGGCTCGGTCCCGGATCCCCGCCCCGCCCAGGAGCTCTCTGCCCCCATACCAGCCCCCCTCTCCCCCTGGGGCTCTGCCCCCCATACCAGCCCCCCTCTCCCCCGGGGCTCTGTCCCTGATACCAGCCCCTCCCATGAGCTCTCTGCCCCCCCCATACCAGCCCCCCTCTCCCCCAGGGCTCTGCCCCATACCAGCCCCACCCGGGCTCTGCCCCATACCAGCCCCCCCATGAGCTCTCTGCCCCCCCCCCCCGGGGGGCTCTGCCGTCATTAGCCTGAGCGGTGACGCGCCATGACCGCATGGGGGGAGGGGCGGGACCCTCGCGTGTCCGCCCGGAGGCGGCTCAATAAAGTTACATTTGTCTCAAGAACGGCTGGGATTGGGCTTTGGTAGCGAAGTCTCGCGAGAAATAGTAATCTGAGGTCTCGCGAGACGAGGGTTCGATGGCGGAAGATCGTCAGCCGAGATCTCGCGAGAGTTCAGAGGGTGACACAGCCTCCCGAGGTCTCGCGTGATTAGAAGCCTCCTTGGAGGAAGCGCGGCGCCGTTGCAGGTCGGCGCTCTCGCGTGGTTTCCTATCATCGCGATACCTCACGTGGGCTCTTGGCCAGCCACCCCCGCCGCGGCCGGCCGTTCTCGCCCCCTGTCGCCTTGGAAACGGTTAGTTCTCGCGCGATTTCCCCTCAGGGCTCCCATCCCCTTCTAGCACCTGGCACGGGGGGATTCGGGGGGGCCGCGTTCATTCCCCCCCGCCGGGCCTGAGTTCTCGCGAGTTTTCTCTTCTCACAGCCCGGGGAGTGAGTTCTCGCGAGGTTCTGTTCCCGGGCCGAAGGCAGTTTAGTCTCATGGGAAGGGCGGGACCAAAGCGAGAGCTGCAGCCACAAGTCTCGCGAGATCTCGCATCACTACTTTATTCCGGGCCGCAAACAGTTAAAGATCAGTCTCGCGACCCTTGCGAGATTTTCACCATCAAGTCTCGCGGGATCTAATGCTCAGCAGGCGGACTCGCGGTGAGGGCTGCTCCACGAACTATCGCGAGATTTCGCTCGTCCCCTCTAGCTCCGGTGATCGCTACCCCGGTATTGAATGCGGACGAGAACCATCAAGGTCTCGCGATATCTCGACTTCCGCTTCTTGCGGGAAGGGGGAAGTCTCACGTCGCCTGAATTCTCGCGAGATCTCTCCCGCTTTGCTTCATCGCGGCCTCGCGGGATCTCCCTGGCTCGGTTCTCGCGGCCGGCAGGGAGGGGGCGGAGCCTGTCTCGCGGGAACGCGCTCCCGAAGTCTCGCGGGATCCCGTCCCGGGCGGCAGGCAGCGAGTTCTCGCGGGATCTGCCTGCTGGGCTGAGGCTCGGGGGCTGCTGTTAAGATGGCGGCGGCGGGAGGCGACTGGGCCTGGCACTGACCCCGCGCCCGGAGCAGGTACCGCCGGGGGGGAGGGGCCCGCCCGCGTGGGGCTGTTCCTCGGGGCGGGGCGCCCGGCCCATCCCCGGGCAGCGACCTGCCCCCGGGCCCCCAGCGCCCCGCCCCGGGCAGGGACCTGCCCCGCCCCCGGGCAGGACCTGCCCCAGCGACCCCGGGCAGGACCTGCCCCGGGCCCCCAGCGCCCCCCGGGCAGGGACCTGCCCCGGGCAGCGACCTGCCCCCAGCGACCCCGGGCAGGGACCTGCCCCAGCGACCCGCCGCCCCCGGGCAGGGACCGGCCCCAGCGACCCGCCGCCCCGGGCAGCGACCTGCCCCCGGGCCCCGCAGCGCCCCTCCCGTCCTGCTCCCCGGCCCCCAGCGACCCGCCCCCCGGGCAGGACCGGCCCCAGCGACCCGCCGCCCCCGGGCAGCGACCTGCCCCCGGGCCCCGCAGCGCCCCTCCCCGTCCTGCCCCCGGCCGGCCCCCAGCGACCCGGCCCCTGTCCTGACCCACCAGCGACCCCGCCCGGGGACCTGCCCCCGCCGGCCCCCAGCCACCCGCCCCCGGGCAGGGACCGCCCCCAGCGACCGGCCCCCAGCGACCCGTCCCCCGCCCTGCCCCCGGCCGGCCCCAGCGATCCGCCGCCCCACCTCGGGCAGGGACCTGCCCCGCCGGCCCCAGCGACCCGGCCCCTGTCCTGACCCCCAGCGACCCCGCCGGGGACCTACCCCCGCCGGCCCCCAGCCACCCGCCCCCGGGCAGGACCCCCCGCCCAGGGACCTACCCCCGCCCAGGGACCTGCTCCCCGCTGGCCCCCAGCGCCCCTCCCCCGCCCAGGGACCCGCCCCAGCAACCTGCTCCTCTCGTCCTGACACCCCAGCCAGGGACCTGCCCCACCCGCCAGCCCCCAGCAACCCGCCCCCTCGTCCTGACCCCGGCCAGGGACCTGCCCCCGTCTGCCCCCAGCGACCGTCCTCCTCTGGGCAGGGACCTCCCCTGCCGCTCCCCGCTCAGGGACCTGCCCCTGCTGGTCCCCTCAGCAACCCTCCCCACCCAGGGACCCCTCCCGCGACCCCATCGTATCCCCATCTAGGGACCTCCCCACGCCGGCCCCAGCAAGCTGTCCCCATCATACCCCCGCCCAGCGACCTAACCCCGTCATATCCCCCTTGCTGGGCCCCATCGTATATCCCCAGCCCCAATGACCTCCTCCCACCCTGCCGGCCCCCATTATATAACCCCCACCCAGGGACCTTCCCCAAATCAGCCCCAGCAACCCACTCCCAGTGACCTGCACTCCTGTCATATTCCCCCCGCCGGGCCCCCATTGTACCCCCAAGACACTCCCCAGCCCAGGGACCTCCCCCCTTGCCGGCCCCCCCAGCAATCCATCCCCCCACCCTGCCCCTTGTCATATCTGTGCCCCGCTCAGGGACCCCCCGTAAGAGGAGAGTCCCTCCCTCATGGGGACCTGCTCCCCCTAGACAGGGACAGAGCCACCGCGAGGCAGAGACTTGCTTTCCTCGTCCCATAGAGCCCTGCCTCTTTCCTACCCCCATCTCCATAGAGACCTGCCCCCTGGACAGGGACCTGCCCCCCATCCCAGATCTCCCTGTGGAGATCCCCTGAGCCTGATCTGCACCCTCCATCCATAGACTGCTGTCCTCCTGCCACCCCCATTGGGTAGGGACCTTCCCTTCCCCCCATCCGTGCAGGTCCATCTCCCCCCATTCAGTGCCTGGCCTCCCCTCTCCCGCGAAACCTCCCCCCCCCCCCCATGAGGGAGCCTGTCGTTCCCCCTTCCTGGGCAGAGACCCCGCCTCCCCTTGGGACCCCAGGACTGAACTTGCTACCTCTCACAGGGACGTCTCCCTGGAACCCGTCCTCCCATGAGGACCCCCGTCTCCCTCCTTGCAGGGTATTCGCTCCAGTTCCCCATAACTCCATAACAGGACTTCCGTGCCCCCCGAAACCTGGGCGTGGATGTCCCCCGAAGGCAGGGGATGATTGCGGGAGTGAAGAGCTCAAAGGGGGATCCCTGAAGCTAGCGGGAGGTGGGGGGGAGACGCTATGTGACTCCCACCCAAAGGGGAGGGTTCTTTTGGTGGGTGCTGCCAGGGTAGGGAGATGTGAAAGAGGGTGCGTCAGCGAGGCCTCCCTGACTTCTTTGGGGGGGGGAATGGTGCCCGCCCCCAGGTCTGGATGGGAAGCTCACCAGGAAACTTTGTAATTGGGGAAAACCCTCCCTGCCCGCCCGGCTGGGAGAGATGCTGTGGGACTCCCCCCTCCCAGGCCAAGCCCTAGGAATCTCTCCAGGAGAGGGGGGGCACCTGGAGCTGGCACTTCTTACCGCCCCTTGCATGTGGGGCGAAGCTGCAGCACCCCCCAGTTCTGGGGCTAAATTGAAGTGGCAGCTCAGGGGGAGGTTTTTCTCCCCCCCGGACCCGTGTCTGGGCTCGGCTCGGGACCCAGCAGGGCTAGTGGGCGGGGAACTTCTAGAGCGGCAGGGCTGCTGAAATAGCTGGAGCGAGCCTGGCACGGGGGCGGGGGTGTTCCAGCACCGCCGGGCTGCCCGGGCTCGTCCTCGAGCTGCCAAAAGTTCTGTCTGCCACGGCCAAACCCAGCCGGCCTCTCCCCGCTGCCGGCGCTCAGCCCGGTTTGCGGGCGTCCAGCCGCATAGTGGGTGGTGCGCAGAGGTGGGAGACCCCCCCGTCAGTAACGTAGCGCCTACGCGAGGGCAGAATGCTTGTTGGGTGAATAACGACCCTCGGCGCTTTCCTCAGGGGCTGGAGCGGGGTGGGAAGCAAGTCTGTCTGGGGAGGTGGGTGGGACTAGCTCCCCCTGTAACGCAGGCCGATTTCCTGCTTTGTAGCAGGTGAGCCCATAAGCCGGGCCAGACGTGCAGAGCAATGGTCCATCCAGCCCAGTATCCATCTCCTGTGGTGGCCAGGCCCAGAGCTTCAGGGCAGCCCCCCCCCCCCTTCCCCCTCCAGTTTCTGGCCATCAGAGTTGGGACACCCCAAGCATCCTTAGCCGTCTGGGCTAATAACCTCCTGGAGGACAGCTCCATTGCTGGCTGTGTGGTTCTGTTCGGACCCCGGTTATCTGCTTCTGGCCTTCACAACACCTCAGTGAGGTGGCCGTGGGTTCCACAGGTTAACGCTGTGGTGAGAGGGAGGGAGGGTGCTTCTTGTTTCATGTTCAAGCCGTTGCTTGTGGATGTTCTCAGGGAACTCCTGGGTGTTGTATGGTGGGAAGGGGAAATGCCACGGCTGGGTTCACTCTTTCCATGCCAGGCAGGGGTCCCCTAGGGCGAGTGGGATGGTATTACAGGTACCCCACTTGCCCCCAATTCGCCTGCTAGGGACGGATCTGTTCTTAACCCTGTATAAGGAAATATCCAGGTCTCCATGGTCTGGCCTCTGCCCCGCGCCCGTGCTGGGGTCTCTCCCCCCGTGCCAGGTCTCACCCGTGTCTCTGGTTTCTCCTAGGCCCTCAGTTAGTCTGGTGGAAGTGGATCAGAGCGGAAGGTGTTTTCCTTGGCCGGCTGGGGCGACGCGTGGGTGCCGGATTAGTGATTCGGATAGCAGACCGGACCGAGCATGGACTGGCTGTGATTCCAGGTGGGTGTCCGCGCGCCGCCAGCGCCTGCTTCCATCGGTGACCTAGCAGGGTGCTCTGCTCTGGCGGCGATCTCTGGGTGTGGTTGCCTGTCTGTGGCGAGAGGAGACTGTGGTCCATGTTGGTCGCGCCGCTGAGGCTCCTCCTCTGAGTGGGTGTAGGGACCCACGTGCGGCGGAGGGCACGTGGTGAACTGGCTAACACCGCAGCCGGCAGGCGTGTTCTCTCGGGATTGATCTGTATTCTGAGGGGTGCCCTGCTCGGTATCAGGCCGCCTGTCTGCTGGGGCCCGCACAGATGTGGGGAGAACGCCCCTTTCCCAAGGAGTTGGTGGGAGGGGAAACTGAGGCACGTCTGAGCTCAGAACTAGGCCGGGAGCTCTGGCCTCCAGACAGTGCTGCAGGGAGGGGGCCTGGTGCTGTAGGTGAGGGGTTCTGCTCTGAAAGCCCTGGCGTCCGCTCTCTCTGGAAAATGAGGCTGGTGATGTGCTTGGAGATCCTCGCTGAAGGTGGTGGGTGTTAGAGCTGGGGGTTTCAGTGTCCTGCGTTCTGGCTCTGGGCGGCGGTGAGGTGGAGTGGGGTAGTGCAGGTTGCGGGGCTGGGCGCCAGGACTCCGGGTTCCTAGGTTCTTCCCAAACTCCCAGCCTACAGCAGCACGACAAGTTGTCTGATTAAGTCCAGTTCGATCCGGGTGTGGCCGCGCCCGATGTGATGCAGCGGCGCTGTATGTCCGAGCAGCTCGGTCACAGGGTTTCAGCCCTAGAAACGTCCCAGGTTCAATCCCCAGTACTGTCGGCCTGCTCAGGGCCTGCAATTGCGGGGAGGTGCTAACGAGCCCCTCTTGGTTCTGCTAAATGGCCTTACGAAGGTTTATTTGTTGGCTGTGTAGGGAAGGGAGTGTGTCTAATGGTTAGCGCAGGGCCTTGCTAGCTCTCCTGGGAGAGAGACTGGGTGGTCTGATGCCCAACACCTGTGGGATGACCCCCCACTCCGGCTGGAGTGCTCCTGGTATGACGTACTGGGTGTCAGGTCTCCTGGGTTCTTTCTCCAACTCCGGGAGCAGAGTGGTGTCTAGTGGTTAGAGCGGGGGAGACTGGGATTCAGGATTCCTTGGTTCTTTCCCTGGCTCTGGGAGGGGAGTGGGGTCTAGTGGTTAGAGTGGGGGGGTGACTGGCAGCCACAATTCCTGGGTTCCATTTCCAGTTCTGCCACTGACTGTAACCTCTGGCATGTTACTTAACTTTCTGGTGCCTTTCGCTAGTCAGGACCCAGAGGATAGCACGTGGGGGGCGCGCGCGCAAGGTTTGCTGTTTTAGGTTCAAGTGGTGGTCCTTTCTGTAAGAGTTCAGGCCAGCCTGACCCGAGTCCAGTGTACGTGCCCCGCCTGCAGCACTGCTCTGCTTTGCCCCGTGCTCTGCAATGGGGGCAATAGCTCTTTAGCGGTTCTGCAATCTCTTGGCTTGTCTGAGGCTCGGGGTTAGCCCTGTGGGGGAGCTCTCGTTTTTCCTTGAAAAAAGGCTGATTCAGACGGCTTGGCGTACCTATTAACATGCAGCGTCACTATGGGATCCCATATTTAGCCTTGTGAATCAAACAATCGAAAGAACCTTTTCCACTTCAGCTCTCCCTGCTTTGGCACGCCCGTGAGTAGCGGTCCTGGAGGCAGGCTCACTCGGCGAAGCTGTGCCAGGCCTGGCACCTGCCAGCCCTCCGGGCATTGTCCACTGTCAGCTGATGGGCGACTCCGGGTAACCAAGTCCAAGATGCCACTTTTTTCAGTCTCTTAAATGCCTGCATCTTAGAGAACCACGAAACTGATTGGAGCAAGGATCAGAGCCTGCAGGCAGCCGTTGGGGTGCGGGGTGTGTGGGTGTAGACATACTAGATTGGCTTTGTGGCCTGGTGTCTGACCCATTTCCTCAGCAATAGCTAAGTGGTGGCTGCATGGCCAGATAAATAGGACATCACTGGTGGAACCTATTCTGCCCTGGATCCTTCAGAGACTCAGTCTGATGTGTGTCATAATGGCTGAGTTACTAAAACTTGCTATACTTGTTGGTCAGCTCGCTGGGGCAATTTTCCAGGTGAGCCGGCGGGTTGAAGTGAGTGGATGGGTGTATTCTCTCCCCCCCGCCCCTCGTTAAAGGTATTGGCAGATTTCGCCTCTCTAACCAAGTGCTCTGCTTCTGTTGTGGAGGACAAGCCGCCCCCCTGGGCAAAAACGTGTGAATGTGCCTTCCAACCTCTGCAGTTTCTTAAGGGTGTTTGTCGGGAGAGCCGGCCTCACTGCCAATACCTGCAGCCTTCTGTGTACCGCTGTCACCATGTCTAGAACCTGTGCAGACTAAATCGCTCCGGGGTAGAGACACCACTGGTCAGAGTATCTCCACACTTCCTGTGTCTCAAACTTCTGCCTCTTAAAATCAGTGGGGAAACAGGCTCGGAGGTAGTGACTTGCCTGTGGTCTCACCTTGTCAATGTAGGAATAGAGCAGAGCACAGAACCCAGGAGTCCTGGCACTCAGGCGGGTGCTGTAACCACCGCGTTGTACTTGGCAGTGGTAGCTGGTTCTTTGGGTGAGCAAAGAGAATCCGACTTGAATATTGTAAAGGAGCCTGACGTGATCTGATGGACTCTGCTTACCGCCCAGTCAGGCTCAGGGACCAGTGTGTGGCTGCAGTGTCTACGTGCCTTCATCCCACGCTCGGGTCGGAAGCCCCTTCTAGTGGTGAAAGGTGGAACCGCCACCGATTGGAAGCTCAAGCCAGCCAAACGCCAATCGCAAATGAGGATGATGAACTCTTGGGACCCACTTCCCGGGGACAGAGATGGAGGCTCCCGTCCAGACTGGCTGCCGTTTAGCGCCTGCTTTTGCCAAACACAAGTTGCTCCCTTGGGGGGAACTAGTAACATTCTCTGGCCTGTGTTAGCCAGGAGGTCAGGCTGGGCTGATCCCTTCTGGCCTTGGAATGGCAAGTTACAGACATCAGGGGCCACTGTCCAACTGAAATCGTGCCAATTCAAACACTTGGGTGATCACGCACCTCTCCCCCTCCCTTGGCAGGTCGTGTCCAGCCCCCCGTCTCCCCCCAGGCTGGCCCCTCGTTCAGTGGGAAAGATCAGAACAAACGAGGGCTAACGGCGAAGCCGCTGGTACAAAGCCAGCACTTTATAAAGCGAACCAAAGAGCCTGTTTCTCCCATCGATCGTAGGCAGGGAAAACCATTAGACATTGGCGGAGAACGGAGATGGTGTCCCAGCGAGGAACCTCTCTGGCCCATAGATCAGGCTAGCGCAGTAGCTGTCTTCGTCTGTTGGTTTCCCGCGGATTCCCCAAGCCAAGGGGTGTTGACCGGGGGGTGGGGTGGGATGGGATGTTACGTACACACCCAGTTCCCTCTTGGGGACTCGGCGTTCTACACCGAGCGCTTTCATTTCACTCTAGAACAGTAGCTGCGTGTAGTGAGGGACAAGGGGCGCTGAGGTGGGAGGCAGGACTCCTGGGTTCTGCCTTGCTGGCTTCATGTCTCCGGGCGTGTTTCCTCTCCCCGTCCTTTGTCAGGCCGTGAGCGGCGTCGGTACAGCCCCTGGCAACGGGAAGGAGCTGCGGTTGCTGTTGGGCAGGATGCGAGAAATAGACAAGCGCATGCTGAGCTGTCGTTGGAGCTGAGACAGGCGTGTGCCAGGCAGTCCCAGCCGCTAACGTGAGGATGCAGCTACGCCGGGTGCTTTAGGAAAATCCATCCTCATCCCTTGCAGAGATGGGCCGGGTCATTGGGAGGTTGCGTCTAGGTCTGGTGTCCCTGTGGATTAGAACAACGCTGGGAAAAGTAGGAGGGGGTTCGGAGAAGAACCGTGGAGGCCATTGAGGGCTCGTGTGGTGAGCAACTGAAGTAGCTTTATGGAAGCAAAGCTTGAGGTGACTTCACCGCAGCCTAGGGAGAAGAGACGTGATCTCAGACGGCTCTTGGATCTAGCCCACGAGGCAGATGAGATCGCTGATCGGAGTTGGTCCATGATGGATGAAAATCAGGAGTAGGCTGCTGCCCATTGGGACAGACAGGCAGAGATCTGGTTTGTGAGTCTCCGTCACACGCAGGTCTTCAGTCGAGAGTGGGTGTATTCGTAAGAGGGATGTTTGTTCAACTGCCTCTTATTGAACTCAGCTCAGGAGTCCTGTGGTCTCCCCATACAAGAGATTGGACTAGATCTACGGTTCCTTTCTAGCCTTAACGCTTCCGAGGGGACGGCTCCCTTGGGAAGGGCAGGAACCGCTGGGTGGATTCGGAATGTGCGGCCCATAACCCCACAAGACCGGCACCTCCACTGGCTGCCCAAGACCTCCTCCTAGCTTGGCACTGGGACGGGGACTGTCACTGGAGGCCCGGAGAGGAGGCGTTCAGTGAGAGACCCGTGGGTCTCTCTTTCCGGCGGTGCTTTTGGCACACGTGGGCTGTGTTGGGCCGGAATGTCTCCGGTTTGATCTTGGCTCAAAGGGGCCACTCGTCCGTACTGCCGGGTGACTTGTGCTCAGACGGTGCTTTGCTCTCAAGGCCTGAAGCTAAGTGGCCTGTTTGAAAACAGCTCGCCAGGAAGGGCGTGTGAAGACCCCAGCAACGTTCCAGGAGTGGAGATCAAACGGGTGCTGACCCGGCAAAGTTTGGATTGAAGTGCTCTGTCTTCCCCAGTCAGGCTGACTCCAGCTGCACTGATCTCAGAGCACCTTGCTCCTCGCTTCGTTGGTATCTTCAGCCAAGGTCCCGTCTCCTCTGCACGGGCAGTCCCAGGAGCCCCTTGTTTTAGGTGCTGCACAAAGAGAACAAAAAGAGCCCAAAGTCTTAAGTAAGCTGCTAAAGATCCCGTATTGCTCTTCACGGGGCTTCCTCGGCGGCCCAGAACTCCCCCTCCCTCCCTGTCCGCAGCTGCCGTGTTCTGTTCAGCTGCTGCTCTCTGCTCCAGAGGTGGCTGCGCTTCCTTCTGCCTCCGAGATTTCTCAGACTCCACAGCCCGACTGTTCGCATTGACGTGCCATGGAGGGCCAGGGCCTTGGGGGGGAACCACTTTTCAGTCTCTAACAGCGGAGCCGTGCAGGGCCGTATTTCGTCTGAGACGCCAAAACCTCCAGCAGCCAGGACCCTGCCCCCGTGGCACGTGTTAGCTCACAAGTGGCACCGCACCACCCGAGCAACGTGCCGTGGGTGTGAGTGGCGGCTCTTGCAGGCTGAAGCAACGTAGTGTCACGGGTGGGGACTGTTCCTGGGGTTTATTCCCGCTGCCCCATCGGGCGACTCTTCTCTCTCGGTGCCCCTGTTCCTCTCCCAGCCTGCGTCCATTGTCTTTGTTAGACGTGGCTGGCGCAGTGCCAGAACTACCGCCGCCAGGATCTTCCCCAGCCCTTGCACCCGTGCGGGGTTCTGCCTGGAACGCGGCGTGTGGCCCAGCAGGCGCCTGGTGGGGTTGGGTGTGAGCAGAATGAGTAAGTGCTGCTTGCTGGGCAGTGGCCCTAGCAGAGATGGACCCGCCCCAAGGAGCTGATGGTCTCGCTAGGCTGGGAAACCTTCTGTGGAGACGGGGGCTTGAGACGTCCGATTTCGCCAGCCTCACTCGGGATCTGACACTGGTGCGACTGTGGCTGGAATAGTGTGTCCCGTTCTGGTGCCCACGATTCAGGGCGGATGTCGATCAGCTGGAGAGGGAGGGTTGGCAAACCGGCCTTTGAGCTCCCTGCGTGTCTCACTCTTTCCGGCAGGTTTCAGGGTAGCAGGCGTGTTAGTCTGGGGGTGCAAAAGCGAGGGGTCCTTGTGGCACCTTCGAGACCAGCAAATGTATTTGGGCCTAGGCTTCTGTGGGCTCCAACCCACTTCGTCGGCTGCACGGAGTGGAACGTCCGTAGGGAAGTGTAAATACCCAACCCGTGAAAAGACGGGAGTTGCCTTACCAGTGCTAACGAGCTGATTCAATTAAGGTGGAAGTGGGCTGCTCTCAACAGTGTAATCAAGGTGGCCCATTTCGACCAGTTGACAAGAAGGTGTGAGTATCACCGGGGGGGGGGGTCACTTTTTGCAGTATTAATTCCAGTTGTTGGAGGCTGGTTTTGAAGGGTTTGGTTGAAGAATGGCCACTTCTCAGTCTGTTGTTGAGTGTCCAGGGAGATGGACGTGGCCTCCTACAGGCTTGGGAATGTTCTAGTTCTTGAGGTCTGGTTTGTGCTTCTGCCCAGGTAGATTTGTTAGTCTCTCAGGTGCCACCGGGACTCGCGTTGTTTCGCTCTCTGGTTAACCTCACAAAGCAGCCAAGGGGCGACTCGATCCCGGTTCAAAGAGCCCCCTCAGCTCCAGCCAGCTGCCGAAGCCGAACACACTGAGAGGAGAAATAAGATGCGCGGTTTTAACAGGGAGGCGAGTTAACCGCCGGCGCAGCTCGCCGAGGGTCACGCTGGGTTCGCCAGCGCTGGTGCAGCCTGGCCGGGGTGTATGTCAGGGCTCTGCTCTCGTTCCATGGGAATGAATTGAGGGGGCTCAGACGGGTGAACGCCACGCGCCCCTCAGCAGGACTCTCTGGCACTTAGGGTGCTAGCCTGGGAAAAGTCTCTTAGGTTGGGAAACTGAGGCAGTGCTGCTACTGGCACTGCCCTCCTCACAGGGAGGTTGTGGGGATCAGTGACCTGCAGACTGAGACACCGCATGGGGGTGGGCATGGAAGTATCTAAACGCCATGGCCCAGACCCAGGCCGCCCCTTTCCTTCTGTCCTCCATGTGCTGTTCCTTGCTGCCCCTTGGCCGGGGGAGTTTTGGGTGGGGAGGGCTCTGAAGCTCAGCGCCCCAGCAGCTCCCCACCCCGCAGCACATGGGGTTTGTCTAGCGCCAGCTTAGCTCCAGCCCCGCGAAGCTGCTGCTGCAGGAGCCGTGAGTCACAGCAGGCAGGGTGCAAAAGAGGGGTCTGGAAGCCCTGGCACGCCCCAGGCTTTGCCCTATATTTTTGGCGTTGCCGCGTGAGCGGGCAGCTATTTATTGGGCGGGGGCTGAGGGCTCTCGTTCCAGAACCGAAACGAAAACTCCTCGTGGAGTCATGCCTGTGACTAAGCAGCTGCGGGTTACAAGGTGTCGGTGCAAATCCCCTGGGAGGAAGTCTATGGAGGACGACGCCCTGGGCCCTTCTAGGGTGTCCAGTGTTGCTGGGGGTGGGGGGCAGGAGGGGATTGACTTTCTGATCGCTCTGATCTCCCCAGATTTGACTGGGGGAAGTGGCTGCGTAGGTCTCTTGCCGTGGGGCGGTCTGGTGAGTGTCGGCCGTGCTCTGTCACTCGGAGCCTGCGCCGGTAGCTCTTCAGCTGGGGATGCTTGGGATGCTGAGCCAGTTTTGCTTTCAGTTTCAGGCTGGAGCCTGGCTCCTTGAGGGGCAGGAAAGGGTGGGTGTCTGTGGGCTGTGCCCAGCTGGAGGAAGCCTGGCAGCTGAGCAGCTGGGAGCTGTGCAGAAGTGTAGCCGGGTGGCTTTTAAAACCAGCCAGTGTGAGGAGAGGCACTCCCGCAATCTGCCCCACAGCCTCAGGGCCTGCGGCTGGAGCAGACAGGAGCAGCAGGCTCTGGGAGCGGCCAGCATCCAGGGGCTCCGGTTGTTTTGGCACGTTAAGGCAGCCAGCCTGGAGCGGTGGGGGCCCACTGGCCTGCAGCCCTGCCGAGACGTCTGGAGCTCTGAGGGCTGGCGGGGTAGGATCCCAGGCCTCGCCAAGCGGGCTGTGTACGGCGGGCCCCGGCCCACCGCCGGGCTTTGCTTCCCATGGAAGGCTGGTTTCTCTGGCAAACTGGGTCATCCAGCAGGAAGTGCTTTGTCAGCGTTTCCGGGCCGGCCCCGGGGGGAGGCGCGGCGTTTCTGTGCTGTAGGCTGCGTTGACTCGAGCAATGCGAAGGCTCCTCTCCCAAGGGTCTAGCCAGAACGTAGGACGCGGTGCTGGGATGAGCAGCGATCTGCCACCCAGGTTTGGAGCCCGAGGCCGTCGCCGTCGGAGGAGGGGCAGGAGCTTTCAGTGGGAGCCTGGCGCTGAGCACCGTTGCCCAGCCAGGCTGACGGAGATGGCAGCAGCTCCAGCCCAGGGACGAAGTTCTTAGCCCTGCGGCTCGGCTGGCGGGTCTGTGGAAACCTGGCTTCGCGGGGTACTGCACAGACACCCAGTCGGAAGGTCTCTGCCCTGAGGAGATCCCAGTCTAGGCCGCAGAAAGAGACAGAAAAGCCCCGTGAAAAGCTGGTCCCAGCCACCGGCCTGCGCTGGATCAAAGGGGAGGGAGTTAAAACAAGTGACAAATCCGCACGGTTACTCGGCTTGCCTTGAAATTTGGTGCCCCTCAGCCGGACCCGGGATAGGGTGAGCGGTGCACTTTGGGGCTGTCTGAGCAGAAGGGGCCTGAGAGACACACACCCCCCCACCCCCAGGTCAGCTTTTCTTACCAGTGACATTCGTCCAAACTCCCCCCGGCCTGGGAATCCAACCACGGGGGGGGGGCACCTTCACAGGCAAAATCCACTGTCACGTGGGCTGCCTGCCTGGGCTAGAACCTAATCAGGCCAGGACTGGCTCCTTGTGCCCTTGTGTTTCTCTCCCGGGTCCTGGGCTCTGTAGGGAAGGATCCTGCTGGCTGGTGCCCGTTGCGTGGCAGGAGAGCTCGTTGATCTGCCGTGGGGCAGGCTCCGCGAGCCAGGACGGTCTCCCCTAACGACCTGACCGGGGGTGCAGGAGTCGGCAGTTCCTCTGGCTGGCGTCGGGTACCGGGAGCCAGGACTCCTGGGTTCGATTGGCCTGTCTGTGCCTTGTGCGTCCCTTCTGTCAGAGGGGGGAAGATCCCATTGTTCCAGTTCTGGATTCCGAGCTTGTGTGGCCGGAAGGCTCCTCTGTGATCGGTCAGTTTGGCCTGACCATGGTGTCTCGAGACATCAGCTGTGCAGATCCTGGCCGGAGGAACTTAATCTAACCCCCCCCCCCCCAAGGGGTGTGAAGAGTTTGGGACCTAAAAGGGACCCTTAGTTCTGTCTAGTCTGCCCTCCTGTGCATTGCAGGCAGTTGGAGCTCGTGTTTATAGAGCATGTGGCTGGTTTAGAAAGGGTAAACTGAGGCACGGGACTGCGTGAGCTGTGAGGCCCTGGTTCCCGGTCCGACGCTCTGTCAGGCTATAATTAATGACTTCCTTGGGGTGGGGAGCAATGCTGGCTGGGCTCCAGAAGGTCAGAGCTCTGAAATTGGCCTTGGTAAAAACGTACGTTTCCCCGGCCTCCAGGAAGGTGGCCTCCTTTGTGTACCCCTGGCAGGTGGGCTAATAAACCTCCCTCCTGGCCCAGCCCCGCTGGGACACGTGGCCATCTGTGGACCTTGCCTGCTGCTCCTTCCAAACACTTGTCCTGGCAGCCTGTGAAGGTGTCTGGCCTCCTGTTCACACCAGCCATAGGACTTCCCTGCATTAATTCCTGCCTAACCTAGAGCCAGTCTCTTCGCTGACTCGCTTTACAGAAAGCGGCACTGGCTGCGCTCCTCCAGTCTGTCTTTCAGTTTTTGAATGTCTCGTCCAGGTTATTCAGTCACGTTGGAAGTGCTGCAAAACCAGGACTCCTGGGTTCGGTAGCGAGTGAGGGCCGTGGGACTGGGACCTGTCGGGGGGCAGTTCCCTGGCCTGTGCCAGCTGAGATCCCCGCGAGCCCTTCATGCCGTGGAGAGAGACGGAGAGGAAGCAGGCAGGGCTCCTAGTCCGTAGGCTCTGAACGAACCGGGGAGTTGCCTCAGGTGTGTCTGGGGGGCCGTTGCCAGCACCGGGACGCAGCTCAGGGTCCCTGTTGTGCACGTGCTGTGGATCTGAGCCTGCACGCTGGGTTTGGGGACCCGAGGCTGCCCCAGCAGCCCTGAGCGTGCCCCCCAGACCCCTCCCACCCACTGCCCCTGCGGGGTTTTTGCACATTCATTGTTCCAGAGCCGGAGCTGTGATGTCATCAGCCGAGGCCAGCCCACTGCCTTCTGGGAGCTGTAGTTCAGGCCTGACTGCGGCCCCGGCTTTGTTTGCAGGGCAGCCTGGCCCTACAGAGCAGATTGCAAGGGCAGGGGTCAGCGGCCAGCCACGTGCCCAGTTTGGGCTCAGGCTTTGGCATGGGGCCCGCGGGGGGGGTCTCCCTCCCGGCTCAGACCGGGGTTCCCAGCACAATGGGGCTCGGCTCCTCTGACCTTTCTCTGCGGGATCAAAGAGCCTGGTCTCAAATGTTGGCTCCCCACGGCTAGACCCTCGGCTGGGATCAAGTGCCCCCCCCCCCAACACCTTCTCCTTGGGGAGCTGAAGAGCTGGTGGCCCTGGAGTATCGCTCGGAAGCCGGTTTGCGAATCCCTTAATCGTGGCCTTCGCCAACCCCTCTCTGACTGAACTGGGCACCTCAGTCCAGCCGTGGTCGCACCGGTGCCGAATAAAGCTTTGCAGGCCGGGGGCTGGGGGAGGCTGCGAAGCCGCTCCTGGGAGGAGGCGCTGTGGCTCCGTCCCCTCTGGGCTGCCCTGGGGGCCGGGAAGCTGTCTGCCTCGCTCTGAACTGGAAGGCTTCTCGTGCAGGGGGAGCTCGGGCTTGGGGTGGAGGGTTTTTTGTTGTTTTGCCATTGATCTGCCTGGGGTGGGTTCCAATCCAGCCATGCCGCTTGCTTGCTGGGCCCTTGTGAGGCATACGGAGCCCAGGTGTTGCCCCCGTTCCCCCAATCAAGGGGGTGCAGTTGAGATCGGGGTCCCTCCCTGCCAGTGCCTGTCCTGAAGCCTGTGCTCCTTGGACAGCTGGCCAACTGCAGCCCAGAGCGAGGGAGCCATTTGGGTGCCCGTGGGTCAGACCCGGCTGGCGGGGGACCATTGGGCTCACCCCACACGTCTCTTCCAGGCCAGCCCAGTCACGGTCGGGGCTGGAGCCTGAATCGAGGGTCAGAAGCCGATTCCTTTCTGAGGGGCTCAGATCCACTGCTGCCGGAGCAGAGACCCACCCCCCTGCCCATGTGCGGGGGTGGGGTGAAAGCGGAGAATGGATCGGAGGGGGAGGGGGCATTCCCAGAACTCCAAGCTATTGGACAGATGTGTGGGCTGGCCGGGGGCGGAGTCAGCTTTGGCTCCGCCCATACGTGGCACTGTTGCCCTGCCCTGGGTAGCTTGGGGGTCACCCTTCCCTGCTCCAGTGGGATGGGCCGCGGGCTGGAGCTGGGCTGGCACAACGGAGGGGGCTCATTTTGTTTGGGGGAGGGGGGAACTGAGTGGCACCCGGTGCAGTGGGAAGACCCCCTGATCTGGGAAGGGGGCAGCACAGCTGGAGTGTGGTGTGATTTAGGGGGACCCTGGTCTCGAGTCAAGGTGGCTGCGGTGTGGGCACATGGCGTCCCCCAATCTTGATTGACTGAGGGTGGGGTGTAGTAGTTAGCGAGGGTTGAGCTGGGAGCCAGGACTCCTGGGTTCTGTCCCCAGCTCTGCCACAGACCTGTGGCCGTTCTCCTTAGACTGCCCCTGAGGGGGGAAGGGCCCGCCTGGGTGCGCTGTCTGTCCAGGCCTGGCATGGTGGGGCCCTGAGCCGGGACACGGGTGCCTGGCTCCTACGGCAGCGCAAACAGGACAAACCCCTCTGCTGGCTGCGAGGCTCCCTGCCTGGCCCCCCCGTGTTCACCGCCCGTTCTCCCCTCTTCTCTTCCAGGATCAGAACGTGGAAAAGAATAAAAAATGAAAGTGGACCGAACGAAACTGAAGAAAACCCCCACGGAGGCTGTGAGTATGGCTGGGGGTTGGAATTTCCGGGCGTGACTGGGGGCTGGAAGGCTCCTGGGGAAATGCCCCTGTTAAACACAGGGGTCGGGGCTGGCTAATGAGCAGAGTGCTGGGCTACTGGCCAGCCAGGCCGTCACGCCGACCGGGAGATATTACCTCTGCGGGCGGGATCTTCCCTTTGCAACGGGATGTAAATCCTCTGGCCTAGGAATTGCTAGGCCACGCTTGGACTGCCATTTTTACTGGGATCAAACTGAATCCAGAGCTGGAGAGAGAACCCAGGAGTCCTGGCTCCCAGCCCCCCCTTACCCCCCTGCTCTAACCACTAGCCCCCGCTCCCCTCCCAGAGCCAGGGAGAGAACCCAGGAGTCCTGGCTCCCAGCCCCCCTGCTCTAACCACTAGCCCCCGCTCCCCTCCCAGAGCCAGGGAGAACCCAGGAGTCCTGGCTCTCAGCTCTCTCGTACTAAGCACTAGACCCAACCCGGTGTGAAAACTGTTGCTCCCTATAGGGGGTGTTCTGGGGGCCCTGCTGTGTGAAGAGGGGGTGCTCTCCCTTGATGCCAGAGGGGTTCAGTCCTGTGGGTCCATCTCTGATGCCCCGCAGACCTGCCGGGTTCTCCCAGCGTGTTGGAAATCAGCCCTGGGGGAATCTGGCCGGATCATCGCCCCAGGCCCGAAGCAGCCTGGTCCCCCCTGACCTGCCTCTCCCCACTTGTCTCCCCAGCCTGCCGACTGCAGGGCCTTGATTGACAAGCTCAAAGTCTGCAACGATGAGCAGCTGCTGCTGGAACTGCAACAGATCAAGACATGGAACATCGGGAAGGTGGGTGTCCGGGCGCTCGCCGCTCAGCTGGGGCCGCCTCTGGCTGGGCACTCGGCTCCTGGGCCAGCCCCAGGCATTGCTGGGGGGTTGGCAGGAATCGGTCACTCGCTGCTCCCAGGGGTCCCCGGCTAGGGGTCTGTGAGAACTGAGGAGAGGAGAAGGTACCACGGCCCCTCCAGGGAGCACCAGCTCAGTGGGTGGGGAATGGGGCTTGGGGCTTTCCCCTCTAGGGGGCGCCGGCTGTGATCCCAGCCGGGGAGTGGGGGCCGCCAGCCGGGCCCGAGACTATTGGGTGGCCAGTGTAAGTGGTCGTGTACGGTTGTGACCATGGTGCCCGGGGGAGCCAGCTGAGGTCACTCAATCAGGGTGAACTGCAAACAGACCGGGGCAGGCGAACCCCAGACACTGGTGGATCTTCCAATACTGAGATTTAGCAGCCAGCACAAACCAGCTTCTCTGCTACCTGCCTAGTACCTGAGGAGTCCAAACCCCGCAGTGCCCAGCCTCAGGCCTCCGCCCAGACACACCTCAGATCGGATGGTGATTCCTGAACATCTTCTCTCCTCATAGAAAAGGAAAGGTTCTTCCCACCCCAGAGGGTCAGCCACACACCCAGGTCCAGCCATAACTTAGATCTTACCCAAAATACCCGCTACAGCCCGTTCTTATTAATGAAGCTAAAATCTCTTAAAGAAAAGAGCGAGCGAGAGTTGGTTCAAAGCTCAATCTACAGACACTGGAATTCAATTCCTGAGGTTCAGGTACAAGCCGAGATGAGCTTGTAGTTGCCAAAAGTCCTTTTAGAAACAGTCCAGAGGTTACAGTCCCATGTCCGTATTCAGGGCGACCCCAGTCAGTGACTGGGGATCTCAAGCCTTGTGGCTTAAGGTTTCGCCCTTTTGGACCCCAGGGCGGCTCTGAGGTGCAGCCGGATCGTGGCCCAGGGTTTTTATACATTTCCTGCAGCCTTTGGGCCCGAGAAAACAATCGGTTTCACTCGCCGCCTCCCAGCCATGCTGGCAATTAGCCCAGGGTGATTTATCCATCAACCGGGTCAGATACAGGTTACCACGACCTGCAGAGAGAGACAGACAATAATACTATTTCCCTCAAGGATCTTCCTAAACGTTAATGGGCCTTTTCTGATCCCTGAATCGACGCCACAGCGATAGACCAGACTTGTTTGCTCACATGGCAGGACCTGAGCAAACCTCCCCTTGTACCCCTAGCAATGCCCACCGGCTGCATGTCCCAGCTCGGGTCAGTTCCAGACCTTCCGAACCAGGCTGGGTCAGGCTGGGGGGTGATTAACTCTCTCTGGCCCCGTCACCCTCCAGTGAGAGGTTATATTACACTCCTGAGGTCACAGCGGTTAGAGCCTCCCATCTCGGGCCTGGGGCTGTGTGGGGGGAGAGCCGTGTAGGGGCTGGGGGGAGCCAGGACTCCGGGGTTCGCTGGGGCTGGGGGGAGCCAGGACTCCGGGGTTCGCTGGGGCTGGGGGGAGCCAGGACTCCGGGGTTTGCTGGGGCTGGGGGGAGCCAGGACTCCGGGGTTCGCTGGCTGCTCCCCTCACCCCCATCTCCCCCCTCCAGTGCGAGCTGTACCACTGGGTGGATCTCCTGGACCGCTTTGACGGCATCCTGGCCGACGCCGGGCAGACGGTGGAGAACATGCTGTGGATGCTGGTGTGCGACCGGCCGGAGCGGGAGCAGCTCAAGGCCCTGCTGCTGGCCGTGCTCAACTTCACTGCTCTGCTCATAGAGTACAGCTTCTCCCGGCACCTCTACAGCTCCATCGAGGTGGGGAGGCAGGGCCCCTGGCTCTCATGGGAGGGGAGTGGGGGCTGGGAGCCAGGACACCTGGGTCCTCTCCTGGCTCTGGGAGGGGAGTGGGGGCTGGTGGCTAGAGTGGGGCGGGGGGCTGGGAGCCCGGACTCCTGGGTTCCGGAAGAACTTCTTCCACCAGCATAGTGCTGTCCACACCAGCACTTAGGTTAGTGTAACTTGCGTCACTCAGGGGGTTGGACTAGAT
Organism: Mauremys reevesii; assembly: GCF_016161935.1. Classification (NCBI taxonomy): domain Eukaryota; kingdom Metazoa; phylum Chordata; order Testudines; family Geoemydidae; genus Mauremys; species Mauremys reevesii. Next base: position 23,674,543 of record NC_052644.1, on the reverse strand, counting down.
GATCTCCTGAGGACCCTTCCAACCCTAATAATCTATGATTCTCTCCTGGCTCAGGAAGGGGAGTGGGGACTAGTGGTTAGAGCACAGGGGATGCCCTGGGAGCCAGGATTCCGGGGTTCTCTCCCTGGCTCAGGAAGGGGAGTGGGGGCTGGTGGGTTAGAGGGGGGGGGGGCTGGGAGCCAGGACTCCGGGGTTCTCTCCCTGGCTCAGGCTGGGGAGTGGGGGCTGGTGGGTTAGAGCGGGGGTGGGGGCGGGCTGGGAGCCAGGACTCCGGGGTTCTCTCCCTGGCTCTGGCTGGGGGTGGGGAGGGCTGGGAGCCAGGACTCCAGGGTTCTCTCCCTGGCTCTGGCTGGGGAGTGGGGTTGGGGGGGCTGGGAGCCAGGACTCCGGGGTTCTCTCCCTGGCTCTGGCTGGGGTCCCCCGGCTCTGAGCCCCGTGCAGCGTCTAACCCCTCCCGCCGTCCCACAGCACCTGACCACGCTGCTGGCCTCCTCGGACATGCAGGTGGTGCTGGCCGTGCTGAACCTGCTCTACGTCTTCAGCAAACGCTCCAACTACATCACGCGCCTGGGCTCCGACAAGCGGGCGCCCCTGCTGTCCCGGCTGCAGCACCTGGCCGAGGTGAGCGCCCCACACGCTGCAGGGGGCGGGGCGGGGCTGGGGGGGCTCTGGATGTCACTAACTCCCCCTCTCCTCTCCTCTCCTCCTGCAGAGCTGGGGCGGCAAGGAAAACGGCTTTGGACTGGCCGGGTGTTGTAGAGACTTGCACATGGTGGTGAGTTCCCACCCCGGCTTCCTTCTCTTCTGCTAGCCGGCCCTGGCACGCCCTGAGCTGTGGCTTCCAGGCACCTGAGCGCCTGGCCCAGGGTGCTGACAGATTCCGCACCCCGAGCCCTCATGGGCGGAGTTCCTGGGGGATCCCCAGTGCTGCCCCACATCACTTGTTCTCGCCTGGACGCCTGGGTTCTCTCCCGGCTCTGGGAGGGCAGTGGGGTCTAGTGGGTTAGAGCTGGGGGGCTGGGAGCCAGGACTCCTGGGTTCTATTCCTGGCACAGGGAGGGGAGGGGCGGTCTAGTGAGTTGGAAGGAGGGCTGGGGGCCCGGACTCCTGGGTTCTCCCCTGGCTCTGGGAGGGGGTTCCTTGTAATGGTAGCTGCTCCGTCTCCCCTCCCTGAAGCAGCAGCACACGGCGCCCTGCCAGGGTGGCTGGCACACGAGGCTGGTGCTCTGGACTCCTGGCTTCTAGTCCCAGCTTGGCCTGCGTGCCTCAGTTTCCCTCTTGAGGGGGAACTCTGAGAGGCGAGAAGAGCGGGGTAGCTGCCGGCGCTAGGTGGGGGGTGGGGCTCTCCCCGGTCTGGGAAGGGGCAGGCCGGCCCCTGCAGTCCTCTGACCCCCCCCCGTGCTGTGCTCTCTATGTAGAAATACCCACCCAGTGCCACCACGCTGCACTTTGAGTTCTATGCAGATCTGGGCACCGAGGTCAAAGTGGATAAAAGGGTGAGTGTCCGGCCGGGGAGGGCTGAGCCCCTAGGGGGAGACCCCAGTGTGGGGCTCGGGGGGGCGGGGGTGGAATCGTAGCTTGAAAGGCCCTGGAATGAGGCCAATTCCGGGGGGCTCTGGCTCCCAAGCTCTGCCCTTAGCGCCCTGAGCTGTCAGCGCTCATCCGGGAAGGGCAGGTTTCCTTAGCCGTGCCCACAGCGCCGGGGCGCCTTCCCCCCCTCAGCAGCTCATGGCCCGCCGTGCCCCCCAGAGCGAGGTGGGACTGGGAGCCAGGACTCCTGGGTTCTCTCCCCGGCTCTGGGAGGGGAGTGGGGGCTAGTGGTTAGAGTAGGGGGCTGGGAGCCAGGACTCCTGGGCTCTATCCCTGGTGCCAGGAGGGGCGGGTGTGGGGGAGGTTGGAAGTCAGGACTCCTGGGTTCCATCTCCTAGCTTTTGTGTGGGGAGACTGACCAAAGCTGTGGACAGCTCCCCTCCCAGTTCCCACCCGCCGCCCCCTTAACGCCGCCCCCCCCTTCCTTTGCAGACGACCAGCAACACGCTGCATTACATCCACATAGAACAGCTGGACAAGGTGAGGCTTTGGGCCTGGGGGCGGGGGGGGGACGGGACGTGGGTGTGAAGCTGCCCGGTGCCGAGCGCCTCCTCTGGTCTCCTCCTGCAGATTTCAGAAAGTCCCTCCGAGATCATGGAATCCCTCACCAAGATGTACAACATCCCCAAGGACAAGCAGGTCAGTGCCAGGGCATGGCTGGGGGGGCTGGGAGCCGGGGACAGAGGAGGGGTCCTGGGGGGCAGGACTGCTCTGGGAGGGGGGTGGGGGCCGGGAGCCAGGACTCCTGGGTTCTATCCTCAGCTTGACTTGACTCTGGGAGAGAGCCCGTGCGCCTCTGCCTCAGCTTCCCCCCCGCCCCCCATCTCCTTGGGGGCAGCCTTGGGGGTGGGGGGGAGCTGTGCAGTGCCAGGAAGGGTGGGGCCCAGTTGTGGGCTGTACCGTAACCCCCCCCAATACTCTGTCCCCCGCCCCGCTCCAGATGCTGCTCTTCACACACATCCGCCTGGCGCACGGCTTCTCCAACCACCGAAAGCGGCTGCAGGCTGTGCAGGCCCGGCTGCACGCCATCTCCATACTCGGTAAGGGGGCCTCTGAGCCTGGCGCCGCTGGTGCCCACGTGGCCTGCTCGAGCTGGCTTGGGCCCTGACGCGCTGCCCTCTGTGCCCGCAGTGTACTCCAACGCCCTGCAGGAGTCGGCCAGCAGCATCCTGTACAACGGGCTGATAGAGGAGCTGGTGGACGTGCTGCAGATAACGGACAAACAGCTCATGGTGGGTGTCACCGGGGGGGGCTGGTAACCCCATGGAGTCGGGGTACCGGGGTTCTCGGGGTGCCTGTGCTTGTCGGCCGCACTCACATGGGAGGGGAACCCAGCCAGCCGCTGATGCAGGGCGGCCTTAGCGGCTGTGCCTCAGTTTCCCCCCAAGGGGGCTGGGAAGCCGGGGCCAGGCTTGGCGTCTCACGCCCCTCGTCACCTCACGCAGGACATCAAGGCAGCCTCCTTGAGAACCCTCACCTCCATCGTGCACTTGGAGCGGACCCCGAAACTCAGCAGCATCATCGACTGCACGGGAACCGCCTCCTACCACGGCTTCCTGCCGGTCCTGGTGCGCAACTGCATCCAGGCCATGATCGGTGAGCGGGGGCGGCTGGGGGAGAGCGGGCCGGGCTGGGGAGCGGCGGGTGGGAGTGGGGCTGGGGCCAGGCTGGGGGAGCGGCTGGTGGGGCGGGGGCCAGGGCCGGGGGGGGACTGGGGGCGGGGAAGCACGGGCAGGCTGCGGGGAGCAGGGGCCGGCGGGGCTGGGGGCAGGGCCGGGGGAGCAGGGGCCGGGGCAGACCCGGGCGAAGGGCTGACCAGGGTGTCCCTCGCAGACCCGACCATGGAGCCGTACCCTCACCAGTTCGCCACGGCCCTCTTCTCCTTCCTCTACCACCTGGCCAGCTACGACGCGGGCGGGGAAGCGCTGGTCTCCTGCGGCATGATGGAGGCCTTACTGAAGGTGACGTGGGGAGAGGCCTCTGTCCTCTAGAGGGCGCCGGCTCGGGGAGGGGAGGAGGTGGGGGACAGGACATGGGGCCCCAGCTCCCGTCTGGCCGAAGGGCACAGAGCTGGCTGGCGCACTGGGGGGGCTGGGCTGCAAAGGGCTTCTGCCCTCCCTGGACCTTGTCCCGGAGCCGGAACTGCCGACCCCCGGACGGGTCCTGGGTTCCCAGGTCAGGTGGCAGGGCTGGCTGGGACGGTGGTGGTCTCGGCTGTCCCCTCACGCTGAGCAGGCCGCACTAGGGGGGTTTCAAAGCCCCGCAGGGGTGGGGGGGCGCGTGGCCCCTCCTCGGCTCGCTCCGGGACCAGAGATCTCGCTGCTCCCCCCGCCAGGTGATCAAGTTCCTGGGGGACGAACAGGACCAGATCACCTTCGTGACCCGGGCGGTGCGCGTGGTGGATCTCATCACCAACCTGGACATGGCGGCCTTCCAGTCCCACAGCGGCCTCTCCATCTTCATCTACCGGCTGGAGGTAACCAGCCCCCCGCCGCCTGCCCCCCCGCCCCGACCCCCCCGCCCGGCCCCACTGACGCGTGCTCTCTCCCCAGCACGAGGTGGACCTGTGCCGCCGGGAGTGCCCCTTCGTCATAAAGCCAAAGATCCAGAGGCCGCCCACCGCCCCCCTCCAGGAAGGGGAGGAGATGGAGACGGACATGGAAGGTAACTGGGAACGTGGCTGGGCCGTGCGTTTCACCCCCATCGCCCAGCAGGTCTGCCCTGTCTGCGGGCGGGCTCGGCGCTGCGGCCGAAACCCCGGGGAGATGGGTGCTGGCCAAGCTGCAGGTCTCCTTCATCTCCCGGGCAGGGGTTTGGGATTGAAAGAGATTCCCAGAAGTCTTTGCTTCCAGCCCCCCTGCTCTAACCCACCAGCCCCCACTACCCTCCGAGAGCTGGGGAGAGAACCCAGGAGTCTGGGCTCCCAGCCCCCCCGCTCTAATCCACCAGCCCCCACTGCCCTCCCAGAGCTGGGGAGAGAACCCAGGAGTCCGGGCTCCCAGCCCCCCTGCTCTAACCACCAGCCCTCACTGCCCTCCCAGAGCTGGGGAGAGAACCCAGGAGTCCGGGCTCCCAGCCCCCCTGCTCTAACCCGTAGTCCCAGGGATCTCAGCCCCAGAGAGGTGGCGGCTCCATGGGGCTGGAAGGAGTCGGGCGCCGGCACGGTGCCGGGGAATTCGGGGGTGGTGGTTACCGGTGTGGAACATTCCGTGTCCCCCTGCAGTGTCGGACGTGGCCATGGAGAGCAGTCCGGGCCCTTCAACCTCAGCGGAGCCCCGGCCGGAAGCGGCGGCAGTGGTGGTGGCGGAAGCGAGGACGCCGAGCACCGTTGCCCCCAGCTGCAGCACCGGCGGCACGGCCAGTGCGGTCGTCGCCCCCCGCAGCGGTGGGTTGGGCTGGCGCGGGCGGGGGGGGTCAGTGAGCAGTGGCCCGGGTGCTGACCTCTTCCCCCTGTCCGCAGGCGTGCAGTGTATCCCGCAGCGAGCCGCCCTCCTCAAATCCATGCTCAACTTCCTCAAGAAAGCCATCCAGGACCCCGCCTTCTCGGACGGCATTCGCCACGGTGAGGGGGCACCTGTGGCGGGCGAGGGGTGGGTGGGCGCAGGATCTGAGCTGCCTATCTCCTCCTCTGTCCCCTCCCCCACCAAGAGAACCCAGGAGTCCTGGCTCCCAGCCCCCCTGCTCTAACCACTAGCCCCCACTCCCCTCCCCGCGCCGGGAGAGAAGCCAGGAGTCCTGGCTCCCAGCCCCCCTGCTCTAACCCACCAGCCCCCACTCCCCTCCCCGCGCCGGGAGAGAACCCAGGAGTCCTGGCTCCCAGCCCCCCTCCTTTCTCCCTGTTATGAAGTGTGTCTCACGGCCCCTCTCCCCTGGCAGTGATGGATGGCTCCTTGCCTACCTCTCTGAAGCACGTCATCAGCAACGCGGAGTACTACGGCCCGTCTCTCTTCCTGCTCGGTGAGTGACGGGACAGGGCCGGGGGCCCTGCTCCAGGGCGATGCCTTCCCGAGTCCCCCCTCCAGCTGCCCTTCTGGGTGGGTGGGAAGCCACCCTGTGTCCACGAATCCTCCGCAGAGCCGGGGCGAGCGGCCTGGCGTGATCCGGGGAGCCCAGCGGTTATCTGAACTCCTGCTGCGGCCGGCTCTGGTGCCCACAATTCAAGGCGGACGAGGAGAAATTGGGAGGGGGGGGGTCGGCACCGGGCAGCGGCGGCTGGCTGGCCCGCTGGTGCCTTGGGCTCAGATTCCCCAGCTGTCGAAACAGGGGAACGACCCCGCAGAAGTGAGCTCTGTGTTAGCCGGTATCCCCAGCGCAGCCTCGCGATACGGCCTCCGGACTGGCTGCCCTCGTGCGGGGCGAGCCCTTGCCCGGCTGTGGTGGGACACAGCGGGCGGCCTGCTGCTTGCGCGAGTTAGGGTAGCGTGTGGAGTCAGACGGAAACTGGGGTGCCCTGACGTACAGCGCCTGGCGCAGGGCGGGAGCTGGGTGCGGCTCATTAGTGTCCAACTTCCCTGACCGCCGCACCCCATAGCTGAGCCAGGCCCCTAAAAGAGGATTCTCTGGGGCAGCCCAGGCTGTCAGATGGTCTGTCTCCAGCCTCCCTGATGCTGCAGAGGAAGGGAATAACTAGCCCCATTGGGCAGGAGGGGAGGGGAGGGAAATTCCTTCCTGACCCCCGCAGAACCCTGGCTGAAGCCCTGAAGCATGAGAGTGGGTGAGTCTCGTTTCAGTGGGCTCTCTCCCGAACGGGTGGCGGATCCCTGGCTGGGGGGCGTCTCCGAGAGGAGTGGGGCAGCCGTCCCTCACCCCCCGTGCTCTCTCCTCCGCCCTGCAGCCACCGAAGTGGTGACGGTCTTCGTGTTCCAGGAGCCCTCGCTGCTCTCCTCGCTGCAGGACAACGGGCTGACGGACGTCATGCTACACGCCCTCCTCATCAAAGACGTGAGCCCGGCTGCCCCACCGTCCCCTCGCCCTCGCCTGGCCGGCACGCGGCCCCTCCCCCGGCGGGCGGGCGGGCTGTGGGTCCCTTCGGCTGGGGCTGGGTTCCCGGCTGAGCAGGGCCTCCGGTGCCTTGGCCGGGGACTGAACCATCCGCCTGGCGTGTGCTGAACAAGTCCCTGTGGTGGGGTCACTCTGGGCCCCCCCTTCACTGGCCCTCTGTGCTGGCTCCCGGTGGCCCTTGGGAGGGCGTGGGGGGGGGCAGCTGACCCCCGCCCCCGTGGCTGACTCGGCTCTGGGAGGGCGTGGGGGCAGCTGACCCCGCCCCGTGGCTGACTCCTCTGGGAGGGCGTGGGGGCAGCTGACCCCGCCCCGTGGCTGACTCGGCCTTGGGAGGGCGTGGGGGCAGCTGACCCCCCGCCCCCGTGGCCGACTCGGCTCTTGGGAGGGCGTGGGGGGGGCAGCTGACCCCGCCCCGTGGCCGACTCGGCTCTTGGGAGGGCGTGGGGTTGGGCAGCTGACCCCCCGCCCCCGTGGCTGACTCGGCTCTTGGGAGGGCGTGGGGGGGTTGGGCAGCTGACCCCCCGCCCCCGTGGCTGACTCGGCTCTTGGGAGGGCGTGGGGGGGTTGGGCAGCTGACCCCCCGCCCCCGTGGCCGACTCGGCTCTTGGGAGGGCGTGGGGCAGCTGACCCCCCGCCCCCGTGGCCGACTCGGCTCTTGGGAGGGCGTGGGGGGCAGCTGACCCCGCCCCGTGGCCGACTCGGCTCTGGGAGGGCGTGGGAGCTGACCCCGCCCCGTGGCCGACTCGGCTCTGGGAGGGCGTGGGGTTGGGCAGCTGACCCCGCCCCGTGGCTGACTCCCCTCTTGGGAGGGCGGGGGGATGGGCAGCTGACCCCCCGCCCCCGTGGCTGACTCGGCTCTGGGGGGGGGGTGGGGGGGTTGGGCAGCTGACCCCCCGCCCCCGTGGCTGACTCGGCTCTTGGGAGGGCGTGGGGGGGTTGGGCAGCTGACCCCCCGCCCCCGTGGCCGACTCGGCTCTTGGGAGGGCGTGGGGGGGGGCAGCTGACCCCCCGCCCCCGTGGCCGACTCGGCTCTTGGGAGGGCGTCGGGGGGGGGGGCAGCGGACCCCCCGCCCCCGTGGCCGACTCGGCTCTTGGGAGGGCGTGGGGGGGATTGGGCAGCTGACCCCCCGCCCCCGTGGCTGACTCGGCTCTTGGGAGGGCGTGGGGGGGGATTGGGCAGCTGACCCCCCGCCCCTGTGGCTGACTCTGCTCCCCCCCCGTCGGGCAGGTCCCGGCCACGCGGGAAGTCCTGGGCTCCCTCCCCAACGTGTTCAGCGCCCTGTGTCTGAACGCCCGCGGCCTCCAGTCCTTCGTGCAGTGCCAGCCCTTCGAGCGGCTCTTCAAGGTGCTGCTGTCCCCGGATTACCTGCCCGCCATGCGGCGCCGGCGCAGCTCCGACCCGCTGGGTGAGTACCGGGAGGGGGGGGGGGGGCGCTCACCAGCCATCCCTGGGCTCCTAGGCCTGGCAGTGGGCATCGGATGCTTTTCTGGGGGAAGGGACTCACAGCTAGAGAACCCAGGAGTCCTGGCTCACCTCCCCGAGCTGTGGCCAGACCTGACAGGCTGCGCTGCCCCAAGGGGGCGCCCCAGCCCGTGTGGGAGGCTGGCGGCTCTGGGGCTCTGGTCGCGCACTGAGCCTGCTCTGCCCTGCAGGGGACACGGCCTCTAACCTGGGCAGCGCCGTGGACGAGCTCATGAGGCACCAGCCCACGCTCAAGACGGACGCCACCACCGCCATCATCAAGGTACGGGGGGGGGAGGAAGGGGGGGCGGATCTGCCCCCACCCGGGTCCCCCGGGCCCTGGACTCGCCCGGCCTGCGGGGTCGGGGCGGGGCGGTGGCACTGCCGTCCTGCAGCGCTGGTTGTCGTGGGTCCGTAGCGCGTGGCTCTGACCCCACCAGCCCCCTCCGGCCCCGCCCCGGGCTCTGGCCACCATGAGGAGCCATTTGGCTAGTGTCACCAGGCTTGAAATCCTCGTGAGCCCCTTCGCTCCTCCCCCCCGTCCCTCCAAACGCCCCCTCCTGGCCTTCCCCCCCCAGCGCTTCGGTACGCGCCGGCCAGGCCAATCCGTCCCTTGGGATTCCGTCTGTCTCTGGGTCTCCTCCCTCTCCCTGTCTGTCTCTCCGACCTCACCCTGGGGTCGGCAGCCCATGGGAACGGGGCCCCCCTCGTCTCCCCCCCCGCTGCCCGAATCCCCCCAGCGTCGGGCGCTGAGCAGCTGGGCTCCTCCCCGGCGGCCCCGGCTCACTGCGCCGTCTCCTCCCCGCCGCAGCTGCTGGAGGAGATCTGCAACCTGGGCCGGGACCCCAAGTACATCTGCCAGAAGCCCTCCATCCAGAAGGCCGACGGCACGGCCACGGCCCCGCCGCCCCGCTCCACCCACGCGGCCGAGGAGGCCTCCAGCGAAGACGAGGAGGAGGAGGAGGTGCAGGCCATGCAGACCTTCAACGCCACCCAGCAGAGCGAGGCGGAGCCCGGCCAGCAGTGAGTGCCCCCTATCCCCCCTACCCCGGTGGCCAGAGGGCCCCAGAGCCGGGGGTAGAACCCAGGAGTCCTGGTGCCCAGCCCCCCCACTCCCTTCCCAGAGCCGGGGGTAGAACCCAGGAGTCCTGGTGCCCCCCCCCGCTCTAACCACTAGACTCCACTCCCCACCCCGAGCCGGGGGTAGAACCCAGGAGTCCTGGCCCCCAGCCCCCCCCCCCGCTCTAACCTAACATGTGAATTAGGCCCCAATGGCTCTGCTCCCAGAGCACAGCCAAGCTATCCCCACCTTGATGATGATGATGACGGGGTGGGAGAGGCCATGGGGGTGGTGGTGCAGAGGAGAGGGAAACTGAGGCACGGTGGGGGGAGATGGCTTCCCCCGAGAGGAGGCTACGAACATCCCAGCCCCCTAGAGTGGCTTGGAAGCTGCTGTCCTGCCCAGGGAGAGGTGGGGGCAGATCTGGTCCTGCCACGTTTCGGGCACGGCAGCGCCCTGGCCGCTCACGGGGGGTGTGTGGGAGCCAGATGCCGCGTGGGTGCGAGATCTCCATGCTGGGGGCTCCGGATCCCACCGCTTCCCCTCAGCGCCAGGCTGGGCGAGGCGCTAACTGGGGCACTTCCCTTCCTCTTCCAGGGTGGTTGGGACGGAGGAGCGAATCCCCATCCCCCTCATGGACTATATCCTCAACGTGGTGAGTTGGGCAGGGCTGGGGGGACGTGGGGCCCCTCGCCAGCTGGCCCCCTGGGCGAGATCCCCTGCTGGCCTGTTACAGTGCCCGGGGCAGGCTCCCACCCGCATGGTGAGGCTCGTGAGGGGGCCAGCGTCTGTGCCACGCTCCAGGGAGCAGCTGGGCCGCGGGTGCGAAATCACGTTTCCTGTGCACGGGGCTAATCTCCCCCCCCCCGTCCATCTGTCCACCTTGGGGGGGCCCCCAAACCTCCAGTGTCCTTCGGTCCCCTCCCCTTCCCATTCACCTCTCGGCTGAGCCCGACGGAGTGGGGGGGGGGTGGGCGGGGACTGCATCCCGGGCCGACGGGCGGGGATCGGGCGGGGACTGCGCCCGGGCCGACGGGCGGGGGATCGGGGCGGGGGCACTGCGCCCCGGGCTGACCCCCTCTTTCCCCCCCCATCCCAGATGAAATTCGTGGAGTCCATCCTCAGCAACAACACGACGGACGACCACTGTCAGGAGTTCGTCAGCCAGAAGGGGCTGCTGCCCCTGGTCACCATCCTGGGCCTGCCCAACCTGCCCATCGACTTCCCCACCTCGGCCGCCTGCCAGGCCGTGGCGGGCGTCTGCAAATCCATCTTGGTAAGGGGGGGTTGGCGGGGCTGGGCCGGGGGAGACACAGCAGGTGGGAATGGGTCTGCCCCCCCATTTTGGAAATCGCTCTCCCGGGGCTCTGAGAGTACTTGGTACCCCAGATCCTTTCCAGCAGGGCCGGGGTCCTGCGGAACTCCCTGCCACCGGGAAACGAGGCCGAGCCCTTGAGGGGAATTCCACGTGGAGGCCGGCACCTGCGGGGGTTGGGCAGGAATGGGGGTGGGACCACAGCCCTCCGTGGGCACCCCAGCTCCCATGGTGCATCTGGTTCAGCAGAATCAGCGTCTGCCCTCAGGGTGGGCAGAGGGCAGCTGGCAGCGACTCGTGGCACCTCGCGTCTCCCACCCCAGCTAGCTGGAGTCGGCCACGAGTCCCACCCCAGCTCCAGGGCCGGGGGGCCCTGGGGGGGACTCACCCCGCTCCCTCTGTTCCAGACGCTCTCCCACGAGCCCAAGGTGCTGCAGGAGGGGCTGCTGCAGCTCGACTCGATCCTCTCTTCCCTGGAGCCCCTGCACCGGCCCATTGAGGCGCCGGGCGGCTCCGTGCTGCTGCGGGAGCTGGCCTGCGCGGGCAACGTAGCCGACGCCACCCTGTCGGCCCAGGCCACGCCGCTGCTCCACGCGCTGACGGCCGCCCACGCCTACATCATGATGTTCGTCCACACCTGCCGGGTGGGCCAGGTGAGCCGGCGGGCGGGCGGGTGGCTGGGGGTGGTGGGGCCCACCTGGGCCGGGCGGCGGGCTGAGTCTGCAACCAGAGCTCTGTCTCTTCCAGAGCGAGATCCGGGCCATCTCGGTGAACCAGTGGGGCTCCCACCTGGGCCTGAGCGTTCTCAGCAAGCTGAGCCAGCTGTACTGCTCCCTGGTGTGGGAGAGCACCGTCCTGCTGTCCCTCTGCACCCCCAACAGGTACGGGGGGTCCGCCCCCCACACTGCTCCAGCCTGGCTGCAGACGCTGCTTCCGGCCCACGGCCGCCCCAGAGTGTTCGGAGCAAAGGGGCAGCTGCAGCTGTTGGGGTGGGGGATAACGGGGTCCTGGCTGGGGCTGGGGTCTAATCCAGCTGTTGGGGGAGGTGCCGGGCCGGGTGGGCCCACGGGTCAGCTGGGGGGTGGGGGGGGCAGGTACCGGCCCGGGGGGGCCCACGGGTCGGATCGGCGGGTGTGGGCGGGTGCCAGGCTGGGCGGCTCCCCGGCTGGATCGGGGGGAGGGGGTGCCGGGCCAGGGGGGCCCACAGGCCTGACGCCCCCTTGTCCCTATTCACAGCTTGCCGACAGGCTGTGAGTTCGGCCAGGCCGACATGCAGAAGCTGGTGCCCAAGGAGGAGAAGGTGGCACCCAACGCCCCCCAGGGAGCCAAGAAAGCAGGTACGGACTCGGGGACAGGGCGCCGGCAGGGAGCTCCCCTCAGCTTCTCCACATGCAGGTTCCTGGGCCCTGGCTCTGGGCGGGCACTGGGGCCTAGTGGTTAGAGTGGGGGGTGAGAGCAGGGATCCCGGCATGAACAGAAGAACGGCCGTACCGGGTCAGACCAAAGGTCCATCTAGCCCAGTGTCCTGTCTGCCGACAGTGGCCAGTGCCAGGTGCCCCAGAGGGAGTGAACCCAACAGGTGATGATCAAGTGATCTCTCTCCTGCCGTCCATCTCCACCCGCTGACAAACGGGGGCCAGGGACCCCATTCCTCACCCAGCCTGGCTACTAGCCATTAACGGACTTAACCTCCATGAATTTGTCCAGTTCCTTTTTAAACATTGTTATTGTCCCGGCCTTCACAGCCTCCTCAGGCAGGGAGTTCCACAGGTTGCCTGTGGCTGCGGGAAGAAGAACTTCCTTGGATTTGTTTTAACGGCTGGGGCAAGGTCTGGGGGGTTGCTGGTTAGTCCAGGGCTCAAGCCCCACCCAGCACTAATTCTTTCCCTCCCCCCAGAAGGTGAAGCGGAGGCAGTCGCAGGGGGGAGTGTGGAGCCCCCAGCCCAGGGCCTGCTGGAGGGGATCGGCCTGGACGGAGACGCGCTGGCCCCCATGGAGACGGATGAGCCCAGCACGGCCGACGCCAAGGGCAAGGCCAAGATCACGCCGGCCATGGCGGCCAGGATCAAGCAGATCAAACCCCTCCTGTCGGGTGAGCGACACAGACGCCACTGGGACGCCTGGGTTCTCTCTCCAGCTTGGGGAGGGGAGTAGGGTTCAGTGGTTAGAGTGGGGGGGTGGGCTGGGAGCCAGGACTCCTGGGTTCTCTCTCTGGCTCTGGGAGGGGAGTAGGGTTCAGTGGTTAGAGTGGGGGGGTGGGCTGGGAGCCAGGACTCCTGGGTTCTCTCTCTGGCTCTGGGAGGGGAGTGGGGTTTAGGGGGGCTGGGAGCCAGGACTCCTGGGTTCTCTCTCTGGCTCTGGGAGGGGAGTAGGGTTCAGTGGTTAGAGTGGGGGGTGGGCTGGGAGCCAGGACTCCTGGGTTCTCTCCTCAGCGCTGGCGGGGAGGGAAAGCAAATCCTCCATGCCAGGGGATTGCAGGGCCTTGGGTAGTGCCCGGTGTTGGCTGTCCGCTCACCTCTGCCCCATGCCCCCCCCAGCCTCGTCCCGGCTGGGCCGCGCTCTGGCCGAGCTGTTTGGGCTGCTGGTGAAGCTGTGCGTGGGCTCCCCGGTGCGCCAGAGACGGAGCCACCACGCTGCCAGCACCACCACCGCGCCCACGCCGGCCGCCCGCTCCACTGCCTCGGCCCTCACCAAGCTGCTGACCAAGGGGCTCTCCTGGCAGCCCCCGCCCTACACCCCCACGCCGCGCTTCCGGTGAGTGTGAAAAGCAGGTGGTTTTGGCTCCCCGCGCGCCGGGTACAGGTCACAGGTTGGAGCCCCTCCCCCTTAGTTCAGTGTGGTTCAGGTGTTCACTGGTGTCACCAGCAGGGAGAGGGGCTCTGGGGTGCAGGCGACAAGCCAGCTCTTGTGGACGTGAGGGGTGAGGCTGTGTCTGATGCCTGGGCATTACGCAGAATTACAGCCTGTTTCAGGAAGAACCTTACAACATGTAGCGTTACTGTGCCCGTGTCGCCGGGACAATGATGTTCAGCGGATTATGACTTTTCAAATAACACCTCACAAGTTCATTAAGTGGTGAACTTAATGGTATAGACTGTCACAGGGGTGTGTGTTGGGGCCAGGGTCTGATCCCTCGGGGAGGGCATGGGTGTGGGGGCTGGATGGGAGACGGTTCTGGTCTGCCAGGTGGGAGGGGGGGCTTGGGGGTGTCCCCAGCGCGGGGCTGACCTCTTTCCCCACCCCCCACAGGCTGACGTTCTTCATCTGCTCGGTGGGGTTCACGTCGCCCATGCTGTTCGACGAGCGCAAGTACCCCTACCACCTCATGCTGCAGAAATTCCTCTGCTCCGGTGGCCACAATGCCCTCTTCGAGTGAGTCCGCGGCAGCCCTGGGGCCGGAGCCGGGGGCCAGCTCGGTGCTGAGGGGGGAGTGGGGACGAGTGATTAGAGCAGGGGGGCTGGGAGCCAGGACTCCTGGGTTCTGCTCCCCTGCGTGTGGGGGGATCCCAGCCTGGGACAGACCTTTAACCTGCCCTTACCCACAGGACCTTCAACTGGGCCCTCTCCATGGGGGGCAAGGTCCCCGTGGCCGAGGGGCTGGAGCACCCGGACCTGCCGGATGGGACGGGGGAGTTCCTGGACGCCTGGCTCATGCTGGTGGAGAAGATGGTGAACCCCAGCACGGTGCTGGAGTCGCCCCACGCTCTGCCTGCCAAGCTGCCGGGCGGGCAGAACTACCCGCAGTTCAGCGCCCTGCGCTTCCTGGTGGTCACCCAGAAGGTGGGTGCCGAGGCCGGTTGGCACCGTCCGGGCCGCAGCGGTGTGACTGCCACAGCCTGGGCCAGTGGCTCGCAGAGCGCGGAGACAGTGGGGTGTCCGTCCCCGTCTCCCCTGCCGGCCCGTTGCTCGGTCTGCGGCATGAGATGGCGCCAGGCCGTATGCCCCAGCTACTGGGGATGGGCATGGGGGATCCTTGCCCCCCCCTCCTCTGCCATGGGGCCCTGTCAGCCCCACCCAAGGAACTGGCAAGAGAGAGCATGTCAGGTCAGATGCTGTGGCTCTTGGGTGAGGGGATATGGGGGGGGTCCCACTGCTACCCAGCAGTGCTGACTGGTGTGGGGGAGGGGGAAATCCCACTGCTGCCACCAGCGGAGCTGCCACTAACTCCTCTGCCTCTCAGGCGGCCTTCACCTGCATCAAGAACCTGTGGAACCGCAAGCCCCTGAAGGTGTACGGGGGGCGCATGGCAGAGTCCATGCTGGCCATCCTGTGCCACATCCTGCGGGGCGAGCCCCTCATCCGCGAGCGCCTGGGCAAGGAGAAGGAGGGGGCGCGGGGGGAGGAGGAGGCCGGGCAGGAGGAGGGCGGAGCCCGGCGGGAGCCCCAGGTCAACCAGCAGCAGCTGCAGCAGGTAGGGGGTGATGCCGGGGCTGGGAGCCTGGGTTCTCTCCTGGCTTGGGGAGGGGAGTGGTGGGTTGGACGCCTGGGTTCTCTCCTGGCTCGGGGAGGGGAGGGGGGGGTTGGGGTGAGGGGGCTGGGAGCCAGGCTGCCTGGGTTCGCTCCGGGCTGGGGGTGGGGAGTGGGGGGTTGGACGCCTGGGTTCTCTCCTGGCTCGGGGATGGGAGTGGTGGGTTGGAGTGAGGGGGCTGGGAGCCAGGACGCCTGGGTTCTCTCCTGGCTCGGGGAGGGGAGTGGTGGGTTGGAGTGAGGGGCTGGGAGCCAGGATGCCTGGGTTCTCTCTGGCTCGGGAGGAGTGGGGTCTGGTGGTTAGAGCAGGGGCGGGGAGCCAGGCTGCCTGGGTTCTCTCCCGGCTCTGGGAGGGGAGTGGTGGGTTGGACGCCTGGGTTCTCTCTTGGCTCGGGGAGGGGAGTGGTGGGTTGGACGCCTGGGTTCTCTCCTGGCTCGGGGAGGGGAGTGGGGAGTGGTGGTTGGGGTGAGGGGGCTGGGAGCCAGGATGCCTGGGTTCTCTCTTGGCTCGGGGAGGGGAGTGGTGGGTTGGACGCCTGGGTTCTCTCCTGGCTCGGGGAGGGGAGTGGTGGGTTGGACGCCTGGGTTCTCTCCTGGCTCGGGGAGGGGAGTGGTGGGTTGGGGTGAGGGGGCTGGGAGCCAGGCTGCCTGGGTTCTCTCCTGGCTCGGGGAGGGGAGTGGTGGGTTGGACGCCTGGGTTCTCTCCTGGCTCGGGGAGGGGAGTGGTGGGTTGGACGCCTGGGTTCTCTCCCTCTCCCGCTGAGGTTCTCTCCCTCTCCCAGCTGATGGACATGGGTTTCACGCGGGAACACGCCATGGAGGCCCTGCTGAACACCAGCACCATGGAGCAGGCCACCGAGTACCTCCTGACCCACCCGCCCCCGCTCATGGGCGGGGTCGTACGGGTAAGCACCCCATGGCCCGGCCCCGGGTCCCCCCCGCCCGGCCCCTCTGCCCCCCCAGCTCCCTCTGGGACTGCCCGGCGCCTGCCCCTCAACTGCCCCATGGCTTGTGCTGCAGGACCTGAGCATGTCGGAGGAGGACCAGATGATGCGAGCCATCGCCATGTCGCTGGGCCAGGATATCCCCATGGAGCAGCGGGCCGAGTCCCCGGAGGTAAGGGGCCCACCCAGGGCTGGGATAGCAGGAGTGGGGGGCGCTGCGGATACAGTGTAGGGGACCTGGCAGTGCTGGGGGGGATCCGGCTGCGGCGGGCGGGAGGGGGGGATCCGGCAGCTGCGGCGGGCGGGGATCCGGCGGTGGGGATCCGGCTGCGGCGGGCGGGGATCAGGCAGGGGGGGATCCGGCAGTGGGGATCCGGCTGTGGCGGGCAGGAGGGGGGATCCGGCAGTGGGGATCCGGCTGTGGCGGGCGGCAGGGGGGATCCGGCAGCCGGGCAGATCTCACCCCGTGCCCCCCACCCCCGGCGCAGGAGGCCGCCTGCCGGAAGGAGGAAGAGGAGCGCAAGGCGCGGGAGAAGCAGGAGGAGGAGGAGGCCAAGTGCCTGGAGAAGTTCGAGGACGCGCAGCCGCTGGACCCGGCCGAGCTGCACGGCTTCACGGACGCCATGTTGCCCGGCTGCTCCCAGCTGCTGGACGAGCTGCCGGACACCGTGTACCGCGTCTGCGACCTCATCATGACGGCCGTCAAGCGCAACGGCGCCCCCTACCGCGACACCATCCTCAAGCAAGTGGTCAAGCAGGTGAGGGGCCCGCACCCCGGGCAGACTGCGGGCAGCTGTCCCGGGCCTGGCACCCATGGGGGGTGGGTCACTCGGGGCCATAGGGCCTGACGCTTGCCCCTGTCCCTGCCCAGGTGTGGGAAGCGGCCGACGTGCTCATCAAGGCGGCCCTGCCCCTCACCACCAGCGACACCAAGACGGTCTCGGAGTGGATCAGCCAGATGGCCACACTGCCCCAGGCTGCCAACCTGGCCACCCGCATCCTGCTGCTCACCCTGCTCTTCGAGGTGAGGCCGCCGGGCCGGGGGAGAACCCAGGAGTCCTGGCCCCCAGCCGCCCCTGCTCTAACCACCAGAGCCAGGGGAGAACCCAGGAGTCCTGGCTCCCAGCCCCCCCTTCCCTACATGACTGATTCCCAAGGAGGGGGGGGGGTGTCTCCACTCATCCAGGGCCGGCCCCGTGGCCTCCAGCCACCTCAGAATGAGCCCCGGGCTCTGGTCCTCCGGCTCCCTCCCCCCCATGTTCTGCCCAGCAGGCCCCACCGACCCCGGCTCCCTCCGCGCTGCCAGCCTGGCTGGTGAATTACCCGCGGCTCAGGAAGCCTGTGGGGTAGCACAGCCCGGAGCCAGCTGGGGCCTGGTGTCCGGGGGCCGGTTTGTCGGCGCTTTGGGGGCCGCTCGGCCTGGGAACACCCCCCAGTGCCTGCGGTGCGAAGTATCGGGGAAACTGAGGCACGCTTGGGCTTCCTAAATTGAGCACAGACCATTCAAAGTGGGGCTTGTCCCCTCCAGCAGAGGGTGGTGTTTCCCAGGGTGGGGGGGG
Organism: Mauremys reevesii; assembly: GCF_016161935.1. Taxonomy (NCBI): domain Eukaryota; kingdom Metazoa; phylum Chordata; order Testudines; family Geoemydidae; genus Mauremys; species Mauremys reevesii. The sequence continues at coordinate 23,657,145 of NC_052644.1, read as the reverse complement.
CTTACCCAGTGGCCCCGCCCCACATCGCTTGTGCCCCCTGCAGGAGCTGAAGCTGCCGTGTGCCCGCGTGGTGGAGTCGAGCGGTGTCCTTAACGTGCTGATCAAGCTGCTGGAGGTGGTGCAGCCCTGCCTCCAGGCCGCCAAGGAGCAGAAGGAGGTGCAGACCCCCAAGTAAGGGCCCAGGGGGTGCCCTCAGCCTCCCCACAGCTGGGGTGAATGGGGGACGGGGTCCCCGGGGGACTGCCCTGGGGTGCTGCTCAGACCCTGTGAATGCGCACCCCATAGGGGACAGGCCCTATTCCCTGCCCCCCGAGCCAGCCAGTCCCTGCCCTGGGGCCGGATGGGAGCTGGCGCCCCCTAGAGGGGACAGACCCCTGCCCCATTCCCTGCCCCCTGAGCCAGCCAGTCCCCGTCCTGGGGCCGGATGGGAGCCGGCGCCCCCCAGAGGGGAAGAGCCCCGACCCCGTCATTGTTCCGTGGGACCGACTGCCCTCCCCTCCCTGCCCCAGGTGGATCACGCCGGTGCTGCTGCTCATTGACTTCTACGAGAAGACGGCCATCTCGTCCAAGAGACGAGCCCAGATGAACAAGGTACCGGCCTTGCGAGGCCTCGTCGGCTCCGTCCAGGGGGGTCTGTGCCCCCGTCACCTCCCGCTCTGCTCGGCCGCCGGGCAGGGAGAGTCCCCAATGGGAAAGGCCGAGGGGTCAGGGAGGGATCAGGACGGCGGGAGGGAGCGGAGGTCAGGGGGGCTGGGGATCTGGGCGGTGGGGGGGGCGCAGGCTGTGGGTGGGGATCTGGGTGGTAGTGGGGAGCGCCGGCTGTGGGTGGGGTGGCTGGGAGTGGGGATCCGGGCGGTAATGGGGAGCGCTGGGTGGGGTGGCTGTGGGTGGGGATCCGGGCGGCGGGGAGAGCAGGCTGTGGGTGGGGTGGCTGGGAGTGGGGATCCGGGCAGTGGGGAGCGCCGGCCGGGAGGGTGGCTGGGAGTGGGGATCTGGGCGGTGGGGAAGGGCAGGCTGTGGGTGGGGTGGCTGGGAGTGGGGATCCGGGCGGTGGGGAAGGGCAGGCTGTGGGTGGGGGATCCGGACAGCGGGGAAGGGCAGGCTGTGGGTGGGGATCCGGGCAGCAGGGAAGGGGTGGCTGGGAGTGGGGATCCGGGCGGCGGGGGCCGCAGGCTGTGGGTGGGGTGGCTGGGAGTGGGGATCCGGGCAGTGGGGAGCGCCGGCCGGGAGGGGGTGGCTGGGAGTGTGGGCTCCGGGCAGTGGGGGGAGCGCCGGCCGGGAGGGGGTGGCTGGGAGTGGGGGATCCGGGCAGTGGGGGGAGCGCCGGCCGGGAGGGGCGGGGAAGGTTCCTAGCAGCAGGAGAGGCAGGGCCCGGGCCCCCCCGATCCACTGGGTTCTCTGCCCCCCCAGTATCTCCAGGCCAACGGGAACAACTGGCGCTGGTTTGACGACCGCTCCGGCCGCTGGTGCAGCTACAGCGCCAGCAACAACAGCACCATCGACACGGCCTGGAAGGCAGGCGAGACCAGCGTGCGCTTCACCGCCGGCCGCCGGCGCTACACCGTGCAGTTCACCACCATGGTGCAGGTACGGAGCCCAGCGCCCGGGGCGGGGGCAGCCCGGTCCCCCCGAGCAGGCGCTGACCCCCTGCCCCTTCCCCTTCCCCTGCCAGGTGAACGAGGAGACGGGCAACCGGCGCCCGGTGATGCTGACGCTGCTGCGGGTGCCCCGGCTCGGGAAGGGAGCCAAGGAGGGCAACGGGCAGGAGCTGGAGAAGACCCTGGAGGAGGCCAAAGAAATGGAGGGTAAAGCCAAGGAGGAGAAGGCAAATGGTACGTGGCTCGGGCTGGCGGGGGGCTGCGGGTCGGGAGTGAGGGGAGCCCGGGGCTGGGCTGGGCTGGCAGGGAGTGAGGGGAGCCCGGGGCTGGGCTGGGCTGGCAGGGGCTGGGCTGGCACGGGAGTGAGGGGGCCCGGGCTGGCTGGGGCTGGGGGGGGGAGGAGGGGGGGCTGGGCTGGGCTGGCAGGGGCTGCGGGTCGGAAGTGAGGGGCAGCTGCCATCCCCAATGTGCTCTGCCCCCCAGAGGCCCCAGTGCCCGCGGAGCCCCTGCCCCCTGAGAAGGAGGCGGCCCCCGAGGAGCCGAAGGCGGCCGAGATCCTGATCGAGGGGCTGACGGAGGAGATGGTGACGGTGCTGATCCGGGCCTGCGTGAGCATGCTGGGGGTGCCGGTGGACCCCGACACGCTGCACGCCACCCTGCGCCTCTGCCTGCGCCTGACGCGCCACCACAAGTACGCCCTGATGTTCGCCGAGCTCCGCAGCACCCGCATGATCCTCAGCCTGACCCAGAGCTCCGGCTTCAACGGCTTCACGCCCCTCGTCACCCTGCTCTTCCGGCACGTCATCGAGGAGCCCTGCACCCTGCGCCACACCATGGAGAAGGTGGGTGCTGCCAGCCCTGGCCCCTGGCACTGCGCAGGGTCCCCTGGGAGATGGTGGGTGCTGCCAGCCCTGGCCCCTGGCACTGCGCAGGGTCCCCTGGGAGATGGTGGGTGCTGCCAGCCCTGGCCCCTGGCACTGCCGGGCTCCTAGGCCGTACTAGGTGGATGGTGGGTGCCTGTGGGCCCTTGGTCCGCACCATGGAGAAGGTGGGTGCTGCCAGCCCTGGCCCCTGGCACTGCGCGGGGTCCCCTGGGAGATGGTGGGTGCTGCCAGCCCTGGCCCCTGGCACTGCCGGGCTCCTAGGCCGTACTAGGTGGATGGTGGGTGCCTGTGGGCCCTTGGTCCACACCGGGGAGAAGCTGGGTGCCATTGGGCCGCCCCCTCCCACCCCTCCAGCTGTTGCATTGTGGCCTCCCCTCCCCCCCAGGTTGTGCGCTCGGCGGCCACCAGCGGCGCGGGCAGCACCACCTCTGGGGTGGTGTCGGGCAGCCTGGGCTCCCGCGAGATCAACTACATCCTGCGCGTGCTGGGCCCGGCCGCCTGCCGCAACCCCGAGATCTTCACCGAGGTGGCCAACGGCTGCATCCGCATCGCCCTGCCCGCCCCCCGCGGCTCAGGCACCGGTAAGTGGGGCACAGAGACCCCCTGGCTCCCCCTGCCCGGACCAGGCAGGCCTGGGAGCCAGGACACCTGGGTTCTCTCCCCGGCTCTGGGAGGGGAGTGGGGTTCACTGGGTCAGAGCAGGGGGGGCTGGGAGCCCGGACTCCTGGGGTCTCTCCCCGGCTCTGGAAGGGAGTGGGGTTCACTGGGTCAGAGCAGGGGGGGCTGGGAGCCCGGACTCCTGGGGTCTCTCCCCGGCTCTGGGAGGGGAGTGAGGTTCACTGGGTTAGAGCAGGGGAGGCTGGGAGCCCGGACTCCTGGGTTCTCTCCCCGGCTCTGGGAGGGGAGTGGGGTTCACTGGGTTAGAGCAGGGGAGGCTGGGAGCCCGGACTCCTGGGGTCTCTCCCCGGCTCTGGGAGGGGAGTGGGGTTCACTGGGTTAGAGCAGGGGAGGCTGGGAGCCCGGACTCCTGGGTTCTATTTTGCTTCCCTTTCTCTCCCCTTGGGAGCATCGGACGACGAGTTCGAGAACCTGCGGATCAAGGGCCCCAACGCGGTGCAGCTGGTGAAGACGACGCCGGTGAAGCCGTCGGCCCTGCCCGTCATCCCCGAGCCCATCAAGGAGGTGATCTACGACATGCTGAACGCGCTGGCCGCCTACCACGCCCCCGACGAAGGTAACACCCCCACCCCCACCCCCCAATGCCGCCAGGCTCACCGTGCGCCGGCCGAGCCACGTCTCACCCGCCCCCCCTCTCTGCAGCCGAGAAGAGCGAGGCCAAGCCGGGCTCGGCCAGCCAGGAGGTGAGCCAGCTGCTGTCGGACATGGGCGACGACGTGTACCAGCAGTACCGCTCCCTCACCCGCCAGGGCAGCGACTTCGACTCGCAGAGCGGCTTCGCCACCACCGTGCGTCCGGCCGCGCCGGGCGGGGGCTGGGGCGCCCACACCCAGGGGACCTGGTGCTCACCGCCCCTCTCCTTTCCCAGGCCCAGGTGTTCGGCGCAGACGGAGCAGCTGCCGAGACGCCGCCATCTGGGACCCCCCAGGGAGAAGGTAACGGTGACTTCCTGGGCTAGGGGACCCCCTGTACCCCAGTACTGCCAGGGGTCCCCAGGATCCCTCCCCCAGCCGGCGCGGGCCCCGGGCCTCCCCGCTGCTGCCCCGGACAGCCGGGCGTGGGCACCCCGGGCCTCCCGCTGCCCCCGACAGCCGGCGTGGGGCACCCCGGGCCTCCCCGCTGCCCCGACAGCCGGCGTGGGGCACCCGGGCCTCCTCCCCCGCTGCCCCGACAGGCGGCGCTGGGCACCCCGGGCCTCCTCCCGCTGCCCCGACAGGCGGCGCTGGGCACCCGGCCTCCTCCCCCGCTGCCCCCGACAGGCGGCGCTGGGCACCCAGGCCTCCTCCCCCGCTGCCCCCGACAGGCGGCGCGGGGCACCCCCGGGGCCTCCTCCCCCCCCCGCTGCCCCCGACAGGCGGCGCGGGGCACCCCAGGGACCCCCTCGGCTGTTCCCCAGTAGCTGGCGCAGGACACCCTTGGGCATCTGCTGGCACCGGGTTCGCAGGGGACCCCTTTCTGTGCCCCCCCGCCTAACCCATCCCCCCCCGCAGCCTCCACCCCTGAGGAGTCGCGGGAGGGCCGGAAGGACAAGGAGGGGGACAAGGCGACGGAGGAGGGCAAGCAGAAGGCCAAGGGCAGCAAGCCGCTCATGCCCACCTCCACCATCCTGCGCCTGCTGGCCGAGCTGGTGCGTTCCTACGTGGGCATCGCCGCCCTCATCGCCAACTACAGCTACACCGTGGGCCAGTCCGAGCTCATCAAGGAGGTGAGGGGCAGCCCGGCCCCCTGGGTTCTCTCCCGGGCTCTGGCGGGGAGTGGGGGCTGTGGGGCTTGGCGTGGGGACCCGCTCACCCCTCCCCATGTCCCGGCAGGACTGCAGTGTGTTGGCCTTTGTCCTGGACCATCTGCTGCCCCACACCCAGAACGCAGAGGACAAGGACACCCCCGCGCTGGCCCGTCTCTTCCTCGCCAGCCTGGCTGCAGCGGGCAGCGGCACGGACGCCCAGGTGGCGCTGGTGAACGAGGTGAAGGCTGCGCTGGGGCGGGCGCTGGCCATGGCAGAGAGCACGGAGAAACATGCCAGGTGAGCGGGGGCTGGCAGCCCTGGGGTCGCTGCCCGGCTGGGGGGTGGGGGTCAGGAATCGGGGCTCCAGGACCTGGTAAAGGCCGTGGCTCCCGGGATGACACAGTGGCTCCCAAATCCCCTCTTCGGGTTTCTAGCCCTGATGGTTGGGGAGAAAAGCTTAAGACGACGACGCTGCCGGAGTTTGCCGAGAGCCTGAGCCAGTCGCTTGGGGGTGGGGAGGATGCAGCTCAAAGGGGTGTCAAGTCCCACGTTGGGAGCTCTGGGCGATTGGCGCTTTGCCAGCAGCACCCCACTGAAGGGCAGGGGAACAGCCCCCCGTGACTGTTGGGAGAACATATCGGGGTATCCCACCGCTGGCACCAGCACCTCGCTGGGGGTGATCTCCCAGTGCAGATGCCGGTGCGTGGGGGGGGTCCCAGAGTAGGGGTGTCGCGGCGCTGACCCCTCCTCTCCCTCCCCAGGCTGCAGGCCGTGATGTGCATCATCAGCACCATCATGGAGTCCTGCCCCTCCACCTCCAGCTTCTACAGCAGCGCGGCCGCCAAGACGCAGCACAACGGCATGAACAACATCATCCGCCTCTTCCTCAAGAAGGGGCTGGTCAGCGACCTGGCGCGGGTCCCCCACAGCCTCGACCTCTCCAGGTGCGCCCGGACGCCGGGGTTCTCTCCCTGGCTCTGGGAGGGGAGTGGGGGCTGGGCGCCCGGACGCCTGGGTTCTCTCCCTGGCTCTGGGAGGGGAGTGGGGGCTGGGCGCCTGGACGCCTGGGTTCTCTCCCTGGCTCTGGGAGGGGAGTGGGGGCTGGGCGCCTGGACGCCCGGGTTCTCTCCCCGGCTCTGGGAGGGGAGTGGGGGCTTGGCGCCCGGACGCCTGGGTTCTCTCCCTGGCTCTGGGAGGGGAGTGGGGGCTGGGTGCCCGGACGCCTGGGTTCTCTCCCTGGCTCTGGGAGGGGAGTGGGGGCTGGGTGCCCGGACGCCTGGGTTCTCTCCCTGGCTCTGGGAGGGGAGTGGGGGCTGGTGGGTTAGAGCAGGGGGGGCTGAGAGCCCGGACTCCTGGGTTCTCTCCCTGGCTCTGGGAGGAGTGGGGCTGGTGGGTAGAACGGGGGTCTGAGAGCCAGGACTCCGGGGTTCTCTCCCGGCTCTGGGAGGCGGGTGGGAGCTGATGGAGACTCCGCCCTGCAGCCCCAACATGGCCAACACGGTGAACGCGGCGCTGAAGCCCCTGGAGACGCTGTCGCGCATCGTCAACCAGCCCAGCAGCCTCTTCGGCAGCAAGAGCACGGCCAGCAAGAGCAAAGCGGAGGGCGAGGCGCAGGGCGCTGCCCGCGACGCCAACAGCAACCAGCAGGACGTGGGTAGGTGGGGCCGGGATCCCTCCCCTCCCTCGCCCGCAGCCTGGCACCCCCGCTGCCTGCTGCCTCCCTCTCTGCCGCGCTCCCTCCATTCGCCTGCAGCCTGGCACCCCCGCGGCCGGGATCCCTCCCCTCCCCTCGCCCGCAGCCTCCCACCCCCACTGCCTGCTGCCTCCCACGGCCTGCTGCCTCCCACGCCCGGCCTGCCTCCCCCGCTGCCGCGCCTCCCTCCTCGCCCGCGGCCTGGCACCCCGGCTGCCTGCTGCCTGCTGCCTCCTCCTCCTCGCCCGCGCCTGGCACCCCTGCCTGCTGCCTGCTGCCTCCTCCTCGCCCGCAGCCTTGACCCACCCGCGGCCTGCTGCTGTCCCCCGGCCTGCGGCCTCCCACGGCCGGCCAGACTCCCCCGCTGCCGCGCCCCCTCCCCTCCCCTCGCCCGCAGCCTGGCACCCCCCCTGCCGCGCCTCCTCCCCCTCGCCCGCAGCCTGACTCCCCGCTGCCGCGCCTCCCTCCTCCCTCGCCCGCAGCCTGGACTCCCCCGCTGCCGCGCCCCCTCGCCTCGCCCGCAGCCTGGCACCCCCGCTGCCGCGTCCCCTCCCCTCCCCTCACCCGCAGCCTGCTCCCACCCACCTTCCCCACTGCCAGGTTCCCTCTCCGATTTTCCCCCTGCTCCGCCTGCCACCCCCTAGCCTGCGCCCCTCCCCATGCTCCCAGGATCCCTGCGCCCCGGAAGCTCCCCATCCGCGGGCCGTCTCCTGATGGCTCTGTTCCCCCAGGGGAGCCGGGTGAGGCGGGTGCCCATGAGGAGGACCACGACGCCGGCCAGGCGGAGGTGGCGGACGGCGACATCATGGACGGGGAGGCGGAGGGCGACGCAGTGGTGATCGCCGGGCAGCCTGAGGTGCTCAGCACCCAGGAGATGCAGGTGAGCGGCTGGCCGGGGAGCCGGGGGGGCCAGGACGGGGAATCACAACCGGCCTGGCCCCCACCCACCGCCTCTCTGCCCCCGCAGGTGGAGAACGAGCTGGAGGACCTGATAGACGAGCTGCTGGAACGGGATGGCGGCCCCGGGAATAGCACCATCATCGGTGAGGGGGGGGGACTGGGGGGCAGGCACCGAGGGGCGTGTGCTGGGTCTTGGTGGGGTGAGGGGGACTCCTGGGTTCTTTCCCCGCCTCTGGGAGGGGAGTGGGGGCTGGTGGGTTAGAGCAGGGGAGCCAGGACCCCTGGGTTCCCTCCCTAGCTCTGGGAGGGGAGTGGGGGCTAGTGGTTGGAATAGGGGGGGTGGGAGCCAGGAGTCCGGGGGTCCCTCCCTAGCTCTGGGAGGGGAGTGGGGGCTCGTGGTTGGAATAGGGGGGGCTGGGAGCCAGGACTCCTGGGTTCCCTCCCTAGATCTGGGAGGGGAGTGGGGGCAGGACCCCTGCTCTGGTGTGGGGGGGGGACAGAGGGCCCATGTTGAGGGGGATCTTGGTCAGGAGCCTGGGGGGGGACGAACTCACCCGCATTCACCCCCCTTCCCTGCCTCACCCCTGTGGCCCTGGAGCCAGGTCCCCCCTCACCCCATCCCTCCCCCACAGTGAGCCGCAGTGGGGAGGACGACGCCCCGGAGGACGTGCTGATGGACGAGGCCCCCTCCAACCTGAGCCAGGGTTCCACGCTGCAGGCCAACCGGGAAGGTAAGGGTTAACCTGGGACACTGCCCCCGGTGGCCAGTGTGGGGCGCTGCGGGGGAGACCTGATGCTGAGCCCTGCGGCCAGAAAGACATTGGATGTGTGTGCGGAGAGGACCTGGACACCTGGGTTCTCTCCCGGCTCTGGGATGGGGGCGGGGGCTGGGAGCCCGGACTCCTGGGTTCTCTCCCGGCTCTGGGATGGGGGCGGGGGCTGGTGGTTAGAGCCGGAGTGGGAGGGAGCCCGGACTCCTGGGTTCTGGGCTGGTGGTTAGAGCGGGGGGGGCTGGGAGCCCGGACTCCTGGGTTCTAGCCTGAGTGTGGGAGGGGTGTGGGGGCTGGTGGTTAGAGCCGGTGGGGCTGGGAGCCCGGACTCCTGGGTTCTAGCCTGACTCTGGGAGGGGAGTGGGGGCTGGTGGTTAGAGCCGGAGGGGCAGGGAGCCCGGACTCCTGGGTTCTAGCCCGGCTCTGGGAGGGGAGTCGGGGCTGGTGAAGGGCAGGGCTGACCTGTGGCCCCCCTGTACCGTCCCCAGACTCGATGAATATCCTGGACCCCGAAGACGAGGAGGAGCACACGCAGGAGGAAGACAGCAGCGGCAGTAATGAGGACGAGGATGACAGTCAGGATGAGGAGGAGGAGGAAGAGGAGGAAGATGAAGATGATCAGGTGAGGCGGGGGCCAGCAGCTGGCATCACCCCTGGCTCTGAGAGGGGAGTGGGGTCTAGTGGGTAGAGCTGGGGGGGGGGGGGCTGAGAGCCAGGACTCCTGGGTTCTCTCCTTGGCTCTGGGAGGAGAGTGGGGTCTAGTGGTTAGAGTTGGGGGAGGGCTGAGAGCCAGGACTCCTGGGTTCTCTCACAGCGTCGACCTCTCCAGGTGCGCCTGGGGATTGGGGCAGGGGACTGGGCACCAGGACGCCTGGGGGCTAGTGGGTAGAGCAGAGGGCTGGGTGCCAGGATGCCTGGGTCCTCTCCCGGCTCTGAGGGGGAGGGCAGCGGGGGCTGGGCTGGGCTCCAGGACTCCGGGGTCCTTTCTCGGCTGGGGGAAGGGGCTGGGCTGGGCTCCAGGACTCCGGGGTCCTCTCCTGGCTCGGGGAGGGGGCTGGGCTGGGCTCCAGGACTCCGGGGTCCTTTCTCGGCTGGGGGAAGGGGCTGGGCTGGACTGCGGGGGGCAGGCTGTAAGCAGGCTCTGCGCCGGCAGGACGACGAGGAGGGCGAGGAGGGGGAGGAGGAGGAGGAGGACGACGACGGCTCGGAGATGGAGCTGGACGAGGATTACCCCGACATGAACGCCTCGCCCCTGGTGCGCTTCGAGCGCTTCGACCGCGAGGATGACCTCATCATTGAGTTCGACAACATGTTCTCCAGCGCCAGTAAGGGGAGGGGAGTGGGGGGGTCCCCAGGCTTTCAGTCCCAGAGGTCAGGGCTGGGTGGGGCCGGGCCCCCAAGTTCTCAGCCCTGGAGCGTGGGGCCGATCCCTGCCAGCCCCTGAGCCCCATGGTTCCCTGGCACCCCCAGTGGGCGACGTGGGCTGCTCTCCAGGGGCTCTCTGTGGCTAACCTCTCTCTCCCCCCCCCAGCGGATATCCCCCCCTCCCCAGGAAACATCCCGGCCACCCACCCGCTCATGGTGCGGCACGCGGACCACGGCTCCCTGACCCTCGGCAGCGGCTCCTCCACCACCCGCCTGGCCCAGGGCATCGGGCGGAGCCAGCGGACGCTGCGCCAGCTGACGGCCAACACCGGCCACACCATCCACGTGCACTACCCCGGCACGCGGCAGCCCAACCCCCCCCTCATCCTGCAGAGGTGAGACGCGCTCGCTCCCGCCCGGCTGGGGACCCAGCCGCCCTCCCTGTGCGCTGTTGTGTGCGGCTGTTCCCCACCTGCTCCGCCCCAGAGGTGGCCGCATTTCGGCGCCAGGGAAGTACCCTAACGGCACCCCCTCCCCTCAGGTTGCTGGGTCCCTCGGCCGCAGCCGACATCCTCCAGCTGAGCAGCAGCCTCCCACTGCAGAGCCGGGGCCGCGCCCGCCTCCTGGTGGGGAACGACGACGTCCACATCATCGCCCGCTCCGACGACGAGCTGCTGGACGACTTCTTCCACGACCAGAGTACGGCCACCAGCCAGGCAGGCGAGTGCCGGGGGGGCCGGGGGCCTGGCCCTTGGGGGTCTCTGGCTCCGAGCCAGCCTCCTTACCCTCCCTCTTCCCTCCGCAGGGACCCTCTCCAGCATCCCCACCGCCCTGACGCGCTGGACCGAGGAGTGCAAGGTGCTGGACGCGGAGAGCATGCACGACTGCGTGTCAGGTGAGCCCCACCCCCCCCCCTCACCCCCCCACCCGGCCCCCTCGCCGGCCCGGCCCCCTCGCCGGCCCAGCCCCCTGACCCCAGCTCTGCCCCCCCGCAGTGGTGAAGGTTCCCATCGTTAACCACCTGGAGGCGCTGCGGGACGAGGAGCTGGAGGAGCGCCGGGAGAAGCGCCGCAAGCAGCTGGCTGAGGAGGAGGCCAAAGCCACGGACAAAGCCAAGGAGGAGAAGGACGGGAAGGAGCAGAGCGCCCAGGTGGGGAGCTGCCACTGAGCTCACCTGGCCCTTGAAGGCTTAAAGGGCTGGTGCAGAACTAGCCACACCCCTCCCCAGCCCTGCCCTTCCCCCATGGCTGGTGGGGCCCAGGGCTCAGACCCCACAGACTCATTGCATCCATGGCGATGGCTGGAGAGCAGCGGGGGGTGGGAGCTGGCGCCCCCTAGAGGGGACAGGCCCGGGCCCCATTCCTTGCCCCCCTGAGCCAGCCAGTCACCACCCTGGGCTGGATCTTAGCCAGCGCCCCCTCCCACCTCCCCCATTCCCCACCCCCCTGAGCCACCCGGCACCCTCTAGGGGGTGCAGACTGCATGCCCCATTCCCTGCCTCCATAGCCAGCAGCCCCCCACCCCCGAGGGGGTCCAGGCCGCATGCCCCATTCCCTGCCTCCATAGCCAGCGGCCCCCCGAGGGGGTCCAGGCCGCATGCCCCAGCCCCCGCCACCATAGCCAGCAGCCCCCCACCCCCGAGGGGGTCCAGGCCGCATGCCCCAGTCCCTGCCTCCATAGCCAGCGGCCCCCCCAGGGGGTCCAGGCCGCATGCCCCATTCCCTGCCTCCATAGCCAGCAGCCCCCCACCCCCGAGGGGGTCCAGGCCGCATGCCCCATTCCCTGCCTCCATAGCCAGCAGCCCCCCACCCCCGAGGGGGTCCAGGCCGCATGCCCCATTCCCTGCCTCCATAGCCAGCGGCCCCGAGGTCCAGGCCGCATGCCCCATTCCCTGCCTCCATCCCCGAGGGGTCCAGGCCGCATGCCCCATTCCCTGCCTCCATAGCCAGCAGCCCCCCACCCCCGAGGGGGTCCAGGCCGCATGCCCCATTCCCTGCCCCCCCATAGCGAGTGGCCCCCCCAGGGGGACCAGGCCACATGCCCCATTCCCTGCCCCCCATAGCGAGCGGCCCCCCCAGGGGGTCCAGGCCGCATGCCCCTCTAACTCCATTCTGTCCCTCTCTTGCTTTCCAGGGGGCGGTGCCCACACCTAACACCGCCACCGAGCAGAGTCTCTCAGGTAACTGCCCCGCCCATCACCCCCACTTGCCCCTCGGTGCCAGGCCGGGCCCAGCAGCGCCCCGAGGCCCTGGGGGATGAGGTAGTAGATTGTATAGTTTTAGGGTCACACCCGGTCTCGGAGATAACTATACAGTCTACTGTCTTTCCCGCGGGGTCACCCTCAGCACTGCCAGCAGGAGCCAGGAACCGCCGTCTGCCCAGCTCGCCTGGGTTCTCTCCCGGCCCTGGGAGGGGAGTGGGGGCTGCTGGTTAGAGCAGAGGGGGCTGGGAGCCAGGACACCTGGGTTCTCTCCCGGCTCTGGGAGGGGAGTGGGGGGCTAGTGGCTAGAACAGAGGGGGCTGGATGCCTGGGTTCTCTCATGGCTCTGGGAGCAGGCGGGGGAATGGAGTGTAATGCATAGAGCATTGGGGGCCCAGGATGCCTGGGATCTCTCATGGCTCTTGGAGGGGAGTGGGGGCTGATGGTGGGAGCACAGGGGGTCCTGCCCTTTCCCCCAATCGTGGGTCTCTGTAGGACTATGAAACAAGCTGTCTGTGCATCCTGCCAAGCTGCGTGTGATAGATGTGGGGCGACAGGAGGGCTCCGGGAGTGGACCCAATCCCCGCAGCGGGTGGGTGTCAGATGGGGGGTGGCGGGAGGCCCCCGGGGTGGACCCAGCCCCCGCAGCGGGTGGGTGTCAGATGGGGGGTGGCGGGAGGCCCCTGGGGATGGCTCCAGCCCCCGCAGGGGGTGGGTGTGAGATGGGGGGGCGGCGGGAGGCCCCCGAGGTGCATCCAGCCCCCGCAGCGGGTGGGTGTGAGATGGGGGGCGGCGGGCGGCCCCCGGGGTGGACCCAGCCCCCGCAGTGGGTGGGTGTGAGATGGGGGGCGGCGGGTGGCTCCAGCCCCCGCAGCGAGTGGGTGTCAGATGGGGGGGGCGGCGGGAGGCCCCCAGGGTGGATCCAGCCCCCGCAGCGGGTGGGTGTCAGATGGGGGGCGGCGGGAGGCCCCCGGGGTGGCTCCAGCCCCTGCAGCGGGTGGGTGTCAGATGGGGGGGCGTCAGGCGGCCCCCCAGGGTGGACCCAGCCCCCGCCGGGATGAGGTAGTACGTTGTATTGTTGTGGGGTCGGGATTCGTGCCCCAATCAGAGATAACGATACAACTTACTACTTTCCCCAGCGCCGGGCCCTCGCCGGCAGGAGGAGGAGCCTGGTGGGCCGGAAGCCAGGACTCCTGGGTTCTCTCCCAGCTGCGGCGGGGGAGCAGGGGCCGGCATGGCCTGGGTGTGGGGTGTCCCATCTAAGCCCCGTCTCACCCACCCCAGATGCAGCTGGCCGGACCGACGGTTTCCCCGCCGCCCCGCCCGCTGCCGAGGGCCCCTCCGCCGGCCCCAAGCAGACGCTGGTCACCCTGGAGACCCCGCAGCCGGTAGCGGCGGGTGGGGAGCTGCCCCCGGAGCTCGCCGGGCAGCCCAGCACCGAGGCCTCGCGCCAGCTGCTGGTACCGGCTGAGCAGGAGGACTCGGGGCCGGGTAGGCCCAGTGCCGACGCGGAGGCCACCCAGATGGAGCTGTCACCTGCCCCCACCATCAGTAAGTGGGGGGGATTGCGGGGGCTGGGAGCCAGGACGCCTGGGTTCTCTCCTAGGCTCTGGGAGGGGAGGGGGATCTAGGGGTTGCAGCAGGGCGTGGGGGCTGGGAGCCAGGACTCCTGGGTCACTGGCTGACCTTGGGAAGGCATCCGTCCCCTCTCTGCCTCAGTTTCCCCTCCGGGATCCCCCTGACCTCCCCACCCCCGTTTCTCCCCCAGCCTCGCTGTCCCCAGAGAGGGCAGAGGACTCGGATGCCCTGACGGCCGTTAGCAGCCAGCTGGAGGGCTCGCCCATGGACACCTGCAGCCTGGAGGAGGGCGTCGGGGAGGGCGCCATGCCTGGCGGGGCGGAGCAGCCTCCCGCCCATGGTGCCCCTGGGGCCGAGCCAGCCCAGCAGCGCCCCGAGGGCCAGGCCGGCGGCGGCGACAGCCTGGCCGATGCCAGCCAGCAAGGGGAGGACAGGTATGGGGCAGGGTGTGCAGCGGGTGGGGATCTGGCTTGGGGCGGGACTCACTGGGATCTGGCCCCCACTCACCCCCTGCTTCCCATCCCCCAGCTCACCCCCTGCTTCATCCTCCGAGAGCTCCTCTACCAGGGACTCGGCCGTGGCCATCTCGGGAGCCGACTCCCGGGGCATCCTGGAGGAGCCGCTGCCCTCCACCAGCAGCGAAGAGGAGGACCCGCTAGCAGGTACCGGGGGCAACTGAGCAGCCTCTTGGCAGAGGGGTTGGGTAGCTGGGATGCGCTAGCAGGGCTGGAGGGGGCGCTGTGCTGCCGAGCGTGGGCGGGGGCCTCGGCAGGGGGCGCTCTCCCCTGGCAGCCAGGGCCAGGCACTCGATCCCTTCTGGGCATTCGAACGATGGAGTCAGAAAGAATCCTGGTGTCCTCGTCCCCGTTCTCCTGCTGCAGCCCCACGGTGCAGGCCTGCCCCAGAGGTGGCTGCATCTCAGGGTGTGCCAAGCCTTCCCTGTGCAGCGTTATGTGCGGCTGTTCCCCAGATGCCCCAACCCAGAGGTGGCTGCATCTCAGGTGGGCCGAGCCTTCCCTGTGCAGCGTTATGTGCGGCTGTTCCCCAGCTGCCCCGCCCCAGAGGTGGCTGCATCTCAGGGTGGGCCGAGCCTTCCCTGTGCAGCGTTATGTGCGGCTGTTCCGCAGCTGCCCCGCCCCAGAGGTGGCTGCATCTCAGGGTGTGCCGAGTCTTCCCTGTGCAGCGTTATGTGCGGCTGTTCCGCAGCTGCCCGACCCAGAGGTGGCTGCATCTCAGGGTGGGCCGAGCCTTCCCTGTGCAGCGTTATGTGCGGCTGTTCCCCAGCTGCCTCACCCCAGAGGTGGCTGCATCTTTTGCTGACACCCCCATCTCTTTTCAGGGATAAACCTCCCTGAGGGCGTGGACCCCTCCTTCCTGGCGGCCCTGCCAGATGACATCCGACGTGAGGTGCTGCAGAACCAGCTGGGCATCCGGCCGCCAGCCCGGCCTCCCCCCACTGCTGCCATCCCCACCCCGCCTGTGGTGAGCAACCCTGGGGTGACAGAGGTCAGCCCCGAGTTCCTGGCTGCCCTGCCCCCTGCCATCCAGGAGGAGGTAAGTGCTGCTCCTGAGGGGGAGGAGCTATGTTTGAGGGGCGGGGCTAGGTGGGATGGGGAGGAGCTGTGGGATGGGGCCGGGGCTGGGGGGTTTGGGGCAGAGCTGAGGGTGGAGCTAGGTGTCAGGGTGGGTGGGGCCTCTGCATGGCAGGGTCATGGGGTGGAGCTACAGCCCTGTGGGCAGGGTCTCGGCATGGGCGGGGTTATGGCTCTGGGCATGGGCGGGGCTATGGCTCTGTGGGCGGGCCCTCTGCATGGCAGGGTCATGGGGTGGAGCTACAGCCCTGTGGGCAGGGTCTCAGCATGGGCAGGGTTGTGGCTCTGTGGGCCGGGCTATGGCTCTGGGCATGCTCTGTGGGTGGGGTCTCTGGGCATGGGCGGGGCTATGGCTCTGTGGGCGGGGTCTCTGGCCATGGGCGGGGCTATGGCTCTGTGGGCGGGGTCTCTGGCCATGGGCGGGGCTACAGCCCAGCAGACAGGGTCCCCCCGGCAGTGACCTGTCCCCCCAGGTGCTGGCGCAGCAGCGGGTGGAGCAGCAGCGGCGGGAGCTGGCGCAGGGCATCAGCTCGGACACGCCCATGGACCCAGTGACCTTTATCCAGACGCTGCCCTCGGACCTGCGGCGCTCGGTGCTGGAGGACATGGAGGACAGCGTGCTGGCCGTCATGCCGCCCGACATCGCCGCCGAGGCCCAGGCCCTGCGCCGCGAGCAGGAGGCCCGGCAGCGCCAGCTCATGCACGAGCGGCTCTTCGGGCACTCCAGCACCTCGGCCCTGTCGGCCATCCTGCGCAGCCCGGGTACGGCCCCGGGCACCCCCCACCCACCCCTACCCCCGCTCTGGCACCTCGGCCCTGTCGGCCATCCTGCGCAGCCCGGGTATGGCCCCGGGCAGCCCCACCCACCCCTACCCCGCTCCGGCACCTCGGCCCTGTCGGCCATCCTCGCAGCCCGGTACGGCCCCCAGCCCCGGCACCCCCACCCACCCCTACCCCGCTCCGGCACCTCGGCCCTGTCGGCCATCCCACGCAGCCCGGCACGCCCCCAGCCCCGGGCACCCCACCCACCCCTACCCCACTCCGGCACCTCGCCCTGTCGGCCGTCCTGCGCAGCCCGGGTACGGCCCCGAGCACCCCCACCCCACCCCTACCCCCGCTCCGCACTCGGCCCTGTCGGCCATCCTGCGCAGCCCGGGTACGGCCCCGAGCACCCCACCCCTACCCCACTCCGGCACCTCGGCCCTGTCGGCCGTCCTGCGCAGCCCGGTACGGCCCGAGCACCCCCACCCCACCCCTACCCCGCTCCGGCACCTCGCCCGGTCGGCCATCCTACGCAGCCCGGGTACGGCCCCGGGCACCCCTGCACCCACCCCTACCCCCGCTCCGGCACCTCGCCCTGTCGGCCATCCTACGCAGCCCGGGTACGGCCCCGGGCACCCCCCACCCACCCCTACCCCGCTCCGCACCTCGGCCCTGTCGGCCATCCTGCGCAGCCCGGTGCAGCCCCAGCCCCGGGCACCCCGCTCCGGCACCTCGGCCCTGTCGGCCATCCTCCGCAGCCCGGGTACGGCCCTGGGCACCCCTACCCCGCTCCGGCACCTCGGCCCTGTCGGCCATCCTGCAGCCCGGTATGGCCCCGGGCAGCCCCCACCCACCCCTACCCCCGCTCCGGCACCTCGGCCCTGTTGGCCATCCTGCGCAGCCCGGGTACGGCCCCCAGCCCCGGGCACCCCACCCACCCCTACCCCGCTCCGGCACCTCGGCCCTGTCGGCCATCCTCACGCAGCCCGGTACGGCCCCGGCCCCGGCACCCCACCCACCCCTACCCCGCTCCGCACCTCGGCCCTGTCGGCCATCCTGCGCAGCCCGGTACGGCCCCGGCACCCCACCCACCCCTACCCCCGCTCCGGCACCTCGCCCTGTCGGCCGCCCCACGCAGCCCGGTACGCCCCGGCACCCCCGCCCCACCCCTACCCCGCTCCGGCACCTCGGCCCTGTCGGCCATCCTGCGCAGCCCGGGTACGGCCCCGGGCACCCCCCACCCACCCCTATCCCCGCTCCGGCACCTCGGCCCTGTCGGCCGTCCTACGCAGCCCGGGTACGGCCCCGGGCACCCCTGCACCCACCCCTCCCCCCGCTCCGGCACCTCGCCCTGTCGGCCATCCTACGCAGCCCGGGTACGGCCCCGGGCACCCCCCACCCACCCCTACCCCCGCTCCGGCACCTCGCCCTGTCGGCCGTCCTGCGCAGCCCGGTACGGCCCCAGCCCCGGGCACCCCCACCCACCCCTACCCCCGCTCCGGCACCTCGGCCCTGTCGGCCATCCTGCGCAGCCCGGTACGGCCCCCAGCCCCGGGCACCCCACCCACCCCTACCCCGCTCCGGCACCTCGGCCCTGTCGGCCATCCTGCACAGCCCAGGCACGGCACCCCTTATCCCCATGCACCCCGCACCCCACTCCAGCACCTCAACCTGCAGCCCCCCCAACTCCTGTCTCCTCTCATCTCCCCGCAGCCTTCACCAGCCGGCTGAGCGGGAACCGCGGGGTCCAGTACACGCGCCTGGCCGTGCAGAGGGGGGGCACCTTCCACATGGGCGGTAGCAGCAGCCACAGCAGGTACCTGCCGCGGGGGGGGCTGAGGGGGACCTCTTAGCTACAAGGCTCAAGTCTCATCTCCTGTGGAGACGCAGGACACGTGGGATCCATGCCGGGCTCTGGGAGGGACGTGGGGGCTGGCGGCTCCAGCACGCGGGGCGGGGGGTGATAACAGCCCGGATGCCTGGGTTCCATGCCCAGCTCTGGGAGGGACTTGGGGGCTGGTGGTTATAGCGGGATGGAGGCTGCCCGGACTCCTGGGTTCCATGCCGGGCTCTGGGAGGGACGTGGGGGTTGGTGGCTCCAGTGCTGGGGGTGGGAGCAGCCCGGACACCTGGGTTCCATGCCCAGCTCTGGGAGGCTGCTGGTTATAGCGGGGTGGGGGCAGCGCGAGCTGGACTCCTGGGTTCCATTCCGGGCTCCGGGAGGGACGTGGGGGCTGGCGGCTCCAGCACGCGGAGGGGGTGGGTGGAACCTCCTGGGTTCCATGCCCAGCTCTGGGAGGGACTTGGGGGCTGGTGGTTATAGCGGGGTGGAGGCCGCCCGGACTCCTGGGTTCCATTCCGGGCTCCGGGGGCTAGTGGTTATAGCGGGGTGGGGGCAGTGTGAGCTGGCCGCCCGGACTCCTGGGTTCCATTCCGGGCTCCGGGAGGGACGTGGGGGTTGGTGGCTCCAGTGCTGGGGGTGGGAGCAGCCCGGACACCTGGGTTCCATGCCGGGCTCCGGGGGCTGGTGGTTATAGCGGGGTGGGGGCAGCACGAGCTGGACTCCTGGGTTCCATGCCGGGAGGGACGTGGGGGCTGGCGGCTCTAGTGCTGGGGGTGGGAGCAGCCCGGACACCTGGGTTCCATTCTGGGCTCCAGGGGCTGGTGGTTATAGCGGGGTGGGGGCAGCGCGAGCTGGACTCCTGGGTTCCGTTCCGGGACGGACGTGGGGGCTGGCGGCTCCAGTGCAGCCCTCGCAGCCGCCCGGTTCCTCTCCCCGCTGTCTGAGCCGCCTCCTCCCGCAGGCCGTCGGGCAGCACGGTGGACAGCCTCCTGCGGCTGCGGGGCCGGCTCCTGCTGGACCACGAGGCGCTCTCCTGCCTGCTGGTGCTGCTCTTCGTGGACGAGCCCAAGCTGAACACCAGCCGGCTGCACCGGGTGCTGCGCAACCTCTGCTACCACGGCCAGACGCGGGGCTGGGTGATCCGCAGCCTGCTGTCCATCCTGCAGCGCAGCAGCGAGAGCGAGCCCTGCCTGGAGACGCCCAAGGGGCCGCCGGACGAGCGGGGCAAGCGGGCCGCCAAGGCCGGGGCCCCCGAGGGCCGCCCGCTGGAGCTGCTGCACAAGATGGAGGCCCGCAGCTCGGGCCAGCTCTCCTGGCTCTCCGTCTCCATGGACGCCGCCCTGGGCTGCCGCACCAACATCTTCCAGATCCAGCGGGCCGGCGGGCGCAAGCACACGGAGAAGCACGCGGCCGGCACCGCCGCCGGCGCCGCCGTCCACATCCACCCGCAGGCCGCCCCCGTGGTGTGTCGCCACGTGCTGGACACCCTCATCCAGCTGGCCAAGGTGAGGGGCCGGGGCAGGGCGGGGGTCTCCCTGGGCAGGGCTGGGGGTGGGGAGGATGCAGGGTGAGGGGCTGGGCACTGGGGGTGGGGGCTGGGCAGGGGACACCTTCCCTTGGAAGGCAGGACTGGGCATTGGGAGGGTGCAGGGTGAGAGGCTGGGCAGGGGGCACTCTCCCCTGGGGGGGTTGCAGGGGGAGGGGCTGGGCAGGGGCCGCTCTCTCCCGCCAGTCAGTCCCCCGTGGCGTTATGTGCGGCTGTTTCCCAGCCGCTCCCCGCCCCAGAGGCAGCTGCATCTCCACCCAGGCTGAGACTCTGCCCTCTCCCCAGGTGTTCCCCAGCCACTTCACGCAGCAGCGGCCCAAGGAGGCGCCCTGCGAGGGGGAGCGGGGAGCCAGGCAGTCGGGCAGCCCGGGCCAGGCCAGCGGCATCTCCACCGACTTCTGGGACTTGCTGGTCAAACTGGACAACATGAACGTGAGCCGCAAGGGCAAGAACTCGGTCAAGTCGGTGCCGGTGAGCGCGGGCGCCGAGGGCGAGAGCTCCCCCTACAGCCTGGAGGCCTCGCCGCTGGGCCAGCTCATGAACATGCTCTCGCACCCCGTCATCCGGCGCAGCTCCCTGCTGACCGAGAAGCTGCTGCGCCTGCTCTCGCTCATCTCCATCGCCCTGCCCGAGAACAAGGCTCCCGAGGGGCCGGGCGCCGCCCCTGCCGCCCCGACCGTGCCCTCCGCCGGGGCCGCCGCCCCGACCGCCCCCGCCCCCGCCGTGCCAGGTGAGGGGGGCCGCCTGGTGCCTCCGTGCCCCGGGGGCTTCTGGGCTTGAGGGGGTGCCAGATGGGGGCGGGGGTGGCAGCTGGTGTCTCGCTGCCCCAGGGGCTTCTGGGATTGAGGGGTGCCAGATGGGGAGGGTGGCAGCTGGTGTATCCCTGCCCCGGGGGCTTCTGGGCTTGAGGGGTGCCAGATGGGGTGCCAGATGGGGCGGGGTGGCAGCTGGTGTATCCGCCCGGGGCTTCTGGGCTTGAGGGGGTGCCAGATGGGGGGGAGGGTGGCAGCTGGTGTATCCCTGCCCCGGGGGCTTCTGGGCTTGAGGGGGTGCCAGATGGGGGCGGGGGTGGCAGCTGGTGTATCCCTGCCCCGGGGGCTTCTGGGATTGAGGGGGTGCCAGATGGGGGCGGGGGTGGCAGCTGGTGTATCCCTGCCCCGGGGGCTTCTGGGCTTGAGGGGGTGCCAGATGGGGGGGAGGGTGGCAGCTGGTGTATCCCTGCCCCGGGGGCTTCTGGGATTGAGGGGGTGCCAGATGGGGGCGGGGGTGGCAGCTGGTGTATCCCTGCCCCGGGGGCTTCTGGGATTAAGGGGGTACCTGGTGTGTGTCTGCCCCCGGAGACTTCTGGGCTTGAGGGGTGGTGGGATCCTGATTCCGCCCCGCCCCAGGGGGTTCTGGGGTTGAGGGGCGCAGGGTCCCAGCTGGGGTCCTGCCCAGGTTGCCACCCCCATTGCCCATGGATCCTGGGCCAGGCCTCGCTAACCCCACAGTGTTTTCCCGCAGCTCCTGCCAAGGGCAGCAAATCTCCGGCCAAGGCCGGCGAAGCAGGCGGTGGCGGGACAGACGCCAAGATGGTGGCGTCGGGCCTGACGGAAAACCAGCTGCAGCTGTCGGTAGAGGTGAGTGCAGGGCAGTGCCCAGGTGGGGCAGGGGGCGCCCGGTGCCCTGCCCCCACTCACCCCATGTGCCCCCCCAGGTGCTGACGTCTCACTCGTGCTCGGAGGAGGGGCTGGAGGATGCAGCCAACGTCCTGCTCCAGCTGTCGCGGGGCGACTCGCCCACCCGGGACACGGTGCTCCGGCTCCTGCTCAGCGGCGCCCGCCAGCTCGGCTACACCCTCTGCAAGCAGATCGGTAACGGGGCGGGGGGCGGCTTTGGGGAGGGTCAGTGGGGGAGAGGGTGGGGCCAGCAGGGAATAGCTGGGGGGCTGGAACAAGTGAGGTGTGGAGGCCCTGACCCCCCGCTCCCCCCCCCCCTCAGGCACCCTGCTGGCGGAGCTGCGCGAGTACAACCTGGAGCAGCAGCGGCGGGCGCAGTGCGAGCTGCTCTCCCCCGACGGGCTCCCCGACGAGCAGCCCCAGAGCACCAAGCTGAAGGGCAAGATGCAGAGCCGGTGAGTGATGCCCCCCCACGCCTGTCCCCCGCCCCACCGCCGCCTCGCTAACCTCCCGGGCAGGTTCGACACGGCGGAGAACGTGGTGATCGTGGCCTCCCAGAAGCGGCCCCTGGGCGGGCGGGAGCTGCAGCTGCCCTCCATGTCCATGCTGACCTCCAAGACCTCCACCCAGAAGTTCTTCCTGCGCGTGCTGCAGGTCATCATCCAGCTGCGGGGGACACGCGCGCCGCGCCAACACGAAGGCCACGCAGACGGGCCGGCTAGGTAGGGCTGGGCCCGGGCCCGGGGATTGAGGGGCAGCAGGGCGGGGGGGGACACCTGCCTCTGGGATTTGGCCAGAGGGGGACCAGGGCCAAGGGGGATGCCTGCCCTGGGGGGTTCTGAGCAGGCGGGGGCCCTGGGGGGTTCTGGGGCCGAGTGGGCGGGGAGGGGTTCTGGGGCCGAGTGGGCGGGGAGGGGGTTCTGGGCAGGCGGGGCTCTTCTGGGCAGGCGGGGGCTCTGGGGGGGTTCTGGGCAGGCGGGGGACCGGGGCCAAGTGGGGGGGGGTTGGTTCTGGGCAGGCGGGGGCTCTGGGGGGTTCTGGGCCGGAGGGGGCCTGGCCCCGCGCTGACCCGTCTCCCCCCCGGCAGGTAGCTCCGGTCTGGGCTCAGCTAGCAGCATCCAGGCCGCTGTCCGGCAGCTGGAGGCTGAGGCTGACGCCATTATACAAATGGTACGTGAGGGGCAGCGGGCGCGGCGGCAGCAGCAAGCAGCAACGGTTAGCATGGGGCCTGTGGCGCTTGGGGGCCACTCCATCCGTGGGGTCCAGCCCCCCCTTCCTGGGACCCCCGCTCCACCCTGCCTCGGGCTGGCAGCCAGGACGCCTGGGTTCTCTCCCCCCCGCAGGCTGGGGGCTGGCAGCCAGGACGCCTGGGTTCACTCCTGGCCCTGGGAGGGGGTGAAGCTTCCTGGGGATACCTAGGGCTGTGAGGGCCCCCCCTGCTGTTCGAAACCCCCAGGGTTCCCCCCCCACAAGAACGAGGAGACGTTCGCCTGCCGGGGAGCCGAGCCCCGAAGACGCGAGTAGCGTCAACGGGCTCCAGGGATGATACCACGTGCGTCATCTCACCCCGGGCACCAGCAGCCAATCCCCTGCCTCCGCCCCTCAGGGCACAGCCCCGGGGTGTCCCTTCTCCCCAGCCCCCCTTTCGCTGCCTGGGAATTGAGGGGCCCCCGCACGCTCTGCTGGGGGAGCCAGGACTCCTGGGTTCTCTCCTGGCTCTGGGAGGGGAGTGGGGGCTGGGGGTTAGAGCAGCGGGGGCTGGGAGCCAGGACTCCTGGGTTCTCTCCTGTGGGAGGGGAGTGGGGATCGGGATGCATCTAATGGCTCCCAGCCTCAGGGTCCCCCACTTCACAGGCCCTGAGGGAGGTGGGAATCCGCACCCACCCACCCTCATCCTCCTCCAATTTCACCCTTTTGGAGAGCGTTCCCCCCGCATGCCCCCATCCCCATCCGGCTGCCGTGGGGCTGTGCCATCGCTGATCCATGCATGCCATGCTGGAGCTGCCCCCAACCCGGGGGTGGGGGGGCACCTACCCATCATCCCTTGCAAGATCAGCTTGTGTGTGTGAGCTGCGTGGGGGGGGGCACGCTGTCGGTCTGTAAAATTGTCTCCTCCCCCCCGCCCCCTCCCAGCCACTGCTGGAGTGAGAGTCCCTCCGTGCCCACCATACATCCGGCCCCAAAGACCCCTCCAGCCCCGCCCTGACCCCCCCTTTGTCCCGCGCAGTCCGAGTCGAGCCAGTCGGAAGGGTCTGTTCGGAGGGACGAGTCGCCCATGGACGTCGATCAGCCCTCGCCCGTCACGCAGGACGCCCAGTCGGTTGGTGAGTGTCCTGCTGTCACAGCCACGCCTGGGGCCGGCTCGCCCAGCGCTGAGATGCAGCCACCTCTGGGGTGGGGCAGCCCAGGAACAGCCACACACAACGCTGCACAAGGATGGCTCGCTCTGAGCTAAGATGCAGCCACCTCTGGGTCGAGGCGGGCGGGCGAGGGCTGCCCATAACGCCACGCTGGCATGCAGCCACCTCTGGGCGAGGCAGGCGGGCGAGGGCTGCCCAGAACGCCACGCTGGCATGCAGCCACCTCTGGGCGTGGCGGGCGGGTGATGGCTGCCCATAACGCCACGCTGGCATGCAGCCACCTCTGGGGCGAGGCGGGCGGGCGATGGCTGCCCATAACGCCACACTGGGATGGTTCACCTGGTGCTGAGATGCAGCCACCTCTGGGGCGGGTTGGCTGGGGAACGGCTGTGTATACGCAGCTCAGCCAGGGGTGGGGAGGGCTCCTTAGCTGCAGGGACCCCCGGGGTGACCCTGCCCCCCCCTTTGCAGGTTCCGAAGGGTCCCAGCCTGGGGAGAAGGACGAGCGCCCCCCGGATCTGCCCCTCCTTAGCGAGCAGCTGAACCTGGACGAGCTCTGGGCCATGCTGGGCGAGTGCTTGAAGGAGCTGGAGGAGTCCCACGACCAGCACGCTGTGCTAGGTAAGGGTCCCGGCTCCCAGCCCCCTCCCCACCCCGCAGTGCTGCAGCCGGCCGTGGGGCGGGGGGCCCCGGCTCCCAGCCCCTCCCCACCCCGCAGTGCTGCAGCCAGACAGCCAGCTAGCCATGGGGCGGGGGGCCCCGGATCCCCCCCAGATCTCAGCCTCCCTCCCCGCAGTGCTGCAGCCGGGCAGGGGGGCCCGGATCCCCCCCAGATCTCAGCCTCCCTCCCTGCAGTGCTGCAGCCGGGCGGGGGGCCCCGGATCCCCCCCAGATCTCAGCCTCCCTCCCTGCCGTGCTGCAGCCGGCGGTGGGGCGGGGGGCCCCGGATCCCCCCCAGATCTCAGCCTCCCTCCCCGCAGTGCTGCAGCCGGCCGTGGGGCGGGGGGCCCCGGCTCCCAGCCCCTCCCCACCCCGCAGTGCTGCAGCCAGACAGCCAGCTAGCCATGGGGCAGGGGGCCCCGGATCCCCCCCAGATCTCAGCCTCCCTCCCTGCAGTGCTGCAGCCGGCCGTGGGGCGGGGGGCCCCGGATCCCCCCCAGATCTCAGCCTCCCTCCCCGCAGTGCTGCAGCCAGCCATGGGGTGGGGGGCCCCGGATCTCACCCTCTCTCCCTCCCTGCAGTGCTGCAGCCGGCCGTGGGGCGGGGGGCCTCGGATCCCCCCCAGATCTCAGCTCTCCTCCTGCAGTGCTGCAGCCGATCCCCCAGATCTCAGCCTCCCTCCCCGCAGTGCTGCAGCCAGCCGTGGGGTGGGGGGCCCCGGATCTCACCCTCTCTCCCTCCCTGCAGTGCTGCAGCCGGCGGTGGAAGCCTTCTTCCTGGTGCACGCCACGGAGCGGGAGAGCAAGCCCCCGGTGCGGGACACTCGCGAGAGCCAGCTGGCCCACATCAAGGACGAACCCCCGCCCCTGTCGCCCGCCCCCCTCACCCCCGCCACCCCCTCCTCGCTGGACCCCTTCTTCTCCCGCGAGCCCTCCTCCATGCACATCTCCTCCAGCCTGCCGCCCGACACCCAGAAGTTCCTGCGCTTCGCAGGTGAGGGGGGGTGGGGGAAAGGAGGGGCTCCCAGGGGGCTGGCCCAGGGTTGGGGGGTCGCAGGGCTCCACGGGTGAGGGGCGCGGCAGATGGGGAACGGCCCCACATGGGGAGGGCTCGCTCAGCGCTGAGATGCCTGGGAACAGCCGCACGTACCATCGGGAGGGCACGGCCTGGGGTCAGGTTAGCGGGGGAGACGGGCAGGGGAGCATTGGAGGTGAGGGGGGAGTGGGTTTGGGGCCACCCGGGTGTTTGGGGGGGTGTCTCGTGGTGCTGGGGAGAGCAGCGAGTCTCACCCCACACACACACACACACCCCCCAGAGACCCACCGCACGGTGCTGAACCAGATCCTGCGCCAGTCCACCACCCACCTGGCCGACGGGCCCTTCGCCGTCCTGGTCGACTACATCCGCGTGCTGGACTTCGACGTCAAGCGCAAGTAGGGCGGGCCGGGAATGTGGGGTGAGGGGCTGGGCAGTGGGGCCGTGTCCAGTGGCGGTGGGTTCCCCAGGCCCTGACACCCTGCACCGGGGGATGGGCAGTGGGGCCGTGTCCAGTGGCGGTGGGTTCCCCAGGCCCTGACACCCTGCACCGGGGGCGGGGCAGTGGAGCAGTGTCCAGTGGCGGTGGGTTCCCCTGGCCCTGACACCCTGCACCGGGGGCGGGGCAGTGGAGCAGTGTCCAGTGGCGGTGGGTTCCCCCGGCCCTGACACCCCGCGCCGGGGGCTGGGCAGTGGGGCTGTGTCCAGTGGCGGTGGGTTCCCCAGGCCCTGACACCCCGCACCGGGGGCGGTGCAGTGGGGCCAAATCCAGTGGCGGTGGGTTCCCCTGGCCCTGACACCCCGCACCAGGGGCTGGGCAGTGGGGCCGTGGCAGTGGGTTCCCCAGGCCCTGACACCCTGCGCCGGGGGCTGGGCAGTGGGGCAGTGTCCAATGGCGGTGGGTTCCCCTGGCCCTGACACCCTGCACCGGGAGCGGGGCAGCGGGGCCGTGTCCAATGGCGGTGGGTTCCCCAGGCTCTGACACCCTACACCGGGGGCTGGGCAGTGGGGCAGTGTCCAATGGCAGTGGGTTCCCCTGGCCCTGACACCCTGCACCGGGGGCTGGGCAGTGGGTTCCCCTGGCCCTGACACCCCGCGCCGGGGGTGGGGCAGTGGGGCCGTGTCCAGTGGCGGTGGGTTCCCCTGGCCCTGACACCCTGCACCGGGGGCTGGGCAGTGGGGCCGTGTCCAATGGCGGTGGGTTCCCCAGGCCCTGACACCCTGCACTGGGGGCGGGGCAGTGGGGCCGTGTCCAGTGGCGGTGGGTTCCCCAGGCCCTGACACCCCGCACCAGGGGCTGGGCAGTGGGGCCGTGGCAGTGGGTTCCCCAGGCCCTGACACCCCGCACCGGGGGATGGGCAGTGGGGCCGTGTCCAGTGGCGGTGGGTTCCCCTGGCCCTGACACCCTGCACCGGGGGCTGGGCAGTGGGGCCGTGTCCAGTGGCGGTGGGTTCCCCTGGCCCTGACACCCCGCACCGGGGGCGGGGCAGTGGGGCCGTGTCCAGTGGCGGTGGGTTCCCCAGGCCCTGACACCCCGCACCGGGGGCTGGGCAGCGGGGCCGTGTCCAGTGGCGGTGGGTTCCCCAGGCCCTGACACCCCGCACCGGGGGATGGGCAGTGGGGCCGTGTCCAGTGGCGGTGGGTTCCCCAGGCCCTGACACCCTGCACCGGGGGCTGGGCAGTGGGGCCGTGTCCAGTGGCGGTGGGTTCCCCTGGCCCTGACACCCCCGCGCCGGGGGCGGGGCAGTGGGGCCGTGTCCTGTGGCGGTGGGTTCCCCAGGCCCTGACACCCTGCACCGGGGGCTGGGCAGTGGGGCCGGATCCAGTGGCGGTGGGTTCCCCTGGCCCTGACACCCCGCACCGGGGGCTGGGCAGCGGGGCTGTGTCCTGTGGCGGTGGGTTCCCCAGGCCCTGATACCGCCCCCACCCTGCCCCCCAGGTACTTCCGCCAGGAGCTGGAGCGTCTGGACGAGGGGCTGCGCAAGGAGGACATGGCTGTCCATGTGCGCCGCGACCACGTCTTCGAGGACTCGTACCGCGAGCTGCACCGCAAGTCGCCCGAGGAGATGAAGAATCGACTGTGAGCCCTGCTTCTCGGGGTGGGGGGGTGGCAGCAGCCGGGTACCCCACAGCTGGGGCGGGGGGGAGAGGGTTGTGGGGCAGGGGACGAGGCCACGTGGGCCCCGCCCACTAACCCTCTCCTAGGTACATTGTGTTCAAGGGTGAGATGGGGCAGGATGCGGGTGTGGGGGAAGACGGGGGGCAGGGGGTGTGGTGCCTGGTGAGGGCAGGGCTATGTGGGTCCTGCCCCCTAACCAACTCTCCCCCGCCCCCCAGGTACATCGTGTTCGAGGGCGAGGAGGGGCAGGACGCGGGCGGGCTGCTCCGGGAGTGGTACATGATCATCTCGCGGGAGATGTTCAACCCCATGTACGCCCTGTTCCGCACCTCGCCCGGCGACCGCGTCACCTACACCATCAACCCCTCGTCCCACTGCAACCCCAACCACCTGAGCTACTTCAAATTCGTGGGGCGCATCGTGGCCAAGGCCGTGTACGACAACCGCCTGCTGGAGTGTTACTTCACCCGCTCCTTCTACAAGCACATCCTGGGCAAGTCCGTCAGGTGCGCCGGGGCCGGGGGGCGCGGGGGGCGGGCGGGGGGGGGCTCCCTGACCCCGCTGACCCCATTGTCCCCCCCAGGTACACGGACATGGAGAGCGAGGATTACCACTTCTACCAGGGCCTGGTTTACCTGCTGGAGAATGACGTGTCCACACTCGGCTATGACCTGACCTTCAGCACCGAGGTACCGGGGGGCTGCACTGGGGGGCTGCGGGGGGCTGGCTGGGAATGGAGCCCCCCCTCACCCGCTGCCCCCCCTCGCCCCCCCAGGTGCAGGA
Source organism: Mauremys reevesii (assembly GCF_016161935.1). Classification (NCBI taxonomy): domain Eukaryota; kingdom Metazoa; phylum Chordata; order Testudines; family Geoemydidae; genus Mauremys; species Mauremys reevesii. The sequence goes on along the minus strand of NC_052644.1, from coordinate 23,629,395 downwards.
GTTCGGGGTGTGTGAGGTGCGGGACCTCAAGCCCAACGGGGCCAATATCCTGGTGACGGAGGAGAACAAGAAGGAATACGTGCACCTGGTCTGCCAGATGAGGATGACGGGTAGGCGGCTGCGGGGTGGCTCGGGCAGGGGGCCCGGGTTTCTGTAGGACCTACACAAAACAAACGTCGCCGAGGAGCCCAGTGAGACTGTGCTGTAAATAAAGAGCTAAGCAGGAGCCAGGACTCCTGGCTTCTCCCCCCGGCTCTGGGAGGGGAGTGGGGTCTGGTGGTTAGAGCAGGAGGGGCTGGGAGCCAGGACTCCTGGGTTCTATCCCAACTCCGGGAGGGGAGGCTGGAGCAGGAGGGGGCTCACTGACTCCGCTCCCTGCCCCCCAGGAGCCATCCGCAAGCAGCTGGCTGCCTTCCTGGAGGGTTTCTACGAGATCATCCCCAAGCGCCTCATCTCCATCTTCACGGAGCAGGAGCTGGAGCTTCTCATCTCGGGGCTGCCCACCATTGACATCGACGACCTCAAATCCAACACCGAGTACCACAAGTACCAGTCCAACTCCATCCAGGTGAGGGGCTGCCCCAGAGCTGGCTGCAGCTCCGTGCCGGGCGTTGTTATGTGCGGCTGTTCCCCAGCTGCCCCACCCCAGAGCTGGCTGCATCTCAGCACCAGGCGAGCCAGCCCCGTGCGGCGTTATGCGTGGCTGTTCCCCAGCTCCCCACTCTGACCCGCTCCCTCTGCCCTGGCAGATCCAGTGGTTCTGGCGAGCCCTGCGCTCCTTCGACCAGGCGGACCGAGCCAAGTTCCTGCAGTTCGTGACGGGCACCTCCAAGGTCCCCCTGCAGGGCTTCGCCGCCCTGGAGGGCATGAACGGCATCCAGAAATTCCAGATCCACCGGGACGACCGCTCCACCGACAGATTGCCTTCCGCTCACACGTGGTGAGGGGCCGGGCGGGGACACGGGGCAGGGCCCCCCCATGGGAAAGGGGCATAAGCTGTAGACTCTGATCTCCTGGGAATGGGGGGGGGTAGGGTGGGGGATCTGTCTCAGCCCCGGGTGGGGGGGGGCGGCAGTGTCCAATCCTAGAATGGGGGGGGGGGTTCGTTGGCCTCCCGCCCCCACTCACTGGTTTCTCCCCCTCACTCTAGTTTCAATCAGCTGGACCTTCCCGCCTACGAGAGCTACGAGAAGCTACGTCACATGCTGCTACTGGCCATCCAGGAGTGCTCGGAGGGTTTCGGCCTGGCCTGAGCCGGGCACCCCGCCTTCGCAGCTCTTTGTACTGAGGCAGACTCGGGGGACAGGAAGGGGCGCGTGAGGGGGGCGGGGCTCAGCGGATCTCCACCCCCTCCCTTTCCGAGGTGGCGCCCCCCTCCCACCACACACACACACGCCCCCCCACGCGTCCGGAGAGAAGACAAATGATATATATAAATATATATATATTTTTTTTGGTTTAGTTTGCATTTCTTCAGTTGTGCTTGGAATGTGTTGCCGTGAGCCGGACAGACGAGACGACGATACAATCTGCTTTGGTTTCTCGATCCTTCCCCTTGCCCCAGCCCCCTTCTGCCCCCGCCCCCACCCCGTTGGGCCCCCGTGGAGGGGGAGGGGAAAACAAGGGGGGGGGACACCCTGAGGTTTAAAAGAAAAAAAAAAAAGAAATCCCTCCCCCCTCCAAAAGAAGAAAAAGACAAAAAAAAAATTAAAAAATAAAAGCGCACTCTTGGTAAGAAACTCGGCTGCCGCGTCTTTGTCCGGCGCCACCGCTGGGGGGTGGCGAGTTCATGGGCCCCAAACCCGGAGGGGCCGGTGTGACCCAGGTCAGAGAACGGCCTAGAGCCGCTCTGTTAGAAACACACCCGGTGTTGATGGGGGAGATTCCCCCACGCCCCTGGGTCAGACGTTCCAGCCGATGACGCCTCCTTCCTGGGCTGTTTGTCTCACTTCCGCTTCCAGCTTTGCACTGGGAGCTCCACCGTGACCCCCAAATCTGCCTAGGAGTCGCTGCTTTCCAGGGGAGAGCCCCCCCCCGCCCCAGCCTGGTCACATGCCCGGCCTCTTGTTCCCGTATTAAATCACTTTGCCCCCACTTTGCCAGCCGGCTCCGGAGCAGTGACCTGCCCTCTGCACCATTTCCCGCTCCTGCAATGCTTGTGTCGTCTGCAGCTTTATCGGCGCCGATTGTTTGCTGCCAGGTCACTGATGAAAACGTTACACGGCATTGGGCCAAGCACCAATCCCTGAGGGACCCTGCTGGAAACGGACCCATTGGATGACGATTCCCTGGTTAGACCTGTCAGCCAGCCGGGGTTTGATCTATTTCATGTGGGCTGGGTTCATTTTGAGGTTTTTCATGAAGATGTCGTGCGGTACCAACTCAAATGCCTCACGAAGTCTTACGGCAGCACTATTACCTCTGTGGACCCAACTTGTAATCTCATCAACGTACCAAGTTTGACGGGAGCGAATTTCGATACCGTTACCCTCCTTTAATTCCTTATTAACCAGAGTCCTGTTCCAACCTCTCCATTATCTTGTCCGGGGTTGATGCCACATCATGCACCCTCTTTAAATATTGGCATAATATTTCTTCCAATCTTCTGGAACTTTGCCAGCATGCCAAGACTTGCTGGAAATCAGCGGTAATGGACCAGCGAGATCCTCGGCCAGCTCTTGTAAAACTCTTGGATGTAAGTTACCTGGATCTGCTGATTTTTAAAATGTCTTAACTTTGGTAGCTTCTGCTGAACATCCTCTAGAGATATTAGTGGAATGGAAAGTGTTGTAGTCACCATATGACTATATCATGTGTTTTCCTCCCAGACACAGAAAAGAAATATTTATTGAACTCGGCTGCCTTTCTGCATTAAAATTTGATAATTCTACTGTTTCCATCTAGTAATGGACCTATACCAGTGTCAGGATCCTTTTTGTCCTTAATTCTGTTGGCTCCTTGTCTCTCTCTTAGCTTCCCTCATCAGTTTTCTGCAATTCATAACTTCTGGTTTATATTCATTGCTGTCAACTTCCCCTTTCTTCCGTTGTGTGTCTATAAATAACTCCTTTCACATCCCCACTCAGCCCTTGTCAAGGGGGAGATTATGGCTTTTAGGGCATCTAGTACCTTGTCCTTCAGTGGTTCCCAATTCTAGTCACATTTTTGTGGTTAAATTCTTCCTCCCAGCTGCCTGGGCTCATCACCTTTTTCAGCCTTGGGAAACTGGCCCGGTCAAAGCACCAGGGGTAGCGGTCACTGGGCTGGCTGCAAATCACATGGACCGAAGCTCCCACTAACTTTTAGTGCTGTGAGGTTTGGACAAGGCCTAAGACAGAACGGCCAGACTGGGTCAGACCAAAGGTCCATCTAGCCCAGTGTCCTGTCTGCCGACAGTGGCCAGTGCCAGGCGCCCCACAGGGAGTGAACAGAACAGGGCAATTATCAAGTGATCCGTCCCCTGTCGCTTGTTCCCAGCTTCTGGCAAACCAGAGGCTGCGGACACCATCCCTGCCCAGCCTGGCTAACAGCCATTGATGGACCTGACCTCCATGAACTCATCTAGCTCTTTTTTGAACTCTGTTATAGTCTTGGCCTTTGCAACGTCCTGTGGCAAGGAGTTCCCCAGGCTGACTGTGCGCTGGGTGAAAGAATTGTTTGTTTTAAACCTGCTGCCTGTTAATTTCATTGGGTGACCCCTAGTTCTTGTGTTATGGGAAGGAGTAAATAACACGTCCTGCTTTACTTTCTCCGCACCCGTCGTGATTTTATAGACCTTAATCATATCTCCCCTTAGCCGTCTCTTCCAAGCTGAAAAGTCCCAGGCTTATTCATCTCTTCTTTTGTTCCCCTTTTCTGAACCTTTTCCAATTCCAATAGATCTTTTTTTCAGCCGGGGCGACCACAGGTGCACGCAGAACTCAAGGTGTGGGCAAACCATGGATTTACAGAGCAGCAACATGGTATTTTCTGTCTCCTCTCTCCCTTTCTTAACGATGCCCAACGTTCTGTTGGCTTTCTGGCTGCTGCTGCACCTCGAGTGGGTGTTTCCAGAGAACTAGCCACAGTGACTCCGAGATCTTTCTCGAGTGGTAACAGGTCATTTAGAGCCCATCATTGTGTACGTAGAGTTGGGATGATGTTTCCAATGGGCATTACTTTGCATTTATCAACAGTGAATTTCATCTGCCATTTTGCTGCCCAGTCGCCCAGTTTCGAGAGATCCTTGTGTAGCTCTTCGCAGTCTGCCTGGGACTTCGCTATCTTGAGTGGTTTTGTAGCATCTGCAAATTTTGCCGCCTCCCTGGTCACCCCTTTTTCCAGCTCATTTATTAATATATGAAAAGGACTCGGCCCAGAACAGACCCCTGGGGGGGGGACACTATTTACCTCTCTCCATTCTGAAAACTGACCCTTTATTCCTACCCTTTGTTTCCTGTCTTTGAACCAGTTACCAACCCCGGAGAAGCTCTTCCCTCTTATACCATAACAGGGACCTTGTCAAGGGCTTTCTGAAAACCTCAGTGCACTAGATCCACGGGATCCCCCTTGTCCACGTGCGTGTTGACCTCCTCAAAGAATTCTAGTAGAGTGGCGAGGCGCGATTTCCCTTTACTAAAACCATGTTGACTCTTCCCCAAGTTACATTCATCTCTGTATGTGACAATTTTGTTTACTATAATTTCAACCAGTTTGCCTGGTACTGAAGTCAGGCTCACCGGCCTGTAATTCCCAGGATCACCCCTGGAGTCCTCTTTAAAAACTGGCGTCGCATTAGCTACCCTCCAGTCATCTGGAACAGAAGCTGATCTAAGTGATAGATTACAGACAGGTGCTAGTCCTGCAATTTCACTTTTGAGTTCCTTCAAAACTCGAGTGAATACTTAAACTGAACAGTAATATCAGTTTGTTCCAAAGCCTCCTCTACTGACACCTCAATCTGGGACAGTTCCTCAGATTTGTGTCCTAAAAAGAATGGCTCAGGTTTGGGAATCCTCAGCTGTGAAGACCGATGCAAAGAATTCATTTAGTTTCTCCACAATGGTCTTATCGTCCTTGAGTGCTCCCTTAGCACCTCCAGCGGCCAGTGGCCCCACTGGTTGTTTAGCAGCTTCTGATGTACTTAGCAAATTTTTTTTTTTTTTTACTTTGTCTTTGGCAAATTGTTCCTCAAATTATTTTTTTGCCCTTCCTCATGGTATATTTACCCTTCGTTTGCCAGAGTTTAGGCTCTTTATTTTCCTTACTAGGATTTAACTTCCACTTTTTACATGAGGCCTTTTGGCCTCTCACTGTGTTTTACTTTGTTGGTTAACCACTGTGGCTCTTCTTTGGTTCTCTTACTATGTTTTCTAATGTGGGGAATAGGTTTAAGTTGAGTGTCTCTTATGGTGTCTTTAAAACGTTTCTATGCGGCTTGCAGGGATTTCACTCTTTGCAATGGACCTTTTTCATTTCTGTTTCACAAACCTTGTTTTTGTGTAGTTCCCCTTTCTGCAATTAAACGCGACAGTGTTGGGCTGCTGTGGTGCTTACCCTGCCACAGGGATGTTACATTTCATTATGTTATGGTCACTGTTACCAAGCAGTCCAGCTCTACTCGCCTCTTCGACCAGATCCTGTGCTCCACGGTGGGACTAAATCAAGAATTCCCTCTTCTCTGGTGCGTTCCAGGCGTCGCTGCTCCAAGATGCAGTCACTTCAGATGTCAAGAAACTTTATCTCTGCATCCTGTCCTGAGGTCACATGTACCCAGTCAAGGTGGGGAGAGTTGAAATCCCCCATTATTATTGAGGTTTTTATTTTAATAGCCTCTGTAATCTCCCTGAGCATTTCACTGTCACCAGCCTGGGCAGTAATATATCCCTATTGCTATATTCTTAATATTCAAGCAGGGGATTACAATCCATAGCGATTCTAGGGTACAGGTTGATTCATTTAAGATATTTCCTTCATTCAATTCTATGCTTTCTTTTACAGATAGTGTCACTTCCCCACCATGACCTGCTCTGTCCTTCTGATATATTTCGTACCCTGGTATTACTGTGCCCCACTGATCATCCTCATTCCACCAAGTTTCTGTGATGCTCATTATATCAATAGCCTCATTGAGTACAAGGCTCTAGTTCACCCATCTTCTTACTTAGACTTCTAGCATCTGTATATAAGCACTTTACAAACTTGTCACTTTTAAGCTGTCTCCTATTTCATGATGGAATTGACTGGGTTTCTTTCATTGGACTGTTTTTCATTTGATCTTACCTGTATTTTTATGATGGAGAATCTCCACTAATCCCTCTCTCCCCCCACCCCCCTACCACCCCTGGGCTGTCTTGATCTGACCCAGGGGCTCCTCTGCACCTGGCGGCTTTGCTCCAGCCTTTAGTTTAAAAATGGTTCTGCCCCCTTTTAAGTGCCAGCAATCCGGTTCCCGTGTGGTGGAGCGCATCCTTCCCCTCTCGGTTCCCCCTTTCCCCAGTTCCTAAGGCCTCTAACCCCCTCCCCCATCATCTCATCCATGCAGTGAGACCCTGTAGCTCTGCAACTGGGAGCCCTCTCAGGAAATGCTGCGGGGGGGGGGGGTTCCTAGCCTAGGCACCTGGGGGGAGGAGAGAAGATTGTTCCTCGGCGCTGCTAGTACCTGACCACCCCCACCCCAGCTCGGTTAGTGCCCCTCACTCCTGACTTGCAGCCCCTTGGGCATCCTTCCCCTCCCCAGCTCTGCGATCTTAGCCCCAGGCCATGGAGGGGCAAGAGCTGGGTGTAGTGAGACAGCCGGGGGGGCGGAGCGAGACATTAATTCCCCCACATCCCTGCCCCCACCCAAGTGCAGGGAACCAGGCTGGAACCTTAGGCACGCAGCCTCTGTCGCAGGGGGGGCGGAATGACAGCGCACATCAGCGCCATCTTGGTAGAGTCCGGGAAGGGCCGTCGCGCGGCCGCCATATGGGGTGTGGCGGATGAATACTCGGTGCGCGGGAAGAGGAAACAATGGAGCGCGTCCCGTGCGCCATCTTGGGTGTGGCGGATGAATACTCAGTGCGCGGGAAGAGGGACGCCATGTTGATTGTGTCGGAAACAATGGAGCGCGCGGACCGTGCGCCATCTTGGGTGTGGCCCTGCTACAGTGGGCGCTATTGAGGGGCCATCTTGGGTGTGGCACGTGCTAGATTGGCTCCCCCGGTATTATGTCATAGAGAGGAGCGTGACATCATAATTTCCCCTCGCCAGGCACAGGGAGGGGGAAAGGGGTGGGGCCAGTGGGAGCTGGAGCCCGCCCCCTCTAGGGGCAGCAGAGGTGAGCCCCTCCCCTTCCTCTAAAATGGCCGCTACAGAGACACCCCACCCCCACCCCAAAGGAGCAGAGGGGCTGGTCCCTCCCCTGCTGGAGAACTGCCCCCAATAGGGGCGGGGCATGGGGCTAGGGGGTGGAGCTTGCAGCTCGGGAGGCGGAACTGGAGAGCAGAATGAAGCGGGGGGGCAGGACTATTGGAGAGCCCGGAGCTGGGGAGGGGGTTCAGAGCTGGGGGGGGGACATAAGGGAGGGGTCTCAAGATTGCTGGGAAATTTCCCACTGCTACAAACCTCCCACCCCCAAAAAATTGTTGATTGCGATACCCCAACCTCTACCACAGTGGGGGGGGGAGGCCAGGCACCTGGGGGTGCAGGACCAGCAGGACTGGGGTGGGGGTCTCAGCTTACACGCTAAGGGCCCAACACACACCAGGCAGCAAACAGAACCCAGGAGTCCTGGCTCCCAGTGCCCCCTGCTCTAACCCTCTGGACTCCACTCCCCTCCCCGAGCTGGGAAGAGAACCCAGGAGTCCTGGCTCTCCCCACCCCGCTCTAACCACTAGTCCCCCCTCCTCTCCCAGAGCCGGGGAGAGAACCCAGGCGTCCGGGCTCCCTCCCCCCCCGCTCTAGGCTGGTGAGAAGATGCACCAGGAGTTTGTGCTGCCGTATTACACGGCGGATTGCGACCAGGCGCGGGGGCTGATGAACACGGCCATGGGGCCCCTGCAGCGCCAGCTCCGGGCCGGCGAGTACGAGATCTTCCAGTACGCCCCCATCTTCGAGAGCGACTTCATACAGGTACCGGGGCTGGGGGCGGGGCTCGGAGCTGGGGGCGGGGCTATGGGGCTGGGGGCGGGGCTATGGGGCAGCGAACAGCTGGGGCCAAGCAGCTGAGGGGGAGGCACTAACCTGCCCCTCTACTCCCCACCCGCAGATCAGCAAGCGCGGGGAGGTGGTGGACGTGCACAATCGTGTCCGAGTGGTCACGGTGGGCGTGGCCTGCACAAGCCCCGCCCTCCTGGTGCCCAACGTGCTGCTGCTGGCCCGGCCTGTGGTCCCCTCCGAGGAGAGCCGGGGCCGCAGGGGCCCCCCTGCCAAAGCACTAGAGCTCACCAGGTGAGACACGCCCCCCGCCCACCATAAATGGTGCCCCTCACTCCTGACCCGCAGCCCCCTCCTAGCCCAGCCTCAGCCCTGCCGGTGCCCCTCACTCCCGACCTGCAGCCCTGGGCTCCCCCCCATCCCTACTGGTGCCCCTCGCTCCCGACCCACAGCCACCTCAGGCTCTGCTGGTGCCCCTCACTCCTGACCTGCAGCCCTGGGCTCCCCCTCCCAGCCCTGACAGCGCCCCTCACTCCCAATCCGCAGCCCCTGCCAGCCCAGCCCTGCCCCCCCGGCCCCCTAACTCCTAGGCCTAGGCTCCCCCACCTCAGTCCCTCCCGACCCACAGCCCTCTGCTGTCCCTGCAGGCTGCTCCCGCTGCGGTTTGTGAAGATCTCGGTGCACGACGGCGACATGCTGCAGCTGCGGCTGAAGCTGGCCAGCGGCCGCTCGTTCTACCTGCAGCTCTGCCCCCAGGGCGACGCCCACTACGAGCTCTTCGATATGTGGGTGCAGATCATCAACCTCCTCCGGCCACCCGCGGAGGGGAGCCACGGGGGACAGGCCCTGCCCGGAGACCCTGGGGCTTTTGGGGAACCCCTGCTCCAAGGCATCAGCCAGGACACTACCGGGGTGAGGCACCACCAGCTGCTCTGCTCCAGGCAGGGGGCTAGTGGTCAGAGCCGGGGGGGGGCTGGGAGCCAGGACACCTGGGTTCTCTCCCCAGCTCTGGGAGGGGAGTGGGGGCTGGTGGGTCAGAGCTGGGGGGGCTGGGAGCCCGGACGCCTGGGTTCTCTCCCCGGCTCTGGGAGAGGAATGGGGGCTGGTGGTTAGAGCAGGGGGGGGGCTGGGAGCCCGGACGCCTGGGTTCTCTAGCTATAACCCATTCCATTGTCCTCCCCAGAGCCTGGAGTCGCTGGCCCCCGAGGAAGGGGGCCCGGATGCCTTGAGCATCTGCAGTCTCCGGACTCCCAGCCCCTCCCGGGATGACCCAGGGAGCTCGCACAGCCGCACCCCCCCCAGCCTCAGCCCCTCACTGCCCCGCAAGCCGCCCAGCGTGGGGAGGGGGTCGCAGCGGGGCGGGTCCACAGGGGAGCGCAGGAGCCAGTCTGAGTCGCCAGGGGGGTCACCGGCCCCCCAGGAGAGGAGTCAGGGTAGCCAGGGGAGCAGCCCCTCGAGCAAGAGGAAAGAGTCCAGCAGGTGATGGGGGGGGGACCAGGAAATTGGGATCTGGGGGGGTGGGGGCAATGGAAGGTGTCGGGCGTATGGGGTGGGGAGGCTGGGGGGGAGATGGAGGGCCTGGGAGGTGGGAGGAAGGAGGGCCTGGGAGGTGGGGGGAGGCCTGGGGGGATAGAGGGCCTGGGAGATGGGGGAAAGCTGGGGGGGATGGAGGGTCTGGGAGGCCTGGGGGGATGGAGGGTCTGGGAGGCCTGGGAGGTGGGGAGGCCTGGGGGATCCCAGCGTCTCATCGTCTCATTTCGTTTCCAGGCGGGCGGATCGAGGGGGGGGAGCCAGACAGAGCAAATCATCGCAGAGCCGGGGTAAGAGCCAGACACAGGCGGGGGGAGGGTGCCCCCCCATGTGACAGCCCCTAGCCCAGCCCCTGCGGCCCGAGCCCAGGGCGCCCCATCTGGCCGTCCCCCTGGGGCCTAGGGTGGCCAACTTCCTAACCACATACCCGGTCCCTTGCTCCGCCCCCTGCCCCGCCCCTTCTCTGGAGCCCCGCCCCCATTCACTGCAGCTCCCTCCCTCCGTCGCTCGCTCACTGTCACCGGGCTGGGGCTGGCGGCCACTTCTGGGGAGCAGTGCTGGGCCCTGGCAGGCAGGGAGCTGCCTTAGCCCTGCTGCGCCGCCGACCGCAGCCGCCAGGGGCCCTTTTCGACTGGGCCTTCTGGTCGTCCGCGCGGGGCCACGTTCCCCCACCAGCCTGACACCCGCCCCCCCAGCCTGACACCAGGCCCCCCCACCAGCCCAACGCCAGGCCACCCCCAGCCTGAGACTGGCCCCCCCCAGCCCGACGCAGGGCCCCCAGCCTGACACCTCCCCCCCAGCCCGACGCTGGCCCCCAGCCTGACACCAGGCCCCCAGCCTGACACCGCCCCCAGCCTGACACGGCCCCCCCCAGCCTGACACCCCGCCCGCAGGCAGGAAGCCCGGCCGGATCCTGTCGCTGGTGAAGTCTCTGTCCCGCATGAGCCTGAGTCGGGGCGACGGCCGGAGCCGCCCCCCCAAGGACAAGAAGAAGAGGCGCTGACGGCTGCACGTGGGAGGAGCCAGTAGAGAAGGGGGCGGGGCATGGTGGAGAAAGGGGCGGGGCCTCCTGGGGCAATTGGGGGAGGAGCCTGCCTGAAAGCCCAATAAAGTCTCAGTTACCAGCAAGGGGCGTGGTCCTGAGGGGGCGGGGCTACCCCATGGGGCGTGGCCAAATGGGGGCGGGGCTCTGGCCGCAGGCACCCGAGGGGTGTGTCCATGGCATGGGGGCGGGGCCAAGGCTCGGAAGCGGGAGCTCTGAGCGTTCCTAGTCTCCTCCCGGTCCTCCGATCATCACTTCCGGTCCGGAGCGGAAGTGGTGCGGACCGTGGCGGAAGTGAAGTTAGTTAAGGGGGTTGCGGGGCGGAAGTGACGCGAGCAGCGTTTCCACGCGGCCGGCGGGCGGGGTGGGGGATGCGGCTGCTGAGCTGGAACGTGGCCGGGCTCCGGGCCGGGCCGGGCCCCGCGGGGCTCGGGGCGCTGGGCGGGGACGTGATCTGCCTACAGGAGACCCGCGTCACGCGTGAGCGGGGTCAGGGGTCACAGGGGCGGGGAAGGGGTCAAAGGGCAAGGGTCAGGGGTCACAGGGGCGGGGCAAGGGCCAGTGGGGCAGGGGTCACAGGGCATGGCCAGGGAAGTAGTGATGGCGGGGGGGGTCAGAGGTCAATGAGAAGGGCCAGCGATGGGGGTCAGAGGGCACCGCGCACAAGGGGGGGCCAGAGGGGCCCAGCCTGACCCCGCGGTGACCCCGTGTCCCCAGGGGACCTGCTGGCGGAGCCGCTGGCCATGGTGGACGGCTACAACTCCTACTTCAGCTTCTGCCGCACCCGGAGCGGCTACTCAGGTAACGGGGGAGAGCTTGGGACCCAGGCGTCCGGGCCCCCAGCCCCACCCCCCTCCCAGAGCCGGGGCTGGCACCGGACTCCTGGGTTCTCTCTCGCTCTTTCTCCCCCCAACCAGGTGTGGCGACCTTCTGTAAGGACAGTGCCACCCCGCTGGCGGCGGAGGAGGGGCTCTCCGGGCTCCTGGCCCGGCCCGGGGAGGGCGGCGCCGTGGGGTGTTATGGAGACCTAGGGGCCTTCACGCCCCAGGAGCTGAAGGCGCTGGACAGCGAGGGGCGCGCGGTGATCACCCAGCACCGCATACGGTGAGGGACGCCCTGGGGCCGTGTCCCCGAGGATTGTGGGGTGAGGAGCTGTGGGCCCACAGAGTGCTGGGTTAGGGAGGGCAGGGAGCCAGGTGTGGGGGGATGGTTGTTGGCTGGGGGGCGCAGATGCCTGCCTAACACAACCCCCCAATGTGTTTTCTGCCTTCTCCCCCCCGCAGGACATCGGCACAGCAGGAGACCACCCTGACGGTGATCAATGTGTACTGCCCACGGGCCGACCCCCAGCGCCCCGAGCGTGCCGCCTACCAGGCATCCTTCTACCAGCTGCTGCAGGGCCGGGCCGAGGCGCTGCTGAGAGACGGGGGGTACGTACCCTGTCCCCAAATCCCTGACACCCCCCAACCTGGGCCAAGGTGCTGCTGAGAGATCGTATCCCCTCAGTCTCCCCTGACCCCATCAACCCAAACCCAACACCTCTTGAAGCCAGAGGGTCCAGGCCCCCTCCCCCATCTCCCTGTGACCCCCCTCCCGCACCGAGGTCTTCTCTCTCCATCACCCTCCTCAGAGCCCCTCCTGGGACTAGAGATCTCCCCTCCATCTGGGGTGCTGCCCCCCCCCCATCCTCTCATTGCCTGAGCTCATCATTTGCAGATGATGCCAAACTGGGAGGGATTGCAACTGCTTTGGAGGACAGGGTCATAATTCAAAATGATCTGGATCGGGGTAGGCAATGGCACGCGAGCTGATTTTCAGTGGCACTCACACTGCCCAGGTCCTGGCCACCAGTCGGGGGGGGGGGGGGGCTCTGCATTTTAATTTAATTTTAAATGAAGCTTCTTAAACGTTTTAAAAACATTATTTACTTTACATACAACAATAGTTTAGTTATATATTATAGACTTATAGAAAGAGAGCTTCTAAAAACATTAAAATGTATGACTGGCACGCAAAACCTTAAATTAGAGTGAATAAATGAAGACTCGGCACAGCACTTCTGAAAGGTTGCTGACCCCGATCTGGACAAATTGGAGAAATGGTCTGAGGTAAACAGGATGAAGTTTAACAAAAACAAATGCAAAGTGCTCCACTTAGGAAGGAACAATCAGTTCCACACATACAGAATGGGAAGAGACTGCCTAGGAAGGAGTACGGCAGAAAGGGATCTAGGGGTTCTAGTGGACCACAAGCTAAATATGAGTCAACAGTGTGATGCTGTTGCAAAAAAAGCAAACGTGATTCTGGGATACATTAACAGGTGTGTTGTGAGCAAGACACGAGAAGTGATTCTTCCGCTCTGCTCCGCGCTGGTTAGGCCTCAACTGGAGTATTGTGTCCAGTTCCAGGCACTGCATTTCAAGAAAGATGTGGAGAGGGTCCAGAGAAGAGCAACAAGAATGATGAAAGGTCTAGAGAACATGAGCTACGAAGGAGGCTGAAAGAATTGGGTTTGTTTAGTCTGGAGAAGAGGAGACTGAGAGGGGACATGAGAGCAGTTTTCAAGTACATAAAAGGTTGTTACAAGGAGGAGGGAGATAAATTGTTCTTCTTAACCTCTAGGGATAGATCAAGAAGCAATGGGCTTAAACTGCAGCAAGGGAGGTTTAGGTTGGACATTAGGAAAAAGTTCCTAACTGTCAGGGTGGTTAAACACTGGAAAAAATTGCCTAGGGAGGTTGTGGAATCTCCATCTCTGGAGATATTTAAGAGCAGGTTAGAGAAATGTCCATCTGGGATGGTCTAGACCAGGCCTGCACAACATATGGCCCGCAGGCCGCATGCGGCCCGTGGAGCCTCACTGTGCGGCCCGCGGGGGGATTCTAAATCTCCCGCACACGGCGCTCTGCGGGCAGCCCAGAGCCCTTTGAATCCCAGCCCCTGTCCGCTGATTGCCCCCTTCCCCAGACCCCTGCCCAACTGCCCCCCAGGACCCCCACCCTCTATCTAAGCACCACTGGTCCTTGTCCCCCAATTACCCCCTCCCGAGACCCCTGCCCCTAACTGCCCCTTGGGACCCCAGTCCCTATCTAAGCCTCCCTTCTCCTTGTCCCCAGCTGCCCCTCCTGAGACCCCACCCAACTTCCCCCCAGGACCCCACCCCCTACCTGTCCCCTGATAAACCTCCTGGACTGCCATGCCTATCCAATTGTTGCCTGTCCCCTGACTGCCCCTCCGAACCTCTGCCCCATCCAACCCCTGCTCCTTGTCTGCCCCCGGAACCTCCTACCCCTTCTCCAACCCCCAAACCGCTTACTGTGCCACTCAGACCAGCGTGTCTGGCTCCGTGCAGCTCCAGACAGTTGCTGCCATGCTCCCCCATGGAGCCCACAGCCCTCTCCCACCCCCAGCACCTGCCTTCCAGATTTGAACACCTCAAAATTCAGGAGTGCTCAAGCTCGGTTTGGGCAGCTTTTACTTCATTTCTCCCAAATCAAATATACTGATCCACTGTAACTTGCTGTAGAAAAAGTAGAAAAAAATTGAGCAAGAAATGCTTATTAGCACTGGAATTGCTATTTTCAACAGCCATTGCCTTTTTGTTTGTTTCAGCAAGACAGTGATATTGCATTGGCAAATTCCCCATAGAAAGAGAGAGTGGAACAAAAGAATAATAAAGGCACCTCAACTTTTCCTCATTTATGGAGGACAGTCTTATAATATGCATCCAGATATCCTCCAATCCCACAAGCTGAAAATTGTTCCACTTTACTGCAGCTCTGTAATCATACGGGAACCAATCCTGTCTGTGTTTTGTGCACATCCAAAATTCCGGCTGAACGACCCACCCTGGGAGCGAGTTACCAGTGACCCAGGGCTGGGGCAGCAGGAGGTGTGTGTGGGGGGCACTGGTGGGGAGGAAAGGGGGAAGCCCAGTGCTGGGATGGCAGGGTGGGGGTGGGGGGAGAGCCCAGGACTGGAGCAGCAGGAGGGTACTGGGGGAGCCCAGGGCTAGGACGGGGGGCAGCCAAATTTTTTTTTGCTTAGGGCAGCAAAAAACCTAGAGCCGGCCCTGCCGGGTTCCCCCAGCCGCCGGAGCCCTGGGTCCTTTAATTTGACCCTGAGGGCTCCCAGCCACCTCTTTAGCTGGGAGCCCCTGGTTGATTTAAAATAAAGTATCACCTCCCCACCCCCAACCTTCCTTTTGGGCCCACAGCTGTTTTGGTGGGGCGGCGCTGGGGAAGGAGGCTTTGTTTCCGCAGGGCTGGGTGGCCCTGGGGCGGGGTGTTTCCTCCCCTCAGCTGTTTTCTTTGGAGGAATGTGGCCCTCGCCGCTTTACGAGTTGTGCAGGCCTGGTCTAGGTCTAGACAGTATTTGGTCCTGCCAGGAGGGCAGGGGACTGGACTCGATGACTTCACGAGGTCCCTTCCAGTCCTAGAGTCTATGAATCCCTCCTGACTCCCCAGCCCCATTTTTTGTCTTCCAGGCACGTTGTGATCTTGGGGGACATCAACACGTCGCATCGGCCCATCGACCACTGTGAGCCAGGGGACCCGGTTAGTGCCCCTCTAATCTGGGGGGGATGGGGAGCCAGGACTCCTGGGTTCTCTCCCCAGCTCTGGGAGGGGGTGACACTGACTCTCCCCCTCCCTCCCCCAGGAGGCGTTCCGGGAGCACCCAGGCCGGCGCTGGCTGGACGGGTTCCTGTGGGCGCCAGACGGGCCCCCTGGGCAGGGGCTCTTCGTCGACACCTTCCGCCTGCTGCACCCCAGCCAGCCGTACGCCTTCACCTGCTGGCGCATCGACACCGGCGCCCGCCTCACCAACCACGGCACGCGGCTAGACTACGTCCTGGCCGACCGGGCCCTGGCGCTGGCCGAGCTGCGGGATGCCCGCATCCTGCCCGAAGTGCCCGGCTCTGACCACTGCCCTGTGCTGGCTGAGCTGGCAGCCACCTTCCTGCCAGCGCCCCGCTGCCCCTCACTCTGCACCCGCCACATGCCCGAATTCGCCGGCACCCAGCAGAAGCTCAGCCGCTTCCTGGTCAGGGTGGAGCGGGGAGCGGGGGCCGTAGGAGGCCCCGGGATGTGTCGGGGGGCAGGGGTGGGACCAGGGTGCGCTGCACGGAGGGGGAGACGCTTGCCCAGGGGGCAGGGGGACCTGCTGAGGTATTTCAGAGCCGCACAGGGCCAGCTGGGGACAGGCACAGGCCAGGGCAGACGAGAGTCGTCGGACCACAATGCCTCAGGGCATGGGACACAGGAACCTGCCCAGGATGCGCCGGGGCAGAGAGGACAAGAGGCGGCCCACAATGCACCAGGGCAGGGCAGACAACAGGAGCTGACAACGGGGCAGGCAGCGGGCACCCAGCCCAGCAGCACAGCCTGCTGGCGCATGGTGCTGCGTGGCCCAACTCCCCCACCCTGCTGCCCGGCCCATGGGGAGCCCTGTGCCCTGCGAACTGTCCGCAAACCGGGCCCCAACCGTGGGCGGCGTTTCTATGTCTGTGCCCGGCCCCCAGGGCGCCCCAGCGATCCCCGTGCCCGCTGCGACTTCTTCCGCTGGGCCGGTGAGGGGCGCTCCCTGGGCTCCTGGGTTTAAACCCACCACAGTGTCTAATTATTTTTTGTAAACTCCTGGGTTTTGTACAAAAGGGAAAATTCTGTCTATTTTTATAAATAAAGATGCTGAAATGTTCTTGTCTTGATAAAGGTACATAACATCTTATATGCAGCATCAGCCCTTTCCTTGCTGGCTTCTGGCTCACAGACATAGATTCAATTTTTGCATATTAATTGGAGTTCAGCAGTTTCTCTTTGGAGTCTGTTCTTCCTCCCACTGGTTTTTGAATGCTGCTGTATGATGGCATATATCATGTTTTATGTAAAGAGGTCACCTTATTACACCAAGTTCCCATATGAGCCTTTGTGTATCTCTCCTTACTGCCCCCTTCTTGACTGTGTATTTATTATAGGCATATTGCCCTCTCCCCCTTAGTCTTTTTAATCTTTCCTCCCTCTCCAAACCGCTAATCATTTTAGTTGCCCAGTGTGACGAGGTGGGACTGTTTGTACTGGGGGGGCTGGGTACAGATCCGCTCTGTCTCCTAGCAACAGATAGGAGGGGAGAAGCAAGGAGAGAGGGAGGGCTCTGATCCCGAAGGGGGGCTGTGAGGTTGAGGTCCCAAGATTATTACTGGCTGGCTGAGAGTCCTGGTGAATTCGTGACCAACTGGTGGGATCAACTGCATCCCATTGCTGTGGACAGCGGAGTGTGACCAGAGGAGGAGAAGGAGAAGGACTTTACACTTACTGGCACACTAGGGGTCCTGGTCCCCCCCTGGAACCTGTGGGAAGCCCAGCTGGAGGACACAGATCATGTGAATGAGCTGATCCCTGTCTCTGAGGGAAGGGAATTCAAACACACCTTCCTGATGGCCTTTGAGCCGGGGGGGGGGGGATCTCTTGGTTCAGAGCCCCCCCCGGGGCACTCTGTGGGAATGTAAGTGGGTTCTTTGAACTTCCACCAGGTCACTCACTAGAGTGACCCTGCTGAGTTTGGGGGAGGTGGGAGGTGGTGTGTGACAACCTGCTGGGGCTGGGGACAGGGGCTGGAGTGTCTATCTTTTTTGAGGTGAGGAGACCACATCTGTACACAGTATTTGCATGGATTTATATAATACTCTATCCCCTTTCTAATGCCTCACAAGACCATTTTCCTGACTCTAAGTTACAACATGACGGGGGCCGGGGGCCGGGGGCTATGTGTAGTATTCACATTAAATTTGCCATTTTGGTGCCCAGTCACTTAGTTTTGCGAGCTCTTTTTGAAGTTCTAGCTGCCAGCCAAGGACTCTGGGCCCCCCACACACCCCGATTTATTGCAGGAGGATTCCGGGTTTAGACGCTGCAGACCCCGCAGGCTCGTCTCGCTCCGTAACCCGGCAGCGGCGGGGGCGTGTTCGCGGCTTCGGCCCCACCGGCCCCGCGTCTGCTGCGGAACAAGAAACACGGAGCCGTCGGTCCCACCCCGGACAGAGCCGAGCCCGGCGCCCCCCGTGCCCGAGCCGGGCCCCCCGCGAGAGCCGGTCCGGTCCGGTCCCCCCCGCCCGTCCGGTCGGGTCCGGTCGCCCGCCCCGGGAGTCGCCGCCCCCGCCAGAGGCAGCAGCCGCCCGGAGCCGGGTCCCAGCCAGGCCCCGCCCCAGCCTCACCTCCCGGACGCCGGGGTCCTCCGGCCGCTCCTCCTTCCCCTGCTCCGGATGCAGCAGCAGCCGCCGCTCCCCGCGCGGGGCCGCGCCCGCTTTGATCCCCCGCCGCGCTCCGGCCCGGCCAATGGGGCGGCCGGACCAGCCGCGCATGCGCCCTTCGGCCCGGGCGTGGACGGGGGCCGCGGCTCGTCAGAGCGGCCGCCAGGTGGCGTCAGAGCCTTCTAAAGGCCCCCGCCCTCCCAGCTGCAGAAGCGCAACTCCCCCCCCCCGCCCCATTGCTCCTCAGCTGGACCCCCCCCCCCACCTTCACCTGCCCCCCACAAGCCTCTCTGCAGCCAGCTGCCCCCCACCTAGACACACACCCCCCAGATCGCCCCCCCACACACACACTGGGATCCTGCCTGGCCCCAGGGTGGTTCTGGGGCTGTGTCAGGTTGAGGCAGCCCCAATCTGGGGGCAGAGGGTGATCCCCCACCTTGGTGCAGCCGGGGGGTGGGGGCTCCCCCCTGCCAGGCTGCAGCCTCGGTCTGGATTTGATTGACAAATAAAAGTGGCCAAATTTTCAAATATTGGGCACGGAATCTGTACCGTTTTGGTGCTGAATGGTCCCTGCGCCGCCCCCCGTAACACTTGTCCCGTATTGTTGTAAAATGTGTGTCGGAGACGGCACGGCCCGACCCAGGCCTGGTCCATGTGACGTTAGCAGGGGACTGGCTTCACTGGCGCTTTCTCTGGAGTCGTTGGTAACAGGTGGGGACCCCAGGCCTGGTTTTACCAACCCGGGCGCCCCTTTCATTGGAACATCACGTCTCACGAACCCCCCCTAAAATGGGATTTTTCTCCTTGACCTAAGTATAAATGGGAAAGGCCCTTGGAAATCTAACAGGGGGGTTTATGGCCTGCTTCTTCCACACTAATTAACAATAATTATTATTCATCACAACAGTAGGTTTATTACACGATGACAACAGCAACCCTCATCCGAGCCCTCACGTCCGTCGCTCGCGGCCCTCGGACGCAGCCGGTCATGGGACAAGGCTCCCCCGTTTCACCGGGGAGTCGCGGATGTGAAACAGCAGGAAGGGATTTAAGAAGCCGACTCGGGGTGTCTACACACACACACACACCCCGCCGGATCCAACACCCCCAGGGCTTCGGTCCCGAGCAGTCCAGGCAAACGACGCACGTTCCGCCGAAGCTGAAATTGTTCTTCGGCATCATGTTAAAAACAGGAGCTGCCGATTTACTTTAAAAAACAGCAACAAATTATCTGCCTCCTTTTCTGCTTGAATCTCCCCAGTGGGTAGAGACGGCTCAGCTTAGCGCTTGGAAGTCCAGGGGCCCGGGCTGCTTCCCCCCCAGGGCCCCTAGGGACACCTCTGTCTGGCCACTGTTAGGGAGTTCCCCCCCAAAACCCCCCCCCTGTAACATTTCACAAACTCCAGTTTGGGAACCAGGCAAATCTCTAGATGAGTTGATTGACCCCCCAGAAGACCTCTGAGTACCCCCAGGGGCCACTGGTCTAACCCACTAGCCCCCCACTCCCCTCCCCTCCCTTCCAGAGCCAGGAAGAGAACCCAGGCATCCTGGCTCCCAGCCCCCTGCTCTAAACACCAGCCCCCCACTCCCCTCCCAGAGCTGGGGAGAGAACCCAGGTGTCCTGGCTCCCAGCCCCCTCCCCCCACTCTAACCCACTAGCCCCCCACTCTCCACCCAGAGTCGGGGAGAGAACCCAGGCGTCCTGGCTCCCAGCCCGCCCAGAGCCAGGGAGAGAACCCAGGCGTCCTGGCTCCCAGCACCCCCTGCACTAACCCACCAACCCCCACTCCCCGCCCAGAGCCGGGGGGAACCCAGGACTCCTGGCTCCCAGCCCTTCCCCCCATTCCCGGCCTCTCCCCACCTTGCGGCAGCCATCTGGGACCACAGCCTGTGCCCTGCTCAGCCCCCCAGGCCTGGTCCGTGTGAGGGCGTGGTCCCCCCAGACCCAGACCTGGAGGGCCCCAGTACTCACCCCTTGCTATCCAAGTCCTGCCCCCCCCAGTACCTGCGCCCCGTTCCCCCTACCTGCGCCTCATGGGTGGGGCCGGACGCCTGGGTTCTCTGGGAGTGGCGTCTGGTGGGTTAGGGTGCGGGGGAGGCCGGACGCCTGGGTTCTTCCCCCGTGCTCGGTGCCTGGGGGGGGGGGGGTCCAGCTGCCGATGGCCCCGTTCAGCGCTTGTCCCGGCCCCCAGCAGCGTCCGCCCGGCCCGGCCCGGCCCGGCTCCCAGGCCAGACCGAGCCGGCGGGGGCGGGACCCGGACCCAGCTGTGAGGCTGGTCATGTGACCGAATCAGCTGATTCCCCCCCCCGGCTTTGCCTGGTGACAAGCAGCGCCCCCCCCCGTCCGCCAGTCTCGGGGGGGGGCTCCCTCCAATGGCCAAGGCTGCAGCCCCCCAACTGGTGTCCGGGAGCAGGGGGGGGCGCCCCCAGAGATCGGGGGTGTCCCTCGCACGTGACCCCTTCCAGGCCCCCTCCATGACCACGAGGGCTGGGGGGGGGAGGCCAGGCAGTGGGGCAGGAGGAACCACAGTGACACCCCCCGCGCCCCATTCCCGCCCCCCGCAGGAAACACTCCAAACTTTTATTCAAAAAATGTCTGTAGCTACGAGGACAGCGCGGGGGGGGGGGTCTCGGGGCGCGGGGGGGGCAGCGAACTGCAAATGACCATGGCGGGGGGGGGCTGCCATTCCCACCTTGGCCACCTGGGGGGTCATCAGTCTGTAGCCCCCCCCCGTGCGATGCCTGCTGGGAGGGTGGAAGGGGGGGGGCGCACAAGTTCCCCCCACATAAAGGACCCAGTCGGCTAAATACTCCGATGTCATTTAAACCCTGCCTGGTGCCCCCCCTCCCTGAGCAGGGAGCCCCCCCCATTGTGGGGGGGGCAGAGTCCCCCGGGGAGGGTAACGAACTCCCCCCCCTTGGCCTTTTGTTCTTCTTCGCCTAAAAAAAGTGTTACAAAGTTTTTTCCCACGGGGGGGGGCGGGTGGCAGGACCCCCCCCCCGAGAGCCCCCTTTGCTGGGGAGGAGACGGATGCTCTGATTTGGGGGAGGCAAGTGAGGTGCCGGTGGGGGGGTCACGACACAATACAACCCCCCCCTTTCCTCTACGACTCGACACTAAAGGGAAATCGGGAGCTGGGGCGAGGGAAGCGCCCCCCAAATCCGCCCCCCCATGGGACACCAGGGACGGGGCACAAAGGACGTAATTCCAGCGACTGCAGCACGAAACCCCCCCAACCCCCTCCCCTCCGGAGCCCCTTGGGACCCCCCCAGCCCCACTGCCAAGGGCCCCAGCTGCAGATGGGGTTTGGGGTGGGGCTGATCCAGTGAGTTCCTGAAACCTTGGCGGGCGGGGGGGGGGGCAGCCTGGGTCTGGAATAGGTGGGGGGGCAGGTTGGGAGGTCCGGCCCCTCTGGAGCAGGTGGGCTGCAGAGAAGGGGCAAGATGGGCACAACCCCCCCCACACACACACACACAGCACCGTGGGGCTGCCCCATAGCCAAGTGCAACCGTGATTATCTTCCCCCCCGCCACATGGGGCCCCTAGGGCCAGCCCCCCCCTCCCCCACCACCAACCAGGCAGGGAGCCCAGGGGCCCACATGGCAGGGGAAGACCGGGCCCAGGATTCAATGGGTTACAGCACGGGGGGGCTGGGAGCCAGGACACCTGGGTTCTCTCCCTGGCTCTGGGAGGGGAGTGGGGGCTGGTGGTTAGAGCAGGGGGAGCTGGGAGCCAGGACACCTGGGTTCTCTCCCGGCTCTGGGAGGGGAGCAGGGGCTGGTGGTTAGAGCAGGGGGGGCTGGGAGCCAGGACTCCTGGGTTCTCCCCCCGGCTCTGGGAGGGGAGCAGTGGAGGGACAGGTGCCCGGACCCCTGGGTTCCACGCGGTCAGGGACACAGACACAAGCTTAGTGAGTTTTATTTAGAGCCCTTGTCAGGTTGCGCCGGGGGGTCCACATCCCACGCCGGGGGGGTCCGTCCGTCCCGGGCTCAGGCGCTGCTGGGGACGCACTGGGCCCCCAGGCTGCCGAAGGAATCCCGCTCCCACTCGCTCATGAGGGTGAAGTGCAGGGGCCGCTGGCAGAAGTGGCAGGCGGAGGACGCGGGGGGCTGCAGGGGGAGCCCCACGTCCTGCCAGCCCTGCACCAGGCGCTCTGGGGGGGGGAGATGGGGTGAGACCTCTGTGCCCCCCCAGGTACTCTCCCAGCCCCCCCCCCACTGCCCCAATCTCCCCTCCCCAGGATCTTCATCCTTCACCAACTGCCCCCCCCCGGTACCCTCCCAGCCCCTCACTGCACCAGCTGTGAGTGTGTGTGTGGGAGGGGTACTGGCGTGTGACCCCTGACCTCTGTCCCCAGCCCCCCCCCCCGCTGCCCCAAAATCCCCTCCCGCCGGGTTGTTGATCCTTCACCGACTGGCCCCCCCAGTGCCCCCCCCCCGCCCCCACCACCCTACCGTTTACCCCCCCAGCCCGCTGCCCTCACCCACGAAGTAGTCCATCATGGGGGGCGTGTGGTGGGGGGAGGGCGCCAGGCGCAGCAGCTCCTCCCCCCGGGGCACCGTGGGGTAGTTGATGGCTTGGACGTAGATGTTGTGCTGGGACAGGAGAAGGTCGCAGAGCCGGGAGTTCAAGGCCGCGTCGCCCACCTGCAGGGGGGCAATCGGAGAGACAAGGGTGGGACCCAGGAGTCCGGGAAATACCCCCTCCCCCCTCCACACCACACACACACCTCCCTGCTCCCCTCCTGGTGTCCTGGCTCCCAGCCCCCCCTGCTCTAACCACCAGACCCCACTCCCCTCCCAGAGCCAGGGAGAGACCCCAGGAGTCCTGGCTCCCAGCCCCGAGGACCCAGGCGTCCGGCCGTACCCGGATGGGGATGATGTGGCTGGGGCAGCTGATGACGGGCAGCCCGGCGTCCATCAGCAGCTGCCGCATGTGCTTGACGTTGCGCTGGTGGGCCCGGCGCAGCCCCCGGCCCTCGGGCCCGGCCAGCACCCGCAGCGAGGCCAGGGCGCCGGCCAGCACCGGGGGGGGCAGCGAGGTGGTGAAGATGAAGCCGGCCGCGTAGGAGCGAACCGTGTCCACCAGCGCCGCCGTGCTGGCGATGTACCCCCCCACGCAGCCGAAGGCCTTCCCTGGGGGGGAGAGCAGGGTGAGACGGTGCCCCCGGGGCCGGGCCTGTGGGGAGAGCCCCCTGCCCCACAGCACAGCGCCCCCTAGTGCCCAGCCCCCCGCCCCACAGCACAGCGCCCCCTAGTGCCCAGCCCCCGCCTGCGGGGAGAGCCCCCTGCCCCACAGCACAGCGCCCCCTAGTGCCCAGCCCCCTGCCCCACAGCACAGCGCCCCCTAGTGCCCAGCCCCCGCCTGCGGGGAGAGCCCCCTGCCCCACAGCACAGCGCCCCCTAGTGCCCAGCCCCCGCCTGCGGGGAGAGCCCCCTGCCCCACAGCACAGCGCCCCCTAGTGCCCAGCCCCGCCCCACAGCACAGCGCCCCTAGTGCCCAGCCCCGCCTGCCAGGAGAGCCCCTGCACCACAGCACAGCGCCCCTAGTGCCCAGCCCCGCCTGCGGGAGAGCCCCCGCCCCACAGCACAGCGCCCCTAGTGCCCAGCCCCGCCTGCGGGAGAGCCCCCTGCACCACAGCACAGCGCCCCCTAGTGCCCAGCCCCCGCCTGCGGGGAGAGCCCCCTGCCCCACAGCACAGCGCCCCCTGGTGCCCAGCCCCCGCCTGCGGGGAGAGCCCCCCGCCCCACAGCACAGCGCCCCTGGTGCCCAGCCCCGCCCCACAGCACAGCGCCCCTGGTGCCCAGCCCCGCCTGCGGGAGAGCCCCCGCCCCACAGCACAGCGCCCCTGGCACCGGGCAATGCCCCAGCCAGCCCCTGCCCTATGGCGCCCCTACTGCCCACCCTTGCTTGCTTGTCAGGGGACAGCAGCCTCTGCCCCGCTCCCTGCCCCACAGCGCCCCCTAGTGCCTGGCACTGACTGCCAAGGGAGAGCGCCCCCTGCCCCCCAAGCATCCCCCGCCCCAGGGTGCCTCCCCCCCCGACTCACCCAGGGTGCCGGAGACGATGTCGACCTTGCCCAGCACCCCGTCGCGCTCCCCGATGCCGGCCCCACGGGCGCCGTACAGCCCCACGGCGTGAACCTCGTCCACGAAGGTGAGGGCGCCGTGCGCATGCGCCACGTCACACAGATCCTCCAGGGGGCAGATCCCACCTGCGGGGGGAGAAGGAGCACCTGTGGGGGGGGCCCTGGGGGGCAGGGTGGGGGTCCTGGGGGCAGGGCAGAGGGTCCCTGGGATGCAGGAGGAGGGCAGGACCCTAGGGGCAGGGGGTCCCTGGGATGCAGGGGAGGGTGGGACCCTAGGGGCAGAGTGGGGGTTCTGGGGGCAGGGGGTCGCTGGGATGCGGGGGCGGGCGGGACCCGAGGGGGTAGGGCAGGGGGGCCCTGGGATGCAGCGGGGGCCTAGGGGCAGGGCTGGGGGTCCCTGGGCGGCGGGGGGAGGGCGGGACTCTGGGGGCAGAGCAGGGGTCCCTGGGATGCAGGGGAGGGCGGGACCCTGGGGACAGGGTGGGGACCCTGGGATGCGGCGGGGCGCCTAGGGGTCAGGGTGGGGAGTCCCTGGGATGTTGGGGAGGTGGGACCCTGGGGGCAGGGGCGGGGCTGGGGAGAGGGACAGGGGTCCCTGGGACCCTGGGGTGTGGCGAGGGGTCCCTGGGATGCAATGGGGGAGGCCTGGGGGGCAGGGCTGGGGGGTCCCTGGGCTGCGGGGGCAGGGCAGGGGGGCCCTACCGTCCATGGAGTGCACGGTCTCGAAGGCCACGATCTTGGGGATGCCGAGGGGGCTGCGGCCCAGCAGCTGGGCCAGGTGCTGGGGGTCGTTGTGCCGGAAGACGTGTTTGGGGACCCCGCTGTTGCGGATCCCCTGGATCATGGAGGCGTGATTCCCCGCGTCCGAGAAGATCTCACAGCCTGGGAGGGGGGCGGGGGGGGGTGTTAGTGCTGTGACCAGAACCCAGGCGTCCAGGATCCCAGCCCCCCCCGCTCTAACCACCAGCCCCCACTGCCCTCCCGGAGCCAGGGAGAGAACCCAGGCGTCCGGGTACCTGGCATCATCCTGGCGAGGGTGAAGAGGGTGGAGTCGTTGGCGACGTAGCAGGAGGAGAACAACAAGGCGGCGTCTTTGCGATGGAGCTGGGCCAGCTCCCGCTCCAGCTCCACGTGGTACCGGCTGGTGCCCGAGATGTTCCTGGTGCCCCCGGCCCCCAGGCCATGGTGCTGCAGGGCGTCCCTGGAGGGGAGAGAGGGGTCAGCGCACAGGGCCGGGCTGGCAGGGGCTGCGGGTCGGGAGTGAGGGGCACCGGCAGGGCTGTTGTGGGGAGCCCAGGGCCGGGCTGGCAGGGGCTGCGGGTCGGGAGTGAGGGGCACCCTCTCACATGGCTGCCTGCAGCACCCGTGGGTGGCGGCTCATGCCCAGGTAGTCGTTGCTGCACCAGACCGAGACCTCGGGGCCCGCGGCCTCCCGGGCGAAGGGGAAGGCGTCCGCCCGGCGCGTCACCGTCTTGAAGACGCGATAGGTGTGATCCCGGCGCTTGGCCTCCAGCCGGCCATCCAGGAAGGAATCGTAGGAGAAGGCCCCGGATCCTGTGGGGAGGGGGCAGACGGGGTCAGAGACAGACCCCCAGACACAGCAGTTCCCCCCTTGCTTCCCCCCCCAGACACAGCGGTTCCCCCCTTTCTTCCCCCCAGACACAGCGGTTCCCCCCTCGCCTCCCCCCAGACACAGCGGTTCCCCCCTCGACTCCCCCCATACACAGCGGTTGCCCCCTCGCCTCCCCCAGACACAGGGGTTCCCCCTCACCTCCCCAGACACAGCAGTTCCCCCTCGCCTCCCCCAGACACAGCGGTTCCCCCCTCGCCTCCCCCCCGAAACAGCGGTTCCCCCTCCAGAGCAGGGGGCAAGGGGTGCAGAGCAGGGGGCACAGAGCAGTGGGGCGAGGGGCACAGAGCAGTGGGGCGAGGGGGTGCAGAGCAGGGGGCACAGAGCAGGGGCGAGGGGCACAGAGCAGTGGGGCAAGGGGGGGCGCAGAGCAGGGGGGGCACAGAGCAGGGGGGCGAGGGGGGCACAGAGCGGGGGGGTGCATAGCAGTGGGGTGAGGGGGAGCACAGAGCAGTGGGGTGGGGGGGCCCTGAATCCACGGCTCCCACTCCCACAAGCGACCCTGGCGTCTAGGACGGGGCCGGGTAATCAGCCAGGGAATATCCCCAGCTGCCGCGAGCTCTATTCCAATTGGGAACGGTGCAGAGACGGGCCAGGAAACAGATCCAGGGGCTGGAGGAGCCACCGCAGGAGAGACTGAAAAGTTCAGCTTGGAAAAGAGCCGCCAGAGGCGAGTGCGGGCTCTGAACTCGGGACTGGTGCAGAGAGAGGGAACCAGAGGGCTTCATTCACCCCTTCCCGTAACACAAGGGCCAGGGGTCCCCCCACGAAATCAAGAGGCGGCAGGTTTCACGCAGACACAAGGCCAGAGGTCTTCACGCGGCGCACGGCCGACCTGCGGAACTCCCCGCCGCAGGATGTTGTGAAGGCCAGAACTATAAGTGGGTTCAGAGCAGTTCCTGGAGGCGAGACCCAGCAACGGCTGGTAGCCAGGATGGGCCGGAGGAACCCCACGCTCCGGGTGTCCCTAAACCTTTACCAGGCTCGCAGTCAAGCTGGGCCGGTCTTTCCGAAGGGATCTGCTCCGGGAATTATTTGGCAGGGGGGATGTTCTCTGGCCTGCACTATGGGGGGGGGTGTCACTTCTGGCCTGGGGGGTGTCTATGAAGAATGAGGGGGGATTTGAGGGCTGCTTTCAACTACCTGAAGGGGGGTTCCAAAGAGGCTGGAGCTCGGCTGTTCTCAGTGGTGGCAGATGACAGAACAAGGAGTAATGGTCTCAAGTTGCAGTGGGGGAGGTTTAGGTTGGACAGTAGGAATCACTATTTCACGAGGAGGGTGGTGAACTGATGAATGAAATTGTTTTAACTGTTCACTTTATTCATGTAACTTCATCAGTAAAGTTTCAGGAATGAAACAACGTTAATTCATCAAACCGGTTACCCCAAGAACTGGCTAATTGACAATGAAGAGCCAGAGCTGTTCAGTCAGCTGCCCTTGTACGTTTCACTATCAATCCAATTCCTGCTTAAATCACTGAGACTTGCACTGTTTCACTATTGTAACTTCTGTCCACCATTCACTGCTCGTGCCTACATTGTAACCTCTGTTCACTGTTCACCAGTCACTGCACGTGCCTACATTGTAACCTCTGTTCACCGTTCACCAGTCACTGCACGTGCCTACATTGTAACCTCTGTTCACTGTTCACCAGTCACTGCACGTGCCTACATTGTAACCTCCGTTCACCGTTCACCAGTCACTGCACGTGCCTACATTGTAACCTCTGTTCACCGTTCACCAGTCACTACACGTGCCTACATTGTAACCTCTGTTCACTGTTCACCAGTCACTGCACGTGCCTACATTGTAACCTCTGTTCACCGTTCACCAGTCACTGCACGTGCCTACATTGTAACCTCTGTTCACTGTTCACCAGTCACTGCACGTGCCTACATTGTAACCTCTGTTCACCGTTCACCAGTCACTGCGCGTGCCTACATTGTAACCTCTGTTCACCGTTCACCAGTCACTGCGCGTGCCTACATTGTAACCTCTGTTCACTGTTCACCAGTCACTGCACGTGCCTACATTGTAACCTCCGTTCACCGTTCACCAGTCACTGCACGTGCCTACATTGTAACCTCTGTTCACCATTCACCATTCACTGCACGTGCCTACATTGTAACCTCTGTTCACTGTTCACCATTCACTGCACGTGCCTACATTGTAACCTCTGTTCACTGTTCACCATTCACTGCACGTGCCTACATTGTAACTACTGTTCACTGTTCACCATTCACTGCACGTGCCTACATTGTAACCTCTGTTCACTGTTCACCATTCACTGCACGTGCCTACATTGTAACTTCTGTTCACTGTTCACCATTTACTGCATGTGCCTACACTGTAACTTCTGTTCACTGTTCACCATTCACTACACGTGCCTACACTGTAACCTCTGTTCACTGTTCACCATTCACTACACGTGCCTACACTGGAACCTCTGTTCACTGTTCACCAGTCACCGCACGTGCCTACACTGTAACTTCTGTTCACTGTTCACCATTCACCACACGTGCCTACATTGTAACCTCTGTTCACTGTTCACCATTCACTGCACGTGCCTACATTGTAACCTCTGTTCACTGTTCACCAGTCACTGCACGTGCCTACATTGTAACCTCTGTTCAGTGTTCACCATTCACTACACGTGCCTACATTGTAACTTCTGTTCACTGTTCACCAGTCACTGCACGTGCCTACATTGTAACCTCTGTTCACTGTTCACCAGTCACTGCACGTGCCTACATTGTAACTTCTGTTCACTGTTCACCATTTACTGCACGTGCCTACATTGTAACCTCTGTTCACTGTTCACCATTCACTGCACGTGCCTACATTGTAACCTCTGTTCACTGTTCACCATTCACTGCACGTGCCTACATTGTAACTTCTGTTCACTGTTCACCATTTACTGCACGTGCCTACATTGTAACCTCTGTTCACTGTTCACCATTCACTACACGTGCCCACATTGTAACTTCTGTTCACTGTTCACCAGTCACTGCACGTGCCTACATTGTAACCTCTGTTCACCAGTCACTGCACGTGCCTACATTGTAACCTCTGTTCACTGTTTGCCATATTGGAATCCAAACCCATTTTAAAACGCTCTCTCCATTTCGTAAAAGCTTCCTCCAACCTTCCTTTCTGCAAACCCTGCTGTGCTCTCCTTAGTTAGGTTCGATGTGTGACTGAGCTATGGATGGATGATGGCCCCGGCCTGTCCTGATAAGCAGAGTTCACACCCCAGCGGCTGAAGCTGCAGACAAGAGCCCTAACAAAGTGAGCAGAGTCCACCCTAAACAGAAAAGCTACAAGAGAAGGACGATCAAAGCCGGGTCCCAGGCTGACAGTCAGGCCTGCAATTGACAGGTGATCAGTCACCAAACCCAGAGGCGGTTTGACCTAGAGCAAGACCTAGAGACTCTGGATTCAGACTCAAGCCTACAAAAAGGCTGGGTGAGATGGGAGACTTTGGGGGGTAACGTTCTGCTGCCAGCATGGACGGGCATCGGCGCCTGCCCCACAGAGACCCAGCTGGCCGATCGGGGAAGATGGCGGAGAGGACGCAGAGCAGTGTGACGATTGCTTCTGGAGCTGTTGTCTGCGTGGAAAGTGAAATCAGGGGAGATGTAACTATCGGACCTAGGACAGTGATTCACCCTAAAGCGCGAATCATTGCAGAAGCAGGACCAATCGTGATTGGTGAAGGCAATCTCATAGAAGAGCAGACATTGATCATAAATGGATATCCTGAAAATATTTCACCAGACACGGAAGAGGTGGAAGCAAAACCAATGGTCATTGGCACCTATAATGGTTTTGAAGTTGGCTGTTGTATCCTTGCTAAGCAGGGATGGAAAACGCAAACGTGAACACGTCAGCGTTGGATATTTCCAAAGCCCTGTACAAACGTTATCTGACTGTCATACCACTCCTGTGAGGTTCACAAGCAATGAAAACGGGAGATAACAACGTAATTGAATCAAAAGCCGTTGTTGGTCGGAATGTGATTCTGACCAGTGGCTGCATCATAGGGGCCTGCTGCAACATCAGAGACCCAGCTCCTCCTCCCGCCCCGAGCTACCAACCCAGGCTGGGAAATCAAGCCACCGACTCCAGCCATGTCCAGGGCTGGTAGCTATGCAGCAGCTGCAGAGCATCTGACGGGTGTGTGTGTGTGTGTGTGTGACTGTGTGTGTGTGTGTGAATGTGTGTGTGTAGGTATTAGGTATAATGTGTGTGTGTGTGTGTGTGTGTGTAGGTATTAGGTATAATGTGTGTGTGTGTGTGTGTGTGTGTGTGTAGGTATTAGGTATAATCTGTGTGTGTGTGTGTGTGTGTGTGTGTGACTGTGTGTGTGTGTGTGTGTGAATGTGTGTGTGTAGGTATTAGGTATAATGTGTGTGTGACTGTGTGTGTGTGTGAGAATGTGTGTGTGTAGGTATTAGGTATAATGTGTGTGTGTGTGTAGGTATCAGGTATAATGTGTGTGTGTGTGTGTGTGTGTGTAGGTATTAGGTATAGTGTGTGTGTGTAGAAGGATTAAGATATTAGTTATTGGTCATAAATCAAGTTGTTCTCATAATAAATGTGGCATCTCTGTCTTGCCCCCTGGAAAGCCCCCCTGTAGTTTTGTCTGTAAAGCCGAGGGGGGTGCAGCCCTGGGCTGGGTCCCTGGGGCGGTGGTGGAGGCTCCTTCCTCAGAGGTGTTTAAGGCCTGGCTGGGAGGGTTCAGGTGGGGCTGGTCCCGCTTCGAGCAGGGGGCTGGACTAGAACCTCCCGATTCTCTGAGTCTGTCACCCGGCGTCAGGCCTCACCTGGCTGGTTGTCCTGGAGCAGGTGGGTGGGGAGGAGCCGGGCGTCGGGCCCCGGCCCATCACGGCCCAGGAATTTCTTCCGGAGGCTGGACTGGACCTCGAGGAGCAGAGAGCTGAGGGGGTCTGGAGGGGCACAGAGATGGGGGGTGAGTGGGTTAGAGCGGGGGGGCTGGGAGCCAGGACTCCTGGGTTCTCTCCCAGCTCTGGGAGGGGAGTGGGGTCTAGTGGTTAGAGCGGGGGAGTGGCTGGGAACCAGGACTCCTGGGTTCTCCGACGAGGTCAGAGCAGCCCTCACCTGCCTTGTAGACCTTCACATCCTCCTGCACCTCTGGCCCGGCGCGCTGAACGATCCGGCTCCGTCCGCCCCGCACCTCCGACTCCATGAAGGGGCAGTGGGTCTGGGAAGGGCTGGAGGCTGCTTCTGGGGTCTCCGACTCCCGGGGGACAGATCCTGCTGCTGGGGAGAGACAGCCAAGCCAAAGGGATGGAACCCAGGAGTCCTGGCTCCCAGCTCCTCCTCCCCCCCCCCGCTCTAACCACTAGGCCCCACTCCCCTCCCAGAGCCGGGGAGAGAACCCAGGAGTCCTGGCTCCCAGCCCCGCCACTGCTTACCAAGTGGGATGGGGTTGTCCGTCCCCCTCTGCGGGGGGGACCCCATCAGGGTCCGGGCCACCATGACGGGACATCGCTGGGCGCTGCTCACCAGCAGGGGTCGAGCTTTGAGCAAGAAGACGCTGGGGTCCCGGGTCAGGAACGGGCAGCGCTGGAGGAAGGAAGCCATCGTGCCGGATTGCGGTGCTGCCCGGGAGAGAGAATAGGCGTGAGGAACCCAGGCGTCCGGGACCCCCGCCCCGCAGCACGCCACCCCCCCTCAGCTCTTCGGGGGAGGGGGGAAGATGCAGATACAGCTGGCCAGTTGTGCCTGGAGGAGAACGGTGGTGGTGGAGAACCTCCTTCCTGACCCTGGGGAGCCCTGAAGCATGTGATTGGCCTATTGGCCGAATTTGCCCCTCCGGGATTTTTTCTGACAGGGGGCAAATCTGAAAATGGGAAGGGGGGGACGGACACCTTGGTACAGCCACACCAGTAAACACCCGTCTGCCGACAGATCCAGGCGGGCAGAAATCGACGCCTTCCAGCAGCCCAGCTCCCCGAGTGCCCCCATGGAGACCCCTCCCGAATGAGTGATCCCCACCCCCATCCCAGAGGACTAACAACAGGGGGACAGGTGGGGAGGGGATCATCCACCGAGCGGATTGGAGGGTGGGCGCAGGCGGATGGACGGGACCCGATTCCGTCCCTCGTCCCGTCGGTCTTTATGGACCGAGTGCGAGGTTGTGTGACATTCGGACACCCCGGAGCAGGGCGGCGCCGTGTCTGTTGGAGGCTGATAAGAGCCATGGGGGGGGCCCACCCATCACAGCTGCGGGGGATGGGGGGGCTTGCGGGGGGGGGGGGGACGGATGGACGGCGGCCAGAAGGGAGGCCCTCGAAGAATGACACCCCGAATGCCCAGGGGATTTTATGGGGGCAGCACTGCCCAGGCCCTCTTCCCTGTCCCACCATGAGCCAGCCCCCCGGCCCTTGCCGTGGGGCCAGATCAGAGCCGGTGCCCCCTCGAGGGGCGAAGCCATGGGGCTGAGGTATGGGGTCTCCGGGCTGCTGACATCCACAGGCTGGCTGGCCCCCCAGCAGACCCCCCCAACCTTCATTGCGTCCCCCCAAAGCGTGCCCTCCTCAGCCACCCCTTCCCCCTAACCGCCCCCCAGCTGAGTCCCCCATTTATCCCCCCAGCAGCCCCCCGTCCTCCCTAACCACCCCCCATCCCCCCACTGAACCCCCGATGCCCCCCCAGATGCCAGACAACCCCCCCTGTTACCTGTTGTCCTGCACTGAGGACGAACAACCAGCACTGACTGACACCCCCTGAGAGGCTGCCTGGGCCCCCTCTCGCCAGCCCCACCCCATAACGGAGCCGCCCAGGCCCACAGATAAGGACAGGCTCCATAAGGCCGAGGGGGGGGAGGGAAGGGTCCATGTTGCAGCTCGGGGGGGAGCGACAGGCCCCACAGAGACTGAGCCCCGGATGCCTGGGTTCTATATCCCAGCACCCCGGCCCTGCCCCCGGCCCCCAGAGTCACCCTCATTGGGAGGGATGGGGCTGAGGTCCAGCAAACTCATTTCAGACACACAGGCCAGGTCAGAACTAACCACCTCCCAGTCAGAAATACAAGGAGACCTGGCTCCCAGCCCCCCCCCCTGCCCTAACCACTAGCCCCCACTGCCCTCCAGAGCTAAGGAGAGAACCCAGGAGTCCTGGCTCCCAGCCCCCCCAGCCCTAACCACGAGCCTCCACTCCTCTCCCAGAGCCAGGGAGAGAACCCAGGAGTCCTGGCTCCCAGCCCCCCCCCTGCCCTAACCACGAGCCTCCACTCCTCTCCCAGAGCCAGGGAGAGAACCCAGGAGTCCTGGCTCTTAGCCCCCCCCCCCCGCCCTAACCACTAGCCCCCACTCCGCTCCCAGAGCCCGGGAGAGAACCCAGGAGTCCGGGCTCCGAGCCCCCCCCGCCCGAACAACTAGCCCCCACTCCTCTCCCAGAGCCAGGGAGAGAACCCAGGAGTCCTGGCTCTTAGCCCCCCCCCCGCCCTAACCACTAGCCCCCACTGCCCTCCAGAGCCAGGGAGAGAACCCAGGAGTCCGGGCTCCCAGCCCCCCCTGCTGTGGGTCTGAATGGGGGCGGGGGCAGAGCTTTGGGGGGTCTGGGGGGCTGCAGGTGGCCAAGGGCACGTGTTACAGGACCCATGTTACCCCCCAGCACCCGAGGGACGGGGGGGGGGCCGCCGGGGGCGGGACAAGCGATGGGGGGAGAGCAGGGGGCGGGAGGGGTGCAGCAGAGGACGGAGGGGGAGGGCGCGGGTTAGGGGGCGGTGCGGTGTGGGAGGGGCCCGAGGTGGGGCGTGAGGACGGGGGAGGAGCTTGGGGCCCAGGGAGAGGGGCGGAGTGAAGGACAGGGCGGGGTGGGGAGGAGCCGTTGGAGGACCGGGGAGGAGCAGCGGGAGGGGCTGGGCCGGGGAGGAGCTTCGAGGGGGAAGGAGGAGGAGCGAGGGGGCCGGGGAGGAGCTGCGGGGACGGGGAAGGAGGAGGAGCAGCGAGGGGCGGGGAGGAGGAGCAGCGGGGGCGAAGGAGGAGCAGCGGGGAGGAGGAGGAGCGAGGGGCGGGGAGCTGCGGGGAAGGAGGAGGAGGACCGAGGGGCGGGGAGCTGCGGGAAGGAGGAGGAGGAGCGAGGGGCGGGGAGCTGCGGGGGCGAAGGAGGAGGAGCAGCGGGGCGGGAGAGGAGCTGCGGGAGGGCGGGGGAAGGAGGAGGACTAGCGGGAGGGGGCCCGGGAGGAGCTGCTGGGGGAAGGAGGAGGAGCTGCGGGGGCCGGGGGAGGAGCTGCGGGGGGCGAGGGCGAAGGAGGAGGAGCAGCGAGGGGGCCGGGAGAGGAGCTGCGGGAGGGCGGGGGAAGGAGGAGGACTAGCGGGAGGGGGCCGGGAGGAGCTGCTGGGGGCGAAGGAGGAGCAGCGAGGGGCGGGGAGGAGGAGCTGCGGGGAAGGAGGAGGAGCTGCGGGGGCCGGGAGAGGAGCTGCGGGGGCGAGGGCGAAGGAGGAGGAGCAGCGAGGGGGCCGGGGAGGAGCTGCAGGGGGGGCGGGAGCTGCGGGAAGGAGGAGGAGCTGCGGGGGGGGGCGCGGTGCCGGTGCCGTCACCCGACGATGTTCACCCCGGGGTCTCGGCGCCGAGCCTCCTCCCGCCCCGTGAGTGCTGGGGGGGGACCGGGCGGGGGGGCCTCCGATCCCGGACACACGGGCTGGGCTGGGCCCCCGCACAGCGCGGGAGGGAGAACGGGGGCGCCGTGCTGCGGGGCTCGGGGTGTCGCTGTCCCCTGGCAGTCAGGGCCGGACGCTGGGGCGCCGTGGGGCAGGAGGCTGGGGAGGGCAGGAGGTTGGGGTCACTATCCCCTGGCAGTCAGGGCCGGGCGCTGGGGGGCAGGATGCTGGGGGGAGGGCAGGAGGTTGGGGGGGTCACTATCCCCTGGCAGTCAGGGCGGGCGCTGGGGGGCAGGAGGCTGGGGGAGGGTAGGAGGTTGGGGGTCACTGTCCCCTGGCAGTCAGGGCGGGCGCTGGGGGGCCCGTGGGGCAGGAGGCTGGGGGGGTCACTGTCCCCTGGCATTCAGGGCTGGGCGCTGGGGTCCCGTGGGGCAGGAGTTCTGGAGGAGGGGCAGGGGCTCGGGGGGGTGTCGCTGTCCCCTGGCAGTCAGGGCGGGCGCTGGGGGGCACCATGGGGCAGGATCTCAGGGTCTGGGGGTAACAGGCCCCAATCCCCCGGCAGTCGGGACCAGGCCGGCACTGGGGAGCAGTTTGTTTTGCTATTGACAGGCGTGGAGTTTTCTGGTTGACTCAGTTTCCCTCCCCTAGGGCAAACCAGCTGTGGCACCTGCCCTACATGGGGCAGGGCAACTCCTGGTTACGATTGCCCCACTTCCCACGCTGCTGCCCCTCGTCAGACCCCCATCTACCCTGGTATCCCGCCTCCATCACCCCCGGTCTGACCCAGGGGCCCATCTACCCCGGTATCCCGCCTCCATCACCCCCGGTCAGACCCAGGGGCCCATCTACCCCGGTATCCCGCCTCCATCACCCCGGTCAGACCCAGGGGCCCATCTACCCCGGTATCCCGCCTCCATCACCCCGGTCAGACCCAGGGGCCCATCTAGGCCCATCTACCCCGGTCTCCCGCCTCCATCACCCCGGTCAGACCCAGGGGCCCATCTACCCCGGTATCCCGCCTCCATCACCCTGGTCAGACCCAGGGGCCCATCTACCCCGGTATCCCGCCTCCATCACCCCGGTCAGACCTCCCAGGTGCTTTTAGCTCAATATCCCCTCCCAGTTCCCTCCAGGGGGACAGTTGAGTGGGGGTTATGGGGGGGGTTTTAAATGTACCCCCCATGGGTGGAGTTACAGCCGGGGGTGTGGGGGGGAATAATCCAGGCTGCTTCACCCGACAGCACCACCTCCCCGATGTTGGGGGTGGGGATTGTCTCTCATCTGGGTCAGGATTAACTCGCTGGTGGTATTAAGGGGTCGGATTTAATGCGGCTTTGGGGTCAATCCCCTGGCGAGGGGTGTGGGGAGGGGACTGTGGAGTGGGAAGGGGTCTCTGCGTGTAGGGGGAGGGGGCCATGTAGTTACGGCGGGGGCTGTGGGGAGGAAAGGGGGCTGTGTATGTATGGGGTTGAGGAGGGGAGGGAGGACGGGAGCTGTGTCTGAGGGCAGGGGGACAGGAGGGGAGGTTGGGGGGCTGTGTATGGGGACCTGGAGTGGGGAGGGTTGGGGGGAGGGACGGTGAGGGGCTGGAGAAGGGGCACAGGGTCACTGTGGGGAGCGGGGCAGGAGCACAGGTTGTGGGGGGAGCGCCTGGTTGCTCCAGCCCCGGCCTCTCCCAGCAGGGGGTGCTGTGGGGAGTGGGGCGGGTTGCTGGGGTGTGAGTAGGGTCGGTGGGGGGCTCGGTCTCTCTCACCCCCCTCCCCGGCTCATGTCCCCCCCACTGCCAGGCCAGAAGCTGCCCTGACCCACCCCACCTCTGGCATGAACCCCCCAAATTTGGTCTCCCCTTGATGTGTCCTTCCCCAAGGGGAAGGGGTGGGGCCCCCCAATTACACCCCCAGCCCCTCCCACTCTCTGCCCCCCTCCCTTGGCCACGGCCCAGCTCTCGGTGTGTGTCACGCTCCGCTGAGCCGCGCTGGGGCAGGTCCTGGCGTGCGGGGCGGCTCTCGCCTCCCACAATGCCCTGGGCCGGCCCGGTTGGCGTCTGAGCTCCCACAAGCCCCAGCGTGACCCAGGTGGCCCGGCACCGCGGCTCCCACGAGCCCCCTGCATGGCTGAGGTTGGTGGCTCTGCACTCACAATGCCCTGGGGTGCCCTGGTTGGCGTCTGGGATCCCACAATGCCCTGGGGTGCCCAGGTTGGCGTCTGGGATCCCACAATGCCCTGGGGTGCCCTGGTTGGTGGGATTTGCACCCACAATGCCCTGGGGTGCCCTGGTTGGTGGGATTTGCACCCACAATGCCCTGGGGTGCCCTGGTTGGCGGGATTTGCACCCACAATGCCCTGGGGTGCCCTGGTTGGGGTCTGGACTCCCACAATGCCCTGGGTGCAGGGGTTGTGGCTCCTGTCCCTGCCCCAGACCTGCCCCCCGGCTGGGTTTGGGGGTCTCCGGGCTCTGCCTTGGCAGCTCAGAGATGGGGCGCGTGGCCGTGGGGCTGGAGAGACACCCCTGCCCCGCCCAGAGCTGGCCATGGGACCCAGGAGTCCTGGCTCCCAGACCCCCTCCCCCGCTCTAACCACCAGACCCCACAGTTTCAGGGTGGGGGGGCCGTGGTGGGTGGTGACGCTCTGTGTCTGCGCCCCGCAGCCGCCCGAAGATGCCGACCCCGACCGGGGGCAGCCGTGCCACGCGTGTGGGGACCAGTGTCCCGGCTTCCTGGTGCACGGATGGAGGTAGGGACCCTGCACTGGCCTGCTGGCCCCCCAGCACCCACCCTGCTGCCCCCCTGGCACCCTGCCCATCCCATCCCGCTGCCCGCCCCGGCTCCCACCCCGCTGGCCCCTGGCACCCACCCCTCTGCCCATCTCACCCGCAGCCACCCTCGGCCCCCCGCCGCTCCCCAGCACCCTGCCCATCCCACCCTGCTTACCCCCGGCACCCTCCATGTTGCCCCCCCCTCCCCGTGAGTCGGCCCCAGAGCAAGGTGCCCGGCTTGGTGCCCTGGGTGGGGGGGACGCAGACAAGCTGGGCCCTGCTCCCAACCCAGTAGCGCTGTCGGGCCCAGGCCATCGGGGTTAATGGGGCAGAAGGAGACTCTCTGCACCTGCTGAATGGGGGGCAGGGGGAAGGGACCTCAGGGCCCCTCCCCCTCCAGAGACCCCCCCTCCCAGTGACCCCCTCCCCAAGAGACTCCGCCTCAACCCCCTCCCCCACCCATGCCCAGCCTACAGCCCCACTCCTGGTCCTCCAGGAGTCACCCTCTGCTTCAGTGTATTTATTGTAGGGTCTCTCGGGGGGGGAGGGGGGTGTATTTTTGTAGGGTCTCCCTGAGGGTGGGCAGTGCATTGGTGTGGGATCTCTCCCGGGGGGGCTAGTGTGTTATTGTAGGGTCTCTCCGGGGGGACTGGTGTGTTACTGTAGGGTCTCTCTGGAGGGGGCAGTGTGTTATTGTAGGGTCTCCCCTCCCCCAGGAAGATCTGCCAGCACTGCAAGTGCCCTCGGGAGGAGCACGCGGTGCGGGCGGTGCCCGTCGACCTGGAGCGCATGATGTGCCGGCTCATCTCGGATTTCCAGCGCCACTCCATCTCCGACGACGACTCGGGCTGCGCCTCCGAGGACTACGCCTGGGTGCCCCCCGGCCTCAAGCCGGAGCAGGTGAGCCCCGCCCCCTGGAGGTCCCAGAGCCCCGCCCACCCTGGGGGAGCCCCACCCCTATAGCCAAAGCCCTGTCTCATGGGTCGGGATCCCAGAGCCCCACCCCTCTGGTCATAGCCCCGCCTCCTGGAGGGAGATGTCCCATAGCCCCACCCCTTACCTCCTGGAGGTGGAAGCCACGCCCACATAGGTACATGGACACCGCCCCCCATTGGGATCCTAGACCCGCCCCCAAGGGGGCCAAAGCCACGGCCGCATAGGGACCAGACATACCCTGGGGGGGGATTCTAGCCGTGCCCCATGTTGGGATCGAAGGCACGGCACCGCCCTTCTGGCTCCTCCCCCTGTGGCCTCCCAGCCCCGCCCATTTGGCTTCAGGCCCCTCCCATCGCAGGCCCAGCCCTGCTCTGTGACTCCGCCCCTTGGGGTGGCCAGGCCACGCCCCCTGGACCTGACCCCCCCCCCCCTTCTCCTCACGCCAGGTGTATCAGTTCTTCAGCTGCCTCCCTGAGGACAAGGTGCCCTATGTGAACAGTCCCGGGGAGCGGTACCGGATCCGCCAGCTCCTGCACCAGCTGCCCCCCCACGACAGCGAGGTGAGGGGCCAGCCCTGGGGGGCAGGTTGGGGGGCTGGGCAAGGGGGTGCCCTCCTCTGGGGGGCCAGTTCTGTGCTGCAGGAGGTGTCCCTAAATGAGATCCTGATCTCTTAAATATTCCCCTGGCATGTTTTCCCCAAGAGACCAGGAGCAAACCCTGGCGTCCGGGCCAAATCCCAGTTCAAGGGATTCCAGTCGGCCTCCCTTGGTCGCTCTTCCCCCCCGAGACTGGTCTGTGGTGTCTCTGTGCGGCTGTTCCCCAACTGCCCCGCCCCAGAGCTGGCTGCATCTCAGCGCTGGGCGAGCCGTCCCCGTGCGGCGTTATGTGCAGCGGTTCCCCAGTTGCCTCGCCCCAGAGCTGGCTGCATCTCAGCACTGGGCGAGCCGTCCCCATGTGGCATTATGTGCAACTGTTCCCCAGTTGCCTCGCCCCAGAGCTGGCTGCATCTCAGTACCGGGCGAGCCGTCCCCGTGCGGCGTTATGTGCAGCGGTTCCCCAGTTGCCTCGCCCCAGAGCTGTCTGCATCTCAGCGCTGGGCGAGCCATCCCCATGCGGCATTATGTGCAGCTGTTCCCCAGTTGCTTCGCCCCAGAGCTGGCTGCATCTCAGTACCGGGCGAGCTGTCCCCGTGCGGCGTTATGTGCGGCTGTTTCCCAGCTGCCCACCCCAGAGGTGGCTGCATCTCAACACCGGGCGAGCCGTCCCCATGCGGCATTATGTGCAGCTGTTCCCCAGTTGCTTCGCCCCAGAGCTGGCTGCATTTTGGTGCTGGCTCAGTCTGTCTCTCTGTGTCCCAGGCTCAGTACTGCAGCCCTCTGGAGGAGGAAGAGAAGAAGGAGCTGAAGCTTTTCTCCCAGCAGCGGAAACGGGAGAATCTCGGGCGGGGGACGGTCCGGCTGTTCCCGGTCACCATTACTGGTGCCATCTGTGAGCAGGTACCCAGCATGGCCCCCGCCTGTGCCCCGTCTCGCCACCCCCACCCCCACTCCACTACCCCTAGTGGGATTTTGGGAGCAAGAACCCACCCCCGTGGGTTGTGCAAAGCATTGTGGGAGCCGGGACGCCACCCTTGGCCAGGCAGGGAGTTGTGGGAGAGGAGTGGGGCCTAGTGGTTAGAGCAGGGGGGGCTGGTAGCCGGGACTCCTGGGTTCTCTCCTGGGCTCTGGGAGGGGAGTGGGGGTTGGTGGTTAGAGCGGGGTGGGGCTGGGAGCCAGGACTCCTGGGTTCTCTCCCCGGCTCATGCGCTGGCAGCTCTAATCCCATGCTGAGCACTCAGTCCTGGCCAGGCTGCCCAGACCCATCTGTTGGGTGTGTAGGGGCGGGGCCTGCACCCAAAGCCCCGCCCAGAGCTCGGGCTCCCCTCCCCCTGCCCGTGGAGGCCCCTGAGAGTGAGCAGCTGAACAGTGACACCTACAGGCCAGAGGGGGCATTGCAGCATCTGACAGTATCCTACCCCCCACCCCCACCCTGGGGCTGGATGGGAGCCGGCGCCCCCCGGAGGGGACAGGCCCCTGCCCCATTCCCAGCCCCCCTGAGCCAGCCAGTCCCTGCCCTGGGGCCGGATGGGAGCTGGCGCCCCCTAGAGGGGACAGGCCCGGGCCCCATTCCCTGCCCCCCTGAGCCAGCCAGTCCCTGCCCTGGGGCCGGGTGGGAGCTGGCGCCCCCTAGAGGGGACAGGCCCCTGCCCCATTCCCAGCCCCCCTGAGCCAGCCAGTCCCTGCCCTGGGGCTGGATGGGAGCTGGCGCCCCGCACTGGGGATAGCTCCCTGCCCCATTTCCAGCCCCCCTGAGCCAGCCAGTCCCTGCCCTGGGGCTGGATGGGAGCTGGTGCCCCCCAGAGGGGCCAGTCCCGGTGCCTGGCTCCCTGTGACCTGTCTCTCTCTCTCTCTCTGCGGGGCAGTGCGGGAAGCAGATCCGTGGTGGGGACATCGCGGTCTTTGCCAGCCGGGCGGGGCACGGGGCCTGCTGGCACCCCCAGTGCTTCCAGTGCACCACCTGCCAGGAGCTGCTCGTGGATCTCATCTACTTCTACCAGGAGGGGAAGATCTACTGCGGCCGGCACCACGCCGAGCGCCTCAAACCCCGCTGCCAGGCCTGTGACGAGGTGAGGGGCAGGGGGCCAGCTGGGGGGCAGGGGCCTGGGGGGCCAATACAGGGGGGCTCTGGAGGTGGCAGGGGGCAGGAGTATGGTGGGGGGGATCTGATGGTCCAGACGGGTTCTCTGTGGATGGGATTGTGGGGTCCGGGAGGGTGAACTGGGGGGGAATCTGAGGGGGTCCCCACAGGGGGTCAGAAGGACGTGCCTCCATCTCCCCCCCCTCCCTCCAGATCATCTTTGCCGACGAGTGCACGGAGGCCGAGGGTCGTCACTGGCACATGCGCCATTTCTGCTGCTTCGAGTGCGAGGAGGCGCTGGGCGGCCAGCGTTACGTCATGCACCAGAGCCGCCCCTACTGCTGCCGCTGCTACCAGGCCCTCTACGCCGAGTACTGTGACGCCTGCGGGGAGCCCATCGGTACGGGGGACCCCGGCATCTGGGCCGCAGGGGGAGCTGGGGTCTGGGGACCGTGGAGAGCGGGGGGACCCCGGCGTCCGGTGTTAACCTGATTATATAGGGCTGATTTATTGTAGGCTCGCAGAGACTATCCCCAAATCAGGCTACACTGAGCTAAACGAGCGAGTAACTAAAGCACCGAATCACGGAGCCCCAAAGACATCGTCTGGCGCTTCGCTCTCTTACAGCGGCCTGGCACTATCCAGAATATCCGTGTCTGTGCCCAGCTGTCCATGCCCAGAGCTGATCTCCTCTCCCGGATAAATCTTAGGGGACGCTCACTCCACGGGCTGGCAAGTTCTCACATAGTCCTGCGTAGCTCGTTCTCGAAAGCGTTTCCTTTGGCCTGAGCCGTTACTTCCATGCCCTTGCGGTTACCGGTCCGTCCCAGAGTTTGGGTAAACACATTTGGTTCCCCATTCAGAGTCACAAGGGGTAACCGATGGGCCGTTTATCTCTAGGCCCAAGATTACAGACACTGCGCTAACTCGCTGTAGCTAATCAGACAGGATACAGGCCTGCAGGTTTCTTGTGTTACGGCCGAGTAGGATGAGATAGTGGCTGCTGAAATGGAAAAACCGAAATTGTATAATTGATCAAACTGATTGAAAAAACCAAACAGATTATATAATATAGGGAGCTAGGAAAGTAACCCCATGGGCTACACCGGGCAGTGGGGGGAGCTGGTGTACGGGAACCGTGGAGAGCAGGGGGACCCCAGCATCCGGGAAGCAGGGAGACCTGCTGTCTGGGGACCTGGAGAGCAGGGTAACCCTTGTGTCCAGGGGGACTTGGCATCCAGGGACCATGGAGAGTGGGGAGACCTGGTATCTGGGGACAATGGAGAGTGAGGGACCCAGGGATCCGGGCAGCAGGAGGACCCAGGCGAGCAGGGACTCATGAAGCAGGAGAGCAGCTGCTTGGGGAGTGTGTGGGGGAGGTGTAGGGTGCACCCTGGTATCAGAATAGAACCCTGGAGTCCTGGCTCCTCTCCCCTCCCAGAGCCGGAATAGAACCCTGGAGTCCTGGCTCCTCTCCCCTCCCAGAGCCGGAATAGAACCCAGGAGTCCGGGGTGACATTGCGCCCCCATCTCTGCCCCCTGCAGGCATCAACCAGGGCCAGATGACGTACGAGGGCCAGCACTGGCACGCCACCGACGCCTGCTTCTGCTGCACCCGCTGCCGGCTGCCGCTGCTGGGCAAACCCTTCCTGCCCAAGGGGGGGCAGATCTTCTGCTCCCGGGGCTGCAGCCTGGGGGGGGACGAGGCCAGCGCCTCAGACTCCTGCGACTCGGCCCTCCACGGCCCCCGCCCCCAGGACGGGCGCCGGGCGCCCCCCCGCCACCCCCCCATCGCCCGCTCCATCTCCTTCGCTGTCCAGCCTGCCCCGGCCCGGGGCGTGGACCCCGGCGGGCGCCGCAGCTGGAGCGGGACCCCCGGAGCGGAGGAGGGGAGCGAGCCAGCCGGATGCACCTCGCGGGGCACCTCCACCTGCCCGGGACCCCTGGAGGAGGAGGAAGGAGGTGAGACTAAGGAGGGATCCCAGTGGGGTGGGGGAGGCAGGCGACATGGGGTGTGCAGATGGGGGTTTCCTGTGAGGGGGTGCTGATGGGGAGGGAACCCAGCAGGTGCGGGAGGCGGGCAGCGGGGGGTGCGCAGATGTGGGGGGGGAAACTGGCGGGGGGGGAGGCAGGTGGCATGGCAGCTCCTGTCTCTAACACCCCACCCGTCTGTCCCCCCCCCAGGTTCCGAGTCTTGCTTCCACCGCGGTGTCCCCCACCGACACTCTATGCCCGAGCTGGGCCTGGCCCCGGCCAAGGGGTCCGACTGGATCAGCAGCTCCGCCTCCAAGCTCTCGGTCTCCCCCCGGCTCAGCCAGGGCCCCTCCCTGGAGGGTGGGGGGGCGGCAGCGGGGGAGGGGGGCTTCCCCCGGGGTGCTGCCCCCCGGGTGAGCTTCCGGGAGCCCCTGGTGGCGGGCGAGCCGGGGGGGCCCCGCAGCGCCCAGCTGCATCGGCGCCGGCCCCGCGCCCGACCCTGCTCCTCCTCCGACAACGCCCTGCACCTGGCGGGGGAGGGGGAGCCCGACGGGGGGCTCCCTCCGGAGGAGCAGGGCCGGGGGGGGCGGCGCTTGGTCTATTCGGCCTCGGAGGGGGCCTTCCCCCCCAGCCACCGGCGCCGCTACCTCCGGGGCCGCGGTGGCCCCTGGCACGACTCCTCCTCCTCCTCTTCATCCTCGGACTCGGAGGAGGAAGGCTACTTCCTTGGGGAGCCCATCCCCCTGCCTCCCCACCTGCGGGGCGGGGCCGGCCCCCCTCCGGCCACTGAGGCGGGACCCCCCCGGCAGGGAGGGGGCAAAGGGCGCCAGCGGCTGCGGGGGGCTCGGGACAGGAGCTGCGTGGTGGCCTGAGTCAACCTTTGAACTTTGACCCTCCTGCTGGCAACGACCTCTCCAGTGTGACCTGTCCACGGCGGCCTCTGACCGGCACTTATGACCTTTGAACTCTGACCCCCGTTGGCAACCTTTGACCTCTGCTTTCAGCCTTTGGTCACACCTTTTGAGCTTTGACCTCTCCCGTGTGGCCTCTGACCTTTGCTTTAGACTTTGACCTCTCCGCTGTGAGTTCTGACTTTTAGTGGTCACCTTCCATGAAGGACCTTTGAACTTTGACCTTTTCTGGTGTCACCCCTGACCTTTCACCTGGGACTCTCAGTGATTGGCTTCTGCATTGGAACCTCTGACCTTTGATCTGTGACCTTTCCAGATCTGTGACCTTTTGTCTGGAATCCTTAGCCATGGACCTCTGTGGTGACCTCTGACGTTCGCTGTGAATGCTCGGTAGTTGATCTTTCCACTATGACCTTAACCCATCACGTTTCACTGGGACCTTTGGACTTTGACCTTTCCACTGTGACCTTTGACCTTGTTAACCTGGGACTTTGCACTGTGATCTTTCAACTTTAACCTCTGGCCAAGGATCCTGGGGCAATGACCTCTCAACAACGACCTTGCCCCTTGTCTTTGCCCTGGGGCTGTGGATGGTTGGACCTTGGCCTTGTGATTTTTGACCTCTCCTCAGGGACCTATGAGCACTGACCTGCCCGTTGTGACCTTTGAACCCTACTCAGGATCTTTGCATTGGTGACCTTTGAACTCTGGTTGGCACCTTTCCACTGTGGCTGGTTAGATTTGGTGGCGACCTTTGACCTGCTGGTGGTGAGCTTTCCCTTGTGGCCTTTGACCTTTCCACTGTGCCCCTTG
Source organism: Mauremys reevesii (assembly GCF_016161935.1). NCBI lineage: Eukaryota > Metazoa > Chordata > Testudines > Geoemydidae > Mauremys > Mauremys reevesii. Next base: position 23,585,048 of record NC_052644.1, on the reverse strand, counting down.
ATCTTTGACTGGGACCTTTGACCTCTAACCCCTGAAAATGCCTTCCCACCCTGACCTTTGCCTTTTGGATGGGACCTTTGCACTGTGACTTTGGGGCCCTTGACCTGTTGACTTTTGTGCTTTGACCTTTCATCCCTCTCGCATGATCTTTGGGGGAGCATCATTGACCTGTGACTTGTCCATTGTGACCTTTGAACTTTGACCTGGGAGGGGGTCAGCAGGATTTTGGCTGTGTTTTTTTTGGTGTGTTCCCCCATTTGGATCAGGTTTTTTGATTGTTTAATAGTGGAACATTTGAGGGGTTCAGTTCCCACCCTCCAGACCTCCTTGGGGGGCTGCACTGGGAGGAAGGGGGGGTTATGTATGAGGGTACACCCTGTACTGGCCCCAGTACAGAATTGGGGTCCTCACTGTGTCTGGAATTTAACCTTGCAATTTGTTTTTCTATTAAAGGGTTAATTTAAAGAAAAAGAAGCAACCTTTTTAATAAAAGAGTCTTTTAAAACCTGGCTCAGAGTCTGAGCTGTCCCCTTGTGGCGTTATATGCCACTGTTCCCAGGTGCCCCGCCCCAGAGGTGGCTGCATCTCGGCACCAGGTGAGCAATGGAGGTTATTCCTTTTCCTGGCAGTAGAGGGTGCCAGTGTCATTGTAATGTGATAATTTATAAGGCCGGATGTGACCTGTGTTTTAACAAATATCAGGGGGTAGCCGTATTAGTCTGTGTCCACAAAAACAACAGGGAGTCCGGTGGCACCTTAAAGACTAACGGATTTATTTGGCATAAGCTTTCGTGGGTAAAAACCCCACTTCTTCAGATGCATGGAGAATTACAGATGCAGGCATTGTGGGGACTGACACGTGAAGAGAAGGGAGTTACCTCACAAGTGGAGAACCAGCACTGACAGGGCCAATTCGATCAGGGTGGATGTGGGCCACTCCCAATAACTGATGAGGATTTGTCAATTCCAGGAGAGGAAAAGCTGCTTCTGTAATGAGCCAGCCACTCCCAGTCCCCATTCAAGCCCAGTTTTTTTGTTGCAGGATGGCTACTTTTAAATCTGTTACTGAATGTCCAGGGAGATTGAAGTGTTCTCCTACCGGCTTTTGTGTGTTACCATTCCTGATGTCCGATTTGTGTCCATTTATTCTCTTACGTAGAGACTGTCCGGTTTGGCCAGTGTACATGGCAGAGGGGCATTGCTGGCACATGATGGCATCTGTCACATTAGTAGACGTGCGGGTGAATGAATCCCTGATGGTGTGGCTGATGTGGTTGTCTCCTCTGATGGTGTCGCTAGAATAGCTATGTGGATAGAGAAGGCCACGGGGTTTGTTACAGGGTTTGGTGTTTCTGTGGTGTGGTGTGTAGTTGCTGGTGAGATGTCTGTAAGCGAGGACTGGCCTGTCTCCCACGGTCTGTCAGAGGGAGGGATCATTTTCCAGGCTGGGTTGTAGATCGTTGATGATGCGCTGGATAGGTTTTAGCTGGGGGCTGTACGTGATGGCCAGTGGCGTTCTGTTATTTTCCTTGTTGGGCCTGTCCTGCAGTAGGTGACTTCTGGGCACCCGTCTCGCTCTGTGAATCTGTTTTCTTACTTCATCAGGTGGATACTGTAGTTTTAAGAACACATGATAGAGATCGTGTAGGTGTTTGTCTCTGTCTGAGGGATTGGAGCAAATTCCGTTGTATCTTGGGGCTTGGCTGTAGACAATGGATTGTGTGATAATAATATAATATATGGAGATACACCAATCTCCTAGAGCTGGAAGGGACCCTGAAGGGTCATCGAGTCCCCTGCCCTCACTAGCAGGACCAAGTACTGATTTTAGCCCCAGATCCCTAAGTGGCCCCCTCAAGGACTGAACTCACAACCCTGGGTTTAGCAGGCCAATGCTCCAACCACTGAGCTATCCCTCCCCCTGCTGTGTCCTGCCTGGAAGCTGGAGGCATGTAGGTAAGTGTAGCGGTCAGTAGGTTTCCGGTAGAGGGTGGTGTGCCTGTGACCATCGCTGATTTCCACTGTAGTGTCCAGGAAGTGGATCTCTTGTGTGGGCCATTCCAGGCTGAGGTGGTTGGTGGGGTGGAAATGGTGGAAATCCAGGTGGAGTTTTTCCAGGGCCCCCGTCCCGTGGGTGCAGATGAGGAAGATGTCGTCAGTGGAGCGCAAGTGGAGCGGGGGCGCTAGGGGACGAGAGCTGAGGGAGCGTTGGCAAACTGGGGGGCCGTGCAGGTACCCGTAGCAGTGCCGCTGGCTTGGAGGTTGTGTTTTAACAGACCCTGGGGAGGGGGTGATCCAGGCTGGCTGGGCCCATGGGTCTCATCCGGGGTGCATGGGCCCTCTGACCCCCCCCAGTTCAGAACCCCCTTTTCCTCTCCCCCTCCCCCCAACATCACTGGGACCAAACAAAACCATTGATCAGTATTTTTATTAACCCTTCCCCCCCACAAAGTAAGCAGAAATTAACACAAGCCACATGCAGGACCGGGGAGTGTGTGTGGGGGGAATGTGAGGGGTTCGGGGGGGGGGGGGGTCAGTGCCCTGAGCATCACCACACGAATCCCCCCGTGTGCCATTCCCCACCAGTCCCCCACCCTGAGGCCGGTTTCCTTGCCTTAAGTTTAGTTCATTTAAAAAAAATCTCCTTATATTAAAATTTATTTCCCTTGAAAACATCCCATGGGCTCCGGTTCTGGTAGGCCCTATGTAAACACATGGGTCCTTCTGCCCTGAACAGCTGGCAGTGTAACACCTGTTAGCGCAGGAGAAACCGAGGCACAGAAAGAGTAAAGGCACTTGATTAGGAACAAGTGGTAGGGACAGAACCCACGAGACCCCACTCCCCACCCTGAACTGGGGATAGAACCCAGGAGTCCTGGCTCCCAACCGCCCCCACCTGTTCTAACCACTAGACACCACTGCCTGCATCCTTGCTCCAGCCAACCTAGGAAAGTGGAGGTGGCATTGCTGGGGTGGGCGGGTGGCTCCCCCCGTGCGATCCCCATTGTCAAGGCTTCTAAACATGGGTGTGGCCCTGAGGTCAGGGCAGGAATTGGGGATGGGGAGCTGGAGGGATATTAGTGGGTGGGGGGTTCCTCTTCTTTGCCCCCCCCCAGCAGTATGTACAAGAATCCTTAGAAACAGCGAGGTGGGGGGGGCGAAGGCACCAAAGTGGGGGCCGGGGTCGTGCGACTCCTCAGACACCCTCCGGGGATTCTGTAAGGAGAGAGAGAGACCACAAGGGGGCGTCAGAGAGTCAGGGATCATCCCCCATCTTCCCTTGTCTAGCGCCCCCCCCCCCGGCCCTGTGGTGGGGCAGGGTCGCCCCCTCCCGTCTTACCTCCCCCGGCCCTGTGGTGGGGCAGGGTCGCCCCCTCCCATCCAGCCCCCCCATCCCAGGGGGTGGGGGCACTTACCAGTGGGGGCAGCTGTGTGGGTTTTCCGAAGGGTGGGGAATGTAATATAGGCATCGTATGCAAACAGGAAGCCAGCCAGGAGCCCAAAGACCTGCGGGGGATGGGACCAAGCGGGAGTTAATTGCTGTATCAGTTGATTGCTGGTAACGAGCAGAGGATTTGCAGTGGGGGTTCAAGGCCCCTGGATCAAGAGGAGCAGAAAATCCCCCCTCCCCAATTTTGTGCAGTTTGCCTAATTTCTTCCCCCACCCAACATTATGATGCGGCCACCTCTGGGGTCAGGCCTGGCGGCTGATTGCAAGGAATGAATGACAGACATGCTGCAGCACAGTGCCCCCATTGCCACAGCCAGCACTGACTGCTGGCCAGTGTCCCCTGTCGCGCCCCCCAGCGCCCGGCCCTGACTTGCAGGGGACAGCACCCCCTGCCAAGCCCCCGGCCCCACTCCCTGCCCCCACGGTGCCCGCCCGGTCCCGGCTGCCAGGGAAGCCAGTTGCTTTACCCCAGCTGCGATCCCAGCTCCGTCCCTGTGGCGAATGACGACGATGAGGGAGGTGATGAGGAAGAGCAGAGCACCAATCAGAGCACGGATGAAATCCTGGGGAAGAAAGAAACAGAAGGTAAGAAGCAGAGAGTGGCACTGACCTGTCTTTGGTACGATGCACTCGACCTACAGTAACGACGTTTTTGCCACAGGAATGTGCTGGCCCATTAATAACGACATGAGATTGTCCGTATAACAAAGCTTCCTGCATAGAAATGTCTTGCATTTTTATGGAGTTTTCCATGGGAATTTCTATGCGTAAGATAAATTCATTAACTCGTTTGCACAGAAATTTCCTGGCAGATGAATAACTTGGCCCAGAATTTCTTTGCATTTTAACAAATTTGCCATGGAAAATCCTTTTATATTAAGAAATTAACCAGGGTTTCGTGGGGGAATTTTCTCAGTATATTAACCCCTTTAATGGACTTTTTTTTTTTTTTACATTGGCATTTCTGGGTATGTTTGGTTTTAGCTTAATATTTTTCCTTCATTTATTTATTCTAAATTACCAGTTTCTGCACGCAGCAATATCTTTGTGTGGTCACACATCAACCTTTCAGGATCTGATTGCATGTTAACTGTTTTCTTGCTAATTCACCAAGTTCTTTTGCATAGCGAGGGCCGTGCATTTTAACAAAGTTTTTTGCACATCTATTTCCATGGGTTTTAACAAAGCTTTTTGTCTTTGCATTTTAATATAGCTTTTTGGGCTGTTCTCATCTTGCATGTTAATAAATTAAAACAAGTTTGTTAGGGGATTTTCCTCCCCTTTTTAAGGGTTATTCAGAACAGCGAATTGTACAGAAGATTCCAGCTGTCCTGGCAGGTGGTATGTTATAGCTTCCCCCAATGGCGTGAATAGAATAAAACTCCTTACACTCCAGCCCCAGTGCACAAAAGACAGCTGCTTGTTTAATCCTAGCGTGTAGATGACGAAGAAGACGATTGAAAACACCAGCTCGAAGATGGCCACACCCGTATAACCAGGGGTCCGAGACGCACCATAGCAGATCAGGATAACAATACAGAGGCCCTGTGTGGGGTGGAAATGGACAATAGTTAGGACAATTGTTCAGCCGGTGCTAAGATGCAGCCATCTCTGGGGTGGGACAGCCGCACATAACGCCGCACAGGGATGGCTCGTCTGGTGTTCAGAGGCAGCCGCCTCTGGGGCAGGGCAGCTGGGGACCAGACGTACACCTTTGGGACAGGAAGTGAAAGAGAATCTTGTTTCCAGTGGCAGCTGCAGGGGGATGAAAGGAAACAGAATGGGAGTGTCCCTAAGCTGGGATATGGCCCGGACACCGGGGTTCCCATCCTGAACATAAGGCAGAAGGGATAAAGCGGGTAATGAGCAGAGCAGGTTGGGATCTCATGTTTAGATGTTTAAATAAGTACAGGGCCCCCCCAGCACCCAGCTCTGCCTGCCAAGGAACAGTGCCCCCTGCCCAGCCCCCCGCCCTGCTCCCCACAGCACAGCACCCCCCAGTGCCCGGCCCTGCCTGCCAGGGGAGAGCACCCCCTGCCCAGCCCCCCGGCTCCCCGCAGCACGACGCCCCCAGGAAGGGCAAGGGGGTGGTTGGAGAGTCTGAGTCACGCTGTAATATTCCATTCGCTGCAAGACGGGGCGTCTGCTGCTCTGCCAAGGGTCTGACTCACCCGCCGCTTTCCTGTACATGCCTGGGGAGAGGTGTCTCCTGAGAGAGGGGAGCGGGGGCTGCTGGTTAGAGCAGGGGCGCTGGGAGCCAGGACTCCTGGGTTCTCTCCCAGCTCGGGGAGGGGAGTGGGGGCTGGTGGTTAGAGCAGGGGGCGCTGGGAGCCAGGACTCCTGGGTTCTCTCCCAGCTCTGGGAGGGGAGGGGAGGGGGGTCTAGTGGTTAGAGCAGGGGCGCTGGGAGCCAGGACTCCTGGGTTCTCTCCCAGGGAGGGGAGGGGGGTCTAGGGGTTAGAGCAGGGGCGCTGGGAGCCAGGACTCCTGGGTTCTCTCCCAGCTCGGGGAGGGGGTCTAGTGGTTAGAGCGGGGTGGGGAGGGAGTGGGGCCCGGACTCCTGGGTCCCGCGTGGGCTGGGCGGGGCATTCGGGGCGCCTGGGGAATGTTCCAGCTCGAGTCACATCTGGAGGCTAAAAATACCAGCCCACGCTGGGCACACAAAGGGGCGAGTGTGTGGAGGGTGGGGGGTGGGGCCGGTCACCATGGCAACTACTAAATTCAACCAGCTCCCCCTGCCAAATATTCGCAGGTCAGGAAGGGTGGAGCCTGTCACAGGCAGGGGCACATGAGGGCATTTTAAAGGGGCGGTGCCTTCTATGGGGGGGGGGCTGTGAAAGGGGGGGCGCCCTCTACAGGTGGAGCAGAGGGGAGGCTGTTACAGGGCCGGTGCCTGCTACAGGCGGAGCAGGGGGCTGTTAAAGGGCCGGTGCCTGCTACAGGCGGTGCGGGGGGCTGTTACAGGGGTGGTGCCTGCTACAGGCGGAGCAGGGGGCTGTTACAGGGCCGGTGCCTGCTACAGGCGGTGCGGGGGGCTGTTACAGGGGTGGTGCCTGATACAGGCGGAGCGGGGGGCTGTTACAGGGGTGGTGTCTGCTACAGGCAGAGCAGGGGATTGTTACAGGAGTGGTGCCTGCTACAGGCGGAGCAGGGGGCTGTTACAGGGGTGGTGTCTGCTACAGGCGGAGCAGGGGGCTGTTACAGGGCCGGTGCCTGCTACAGGCGGAGTGGGGGCTGTTACAGGGCCGGTGCCTGCTACAGGCGGAGTGGGGGCTGTTACAGGGCCGCGGCGGAGCAGGGGGCTGTTACAGGGGTAGTGCCTGCTACAGGCGGAGCAGGGGGCTGTTACAGGAGTGGTGCCTGCTACAGGCGGAGCGGGGGGCTGTTACAGGGGTGGTGCCTGCTACCGGTGGAGTGGGGGGCTGTTACGGGGTGGTGTCTGCTACAGGCGGAGCGGGGGATGGTTACAGGAGTGGTGCCTGCTACAGGCAGAGCGGGGGGCTGTTACAGGGGCGGTGCATTGAACAGGCAGAGGTGATGGGGGATGTTACAGGGATGGAACCTGCAACAGGCGGAGGGGCCGTGGTGGTGGTGGGTCCTAAAGGGATGGGGTGCCCCCCTGGCAAACACTTCACGGGCCAGCTCACTGTGGCAGGGAGGTGGCACCCCTGGCAGCGCAGGGGTGGGGAAAGTGAGGCACGAGGAGACAGGTCTGGACAGGGTGCGGAACTGGGTGTATATTCCCCACCCACCTGCACCTCGGTCCTGCCGGGACCTGCTGCTCCCACGCCCACCCCATAAACGCCCCTGAGCCTTAAAGGAGCCCTGCCCCTGTAAGAAGGAAAATCAGGGCAGTGGGCTCTGCTGGTTAGAGCAGGGGGGCTGGGAGCCAGGACTCCTGGGTTCTCTCCCCGGCTCTGGGACGGGAGTGGGGGCTGGTGGTTAGAGGAGGGGGGGCTGGGAGCCCGGACTCCTGGGTTCTCTCCCCGGCTCTGGGAGGGGAGTGGGGGCTAATGGGTTGCAACGTGGGGGAGAGGGAGTGGGCTGGGAGCCAGGACTCCTGGGTTCTCTCTTTGGCTCATTTCTCCCTTTGCAAGAGCTGGGCAGGGTGGCGGAGTGGTTAATAATTGATTCTGGGTGAGGTTCAGGGAGTGGGGGGCAGGGAATCCTATGGGCCCATGGGAACAGCCAGATCTGAGGGGCAGGCGGTGGGGTGGAGTCAGGATTATAGACCCCCCCCCGGGGCCTGGAGGGGGACGTGTCCTACGCCCAGGATCACACAGACCCTACCCCCCACACGCAGACAGGGGGACACTCCCCGCACCTCCCTTTCCACAATGCAAACACACACACACATCCCACAGCCGCAGGAGACAGGCCCCACCCCTAATCTGCACACACCAGCACACAGCTAGATACACACAAACACACCCTCTGCGCCCTTCCAGCCACATGGCATCCATGCCCCGTCGCACAGATACACACCCACACACAGGTGGCACACACGGTAACCCTCACACACACAGATACACAAACACACACAGGCAGCACATGCGGTAACCCACCCCCCCCACACACACACACACTGCCCTTCCAGGCACATGGCCTCCACACCCTGTCTCTCACACACTCCCGCACAGGTGGCACATGCTGTAACCCTCAGCCATGCACACTCACAGCCGCAGGAGACAAGCCCCACCCATAATCTGCACACACCAGCACACAGCTAGATACACACACACACACACACACACACACACTGCCCTTCCAGCCACATGGTGTCCACACCCTGTCGCACAGATACACACACACACACACCCTGCGGTAACCCTCACCCACACAGACACACACACATGTTCTCTCTCTAGTCCCAACACACACACACACACACACACACACACACACACACACACACACACTATCCCGGACAGCCACACCCAGGAACATGGCCCGGGGGGGGGGAGGCCCAACAGGACACAGACTGGAGGGAGCCGCGGGGAGTGTTGAAATAACGGAGGCAGAGGAGGAACTAGGATGGGCCCCAGGAGTCCTGGCACCCAGCCCCCCCCTGCTCTAACCACCAGCCCCCACTCCCCTCCCAGAGCTGGGGAGAGAACCCAGGAGTCCTGGCTCCCAGCCCCCTGCCCTAACCACCAGCCCCCACTCCCCTCCCAGAGCCGGGTGGGACCCCAGGTGTCCGGGCTCCCAGCCCCTCCTGCTCTAACCACCAGCCCCCACTCCCCTCCCAGAGCCGGGAGAGAACCCAGGAGTCCTGACTCCCAGCCCCCCCTGCTCTAGCCACTAGACCCCACTCCCCTCCCAGAGCCAGGGAGAGAACCCAGGAGTCCTGGCTCCCAGCCCCCTGCTCTAACCCACCAGCCCCCACTCCCCTCCCAGAGCCAGGGAGAACCCAGGAGTCCTGGCTCCCAGCCCCTGCTCTAACCACCAGCCCCACTCCTCCCGGAGCCAGGAGAGAACCCAGGAGTCCTGGCTCCCAGCCCCCTGCTCTAACCACCAGCCCCACTCCTCCCAGAGCCGGAGAGAACCCAGGAGTCCTGACTCCCAGCCCCTGCTCTAGCCACTAGACCCCCACCCTCCCAGAGCCAGGGAGAGAACCCAGGAGTCCTGGCTCCCAGCCCCCCGCCCCCTTTGGGTGCCAACCCTGTTTGAATCACAGGTCCCTCCAGTCAGTTGGCGGGAGCCACATGCCAACTCTGCCCTTCGTGGGCTGCGACTGATTCATCTCCAAAAGGGCGGTAACCCGCCCCCCCCCCACCTACCCAGAAATCACACGCCGCTCTGGACTGGGAACCAGGACTCCTGGGTTCTCTCCTGGCTCTGGGAGGGGAGTGTGGTCTAGTGGTTAGAGGGGGGGGGGCTGGGAGCCAGGACTCCTGGGTTCTCTCCCGGCTCTGGGAGGGGAGTGTGGTCTAGTGGTTAGAGCGGGGGGGGGGATGGGAGCCAGGACTCCTGGGTTCTCTCCCTGGCTCTGGGAGGGGAGTCGGGGCTGGGGGGTGAGAGCAGGGGTGGGGGCTGGGAGCCAGGACTCCTGGGTTCTCTCCTGTCCTGGCTCTGGGAGGGGAGTGGGGGCCAGTGGGTTCGAGCAGCGCGTGTGGACGCACCGGGTCAGGACCCTGTTCCTGCCTCTGCAGGGCGCGTGTAAGACCTGACGTGTGGCTGACACCCATGGGCGCCTCCTTCCTCCGTGTGCCCCGGGACCCTCGTCTCTGCTCGGTGCCCCCCCCGGATAACTCACAATCTCCAGCGCCAGGACGGTGCCCTTGTGAGAGCGGAGGAAGCTGGTGCATTGCCCCATGCACCCCGGGGTGCCGCTAGAGGAGTCCATGGCCCCGGAGAACCCCCAGACGGCTCCGGCTGTCAAGCGACTGTCAGCGCTGGCAGCCGACGGGGCAGGGCGTGGGGCGGGCGGGGCCCGGCCGGGCGGGGCTGCCCCTTTAAGAGGAGCCGGAGGGAGCCCGTCACTTGCTAAGAAAGGCATTGGCCGGGGCGCGGCGCCGGAAAGCGGGGCGGGCGCCGGAGGGTGCTGGAGCCCGGGTAAGGTGGCGCCGGAGCCTGGTTAAGGTGGCGCTGGAGGATGCTGGAGCCCGGTTAACGTGACACTGGCGGGTGCTGGAGCCTGATTAAGGCGGCGCTGGAGCCCGGTTGCGGTGGCGCCGGAGGGTTAGGAAGGAGGACGCCGGAGCCTGGCTTAGGAGGTGTGGGGGGCTCAGGGGAGAAGCCCGGCTGGTTATGGGGCGCTAGAGACAAAGAATAGAGGAAGCCAGACGGAGGGAGGGACGCGCCCCCTCCTCCCCCGCCCTGTTCTTTACAAATGGCTCAGAGGGACAGAGAAGGGATCTAGTCACCCCGCTTGTGTCTCTATCGCCCCCTTCCCTCCGCCCCTCCCCTCCTTCCCCCTCTATCCCCACCCTCCCCTGCCCCTCTATCCTGCACCTCATCTATTCCCCACCCTCCCCACTCCTTTCCCCTGCCCCTCTATCCTGCACCCCATCTATCCCCCTCCTTCCCCCACCCATCCCCACCGCTCCTTCCCCACCCCTCTAGCCACCCACCCATGCCCCCACTCCCCCCACCCCCTCCGTCCCCACACACACCTCCAGCCATCCCCAGACCTGCTCCCCCCCCAGCCAGGTGGGGCTGCGCTGTGCAGGGCGGGACCCAGGTGGGCATGGTGCCAGCGGCTGCATCACCCGCTGCTCGCAGAGCCCGGCAGGAAGTGGCCAGGCTGGGCAGAGCCGTGCCAGACGGGGGGGGGGGGGGGGGCAAAAAGCACAAAGCCGGAGTCCCCCCCGAGCTTGTCCCCCTCCCCTCCTTTAACCCCCCCACCCCATCTACCGGCCGGGGGGTGCCCACCCCAGCGGGGCTGCTGGAGTCAAAGGCAAACAGCAGCCTGCAGACCTGGGGGGGTGGGGACCAGAGAGCGTGTAGGGGATGTCAGTGGTACCATGTGTCTGAACCACCTCCCCCCACACCGCTCCCTGGCTCCCCCACGGGAGGTCTCGACCCCACTCCCCTCCCACAGACAGAGCCTCCTGGGTTCTCTCCCTGGGGAGTGGAGTGGGGGCTGATGGCTTAGAGCGGGGGAGGGGGGTCTGGGAGCCAGGACTCCTGGGTTCTCTCCCTGGGGAGTGGAGTGGGGGCTGATGGCTTAGAGCGGGGGAGTGGGGTCTGGGAGCCAGGACTCCTGGGTTCTCTCCCTGAGGAGTGGAGTGGGGGCTGATGGCTTAGAGCGGGGGGCTGGGAGCCAGGACTCCTGGGTTCTCTCCCCGGCTCTGTGAGGGGAGTGGGGGCTGATGGCTTAGAGCGGGGGGCTGGGAGCCAGGACTCCTGGGTTCTCTCCCCGGCTCTGCGAGGGGTGTGGGGGCTGGTGGTTAGAGGAGCAGCAGGGGCTGGGAGCCCGGACGCCTGGGTTCGCTCTGTGGCAGGAGGGGCATGTTCCAGATGCCCTTTGTGCTACTGAAATGACTCAGGCGACACAACCACAAACCCCTTTGGGTTTTTTCCTTTTTATTCGTTGCCGGTAGGAGAGTTTCTGTTCATTTTAAATAAACACTGTCCCCATGGAGACAGAAACCAAGGCAACTGCAGCATCTTAATGCGAGACCGCGACCCCTCCACCCCTCCCATCCCCTGGGGAAGGAGGACCCCTTCTGGAGCAGAACCAACCATTTCCCATCTCCCCCCACCTCGAACCATTCTGCCCCCCTCCATGGAATAGGTCTGTGATTCCCCCCCCCCCACTGCTGCACAGAATGGATCAGTCCAAATGTGAGCCTGCAATGGATTGGTCTATTCCCCCTGCTCTATGAAATGGTTTGGCCCTTGATGATATCCTTCCCCCACCTCAAGGGAATGGTTGGGTCCATTTCCCCCCACACACCCATACATGGAGTGGATCAAGCCACATGTGGTGGCTCCCACCCCTTATGGATCAGTCCATCTGACATTGCTCTATTCAGGGATAGTCCCCCCCCATGGAATGGATTGGCTCAGTTTCCTCCCCTTCCATGGAATGGGTCAGTCCACGTGTGGCTCTGTGGAATGTTGGCAAGGTAGAGTGGACAGTACCATTGCAATCCTGACATGGGGGATGCAAAATTACAAGTGGCCAATACCATTGCCAAAGAGGGCACCAGTGGACAGCACCATTGCACAGACCGGTGGGGGGGAAAGGTACCAGCAGAGTAGAAGGTATGAGTACAGATTGTGAATGGGGGAGGGGAGATAGGAAAGTACCATTCATTGCATGGTTGGGGGGGGGGAGACACGCACAAGATGAACTGAAGGTACCATTTCACAGCCCAGAGGGTGGGGGACAGGAGAGGATGATACCACTGCATAGCTGATTGGGGGGGAGGAAATGGCAGGTACCACTGTGAGTAGATTAGACAGTACCCTTAATCAAAATGGGGAGGGGAACAAGAGTGGAGGGTACCACTACATAGCTGGGCCCTGGTTGAAGAGGTGGAGATGAGAATGGAAGGTACCATTGCACATCCAGATGAGGGGTGGGTGGATTCTCCCAGGCACTGAGAACATCCTGCTCTGGGCGGGGCTGGACTAGGTCCTCCACCTCACCTCTCTGCCTTTGCCCTGCCCCAAGCTGCCCCCTTCATCGTCCTCCCCCTCTCCCATGCAGACACCCCTCAGGGCTCGGGAGAGGCGCTCCTTGCTGGGCACCAGCCAGGGCCCGGGGGCTGGTTCCGAGAGGCCCCTCCAGACCTGCTCCCTCTGTGGGGAGAGGGACCCGCTCTCTCCCTTCCTGGCCTCCGCCTCCGTCCCCGATGCTGGCCAGCCCTGCTCTGCGCCCCGACGGTCCCGGAACCCGTGTTGGTGGCAGCGGTGGGATCCTCGCTCGGCACTGCTGGGAGAAGCCTCCAGGCAGCCCCTGGCATCCCGTCCCCAGCGCGGAGACCTCTCGGCTGTGTCTGCTCTCCAGCCGTGTGGTGCCGGTCCACCCTCTGGCATCCGGTCCCGTCCGGCGGGGTTGGGGATGTGCTCACGGTCTGGAGAGGGGAAAGAGAATGAGATGGGGGGGATCAGGCCCAGAGAACATAGTGAAAGACACCCCCCCCTCCTCACAGTTACCCTGGGATCGCTTCCTTACCGGTCCTTCCCCCTAGGATCAACCCCATTTTCTGGGTGTGTGTGTCCCCCTCCCACCCGCATGTCCTTGCCAACATCTGTTCAGATGGTTTGGCTAAACAGCAAGGGGCTGGTGAAGCTTTGGGGGGGTTGGTAGTGGGGGGGTCTCCTGGGGGTACAACAGGGTCAGTGATGGGAGGGTGGGGGTGGTCTGTGGGGAACAGCAGGGTCAGGGCAAGGGTCCACAGCTGGGGGCCAAGAACAGAAAGGGGGGTTACTCATATATCCCCATCTATGGGGGGGTATCTATCTCTCTAGCACTGGAGAGATCCTCCCCACCCCCCCGGGAAACAGCATTGAACTCCACATTCCCAGGAGGGGGGGTGTCTTGTCAGGATTGGCCAAGCAAACAGATAAGGGGACCTGGTAGTATGGGGAGAGGGGGCAGGATTGGCCCATTGCTCTGGTCTGGGGGGGCAACTGGATTGGCCCATTACTGTGACTGGAATGGGGGCTGGATTGACCTACTACTCTGATGTGGGAGGAATTGCCCATCACTGTGACTGGGATGGGGGTGGGGGCTGGATTGCCCCAGTGCTCTGGCCTATGTGGGGAGGAATTTCCCATTGCTGTGACTGGGGCAGGACCTGGATTGACCCATTGCTCTGACCTGGGCGGGTGGGGGGGGGAGGATTTACCCATTGCTGTGACCGAGGGGGGGGGGCAACCCACCAGTCACGCTCCAGCCGTCCCACGAGGCAGAAGCAGGGCTCCCCCCGCCGGGAGTTGGTGACGCACAGCGCCAGGCTGCAGAGCGGAGTTGCTGTGGGGCGCACACGGACACTGGGGGCAGTACAGATGGGGGGAACCCAGGAAGGGGGACAGATGGGCGGGGAGGGGACATCAGGGATGGGGGTCAGAACAGGGCATGGGGGTGCCGTGAATAGTGGGAGAGGCAGAGGGGCATAGGCAGGTGGGGTTGGCCGGGGAGTGGGGGCGGAGAGGACATGATGGGGGGGGCAGGAAGGGACAAAAGGACCAGGGTGGGATGTGGAGGGTCAGAGTCAGAGAAGGGGCAGAAAGGGGGGAGAGAAATAGGATGAATATTGAACCCCCAAAATCTGCTCCCCATTCAGAGACACCCCCGGAGGGGAGGGGAGGGGTGGGGGCAGAGGGGTAAACCAGCTCCCGGATATTATACGCTATTCCCCCAGACCCCACTGCCCCCCATGCACTGGGACACCTGCTACCCCCACAACGATGGGTCGCACCATCTGCCCTACGATGGGAGGGTGTCATGATGGGGCTGACCCATCTCCCCAGGGATGCAGGGGGGGGTCACTGAGGGTCACACCATCTCTCTAGGGATGCAGGGGTTGTCACTGAGGGTTGCCCCTTTCTTCCCAGGGATGTGGGGGAGGGTCATTATGGGGTTGTACCACCTCTCCAGGGATGCAGGGGGGGTCACTGAGGGTCAGACCATCTCCCCTAGGATGCGGGGGGGTGTATAACTGGGGATCATATCTCCCCTGGGGTGTGTGTGTGTGGGGGGGGGTCATTATGGGGTCTTACCATCTCCCCAGGGATGCAGGAAGGGGGTGTTGCTGTGGGATGTGTGCATGGGGTCACTATGGAGTTGTATCATCTCTCCATGGGGGGGGGGTGTTCACTATGGGGTCGTACCATCTCCCCAGGGATGCGGGGGGGACACTGTGGGTTGTACCATCTGCTCTGGGAGAATCAGGGGAGGTCACTATGGATTATGTCATGGGGGAGGGGAACAGAGGGATGGTCATATCATCGCCCCAGGAACTGGGGGGGGGGGGCACACTATGGGTGGTACCATTTTCCTTAGGATTTAGAGGAAGGGGGAAAAGAACCTCACTTTAGATCATACCATCTCCCATGGGATAAGGGGGGGAGGATATTATTGTGGGTCCTGCCATCTCCCTTGGGAGGCGGGTGGTGGGGAAATACCACCTGCCCTCAGTTTTGGGGGGACACAGGCTGTAGCAGGAGGGAGGCGGGGGTGCAGGACTCACCGTAGTCGGGGACGAAGCCGTCGCCTTTCCTGAGCACCAGGCAGATGCGGCTGCCCCCCCGGCGGATCTGCTCCACGGCCCGGGCGTGCGTCATGCCCAGCGTGGGCTCCCCATTGATCTCCAGCAGCTGGTCACTGACCTGCCCCAGAGACTGAGGGAGGGGTGGGGGGCAGAGGGGTAAACCAGCTCCCGGATATTATACGCTATTCCCAGACCCCACTGCCCCCATGCACTGGGACACCTGCTACCCCCACAACGATGGGTCGCACCATCTGCCCTACGATGGGAGGGTGTCATGATGGGGCTGACCCATCTCCCCAGGGATGCAGGGGGGGGTCACTGAGGGTCACACCATCTCTCGAGGGATGCCGGGGTTGTCACTGAGGGGTGCCCCCTTCGTCCCAGGGATGTGGGGGAGGGTCATTATGGGGTTGTACCACCGCTCCAGGGATGCAGGGGGGGTCACTGAGGGTCAGACCATCTCCCCTAGGATGCGGGGGTGTATAACTGGGGATCATATCTCCTGGGGTGTGTGTGTGTGGGTCATTATGGGGTCTTACCATCTCCCCAGGGATGCAGGAAGGGGTGTTGCTGTGGGATGTGTGCATGGGGTCACTATGGAGTTGTATCATCTCTCCATGGGGGTGTTCACTATGGGGTCGCACCATCTCCCCAGGGATGCGGGGACACTGTGGGTTGTACCATCTGCTCTGGGAGAATCAGGAGGTCACTATGGATTATGTCATGGGGAGGGGAACAGAGGGATGGTCATATCATCGCCCCAGGAACTGGGGGGGGGGGGCACACAATGGGTGGTACCATTTTCCTTAGGATTTAGAGGAGGGGGGAAAAGAACCTCACTTTAGATCATACCATCTCCCATGGGATAAGGGGGGGAGGATATTATTGTGGGTCCTGCCATCTCCCTTGGGAGGCGGGTGGTGGGAAATACCACCTGCCTCAGTTTTGGGGACACAGGCTGTAGCAGGAGGGAGGCGGGGTGCAGGACTCACCGTAGTCGGGACGGCCGCCGCTTTCCTGAGCACCAGGCAGATGCGGCTGCCCCGGCGGATCTGCTCCACGGCCCGGGCGTGCGTCATGCCCAGCGTGGGCTCCCCATTGATCTCCAGCAGCTGGTCACTGACCTGCCCCAGAGACTGACACTGCAGTACCGGCCACTGCCACCGGGGGAGCCCCCGCGCCACATCCCCGTGCCCTCCGCAGCACGGCGCCCCCGAGCGCCCGGCCCCACCGCCAGGGGAGAGCCCCCGGCCCAGCCCGCTCCCGGTCCCCCAGCGCCCGGCCCCATTGCCAGGGGAGAGCCCCCCCTGCCCAGCCCCTTGCCAGCCCCTCACCCTGCTCCCTGTCCCACAGCACCCCTCAGGGCCCGGCCCCACCGCCAGGGGAGAGACCCCCCTGCCCAGCCCACACCCTGCTCCCTGTCCCACAGCACCCCCCAGCGCCCGGCCCCACCGCCAGGGGAGAGCCCCCCTGCCCAGCCCACACCCTGCTCCCTGTCCCACAGCACCCCCCAGCGCCCGGCCCCACCGCCAGGGGAGAGACCCCCCTGCCCAGCCCCCGCCCCATGCCCGGCCCAGCGCAGGCAGGTACCTGTATCTTGCCGCTCTGCTGGGCCGGCCCCCCCTCCAGCAGCCCCAGCACGTAGATGTCCATGTTGTATTCGCTGCCCCCCCGCAGGCTGAACCCGAAGCCGAGGGGGCCACGCAGCAGCTCCACCGAGTAGCTGGGGGGGTCCCGGGGGGCTGACAGACACTGGGAAAGGGGGGGTGGGGTGACTGCCTGGCTGGGACCCCCGGCCCAAGGGCTCTCAGCCCCTGATAGCAAACGCGCTGCCCCTCCCTTCCCCAATCACCATCTGCCCCCCCATATCTGCCCCCCCACTGGCCCCTCCCCTCCCCTCATATCCATGTCCTGCAATAGCCATCCCCGGCCTTCCCACCCCCTCATACCAGCCCCTCGGCCTGCCCCCAACCTGTGGCTGGGGCAGCCGGCACCCCGGCCTCCCGGCTCCTTCCTCCACCTGGATGTCGGCCCCGTCCAGATCGCTGGAGGCAGCTGGGGAGGGGATAGGGGGGGGTCAGTGGGTGTGGGGGGGGGCAGCGGCCTGCTCCCCCTCTGGCCCCTCCCTCACACCCCCATCCCTCTCCCTTCCCCGTCCCCCACCCTTTGCCCCCTTACCTTCTCCTCCTGGCGGGGGGGGGGCACTCACCCATGTCCCTGAGGGGGGGCAGCATTCGCAGCCGGACCTTGGCCCCCACCTGGCGAAAGAGGCCCCCGAGTTCAGGGTGGGAGAACCGAGCCAGAAGCCCCCCGTCTTCCGGATGCTTCCCGCCGGGGGGGTCGCTGCTGGGCCCAGGTACCAGCCTGTCTGCTGGGCAGGAGGGGGGGGAGAGGGTCTGTGAATGGGGAGGGGGGTGCCAGCTCCCCCCCAAACCCCCCACTGATGAACTAAACCTCCTGCCCACTGACCCTGCCCCCCTTCCCCCTCACGACCAGACCCCACTGACTCCAACCTCCCCAGACCCGAACCCCTTCTAGAGACCGGAGCCCCCCCACCCGGCATCGGCCTCCCCCAGCAAACCCCCTTCCCCCCAACCAGCCCCCCAGAAACACTGACCCACCCCCACCTCCAGACAGGGCCCCACCCAAAATCTCCCCTCCCCAGCTTTCAAACTTGAAGCTCTTATCGGGGTCAATATTTACCCAGTGGGGTTGGGCAGGAGACAGACAGGTGGGAGGGGGAGTTGGTTGTGGGGCAAGGGGGCTGGGGGTAGGAGGCGAAGTGTGGGATGTGGAGGGCTGAGGGGGGCGGGGGGACAGAAGGGGCTGTGTGCGGAGTGGAGGAGAGGGGTTTATGTGGGGCTGGAGGTGGGGCAGAGGGGGCGGGTTGTGGGGAGAGGGGGCTGAGTGAGGGGGGCCTGCAGCAGGGGGCCGTGCGGGGCAGGGGGAGTCGAGGGGAGTGTAACCATGGAGGTGGCAGTGGGGGTGTGAGTGTGTGTGGAGGGAGGCTGGGGGGGTGACGTGGGGTGAGAGACACTCCCAGCCCCCCTTCTATCTCCCCCCCAAAATCACCCACTCAAAGTTACAGACCCCTCCCACTCCCCCTGTGTGTGGGGAGAACCCCCCCTCCCTCAGGATGCAGCCCCCGCCACCCCGAAAACCAGGACAGGACAAGAAAGGCCGGGGGGGAAGCCGGGGGTCAGAAGGGAGGTATCGGGGGGGGGGGTCGGTTCAAACCCTGGACGTTTCGCAGCACGGACTGGACCCTTTGCAGCATGGCTGGCCGTGGGGGGGGGAGCCCCCTGGTTCCTGGGGGGGCACAGGCGTGGGGCGGGGTGTCCACAGGCCCCCCAGCTCGGCCGCCTTCCTCCCAGAGGAGTTTCCCAGGACAAACAAGCTGGGCTGAGAAAGTCAAGGACACTGGGGAATGTGGGCGTGGGGGTTAACCCTTTGGGAGCTGGGGAGGGCCAGGCCTCTCCCAGCAGGGGCGCTGTGGGGAGCGGGGAGAAATTCCAGAGCTTTATGGGGTGGAACAGGCCGTGCCCCACCATAGATGCCCCCCCCGCTGCCTGGGGAGGGGGGCGGAGCCTGACATGGGTCAGGGAGCAGAACACAATGGGGTCTCTTGTGCCAGGCCGAGGGGGGGGGAGGCTCAGAAATGGGGGGGAGGGGATAGCTTGGAGTATGGGGAGGCAGCCTCCCATGTCCCCACCCCACCCAGGAGTCACCCTGCCCCTACATGCATCTCCCGGAGAGCCCCCCCCAGCTCCCTGCCCCTCCCCCTGCAGCCCCCAAGATTGCCTCCATCATCCCCCCATCATGGCCCCTCCCCCACTGCACCACAGACCCCCCCAGTCCTAAGCACCCCCAAACCCATCCCCCATAGCTCCCTCCCCCAACCTGCAGCCCTCTGCTTCCAACCCCCCCTTCTTGCCATGCCTCCCCCCCACTCACCTGCTCTCCCGGCGCTGTCTGGGGCCATGCTGCCCCCCAGCTCCCCGGGGCCCCCCGCGGGCTGGGGGCGTCGCGGCCTCCGGGCCTCCCCCCCACGACAGCGGGCCGGGCACAGCAGCACGTCCCTGGGTTCGGGCCCCACAAAGCTGGTGACGGCCAGAGTATCCCCGCTGGGACCCCCCCAAGAGCCCCGGGGCCCCCCCGCCTGGGGGGGATCCCGGCAGGGGGAGGGGATGGAGAACAAGGGCTCCAGGGGGGGCTGGCGGAGTCCAGGACCTGGGGACGGGAAGAAAAAGGGGATCAATCAGTATGGGGTCCCCCAACATTACCAACAGCTCCCGCTGCTCCCCCAACAGCCAGCGCCCTCTAGTGGGTCAGGCAGGACGTGCAGCAGCCAGGGGCCCCTGGTGCCCCCTAGTGGGTCAGGCAGGAAGTGCAGCAGCTGGAGCAGCCCCCGGCGCCCTCTAGTGGGTCAGGCAGGAAGTGCAGCAGCCAGGGCCCCCCAGCGCACCCTAGTGGGTGAGGCAGGAAGTGCAGCAGCCAGGGGTCCCTGGTGCCCCCTAGTGGGTCAGGCAGGAAGTGCAGCAACTGGAGCAGCCCCCGGCGCCCCCTAGTGGGTCAGGCAGGAAGTGCAGCAGCCAGGGCCCCCTTGTGCCCCCTAGTGGGCCAGGCAGGAAGTGCAGCAGCTGGAGCAGCCCCCGGCGCCCCCTAGTGGGTCAGGCAGGAAGTGCAGCAGCCAGGCCCCCCTTGTGCCCCCTAGTGGGTCAGGCAGGAAGTGCAGCAGCTGGAGCAGCCCCCGGCGCCCCCTAGTGGGTCAGGCAGGAGGTGCAGCAGCCAGGGCTCCCTTGTGCCCCCTAGTGGGCCAGGCAGGAAGTGCAGCAGCTGGAGCAGCCCCCGGTGCCCCCTAGTGGGCCAGGCAGGAAGTGCAGCAGCCAGGGCCCCTGGCGCCCCCTAGTGAGTCAGGCAGGAACTGCAGCAGCCAGGGCCCATGGCGCCCCCTAGTGGGTCAGGCAGGAAGTGAATCGGCCACGAGTGGCCCCCCCCAGTGCCCACAGCCCCCCTTACCTCTCCGCTCCACCAGCAGGATGACGTCCCCGGCCCGCGTGTGCTGCTGCAGGACATTCTCCACCTCCTGGGGCCCGAGGCCCCTCACGTCAGCCCCGTTCACCTTGGCCACGAGGTCGCCCTCCTCCAGCAGGGGGCAGCGCCCCCGGTCCCAGATCCTGGCCACCTGGGCCCCGGGTCCACCGTCCTCTGGCGCCTCCACCGTAAACCAGGGCCCCGTGGCGCTGCGGGGCAGGGGCACTGGTGTCAGCCGGCCGGGCGGCGGGGCACGGCGGGGGGGCGCTCCCGGGTGGCAGGGTCTCCGCTCCGCCCGCTCCTCTTCCTCCCCCAGGCAAAACTCAGCGCAGCAGCGGACCCCCAGGCCCCGGGCCCGGCGGGAGAGAGGGGGCCCAGCAGCAGGGGGGCTGCAGGGGGCAGCGGCCCCATAGCAGGGGGGAGGCCGGCGGGCCAGCTGGGCGTCCCCACGGCGGAGACAACGGCAGGGGGAGTCCCGATGAGTGTATTGGAGGATACAGCTCCCATCCACCACCACCACCACGTTCACTGCGGGGCAGAGAGGAGAGAGTTAATGGGGCGGAGCGGGGCGCCCCCCGGTGCCCAGGGCAGGGAGGGTGCGGTGCCCCCCTAACACCCCCCCCACTTACCTCCAGCCACCGGTGCCGTCTCTGCTGCCGGGATTGGGGGTTCAGGGGCCCGGTGGGGGCTCTGGTGGGCACTGCAGCTGGGGGGGGGAGAATACATGGTGGGGTTAAATATTTGGGGGGTCCCTTCCTCAGGCAGCCTTATCCCCCTGGAATCTGCTCCCTTTTTCCACCCTCACAGCCCCCCGCTTCCCCTGGAGCTTCCAAATGCTCCCCCCAACACACACTGTCCCCATCTCTACCACCCGACCCCCTGGATCTCCCCCAATTGCCCCTCCCCAAGTATCTCTGCAGCCCCTTAGTCCCAGATCTTCCCCTTCCCTGCCCCACACCCTCAACTGCCCCAGGAAATACCCAACCCCTCTGACCCCCGGCCTTGGAAGGGGGGGAAATCACCTGATTCCGCAGGCTTCACTTTTCTCAGCCCCCCAGTGCTGGAGCTGGGGCCCAGCCCCGCCCATGGTGCACTCGGGGACCAAACCGGGGTCTCTGCCCGCTGGGGAGGGGAACCCCGTGACCCCCGGGGGCCGGCTGCCTCAGCCCTGTGAGGAGAGAGAACGGGAGAGTTAGAACCTCGTCAGATGCAGCCACGTCTGGGGCGAGGCAGGTAGGTAACAGCAGCACAGAAACAGTCTGCAGCACAGCGCCCAGCCCTGACTGCTAGGGGAGTGCACCCCCTTCCCTGCCCCCAACCTGCCCCCTAGTGCCCGGCCCTGACTGCCAGGGGAGAGCGCCCCCTGCCCAGCCCCCAACCTGCCCCCTAGCGCCCGGCCCTGACTGCCAGGGGAGAGCGCCCCCGTCCAGCTCCCCCCCCCCCAGCGCCCCCCAGTGCCCAGCCTTGACTGCCAAGGGATAGCGCCCCCTGCCCAGCCCCCTGCCCCACGGTGCTCCCCATCACCCCATACGTCTCCTGTCCCCCCTAGAGTCACTCTGGGCCATGGAGGGGGGACTCAGTCACCTGGGTCCAGATGCTGGTGCCCCTTGAGCCGGGGAGGGCGGCCGTGCCCTGCAGAACCAGCCTGGGGGGAAAATGCTCCTCACTCCTGACCCACAGCCCCCTGGGCTCCCCCTCCGCCCATCTCTCAGATCCTCCGGGATCTAGAACGTGCTGGGCTCTAGAAAGGCCCCCTTCTAGAACCCCCAGGGGAGATAGATCCTGGGGTGTAGGGACTGGCTGAGATCTAGAGCTTGCCCCCCAGTTACTCTAGAACCACTTGAGGAGCCAGGGCTGGGTTCGAGCACTCTGGGGATCTAGAACATGGATCTAGGCTCAAGCCCCCCTGGGTGATGGGGTGTCCTCCCCACATTGGCCCTAGGAGGGCTGGATTAGCCCAATCAGCCAATTAGGTGGCAAATGGGAGGGAGCGAATCAGAAGAAGGCGCAGCGGTGAGGGACCGGGGCGGGAAGGAGCCTGGCAGGAAGGGGTCCGGGGGGGCGCAGTAAGATGGAGAGATGCAGGGGGCGAGGCCCCCTACCAGCCACAGCATGGGGGTATTGCTATGGGCAGGGGGTACGAAGGGGAGAAGGGGAACCCCTGGGGTGATCGGGCTGGGGGAACTGAGTCACGAAGGCGCCGCAGCAGCTCCTGGAGCAAGAGGGAGAGACGGGGGGCAACCACAGGGAAACGCTCCATCACTCTCAAAGGCAAGGAGGAAATCTAGAGCCCTGTTGTTCTAGAACCCAGGTGGGATCCAGAGAGAGAGCTCTGTCACTCTAGAACCCACCGGGAATCTAGCACGCAGCTCCGTAGGCCCCAATGGAAACTCCTCAGCTGCTCTAGATCCCGTGGAGGATCTGAAAAAGTCCCCATTATTTGAGAACCCATGGAGGGTCTAGATAAGCCCCTGTTACTCCAGAACCCACTGGGAGTCTAGAAAAGCCTCCATTACTCGAGACCCCACTGTGGGTCTGGAAAGGCCTTCATTACTCCAGAACCCCCGGGGAGCTGGGCAAGGCCCCCTTGTTCTAGGCCCCACTGGGTATCTGGAAAAGCCTCCCGCCCCCGAGAACCCAGCGGGGATCCAGGGACTCTAGAACCCAGTTTGCTGGGGATGTGAGCTAGAAACGTCTCCTGCCTGGGACTCTTTGAGGCTGGGGTGGCGTGATGGGGGGGGGGTGGTTCGTCCCCTACCCAGGCTCTGAGCGGCTGGTGATGTTACCTGGCTGCGGCTGGGGGGGAGCCGGGGCAGGCCGGCAGGTGCGGAGAGAGGGTGTTCGCCCCAGAAGGGGGCCCTGCCAGAAGACCCTGCTCTCCTCCGAGGCCCCGGGGCGGCTTGACCTGGGCCGGCGCAGCTGCCTGTTGCTAGCCCACAGGCATCGACACACGAGGATCAGGAGACGGTCGTGTCCGCTCCCTATCCCCACCCCCGCGAAAGCAGCTGGGACGAAGGGGGAAGCTGCCGTCGTCTTTTGCCGCCGTGTGCCTCAGTTTCCCTCCGGACTTTGCACGGGGAAGAGGTTTCTGTCTGCTCCTCGGCCACTGCGGGAGGTATGAGGTAGGGGTGTCATCTCGCCGCCTGGGTGGGGTGAGAAATAACCGGGGTCATTGTAGAACGGGCCAAAGCCGACCCAAAGCGCCAGAGGATTCGAGCAAGACGCCCCCCCCCCCCGCGCGACTCATCCATCCATCCCCCACCAGTGGGAAAGCCACCCTGGGACACGGAGGCTTTCTGGAGGATTCTGGAGCCCGGCCCGGGGGCGGGTGGGACTGGGCCGGTCCTTGGAGCCCGGAGCCTGGATCTAGGCTGGGGCAGATCCCAGATCTGGGGCCTCCGTGACTGGGGGTAGCAGCCTGGGGGGAGAACCAGCCCCGGGGTCCTAGCCCTGAGGTGTGCCGGGTGAGGGGAGTTTGGGGAGTTTTTGCAGCTTCCCGGCAGGAAGATGGGGTGGGGTCTAGATCCCAGGGGCCGATGCTGCAGAAGTGGGGGGTGCTGAGAGGTGGTTCTGGCAAAAGAGGCCCTGCCTCGCCATGAGAACAGACTCTGGAAAATGATCTGAGTCTAGAGCGGACTGGTTAAAGGGGGGGGTCCAGAAAACAGGGGGAGGGGTGACTCCAGCCTCCCCCCCTTTAGCATCCGGGGGAACCCAGAAATAGCCGCAAGGGGTGGGAAGGCTCCCTCGGGGCAGGTGGGACGCTGGTTCTAGAGTGGGGACCGGTTCTAGAGCAGAGGGGGCCGGTTCTAAAGGCGTCTGGCACTGTTTGTGCCGGGGGGGGTTCTAGAGACAGGCTGGGTGTGTCTACAGAGGCGGGTTCTAGATCCGGTGGGGGAATGGAGGGGAAACATCTCCCGTGGGGATCATGAGCAGGGGAGGAGAAAGCAGCGGGGAGGGCTCTGGTCCCCCCACTCCAGAGCCCCTCCAAAGAAGGAAGCTGAATCTGTCCCCTCTGTCATCTCCATCCCTGCCCCCCCAGATCCACCCTGACCCCCCTCCTAGTCCCTTAAGAGCCGTTCGTCCACCACAGATCCAACCCCAACGCCCCCCCCGGCCCTTGGGATGCCCCTCCCCTCTATCCAAGCCCCTCCCATCTCTTACCCCCCCCCCAGCCGGGACAATCCAATTAACAGCTGATCCCGCTGCCCGCCCCGTCTCTGCTGGCTGAGCTGGGGGGGGCTTTACCTTGGGGTGTCCCCGGCCTCCAGCGCTGCTCCGACCCCCCCCCAGTGGTACCCGATGCTGCCGGGGTTAGCAACGGGGGGTCGCCAAGGCAACGGGGTTTGCTGTCCGGGTAACCTTCCTCCTCCGTCGCTAGGCTAAGCGCGGGGGCAGGGGATGGACAGACGGGCCGGCCAATCGGAGACCAGAGCGGCTAATCTCCCCCCCCCCGCCCCGGGATATGGGACACGGGGCCTTTCCCCTCTAGAGGGCGCAGGCTCCAATCATGGGAAAGCCTCCGTTAAGGAGGGTGCGGCCGGGAGGGGGGGGGCTGTTCATTCACCAGCCCCACCCTTTAAGAGGTCTTACCCCAGCCACACAAGCTACTGGGGCAACTGGGCTGGGGGGCCCGGGAGCCAGGACTCCTGGGTTCTCTCCCTGGCTCTGGGAGGGGAGTGGGGGTAGTGGTTAGAGCAGGGGGGCTGGGAGCCAGGACTCCTGGGTTCTCTCCCTAGCTCTGGGAGGGGAGTGGGGTCTAGTGGTTAGAGCAGGGGGGCCTGGGAGCCAGGATTCTCTCCCTGGCCCTGGGAGGGCAGTTGGGGCTGGTGGGTTAGAGAGACGTGAACTGATTGATTTGGCATCGCGCCTGAAGTGGCTGGAGCTGGGGTTAAGAGATTTTTTTGGGGGGGGGTATGGGGTTCCCCAGGCTCCCAGCCCAGCACCCCCTCCCCCAGGCTGTGAGGGGGGGTATGGGGGCTTAATAATTTGCTGCCTCCAAGGGCAGGGCCGGCTCCAGACCCCAGCGCGACAAGCACGCGCGTGGGGCGGCACTTGCCGGCAGGGGCAGCAGATTGAGCTGACGGACCTGCCGCAGTCACGCCTGCGGAAGGTCCACCGGAGCCCCGGGACAACCGGACCTGCTGCAGGCATGACTGCGGAGGGGGCGCTCCTCCCGCGGCTCCAGTGGACCTCCCGCCGGCGTCACTGCGGACGGTTCGCTGGTCGCGCGGGTCGGCTGGACCTCCCACAGGCATGACTGCGGCAGCTCAACCGCAGCCGCCGGACTAGCGAACCGCCCGCAGCTGCGGGAGGTCCAGCCGAGCCGCGCGACCAGCGGACCCTCACCAGTCAAGCCCGCGGGAGGTCCGCTGCTCCCCGGGCGCCTCCCGGGCATGACTGCTTGGGGCGGCGGAATATGTAGAGCCGCCCCTGTCCAAGGGGAGGAGCTGGTCCAGATGCCCCCTCCCCACTGTCCTGACAGCACAAGAACTTACAGACCTTCCCATGGCTTCTGGGCCTTAGTCGGGCCCATAGGCCACATTTTTTTGCCCCCAACCTCTGGGGCAGCAATGGGGCAATTTGCGGTTTCTTTAAGGACAGAGGAAGTTCTCCAGTCATCGGGGGCTGGGGAAGCTGGGTGTGAAACACCCCCCCACCCCCACCCCACATCCGGGCTAGGCCCAAGGCCCAGGACACAGCAGGTGTCTGGGGCCAGGTGCCCTGAGGCCTGTAGGGGATATGGGGGCAATGGTGCTCCCCAGGCTCCCAGCCCCGCACCCCCTCCCCCAGGCTGTGAGGGGGGGTATGGGGTCCCCTGGCTCCCAGCCCAGTGCCCCCTCCCCTAGGGCTGGGGGGGGATTGGGGTCCCCTGGCTCCCAGCCCAGCGCCCCCTCCCCCAGGCTGTGAGGGGGGGTATGGGGTCCCCTGGCTCCCAGCCCAGCCCAGCCCCCCCTCCCCTAGGGCTGGGGGGGGATTGGGGTCCCCTGGCTCCCAGCCCAGCGCCCCCTCCCCCAGGCTGTGAGGGGGGGTATGGGGTCCCCTGGCTCCCAGCCCAGCGCCCCCTCCCCTAGGGCTGGGGGGGGAGGGTCTCATGGGCTCTCAGACAACTGGGGCGGGGGGAGGCTCATGGGAGCCACACTCTCAGCCCCCGCCCCCCCATGAGCTAGCCTGGGGCGGGGCTACACCCCCATGATGCATTGGCGGGGACTAATTCCCCGTGATGCGTTGCGCGGGGGGCGGGGTTACACAACTCCCATGAGGCAGCGCGGCGCCGGGACTACATCCCCCATAATGCTTTGCACGGGGGCGGGGCCATCTCTCCCTAGAGGCAGCGCGCGGGGCCGGAACTACAACCCCCATGATTCCTTGCGCTGCGACGGCCAGCAAGATGGCGTCGGACGGCGGCCCGGCGGCGGGCAGGCCCCCAGCCCCGCGCCCGGTCTCGTTCGGGTTCACGCGCACCACCGCGCGCAGGCGGCTCGTGCGGGAGGGCGGGGCAGGGGCCGCGGCGGAGCCCGACTTCATCAGCGCCGTGGAGGGGAGCGAGCTGCGCAGGTGAGAGCAGCGCGCATGCGCGGGCGCCGGGCCGGGGTGGGCAGCCTCGGGCGCGGCGCAGGTGAGCAAGAGCTCGAACGCGTCCGAGTGCGCATGCGCCTGGGTCTGCAAAGACTTGGAAGGGGCGTGTCTGGGGAGGGGGAGGGGGCGTGGGCGGGAGGGGGCGTGTCTGGGGAGGGGCCGTGGGGCGGGAGGGGGCGTGTCTGTTGGGAGGGGCCGTGGGGCGGGAGTGGGTGTGTCTGGGGAGGGGCCGTGGGGCGGGAGGGGGTGTGTCTGTTGGGAGGGGCCGTGGGGCGGGAGGGGGTGTGGCCCTGCAGAGGGGTGGGATCACATCTGGGTGGGGAGGTCAGTGTGGGAGGGGCTGTGGGGCGGGAGGGGGCGTGTCTGGGGCGGGACCGTGGGGCGGGAGGGGGCGTGGCCCTGCAGATGGGTGGGATCACATCTGGGTGGGGAGGTCAGTGTGGGAGGGGCCGTGGGGCTGTGCGCAGGGTCTCCATGCAGTGGGTGAGAGTAGGAGAGGGGCCATTGGGGCCTGGGGCAGGCCCACGGGGGGTGGGGCCTTGCATGGAGGCTGTGGGGCAGTGGGAGGAGCCATGGCACAGGGGGCCGCAGGTATCCCATGGTAACGGGATGGTTTCTCTCTGGCCCCCAGCCTCCGGCCGGCCCCGACCCCTAAGGCGCTCGTCATCCCCTTGATCCAGCGCAACCAATGGAAGAAGCCGGCGACGCCCCCTGTGGGGGCCCCGGACCAGCAGAGGGATGACGGTGTGGAGTCCCAGGCTGTGAGGGAGATCATAGAGGGTGAGCATGGCAGGGAACCCAGGAGTCCTGGCCCCCCCTGCTCTAACCACTAGACCCCACTCCCCTCCCAGAGTGGGGAGAGAACCCAGGAGTCCTGGCTCTCAGCACACACACACCCCATTCTAACCACTAGCCCCCACTGCCGGGGCCGGGACCCAGGCGTCCGGCTCCTGATGGATTCCTGTGCGTTGCAGAGTGCCGACAGTCCCAGGAGCGGTGGGAGAGCGGCACCAAGGCTGACCCCAACCTGGCCATCCCCCTGCTCCTGCAGAACCGTGTCCCTGACGGATACGAGGACAGCGACCGGGTGGACGTGAGCCTGCGGCCGGAATCGGTAAGAGGGTCCCCCGACAGCCTCCCATCCGTCTCTGGAGTCCCACCCCCCTCCTGTGGCAGGGCCCCTTTGGTCCTGTGGCAGGTAGTTCCGCGGGTTAACGTCACTCCTGCCCTTCTCCTCCTGCAGTCGACGGAGGCAGATTACGAGGTGGTGCCCGTGGAGGCCTACGGCGTTGCCATGCTGAGGGGCATGGGCTGGAAGGCGGGCGAGGGCATCGGACGCACCTTCAAGCAGTGAGTGACCCTGGGGGGCAGACATAGGTCAGGGGCGGGGTTGTGAGTCAGATCTGGTGGAGGCAGGAGGTGGAGGGGTCATATGGGGGGGGAGAGTTTGGGTGAGATTATAGGTCATGAGGGGGCGGTGATAGACTGGTGGGGGTCAAAGGTCAGTTGGGGGAAGGGAGTTTGGGGAGATCCCTGAATATCCCTTCCCCCCCTATTCAGGGATGTGAAGCCCCTGGAGCACCAGCTGCGCCCCAGGGGGCTGGGCCTGGGAGCTGACCGCTCGGCCATCCAGGACCTGCAGCCGGCCCGCCCCCCGCGGCCCCCTAAGCCGGGCGAAGAGCGCCGGGGGGGTGAGGAGGAGCCGCTGGGGCTGGTGGCAGGGGGCGCCGTGCTGATCGTGGCTGGGCCCCACAAAGACCTCTACGGGAAGGTGAGTTTCCCGCGTTCCCGGCCTCCCCGAGCCAGCCAGTCCCCACCCTGGGGCCGAGGGGGAGCCGGCGCCCCCTAGAGGGGACAGGCCTCGTTCCCCCAGTCTTAGCTTTTTCTCTCCCGGCCCCCAGATCGAAGGTGTAGACCCCGATAACGCCCGGGTGATGGTGAAATTGGCCATCGGGGATAAGATCGTCACCATCAGCCAGCACAGCCTGCGACCTGTGACCCGGAAGGAGTATGAGAAACTAGCCAAGGATCTGAGTGAGTCACATGATTTTCCCCGGTACCCCCGCCTCACCATAGCCCCCCCCTCCCCGCCATCCTCACCCCCGTCTGTCTCCCCAATCCCCTTCTCAGGCCGCTTAAGCAAAGCCCACAAAGAAGAAGAAGAGAAGCAGAGAAATGGACCCACTGACGCCCCGGACGCCAGGGTCCCCCGAGAGAAGGGGGAAGAGAAGGACAGAAAGAGGAAACAGCCAGCAGACTCGGAGAGGTAGAGACCTGGGATGGCTCGCCTGGCGATGAGAGGCAGCCACCACTGGGGTGGGGCAACGGGAGAACAGCCGCACATCACGCCTCACGGGGATGGCTCGCTTGGGGCTGAGATGCGGCCATGTCTGGGGTGGGGCACCTGGGGAACAGCCGCACATAACGCCTCATGGGGATGGCTCGCCCTGGGCTGAGATGCAGCCACCTCTGGGGCAGGTGACAGCTGGCGCTGCTGTTGAGGGCAGGAAGTGCAGCTGATTCTTGTCTCTGGTTCAAACCCCAGAGGAATGTTTAGAAAGGCAAAATGGATTCCCCCGAGCTGTAGTGCAGCCCGGATGCCAGGGTTCCTGCCCTGAGGCCGGGGCAGCTCGAATACCTTTCTTGATAAAACACAGCGCCCCGCAGCACGGTGCACCCCAACGCCCGGCCCTGCCTGCCCCGCTCCTCGCAGCATGGCGCCCCCCAGCGCCAGGAGTGCCCCTGACTGCCTGTTGTCCCGCAGCGACGCCCACGCCGGGAAGCAGAGTAAAGGTAGCAGCAGCAGCTCCTCGTCCTCCCGCTCCCCCCACTGGCTGCGGCGAGATCTGCGGGTTCGCTTTGTGGACAAGCTCTACAAGGGGGGGAAATACTATAACACCAAGGTACCTTCTCCCCCCCCCACCCCAGGGCCAGATGGGAACCAGCACCCCATTCCCCACCCGCCCTGAGCCAGCCACTCCCCACCCTGGGGCCGGGTGGGAGTCGCCCCCCCCCCCCCCTGCAAGCTTGCCAGTGTCTGCCCTGGGGCTGGGTGTGAGCTGGCGCCCCCTAGAGGGGACAGGCCCCGGTCCCATTTCCCGCCCCCCCTCCCTTCCCCTCCCAGCCAGCCAGTCCGTCCCTGTCCTGGGGCCAGAGGGATGCCAGCGCCCCCTAGAAGGGACAGGCCCTATGTCCCATTCCCTGCCCCCCTGAGCCAGCCAGTCCCTGCCCTGGGGCCGGGAGGGAGCTGGTGTCCCATTCCAACCCCCTCGCTCTCCCTAGATGCTGATCGAGGACGTGCTGAGCCCAGATACTTGTGTCTGCCGGACAGAGGAGGGGCAGGTCTTGGATGGTAAGTTGGGGGGGGGGGCACCCCTGTGTCATACCCCAGCAGAAGGGGGTTGATTCCCTGGGGGAGGTTATGGGGGAGTATGTCCAGATATGGGGCATGTGACTCTGGGGAGAGGGTCGTGGGGGGCAGGATGACCCCAGATTATTGGGGATGCTAGAGGAGCCGCTTTGTGTTTTGTGGGGTAGGGCAGACACGGGGAGGGGATCTGTAGATGGATCCATGGGGCAGGTGACCTCGCGGATGTATCTGGGGAGGGGGTACTTGCCAGGAGGTAAGGGGGTTTGTGGGAAGTGAGCTGACTACAATGGGGGGGGGGCGGTGGTGTTGGAGAGGCCAGAGGGGTGTCTGTGAGGTGGGTTGTTGGGGGGCCAAGGATCGTGTGGCGGGGACCCACTGTATGGTGCTGACCCATCTCCTCCCCAACCCCCCAGGCATCCGGGAGGCCATGCTGGAGACGGTCATCCCCAGGGGCGCTGCGGACTGGGTGCTAGTGGTGCTGGGGGAGCACGCCGGCAGGGTGAGCGACCCCAAGCCCCCTCCCTGGCAGGGACCGCAGGGGGTAATGGGGAGGCTGGGAGCTGGAGGAAGTGGGGAGCCTGGCAGGGACCGCAGGGGTAATGGGAGGCTGGGAGCTGGAGGAAGTCGGGGAACACAGCGGGGGGGGGTAGCCAATGGGCTCTGGAGGCCTAGAGGGAAGAACATATGGGGAGTCGGAGGGAGTGGGGGGAATCTGAAGGGGTGGGGGCTGGATTCCGAGGACGTGCGGGAGCTGGGGGGAAGATACACAGGGTGTGGGGGTGGGGGGCAGGGTAGCTGGGGGTGAGTGCTGCAGGAGGGGGGGATCCAGGGGTAATGGGGAGAGGGATATAGGGGGCTCCTGGGTGAGGGGGATTATGCTGGAGAAGCCCCCTCATCTGCCCCCCAAGTTACCCAGCTGAGCCCTCCCTGTTGTGGGAGTCTGTATGCAGCCGCCCTTCTTCCCAGAGTCCTTTGCAGACCCCCCCCCCGCCTCGCCCGCCAGACTCACAGGAGCTTCCTGTCTCACCTCCCCAGGTGGGCCGGATCCTGCAGCGCGACCAGCAGCGGAGCCGGGCGCTGGTGCAGCTGCAGCGCGATGAGGATGGGGACGTCCTGGCGCTAGACTACGACGCTGTCTGCCACTACGTGGGGGGCACCGAGGACGACTGAGCCCCCTTCCCCCCTCCCCCCATTCTGCTGGACTTGGGATGGGGGCACATCCTCTCTGGGGAGTGGCAGGACATGGATGGAGTCCGGCAGAGGGGGAACATGGCCGCCATGGCCGGGACTGAGTTCTAGAACAACTTCTGTGGGTTCTGGAGTGGTGATTCAGTGGGTTCTGGAGCAGGAGCAGCAAGATCTAGAACGTGACCAGGCTTGGGCTCTAGAGTGAGGCTTCAACTAGACTGAGAGTGAGTTCTAGACTGAGATGAAAGGTGGGTTTGGGACCAGAGAAGATGGGTTTGGGGGTGGTTTTTAAATAGGCTCTAGAGCTAGGCCAATGTTCAGAGCACACGTGGCTTTGGGGTCTCAAGGAAGCCTCAACGTGGGTTCTGGAGCGAACCCAACCTGTTCTAGAGTGAGCTTTTCTGTGGGACACGGAGTATGCATAGTGGGTTCTAGAGCAAGGTTTTAAAACGGGTCTAGGGCGGGGTACAAACTGGATCCAGAGCGACGCTGGAGTGACCCTGTAAAGTGGGTTCTGGAGCCTAATGGGCTCTAGAGCAAGAGTAGATGTGGGCCTGGGAGGTAGAAGCACAGGGTTTGAGAGCAAGGTTTACAGGGTGGGCTGGAGGGAGGCCCCTGGGTCCTAGACCCAAACCGGACTGTTCTAGAGTGGTGGTGGTGTGTTTACAGCAGAGATGGGGGTTGATTCTAGAGCAGTGAGTGATTTCCAGCATGATGTCGCCTGTGAGCTCTGGAGCAAGTCGAGCTGCTTCTGGAGTGTCCAGGCTGGGTTCTAGATCAACCCTGGCCCCTGCTGTGTGTAGGTGACCCCAGAGTCGGTCATTTCTGGAGCAGTGTTCCAGAGCCAGCAGGTTTAGGGGTGGGGATGAAAGGGGAGCAGCCCCTGCCCCTTTGGCAGGGGGAGATTGTGGGATAGGAGGGTGCCATGGGCAAGTACTGTCTGTGGAGGGGGGCTCAGCAGGAGGCCTGGCAGGACCCCCTGTGCCAACTTCCAAGATGGCTGCTGGGCCTTCGAGAGCCCCTTGCCTGTGGGCACTTTGTAAAGCAAGATGGTGTAAATAAACTGTGCTAGCCCCATCCCCCCATGTTGTGTGGGGTGCTGTGGAAAGCTATGAACCGACAAACAACCTCTTCACCCCCTCCCAGAGCTGGGCAGAGAACCCAGGAGTCCTGGCTCCCAACCCCCTGCTCTAGCCACCAGCCCCCACTCCCCTCCCAGAGCCGGGGGGAGAACCCAGGAGTCCCCTCCCAGAGCTGGGCAGAGAACCCAGGAGTCCTGGCTCCCAACCCCCTGCTCTAGCCACCAGCCCCCACTCCCCTCCCAGAGCCGGGGGGAGAACCCAGGAGTCCTGGCTCCCAACCCCCCTGCTCTAACCACCAGCCCCCACTCCCCTCCCAGAGCCGGGGAGAGAACCCAGGAGTCCTGGCTCCCAGCTCCCCTCCCAGAGCCGGGGATAGAACCCAGGAGTCCTGGCCCCCCACCCCTTCCTCTCCTTTAATGACTTTGTTCATTTTTTTCCTATCTGTGGCCTCCCTCTTTCCCTTTAAGATCTCCCTTCACCTTCTCCTTTAAGAGCCCCTCTCTCCTGGGGATTAATAGCCCCTGATTATTAAAGTGTCTGCCTCCCCTTTAAGAGTGGCCTTGCCTCTGATTGGCCCACCCTGGGTAAGGGGCGTGGCGTGGAGGGGCAGCAAGATGGCGGCGGCGTTGAGGAACGTGAAGGTAACCAGCAGGGCCAGCTACGGGAGCCGGGCGGGGACCAGCGCGGCTAAGGAGGGGGCAGGGGGAGACCATTCTATGTGGGGTAGGGGGAGGCACCACGGAATGGGTGACAGCATGAGGCAGGTCCCCCACATCTCGTCGGCAGCCGAGACCACGGGGAGGCTGTGCCTGGGAGAAACCATTCTGCAGAATGGGGGGGAATTGGGATGGGAGGAACCATTTTACACTTATTGTCCTCTACCAATAGTGGTGGCTGGAGGTCTTTTATCCCCGTGGGAGGCAGAGACCATTCTACACAATTGGGATAGAAGAGACCATCAAACAAGAGGGGTGGTAATTGGGCGAGACTATTATACACAATGGGGTGGGGGAGTCTGGTGGGAGAGACTATTCTACACATGGGGGCGGGGAGAGTGATGCTGCACTATACCATGATACACCTGAGAAGAGGGGGAGACCATTTGACGGGGGTGGGAATCGAAGGAAAGGACCATTCTGTGCACTAGGAGGAGGCAGGGCTGGGAGGGACCATTATGCAGCTCGCAGGAGGAGGCTGTGCAGGGCGAGACCATTATATTCCTGGGGGAGCTTAGAAAGCGACTATAACACAGGGGTTCTCAAACTGGGACTTGGGACCCCCTCAGGAGGTCACAAGGTTATTACATGGGGGGGGGTCGTGAGCTGACAGCCTCCACCCCAAGCCCCCTTTGCCTCCAGCATTGATAATGGTGTTAAATAAAGTGTGTTTTTTTTAATGGGGGGGGGGGGCGGAGACCATTATATGCAAGATTCAGGGGTCTTAGGAAGAGACCAGTGCACACTTTAGGAGGGGGTTGTGGGGGAGACCATTATACACAGGCAAGGAGGAAGGTGTGCACATGAGATGGGGGGATCTGGGAAGAGACCATTATGGTAAGAGGAAGAAAGGGGTGTAGGGACAGCCCATTATGCACATGAGATGGGGGGGGGCTGGGAGAGCCCATTAAAGCTGTGGGTGGTATTCAGTTTTTTTTGTTTGTATTCACCGCCCCCTCCCTCTGCTTTTGCCCCCAGGGGATGGTTGGCCTGGTCACTGGTGGGGCCTCTGGCCTGGGTCGCGCCACCGCTGAGCGCCTGGTGCAGCAGGGAGCCAGCATGGTGATCGTGGACCTGCCAACATCGGATGGGCCGAGTGTGGCCAAAGCGCTGGGGGAACAATGCGTCTTTGCTCCAGCTGATGTAGGGCCCGGACTCCTGGGTTCTATTCCTGGCTCTGGAAGGGGAATTGGGACTAGTGTATCGGGGTGGGGGGGCTGGGAGCCAGGATGCCTGGGTTCTATCACTGGCTCTGGAAGGGGAGTGGGATCCTGTGGGTTAGAGCAGGGGGGCTGGGAGCCAGGACGCCTGGGTTCTCTCCCCAACTCTGGGAGGGGAGTGGGGGCTGGCGCAGAGGTGACATGGGTTAACCTCTCCTCCTTGCCCGGCGGCTCAGGTGACGTCAGAGGTGGACGTAAAGGGGGTTCTGGCTCTGGTGCGGGAGAAGTTTGGGCGCTTGGATTTGGCCGTGAACTGCGCCGGAATCGCCGTGGCCGTCAAGACCTACAATGCCAAGAAGGACGTGCCCCACAGCCTGGAGGATTTCCAGAGGGTCCTCAACGTGAGTGGGGCTGGAGAGACCCCCTCTCTCTGTTCCCTTCCCTGATCCCCTTTGCCCTGCCAACGCCATGGTGGTGAGAGGGGACCGAGGAGGGATAATGGGCTGGATGAGCCAATGGGTCTGGTTTTTGGGGGATGGGATATGGGGCTGGGCGGGCCCAGTGGTTTGATCTGATCTGTCTCCCCTGCCCTCCCAGGTCAATGTTGCCGGCACCTTTAACGTGATCCGACTGAGTGCTGGTGAGATGGGCAAAAATGACCCTGACTCCGATGGGCACAGAGGAGTGATCGTCAACACAGCCAGCGTGGCTGCTTTCGAGGGCCAGGTGAGCACTAGGAGGCGCTGTGCTACAAGGGGCTGGGTTGGGGGCACTCTCCCCTGGCAGGCAGGGCTGGGCGGCGCTGTGCTGTGGGGGGGGACCTCGGCAGTATGTGCTCTCCCCTGGCAGTCAGGGACGGGCACTGGGGGACGCCGTGCTGCGGGGCGGGGGGGACGCCGTGCTGCGGGGCGGGAGGCTGGGCCAAGGATGCTCTCCCCTGGCAGTCCCCCACCTCCCTGTGCCCCAGCTAATGCTCTGCTTGTTGTATAGGTGGGTCAAGCCGCGTACTCCGCCTCTAAAGGGGGCATCGTGGGCATGACCCTGCCAATCGCCAGGGATCTGGCCCCTATGGGGATCCGTGTTGTCACCATCGCCCCAGGTACCAATCCCAGCGTAGCTCCTGTCATGTTGTGGGGAGCCGAGGGCTGAGAGGGAGGGCTGCAGGCTGGGATTGAGGGGCACTGGCAGAGCTGGGGGGGCTGCGGGTGGGGATTGAGGGGCACTGGCAGTACTGGGGGCGGGGGCGGTGGGCTGGGATCGAGGGGCACCAGCAGAGCTGGGGGGGGTAGTGTGGGGGAGGGTCGGGGGGTTGCGGGCTGGGATTGAGGGGCACTGGCAGAGCTGGGGGGGCTGCGGGTGGGGATTGAGGGGCACTGGCAGTACTGGGGGCGGGGGCGGCGGGCTGGGATCGAGGGGCACCCGCAGAGCTGGGGGGGGGAGTGGGGGGGGGGTCGGGGGGTGGTGGGCGGGGCTGGAGGGCCACTGGCAGAGCTGGGGGGGTAGCGGGGAGCCACCCCCCCTCACTGTCTTTCTCCCCCCAGGTCTGTTTGCCACCCCCCTGTTGGCAGGGCTCCCCGAGAAGGTGCAAACGTTCCTGGCTCGCCAGGTGCCCTTCCCCAGCCGCCTGGGGCTGCCCGGGGAATATGCCCACCTGGTCCAGTGCATCGTGGAGAACCCCATGCTGAACGGGGAGGTGATTCGCCTGGATGGTGCCATCCGCCTGCAGCCCTGAGCCGCTGCCCCATGCTGGGGGGGTGCTGATTCCCCTCCCCCGGCTGCCCCTGAAAGGGGGGGGTGATTTCCCCCCCTTCTGCCGTTCCGCCCTCTCTGGACTCTAATCATGGACTCCTGCAGTGATTTGGCCCCCGCACAATGAGGACGTATAGGGGGCGGAGTCTGAGCCGTTCTGACTCCTGCCCCCGGTCGGCGTCTGGGCCTTAATAAATGATCGTCTCGAGGTGCTTTCGGGGGTGCTGGGGATTCTGTGCTAGCCCCAAGCCCCCATTCTCCTCCCAGAGCTGGGGAGAGAACCCAGGCGTCCTGGCTCCTAGCCGCTTGCTGTAACCACTCAACCCCACTCGCCTCCTAGAGCTGGGGCAGGAACCCAGCATTCTTGACTGCTGCCCTCGGCCGGGGGCCTGGTTGCGAGGGGAAGGGAGCGGGGCCCTCTCCTGCCGTGGGGAGCTGCCCAGTGCTACCCTGCCCTACAGACCATGGGGGCAGCACGTGGGGGGGCACGCCAGTTTATTTGGATGCTGTTGTGGCTGAAGGAACAGGGCCAAGTGTCAGATCCCCTCTGCAAGGCGGGAGGGGGGGTGGTCTAGCCATAGGAGGGGATAACGTCAGGCGTGTCATGGTGGGGCTGGGGTGTCGTGGCAGGGGTGGGGATTGGGGTGTCTCTCTGGGGTAGGTTGGGCCTGTCCTGGCAGCGTGGGGGTAGTAATGGGGGCAGGGATTGGGTGTGTCCCTGCAGGGTAGGTTGGGCATGTCCGAGCAGGGATTGGGCGTGTTCCATGGCCAGGCGGGGAGTGGGCGTGTCCCGGTGGCGTAGATTGGGCATGTCGTGGCAGGAGTCAGGGATTGTCCCTGTCAGGTGGGGTGGGAGTGGGTGTGTCCCAGCAGGGGCGGAGATTGGGCGTGTCCAGGTGGGGCGGAGTCAGGGATTGTCCCTGCAGGGTGGTGGGGCGGGGAGTGGGCGTGTCCCGGCAGGGCAGGGGGCGGGGAGTGGGCGTGTCCCGGCAGGGCAGGGGGTAGCCCATGGGGGTTTCGAAGGCGGGGCCGGGCCTAGCGGCTGCTGGTGTTGAACTGCAGGTGGTACTGGGCGCTGGGCGGGTTGGTGTACACCTCCCTCTGCAGGTACTGCTGCCTGCAAGACAAAGGGCGGGGCTTAGCCCCCAGCCTGACTCCCCTGGCCCCGCCCCCATAAAGCACCAGCCCCGCCTGTCCAGCTCCTGCCCTGCCCAATCTCGCCCCCTCTTCCTTCCACTCCTTCCCAGCCCCACCCCCCAGGGAGCCCCACCCCTTCCTGCACCCACACCTGCCCTGCTCATGGCTCCCCACCCAGGGCCCGTCCCCACCGCACGGGGGGCACTCACTGTGCCCTCTGCTCCTGCGCCAGCTGCTGGTTGTAGGCGTCCAGGCCTTTCCTCAGCTGCAGCCGGGCCCGGCGCTCCTCCTCCTCCAGCGCCATGGCCGCGCGGGCTGCCAGCTGCCGCTGCGACTCCCACTCAGCCTCCCGCTGCCGCTCTGCCTCCCGCAGCCTCTGGGGGGGGGCAAAGAGAGGGGCAGGTGAAGGGGGAGGGAATAGCGCCCTGCTGCCCCCCATGCTGCCCACATCCCCCGCTGCCGGAATCCCTCCCTTCCCTTCCTCTGGAGACCTGGTTCTCCTGCCGTTGCTCCTCCTGGGCCTTCCACACGGCCTTCACTTGCTTGGGGCTCATGCCCTTCCAGCGGTCGGTGAGAATACGGTGAGGCCCCAGCGGGCTCTCGGCCACGGCTGGATCCTCTGTCAGCAGCTGCCCCGTCAGGTGGTTGTGGATCTCGGCTTGGTTGTCGTCCTGGTCCCGCTGACGCGCCAGCCGGTGCTGCTCCGCTGCCTCCGCCGCCTGCGGGGAGAGGGGAGACCTGGCACTGAGCCCCAGGCATGGGGCCTTGCCCTGACATCTCCCCGGGCAAGGGAGCAGGTGAGACCTAATATCCCATAATCCCCTGGGGTGGAGGAGCCAGCTCTATTATCCAACCCATGCCGAGGTCTGCCAGCTCCATAGCCCCCACCCTGGTTCCCCATTGGTGGCTAGGGGGTTACCTGGGCCCGGTTGTAGTCGGCCGTGGCGAGGTCCTTGGCACGGCGGCATTCCTCCTCCAGCTGGGCCAGCTGCTGTGCCCGCAGGTCCAGCTCCACCCGCTTCTTATCCTCTAGCGTGTCTGTCAGGACAGCGCACGCAGCCCCTGAGTGGCTTTCCTCCGGGAACCCAGGAGTCCTTCCTCCCCCAGATCTAATGCACTCGACCCCACTCCCCTCCCAGAGAACCCAGGAGTCCTGGCTCCTAGCTCCCCCCACTCCCCTCCCAGAGAACCCAGGAGTCCTGGCTCCTAGCTCCCCCCACTCCCCTCCCAGAGAACCCAGGAGTCCTGGCTCCCAGCTTTCTCCGCACTAACCACAAGACCCCACTCCTCTCCCAGACTGGCGAAGAGAAGAAACCCAGGAGTCCTGGCTCCCAGCCTCCACACTCCCCCTGCTCTAACCACTAGACCTGTGCCCATGCTCTCACCTGCATACTTGGTGTCGGCCATGGCCTGCAGCCGCTCAGCCCGCTGTTCCTCCAGGCTGCGGCACTGCTGCTCCTGCTGCAGCCGACGGCGGCTGGGCAGCGCCAGGTCCTCGCCGGCGAAGCGCTGCAGGCTGGCAGGACCGCAGCGGGGGTCGTAGTCGCTGACCCGAGCTGGCTGCTCCTGGCGCAGCCCCTCGGGGTTGTACAGGTCCCACTCCCGCCGGGTGGGGGGTGGCTGCTCCTGCTCCCGGAACTCCTGCACGGCCTGGTGGAGGCGCCGCACCCGCTGACGTTCCTCCTCCTCCAGCATCTGCGCCACCCGGTCGCACAGCACCCGCTCAGCGTCTGTGGGGAGAGAGGGTCAGTTCCCCTGATCCCCCACCAGTCAGAGCTCCTGCCCAGCTCCCCACAGTGCCCCTTCCTGGAGAGGCCAGGAGCTCCTCCCAGCAGCCAGCGCTCCTGTCTCATCCCCCATAGCACCCCCTGCTGGAGAGACCAGAACTGGAATAGCTGGGATCTCCCCCCACAGCCAGCCCTTATCTTCGTCAGAGGTAGAGGACCCCCATTGTCCTGCCATCTCACTGGCCTGCCCCCCGTTGCTTTCTGATGCTGGGGTTCAGGGGCACCTCCCCCGGAGATCAAAGGGGTGGACAAGGCAGGGCTGGCCAGAGCTCTCACCATAGGTCCCATCCCGGCGTTTCTCCGTTTCCTCTCTCAGCTTCCGCTCCTCCACTTGACTCCTCAGGGCTTCCACATCCACCTGGCGGGGTGGGGGGGGGGGGGAAGAAGGGCAGGGGAGAGCTACCGAGGAGGCAAAAATCTTCCCAGAGTTGGGGAAAGAGACCAGGAGTCCTGACTCCCCCCCAATCACTAGACCCCCCTCCCCTTCCAGAGCCAGGGAGAGAACCCAGGAGTTCTGGGTCCCAGTCCCTGCTCTAACCACCAGACCCCACTCCCCTCCTAGCACCAGGGACAGAACCCAGGCCTGCAATCAAAACCATTCACTCCTGTCTGGTGTCCGCTAGGTGGCCTCTGAGTGAAATTAGGAGCTGGGTCTCAGCTTGTTCCACAACAGATGGTGCCCAACTTTGTCAAGGCTCCCTGGACAGGTGAGGCCAAGCACTGAGCAGGTGCGGGGCACCGAATGCCCCTTGGAGGGTGGCACACATGGGAGCCCTCCCCGCCGGTCAGCCGTTGTCTTGCTCCGGG
Source organism: Mauremys reevesii (assembly GCF_016161935.1). Taxonomy (NCBI): domain Eukaryota; kingdom Metazoa; phylum Chordata; order Testudines; family Geoemydidae; genus Mauremys; species Mauremys reevesii. The sequence continues at coordinate 23,545,323 of NC_052644.1, read as the reverse complement.
CTCTTGATCTGGCCCCTCTCCCAGCGTTGCAGCCCCTGGAAGATACAGTGGGTCCCCGCAGGGCTCACCCCCATGGTGCGGTGGCGTGCATTGAAGATGCGACTCAGTCGCTGCTTCTCTCGCTCCCTCCGCGCCTCGAGGGCAGCCGCCTCCTTGTTCTCCAGCGGTAGGTCCACTTTGTGCATCTTGGCGCCTACGTGGGAGGAAGGAAAGTTAGAACCCAGGAGTCCTGGCTCCTAGCCCCAACCAACCAACCCACCCACTAGCCCCTACTCCTCTCCCAGAGCTGGGGAGAGAACCCAGGAGTCCGGGCTCGCAGGGGACGGGAGCAGGGCATTGTTTCCTGTGGAGCTGTGAAAGATCTGGGGGGAACCTTTCTGCTCTGGCAGGAGGGGGGTTAAATCTGGGGTCCCCAAAGCTAAGGGTTGGACATGGGGAATCTGCCCCCGACCTTTACCCTCTGCCCCCACCTCTGACTTTGACCTGTCCTATGTGTAAGTTACCCTCTGACCCCCCACACCCGCCCCGTTAACCTTTGACCCCTTTCTCCCATTAATATCTGACACCCTCGCTGTACCCTTTAACCTCTGTCCTCTTACCCCTGCCCCCCCAGCCCTCTGTCCCCCTCACACCACCCTTTGACCTCTGACCCCCTCACTCTACCCTTTGACCTCTGACCCCCACTCTACCCTTTGACCTCTGGCCCCTCTCCCATTCATATCCCATGTGCTGTAACCTTTAACCTTCTGACCCCCTTGCACTGACCTTTCACCCCAATCTCTTACCCCAGGGGCCCTCCCTTGACCCCCCTCACCCTGACCTTTGACCCGCTCCCATTAATATCTCAACCCCCCTCCCTGTACCATTCAACCCTCTGACCCCCTTGCACTGACCTTTGACCCCTGACCTCGGACCCCCCTCGCCCTGCCCTTTGACCTCGGTCCCTGGCCCCTGACTGCCGCGCCCCCACTCACCCGAGCCCCCCACCCGCCTCGCTCGCCCTCTCTCTGTTTCGAGCCTGGTCTCCCTGGTAACGGGACCGCCCATTCCCTTTTCCCCGCCCCCACTTGGTGCCGTCCAACCGCCCCTTTATGCAAACGAAGGCGTCGGACTATTCCGCAGGAGAGAACGCGGAGGGCGGCCCCGATATGCAAATCACGCTCTGAGGCGCGGCCCTATCAGCACGGAGAACCTGAAGTGGGCGTGTCCCTATATGCAAATTAAGCAAGGAGGCGGGGCGCAGAGCGTCGGGAGGGGGCGGGTCCTGCTATGCAAATCTCGTTCTGAATCGCGGAGGGCTGGGTCTGTCTCGCGGGAAGTGTGGCGCCTCTCGCGAGGTTTGCTCCGTTGGCGGCTCCGGGAGGGGGGGTGGCTCTGGCTGAGCCGGGAGCTGCGATTCCCGCCCGACCGTTCGCGGGCCCCGTGTCCGCCGCGGGTTTCCGTAGCCCTCCCTCCCCAGGGCCCCCCGCAGCCCCCCAGCCATGGGGTTCCTGAAACTGATCGAGATCGAGAACTTCAAGTCTTACAAGGGGCGGCAAATCATCGGGCCCTTCCGGAGATTCACGGCCATCATCGGGCCCAACGGCTCCGGTAAGGGACAGCTCCCCCCCCCGCGCCCGGACGTGGTACGGTCCGCGGCACCCCCCGCCCCACCGGAGTGGTATGGCCCACGGAAGGTGGTATAACCGGCAGACACCCCCTCCCCACGGGCCCCGTGGAACCCCCCTCCCCAGGCAGTTAGTACGGCCCGTGGAACCCCCTCCACACGGAACCCCCCTCCTCACGGGAGGTGGTACGGCCCGTGGAACCCTCTCCCCACGGGGTGGGTGTGGTACAGTCCACGGAACCCCTTCTTTATGAGAGGTGGTACAGCCTGCGGGACCCCTCCTGCCCACGGGGGGCGGGGCAGCTTCATGCCCTGGAACTCCCCCCCCCCCCCGCATAGGAGGGGTAGAGGTGGGATGGTGCAGTCCGTGGACCCCGTGTCCCTACGGTGGAGGGGTGGATAGTACAGTCCATGGGACTTCCCAGTGATGAATGGTACAGTCCAGGGACCCCCCCCCCCGCTCCAGTGCGTTCCTCCCAGTGAGGAATGGTACAGTCCATGGAACCCCCCCCCCCAATGTGGGGGAAGGGGGGATGGTGGGTCCATTGACCAACACCCCCCTTGGGAGGGATAGCGACTCCAGAGGACAAACCCTCCCTGAAAGGCACGTGGTACAGTCCAGGTACCCCCATTCCCCGGCCCCATGGCGCTGATCCCTTCCCGGCCCCATGGCGCTGATCCCTTCCCGGCCCCATGGCGCTGATCCCTTTCCCCGGCCCCATGGCGCTGATCCCTTCCCGGCCCCATGGCGCTGATCCCTGCCCCCTTTCTCCCAGGCAAGTCGAACCTCATGGACGCCATCAGCTTCGTGCTGGGCGAGAAGACGAGCAACCTGCGGGTGAAGACGCTGCGGGACCTGATCCACGGGGCGCCCGTGGGCAAGCCGGCCGCCAACCGGGCCTTCGTCAGCATGGTGTACTCCGAGGACGGGGCCGAGGACCGCACCTTCGCCCGCGTCATTGTGGGTGAGTGCCGGGGGGCGGCGGGGAGGGGGCTGGGCCGCGGGGGGCTCGCCCCTGGCGCTGCCGGGACTGACCCCGCCATCCCTTGCAGGGGGCTCGTCGGAATACAAGATCAATAACAAAGTGGTGCAGCTCAGCGAATACAGCGAGGAGCTGGAGAAGCTGGGGATCCTCATCAAAGCCAGGAACTTCCTCGTCTTCCAGGTGAGGGTGGGGCGTGCCTGATTTGTGGGTCCATCCGGGCATGGGCAGGGGGGAGGAGGAGGATAGAGACGGGGCTGGCTGGCTCTGTGGGCCTGACCCAGCCCTGACCCGCTCTCCGCAGGGGGCGGTGGAGTCGATCGCCATGAAGAACCCCAAGGAGCGCACGGCGCTGTTCGAGGAGATCAGCCGCTCGGGGGAGCTGGCCCAGGAGTACGACAAGCGCAAGAAGGAGATGGTGAAGGCCGAGGAGGACACGCAGTTCAACTACCACCGCAAGAAGAACATCGCGGCTGAGCGCAAGGAGGCCAAGCAGGAGAAGGAGGAGGTGGGGTGGGGGCAGAGTGGCCCGGGGGGCAGGGAAGAAAGAGGTGGGGTGAAATCTGTGGGGGTATGGGAAGCAGGAGGAGATGGTCTCTCTGTGCGGTCAGTGGGGGTAGGGGCGATGGGGTGGTGTGTCTATGGGTTGTGAGGGGTTTTCGGGAGTGGCTGGGCTTTAGGAGGGGGGGGCGTCTGGGTTCTAGTGGATGGGTGCTTGGGGGCTGGATGGGACTTGGGGGGGCAGGTGGGAGTGGGGGTTGTGAGGGGGTTCTAATGAGTGGGGTATCGGGGTGGGATTTGGAGGGCAGGGGGCAGTAGGGGGCTGGGTTCTAGTGGGTGATGGGCTGGTGGGGCAGGCGGATGAGGCTGGGCTCACAGGAAGAAGGTGGGGCTGGGGTTGGGGGGAAGGAAGGGAGAGGTAGGGAGGGGATCTAGAGTGGGAGGTGGGATCTTTAGGTGGAGGTTGGGGCTGGAGGGGGATCCCTCAGTGAGACGGAAAAGGAGGGATGTCTTGGGAGGAAGGGTGGAGACAGGATTTCGAGGGGCAGGAACGGGTGGAGCAGGATCTCTAATGGATGGGGCAGCGGGGCAGGATATCAGGGTATGGATGGAGTGGGATCCCTTGACTGGCCTGAGTCAGAGGTATCTGCTGGGAGTAGGAGGAAGTGGGGTGAGGTTTCTGAGGGCCAGGACAGAACTGAGGGGAGGTGGTAGGTGGGAATCTTCCCCCAACCCGGTGTTTACTCAACACACACCTCGGGCAGGCGGACCGGTACCAGCGCCTGAAGGACGAGGTGGTACGGGCCCAGGTCCAGCTGCAACTCTTCAAGCTGTACCACAACGAGGCTGAGATCGAGAAGCTCAATAAGGAGCTGGGCTCCAAGAACAAGGAGATCGACAAGGACAAGAAGCGCATGGACAAGGTGGAGGATGAGCTCAAGGACAAGAAGAAGGAGCTGGGCAAGATGATGAGGGAGCAGCAGCAGATCGAGAAGGAGATCAAGTGAGGGCAGCATGTGGTAAAACTTGGGTGCTAGAACGGGAGGGGTCCACGCTCCAGAGTGGGGCTGGGAGACACCGGAGCCAGAGGGTGCTGTTATGACCTAGAACTGGAGAATGAACACATTCTGGACTAGTGCACTGCAGAACTGGACTACAGTTTCTAGATCAGGTCACTGTGCACTCTAGAACAAGAGAAGGGCTCTAGGTCTTGTGAGCTCTAGAATGCCCCTTCCCCTTCTAGGTCTAGGGGAAGGACTGCACATTAGGATGGGAAGGGGGACACTGCAGCTGGGTCTTGTTCTAGAGCACGTGTGGGTATGCACTGCACTCTAGAACCTGGGGTTGCACTAGAAAGGGGACAGCTGCGCTGTAGAATTATGGGTTGCACTAGAACAGACAGAGGCTTTGCTCTAGAATGGGACATGACGCTCCAGGCAGGGTCTTGCTCTAGAATGGGAGCAAGATGGCAGAACAGGAGTAGGTATGGGCTGTACTCTAGAACCATTGTGGTGCACTAGAACAGGGGCGGGGATAGGGCTGCTGTGGGCTAGAAAGGGAAGGATGTGGCCTAGTAAGGAGCCCAATCTAGCATGAGGGGATACTGATACAGACTTGGGCTTCTTGGGTGCAGTCTAGAGGGAATTGGGTCTAGAGCTGAGGGTGACTTTATAGTCTTTAAGAAGGGTGGTATGGAAGGGTGATCTAGAACTGAGTTAGGTCTTGAACCAAAGTGCGGGGCAGGAGTATGGTTTGAGAAAGGTTGGCTGAAGCCAGCAGGTTAGCATTACATTCTAGAATGGAGTTGGGTTTAGAATGTGGCCTGGGGTGGAATGAGGGGATGAAAATTAGTAGAGTGGTGATTCTGATCTCAGTAGTGTGGTCTGGAACATTGCATTGTCTAGAACAGGGGTAGGCAATCTATGGCACGCGTGCCGAAGGCGGCATGTGAGCTGATTTTCAGTGGCACTCACACTTCCCGGGTCCTGGCCACCAGTCCAGGGGGCTCTGCATTTTAATTTAATTTTAAATGAAGCTTCTTAAACATTTTTAAAACCTTATTTACTTTACATACAACAATAGTTTAGTTATATATTATAGACTTATAGAAAGAGACCTTCTAAAAGTGTTAAAATGTATGACTGGCACGCGAAACCTTAAATCACAGTGAATAAATGAAGACTCGGCACAGCACTGCTGAAAGGTTGCCAACCCCTGGTCTAGAACAAGGGGTGGTTGGTGGAGGAGGATGGGTCAGGCTAGTTCAATATTAGTACAGTCTAGAATGGGTGTGGTATATGGAGGTTTCTCTGGAATGGGTCTGGTGGTGGAACAGTGTGGAATGGGGCTTGTTCTAGAATGAGGGTGGTCATGGTCCCCTCCAGAATCATGGCTGATCTAGAACAGGAGGTGATGGTACGGGAATGTGGGTGAACTATAAAATGGGTGACCTGAAACAGTATGGGCATATTCTCTAGAACAAGGTAAGGTATAATGTGGCAGGTAACACTGTCTAGATTGGGTGGTCTGCATCAGTTTGGAGGTACACTCTAGAATCAGGCTGATGACATTGTCTGCATTGCATGGCCTGGCATGCCACTAACCTCTTGTAAAATGGGGTGTAGAATAGACCAGGTGATGCTGTCTAGATTGGGTGGCTTAGAACAGGATGGATACAGACTCCAGAAACAGTGAATTAGAGCATATCAGGCAATCCTGGCTGGGTAGGATGCTCTAGGTTGGGTGTCCTAGAACATTGTGTATGATCTAGAAACGTGATTTAGTACAATCAAGCTGACACTGTCTAGGTTGGGGTGTCTAGAACGGCATAGACGTACACTTTAGAAGCGCTCTAATCTAGAATGGAGCAGATGGGCTGTCCGAGTTGGAAGTCCTAGGATCCTACAGGCACAGCCTAGAGCGGGGTGGGGATCTGGAACCCATGGTGCCCCCCCTTCCCCAGGGAGAAGGACTCCGAGTTGAACCAGAAGCGGCCGCAGTACATCAAGGCCAAGGAGAACACCTCTCACAAGATCAAGAAGCTGGAGGCGGCCAAGAAGTCCCTGCAGAACGCCCAGAAGCAGTACAAGAAGCGCAAAGGCGACATGGACGAGCTGGAGAAGGAGATGCTGTCGGTGGAGAAGGCTCGGCAGGAATTTGAGGAGCGCATGGAGGAGGAGAGCCAGAGCCAGGGGCGAGACCTCACCCTGGAGGAGAACCAGGTACGGGTGGCGGGGGCGCTGGGCTTCAGGGAATGGGGTGGGGGACTGGGCTGCCAGAGGTTGCCTATGGATGATGTCCTGAACTATTGTATTTATTAAGATCCTTTTATCTGAGGCGTCGGGGTTTGAACCCCGGCATCCGGGTCAAATCTGACTGTGGGGATCCTATTCGGGCTCCCCTAAATTAGCCCCCCCCTGCAGTTTCAGTTACAGGCAGGATTTTCTTTCACTTCCTGTCCTAAACGGGTGTGTGGCATTGCTGCTCCCCAGTTCTCCCACCCTAGAGGTGGCTGCATCTCAGCGACAGGCGAGCCCTGCCTGTGCGGTGTTATATGCGGCTGTTCTCCAGCTCTCCACCCCAGGCGAGCCTCCCTGTGTGATGTTGCTGAGCAGCTGGGATTTGATGCTGTTGCTGTCCTGTTCTCTTCCCCCCTGGCAGGTGAAGAAATATCACCGGCTGAAGGAAGAGGCCAGTAAAAGAGCTGCCACGCTAGCCCAGGAGCTGGAGAAATTTAACCGGGACCAGAAAGCAGATCAGGACCGGTTGGACCTGGAGGAGAGGAAGAAAGTGGAGACTGAGGTGAGACAGGATCTAGGATCCTTCCTCTATTTCCTCTCCCCGCACCCCACACTGCTGGGATCCCCCAGGCTGCTCCCCACGCCGCCCGCCTGTCACGAAGTGGGAATGTTCTTAATGTTTTCTCTGAATCCTGTGTGGGTGCCTCAGTTTCCCCTCTGCAGTTCTTGGGTATCTGGGTGGGGGGAGACGGGGGTGCGATTGTTGCAGAGCCCGAGAGGGCAGATGTGATGCTGTCGGCACAGAAAGTGACCGACACCCTGTCTCCTGGGCCCCTCCCCTGCAAGGTGCCAGCTGAAGGTGTCGGAGAACAAAGAGATCAGGTGCCTCCTGGCCCGGGAAGGAGACAGAGGCCAGAGAGGAGGGGCTGGGGAGTCAGTTTGGAGCTGGCTGGGAAAACGGAGGGGAGCCCAGATGGGCTCTGGCCTCCCTGGGGCCCCCCAAGATGGACCTGAGCGGGGGGGTCCTGTTGTCCGTACCTGCAAGACCTGTCTTGGATTGTTCCTGTCGGCTAATAAACCTCCTGTGTTGCTGGCTGGCTGAGAGTCACGGGGGCTCGCAGGGAGCCGGGGCTGCAGGGCCTTGTCTTCCCCAAAACTCCATAACACCGTCTCTCGCCAATTTCTGATCCTCCCCTCGGTGTGGCCGTCCTGAGCCCAGCGGCTAACGAGCTCCCTCCCGATGTCTAAGCCCCGGCTCGGGCGCAGGCCTTGCTACCTACCCTTCCCCCGTCTCCGTTTGTCCGCCCGCCTCACGCTGCGTCTCCGCCCCAGGCCAAGATCAAGCAGAAGCTGCGGGAGATCGAGGAGAACCAGAAGCGGATTGAGAAGCTGGAGGAATACATCGCTACCAGCAAGTACGCCCGGCCCTGCCCTGCCGGCGCCAGGGGGCGCTGGGCTCTGGGGGCTCAGCCGGGGGGGCTCCCCTGGCAGTCGGTGCTGCGGGGTGGAGGGGCTGGGAATGGGGTGCTGTCCCCGGGCAGTGGGTGCCAGGGGGCTGGGCAGGGGGCGCTCTCCCCGGGCGGTGGGTGCTGGGGCTGGCCGGGATGCTCTCCCGGGCGGTGGGTGCCAGGAGGCTGGGCAGGTGCTCTCCCGGGCAGTGGGTACCGGGAGCAGAGGCTGGGCAGGCGCTCTCCCGGGCGGTGGGTGCCGGGGCTGGGCAGGCGCTCTCCCGGGCGGTGGGTGCCGGGGCTGGGCAGGCGCTCTCCCGGGGTGGGTGCCGGGGGCTGGGCAGGCGCTCCCGGGGTGGGTGCCGGGAGCAGGAGGCTGGGCAGGCGCTCTCCCGGGCAGTGGGTGCCGGGGCTGGGCAGGGGCGCTCCCGGGCGGTGGGTGCCAGGGGCTGGCCGGGGTGCTCTCCCGGGCAGTGGGTACCCGGGGAGCAGAGGGCTGGGCACGGGCGCTCCCGGGCGGTGGGTGCCGGGGCTGGGCACGGGCGCTCTCCCGGGCGGTGGGGGCCGGGGCTGGGCAGGCGCTCTCCCGGGCGGTGGGTGCCGGGGCTGGGCAGGCGCTCTCCCGGGCAGTGGCGCTCTCCCGGGCGGTGGGGGCGGGGCTGGGCAGGCGCTCTCCCGGGCGGTGGGGGCCGGGGGGCTGGGCAGGGGGCGCTCTCCCGGGCAGTGGGTACGGAGGGGGAGCAGAGGCTGGGCAGGCGCTCTCCCGGGCGGCTGGGCAGGGGGCGCTCTCCCGGGCGGCTGGGCAGGCGCTCTCCCCGGGCGGTGGGGGCCGGGGGGCTGGGCAGGGGGCGCTCTCCCCGGGCGGTGGGGGCCGGGGGGCTGGGCAGGGGCTCTCCCGGGCAGTGGGTGCGGAGGAGCAGAGGGCTGGGCAGGCGCTCTCCCGGGGCTGGGCAGGGGCGCTCCCGGGCGGTGGGGCCGGGGCTGGGCAGGGGCGCTCTCCCGGGCGGTGGGGCCGGGCTGGGCAGGCGCTCTCGGGGGCTGGGCAGGGGCGCTCTCCCGGGCGGTGGGGGCAGAGGGGGCTGGGCAGGGGCGCTCCCGGGCGGTGGGGCCGGGGCTGGGCAGGGGCGCTCCCGGGCGGTGGGGCCGGGGGCTGGGCAGGGGCGCTCCCGGGCGGTGGGGGCCGGGGAGCTGGGCAGGGGGCGCTCTCCCCGGGCGGTGGGGGCCGGGGGGCTGGGCAGGCGCTCTCCCGGGCGGTGGGGCCGGGGCTGGGCTGGGCAGGCGCTCTCCCGGGCGGTGGGGGCAGGGGGCTGGGCAGGGGCGCTCTCCCGGGCGGTGGGGCCGGGGCTGGGCAGGGGCGCTCTCCCGGGGCTGGGCAGGGGCGCTCTCCCGGGCGGTGGGGCCAGGGGCTGGGCAGGGGGCGCTCTCCCCGGGCGGTGGGTACCCGGGGGGGAGCAGAGGCCTGGCCAGGGGCGCAGTGCCCTGAGCGCTCGCCGGCGCCCCCCGCAGGCAGTCGCTGGAGGAGCAGAAGAAGCTGGAGGGGGAGCTGACGGAGGAGGTGGAGCTGGCCAAGCGGCGCATCGATGAAATCAACAAGGAGCTGAACCAGGTGATGGAGCAGCTGGGGGACGCCCGCATCGACCGGCAGGAGAACAGCCGCCAGCAGCGCAAGGCCGAGATCATGGAAAGCATCAAGCGCCTCTACCCCGGCTCCGTGGTGCGTGGGGGGAGGGGATCTATGGGGCACTGGCTCACCTGGCGCATGGGGGTGCAGTGGGGCCTGGCGCCTCGGGGAGGGGGCGGGTCTCTGGCTCTGTAATTTTGGGAGGAGAGGGGTGGCTGGGAGGGGACTGTTGCCTTGCTGGGGTGTCCCATTGATTGGGGAGCTCATCAGGGGGTTGGGGGGCTCTGGGACAGGTGGGATTGCAGGAGTGTCTGGGATGGGAAGAGTTGAGGGGGGTCTCGGGGATGGGAGGGATTTTGGGGCATCTCTGAAACAGGAGAGGTGGGGGGGGTCTCTGGGGTGGCTGTGATTTTGGGGGGCTGGGAAGCGACTGAGATTTGGGAGTCACGCAGGAGGGATTGTGGGGGTCTCCAGGAAGGGGGTGGGGGTTTGGGCGGTCTGGAACAGGAGCGAGGGGGTCTCTCGGCCGGGAGAGATTTGGGGGGTCTCTGGAACAGGAGGGGGGGGTCTCTGGGACGAGACGGGTTGCGGGGGGTCTCTGGGAAGGGGCTCTTGGATTGGGGGAGGCTCTGGGCAGCAGGGAGTGGGGGTCCCTGTCCCGCTCACCCCCGCCCCCCCCTCCTTCCCTGCACAGTATGGGCGACTCATCGACCTCTGCCAGCCCACGCAGAAGAAATACCAGATCGCGGTCACCAAGGTGCTGGGCAAGAACATGGACGCCATCATTGTGGACTCGGAGAAGACGGGCCGCGACTGCATCCAGTACATCAAGGAGCAGCGGGGCGAGCCGGAGACCTTCCTCCCCCTGGACTACCTGGAGGTGAGCCCCCCACCGCCTGCCCTCTCAGGCCCGGTCTGCGATAGGCACACGCCGACCCCCGAGTGCCCGGCCCCTGGCCGCTCTGTTATGCTCCCCAGGAAGCAGCCCCTGCCAGCCCCCCGACTCCCCTTTAGATCCATGCCCAGCCTGTGTCAGCTGCCCCCAGATCCCTCCAGCGCCTGGGGCTCTTCGCGGTACCCACCCGAGCCTTCGGCTTTCGTTCGTAAACAGGCTGCCGGCTGTCTCGGTCGGCGTCGATTTCACCCTGGGTGGTTCTGGGCCAGCACCCGCTCTGTGTGTGCGGCCGCCGACGCCGTCCCCAAACCCCACCGGCGCGTTAGGAACGGGGTGGGGAGTAAGACGGAAAATATCCCCGGGCCGCCGTGTAAATCCACGGTACCTCGAACGCCGTGGGCAGCTCTGAGCGCCCTGACTCCTGAAAGATCTGTTCGCATTGGGGCCAAGTACAGAGAGAGGCAACGGAAATAATTAGGCGGCTGGAACCGTTTGCATATGAGGCGCGATTGAAAAGACCCCGGGACTGTTCAGCTTAGGAAAGAGACGACTGAGGGCGGGACAGGACAGGGCTCTAAAATCGTGATGGTGTGGACCAGGCGTCATTCGCCCCTTCGTGTAACACAGGGACTGGGGTCACCCGACGAAACCTCTGGGGCGCCAGGAGCTGGACTGGACAGGGGCTGGGTCACTCGATAGCTGCCCTGTTCGGTTCATTCCCTCTGGGGCGCCTGGAGCTGGACTGGACGACAGGGGCTGGGTCACTCGATAGCTGCCCTGTTCGGTTCATTCCCTCTGGGGCGCCTGGAGCTGGACTGGACAGGGGCTGGGTCACTCGATAGCTGCCCTGTTCGGTTCATTCCCTCTGGGGCGCCTGGCTCCAGCTGGTATCACAAGACGGGACCTTGGGGGAGCTCTGATCCGGGTCGTCTCGTGTTTGCTGCCCGCACGCTCGCCCCGGCCCCGAAAATCCCGTCTCGGCGAGGTCAGGCGACCACCGCGTGAGGACGGCCCAGAGTTCGGTTTGAGGCCGTGCGCGCCGGCTCGCCTGGCGTGGCGCTGACGAGCTGCGGCTTAACGCTTAGATGCCTCAGCGGCTGCCGTCGTTCCTGCAAGGGGGGACGTTGAAATGGATGAAAATCTGACTCTCCCCCGTAACTTCGCACGAGGGTGAAGATTTAAATCCAGAAAGGGGCCGGGCTGGGGGGAAGGTTTCCATGAATGGGCGTTAGCGGGACGCGCGTTTCCTGGGAGCTCTGCCAGTTGGGAGCAAGGGGTCCCTGGCTGGTGTGTCGCTCCCTCCCCCTCACTGCACCGGGACTCTCCTGCGATCTCGCCCCCTCCCCCCGCAGGTGAAGCCCACGGACGAGAAGCTGCGGGAGCTGAAGGGGGCCAAGCTGGTGATCGACGTGATCCGCTACGAGCCGCCCCACATCAAGAAGGCCCTGCAGTACGCCTGCGGGAACGCCCTGGTGTGTGACAATGTGGAGGACGCCCGGCGCATCGCCTTCGGGGGCCACCAGAGGCACAAGGTGAGCCGCGAACCCAGGTGTCCGGCCTCCCGACCCACTAGACACCCCCCCTCCTCCCGTCCCTCCAGGAGAGAACCCAGGCATCCTGATTCCTATTCCTCACCACCACCACTAGACCCCCTCCCCTTCCTTCCCAGGGCTGGGGGAAGAACCCAGGAGTCCTGGCCCCCAGCCCCCTGCTCTAACCACCAGATCCCACTCCCCTCCCAGAGCCAGGGATGGAACCCAGGAGTCTGGGCTCCCAGCCCCCCTGCTCTAACCACTGGACCCCACTCCCCTCCCAGACACAGGGAGAGAACCAAGGAGTCCTGGCTCCCAGCCCTGCCACTCTAACCACTAGACCCCACTCCCCTCCCAGACACAGGGACAGAACCCAGGAGTCCTGGCTCTCAGCCCCCCCCCGCCCCTGGCTTTCTTCCTCAGCCTGGTCCAGTGCATTGCAGGGGCTGGAGCCGCCTGGCAGAATCCTAGCAATCGGCCCGGAGGGGTTCTCGACAGGGCGTCCCGTCCACCCCCGGCGCCGAGACGGGCCCGAGTCAGCCTAGGCCACCCAGGCAGGGGTTTGGCCAACCCCCTCCTATGACGGGGCTTCCACGCCCCCCCCTTGGGAGCCGATTCCGGCGCTTGACTCTCCGTCGAACGGGGAAGCGTTTCCTGCTCGCCAGCCACAGTCTCCCCTGCTGCTGGCTCCTCGTCCCGCCGTCAGCAGACGCAGCAAACAGCTGATCCCGGCCGCGCCAGACTCTACCCCACTAGACCCCCACTTCCTTCCCAGAGCTGGAGAGAGAACCCAGGCATCCTGGCTCCCTGCCACCGCCCTGAATTCAGACCCCGGCTCCCAGTTTGTCACGGGTGGGTTGTTTTTTATTTTTTGTTTTGTTTTTTTAAACCCTAATCCCGCCCTCCGAACGGCTGGCGACCCTCCCGGCTGGGCTGCAGATTTCATCAGCCCGCTCTCCGGGCCGTCGCTCGAATCGTCCGTGACCCTAGCGAATCGCAGCGGCCCCGGGACCAAGCCCCACGGGAGCTGGATGCGCCCTCAGGCTTTGGGGATGGTTTTTTCCACCTGCCGGATGCTCATTTCATCTAGCTCCCACGGCCCCAGTTTGCTTGTGAGAATGTCCCCTGGGACTGGGTCCAGAACCCGACGAAAATCAAGATTTAGCTCGTCTGCAGCTTCCCCCGTCTACTAGGCCGGTGGCACCGGCAGAGAACAGAAATCGGTTGGTCCGGTGTGATTTGTTCGGCAAATCCGTGCTGGCTGTTCCTTGTCGCCCGGGTCTCCTCCAAATCGCTGCAGCCTCTTCCCAGGCGATATCCCTGAACCTCGCCCCGGCTGCGGCGCACGGGGGGGGCGGGTGGCCGTGCCCTGACCTGCCGTGCTCTCACCCCTGCAGACGGTCGCCCTGGACGGCACCCTGTTCCAGAAGTCGGGGGTGATCTCCGGAGGCGCCAGCGACCTGAAGGCCAAGGCCCGCCGTTGGGACGAGAAGGCCGTGGATAAGCTGAAGGAGAAGAAGGAGAGGCTGACAGAGGAGTTAAAGGTGCGGGAGGCTGGGAGTCGGATCCAGTAGGGGGCGCTCTCTCCTGGCAGTCAGTGCTGGGAGCTAGGCAGCTCTGTGTTGTGCGGCGTTCTGTGCGGCTGTTCCCCAGTGGCTCCGCCCCAGAGGTGGCTGCATCTCAGTGCCGGGCGAGCCGTCCCCGTGTGGCGTTCTGTGCGGCTGTTCCCCAGTTGCTCCGCCCCAGAGGTGGCTGCATCTCAGTGCCGGGCGAGCCGTCAGGCTGTTGTTAAAACAATCTTGTGCCCTTTAGGAGCAAATGAAGGCCAAGCGCAAAGAGGCCGAGCTGCGGCAGGTACAATCCCAAGCCCACGGGCTGCAGATGCGGCTGAAATACTCCCAGAGCGACTTGGAACAGACCAAGACGCGTCACCTTGCCCTGAACCTCCAGGTACGGCGGCTGCTGCCATCGACTCAGCCGTTCTTGGGGGGTGGGGGTGGGGGCGCTAAATGGATCGTGGCGTCTCTGCCCCCACCCACCCCATTCTCCCAGACATCTGTTTCTGGGAGGTGGCGTCGGCAGGGTCGCCAGGACAGATGTTCTACAGGTGGGGGTTGGGGCTGTAAAAAGTCCTGGGGAATTGTGTGGGGCTTGGTGCGGGGATGCGGGGGGAGGCAGGATCGGGGCTGCGGGGGGCCTGCTGCGGTGGGGGGGCTGCTCTCTCAGCTGGGTATTCACCCCTTGTCCCTCTGGCCTCCCCCTCCACAGGAGAAGTCGAAGCTGGAGAGTGAACTGGCGAACTTTGGGCCCCGCATCAATGACATCAAGCGAATCATCCAGAGCCGGGAGCGGGAGATGAAGGATCTCAAGGAGAAGATGAACCAGGTAAGTGTGAAGCGGTGCATCATGGAGGACGTAGTCCATGCAGTGCCCCCCCGTGTGGTGCATTGTGGGGAATGTAGTCTGTGCTGTGCCCTGGAAGCGGTGCATTGTGGGGAATGTAGTCTGTGCTGTGCCCTGGAAGCGGTGCATTGTGGGGAATGTAGTCCGTGCTGTGCCCTGGAAGCGGTGCATTGTGGGGGCCGTAGCCTGCATGGTGTCCCGGAAGCAGTGCATTGTGGGGGACATAGTCCATGCATTGTGGCATCGCTTTGGCCTGTCCCCTGCTGCAATGCATTGTGGGGGTTATACTCCACCCTGGTGATCATAGGGGGAGTCATAGTTTGAAGCAATGCATTGTGGGGGGGGGTAGTCCATGTAGCATTGCTCTGCTGCAGTGCATTGTGGGGGATGTAGTCCAAATAGCATTGGTCCCTGGCCCTCTTCTGCTGCAGTGCATTGTGGGGGGTGTAGTTCGTGTGGCACCTTCCCATGCTGCATCCTGGGGGTTGTAGTCTGTGGCTATGCTCCCAGTTCTGCCTCTCCGCTCCTGCCGGCCCCTTCCTGTGCAAAGAGAGGGGAGATCAGTTGCTGGGGGGTGGAGTTTGATGCTCCTGGGTGGTGCCGGGTTGGTAGCCCAGGACCCGGAATTGGGGCTGTCAGATGGGGCAGGGAAGGGGCACCCCCCAGCCAGGGTCTAACAGCAGCACTCTCCCACCGGCAGGTGGAGGACGAGGTGTTCGAGGAGTTCTGCCGGGAGATCGGGGTAAGGAACATCCGGGAGTTTGAGGAGGAGAAAGTGAAGCGGCAGAACGAGATTGCCAAGAAAAGGTACCAGCCTGGATGGGAGCCAGCGCTCCCTAGAGGGGAAAGGCCCTGAATCCCATTCCCTGCCCCCTGAGCCGGCCAGTCCCTGCCCCGGGGTCGGATGGGAGCCAACGCCCCCTAGAGGGGACAGGGGGAGGGGAGAACCCTGCACCCTGACTCTTCCCCCCGGCCCCCAGGCTGGAGTTTGAGAACCAGAAGACGCGGCTGGGGATCCAGTTGGATTTCGAGAAGAACCAGCTGAAGGAGGACCAGGAGAAGGTGCACATGTGGGAGCAGACCGTCAAGAAGGACGAGGCCGAGATCGAGAAGCTCAAGAAGGTACCAGGAGTCAGGGGGGCGGGAGGAGGTGAGGGGGCGGGATCTGGGCGCTGGGGGGAGGGAGGGGCGTGGGGGTGCTGCATTGGAGGGTGGGGCTCCCTCTCCAGCTACCCCGGAAGAGCAATGCTGGGGGAGGGGGCGTTTTCTTCTCCTCCTCCCCCTGTCCAAGATGAGCCATATGGGCAGTGGTGGGTGGGGCTCGTTCCCCCAGGAGCACTGTGGGCGGGGCTAACTCCCCCCTCCCCCGTGCAGGAGGAGCAGCGTCACATGAAGATCATTGACGAGACCATGGCCCAGCTGCAGGACCTGAAGAACCAGCACCTGGCCAAGAAATCCGAGGTCAACGACAAGAACCACGAGATGGAGGAGATCCGCAAGAAGCTGGGCGGGGCCAACAAGTGAGTGACAGCCAGGGGGTGGGGCCAAGGAGCTGGTTTTCCACTGCATTGACAGCTGTCCATTGGAGGCGGGGCCAGTGAGTGACCTGGGCCCATTGGAGGTGGGGCCTGTGTATGGTAGATTCCCATTGGAGGAAGGTCCATGGGGGTGGGGAAGGGGGCGGGGCCAGTGCATGGTAGCTCTCCATTGGAGGCGGGGCCACTGACTCAGGTGCAGTGGGGGTGGGGCCAGGGAAGGGGCGGGCCCTGTGCGTGGTAGCCCTCCATTGGTGACGGCTGGCCAGTGGAAGTGGGTGGGGCCAGCACATGATGGACATCTGTTGGAGGCGGGGCCAGCCAGTGAACCGGGCCCGCCCCCCCGCCCTGCAGGGAAATGACCCACCTGCAGAAGGAGGTGACGGCCATCGAGACGAAGCTGGAGCAGAAGCGCAGCGACCGCCACAACCTGCTGCAGGCCTGCAAGATGCAGGACATCAAACTGCCCCTCTCCAAGGGCACCATGGACGACATCAGCCAGGAGGAGGTGGGGGATGGGTGGGGGCTGGCCGTGACGCTGTGGGGGCTTGGGGAACAAATGGGGCTGGAGGAGTGGGGATGCAGGGGTCGTGATGCTGGGGGTGACTGCGGGGTACAGATGGGGGCTGGAGGAGTGGGGGAGGCAGGGGGAGTCGTGACGCTGTCGGGGGGTTGGGGTACAGATGGGGGCTGGAGGAGTGGGGGAGGCAGGGGGAGTCGTGACGCTGTCGGGGGGGTTGGGGTACAGGTGGGGGCTGGAGGAGTGGGGGAGGCGGGGGGGCCATGGTGCTGCGGGGAGTGGAGGGGGGGTTTCAAAGGATGAGTGGCACTATGGGGCAGGGAGGGGGAGGGGGCTGTAGAGGGGGAGGGCTCTGTCCTTCCCAGTCCCTCCTTCGCTCACCTCCCCCCCATCCCCCACCCCAGGGCGGGGCGCACGGCGAGGAGCCCGTCAGCAGCTCCCAGCGCACCTCCAACATGTACGCCCGGGAGGCCCTGATCGAGATCGACTACAGCGACCTGTCCGAGGACCTCAAGGTGGGCAGAGCCTGGGGGACTCCCCGGCGCACAGGGCTTGGGGGCGGGACACCCGTGGGCACCGGCCTGTGGGACTCCCCGCCACTGGAGATCCCACTGCGGCGACCTTGCCCGGATTGCCCTGCGGGACTCCCCGCCACTGGAGATCCCGCTGCGGCGACCCCGCCCGGATTCCCCTGCGGGACTCCCCGCCTCTGGGCAGGGGTGGGGAGGGTTCCTTGGCCAACCAGGGTCTCCATGGAGACGATCGCTTGGTTGTAAAATGGATGAGGGTTCTCAAGTTTCCTCCCTCTGAGGCATAAGCCCCGCCTCCTAATGGATGGAGGCGGAGCCAGGAATAAATGCTCCTCCCCCACCCTATTGTCGATGGCACCTTCCGCTGAGGCCCGGGAGGTGAGATATGGGGCCGGATGGGCCTGTGGAGGGAGGTGGGTGGGGCATGAGAGTGGCTGGCTCCATCCCCTCCCCTTCTGTCCCGCCCCCCCAGGATGCCCAGGCGGAAGACGAGATCAAGCAGGAGATGAACCAGCTGCAGCAGAAGCTGAATGAGCAGCAGAGCGTCCTCCAGCGCATCGCTGCCCCCAACATGAAGGCCATGGAGAAGCTGGAGAGCGTCCGGGACAAGTTCCAGGAGACCTCTGACGGTACCGGACGCCTGGGTCCCAGCCCAGGGAAGGGGGGTTAAAGCAGGGAGGGCTGGGAGCCAGGACTCCTGGGTTCTCTCCCCGGCTCTGGGAGGGGGGTAGGGTCTGGTGGGTTAGAGCAGGTGGGGCTGGGAGTTAGGACTCCTGGGTTCTCTCCCCAGCTCTGGGAGGGGAGTGGGGTCTAGTGGTTAGAGCAGGGGGGCGGGAGCCCGAATGCCTGGGTTCCCACTCACCACCCCCACCCCACCCCACAGAGTTTGAGGCAGCCCGGAAGCGCGCCAAGAAGGCCAAGCAGGCATTTGAGCAGATCAAGAAGGAGCGATTTGACAGGTTCAACGCCTGCTTCGAGTCCGTGGCCACGAACATCGATGAGATCTACAAGGCTCTGTCGCGGAACAGCAGCGCCCAGGTGAGCTCCGCCCCCTCTCTGCCCCCTCCCCCGTCCTCTCCTTCCCTGCCCCATCTGGGACCCCCTTTGACTCCGCCCTGACCCCACCTTCTTCCTGGAAAGGCAGCATCTGTCCTCTGGGCAAGGTAGCTGGGGACCCCACCCCTGAGCCCCATGCTGGGTTGGGAGTTAACCCCCATTGAGATGCGTGTGGCAGTTCACACCTCTGCGAGCGATCGGCTCAGGCTCTCAGCAGACTCAGGCACCGTCGCCTTTTTGAGCTTTTCTCCCCAGTCACGAGGGCTAGAAACGTTAGTAGTATTGTAATCCGAAAGTGGGGAGGTGGGGCTGGAGGCTCTGCCTCCTTCGGGCCCCACCCCTTACTGCCCCTCCCACCCCCCCTCTGTAGGCGTTCCTGGGTCCGGAGAACCCCGAAGAGCCGTACCTGGATGGAATTAATTACAACTGCGTGGCCCCCGGCAAGCGGTTCCGGCCCATGGACAACCTCTCCGGAGGGGAGAAAACTGTAGCAGCCTTGGCCCTTCTGTTTGCTATCCACAGGTAGGAGACGCTGGGGCCCAGTGGGGTAGAGTGGGGGGGGCTGGGAGCCAGGACTCCTGGGTTCTCTCCCCGGCCCTGGGAGGGGAGTGGGAGCTGGTGGCTGAGAGCAGGGGGGCTGTGGGGCAGGGTCATCGGCGAACTCCCCATCACCCCCTCGTCTCCGCTCCCTCCCCAGCTACAAACCTGCCCCCTTCTTTGTGCTGGACGAAATTGACGCCGCGCTGGACAACACCAATATCGGGAAGGTGTGTGGGGCTGATGGGGGGGCCTCCGTGGGCCATGTGATGGGAGGGAAGCTGGGGGAGAGGGTGGCGGCTGGGGGAGAGAAAAGGGAAGTGGTTTGGGGGGACGTGGGAGATTTGGGGCAGGAGAGTTCGGGGCTGGGGACTCTGGGGAGAAAGGTTTGGGGGAGGCAGTCGTGGAGGGGGTGCCCCATTGACCCCCCTCGTAGATGAGAGGGTTTGGGGGGGAGGTCTGGAGCTGAGGGGGGCTGAGGGTTTTAGGGGACCCCCATTGACCCCACCCAAATCCCCCCCACAGGTGGCCAACTACATCAAAGAGCAGTCGGCCTGCAACTTCCAGGCCATCGTCATCTCGCTGAAGGAGGAATTCTACACCAAGGCCGAAAGCCTCATCGGGGTCTACCCCGAGGTACGGGGGGCTGCCCCCCACTTCTCTGCCGCCCCATCCAGCCCCCGGGGGTGGGGGCACGGGGTGCCTGTCTCTGCCTGGGTCCGGGGGGCATGTGGGGGGGCAGCACAGGCCCTGCCTGGGGGTGGGGGGGGTGGGGGGAAGTGACCCCCCCTTTTTATCCATCTCTGACCCCCCCCCTCCTCTCTCCACAGCAAGGGGACTGCGTGATCAGCAAAGTGCTGACCTTTGACCTCACCAAGTACCCCGACGCCAACCCGAACCCCAACGAGCAATGAGCCAGCCGGACGCTGCCACGGGTGGGGGGCTGTGATGGGTTAACCCCCATTCCCTTTATTTTAACCATTTCATTGCCTCTGCCAGTGCAGTCTGGGGGGGCAGGGGCTATTAACCCCCCGTCTCTAAGGTGAGGGCCACCTGTCTCCACGACGCTGGGGGGAGCGGTTTTATCCCGGGGGGGGGCTCAATTCCCCCCACCCCCCCCAATGCTATTTTTAGAATCATGCTATTTAACTTGCTTTTTAAAATCAGCCCCCGGGGGATCAGGCTTGGACGTTTTAGCCCTGGTAGGGCTGGGATTAGGGGGCGGGAGGGGGGGGGGGATCACGGGGCTGTTGCTTTTCGAGTCGTGTGTCTGTGTGTGTGTGTGGAATGTGTCTTTTTTGCAACAAAATAAACCAGATTTTCCCCTTCCCTGGATGGCTCGTAGGTCAATCTTTGGGGGCTGGGGTTGGGTGGGCGTGTGCCCCCTGCTGGCGGGGATCAGACCTGCTCCCTGTGCCAGGGGGCACGTGCCCTGGGGTGAGGCCCCGGGTACCAGCCTGGGGGCTGTGACGGGAGGTGGGCAAAATGGGGGGTGCTCATCTGATGGGGAAGGGTACTGGGGCTCTGGTCTGGGAGATGTGGGGCAGGCTGGGCCTGTGGGTCTGATTTCCCCTCCCCCTCTGTTGAGACCAGAGCCATCGCAGCCCTCAGGGCACGGAGCTGTGAGCCGGGCATGGGACAGGGGGACCAGAAAGTGCCAACCCCGGCCTAGAGCCGTGTGGTGGCAGGAACTCAGGTGAGACCGGCCAGGTGGTGCCAGCTCCCTGCTCATCCCTACCGGCGCCCCAGAGCGGCTCAGAGCCCCCTGTCCTTTGTCCTGGTGCCAGGGCAGCCTGGGGGCGGACGGACCCAAATAACCTGCCTGACCCCTCCAGGCAACCGCCTGGTGCCCTGAAACATGAGAGTGGATTGGAGTCAATTATCCTCATGCCGAGCTGCGAGGGGTGGGAGCATTTGGGGCAATCGGGGTGTCCCCAAAGGTCCGTTCCCCCAGACAGGAGCCCCGGAAGTGCTCACAAGCCAGCCTGGGGGGTGGTATGTGTGTCGCTGCCCCGCCCCAGAGGTGGCTGCGTCTCCACACTGGGTGAGTTCTCCCCATACAGTGTTGTGTGACTGGTCCCCGGCTGCCCCGCCCCAGAGGTGGCTGCACTGGGCCAGCCGTCCCTCTACAGTTATTAATTAGCAGTAAGGTTATTTGCATTTTGTTTCTGTGGTAACAGGGCCCCTGGGTGCCTGCATAAACTATTGGCTGGGGGGCGGGGAGGGGAGGGTATACGTGGGGTGGGCATAACCTTTGAACTTACTTTTCCCATCAGCCATTCCCACCCTGATCCTGTGTGAGAGGGGCTGGGAGCCAGGACTCCTGGGTTCTCTCCCCAGCTCGACGAGGAGTGGGGGCTAGTGGGTTAGAGCAGCGGGGGCTGGGAGCCTGGACACCTCATTTTGCCTGTAATCCATAGGGGCAAGTTCGCCACCTGTATTCGTGCCTCAGTTTCCCCTGGACTATGCCTGGGATGAGTCTGGATATTTTGGGTGGGGAGGTTAGTCCTGGTGTCACCCCCCCCCCCCAACAGCCACACCCCCTGCCTGGCTGACTCTGCTTCTTCCCCCCATGCACATGGCTGGAGGTGATTATAGGGTACCAGGCCCTGATGCAGGTGGGGAGTGGGCTGAATACAGCTGCCAACCCTCCCCCAACACACAAACTGAAGCCGCTGACTCAGCATTTTGGGAAGGGGGGGCAGAGAGGGACACAGTGTGCAGGGAGGGTTCTGCCCTGGAAACCAGAAGGGGCTGCATCTCAGCACCGGGTGAGCCCTCGCTGTGGGGTGTTACATGCAGCTGTTCCCTACCCCAGAGGTGGCTGCATCTCAGCACCGGGCGAGCCCTCCCTCTGGGGTGTTACATGCAGCTGTTCCTTGCCCCAGAGGTGGCTGCATCTCAGCACCAGGTGCGTGCGGCTGTTCCCCAGTGGTGGTGGAGGGATTCTCTGCTGAGCTGCTGTGGTAGGTGCATTAGAAATAGGAGACTGATTTATTAATCTGGGCTAATTAATTAAACAGTCCCTGGAAGGGGGTGGAGCCGGGTTCCCCCCAGGCCTGGCTGCTTTTCCCTCCTGCCCGGTCTTTACCTCTCCCCCCTTGGGGCCTGGCTCACGCTCTGCCCCCTCCACACCAGGGCCCAGGCCTGGGACGCCTGACAAGAGAACAAACTGGAAGGAGGGCCAAGACTCCTGGGTTCTCTCCTGGGCTCTGGGAGGGGAGTGGGGGCCAGAGGGTTGGGGGTGGGGCTGGGAGCCAGGACTCCACCCTGCCTCATGTTTTTGGGTCCATGCCTCAGTTTCCCTTCTCCATCCTACCTCCCAATACTGCCCCCCCACCCTATGGCAGTGGAATTCACCCGTTATCTAAGCAGGGGGACGCTGGGTACCCCAGGGTGGCAGATTTGATCCCTCCTACCCCAGGCCTCTCCCCTCTCTGGCCGGCTGGCCCCGATCCATGAGGCCCATGGGGCTGGGCCCACGACTCACCCCAGGAGCAGGGGCCACCCCACAGGCTGGGGCTCCACCCCAGGGCTGCCCCCTGACCCCCAGCTGTGGGCCCAGGCCCCTCCCCCTGGGCTTTGGGGCTCCCTGCCCCCAGGCTCAGCTGGGGATCCCCCCCATCAGCACCCAGCTCAGGGCTGGCCCTTGTGCCCCCTCCCATCTCAACGTGGGGCTCCCCTCCTACCCCCCCAGGCTCGGCTCAGCCTCCCCCTCTCCTAGGCTCGCTCGCACCCCCCAGGCTCAGCCAGGGGTTCTTAGGGACCCCCCCAGGCTTGTCCGGCTCGGGGCTCGCCCCCCAGGGATTGTCTCAGGGGACCCCCCCCCAGGCTCACCCCCGGGCTCGCCTCAGCCTCCCCCCGCAGGCTCGGCCGGCTCGGGGCTCCCCCCCCCCCCGGCGGGGCTCGGGCTCGCCGGGGCTCGCAGGGCGGCGCGCCGCGCCGGCAGTGCGCAGTGGGCTGTGCGCTGCGGCGGGCGGGCGGGCGCTCCGGTTGCCGTCGCTCGGCGGAGGCAGCAGCCGGGGCGGCCCCGCAAAGGCCCCTCCCCCCGGGGCTCCCCGCAAGGCTCCGGCGGCGGCCGGGACCCTGCAGCCCCCTGGGGGCTCGCCAGCCGGCCCGGGGGGAGAGGCAGAGCGGGGCGGGTCGAGGCCCCCCCCGCCCCAGTCCCTCTCCATCATTGCGGGGCGCAGGGCGCACGGCTCCGGGCGCAGCCTCCTGCGGGCGTCCCTCTCCATGGAGGGGGGACCGGGGGCGCCCGGGGCCGACAGCCCGAACCGGGCCGTGGAGTACCTGCTGGAGCTCAACAACATCATCGAGACCCAGCAGAAGCTGCTGGAGACCCAGCGGCGCCGGATCGAGGAGCTGGAGGGGCAGCTGGAGCAGTTGACCCAGGAGAACCGGGACCTGCGCGAGGAGAACCGGGAGCAGCCCGGGCGGGAGCGGGAGCGGGAGGGGCCGTTCCACCAGCACCCGGGCCGGGAGTACCAGGGCCGGCCGGAGCGGGACAGTCAGTACCAGGGCCGGCCGGAGCGGGACGGGCAGTTCCAGAGCCGGCCGGAGCGGGACGGGCAGTTCCAGAACCGGACGGAGCGGGATGGGCAGTTCCAGAGCCGGCCGGAGCGGGACAGTCAGTTCCAGAACCGGACGGAGCGGGACGGGCAGTTCCAGAACCGGGAAGGCCAGTACCAGAACTGGGAAGGGCAGTTCCAGAACCGGGAGGGCCAGTACCAGAAGCGCGGGGACGGGCCGTACCAGAACCGGGATAAGGAGCCAGAGCCGCACCCCGGGAACCGCGAGGGGCCCTACCAGAACCGGGACGGCCACTACCGGGACCAATGCCAGCTGCACCGAGACGGCGGCTCCCTCCGGGAGCGAAGCGGCCCCCACCCGAACCGAGACAAGGAGCGGGAGTACCCCCGCCCGCCCCGGGAGAGGGAGCGGGGCCCGCTGAGCCGGGGCGTGTCCCGGAGCTCCAGTCCCGGAGCCGGCGGGGGCCACAGCACCAGTGCCAGCACCAGCCCTGCCACCACTCTGCAGAGAAAGTAAGGAGTTGTGTCCCTGTTCTAGAACCTGCCCCAGTCTAGATCCCATGGGGGTCCCCATGCCTGGATCTCTGCTTTGCTGGGATCCTTGGGCCTCTTTTCTCTGGTTTCAGCTCTAGAATCACACCCCTGCTCTGGATCCCACCCTAGAACTCTCTCCCCCCTGTGCTAGGTACTGGAGCCACCCTGCTCTAGATCACTCGGGAGATCTGCTCTGGATCAGTCTCCCATGCTCTAGGAATCTTAGACTCTAGATCCTGGTGTGTCCTGCTCTGGATCCCTCTCTTCCCTGTTGTAGATCCTGGATTCACACTGCTCTGGGTCCCTCTGGATCTCTGCTCTGACCCCTGCTCTAGAGCCCTCTGCCTATGGCCTGGTTCCTTGTTCTGGCTATGATCCAGGCTCCCTGTTCTAGATCCCTGGATCCTTCTCCCTCTGCTCTAGATAGCTCTACTTTCCCCACTATTGCAAGTGTCACCTGCCCCTTCTCTGAACTCCTCATCTCCGCCCTGCTCTAGATTAATCTCCTCCCAGCCTACTCTAGACCGTCCTCTGCTTCCTTCTAGCCCCCCTCCACCCTGCTCCAGAATAGACCCCTCCCCTTTCCAATAGATCCCCCCTCTCCCTCTCTATCTCCTTGGAACCTGTCCTGCTCCCCATCCAGTAGTCTTTCAAGGGTCTTCCCTGAGCCTTGCAGCAGCAGGGGCTCTAGAGCTGCCCCTGATGTGTCTAGATGAAAGGGGTTCTCCATGTCTCAAGGCAAGGGATTCTGGAGCCTGGTCTCCTGAAATCTAGAAAAAGGGGTTCCAGAGTCAGGATCCAGATGCAACAAGGAACAATGCATTCTAGAGCCTTCTCTCCAGGGCCTCTGAAAGTATGATGTTCTAGATCACATCCAGACATGCCTAGAAGCAGTGGATCATAGAACCTGCCCCACTGTGCTCCTGGCAGTGGGGGGTTCTTGGGCCTGCTCCCTGACATGTCTGGAAGCAGCGATGTTCTGGGCATCCCGCAGTGCATCTGGAAGCAACAGTTCTAGAGTCTCCTCCCAGCACTTCTAGCAGAAGGGGGCTCTAGAACCTGCTCCTCTGACCTGTCTAGATCGGGACAGGGTGGGGGGTTGTTTGTGGAGTCTTCCCTGATGTGCCTGGAAGCAGGAGGGTCAGGAGCCACTCTGCTGTCTGGTAGCAGAAAGTTCTAGAGGTGACACCCCAATGCATAAAGGAGCGGGGGGGTTATGGAAGTTGGGGTTCTAGAGCCTGGTCCCCTTATATGGATATTCTAGAGACACCCAGAGCATGTCTACATCCATGAGGACTAGTAGCTGGTTTCTAGACCACGGTCCCAACCTACCTAGTACCACAAGGTCTCTAGAGCAGCACGGGCCTTCTAGATCACAGACTCTGGCGCCCCTAGCAGCTGAGGTTCTAGAGCTACTTTTGCCACTCCTGGTGGTTCTAGAGTATGGTCCTGCCATGGCCATCAGCAGGCGGGTTCTAGAGCCGGCCACAACACTCCTGGCAACACGGAGTGGGGGATTGAGACCTTGCACCAGGGACTCCAAGCTCAGAGCATTCTAGAGACACTCTGGCAAACAAGGGATCTAGAACATGCTCCTGATACTGCTAGCAGCAGGGAGCTAGAACGTGCTCTGGACTCTCTTGGCAGCAGGGGGATCTAGAACCTAACCCCAATGCATGGGGTGTGTGTCTCCATTTGTGGCCAGATACCCCCCCCCTTCTCCAGGAAGTGGGGAGCAAAGTGTTATGCGTAAGAGCAGGGGGCTTGGGTCATGGGCTGCTGGGGGGCCTTGCGTGGGGTCTCCTGAACTCCTGGGTTCTCTCCCCAGCTCTGGGAGGGGAGTGGGGTCTAGTGGTGAGAGAAGAGGGGGGCTGGGAGCCAGGACTCCTGGGTTCTCTCCCTGGCTCTGGGAGGGGAGTGGGGTCTAGTGGTGAGAGAAGAGGGGGGCTGGGAGCCAGGACTCCTGGGTTTCATTGCTTTAGTGTCCAGTTAGGAAGGAATCTGATTCCAGCTGCAGTTTGGCTTCTGAAGGGATCCTTCCCCCTGCCCTGTCAGCGCTCTCCGGTCGCCCTGGAGAGCACTGACAGGGCATCGCCCCGATAAAATCCAACCCCCCTCCCGCCACTTCTGAGTTGTGAGCAATCCCCTCCTAGGCCAGGCACAGTGTGAGCTGGGGGCGAACCGGCGATCCCTGGGGGTGGAAAATTTGGGGGACTTGGCAAGCTTGGGGAAGGATCTGGCGACCTTGGGATGGATCTGGTGATGTTTTGGGGATCTGGGGATCTCACAGGGGATCTGGGGATCTCAGGGAGTATCCAGCGACCTTGGGATGGATCTGGTGATCTCATGGGGGATCGTAGGGAGGATTTGGCAGGCTTGAAATGGACACAGTGATCTTATGGGAGATCTGGTGGCCTGGGGATGGATCTGGTGATCCTGGCAAGCTCGCGTGAGGCTCTACCGTCCCTGGCAGGGGTCGGATGTGCTTTGCGAACGTTGGGGACGATCTGGTGAGCATGGAGGCCCCGGGGGGCCTTTGGGGAGCTCTGCAGGCTTTGGGGGGAGCCTCTCCGAGCCCCGCTGGCTGGGCTGCGCCGGGCAGAGCCGTGTGGGGCGTGCGAGGTGGGAATTGATGGCTCCAGCCGCGTGTTCTCTTCTCTTCCCAGCGCCGCCTCCTCCCGCAGCTCAGAAATTAGCAACGTGGTTTGGATGCTGCCGCAAATGACTTAAAGCAGCACAAATCTGTCTTGCTTTTACCGCCCACTCTGCACCGAGGTGTTCATCAGAGCCCGGAGTGCGAGCGCTGAGGGGGCGGGCGGGGGAACGCAGGGGCCTGGGCTCCCCTCCTCCCCGAGCCAGGGAGAGAACCCAGGCGTCCTGGCTCCCAGCCCTCCCCCGCTCCGCTCTAACCCACTAGACCCCACTCCCCTCCTAGAGCTGGGGAGAGAACCCAGGCGTCCTGGCTCCCACCCACCCCTGCTCTAACCACTAGCCCCCACTCCCCTCCCCGAGCCAGGGAGAGAACCCAGGTGTCCTGGCTCCCCCCGTGCTGTAACCCACCAGCCCCCACTCCCCTCCCTGAGTCAGGGAGAGAACCCAGGTGTCCTGGCTCCCCCCGTGCTGTAACCCACCAGCCCCCACTCCCCTCCCTGAGTCAGGGAGAGAACCCAGGTGTCCTGGCTCCCAGCCAAGGACTATTTCAGATGAGATCATTTGCAGCCTTGTGGTCAGGTTGCGTCCAGCCTGGCCCGGGGGAGCGGCGATCAGAGTCCGGCCCAGGGGTTACGCTGTCCTTGGCTGTCACCGACTTGATGTCACCTTCTTATTCCCAGCCCAGCCTGTCCTGTCTGAGCTTCTTCACTTCCTCTGCCTTTCCCCAGGCGTACGGGCTGGACCCAGGCGTCCGGGCCAAATCCCAGCTCAGGAGGTCCCTGCCTTCTCCCCTGCATTTTCATGGGAGGGAGGCAGGTTTCTTCTTCAATTCCTGTCCCAAACCACTGTTCCCCAGCTGCCCTACCCCAGAGGTGGCTGCATCTTAGTGGTGGGTGAGCCGTTCCCATGCGACGTTCTGTGCGGCTGTTCCCCAGCTGCCCCACCCCAGAGGTGGCTGCATCTCAGCGCTGAGAGAGCCGTACCCGGGAGTCTATTGCTATCCTAGCATCCCACGTGGCAGCCGTTAATCTCCCAGCACGGAGGAGGTCTGTGAAACACCCTGACCCTACAGGGACAGATCTGGAGGAGGGAGTGGGGGTGGGGGTGGAGGCTGAGATATAGCGTGTGGACTGCTGGGTACAGCAGAATCACAGCCCAGCTCCCACCCGACCCCAGGGCGGGGACTGGCCGGCTCAGGGGGGCAGGGAATGGGGCAGGGGCCTGTCTCATCTAGGGGGCACTGGCTCCTATCCAGCCCCAGGGCAGGGACTGGCCGGCTCAGGGGGGCAGGGAATGGGGCAGGGGCCTGTCTCATCTAGGGGGCACCGGGTCCGAGGTTAAATCTCAGGCTCATGGGGCCAGCTGGTCCCCCCACCCCGCCGGAGGACGGGAAGCGGCAGCAGATGGGGCAGTCGGTGGGAACCGTGATCCGATGACGCCTGACCCCCGGCCCCTGCCGCCGCGCCACCTGTTCCCGGGAAATAGCCCCACTGGGCTCCGTGCCCTGGGGCAGGTGGCCAGAGCTGCTGGGCCAGAGCCAGTTCATCCCATTCCCGCCTACAAGCCAGCCAGCCCCTGCCCCAGGCCCCGTTCCTCTCTCCCCTGAGCCAGCCAGCCCCTGCCCCAGGCCCCGTTCCTCTCTCCCCCGAGCCAGCCAGCCCCTGCCCCAGGCCCTGCTCCCCCAAGCCACCCAGCCCCTGCCCCAGGCCCCCTTACCCCGAGCCCGCCAGCCCCTGCCCTGCTCCCGTTCCCGAGCCAGCCAGCCCCTGCCCCAGGCCCTGCTCCCGAGCCAGCCAGCCCCTGCCCCGTTCCCCACTCCCCCGAGCCAGCCAGCCCCGGCCCGGGGCCCTGCTCCCCCAAGCCAGCCAGCCCCTGCCCCAGGCCCTGCTCCCCCGAGCCAGCCAGCCCCTGCCCCCTTCCCCACTCCCCCGAGCCAGCCAGCCCCTGCCCCAGGCCCAGCTCCCCCGAGCCAGCCAGCCCCTGGCCCATGCCCCTTTCCACGCTGCCCGGATCCAGCCCGCCTCTGTCCCGTTCCCCACTCCCCCGAGCCAGCCAGCCCCTGCCCCAGGCCCCGGTCCCCCGAGCCAGCCAGCCCCTGCCCCAGGCCCCATTCCTCTCTCCCCTGAGCCAGCCAGCCCCTGCCCCAGGCCCCGTTCCCCTGAGCCAGCCAGCCCCTGCCCCAGGCCCTGCTCCCCCGAGCCAGCCAGCCCCTGCCCCCGGCCCCATTCCTCTCTCCCTGAGCCAGCCAGCCCCTGCCCCAGGCCCCGTGCCTCTCTCCCCCGAGCCAGCCAGCCCCTGCCCCAGGCCCCGGTCCTCGCTCCCCCGAGCCAGCCAGCCCCTGCCCCAGGCCCCGTTCCTCTCTCCCCTGAGCCAGCCAGCCCCTGCCCCAGGCCGCATCCCTCTCCCCCCTGAGCCATCCTGCCCCCTCCCCCGGCCCCGTTCCCCAGAGCCAGCCAGCCCCTGCCCCAGGCCCCATTCCTCTCTCCCCTGAGCCAGCCCGCCCCGGCCCCCGGCCCCCCTCCCCCGAGCCCCCCACCCCCGGCCCCCGGCCCCGTTCCTCTCTCCCCCGAGCCAGCCAGCCCCTGCCCCTGCCCCTGCCCCACTCCCCTGAGCCAGCCAGCCCCTGCCCCGGTCCCAGCTCCCCAGAACCAGCCAGCCCCTGCCCTGGGCCCTGCTCCCCTGAGCCAGCCAGCCCCTGCCCCGTTCCCCACTCCCCCGAGCCAGCCAGCCCCTGCCCTGGGCCCTGCTCCCCTGAACCAGCCAGCCCCTGTCCCAGGCCCCAGGCCCTGTTCCTCTCTCCCCTGAGCCAGCCAGCCCCTGCCCTGCCCCGGCCCCCCGAGCCAGCAGGCCCCTGCCCTGCCCCCCCGCCCCCCCCAGCCCCCCCCCAGCCCCCTGTCCCCACCTCTGCCAGCCCCCAGCCCCACCCCCCGCCCCAGGCCCCCCACCTGCCAGCCCGCCCCCCACCCCCCCCCCCTCCCAGGTAGCCAGCCAGCCAGGATCCCAGCCCACGCTGGGTTCTCTCCTGGCTCTGGGAGGGGAGTGGGGTCTAGTGGTTAGAGCAGGGAGCTCTTGCCGTCCGGACACCTGGGTACTATGAAACTTCCCCACTGTATCCTCTCTGGGTCCGTACTTTTCTCTCATTAGTTAGCGAGCAGTTTAATTTGGCCTATTCTCCCCCCCCACCCCGATATTACTCTTATATGAATTGGTGTCCCTGCTTGACGCAGACTGTGCGGGGGCTGTGGGGGGGGGTAGGACACGGGGCCTGTCCCCTCTGGGGGGCGCCGGCTCCCCCCCGGCCCCAGGGCAGGGACTAGCTGGCTCAGGGGGGCGGGGAATGGGGCAGGGGCCTGGCCCTAAACCACAGAGTCCCGTGTTGTGTGACGCCGCTTGGCAGGTGTTGGCGTTATGTGCTCTCGATGCCCACTCCCTTCCCATCCTGCCCCCCAAAACAGAGTCTGGGCTGGCAGGGGCTGCGAGTCGGGAGTGAGGGGCACCGGCAGGGGTGGGGCCAGGGCTGGGCTAGCCGGGGGCTGCGGGTCGGGAATCAGCTGCGGTTCCCCCCACTCCCTGGCTTTCACCTCCCACCCCCCCATGCAGGACGCCTGGGTTCCAGCCGCAAAGAACAGACCCAGGCACTTTAATAATTCCCTTCTCCCGCTGGTGCCCAGCAGCAATGGGGCGGGGGCTGGGTCAGGGGGTGTCTGGCTCTGGGGGGGCCGCCCGTCGCTTATCCGGGTCTCTCTCTCCCTCTCTTCCGCAGGTCCGATGGTGACAACTCCCGAACCGTCAGGTCAGTGCTCGCTCCCCGCTTTCCGCGGCCTCTCGCCTGCCCCGGCCCCCCCACTCCCGGGGCTGTTTTATCGCCCCTTCCCCGTCCGATCCCGGCCCCTTTGGGCCCACGGATCCACACACACACCCCCCCCCCACGACCGGATGCTGCCCAGGACGGTCGCCCGACCGGCCCAGCCCATCTCTGCTCGTTCCCGGGCGGGCGTCCGGAGGGGGCTTGACACTGGGTCCCCCCTCCCCGGCCTCGGCTGTGAGCTTGGTGCCTTGGTAGCACAGTGCGCGGCCTCCGCCAGCAGGAGGCGCCGTGGGGGGTGGGGTAGGGGGCAGGGCTGTGAGAGGGGCTCCCGGCTCCTCCAGCCCCGGCCTCTCCCCGCGGGGGGCGCTGCGCCCGGGGCTTTGGGTGCCCAGGAGCCGTGGGGGGGGGTGTGCCCCCTTTCCGCCAGGGGCTGGGGGGGGGGATGTGTACCTGGGAGGGTCTCACCTCCAGCGTGGCTGCAGTTTCGGGGTCCGGCTCCGCTTGGCGAAGCGGGTCGCACGTTGGGGGCCAGCGGCGTGGGGCTGAGAGGCTTTCCTGGTGCTGGGGAGATGATGGGGAGGGGGCTGTCAGGATGACAAGCATGACAGGGGGCCCTGCTCTCGGTTGGGGGGGGGGGGCAGCACCCGGCGCGACGGGGCCCTGCTCTCGGTCGGGGTCTGAGCCGCGCCCGGCGCGATGGGGTCCTGGTCTCGGTCGGGTCTGAGCGCCCGGCGCGACGGGGCCCTGGTCTCGGTCGGGGTCTGGGCCGCGCCCGGCGCGACGGGGCCCTGGTCTCGGTCGGGGTCTGGGCCGCGCCCGGCGCGACGGGGCCCTGGTCTCTGTCGGGGTCTGGGCCGTGCGCGGCGCGTCGGGGCCCTGGTCTCGGTCGGGGCCTGTCGCTGCTGTTGCAGAGTTAACCCCGTTACTGATACATTTCAAGACCCGAGAATTTCTTCTGTAACAAATACGTCGGCTTTGGGGCACTTTGAACGAATCCTGCTGGTTCCCTCATATCGTGTCCTGTACGAATGGGAAACATCTAGAGAACCCAGGAGTCCGGGCTCCCAGCCCCCTCTTCTCTCACCACTAGACCCCACTCCCCTCCCAGAGCCGGGGAGAGAACCCAGGAGTCCTGGCTCCCAGACCCCCCCTGCTCCAACCACTAGACCCCACTCCCCTCCCAGAGCCAGGGAGAGAACCCAGGAGTCCTGGCTCCCAGCCCCCCCCCCTGCTCTCACCACTAGACTCCCCACCCATCCCTGGGCTGGGAATAGAATTATTTCCCTCTGCTAATTATGTAATTAGCAAAGCAATTATTTCCGATTTTCCCCTGTTCCTATATTGTACATAATACACACAACCGCTGCTTATAAACACCACCATATTGATACTGTGTGTATGTGTTGTGTTAAAACAACACTGCCAGATCGGTGGATAGATATTGATGTAAATAACAGAGTGGTTAGAGTCCGGGGGGCTGGGAGCCAGGACTCCTGGGTTCTCTCCTGGCTCTGGGAGGGGAGTGGGGGCTGGTGGTTAGAGCAGGGGGGCTGGGAGCCAGGACTCCTGGGTTCTCTCCTCAGCTCTGGGAGGGGAGTGGGGGCTGGTGGTTAGAGTGGGGGGTTGGGAGCCAGGACTCTAGGGTTCTCTCCTGGCTCTGGGCGGGGCGTGGGTTCTGGTGGTTAGAGCTGGGGGGGCGGGGAGCCAGGACTCTAGGGTTCTCTCCTGGCTCTGGGAGGGGAGTGGGGTCTAGTGGTTAGAGCAGGGGGGCTGGGAGCTAGGACTCCTGGGTTCTCCCCCCAGCTCTGGGAGGGGAGTGGGGGCTGGTGGTTAGAGCAGGGGGGCCTGGGAGCCAGGACTCCTGGGTTCTCTCCCCGGCTCTGGTGGGGGTGAGATGGGAGCCAGGAGTGCTCAATGAAGTGCTCAGTGACGGAAATGGGGTCAGAGCAACTTGCGCTCTAACCACTGCACCCCACTCCCCTCCCAGAGCATGTTCCTTCCCCTGTATTGCGGTGGGGGGGAGGTTTATCTGGCTGCGGTGCTTTGGGATGGGAGGTTACTGCAGTATCACGACTTGGATGCTGCCTGCTGCCCGAATACAAAGTCCCAATCGCTGGGCCCTCCCCTCCCCCTCTCGACTTCACGTGGGCGCCCCGCTCCCCGGACAGCTGACGCTCTTGTGTGCCAGGTCCTCATGCACCGGACCCGTGTCGGGCCAGGACTCGGGGACGCTGGGAGACCTGCCAGCGTGGTGACGGGGCAGGGGCTGCTGTGGTTGTGCGGTAGCTTTCTCGCCACGTGCCCAGGGGAGCCGTGCCCCCTCCGCTGTCGTGGAAACAGTGCGACACGACAGGCCATGGTGTACACCGCGGGGTGGGAGAGGCCGGCGGGTGACGGGCATTCAGACATCATGCGACGGGTCGTTATCGGGTCACAGGGACTTTCCCTTCTCAAAGGGGGTGGGGGGACCCGGGGTGCTTCCGTCTCACCACAATACCCCCGGGGAGTGGGGAGGGAGATTGTCCCCACCGCGGGCTGGGTTGGGGGAGCGTGTAGCCCCTGGAGCTGCGCTCAGTGCTGCCTCCCTCCCTGTGATCCCGGGGGCCCCGTCGCCCCGGCCTGGGGCCAACACGCCCAAGATGGCATCATTCGGCGGACGCTTCTCGGTCCCACCCTGTCCCCGCGGCCACCGGTGCCAGCTGGCAGGAGCAGCAGGGCTGTCGGGCAGGGGTGGAGATGCCAAGCCCCCCCCCTGCTCTAACCCACCAGACCCCACTCCCCTCCCAGAGCCGGGCAGAGAACCCAGGAGTCCTGGCTCCCAGCCCCCCTGCTCTAACCACCAGACTCCACTCCCCTCTCAGAGCTGGGGAGAGAACCCAGGAGTCCTGGCTCCCAGAATCCCCTGCTCTGATCCACTAGACCCCACTCCCCTCCCAGAGCTGTGGAGAGAACCCAGGAGTCCTGGCTCCCAGCTGCCCCCGCGCTAACCTAGTCCCTTCTCCCAAGAGTTTGGAATACAGTCATGACTCTGGACTGGGGGGCCAGGGTGTCAGGACTCCTGGGTTCTCTCCCCGGCTCTGGGAAGGGAGTGGGGTCTGGTGGTTAGAGCAGGCGGGCTGGGAGCCAGGACTCCTGGGTTCTTTCCCTGGCTAGGGGATGGGAGGGAAGTGGGGTCTGGTGGTTAGAGCAGGGCGGGGGGGCTGGGAGCCAGGACTCCTGGGTTCTCTCCCCAGACCGTAGCTGGGAGCTGTGTTGCTAGGGGTGCGTGGTAGTGGAACCTCGAGGCTAATGTAGCAGGACGTTGCTAGGAAACATGGGGGCGAGGGGGGGGGAACTGACAGCTCGGAGGAGGAGTGACAATGTTGGGCTGCCAGGATACATTGCCATGGCAACCAGAAACATACACAGCGCCAGCCTCCCAACAGCTGTTTCAACGGTAGGCGAGATTCACGTGGTGCAGCCACCTCTGGGGCGGGACAGCTGGGGACCAGCCGCATATAACGCCAGACGGGGGACGGCCCGCTCGGTGCTGAGATGCAGCCACTTCTGGGGCGGGACAGCTGGGGACCAGCCGCACATAACGCCTCACGGGGAGGGCTCGCCCCGCTGGGGTGCAGCTGCCTCTTCCCTCCTTCATCTGCATTCTGTTTCATTTGCCTCTGCCTCAGTTTCCTCACGCCCCCCTCCTGTGTCTGGCTTTGTTTGGCGTCGCTCCTCCGGCACCAGGTGTGGGTGGGGAACGGGGCTGGGGCTGGGGGGGAGTTGGAGCCTGGGGCATCATCAGCCGAGGGCACCCTACAATAACATACCAGGCTGTGCAAGGAGACCTGAGACGGAGCAGGGCCCTGCCAAATTCCCCACCGTGAAAAATGAGTCACGGACCATGAACTCTGGCTTTTTGGGTGCTGCTACCCTGTACCATGCTCAACCTTATACATACTCACGGGGGAGACCAGACTGGGGGGCCTGACCCCAAAGGGAGTTGCAGGGGGGTCACGGTATTGCTACCCTGACTTCTGCCCAGCTCTGAAGGCAGCGCCCCCCCCAGCAGCAGCACAGAAGGGTAACAGTACCGCAACCCCCCCAAAAAAAACCCCTTGTGACCCCCCAGCTCCTTTTTGGGTCAGGACCCCGACCATTACAGCCCCCTGAAATTTCAGATGTCAACAGCTGAAATCATGAAATTTACTATTTTAAAAACCCCTGTGACCGTGAAATTGGCCAAAATGGACCTTGAATTTGACACAGAAACCCTACAATAACAAACCAGAGAGACTCTACAGTAAACACACCCAGGTCTGCAGACAGACCTTCCAACAGCCAAATCAGCGAGACTCTGTAAATAACAAACAGGGACGCACAGAGAGACCCTACGATAAACAATCTGGTGCACACAGAGAGACACTCCTCCTCCCATAATAGACTGGCCCGTGTTCCTGGTGGCTCGGGCAGACCCATGGAGGGTGGTAGGTGAGGTCGGGTGAGTTTTCCGGGCGGGGGGAGGGTAAACGGGGAGTCCCTGGTTGCCATGACAGCTGGGGGGCCCCCCTCTGGAATCAGCGTTGTTACTAAAATAAATTTTCCCCCATCCCCCCCCTCGTTTCCTGGATTAATTAATAGCTAGAGCTTGAGTCATCACTGAGCAGCTGGAGGGATGCGGGTGTGTGAGAGAGAGACTCTGTGTGTGTGGGTGGGTGTGTCCCTGCTGCCCCCCCACTCTGCTGGGGGAGGGGGCTGGCCTTGAGCTGTTGCGGGGCCGTTACCCCATCATGGCAGAGTTTTCCCCTTCCTCAGGGCAAGCTGGTGCCAGCCAACACCGCGAGAGACTAGATACCGGGGTAGATGGGCCCGTGGTCTGATCTGGGGTGGAGGAGGCGGGATACCGGCGTAGATGGGCCCGTGGTCTGATCTGGGGTGGAGGAGGCGGGATACCGAGGTAGATGGGCCCGTGGTCTGATCTGGGGTGGAGGAGGCGGGATACCGGGGTAGATGGGCCCGTGGTCTGATCTGGGGTGGAGGAGGCGGGATACCGGGGTAGATGGGCCCGTGGTCTGATCTGGGGTGGAGGAGGCGGGATACCGGCGTAGATGGGCCTGTGGTCTGACCTGGGGTGGAGGAGGCGGGATACTGCGGTAGATGGGCCCGGGATCTGATCTAAGGTAGAGGAGGCGGGATGCCAGAATAGATGGGCCCATGGTCTGATCTGTGGAGAAGGAGGTAGGATACCAGGGTAGATGGGCCCCTGGGTCTGATCTGGGGTGGAGGCGGGATACCAGGTAGATGGGCCCATACTCTGATCTGGGAAGGAGGAGGCAGGATACCAGGGTAGATGGGCCCCTGGGTCTGATCCAAGGCAGCCATTTTTGTGTTATCATTTGAAAAAAAGTTGCCCGAAAAAAAAAATCCCAGGTAGTTACGCCTGCTGGAAGAATTAATCATTTAGGGGGAAAAAAATCAAAGCCGTGCTCTCTGTGGGTGTATTGTCTCGGAGACGGGTTGTGAAATGCGGTGTTACAATGGGAGCTCACCCGTGCGTCTGGCTGGGGAAAGAAATATATCCAGGTGCTTCAGGCAGCTGAAGGATCAGCTGTAAATCTAATACACAGACACACAGCCAGGTCTCAGCCCCTGCGGCAGGGACACACAGACACACACACACACTCGCACACCAAATTTAGCAATGATTTCAGTGGACATCTGGGTGAATCGTGTGTATGCGAAAAACTGGTGTGTTACCTTGTATTTGAGAGGTCACTTTCTAGATCTCTAATTGAGAGAAATCTCTAAAAATTATGATTATTCTGTATAGCAAAAGGGACAGAGTAAAGGGTAGATAATCATTTGTCCGTACTTGGTTAATATTAGATGATGTAGGTTGTGTATAGAGAGATTTCTATCTTCTCTTCTCTTCTATTTATATTTAATACTATAGGATATTTCATGATCTATACATGGAAACAGTCACACATAACTAGGAACCTTACAAATTCCTAGCTATATGTGTATATATGAATTTAATGTAACATTCACCTGTGTACAGGCTCTGAGTACTGTATTACAGTAAAAAATGCATGTGTATATTTCTGTTGATGGCTATGAATAATGTAATATTAGCTATATGTGGATATGAATATCATATAATATTAATAGGTATTATATGCAGAGAGACACAAAAATATACATATCTATCTATTAGGGCTGTCAAACGATTACAGAAATTAATCGCGTTTCACTGCAGTTTTAAGCAATAAGAGAATACCAATTGAAATTGATTGTAAATGTTTTTGGATGTTTTCTACATTTTCAAATATATTGATTTCAATGACAACACAGAATACAAAGTGTACAGGGTTCACTTTATATCAAGGGGAGGCAACTTATGGCACGGGTGCCGAAAGCGGCACCTGAGCTGATTTTTAGTGGCACTCACACTGCCTGGGTCCTGGCCACCGGTCCAGGGAGATCTGCATTTTAATTTAATTTTAAATGAAGCTTCTTAAACATTTTAAAAACCTTATTTACTTTACATACAACAATAGTTTAGTGCTATATTATAGACTTATAGAAAGAGACTTTCTAAAACATTAAAATGCCTGACTGGCACGTGAAACCTTAAATTAGAGTGAATAAATTAAGACGCGGCACAGCACTTCTGAAAGGTTGCCGACCCCTGCTTTATAAGATCATTTTTATTACAAATATTTGCACTGTAAAAATTAAGACCAAAAGAACTAGTATTTTTCAATTCACCTCATACAAGTCCTGTCCTGTAATCTCTTTATTGTGAAAATGCAATTTACAAATGTAGATTTTTTTTGGTGACGTAACTGCACTCAAAAACAAAACAATGCAAAACTTCAGAGCCTGCAAGTCCACTCAGTCCTACGTCTCGTTCAGCCAATCGCTCAGACTAAGAAGTATGTTTATATTTATAGGAGATAATGCTGCCCGCTTCTTGTTTACAATGTCACCTGAAAGTGAGAACAGGCGTTTGCACAGCACTTTTGTAGCCGGCATTGCAAGGTATTTATGTGCCAGATTTGCTAAAGATTCGTATGCCCCTTCATGCTTCAGCCACCGTTCCATGCTGATGACGGGTTCTGCTCGATAACGATCCAAAGCAGAGCAGACCGACGCATGTTCATTTTCATTATCTGAGTCAGATGCCACCAGCAGAAGGTTGATTTTCTTTTTTTGGTGGTTCCGGTTCTGTAGTTTCCACATCGGAGTGTTGCTCTTCTAAGACATCTGAAAGCATGTGCCACACCTCACCCCTCTCAGATTTGGGAAGGCACTTCAGATTCGTAAACCTTGGGTCGAGTGCTGTAGCTATCTTTAGAAATCTCACATTGGTACCTTCTTTGCGTTTTATCAACTCTGCAGTGAAAGTGTTCTTAAAATGAATGTGTGCTGGGTTATCATCCGAGACTGCTATCACATGAAATATATGGCAGAATGCAGGAAAAACAGAGCAGGAGACATACAATTCTCCTCCAAGGAGTTCAGTCACAAATTTAATTAATGCATTCTATTTTAACGAGTTAATCAGCATGGATGCATGTCCTCTGGAACGGTGGCCGAAGCATGAAGGGGCATATGAATCTTTAGCGCATCTGGCACGTAAATACCTTGCAACGCCGCTACAAAAGTGCCATGTGAACACCTGGTCTCACTTTTAGGTGACATTGTAAATAAGAAGCCTGCAGCATTATCTCCCATAAATGTAAACACACTTGTTTGTCTGAATGACTGGCTGAATGAGCCGTAGGACTGAGTGGACTTGTATGCTCTGGAGTTTTACATTGTTTTGGTTTTGAGTGCAGTTATGTAACCAAAAAAAAATTTGTAAGTTGCTCTTTCACCATAAAGAGATTGCGACAGGACTTGTACGAGGTGAACTAAAAATACTAGTTCTTTTGTTTCTTTTTTACAGTGCAAATATTTGTAATAAAAAATAATCATATAAAGCGAACCCTGTACACTTTGTATTCTATGATGTAATTGAAATTAATATATTTGAAAATGTATAAAAACATCCAAAAATATTTATAATCAATTTCAAGTGGTATTCTATTGCTGTTTAACAGTGCAGTTAAAACTGTGATTAATCGCAATTAATTTTTTTAAAAGTGATTTTTTTTTCAGTTAATCGCATTAATTAACTGTGAATAATTGACAGACCTTCTATAATCTATCTATCTATCTCCATCCACCCCTTCATCTATCTATCTCCATACACCTTCTTTCTTTCTTTCTTTCTTTCTTTCTTTCTTTCTTTCTTTCTTTCTTTCTTTCTTTCTTTCTTTCTTTCAACAATGTTAGCTGTAAGTGTATCTGAGTATAATGTGAGTAGCTATGTTACTTTATAATATGAATATACACAAGAAGATATACATCTATTCATATAATATTAATCATTAATAATGTAATAACTATATGAGTATCCATGATTATCACTATATATATAAGAATATACATGTATCTATTAATATAATATGATATAATTAATAATAGCTGTAACTATAGCTATGAGTATCATCATATTCTTAGGTATTTATATAAATGTACATACAATGCATGATATATACTCTAATGTGATACTGTACTACAATATACTACCTATATGTGTATATCTGTTCATATAATATTCATATCTATTTTCATAATGTAATAGTATGTTAATATGACATGTATGTTAGCCATATGTGTGTGCCTGGGAATATAATATTTTATATACACAAGAATATACCCATACCTAGGCATAGATGTTAATGATGTTATATGAATAACATTACTTGTTATTCAATTATATTTGATCATTTATAATATATTCCTAGATATGGGTATATTCTTGTGTGTAGATCCCTATTAGATTATATTCATAGCTATACACGTATAGCTAATGTATCATATTCTAGTACAATATAATTAGTATCCATGCTTGGATGTGTGGTATCTAGGAATATAATATACCACAATATATATTGTAGTCTATGGATTCCCTGGTTCTTTCCCTTTTT
The DNA here is from genome assembly GCF_016161935.1 of Mauremys reevesii. Lineage (NCBI taxonomy): Eukaryota > Metazoa > Chordata > Testudines > Geoemydidae > Mauremys > Mauremys reevesii. The sequence continues at coordinate 23,506,374 of NC_052644.1, read as the reverse complement.
TCATGTGCTTTGGGCCGGGGGTCTACATGATCACCTATATTGCTCTTAACCGGCGCCTAACACTTGGAGCTCTGTGTTATGATAATTTACTCTAACCTAATCTCATGCTTCATGGCTGAAGCCAGGCACCTGGAGGGGTCAGGAAGGATTTTTTCCCCTAGTGGGAATCAATCTTGTTGTTGTCTCTCCCCCCTGCCCCCCCGCGCCTTTCTCTGAAGTATCTGGGGCTGGTCAAAGCTGAAGCCAGCATACTGGCCAGCGGTGCTCCAAGCTAGCAAGGGGATAGATCATCTGGTCACCTCTCCTGTCGTGGCAGGGGCCGTGGGCATTGGTGAGGTCTCGGTTGCCCCCGTTCTCAAGAGTTTAGTTTCCTGAGCACTGAAAAGCTTCACTCTAACAAGGCGGGCAAGGAACTCTCTTTTATTGGCCCAACTTCTGTTCGGAGAGAGACGAGCTTTCCAGCTTACACGACAGAGCTCGTCTTTGGGTCTGTAAGTGAAGTCTTTGGGCTCAGTACATGGGTGACCAGATGGAATTCTCTGGCCTGTGACTCAGGAAGTCAGACTAGACGATCTAATGATCTCTTAAACCCTAGGAAACGATCAGATTCATAAACTCGTGTAAATAGACTGTAATCATATATATATATATATAGATCTAGACACATATAGCTCCTATATTACATTGTATTCCTAGATCTGTGTAGATCTGTGCAAATAGTATAGTGAGTAAGATTATTAATACGAATTCCTGGTTGTATTTGTAGATTTAAGAATAGAACAGTTGCAGATTTCTGTGTAGATTTCTGTATATACCTGTGTATATATTACCTTATATTCTTAGAGCTACACATACCTATCAGGATTATATATCAGAGGGGTGGCCGTGTTAGTCTGGATCTGTAAGAGCGGCAGAGTCCTGTGGCACCTTATAGATTAACAAACGGGGGTGAATACCCACTGCGTTGGATGCATGCATGCACGCGCATCCGACGCAGTGGGTATTCACCCCCGAAAGCTCATGCTCCAATAGGATTATATAATATGTACCAATATTTTCATAGATCAAGGAATACAGAATGATAGAGTTCTGCGTATATTTCTGTAGCTATTGAATCTGTAAAATGTACATCCGTATGTCTGTCTGTGAAATCTGTACAACGAATAGCTGTAGCACTGGAGAGATCTGTGAAATACATAATCTATAGCGATGAAATCTATGATGTTCCTAGCTCTGTGGGTATGCGTCTGTAGAGATTTGTGTACATTTCTGTAGACAGTGATGGAGTGTGTAATTAACCTAGGAAGGATCCGATTTTTGACCATAAATGTAGATTTCACCATATGCACACAAGCCAATGGGAAAAAATTGTCCCTTGGTGGTAATCACAATTGACAGGTAGGCAAAGTAAGACACTTGCTTCTTAGAGTTACCTTTCGGGAGAGTTATTTTTTTGGGATATTTTGACACACGATATTGACGAGTTGTTTTAGTGGTTTCAAAGCTTTAACTGTTCGCATCTCAGCACCTGCTGCCGTTCAATCGTCGGGTTCCTCCCTTATCCGGCCTTCCCCACAACCATGAAATTTTAAATTGATAAAAATTGTGGGGTGGGGGTGCTTAAAAATAAACAAAATGATTTGTTCAAATTTGGGGAAAAAAATCCTGACCCACCCAGCTATAATATTCCTGGTTATAAATATATATTTCAGCTTGGAGCTAGGAAATCTGATACAGTCATAGCTATATGGGTATATTTCTCCCTGTAGCTGTGACATCGCCACATATAGCTCTACATGTATTTTTGCGTACACAGCTGTGAAATCTATACGATTCCCAGCTATATGTGTCTGTTTCTATAGGGAGCTGTGCAGATAATGTGCAATCCTTGGGCAGATATGCATGTTTACCCCCCCCCCTCACTTCTATTGTGTATTAACACACTCGCTGTTATACAAGTATTAGCAACCCACAAACAATTCGCTCCTGAACGTGGAGCAGGTTGCTAAGTAACTGCAGTGTTTCTATACCTATTACTCGTACAAACCCGAGGACTTAAATGCAAGAGAATTAATAGCTGTGGCTATTACTGGTTGTGCTCTGTCTCCCGAACAGCCCACCCTCTTCTCTGCTACATCCCACTCCTCTACCAGAGCCAGGAGAGAACCCAGGAGTCCTGGCTCCCAGCTCCCCTGCTCTCACCACCAGCCCCCACTCCCCTCCCAGAGCTGGGGAGAGAACCCAGGAGTCCCGGCTCCCAGCTCCCCTGCTCTAACCACTAGACCCCACTCCCCTCAGGTATGCTTGCATGCTAGTTTGTTATTGTAGGCTGTGCTGCGCAGGTTGGGTTGTTATTGTAGGGTCTCTAGCTAGGGGGAAAGAATCTACAGGCTAGGAGATAAACTTTAGTCAAAACCCTTATAGGGAGTGTGAAATTTTCTGCGGCCTGCACTGCCCTCTAGTGACCATTTCCATCTCTGCAGATGAAATTTTCACAGTAACGGAGTAGGGAAGAGAACCCAGGAGTCCTGGCACCCAGCCCCACCCTGTGCCAACCGCTACACCCCACTCCCCTCCCCGAGCTGGGAAGAGAACCCAGATGTCCTGGCTCCCACCCCCGCCCCTGCTCTAACCACTAGACCCCACTGCGCTCCCAGAGCCAGGGAGAGAACCCAGGAGTCCGGGCTCCCTCCCCCGGCAGCGGGCTCAGAGGTCTGGGGAACGCATTATCCTTGCTATTGGTCTCCTTTCCTGTTGACAGCCCAGCTGTGTATTAGCCAACTGTCACAGGGGAGAAGGGTCTAGTGGTTAGAGCAGGGGGGGCTGGGAGCCGGACTCCTGGGTTCTCTCCCGGCTCTGGACAGGGAGTGGGGTCTAATGGTTAGAGCAGGGTGTGGCTGGGAGGCAGGACTCCTGGGTCCCTCCCCTGGCGCACCGGGAAGAAGGACTTTTCCCAGCCCTTACAGAGTTAACCCCCCCCCCTCCCCGCCCCCTTTGGGTGCCCCACGGAGCTCGGATTTCCGATCAGCTGATGGCAGCGCGGTGACACCCTTCCCCTTGCTGGGGCGCCCTGCCCGGACCCGCGGCCCAGCTCCCTCCCGCCCGGGAGTGTCTGTGCGCCAGGGCAGGGGGAGCCCCCCAGCCCCCCAAGCCTGGGGATCGGGGGCAGGAGAAGCCAGGAGGCGGCGATGGACTTTGCTCCAGGAAGCCCGTGAGTGGAGGAGGCGGCAGAGCTGGAGCCTGGCAGAGAGGGGGTGGCCCTGGGGGCGCAGGGTGACTGGCCATGGGGGGCCAGCAAGGGCACCGTGGGGCAGGGGGGCTGGGCAAGGGGCGCCCCCCCTGGCAGTCAGGGGTGGGCGCTGGGGGGTGCTGTGCTGCTGGGAGTGGGGCAGGGGGTCTGGGCAGGGGGTGCCCTCCCCTGGGGTGGGAGCTTCTGTCTTTGGTGCCATGAATTATAGCGGTGACTCAGTTTCCCACTAGACTCTGAATTTATCTCCCCTCCCCCCAAACCTCCCCCCCCCAACCCGGAACTGATTCCT